>NC_132798.1:22862500-24275000 GCF_048594095.1 Paramormyrops kingsleyae | reverse complement strand
CCACTCACACACGCACGCATGCGTACACAGGCAAACGTAGCATGTACTGTCGGCCATTTTCGCTGGGAGCTGGAAGGCTCACTCGTGTGGGCTGGACCAGAACCGGGCCGAACTCCCCTCCTTGCCCACGAGAGGCGAGGTGCTGGTAGCCAGACACTACGGCACCCGGTCCCCGAACTGAGCGGCTGAGCGGCCAAAATTATGTGAGAACAAATTGGGGCGGGGGGAAACCCACCCAACGAAGTGCAGGGTAAGCATCCCCTAGTCGGGGCTCCCTGGGCCGGCACAGCGCCTCCAGCTGTCAGCATTGAGCTGCGCGGTTTCACACCTCGCCAAGAAACGGGAAAGAGAGAGTGTTCAGGGGGGAGAGGAAGAGCACCTGTTAGCTGAGAGCGCAGCACTGGCACGCTCAAACGCCCGCATTACAGTGGGGGGGCTGGCTGATATAACTATGCCCCCCCAGGTCCTCTCTCTATTAGGAACTTTACCGAACTGTGACTGAGCCATTTCAATTACGCCTCAGGTCTCACTACGGTATGTTTAATTAGCTAGTTAAATAGGCCAGCGATTATAGAGCAGCATCTCCCCCCCTCAGGAGGAGAGTCAGGTGTGTGGCTGGCAGCTCTGAGGCACCACTGTCTCACCTCAGGGGCTGGACGTCCCCAGAGAACAGCGGGACGGCTCGGGGGACAAATCCCCGCCCCTGGCTCACGAGGAGACCTGCACGGCATGCCGACTCACACCCCTGGGTGGTACCAGGTCAAAACGTTCAGGTTCAAATCCCAGAAGAGGGATCCCCGGACCCACGAACCCGGCTCTTACATTTCCTGTAAACATGTCAGCAACGCATATAAACATGTCTGCCACAGTTAAGAACGCTCAGGTCATGGCTAACGGCCCCAAAGAGTCCGGCACACAGCCCAAACGCCCTCACCAAGTCGCTCAGAACCCAGGACAGTGCTGGGTACAGAACCCACATCCCGTCACTCACCGGGCCACGCAGCGCTCCTGTCTGCAGGAACCCACACGTGGAGGCCCTGGCCGGGGTTCCTGAGCTGCAGAGAAGCTTTAGGCCCTGGCGCCCATGCGGGGGACCTGCGGAGACGCTCCATCAGATGCCCCGTCCCGGACGGTGCCGGCTCTGTGAGGGTTCTCACCCACGGCATCCGCGCCAAGCTTCGTCGCCGTTCAGCCACTTCACGGGGCCGCTCCCCCTGTTTATCGGTGCATGAGTAACGGGACGGGACAGGATGCATCCAGACAGGTTTTGTCCACGTCGCTGGTTACTATGGCCAGAGGAAGGAGTTTACACACTTGCTCCGACCGAGCATGACAAGGACTAACATGCGTGCAGCAAACGCGCCCAGCCCCACACCGGCACACGCACAAACACACACATACGCACACCACCCACACACACCCTCGCCCCCACCTCGAAATGTCAGCCCCCTCTGATCACCGGGACGCCAGCAATCGGACACGGCTGTCCCGCTCATATCACCACCACCCCCCTACCCCAGCCGACTGCCCCCCCACTTCCTGAACTGCGAGACGTGTCACCGGGGATAAAGGCCATCAGACGGAAGGGCTGACACGCAGCCGGGACCGGGAGGCGGCCGCCGCTCCCACAGTCACCACGGCGACCCGCTTTTGTTCACACCGCTGGCCCAGAGCCCCCTGTTGCGCCTGAACGGATTAGCTTGTGTCTTTCTGGGGCGGGGGGGGGTTCTTAAGCAGCCACGTCCCACCCGCGGGGCGGCCCTCTCAGCTCGGGACACGGTGGCGACGGCACACCAATGGGGCTCCAGCGGACTGACCAACAAAGCGCTTCTGAAGTGCTGCACAATGAGGGCCCCAGAGCCGCCTTTGACAGCGGCCCCGCTAAGGCCTTTTTGTGTACGTGATGGAGGGGGGGGAGGGGGGGGCAACGAGAGCCGTCTGGCAGGCAGTGAGTGGGCAGGCGGGCAAGCGGGGGGCTTTCCAGGTCAAGAGATTAAACCCCTACCCACTGAGAAGCGGGGGATCTCCTCACAGGCTGTTAAGACGCCGGGGCCGGCAAACGGGGGCCGTCCGAGGGGTCTGGCGGGGTCAGGGAGTGCATCGGGGGGCAGCGGGACAGGATGGGACAGGACAGGATGGGACAGGGCGGGGCAGGGTGGCAGCTGCGGTACCCCCCCCTCCACCGGCTATTCCCACGATAGATCGAAGAGCGCACGCGGATGAAGGGGACTGTCCCTAATGTGAGGAGGCAAAGCGGCTTAATGCTCGAAGCAGACACTTGTTCAATTACATTAGGGTCCCCCCCCCCCCCCCCAAGTCAAGAAGCAAAATGCCATTAGTGAAGAGGCCATGAAAGAGGTGAGCGTGAACAGGAGGCTGCTGCTGTTTCCTACAGGAGGAAGACAGGGACTGCTGGGAAATACGGCGGCATCGGCGAGACCCGGGCCGGGCCAAGGGCTCGAGATGGGAGCCCAGCTTGCGACCAAAAGCAGGCAGGTGATGTATCAGCCTTTCTGTACCACTCACACGAAGTACAGGTGGGCTGGGGAGGACATATAAATAATGCTGAGGTCAGATGAACACCTCGTTGGCACCGGGCGTGCTTTCCCTGGGAGCGGACGCCAGGCCGTGGGGAGCGCCCCCCATAGGTCAATGCCAGCAGTGCTCCGCTAAATGAAACCGCGCTGCTGACATGTCGTCGTATCGCGCCTCAAATACGGAGCAGCGGTACTGACCGGCCCAGCGATTGAGGCGATGCTCCCGAGAGCGAATGTGAGGCCATGCGGGTCTGGTGTCTGCACCCCCCCCCCCACTCCCACCCCCACCCCCGACACAGCAGACCCCGCACTGCCGCTCAGTGCCAGTGCCCCTTTGTTAGCTGGCCCACTCGGCCCATTATGGACTCTAATTGGGTGATAATTAGCCCTTTGCCTCATCCTGCAGGAGAGCAGGGCACCTCTGCGAGAGGCAGTCTGGACCTGACCCTCCCATTAGCGGGGGGACAGACGGAGGCAGACGTGGGGGGGTGCATTCTCTGCACCAACGCCTTTGTCTACAAACCCAGGCTCCTTCAAAGCCACCCCTTCCTCTCATCTCCTTACGCTCCACTCCACCTCAAAATCTCCCACCCATCCCTCCTTCCTCATTCTCAATCCCACTTTCCTCTGCCTCCCGCTCTTTCACCCCTCTCTGATTCTCCCTCCTTCTCCCCAGTGCCCAAATCCCCTTTTCTCCCTCAGTACAGGAACGGGACACAGAGAATGACTCTCTCCTCCCTAAAGGCAGCGAGGATGGAGAAACAGCCACGACTAACAGCTTCCACCCATGACGGCACGTGGGGAAAATGGAAAATATTTATTAAAAAATGAACAGCAACAACTGAATAACCTCCCTCACAGGAAATGGATGCTGCAAAAAACCATGGCATCCATTAGATGCAGCGTAAAGCACCACCTTCAAGCACAGCCCACCGCGTGGATCACGGGAAGAGTCATGCGGCATTGGGGCGATGAGCTTTTAGGCTTATCAATAATAATTATACTGTCTGTTAAAGGGGATTTGGCTTCAGTACAGGTACACAAGCAAGCACAATAGGTTTAACTAAGTCATTTACAATCGGAAAACAGGTTTTCATTATTTTTTTCTTTTCGTACAAAGCATTTACTATGTTGAGACAGCAAACACCTCCATTTAATTTCCCAGAGAGCAACACAAATCCCCAGGTGCAAGAAAAGCGAGAAACGTAATTGATTTTTTTTTTTTTTCCATCCCTGACTCATAACGTCCCGATTCTGCATGTTTACGGATTTCGTCTCTCTGCCAGCCTGCCGTCGCTTTCAGAAAGAAGGGGATCTTCACCAGACCTTCGTTTGGACCACAGCCTTCAGTGGTGATGGGGGTTGCGCAGTGACACCCTCGGGTGGGGCTGTCCTGACTATCTTTTCGGGGGGGACGTGACACACCTGATTACAGCGTCCCTCAGGAGCACCGAATACCTCAGTGGCAGCAGATCGCAAGCTGCCATCAGCCCCATTCATATTCATTAGCCGTCAGGAAGCTCAGACGGTGCTTGTCAAGATGCACATTAGCCTGCTGGCCCAAGCTGATCTATGCCAGCCCCCGTCGGGCCGCTGCCCCAGAACCGCGTGACGGTACCGTTCAGGGAGGAGGGAGACCTGCCCGTGTCCCTGCAGGGTCCGCTCACCCCCACAGCCCGTCCTATTCCAAGTCCCAGAGACAAATGTGCACTTCCCCCAAAAGACCAGAAGGGGGCGATGGTTTCGCATCATCATTTCTGCTAGCTACCACAAACAGTTCATGACATTTACAACGTCATGTCATGGATTTTCACACCAAACAAACCTGAGCTATTCTATTCTGTGCTCAGTTAATATGTTGATCGTTAATAGCATTAGCATGGTAGCCCACAGCATTGTCATCGTCTGATTCCAAGCTCACACTGCCAAGTAATCAAACACCCATCCTTGCAGTCACCCTTCCGCTCGAGGGGGAACAATAACATAACCAACACGCGCGGACACACTGAAGGGTGTAAGGCTCACCATACCTGTGCTTCCCGGAATCCCGCTCAGGAGCGAGAGAGTGAAGACAGGGCAGCGGGGCCTGCTGCCCCCGCACAGCGACGAGCGAATGACGCTGGGCATCGATCAATCTATGGCAGCTCTGTACACCACTGCTGCCTGACAGGATGACAAGTGCAAGATGGGTCACCAGCGCTATTCTGAGAATGGCATGTCGTGATTGAGAGCAGGTCACCTTGCTGACGCAACAGTCTCTGGCTACGGAACCGGTCCGTGTGTTTAAGGCGATGTGGATTCGCGCATGTCCAGCTACAGTTACTGTACCGTCTAACGGCAGCAATGAGAGGACCGGGCACTGACACGTAAATAACACGAAGCACACAACCCTTGTGGGGATGGCAGGTTAGGCCCCTACGCCTGTGATCAGAAGGTCATTGTTTCAAAACCTGCGCTCAGCAGAATAATCGCATCACTGGGCCTTTGCGCAAGGCCTGTAACCATCCGAGAAATGCTCCGGGACGCCGGATAAATGGCTGACCCTGCACTCAGACCCCGACGCTCACCTGTATATGTATGCATGTCTAATGAGAAAGCGGGTGGGAGTATGAAAAAACTGTGGGTACACAGGAACTCACACAAATGGCAAATAAAGCATCATTTTCTTCAAATCCCCTGAGGCTTGTGAACATCAAACTTGGATGTCAGACATGAGCATAAAGTGACAGTCATGCCGGCAAATCCTCCATCAAGCGAGCCTCTGGCGGCACAGCACCGATCCGGCTGCAACGCCGCTGCCGGCTAAAATCACCCCGACATATTAGGGTTGCCAGACGGGGGGGGGGGGGGGGGGGGCGATGGAGGCTGCAGGAAACTCACACGGGATAGGATGTGCGGGCGAGAATGCAGAAACAGGAAACGACACACCAGCCCCGGGCGGGCCAGATGAAAGCAATCACGGCGGAGTCACAGAGAGAGGAGGAACCGAAAATGAGGTGAATGAAGGGGACTGCACGCTTCCCCGGCAACCGCATCGCCGCACGCTTCCCCGGCAACCGCATCGCCGCACGCTTCCCCGGCAACCGCATCTCCGCACGCTTCCCCGGCAACCGCATCGGCGCACGCTTCCCCGGCAACCGCGCTGCCCCACTGGCGCACAGCCGCCGCAAACCTCAGATTCTACTTAACCTGGGGTCTCCAGGCAACTAGGTGACGCCTCACCATGAATTGGGATCCCTGGGTCTAGAAGGCTGCGGGTTCTAATCCAGGGATAGGTGCTACTTTAACTTGGGCCTTTGTGGCCCAGGAAACACTGGACCACACGGTTTAATAAGATGTGAAGCTCTGCAAGAGGAAATGTAAAATCACTCCATTTCTGAGGATAGAGCCGAGCAGAACTGCCAAGACCGTGTGGAGTACGTGCATAGGGGGGCGTCTAATCGCAGGCATTTAATTGAGGCATGGGAGTTAATAATGGTGGGGGCGGGGTCAGGCATCCTAGCCTATCACAGGAGCGGCTCGCGCTCGCTAACTCGGGACCATTCGCCGCACGCTGTTATGACTTTCAGTGAGGCGGGTTGTAATTCACACTTCTCCGTTTATTAAAATGCTCCCCCTTACAGCAGCCGTCGCCAAACGGCTGAGGGACGCCTTCGAAGGGGAGCCCAGCAGAGCAAAGGCGGGCGGTGGCATCCGGGGCAGGACTGGCTTTATTAACTGCGGGGCGGTGCCATCCCGCTCCAGCAGGCCGACGGGCAGGAGTGGGCACACGGCACCGACTCCTTCTGACAGCAGCGGGCAGGGTGCCATCCACAGCTCCAGCCGACGACCTTTACGGAGCGAGCAGACCACACTCGTGGCCGAGTGTGAGGTCCCAGGATCAGAAACCCCCCCCCCCCCCCCGTTCTCCCAGTGCCCCCTCCAAACACAATCTAAGGACCCAATTGTGTTATGGCGTCGTGGGAAGAACATGACAACGGAGGTAGAGATGATAAACACCCAGTGACACGGAGAGACAGGGGAGGGCGGCAGGGTGAGAGCGCGCCACTAAGCATGAGATTTAACATGCTTCTGGGTGGGGGATGCTTGTTATTTTAAACACAGAGCAGACAGCCCCTCTGAGAAGTATTAATAAAGACATTACTACCGATATACATGGTGCCTTTGTAGCCCAGAGGGAGGGTCTGGTTCAGGGGCCCCCAGGACAAATAGCTGTACTCCTCTCACTTTTTGACTTATTCACTAGTTTTTATTCAATTTTTATTCACGTAGTGAAAAGACAAACACCAAGTGGTGTGGGGTCACGGCATCAGAACGGGGGTGGGGAGCAGTCAAGCAGTGGTTGAGGCATGAGCAAGTGATGGGGGGCAGTTAAGCGGCGGTTGAGGCCTCTGCACTGGGGGTGGGGGGCAGTTAAGCGGCGGTTGAGGCCTCTGCACTGGGGGTGGGGGGCAGTTAAGTGGCGGTTGAGGCCTCTGCACTGGGGGTGGGGGGCAGTTAAGTCATGGATATGGCCTCTGCAGTCTAATTAATTTCCAGAAAGAATGTGAAGCACCTTTAACTCGCTGGTGGTCATTACAGATCACGCCAGTGCAATGCATTGGGGTTCCAGAGGTACAAATGTGGGGGGGGGGGGGCTCCCAGAGTCCCTGCAAAGAGGACAATAAGCCTGATACACATTCATTTTATTTGCAGTAACAGAAGTGCTTTAATGACCCGCCCGCGCTCTCGGCCGTGATGAACAGTTACCTGGTGAGGGACACCTTCGGGGGCGGCACTAGGATGTACATTTACCAAATTAAACAAACGCTTCGTTAACATAAACTCCATTTCGGGCAAGGAGACACTACTTAGAGTTTACTTGCACATATTCTTATGCAAATAATGCTCTTTATCGAGCACATCCTAAATAAAGACGCCGTTAATTATCACTTCGCATTTTCCTGACGGCCAGTTCCCGGTCAGAGCCATCCCGCTACACCATCAGAGCTCCCAGGGACCGACCCGCAACCTAACCCCCCCCCCCCCCCATGGGGAGACTGACACCTCACAGACCAATCACCACCCCGACAGCAGCAGACAGCAAACCAAACTCCACCAATACAAAAAATCAACACTAATTATTATTATTAATATTAATATTAAGAAATGGTAATAAATACAATTAAATCTGAGTCCAGGGGACGTGGCAGCAAAAGGATGAAGATGATAATAAAATTATAAAGAAATTAATCTAATCTGAACTGAAATATTAAAGCTGTGTTTCATGCCGGGCATGTGAGCAGAGGAGACACACCTCTTGTGCCATTACACCATGACAGCACACACCACACCAACGCACCAACATAGACTGCCAGCCCAGAGTGTTACGCACGCTCCCGTGAACCATGAGGACCACTCCCACCAGGCACTAGGGCTCCCTGATTGGTGCCATGTACCCGTGGGGGGGCGGGGCCACAACCACGTTACGGAAAGCCGCTGGGGGCGGCGGGCCCAGCGTTTATGAGCGCCACTGATTTATGGCGGGGCGTCCCACTGTTTGTTTGTTCCCATCTACTCTCACACCACCCCCCCCACCCCGACTACAAGCAGCACAGCAGCCGGCAAACATCAATCATAGCCAATAAACTTCTTTTGCATAATGATCCCGCCCCCCCGTGCAGCAGAACGAGGACATAAACAACGGTAACAACAGCAGCCCTGTCCATCAATTCCACCTACACTCCCGGAAGATTCCCAGCTAATGCAACCTACTTAGACTGAACTCGGATAAGGGCAAAGGCAGGGGCCCGACAGGGGCCAGGAATGATGGCGGTGACCTCGCCGAAGCGCACTGGCCTACATTAGCCCCCATGATCCTGTCACATCCTCCACAATACGCTAGAGAAGACAGAGCCCACAGCTACAGCAGAAACACAAGGCATCTAATTAACCAAAAATCTGAATCCTACAACCTACTTCTGAGCCCCTTTACACCATAAAAGTGACCCCTGACTAAATTTGGGTGAATTTCAATATGCGTATTTGACAATACTTGTGTACTAGTGTACCCATTTTACGGCATCTTCCAATGCCAAAGACCAATTCTAATACTAAGAACTCAAGTACAGAAGATGGCAAAAAATCCTGGATGTTGGTCTTGCAGTCGCCCCAAATATCAAGGATACATTGGTTGCATCCTCGCCAAACAAGACCAATCCCATGGTGCACTGTGCCCCAAGTTCCTTCCTGGAAGGCAAGTTAGCAAGACCAGTCTTGCCAAGACCACAAGTACAGACTTTGCATTCCTGGTATTGAGATTGATCCAAACTGACATTCAGTAGACAGAAGGGTTACAATGCTTGTGTGTGTTCCCTGGGATTTGAACCCACGACTCTTGCACTGTTAGCACAATGCTCTACTAGTTGAGGTACAGGAGCTATATTTAAGCTGCACGGTATCTGATGATAGGACACACGCATCAAGACACCAAGGACAAACCCACCAACCCCTGGACACAAAAAGGATTTCCAAGCCACAATGCCAGGGAAAGCCCCCTGGGTGAGAGATCCGATTACGCACAGATATGACAGGGCCGGCCCGGAATCAAACTGGAACAGCACCTTGCGGACCCAGTACCGCAGCTTGCATCAAGGGTGTGGCGGGGAAAGGACCGGGGCGGCTTCCTTTTCTCAGCTGACCAGCGGCGATCCCCACTCAGGCACCATCTGGTTTCACAGGTATCACGGACCACAGAACTGGGACACACATCAAAATCAGAGGGAGGGTTTCGCATCTGCTAATGGCGACGGGCCGGGTGCTGATGTAAAGGGTGAGCACTTCACGTGCATAATTTATTGGGGGGGTGGGGTGAGTAGTAAGAAGGCAGGGGAGAAGGAATTCATCTAAAAAGAGGAGGGGATGAGTCAATGGACATCTCAGAAGCAAATTGGAAAGGCGAAAGAAAAAGATGGTAAGGCACTCTCTGGAATTTAAATTGTGCGGTATAATAATTGTGGGGGTGTTTAAAATTTTAATGCAGAAAATAATGAGATTGAGAAACTGCCAACACCCCCCCCCCACACACACACACACACACACACACACACACACCAGTACAAGAGCCCAAAGGTAGCTGTAAGACTAAAGGGACAGAATGAGGATGACACCAAGGATCAGGAAATGACAGAAGTTAACTGAGGGGGAGGGGGGCAGCAGTAAAACCAGCTGGTCCCCCCCTCCCTCATCATACTGTTATGCAATTAGGTCTAAATATTTGTGTGAAGGGCTCTATATTTAGTTGCCGGGGGGGTGATACACCACCTCATTTTCTTTCTTTAATGTACCTGCATACAGAGTGCAGGGGGTGAGGGAACAAATGAAGTTCCTCTGGAAAGTTTTTTAAAAAACAAGAACAACTTTTTCTGCTACATCTAACGAAATTTAGTTTTGTAATTATGTGTATATTACATGACAGAATATCTACCTAAATATAAATGCATCTAATGGACTCAGTAGGTTCACCCTACTTATAATCAAGAACTTCTGAGATTCCAGGTTTGTGCAGGTCATGCCGCATGGGGGTCGGGGGGGGGGTTAAATCTCTTAAAATAACCAACCTATCAGAGAACAGGAGGCATCACAGGGAGGCAGCCTGGCCCCCACCACATACAGGTAGATACACGTTTGCCACACTCTGACTGTCTCGGCCTTAAAAACTCTCTACCATGCGGGCAAGCAGATAAGACCATTCAGAACTAAAATCTTTGCTGGGGAAGCCTGTCCCATTCAGCGCCTCATTGGCCAAGAGCCGGACTTAAAGGGAATTTCGCACACAAAGTCTTTCGTTAGGCCTTGGACCATTAGCCGGCATGCCACCCCAAGGGGGTGACGGCGTTCAGCACGAGCGCACCGATGCCCAAAGTGAAAGGGGATCGTCGAATCATTAAAGAGGAGCCCGGATATCCGGTACAGCTGCGAAACACACGGCTTCCCCTCTTGGCGGCTCCTTCCCATCTGCCGGCGTGTCGCCCTGCTCTCTGGCCTGCACTGTGCCTTAGCCCTGCACTGTGCCTTAGCCCTGCACTGTGCCTTAGCCCTGCACTGTGCCTTAGCCCTGCACTGTGCCTTAGCCCTGCACTGTGCCTTAGCCCTGCAGTGTGCCTTAGCCCTGCACTGTGCCTTAGCCCTGCTCCTGCCAGCACTGACCATACTGCCTAATTAGGCCCAGCTATGCCAGCTTGTCGCTTCCAATAGAGATCTGCTACTGTTCCCTGGGGCATCAATGAAGACCTCGGGGAGCCGCCTACCCCCACCCCCAAGAGCAGCCCGATTAGAGAGGCTTCCAGGACGAGGAGGCGGAGATAAAAGGCCAGGCAGATAATATGGCTAATTACAAAAAAAAAACATATATATATAATAAAGGCTGTTCATGTAATACATGACTGAAAAGCCGGTGATTAAAATTGTAAAGTTCCAGAAGGAGAAACCGACAGAAATGACAGCAAGGCTGACAGGCAACGCCACGCTCTGCTGAATAAAAGAAACTGGGCAAGCCGCGGTCACGTCTCCCGCCGGCGTCTCTGACATCACTTCCTGTCCTGGAGCAGGACCGTGCGACAGTGTGGTCTCCTGTAATTAGTCCCAGGACGGGTGGCAGTCTGACAGCAACAACTCCCCCGCTGCCTGGGAGGGAGATGTGCACCACTAACGGGCTGCAGGCATCTCTCCTGGCACGTGTCCGTGTGTGTGTGTGTGTGTGTGTGTGTGTGTGTGTGTGTGTGTCACTCAGAGAGAGAGAGAGAAAGTGAGAGAGAGCGAGAGAGAGATGGAGCAGGTAAGGGAAGGAAATCAAACTGGCAGAACAAGAGGAGCACTGAGTCTCCTCCGTCATCTCGTTGCCACGGACACCCGGGTCCTGAAGAGCCTCTCTCTCTATGTCTCCCTATTGCCCCTGTTCACCACCCCCCCACGTCAGGCTGCACACCGACCCACATCACCATATCACAGCACGTACTTGTCTCAGGGCAGAGACTTAAAGGGTGACGTCACACTCACACTCAGTGGTAATGAACTGGAGGGAAAATCCATCATGTTGATCCTGGTGGGTAGGGGGCCATGGGGGCAGTGAGGTCATAGGGCAGACGACGCATAAATCACAGCCTGAACCTACTGCTCCCCCCCACCCTGCCGGAGACCCCGGCGTGAAACACACACACCTTCAGCGCCTCCCAGCAGTGGATGTGGGGGGGGGGGGGCTGTCCATCTCCGAGTCCCAGGAGCTGGGGATGGTCAAATTAAATAAATAGAAATGGAAATCATGCAGGCCTCCTAAAAGTCTTGAGCTGGGCCATTTGTCTTTTGGGAGAATTCTATCCCCCCCCCCCGCAGTTTATACAGAGCCAATCGACAGGGACGGAGGAAATAAAAGCAGGTGGAGCCCGTAGCAATTTGAGCCCCCCTCCCCCCCCCTCCCCCCGATAGCGCTGGTGAGGAAAGTCCACCAGTGTGACTCATCTCATCACGTAGCGGCCCACGTTCCTCGGAAGGCTCAGACACCCTCCCTACTACCCCGACACTTCATTAATCCAGCAGCTGTTCGAGCCACACACACACACACTCTGATTAAAGGAACAACAGCAGGATGCAAGTGCACTAATGCGTATTTTATAGGCCTTAAAAAGCTGAATGTACCTTATCATAGGTACCAATTAAGCCTTCTCGTTAGTTTGATGCTTAGGACAAGCTCCAGCCCAGAACCAGATGCCCAGAGCGATGATACACTTTCCTGATGTGTATACAATTCTGATGAAGACTTTTTCTGGCAAAGATTTTACCTATAATACCACTAATTCTGATTATGGATAAAAATCCGAGTTGGTATGTAGCTTTCCTTCTCTACTCCTGTGTGCCCTACTGTCCATAAGAGAACACTTAATAAATACACTTTAATCCATTTAATGTACGAGCATTTGGGTAACACCTCAGCATGCATGTCTTTAAGCAAATGTAAGCAGCACAGTTTCAAAAATAACTGGATAGTCACTGAGCACTCAGATGACATTATCAAATATGTAAACAAGTAAAAACTGTAATTATGTAATTCAGCAACTGTCTATTTCCTATAAATGTAACAGTAACCAAACCAAGTCTGTTCTTTCAGGTAAAGCCTCATGCCAATCCCATGTAGAAACCCCCACCCCCCTCATTTTCTGCCCAGTGAAGGGGAAACGTTTGAATAATATATAAGCCAGTGTTGGAGCGCCCTCTGCTGTCCAGTACCTGTCATCTCTACCAGCCACCAGTCCCAGAGGTGCAGGCACCGCAGTTTCTCTGGCTCGCTCACAAAGTGGGACAAAGACAGCGGCAGAGCCAGGCCAGGGACCCCCTTTGGTCGCTCCGTCCCTAGATGACACCCTTCCAGAGAATTTACTGATCATCCTCCGGCAGGGCAGTTGTGGTCACCTCAGGACTGCCCAAGCCCCTTATTCCAGGGGACTCAGTGGCGATTCATACTCCACATGTCAGGTAAACACTGTTCTGTCCCAAGGAGTGTCCCCCGCCACGGTAGGGTGGGGCGGCTCCGGAACGTGACCCCTGAGCCAATCTGTGCTCGCTGCTGGCTTACCTCTCACTGTAATCGCTAGAACAGACCAGCGGGCCGTCAGGAGAACAGCGCAGTGTGTGGGCGAGCCTGCCCAGCTCCGTGGCCCACACATCAAGGAGTTCTGCCAGTGCATAGTTGAGAGGTGGGGGTGAGGGGGGGGGGCTAGGCACCATGTCCGTGAGATCTGTCGTGGTAAGTGAACTCCACAAGTGACAAAGCTGCACATGACGGAGCCTTGCCGGCGATCCAACTCATCTACCGCGGGAGTGGTTAAAGGGGGGGGGGGGGAATCGATACGCTGACATAAAGGACGCCAACATCTCCGTGGGTACAGACACCCGGCGGTCCGCTACAAACGACGGGCAGACTCCAGCCTTGATGAGATCCGCCCCAAAATGTCAGGGAGCTCCGGGATGGGGTGGGGTGGGGGGGGCGCTGACTCACAGGTCGGGCCTTTGTTTAACCGCGCCCGCAAAGAGAGCGTGTCCCTCCCAGGTTTCCACAAAGCCCGATCTGCAGCTCTCTGTGACAGCCGTCCCCAATCTCAAAGTGTATCAAAGCCCCCCACTACCCAAAAAAAAACCCCACAAGCGCTCAGGGGTTCAGCCATTAACACCCTCATTTCCCCTGTGCTGTCAGCAGGTACATTGAATGCAGCACAAAGACGCTGTCCACTGGGCACGCTCCATACAGCCCCCCCTGTCCATACAGCCCCCCCCTTATGTCTAATCTATATCTGAGCCCTTCAACAAGCTCAGCGAAAGGGAGCAATGGGAACAATGGAGCCTAACTTTATTTTTTTGGCAAACTGGAATATTTTTTCCAGAGGAAGCAACCAAAGGAAGGAATATTTTATCTCCAACATTAAACTCCACTCAACACATCGCTGAGAAGGGCTTTGGGTCCGTCCAAAATGGGGCTGTCACCAAGCCAGCCCCCCTTTGTCTGAGCCCGGTATTTTTCTTTTCTTTTCTTTTTTTTTTAAGGAACCGAGATCCGTGTGGTAATTAGACCCAAATTGAGGGCAGGCGCTAATCTATTTTAGGTCGGCTGCGATTCCATTTGCATTGCACGTTTAGGCTAATTAAAACTCTTCCCTAATCAGATTTAGATGCAGCGTGTCTCCCAAGCTCACGAGCAGCCTTTTGGGGGCAGAGAAGCGGCAGGCCGCACGGAGACGGCGAGCGGCGAGGCGGGTGGGCAGGCGTCGGGACCGAGACAGGCAGCCCAGTCACTGACACACATGCTGAATCCTGCAGAACAGACACCATGTTTAAAGAGAGCCTACTCGTTTCCCCTCGACATTCTGCACGTTCAGAGCTTCTGTGGATATAAAAGCCCATTTTCTGTTATGGCCAGAAGGTGTGGGGGGGGCAAAATGAGGGCGGAGCCAGTGACTCATACAAAGCACGGCCCATCTTGTTTTGAGCCCCTTTTCCATTCCCATGGTGTTTATCCCCCTCTAAACCCAAATGCCCCCCTCATTCGATTCCCACAGGAACCTGCTGGCCATTCCGACCCAGAGGGAGTCTCTCAGCCCCATAGGAGAAGCAGGGTGACGACATTTCAGACGCTGACTCAGGACGACCGAAAATCAAGCCAAATTCTTAGCTAATGACAGAGAACCAGGCCACCAAAACGGCCCAGAGCGACGAGGTCAGTCAGCCGGGGGTACAGGTCATGGGGCAACACAGGCACAAAGGCTTGGGGGCCTCAGGCCACTCGGGGCCCCGCCTGGAGGGGCCCATAAACCTTGCTAAAGGTGAAAATTGGATTTATCCATGTTTGCCTTCTGCAAATACATTTCAAACCCAGAGCGAGTAATTCAATTACAGGTCTGTCTGGGACTAAAACACATGTGGCAAAATAAGCAGGGCCTTCCCACCACAGCGGGCATAACCAATTCATCTCAGCGGACTGGGAACGCTTTTATACAAAGGAAACAACCATCTCAGTGCATAAACACAACCCGGAGAGATTAAACTCTACGGCACAATCAATGGAGAAATCGTTTCCAAGTGTGGATGCATGTTTTTTTTTTTTTTTTTCCTTCTTCATTTCAGTGCACGGGGTGGGGGGAGGAGGAGGAGGGAGAGAAAGATCACGAAGAGGTCGATCCACCATCCTTCTTTAAGTGGTGAATGGAGGAAATGACATTTTAATCTTTCGGCCAGGGCAGAACAAACGGCATGGCGTGTCAGAATAACAAAAAAAAGACAGACATTTTTATCGGTGGAAACATGTAGGCCGCAGCGATAGACTCCTGTGTCTGGACAGAGCCCTCAGTACAGCAGGCAGCGTGGGCCACGGAGTCGTATGGGACCCCCCCCCCCCCCCCCAGACCAGACGGGGGTGGCAGGACCTGTCAACGACTTCAATGTCTTGCAAGCTAGCAGCATCGTAGCGAACGAGGGGGTGAAATACAGCTTCTTTGCGATGGCAAACTCCAGTTCAGTACATGCAGCACATGAGTTCCAGATACGTCACACGACGACAAAGTGCCAAGGGGCTGTGGTTCTCTGAAGTAGCTCAGCATCATCATAGTGTCCCAAGAGGTACCATGGGTCAGCGACTGCTGGGTGGGGCCTGAGCACCAGCCCCACCCTACCGCAAACTGCCCCATCACGCGGCCCCACCCATCCAAAAGCATGGCAAAAGAGAAGAAAAAAGCCGGGACTGAAATAAGGGAATTGGGTCATTAGCGCTCATATGCATTTTTAATGGAGCCCTATTCCACAGATCTTTAATTTTGCAAAGCATATAATTTAAACGTATACATTTTTTTCATTCATTTCATACTGCACAGTCCGGGAAATTCCCCCAGGGGACAGTTTAAAAATAAAATGGTGTGCTGGTGCTTTTTTGGCAGTTCAGGGAGAGCCTGTCCTACAGCTTAAGACCTCGCGCCTGGAAGCCTGCAGCTGGAGAGGAATGGTACAGCCACTCAGAGATGCGGCACAGAACCCTGTGCAGGCAGCATCGACTGTAAACAACTCACCGTCTGCTCTCCTTTTTGGGTTTTGAGTGGGGGGACAATGGGGGGTGGAGAATCAATTCTTTAATCTGCTCCTAAATTTCTAATTAAAAGGGGTAATTGCTTATTGAGCTATTAATCTAGTCTCCATTAAGCAGAAATATAAAAACCACAGGCATGTCCGAGGTGTTGAAATAATTACCATACAGCACTGCAGAAGAAGGGAGAAACTCCAAGCAAGAGTCGAGACCTAACCACCCCCCCCCACCCCCCAGGCCGCTCCCTGCCCGACCCGCAACGAATGCGAGACATAATCTGCGGTGCTCAGAGACTGTGCTCCCCCCAGCCGGCAGAACCCCGCGCCAGACAGCCCGGCAAAATGACTTCAATTACAGACTCACATGCGAGTACTGGCAGCTCGTAACCGATACTAGCCTTATTTACTCGGTCGTTCTTGTGTTCGATCCAAAAACTATCCTCGCAGTAATCAGCTGCTAAAGACGTACTCACGAGTACAGAAAACGATCTGGTGAGGTGGAGGGGGTCGCTGTCTTAAATAAGAAAATGTGCACTAAGATATCGAATGTCAGCCACAAAACATCAATGGATCTCAAACCTCTTTAGCATTACATCTGACTGCATTCCCAGAGCGTGTCCCTTAATCTCAGGGCCATTTGCCTGACAAAACGAAGGAGGACCATGTCTTTCAGGAAAGAGAGCTTTGCCCCTGTGTAATTTCAAACCGAATCATTCGCCATCCTTAAAACACCGATTTGTAAAACGTGCACAAAGCCAGAGGTGGTCTGAGGACAGCGGGAGCAGGAGTGGATCTCAGCTGACCTCTAGTGGTGACACCAAGACTTACATGGTGTATATTCACAATTGACCTCTCCACAACATACCGGCCTGCTTGAACACAGCAAAACTCCACTGTTTCAAACTAAATTGACAGAAAGCTTGAAAAAAAGTTTTGACTGATTAGTCTGCCCCTTCTTCAATTTTCCCTTATTATTGTACCTAAAACCAGCAGTAGTGAGCGAGTTCATTGTGGAAAGCGGCACAGAGAAAAGGCAATGGGCAGGTCAGACCCAATACAGCAACTAATCCTCCAGAGCAAATACAAAATGAAAGATCTCACACACTGGAAACCTAATCTGAGTGGAAGTAATCATTCCCAGCTTGTGACATAGCGGGACTGACAGTTAATGGGACGCCGGCCATGAAGGCAGTCCGGGAGACGCTCACAGACAGAAACACGCTCACAGACACACGTGCACGCACGCCGTCTCGCTGCTCGTGAGCGATAAGGTAATGAAAGTCAGCAGGAGAGCACTAGCGTGCACCAGCAGGGGTGCTGGGAATCGGGTCCTACCCAGCAGTGCATGTCTCAAATCCCCAGTACGCCCAGCTGCGTCGATAGCAGGCCATTTCTCACTCGCCTTTAATCTGCCTGACGACGCACTCGGAGAAGCCCCCGGCATAAGTCATGCTCCGCAGCCCCCTCCAGCCCCCGCCGGCGAACCCGAGGCACGTCGCAGCAGAGCGTGAAAAGGAATCGCTGTGACCCAGCAAGGCCCCCCCCACGCCCCCCCCGGCCGGTGCCTCAGTGCCAGCCTACCTGGCCTCCAGGATTAACTCCGCAGATTGCCATCGCATTCCCCATTCACCATTTGTTTGGAAAGTCCTCTCTAGGCGTCATGGAGACGCAGGGGGGAGGGGGGGCCGGCCGGCCACGTACCAGCTTGTTCTCCTGCATGTAGATCTTCTGCAGCTTGGGGCAGCCCTTGGCCAGGGCCACCATGCCGTCGTCGCTGACGCCGTAGCACTGGCCCAGGTGGACGTCCCGCAGTTGTGAGCAGCACTCCCCCAGCTGGGCACACAGGCAGAGAGGGAGACAGTCGCCGTGACACAGAGGTCACCGAGGTCACAGGACCCCACTGACACTCAGCAGGGACAGAGACCCTGCACGCTCTCCCAAAAACCTGCGTCAGGGTAAGTAGCAGCAACATTCACGCTCCATAAATAATCACCTTCCTTCCCCTCAATCTATCACCCATTTTTTTTTACGGCCTACTGTGTCGCATTACAGGAGGGCCAGGCATGCGTCAAGACGGCTGGGACCCAAGTAGGTGAATCTCTAACCACCCCCCACCCCACCCCACCCCAACCCCCTCCAATGCCAATTACGTTCCGCCACGCCGGAACTCCCGAGGCAGCGAATAATTACCATAAAATGATCAGCAAAATAATCGCATTTAAAATAAAAACCCGAAATATGCCTCGCCGTTCGCTGTGACTGACTCGGAATTATCAACAACATTCATCTCGAGCGTTCCAATTACGCCGAGGAGCCGCTCAGGGCTGGGGGGGGGGGGGGGATCAGGAGAGTGGTATCGCTCACAAACGACAGCGAGGCTCTACAGAAACCCCCAGCCGCCCCCCCATTAATGGCTGCTGATACTTTCAGACGAATGATTACTGCTGAGGCGTAATGGGGACACCCAGGCTGATGCAATCAGAACCAGGGGGTGAGTGGGAGGTGGGCCAGGAGCTTTAAGCGATGACTTCCAGTGTACACTGGACTTATAATCCTATTTTCAAGGAGAGCACAGGGAATAGTGCAGAGTGCAATATGTAGAGCGGCCTGCCCATGGTCAAACAAGCTGCTAAAATACCAAGAGGCTCCCTACTATAAACCCTATAGATCCTCTCAGTGGGAGGTTACACATAACCGGGCTTTTTTTAATAGTAGAAAAAGAAGAGAAATAATTGTGAAGGTGAAATAGGGCATAACAAAGCCGGGTCGGGTGTAGGGCCGGCAGCTGACCTTCCTGAGCGCGCCGTCCGTCAGCTTGTCCTGGTTGCCCACGTGCACCTTCTGCAGCAGCGGGCAGTGTGCGGCCACGGCGGAGAGCGAGGCGTCGCTCAGCTGCTTGCAGCGGTACGCCGTGTAGCGCAGCAGCCCGGGGCAGTGCTGGGCCAGAGCGCGCACGCCGCCGTCCTGCACCTTCCGGCAGTCCGAGATGTTGATCTCCATCACGTTCTGCCTGCGGGAGGCGATCTTCACCAGGAGGTCATCAGTCACCTGGCAGAGAGGGAGGGATGCGGAGCACGATATCAGCTACGCAGCTATCAACCTACCTAAACACCCATCCATCCATCCATCCATCCATCTATCCATCCCTCCCGCCATCCATCTATCCATCCATATTAATAATAATAATTTAAATTAAAATGCTTTTAAATCAGCTATTAGATCGTCTCAGAAGCTTTTACGAAGTCCTGCATGTGGGTGTTTCTCACATTTCTCTCTGCGGGGGATATTTCCGTCAGGACGGTGCGATTTGAAGAGTCGAGGGCTGTCCCGCTTCCCCACTCACCTGCTGGAAGCCGCTGAGGTCAATCTGCTTCCAGAACTGGAAGTCCAAGCAGAGGTCGCGCCAGTACCTGCAGACCAGGGAGACCCCCAGGCAGCGCTCCTTCACGGAGAGATGGGAGAAGACCTGGAGGACAGGAAGGGGAACAGAGCTGAAGGGGGAGAGCAGCGGCACTGCAGCCACCTACGGGCGTCGGTGCTTCGCGGCCGCGGCACGGCGGTCTGATGCCCATCTGTACAGCATGGCGGCTTTTACTGTGCGCATTAGCAGCAAACTCACGGCCAAACGAAGGCTGCTGCGGCCACACTCTACACTGCACTCTGGGGCCGCCGTGCTACCCCCCCTTCCCAGAGGAGAGCTTCCAATTACAGTCCGCCATTCCAGAATTCCCAGGGCCCCGGATAATTGAGCTAAGTAACGCCAACGCTAACTTAACGCAAGACATGGCACCAGGGCCAGGTAACGCCCATGGGAGTCAGCAGCCCTCAGGGGATGACGCCATAGGCTGCTGCCAGTATCGCAGCCCCGTGTGACGTGCGTTTGCAGCCGGCTGAGGCGGGGGACGGCACCCTGACGAGCATGCCCCCGCCAGCGAGACTGGAAAAGCCGTACGCTCCCCTCGCCCACCCCCACATCCAGGCAGCGGCGGCTGGCAGTCCCTGGTCGATAAGCCCCCCCCCCCCCGCTACTCCCACCATGAAATCCAGCCTCACTTCGTTGTTGCTGTGACCCAGGGGGATATTTATCCCTCTGCAGTCCGGCCCGGGCAGCACCGCCATGGGAAACAAGCAAAACCGCTGCCAAATTAGCTGCCGACCTTCCCCCCCCAAGCCCCCAACAAAGGGCGGTGTGGAATACTCACAGGACACAGAGGTGGGATAAAAAAAGCACCATGATAATCCACTTTTACCTCTTTTAAAAAAAAAAAACCAGGCTAAGTATTTTTAAATATGAAACGTACACATCTGTATGTGGTCCTTCCTTAACAGGCCCCAGTGCCCATCCATCCATCTCCTAAAACCACTTATCCTAATCAGGTTCGGGGCGGGGGGGGGGGGGTCCAGAGCCTATCCCCGAGGCTACAGGAGCAAACCCTGGAGGGGGTGCCAACCCATTGCAGGGCACACTCACGCACCTTTCACTCACAGATGCACACCTATGGGCAATATAGTAACTCCAATGAATCTCAGCATGTTTTTGCACTGTGGGGGGGGAAACCAGAAAACCCTACGACAACATGGGCAGAACATGCAAACTCCACACACGGAACTCAGAGGTCTGACGTGACAATGCTAACCACTGCACCACAAACATCTTCAAGCAGCCAGATATTTGCAGAAAAATTGGAGACGAGTCCTCAGGAGGCAGGGATACGGCAAAGCTCAAGGGCCAGATGCAGCCGTCGACCCGTCTGAGGCAATCAAACACAAATTTCCTGCCCCTTTACCCAAGAATAAACTAAGCGAAACGCATTCATTCCGCAACCACTGAAATGCACATCTAAACTGAACCATGTCTTTGAACTTGAATATCAGACGCCGGACATGACAAAATTCCTCCGGTTTATACCCAGAGCCCAGACTGAAAACCCAATAATTGTGCATCATTTGCCATTTCGTATATAAAAAGATATGAAGTGCATCTGGCATTAATAACCAGCGCTGCAGTGGTTTGGAATGATCAAAGGTAAGAAAAGGCTCCTTTAACTGCGATCATACTGGGAACTGATCTGGGAAACAATGTGGCCATTGGAATCCTGCTACAAGCAAGGCTGTGTGTCTGAAAAGAGGGCAATTACAATGGTTTATACACATGTAACCTCATGAGATCCAAGTACGCCCAAAGTAGTGAGAAGAGTTCCCTTTGAAACCAAAAAATTGTGTTCAGGTGGTGGGGACTTAAGGATAGGGACACGAATGCCTTTGCTGACAATATGGCCGTGTTTAGGAATGCGAGCAGGCATTCAAACTGTTATGAAACATGACGCAAATAATTCAATCACACTAAATATCAGATTTCAGTTGATAACTGTTCGGAATCATGTGTCCAGACCGCACACATAATTTCACAAAAACAACACACAAACACTGTCAGTCTTGCTGTCACTTAGCAGTTTAACAAACACTTTCCCCCCCCTCCAAAGCACTTGTTTTCTACACTTTTACACATTTATACTGCAAATTATGGAAAAAAAATACTAAGGAAGACGTTATGTTAAGTGCAATATTTTATTGTAATTAGCAGTCCCCCTAAAACGCCACAGGGGTCTTGGAGCTCATCCTGTGCAGCAGAGAGGACGAGACCAGGGTACGTCCCGGGGCTCATATAGGCCATGATGTGGGCAATTTAGAAACAACAATGAGCCTAAATGCATGCCTTTGGTCTACAGGAGGAAACTCCACACACACACAGACACACAAACAGACACACACACACACAGGGCAGAAACTCCCCACTGACCACTGTGCTGAGTTCATTCTGTTTTTCAGGATAATAGTCAGCAGCACTTTCTACATTTATTGTCCTTGTACAAAGTTATTCAGTGAACCAAACTATGGACACAACCTTATGAAGGAAAGGGGGAAGGGCGAACTACATCCGAGCCGCTGCGTTCCCCGGCCACGGACCTGCAGGAGAGGGTACCAATGCGGCATCGCCCAGCAAGGCGACAACACCAACCCAAACAACACTCACCTTTGGCTGAGGCTAATAAAGCATCTGCAGTTACTGTAATCGTTTGTTGTTCGTCTCACGCCTTTTAGCCAAACAGCTGTTTCGCAAACATAACCAGCTGGAGGAATTCAGGCTAAATAACTCGCCCAAAGGTGTTAGGAGCAGGGCCCCCGGGACTGGAAGCGGCAGCCTTTGGGATGGAGGTGCCCGTCCTTCTGCCACGCGAGGTCAGGCACCCCGCAGGAGGACGGCTGGCCGGAGAAGCCCACCAGCCGGCATCTCGCACTCACCTTCAGCAGGATGGAGGACGGCAGGTGGTTGATGCTGGGGGTGTCCGCCACCTCCAAGTCCCGACCTTCCAGGGGGGTGTCAACGTACTCGTGATTACAGCCTGAGGAAGAGGAGGAAGCAGAGGAGGAGGAGCCACCGCCTTGGAGTACGGCTACAGTGCCTCCTGCATCGCCCGCGCTGTGCCCTGCCTCTAACTCTGAGGGGGAGGAGGAAGAAGGGAGGGGGCAGTGGGGGAGGTGGCAGTGCGCCGTGGCGGAGGGGGCGTCCCGCACCCCAGTGCTGTCGGGGGCCTCCTGGAAGGCACAGCGGGGCTGCTTGCACGGCGCAGAGCGCCGCAGCTCCCCACATTTGCGCTTACACACCATGTCGGAGTAGTCGGCGGCCACGGAGGGCACGGTGCCGCAGAAGAGCACCGGGGGGGCGATGAGCTTGGCGGGAACGGCAGACAGCAGGCTCTTGCCCGGGCCCTCCCAGATGGCAAGCTCCGGGGGTGACAACAGGAATCGGGCGCAGTCCTCGGGCGAGCTCAGCGCGGTGTAGCGCTCGGCGAGCCGGGCGGCACTGCTCTCCAGGCGCTCGTCGTCACTGTTGCCGTGGACGATGAAGCAGAGCATGCACGGCCCCTGCAGGAAGCAGTCCCTCCACTTGCTCTTCTTCTGCGCTTTCCTCTTCTTCTTCTTCTTCAGGCGATTACCATTTTTCGAGAGAAGATGGCCCATATAGAAAACTCACGATGGCTCTATATTGTCAAGAGAGACAATTTAAACAGAGAAAAACAAAAGTCAGTCCAGTTTCAAGAGCATAACAGTAGTTATATGAATTCACAGCTCAGAGTGACAATGCTGCAGAATTGCAACAATCACAGTACAATGGGTCTGTATTATGCAGATATACAGTAACATCTGGAAATGTCAAATTTCTTTAATGTATGTCTTTGTGGTACAAAGTCCGGTTGCAACCACAAGGTTTGTGGTACCGCTTAACACAGTCCAGTTATAAGGCTGCTTCAGACCAGTTGCTCTCACTTCTCACACCATGAAGACCTTAGTGACACTGTTCCTGGAACAGCTCTGACTACCAGTCACAGACCACATGGATCCTCTGATCCCGTACCAAGCACACATAGGTGTGGACAATGCTCTGATACACATGCTCCACAGAGCTTCCTGGACACAGTCAGCACCACAGTCAGGATCATGGTATTTTACTTTGCCAGTGCTTTTTATACCATCCAGACTCTCCAACTGGGGCACAAGCTCAGGAAAATGCAGCTAGATGCCCCCACAGTCTTCTTGATCATGGACTATCTGACCAACAAGCAACAATATGTTAGGCTCTAGGACTGTGTCGGAGATAGTGGTGAGGAACACTACTGCACCTCAGGGATCCATCCTTCCTCCCTTCCCGACCACCACTGACATGACGGACCGCCAGTACACCAGCTCATGCCACCCACAGAAGTCTCCCGATGACTCCTCCATTGTGTAGTGCATGGAAAATAAAGATGAGTCAGAGTATAGAGGCTAGTGGAAGGACTGCAGCTCAACCTCAGCAAGCAACTGGTGGATTTATAGCACGCAGAGTCCATGAGACCAGCCACCATCCACAAAGAAAGTCAAGGTGCTGCTGTGGTACAAGCAGCCAAGAGTGCATATGGACACCAGACTGGACTGAGTGGACAAACACAGTGGCACTGAACAAGAAAGGCCAGATCAGAGCCCACCATCTGAGAAGGCTCAAGTCTGCTTCTCTGCTGGAGATGCTTTGCCAGTTCATAGTGGGCAATGACATTCTCTACACAGTGGTCTACTGGGGAGCCAAGCAAAGTTCAGGTGATGCCAATCACCAGAACAAGCTCATGAGGAAAGCCATCACTGGACTGGTCTGGAACTCACTGGAGGCAGCTGCAGAGAACAGAATGGAGAATCTGAGAATATCATGTACAGTTCTGCCCATCTGCTCCATGGGGTGCTCTCACAGAGCACCATTAGCCACTGGCTCGTTCCACCATGGTGTGCAAAGAAGCCCTACTGGAGAGATTTTCTGTCATCTGCCCTCAAGCACTACAATGCCTCCTCCGGACATGCCTGCCCTCCCCCCAGCCATGCCTGCCCTCCCCCCAGCCCTGACATGTGCCTAGACAGCTTTTAGAAACAGACCATGACTCTGAACATAACTGTATAACTATAGACGACGCAGGTACACAAATAAAGAAATTGAGGCCTAGATGTTTTCACTGTGTATGACCTTGTTTTCCCAGTGTGTACTGCTTTTGCCATTTGTCTTGATGGTTTTGAATCTGTGCATTTTGCTTCATTGCTGCTATATGCAGGCAAATTTTCTACTGGGCTAAATTGTCTGTCAACTTGTCTGTCTGACTTTACATGTGTCTGCACGTCCATCCATCCATCTATCCTTCCATCCATCCATCTTCCAGTCATTTATCTAGTACACGGTTACTGGGCAGTCCTGTTAGTTATTTTAAAAATCTGGGTTACCACAGACAGCCAAGGAAACGTCTTTCATGTAATGAAACTTGCACTCTAAGAATCAGTGTCGGTGAACTAAGTTTATTTTCAATGGACTGAGTCTATAGAGGCACCATAACATAGCTGATATGACCGTTTATCCATTTAACAAAGATTATCTATAGGTATGTTAAGCACTCATACAACACAAATGATTAAATGAAGCACGAGATGAATATGGAATACGGACTGCTAAGCTACACAATCACCTACAGACATGGCCTTCAATACACACGCACAACATAATAAACAAACATAATTTGGTCACACTGACATCAAGGGATTCAAACATCAATGATATATAAATGAATCCAACATTCCTACCTCCATGCTTATCTGACACAGAGCAGCCATAAGCCTAAAGCCTCTCCGAGGCACCACAGGACATAAGGCAGGGGAACACGCTACATGTAATGCCAGGTCATCACAGGCCATACACTCACATACTATAGAACGGGGCAGGACTCAAAGCCAAGGAGGTGTGAGACCACAATGCTCACAGAGACACAGTGCTACAACATATACACAAATGACAGAAATGTAAAGACAAGTCCCTCACCCATTCCACAGGGAACTTGGTATTTAATGTGCACAGTTTCAGTTGGTAAGAGCAGCTTTGCCCTGTGCTTACATAACTACTGTCTTCCCCAAAATCTGAGACCGCAGAAGATGGTCTTTGAGGTAGAGGTCGACCGATATATCGGGCCAATACAGACGTTTTTTTAATCGTAAAAAATCATTTTAATTGTTAACATTTTAATTATTACCATATCAGCCCGATGTTATCAGTTCTGTTTTTTTTTTTTTCTCTTGTCGGAGAGTTTCACCCTGTGTGTGTGGGGCGGAACAGGCAGCTCTCAAACACTGCAGCGTGTGTGAGAGTTGCGTTACTCTGCCCCGATCACAGACAGCGCCGTCTTCGAAACTGCTAAGAACAATGCATGGCGGAGAAAACTGTTTGTTCGAAAGAGTGGTTACCATTCACCTGAGCTGATGCTGACAGTGGTCCTTCTGTGCAACTTTTTTGCATTTGAGAGCGGAGATTCAAACAATTTGTCAGACGTCTAGATAAAAAGTGCACGACTTTGCGCAGTTAGTTCCTCATTAAACATGTCTATCCTTTATATGGGTTTATACGTCGACAATGTCACAATCACTAGGGGCTTATGTTGTCCTTGCATACAAGGCTGTGTAATACGACATTTGAAGTTATTTTATTTTATTTTCCGCGATCGCTAGATTCTGATTGTGAATTTGGCTTGTAAGCTATCTGTCTGCTAACAACATAAAGAACATGTTAGTGAAAGGTTTTGGGCCTTGTACACTACTCATCATATCATGCTGCACTTAGTTACTAGTGTTTTTTTCTTTCAAAATGTATTAGAGTGTAATTGTTTTAATGTGCATGGAATACTGGAATTGTAGAATGAATTGAAGATGAAGGCACTATAATAAAAATGCTAACCTTGCATTTTTTCTTCTGTTTTATTAATTGCTGTCTGATGGCTGAACAAAAATCTAATCCTGTATGGCAGTATTTCACAAAGCCAACACCAGGAAAGGCCAGGTGCGATATCTGCAGCACGCTGGTGAGCCTGGGAGCTGAAGAAGGAGTTTGCTGCTAAAGAGATTCTGATGCTGCTTTTTTTTATTGTTTATTAGTTTAAGTTGTTTACAAGTTGTATTGTGTTTTTGTTATTTAAGTTTATATTCAAATTTGCATAAGTCAGTATTCAATTCAAATGCTAAGTTGAGAAATTTTGTGTATCGTTTGTTATTATTAGTGTGATATTTTATCATGCAAATAGAGGGGGAAACGTCCAATTTTCGGCCAAAAAATATCGGCAGCATATATCGGCCATCGGTTGACCCTGACTCCTAAATATCGGCATCGGCTATTGAAAAACCCATATCGGTCGACCTCTACTTTGAGGTGATGCTGCCTCACCACGGAAGATTGAAGGTGCCCATATGGACGGTACAAATTTGTGGTCCGCTTGGTTACTTGTCATTTAATGTAGTACAGGCCATTACATATAAAGGACCAAAATTAACATGATTTAGTGATTAATTGTCATTGTTGACGCACCCCAGCACACAGCACACAACAAAGAAATGTGCCCTCTGCATTTAACCTATATGTGACATAGCAGTGGGCAGCTATTATTTAGCATCCAGAGAGCACTGAGTTGGGGTAGTACCTTTCTCCGGGAACCTCAGTGACAGCTTGGGGATTCAAACAGGCAACCTTTCAATCGCAAGCATGCTTCCCTAACCATTATGCCACCAATGGCCCAAAACAACCTCATGCCGCTATGCCATAGGTTCGAACCTACTCGGGGAACCCCCCCCAATGCCTTAACCACTCGGCCACACACGGGATTCCACCAAAATCTCAAGAAAGTTTTACAACAATTTTAAAGCAATGCTACATGGCCAAAGGGCAAAGTCACATTAGGAAGGATTTGGAAGAAACTGTATCATATACTGCCACCATGGAATCACTAGCGTACATGTATAAAGAAGCTATATTGGAGCCACTTTATTTTCCATTTCTTCCGACCACATGACAGGGAGCTCCCCAAACTTGGGAAAGATATCCATCTAAAGTGCATCTAAAGGAACTCGCTTCACTGCGCGCTGTTTGAAATTGTCTGGTTTTTGGAAAACTGATCCTGTAACCGTATTTACTAAATACTAAATCTCCAGCAGGATTGAGGGACGGTATTAATAAATAACTAGATGACATCCAATTTTGACAAACACATATATTCACAGTACAACTATTAAAATCCTAGCCAGCTGTGGAAATTGAGAAAAATAAGGCTATATCAACCTAATAGCTACTTAAACTATAGAATTCAAACATCTGAAAAGCTATTAAAGCACCAGAAATGTGTAAGGGGCCAGATTGCATCGCTTAAAAAGTAGTAAAAGAGTAACATGTAAGGAAACTTTCTAACACCGAATGTAAAATGCAGTGCCCCTCAGTACCAAGCTAAGCAGACAGCTAGCTAGCTGCGAGCCTTGGTGCTGTAACCAGTGTACAACAGCGTCTCCTCACCAGTTGGCACCGTGCTGACCACCTTCGTCCCGGGCTCTCATTTGTTAGCGTCGGAAAAAACGGTTGTCCCGAAGTTTCGACACGAAACCCAGTATCTGTATTTACGGACCACCACATACATAAAACAGTGCCTCCAATTTCACTACAAGGAGTTCCGGAATAAAGCTCTGAGCGGAAGTCCCGCCCCCGCTCTGGCAGTCATTGGATAGTTTTTACGATTCTCAACAGAGGCTCGCTGAGCGATTGGTGGAGGGTTACTGTCATCGTACAGCCCTGGTTTTATTTACCAACCCATGCATCTTGTCAATAAACGAAGTCCATCAGTTGGTTTATAAGTAAAGCTATATTCTTACCCTGCAGTAAAGTGAATCAGTAATTCATGTTTTTCTTCCTATTCATGTACTGAACTCACTTTTACTACTTTCGAAAGAATTGGCACTTTCTGTCTTTACAAACAAGGTCAGGTTTTATATTTTTTTCAATATAACCATCATAGTTTTTAATGTCGACAATTATGAACAACAGTGACAAATTGTTTTTTTAAACTACATCGTTATTTAATGTTCTTGGTATTTCAGACCGCAGTTTGTCAGAATATTCAAGGACATGCTGAACATTAATTTTCTTTTCAATCTTACGTTATTACTACTCCCTATGGATTGGTATTATAGTTAAAGCACCTCAGTAATAAAAATACAGTACAAGTGCTATAGGCCTACATAATTTACAAGGAGCAGCATTGTAGAGCAACTTAACAGTAATTGCTATTGTACATATAGTTATATTCTATCCATTTTCCAATCTCTTACCCAGTATAAAGGGCCCGGGGGGCATGGGGACTGTAGCCCAGACAGTAGAGCGCAAGGGATTGGAACCCTGGAGAATATGCCAGTATATCACATGGCACACTTTCACACTATGGACAATTTGGAGATGCCAAAATCGAGTTGAAACCACTGGAGGGAGTGAAATAGAGAATGTAATTGTATATGTAAAAAATAATCTGAAGAATTAACTTTAAATGATTGAACTTTTGTATCATGTTTCTTCCACAGTAATAATTACCCAGAACAATAGTTCTAATTGTAATTTAATGCATTTATTGTTTTTCTTGCAGCATCTCATATAAATGAAGATATTGTCATATAAAGATTCCACATTGTGGAAAGAATTGTTTTAGGTCAATGTTTTAACAAGGATGTTTATGATTATGCTACTAATGTTTTTAAGCAAAACTGCATCTTTGTTAAAAATAATTTTAAAATGGTAAGATGCTTAAGTAAATTTTAATAAAGGAATCTTGTAAGCAATTATAATTACATTTAAAAACAAGAAATCGTCATACAACGAACTATTAAGCTACTAAAATCCATCCCAGCCTAACAGTTGCTAATGATTCCAAAATGAACCAAACTTGTCTTTCAAACATCATTACTCAGTAGTTACACTAAGGTTCATGCCTGGACTCTGACAACGAAAGTGCCAAAGGTTTTACAGCACATTTCAGTCAATGTCTCAAACACCAGTTGAGGTGACATAATTTTTATGACCAAAGTAAGTGATGCTGTGCAGAAAGCCAGCCTACCCTATGGCCTTTTGGATTTTAATGACAATTGTCCTATGTCTATTGTGAATTATGTTAATGTAGCGCACAATGTACTCTAATATTCTGCCCAATTTACTGTTGTCTTATTATGCTGATATAATTTGCTAATGCTGATTCCTCCTGTGTTATCACATAATTAGAAAGACAGCTATGGGTGACTTTGTTTCCTATGCCTGATCTTGCCCATATGTGATGCGTAAATCGAAAGAATAATTGAAGGCTTTATGTACTAAAGAGCTAGAAACAAGTACTTATTACTAATTAAGTGAAACAAAGATATTATTTTTAATAATTACATATTTCTAACACTATATTATGGGCAAATTCACCGGCCGGTGCTTTGCGTACTTAAACTTATGAATCGAAGTTTTTTTCACTGTATTTAAGTTTTATATTTAACTCACACTCACGCCATTTTTTCTCATCTGAGACATGAACGGGAAAGTTGCATACAGTGAACCAACAGATCGGAAAAACATAAAGTAAAATAACACGAGCAGCTGATTGTCTATATTACTGAAGAGGAACTGTTTAAAAATGAAAACATTTGATTAAATACAAAGTCGCCGTGAGTGCTAAGTAGGAATGGCGAAATCAGTGTAGTGTTTTGGGGGAAAGTGGGCGTGGATCCCAGAATCCGAAAGGAGCTCCTGGAACCATTAAGCATCCAGCAAGTCCAATAACTGCTTATGTTTGCCATGTTTTGTTTTGGTTTTTTGGGAGCGAAATAATGCAACCCAGAAAAATATAATGGCTACCCGTCCCCCAGTAATACATCAAATTGTCAGAAACCAGCAGGCAACGATAAAGCCTCCGATTAACGTTAACATTTCGGCCGTCGAGGATTATTACGTTTACGATCGACACGGTGGCCGTTTTCTATTCAAAGATTTATATAAGGACAAGAAAACGATCATCATTTTTGTTAGGGTGAGTAACTTTGATAATTTGATCATATTTAATCCGATTTGCGACAACCATGAGATAAAGATTGTATCGTGAACCGCTTAATAACTGCAGCGTAATTTTAAAAGTGCGTCTGTATATATTTTCTGCCGGAAGTTGCTGGTCTGTGGGGGCTGGATGGAGTGTATAATATCGTAATTGTAAATATGATTCTCATCTTCTGAAGAAGTATTTAGTGTAAATTAATATTGATATCCTTGAACTGTGGACGTAAAGTTACTCTAGTAACTAGTTTCCTCGACCTTTGTAAAATGGTAATAATGTTACGTGGAATTAAACACTTAGGGGTTTTGAAAGCGTATTTACAGTCCACGGCGGATTGATGCGATTGAACGGCAGTCTCTTATAATTTAACTGTTTAAAAGTTTATTTATTATTATTTTAGAATTTCTTGTGCTACGCTTGCAAAGAATATGTTGAGGATTTGGCCAAAATACCCTCGAGTTTACTCACGGTAAGCACTAGAGGAATTTGATTTTGGGAATTCCCCCACATGAATATTATGCATTGTTTATTGTTAAAGTATTACTTTAACATTTATCTGATGCGTCGGAATTTATGCGTTTGGTGACAGTATACTAATCTGCATGAAAGGTTACTAAACTTTCTACACACGGTTACAAATTAAACATGGTTCAGGTTAACTGAATTCCGGATTTAAATAAATGTAGAGTATTATACTTGTTTCTGTTTCTCCCAGGACGCTGGTGTGAGGTTGGTGCTGATTGGGCAGTCCTCCCATGCTCATATCCAGGTATTAAAATATAGCCTGGTGTTGAATCACTTCATGCAAAAATAATTGATGTGAACAGGAAAGCATGGAAAACAGACATTACCTAATTGAAACTTATTGGTATGATTTTAGCTCAAATGTCTATTATAAAGAATTAATAGTTGATTCATTATAATTAAAATAAGTAGGGTTAAGGTTGGGCAGCAATTGCAGTATAATGAAAATCACAAGTTACGGTCACATATTAATTTAGAGAAGCTGTTATGCTGTACTTAGGTTAGCCTATGAATTATGACAAAAGTGATTGGCACTTGTAATGAAACTTACTTCTATTTCCAATTTTTAGTCTTTCTGCTCCCTGACAGAGTATCGCCATGAAATGTATGTTGATCCTGAGAGACACATTTATAAAAAGCTGGGGATGAAGAGAGGAGAATCAGCTACCCACTCAGGTAACCGAATAGCAGTGTGTGGTTCTTGGGGTTATCCGGGCTTTTTTTTACCATTCAAAATGCGCTGAAATTGTGTACTGACATGAATCTAAACATTGTGTCTTCATTTTACTACCGGAAAATTACTCCGAAGCCCCACCGCCCTTTAAGGAAATAAGCATTCATCTAGATGAATATTAATAAAGTCGTTTACACTTAGGGCTTTGAGTTTGGCATCAATATAATAATATAGTGACTAGAAGAGCTGATCCTGTATATTCCCTTCGACCTTCCATGCAGGGGTGATATCCTGGGGCAGCACTGTTGAATAGCACCTTGGGAGTTTAAGTGCTGCAGCCAAATCTCTGTGTATAGACCATTTGTTCCCCTTATGCTTAGAGGTTTTGTGTTATGCCCTCTAGTCCTCTCCCACTGTTCAAAAACATGCAGACAGACTAGGTGCCATCTCTAAATCACACGGAATGTGTCAATGAGTCTGTCTGTTTTAAGGATGGTCAGAATTGCTTCTTTCCCCAGTTTTAATTTGAATAACATTCAATTAACTCCACCTCTCACCCCAACCAACAACACACACATGTGGATAAAAATATATACTTCTTTCCATACAAAATGAGATATTGCTCATAACTGCAAATGTACCACATTAAAAAAGTAGGCCTAAGTTAAATAAATTAAAATGAAACTCAAATTAAATTGAAATGAAGAGGTAGGTCAAGCGCAGTAACGTTTAATAGCCTGCGCCTTGGGCGGTTATGGCAAATGGCGATTTCTTCACTTTTCACACTATTAACCTATTTACATACAAAATAGGGCTGAACTATATTGGACAAAATTCACATTGTGATGTATGAAATTTAATTGTTGCAATATTTTATAATTGCAGTATTTATAAAAAAAAAAAATAGTTGAACATTTACTCAAAATAAACTATAGCCGAATATAACTTGTTGTTATCTACCAATAGAGTCTGTGTTTGGTGGGAAAGGCAAGTAGACAGCAGTCATTCTAATTCACTCTAACAACTGAATTTTGAAACGTGGACTAAATGATCAAGTAAGTCGGTGGTGTTGCCACGAGTTGTGCAAACCCTTGCTTTTGTTAAATTGTCTATGAGTCACTGAAATAGCAAGGACAAGAATGATTATGATTGTGCATACAATGATCATATGAAAGAAGAAACTCGAAATGTAATTATCATTAAAATTGCAAAATCTGCTAAGTTTTAATTCCTATGCTAGAAGAAATATGCTTTAGCATAACTTCTTAATAGTCTCAAACCAGGTGATTATCATGGTCCTTGCAATGCGACAACTGCATGTGCATAACATGTGATCTCAATAGCATCGTGCAATGTCCAGGCCTCCTACAAAATCAGACATCAGTAGTTGCTGCAAAAGGTTAACTTAAAGCATTAAAAGTAACTGTGAAACTGAAGTTAAACTGAAGAGGAAGCTCAAGTGTGGTAGCATACAATATTGTTTATGACACCTTCTTGGTCAGCTTTATTTTAGCGAGACTTTAAGCTTCCGAACGAAAAAAAAAACGTATTAACTTATTAAACTTATTAAATAATAACATTAAAAAAACAGATAAATCACAACTAATTACATTACTGCAAAAATGTTTTTAAATACCTAATTTGTTATTCAGTTTTAAGATTTTTTAAAACACATTCTTGAATATTCAACAATGCAGACTCATCCCTAATCTGTATGTATGCATGTCTGTCCTGCAATTGAACAGCAGCCCATCCAGGCATCTGCCCTGCTGACTCGGAAATTTAAGAAGATTTATTATGCATTTGTATTGTTTTGTCCCTTTATTACATTTCTCTGCCTGACTCCTGCTGTCAGCCACATTTCCAGCCTGCAGCTGAATTTGTGCCTGTGTACGTGCCCTCAGCCTCACGCAGCCCCCACGTCAAGTCCAGCTTGCTCTTCGGCAGTGCGAGGAGCATCTGGAGGGCCATGACCAGCCCAGCCTTTGACTTCCAAGGGGACCCGCATCAGCAGGGAGGGGCCCTCATTGCAGGCCCAGGTGCAATTATCTTTCAGAGAAGAGCGATGCAAGATTGGAAGGATTTTAGTGTAATAAAATATAACTTCTAGTGAGAAGTCCACGGGGTGCTGTGTGATTCTGGATTGATAATTGAAAGGAGAATCCTTCAATAAAATTTTAAATGATGGTGATTTTAGTTAGCTTTAGTAAGATATTTATTCATATATACTTCAGAAAATGATAAACCTTAATAAAACTTTTTAATCGTTATAATGAACATCATTCCATATGGAAATAGCCACTCATATTTTAATTGTTACACTGGGAATAAAAGCAGATCTTTTATGCATTGAAATTACTGCGTATGAGCTGTGTGCCTTTAATATTATCGAAACACCTTTTATTGACAGAGTTTGTTTCAGCCTGTCTCACCCATTACATTGCCATTGTCCCCTCTCAGGGTCTGAAGTTCACTTTGCTCATTTTGACATGAACCGCTTGGATCACATGCCCATCAACTGGCTGCTGCAGTTGGCAGGAATCCAGACTGTTGATTTCAGTGATCAGCCCCGGATAATTGATGTCTAACACAAGGCCACCAACGTTGTGCAACGATGAGGAGGAATCCTGCTCAGAAGGCTGCTGTGGAATATGAATGCTGCATTAAGTTATTCTGCCTATGTCGGATTATAATTTTGATTATGTAATATAATAATATAATAAAATACTGTATTCTACAGTAAAACTTAGCCCAAACTCTAAGACACTGTCCATTTAATAAAGGTGCTAAATTTAACTAATTTGAATTTTTATGTAATTTTTTATGTAAAAAGTATGGTAAAAATACACAAATTTAAAAAGTAACACATATAACCAATGAATAGAGTTTTGTTAATACTGGGCCAACTGAACGTATTTTGGACATAAGACAAGGAAAAGGGCATGATTTAATAAATGTGCCATGCAGTTTTAGCTGAGAGAGACACACACAGGTGACAGAAAATTTTGTACCAGTTAATTTGGTCCTTTGATTTTATTTTTGAAAGTAGCAGCACTGAATAACATCCTTTTTTCACTCTCTATGGATTGCGTCAGATTCAAATTGTAAACTTTAATCTGAAAGGCATAATATTTTGCAGTATCAAACACGGTAAAGGAGAGACAGCTAAGAGAGACAAAATATAATTGGTTGGCTATCTACAATTATTTACTGCAAAATAAATACCGGAGGCATACTACTCCATACCATGATGTATGGATCGAATTACTAAGATTATTAACTGCTACCTGATGTACTCAGTTGAGATACCTAAATAACCTCCAAACATTAGTGCCAGCAAGGAATTATACAAAACAAAACTTGTCATTGTGTTTGTTGAATAATGGCCTATTGACAGATATTTTGGCTTTTTTAGATATCTGGGAATGTTAGGTGTAAAAGAAAATGGTAGTTCTATAGGCTTTACCTATGTTCTAAGAAGTAAATCAATCACTGTAAGGCAAAGAGAATATTGAATTTTTGATTGACAAAAATGTATCTCTGAATACATGTGCACATGTAAGGAGAAAAGGGTGGGAGGGGTTGGAGCCCGTCCCAGGCAACAAAAGGGTGCACCTTCGCCTGGAGGCCAGTATGAGGGACATCGGCGGCCAGTTGGCGCGTGGCAGGCGCTGTCATAGTGGAACTGGCTTGCTCGCGCCTCTGCAAGTTTTTCTATATTATTATAATTTGCCGGTGGCAAGAAAAACTTGATAAAGTAAGAAGATAGTACATTTTCCAATATTACAGTAGTGATTTTTTTCCAAAGAGAAAAAATGGGTTTGGTAATGACTTATTTCAAAGTTACTTGTTACATAATTTAATCTAAAAATAGAGGTATTACCACTTCTACCTCTTTGGAGGAGCCGCCGCTGGTTAATATATAACATTTGTAAATGAACAATCTTTATTTCTTTACTTCCATCTTTTACGCATATACACATCAGGGGTAGTGAGGGTTCGCCGGCGGTGCCTGCTGTAGCTGAAGAGTTGTTTTTTATTTGTGAGAATTGTTCCTTGTTTTTGTTCTTTTACTATTTAATCTCTCACTGTGTTTTATTTGTGTTTCTTTCTTTTCTGTATCAACCGTTGGCTGCTTTCATTTCAAATGCACCCGTCTCCATCTCTGAGGGGATTTCACTGTTTGGGTTTTCTCAGTACTTTTACGGTCATCTACAGGATTTGATTAGTGACCGATGTATTTCGCGAATGGCGAAGCACCCGGGGGCACAGACCGCAGTGAGGGCTGCAGCTCCAGGCGGTTTCCGCGTGACCCGACACGGATTACGGAGACTTCCCGGCACAGTCTCGGGCCGCCGGCACCGCGCGCCTCACTGGCGGCCGCTCCACGTCGCGGAGAGCTCGGCATCGCTGACGTCACGCCGGGTATACAAACTTGTCCGCGTTCGATCGTCGGAAGAAGGAAAGCTGAAGCGCCGCGGACGGCCGCCCTACAAGTGGAGGGCTGGGGCTCACAGAACCCACGGCCGTTCGCGCTCTCATTAACGAAAATGACTCACGAACGTGCATAGATCAAGGATGAAGCGCAAAAGCGAAAGGCGGCGAGCGGAAAGCAGGAAAAAGCATCGTGCAGCCGATCGCGAAGAGGCGGAGCCCAGATCCGATATTTACATTCGTATTACAGGTAAGACACGGAAAACGCAGACGCCGCCGCGCCTAATTACCCAAAAGCTTAAAACCTCTCCTAAAAGAAGCCAGCGCCTCTTTTAATGTCAATGCCAGCTTTTGACCTAAAATGGCGACACCACCAGTTTTCTACGGTAAATACACATACTCTGGGTAAACTATGCCCACTCCTTAGTGGTGCTCATTTTTAAGCATAAATCTGAAATCCCAAGGGTCAATTTGCTGGCAAGTTGGTTTTTGTGCATATAACCAACGATATACTTTTTTTTAAAGGAGGGTTACCATTAAATTACTATTCAACCGCATTATCGTACGCTTTCTTGTAAAAAAAAAATGTTTAACGGTAACTGTAGTAGGTTATTTTAAAAGCGCCATGTTCTGCAATCGCCGAAATATAAAAACATTACTTGTAACTTAAAAAAAAGCTCTTTTAAGCAAAATAAAACTGCTGATTTTTTTTTTCATTTTGATAATTCGTCAGAAAACTAAAGCGTACTACGTTACTAGTACTAGTCGTATTTAAGTTGCCGAAATTAGAGTAAATCGTCATAAAATAAATCTAAAGTAAATCACAGAATGTCGCATAATGAAAAAAATATAGGAACACTTGCTAATCTGAATTTTGATGTGCAAACCAGTCTAATCATATTAGTGACTATGTGGAATGTGGTTATTTGCGAAGTGGAAATGACCTCTGCTGTATTTACCTTGACTTTTTTAAATCTTTTCTTCTGAAATGTACGTTTTCAGCAATTTCTTTCTCCGTTTCGCCTAACGATTCAAGGCTTTTGTTTTTTGAGAACTTGAAATCCTTCTTCTTCATTATTATTATTATTACTATTATTATTATATTTGAATGAGCATACTTTTTCAGTACAGAGTTTAAGTAACCATAAAGGTTTTATGACAAAAAACAAGCCAAGCCATTATTATGTTCTTTTGATCTGGTAAGTTTGCACGCAGTAGTCGGCGTAATTCTGTGAAGCAGCTGTAGGCCAATTTTTATTAGATGTGCGCTCGTATTCGGAAGAAACCCACTTCAACAAATCATTATGATGTAAATCCGAAACATGCCTTTTGTAAGTAATTAATTGCTTATTAGTTGTTGCGATGCCGCTATATAAAAGCATTTCTGTATAATGCGCATATTATTAAATTACGTTTTAAATGATTTCATGTCTTAGTGGGTATTTAATACACTTGAAAACTGTTGCAGACATAGTACTTAGACATTTTGTCAGTACTGGGTATGGGCAGCATTGTTGCCTCACACCTGTAAGGTAGGCCTATGGGTTCGAATCAAAACTCCAGAACCCTAGCCGTGTGCCTAATGCTGTCTGGGATATACTACAGGATAATCGGTTATAAGATGGTTGTGTTCTGAAAAAGCAATCGTAAACATACATATGTTGTTTGTCACATTCTCGGAGGCATAATTCTTTTCTTTTCTTGACTAGATGGCCTAACTTTAACTTAACTGATGAAATGTGTAACATTACGCTACGTCAGCCGACTAGTCACTTCGGTCTGCGAGTCCTCTAAAACAACTGAGGATTGAAGTGAATAAACGAGTCCTCGCTTATTTTCTATTGGTCAAGGGGAGCTTTTCTCCTAGCAACGGCTTGGGCAGCCTTCCAATTAGAATCCTCCGTGGCTGCTCGGCAGAAGTTAAAATCGTAAAACAAGGCGTAGAATGACTGACGTGAGAACAGCACCAAAGTGTGCCGTTTACCCGGTGCCTGAGCCAATGGGCTTCCTCTAAAATGGCCACAGTATTTGCATGGGTGTTGCGAAGGGGCGTCAGCCCTTCAGCATCTAAGACGTCTGGTATGCGGCTTTCACTTTTCTGTTGTGCAGTATTAAGATGCACATGTGCAGCGTTTCTTTTAGTGGGTCTGATTAGTTATTGTTAGCATCGCAGACTTGAAGAGAAGCTAGGGACACGCATCGCTTTCCGCGACATGGTCGTTTGGCTCATATGCTATAACCCATACTGTGCGGTTTAATGACTACCTCAGTCCCCCGTTATTTAGCGTTGCGTATATGGATAACTTGCTACCTGTCTGGTTAAACCGTTTTTAAACGCGATTGCCGCGTCAGAAATAAAATCCCGCTGTGTATGAAATATGGAGATAGCTGGCGCACGTGACGCTTGGAGGGTAATTTAGTTCAATCAATAAATAAGCCTTTTTAAGAACAATAAAACTAAATAGTGAGCTTTCGAGGAAGAGCAAAGTCCTGCAGAAGAATGACTGAAGACAGCGGACTTTTAAATGATATTGAATTTATTCCAGGTAAGTGTAGTCTAATGAAATGCTACTTATGCTTACTTTTGTAAATGTAAGGATGAATGGATGGTTTAACAACATTTCGTGACGTTTGCGGAAATGAGAATTCAAAAATTTGAATTTCACACGTGGTTCTTTTTAAACACCGCGGGGATTGTACGTTGAAACATTTTGTCAATGAGCAGTTACCTGAAAATGGACTTTAACTGCTTCTGTTACGGCTGGAGCGAAGTTTGTGAAAACAGCCATGACTTGGGGATCCGCAGGCAGTTTAAAACTGGCTGATGTTAAAGTCCCCTGCTTTGTTTGGCTGTTTTCTAAACGTCTCCTATTCCCGTGTCCCTTATTTTCAGATCAGCTCTATTTTGCCATCCTTCAACAGCGGATTAAAAGCACTGCCGAAAGACATTGCTTCTGTATAGACGATGAATTGTCCTACGAGAAGTATGTATTACTGCAAACAAGACAATCATCTATTTTACATTGCTTTTTCAAAATGTTAAAAGATCGGCGCAGTGGGGTTGGTCTTGTTTCCGGTTTTTAAATGAACTGTACACGCAGAAAGTAGCAGTCATTCCTGCTGAAGGCAAAGTCCGTACATGTGTACATTTCCTATCACTCTGGATACGAATTGCAGAATCTTTCCTTTGATTACGATGTTTTACGATGTGTTCACTCTTTTTATTATATTACATAAGAGCCATCATAAAATCGCCATAATCTTTTTTTTATGTTTACCACAGCTTTTATGCGGACTTTGGTCCTCTCAACTTGGCCATGTTTTATCGTTTCTGTTGCAAGCTGAACAAGAAATTGAAGGTAAATTTTATTTTGAAACGTAGTATGGCAAGATGTGCAGTTCTGTGCTAACAGACTAAAGGGTTTAGGAAACCGAAGGCATGTTAGCAGCTTCTGGAAATGTCTGGGTATTTAATGCTTTAGAGGTCAGATCCTGGAGGATTTCAGATCGTTACTTTCAACTTGAAAAATTACTTAATCATCCCATGTCCCATAAACATATGCCACCAGCAGGTTTCTTTACACTTCTGTCCATATTTTGCGGTGCTTGTTTTCTATGAGGAGGGCTGGTGTACTGTTCTCTGTAGTGAAAGGATGTGACTTTAGAGAGAGTCTTTTATTAATTGTTAACCAAATACATCCTATGCAAGGGAGTAGGGCTGCAAAAAGATGATTATTTTGATAACCAGTTATTCATGTGATCAGGCGATTAGTTAGTTCGGCCAAAACACAGGGTTTAAAGAAAAGTGCAGGTTCTTTATTTAAACATTGAGGTATTTTTAAGGCACAGTGGTAATACCTTTTTACACAGGGGAGAGAATCTCTAATGTGACAAAGTGGTGTAGAAAGAAAGGTCAAAGCTTGATCAAGCAAGAATGTAACATTTCTTAAGAGAAACACAACATAACTAACCCTCAACTGATGAACCTGTGGTCTCCACGACATCTGCATGCTAATAATTGTACTCGACACACCAGCGTTAATGGTGCAAACCTCAGTCTTGAGTTCATTTTGGTGCAATTTCAGCAGAGCAGGGAAAACAGAATTTGTTTTGCAATTATTTATTATTAAAAATGCAAACGCAAATGGGAAAATTTGTAAACCAAAGGCGAGGTATCTGTAGGTGGGTCTGAATTACAAAACCTAAGGCTACGTTCACACTGCAGGCCTTAATGCTCAATTCTGATTTTCTGCTCAGATCGGAGTTTTTGTTTGCCTGTTCACATTACTCTTTTTTTTAATGTGGGCAATATCAGATTTCAATGTGAACGGTTCACTATACTGAACTGGTACCCGCGTACGCACAAAACAACAAAGACGCACATGCGCAAAAACAAAGACGTCACTTTATTGATTCGAAAACTGCCCGGTTACGATATGAGCCTTCTAGTTTTGCCTGAATATTTTTCTCGTACACGCTCATAATAAACAATGAGTTTGTAATTGTTTGTTGAATAAACACAACAAACATTTACAAAATCATAAACACGAAGCCTAATCTAATTAATTAAATTAATGAATCTAGGCAGCTAATTAAACCCTCACATTACAGTATAGTGAAGTTGATTCAAAGCTTTAATATGACATGCATAGCCTGCTTCCATGCAGTGGAAAACTGACTGTAAACACTATAATTCAGCATGTGCACTAAAACATACATACGTACAAAGACAATGTCTAAAAGAAGATCTATATCAGCATGAGCAGAGCTCGTGGCTAATTTAAACGAGACATGGAGCAGACAGTGCGCAACGCTTTCATGCTGCTATTTCTTATGTACTGCAAGTGTGTGGCCACCTCTCATTAGGAAGGTAATACAGTGTAATATGTTATAAATACCTGCTTAACTTCTGCTGTTATCAATACCTCGGGTGTGTTTTGGATCATGTAGGAACGTGTGCCACTGCCAGAGCTTTTAGCCAATGACATGTCAGTAAGCAGTGCGCACAGGGTACTGCTGCGTCGGGATGCCTTCAGGGTCACTGCCAGAGCTTTTAGCCAGTGACATGTCAGTAAGCAGTGTGCACAGGGTACTGCTGCTTCGGGATGCCTTCAGGGTCACTGCCTGAGCTTTTAGCCAGTGACATGTCAGTAAGCAGTGCGCACAGGGTACTGCTGCGTCGGGATGCCTTCAGGGCCACTGCCAGAGCTTTTAGCCAATGACATGTCAGTAAGCAGTGCGCACAGGGTACTGCTGCGTCGGGATGCCTTCAGGGTCACTGCCAGAGCTTTTAGCCAGTGACATGTCAGTAAGCAGTGCGCACAGGGTACTGCTGCTTCGGGATGCCTTCAGGGCCACTGCCAGAGCTTTTAGCCAGTGACATGTCAGTAAGCAGTACGCACAGGGTACTGCTGCTTCGGGATGCCTTCAGGGCCACTGCCAGAGCTTTTAGCCAGTGACATGTCAGTAAGCAGTGCGCACAGGGTACTGCTGCGTCGGGATGCCTTCAGGGCCACTGCCAGAGCTTTTAGCCAGTGACATGTCAGTAAGCAGTACGCACAGGGTACTGCTGCGTCGGGATGCCTTCAGGGCCACTCGGAAATGACAGTTTTTCACTCAAATCTTTGCCCGATCTCCTCATTGGTATATTTTAATGTTTACCATTTCCAGCGGGTGGCACTGGGAATGGTAATTGCCACCCTTTTGGCTCCGCCCCTGCATAAAAGTCGCATGAATTCCGATTTCGCTGTTCAGACTGAGGTCGCATTGCAAAAAATCAGACCTGTATCCGATTTATGTCCAAATAGTGGCCTAAATCGGAATTGAAAAAATTGGATTCCATGTGACTTGTGCTGTTCACATGGTCATGAAGAAATGCGATCTGAGTCACATATGAGCAAAAAATCGGATTTGGGCCACATTTGTCCTGCACTGTGAATGTAGCCTAAGAGGTGCTTATTTGCATATTGTAAAATTTATCAAAAATAAGACTCCATCATAATGAACTAAATCCCACGTTCTCTACTACAGAGTGTGGTTGTATATCTGTAGTGATAAACACTAGCTGTAGTTACGTTGTTAGCTCAGACAGAATTTCTTGGCAAAGGTGCCTTAGATGCCCTGGGGGGACTAACTTGCAAAGGCTGTTCTGCCTCTGGTCATACCCACACTCCATGGATGTCTCAAATAAGTTAACATGTTGGATGTGTCTTCTACAACACATTTGAGTTCGGTATAACAGAGCCGAAAGACAGTCTAGGACTGTTGGTGTGATATTTCGGGAACCAAAATGTTCTGCTGATTGACAGACAGCAACCAGCATTAGCCATAACTTACTCACAGCCACAATTAGTATAATGTTTTCTGTTTTGAACATCCACGTATGAATTTAGGTTCTTTCTGTGTCAAACAATGTATTTGTTTCATTGTGTGTACCGAGCCATATATAATTTACGCAGAAAACTGCAAAAATGCAAGTAATCAATGACAAAATTTGCTGTCGACTATTTTAGTTATTGATTATTATCGATGTTAGTTGTTGTAACCATGGGAGGGAGTAGCCCGTTCCCTTCAGTCATCAGTGTGATGCTGCGATCTGAAGTCCTTCCAGTGCTACAGTGTAGTCTTCATTAAAAATGTCACTTGTCTCTATGTTCTTCCCCTTCCAGACTTTCAGTCTTGCAAAAAAGAAGATAGTTTTCTACACCTGTGGTGATCAAAAAAAGCAAGCAAATGCTGCTTACCTTATAGGTGCCTATTCTGTAAGTATACAGTTGAGCACACTTACACAGCTTATATTGTACATTTGAACTGCCTTTTTAATGAGCTTTTTTCACATCACTGGCAGTAATGGTTATTCAGTTGGTAAACTGTATGCAGCAGTGTTTCCCAGTCCGGTCCTCAGGGACTCTCAGACACGCCTCCCAGCTGCTGGTCCGGGAAACACTGGTATACAGTAACTGAAATATAACTAGATGATGTGTTTTCTTTGGGTAAATGTTGAGCGGGAAGGATTTGGGTGCGCGTTGCATTGGAAAGCTGACAGGCCTTCTGTGAATGCTTCTCTTAGGTGATGCACCTACAGAAGACCCCGGAGGAAGTCTACAGATTGCTGGTGTCTCAGAATGCCAACTACCTGCCATTCAGGTGATTCCTCTTCAGGTGGCACCACACCCACCTGTTGGTGCCAGTTATTTCATTAGCTTGTGTATGTTTGGCGCTTTGTCTTCAAAAATGCACTTCGCAGTGTATTCTAGTGGTGGACATTTATTATTGACATGTATTGACTTAAGGTGCCTTCGTTTAGCATTGCAAATGAGATTTTTACTAAAATTTGGTGATTTTTAATTTTGTCATAACTTGGTGGCAGTTACATTAATTAAGCAATAAGTTTTTAATATTTTGTTTCCTTGAACCATAGGTTCACCCAACCTGTCTGCTTGGATACTTACTACATGTATAAATGCTGTTTTGCAGGGACGCTTCCTTTGGAACCTGCATGTACAATCTGTATATCCTGGACTGTTTGCGTGCGGTCGATAAGGTAAGATCTCGGTCAGCGATCTGCGTTATTGAGGTTAGTGTTGCCTCAGGAGGACGAGTTTCAAAGGCTTCTCCTTGGTTGGAATTTGTGCTGTCGTAGATATGTGCTTGGAGGGCTATTGAATGCTTATTCCAGATTAAGAATGAACCTGTCAGCTAATGATAAAACCTCTTACCTTGCAGGCTTTGCAGTTTGGATGGCTTGACTTCTCAAAATTTGATGTGGAGGAGTATGAGCATTATGAGGTCCTTTTGGGGTTCCCCCCCCCCCACCCCCTTTTCGTTTTGAAGTACTTATAATGTCCATCTGCTCTTTGGAGCAGCCAACAGATGATGTCATTTCAATACAACTTTTTGTTTCCTTTTGCATTTGTAGAGGGCAGAGAACGGAGACTTCAACTGGATCATTCCTGGAAAGTTTCTTGCTTTCAGTGGGCCTCATCCCAAGAGTAAAATTGAGAATGGTGTGTACACTAATGACATTTAAGAAGGACTTTCAGATTTACAGAAGTAGGTCTACTGGGAAGCAGTGAGGCAGCAGCTCTGCTAGTGTTTATGGTTGGGGGATGTTCTGTACTGCTGAGTATGGATTGTATCAGCAAATAACCATATAAATAACTGCTTGATATATCAATATCTGTGATTTTCTTCTTCATTCGTCTCTGCCCTCTAAAGGCTACCCTCTCCACGCACCAGAGGCCTACTTCCCATACTTCTGGAAGCACAATGTGACCACGATCATCAGGCTCAACAAAAAAATGTACAACGCCAAGCGCTTCACGGACAAGGGCTTCGAGCACCATGACCTCTTCTTCGTGGACGGCAGCACGCCTAACGACGCCATCGTCGGCAGGTTCCTGAGCGTCTGCGAGAACGCGAAGGGTGCAGTCGCCGTTCACTGTAAAGGTGAGATCGCCTCCCCCCCCCCCCCCAGTCATCTGAACACCGAACAGGACCTGAATATTTTCTTTTTCTCGTATGCTATGTCTCAGCCGGCTTGGGCCGAACAGGCACGCTCATCGGGTGCTACATGATGAAGCATTACAGGCTGACAGCGGCCGAGGCTATCGCCTGGATCCGGATCTGCAGGCCGGGCTCCGTCATCGGGCCTCAGCAGAACTTTGTGGAGGAGTAAGCATGGTGGTGCTGCCTCGGCGCCTTCCTCCTGTTTTCTCCTCCTTTCATTGTGTTTGGCATTTTCATGTTGCGTAACAAGGGTCTGCTACCTAAATTCAAAGAGATAGCCTCAGCTGGAACGGCACGTGTGCATCAGTTCTTAATACAGTCCCCACACACTTGCTGGGTCACTTTATTAGCTAGTATTTATTACCTAACTAGTAGCGGGTAGGACCTCTGCACACCACTGTTGTACTAAGCAGGTTTTTTTTGTTTGTTTTTGCTGGTGGTCTTCCTCTTAGCTGGCCGTTCTCTTCTTAACAAGGTGTTTTCAGCCGCCGAGCTGGCAGCCACTAGATGTTTTTCGTTTATCGCGCCATTCTCTGTAAACCCTAGACACTCCCGTGTCAAACTCAGGAGGGAGGCCGCTTCTGAGACGCCGGGAGCGGCACGTCTGGCAGCAGCCGTCACACCGCATTCGGAATCGCGTGGATCGTGTCCCTTAGCCGACGTAAAGCTGAGCCAAACCGTAGCCGGTGCTCCTGAACCCGTGTGCTAAGCGTATCCAGCCACAGCTCATAATCCGCTGTTTGGGGGAGCAGACAAGCAGCTGTGTGTATGTATATATGTATATTTGTTATATATAATCGGCATATAGCTGTCAGACAGTGGAAGAGAAAGACTGTCTGAAAGAGTTCAGGGGAACTTTGAGGAAGACTGCCCTAAGGTGACACTTAACAACGTCTGCCCTCAACAAACCGCATCAATGCCCGCGTTGGCCCTGCTCCAGGGCTGACAGAGTTTCTATTTCCGTGTGGAAAGCCTTACTTCTCACTTTGCTGCTCTAATCGCTGCACAGTCATCATAAATACTACAGCTAATTAATGATTAATTTCTAGTAGCACTATTTCAAAGCAAAAAATGGTGACATTTGTGGTCATTTTACGACAAATCTGGTAGTAAAATGTTTAAGTTTTAATTTGAAGAACAGGTTGATGCATATTGTTGTGCATAAAAAGGATCTTAGATCTTTCAGCAGCAGCTATGAGATTAACGCCGCTTCCTCCTGGACGCGGAACAGGAAGCAGGCCGGCCTGTGGGCAGAAGGTGACCTGTTCCGTGAGAAGATGAAGGAACAGGAGAACAACTCCAGCCAGGTGACTGTCACCAGAATCCTGTCCGGGGTGGACGACATGTCCATTAACAGCTGCACCGGCAGGCGGATGTCACCCGGGAAACAGGAGGAGGAGCAGGTAATGTGGGGGTGGGGGCGAGGTCACACCCGCCAGCAACAGAAACATTGTCAAAAGACCCCTTAAGGGTTTTAATATGATTTATGGCTGTTGCAGCATAAATATAAGCGTGCTGCTTTGATGCTGGCAGTCCCTGAGAGACCCATGTCTGTCTCCTTTCTCCTCACTGACCAGTATGAGAACGAGGAGGAGATCAATGGGATCACGCAGGGCGACAAACTGCGAGCACTGAAGAGCAGGCGGCAGAGCCGGGCGTCCGCCTCCTCTCTCTCGTAAGGGCTCTCTCTCCTCTTCGCTTTCATGTCCACTCTCACGCCCCCTGCTTTTTTGGGTCTCTAAGCACACTTGAAATTAACATGCAGTTCAATTGTCATTTGTGTGAAAGCTGAGTTTTTTTTAATTTATTTTATTATTATTCCATTCCACGCTGTCCAGTTATCAGCTTGCTCTGGGGCCTTCTGCAGTAACCGTGCAGTAATAGTTGATTTTTTTGTGAAATCTTATTTATACAGAAGCTCCCCAGGTTACGATGGTACATGTTATGATATTCTGACTTTACGATGGGTATTCCAGTTCCATTCTGTTTTTCACTTTTGGTACATTATTCAATGAATTACATGACCTATTCAACACTTCATTGTAAAATAGGCTTTGTATTAATGATTTTTCTGAACTGTAGGCTAATCTAAGTGTTCTAAGCATGTTTAAGGTAGGCTAGGCCAGGCTATGCTGTTTGTTAGCTTAGGTGTACTGTATTAAAATGCATTTTCGCCATACGGTATTTTCTCCTTACGATAGGTTTATCAGAAAGTAATCTCTTGGTAACCCCTGGGAGCATCTGTATTCCATAGCCATACCTTTTGCTCATTGGTGAATGTTCCTACAAGGGAGTTCTTGATATTATATTAAGGATGCTGTTAGTGTATCAGCTGTTTCTGTTGTGAACAGTAAGGTCTGTCATTGCCATTGATGCAATCACAAGCTCCATCATGTTATGATGCTGTGTTTCATTATGGCATTTGGTGATTTTTTAAAAAAAAAAGAAAACAAATACCCCGCCGGTTTTATTACACGACAGGCAAAGGGTTATAAAGTGCTGCGGCTTCCTCAGCTCAGTGCTGGCTGAGTGTTGTCTCACGTTGAAAGATAACTTGGCTTTCTGCAGCCGAGACTGAGCGTGGAAACGTACGTTTTTGTGTCGCAGAGGTAAGTGCTCCACGGTCCCTAACTTCATGCACAAGCTTTCTGTTTTTTCCCCCCCCCCCTTCTGCTGCGTCATTGAAGGACATGCATATATGGCAGCTTTAGGGGACAAAAGTATAGAGATTTGTGACAAAGGGACCGCTTCCAGTTTCATAGGATTCTGCCATGAGAAAAAAGGCATTTCTCTTATAATGCCTGTACAGTTTTCTGTGACGTGTCTCCTGCCCTACAGCAGCTATTCATGCATTAGCAAAAGTAATTCAGCAGTTAAAAACTACCATGCCTCCCAAATGTGTGTTTTTAAGACATGTTTATGATCCAAAGTGTCTTTTACCTTTTTTGGCATCATTTTTAAGCATTATAATGCTCAGAATGTTTTATGGGTGACTTTGCAAAAAAAAAATCTAATAGTTGACCAAGAGCATTTTTGGAGGAAGCAGTGAGTAGCATCCCCTGCCTTCCGCAGCCATGTGACACGCTTTATGGCACGCTGCATGTGTACTGCCTGTCATCCCACTACTGTTGTGTCGAGACCTACCATAATATTGGTTCCACAAAGCCATCGGAGTGTTGTCAGTGTATGGGTGGGGGGGGTCGTTAAAAGCCACAGAATAAACAGCTTCAGTCTGTTCCCCCTTGCTTGCTTTTATCGTATTCCCGACAGGGAATACAAATGGTTTTGGGACCGGTCCACTGTTAGCGCAATAACTCAAAAATATTTGACGGGTCTTATTCAAACTTTGCCAACACCTTGTATGGGTGAAGATCTGGAACTGATCAAATTCTGAGACAAATGGCAGCAAAGAAGAATACATTTTTGTTCCAACAGCATCTAGTTAATTCTGTTTTATTTAACTACTGGGAGCTAAAAACATGGACTGTCTATGGTTCCCCGAGGACCGGATTGGGAAGCACCGCCGCCTTGTCCTTAGGAAGTTTGATCACCCTCAATAGGTTCATTTTCTTATCACTGTGAAATCATGACCAAACACTAGTTATTTCTTAACCCAAAACATCCAGCTTATGCTGCATACCAATGTGGAACATGAGAAAGGGGTTTAACAGGACCAGGGAGTGGATTCGGTCTGTGTGTGGGCATCTGTGTGTTTGGCGTATGAATCTGGTATCTGCTATCTCTGCCTGGAAGTCTCCTTTCATGTTCTTTTCAGTCTTTTATCCAAGATTCCTCCCTCCTCCTCCATGGCTGATAGCAATGTCCTGTACCGCTTCTGCCACCCCCCACCAAGCCTGAATTTGGGCATGTGTGGGGAAGGACAGTAACTGGTCTCCTGCTACTGAGCCTTTAAAGTGCCAGTTCACCCCAAAATCCTTTCAGATATTCTGTAGTGCTGTTTATCTACTTTACTAGGCATTGCTGTTGAATTTTTCAAATGTATTTCTTTGGCACTTTAATCATCACAGAAAGAATGCCATTCAGTCCCATTATATTTGAGAGAAGACATTTCCACAGCTGATATGTCCAAAATTAGGCAACTCTCACCACAACAATCTACATAAATAGCCCTACAGCATATCTTAAAAATGATAAAAAAAATTTAAAAAAATCCTCCTTAAGGGAAGGCGTAAGTGGGGTTCTGCTTCTCCTGCCTCCTGTGGTTACCGTGTCATTTGGCGTTGTCACAGGAAACCACTATTGATGATGGAAGGTAGCATTTGAAATGTTTTTCTTTACTAGCTGGGGAATGTGGCTGAAAATGGCAAACATAACCCCAGTCGCTCCGTTAATGACTTTCAAAGAGGCCGCAAAGTACCGCACATTTTCATAGCATTCTGTGTAAAAGGATGCTGTAAAGAACAAGGTGTCATTTGTCTTGCTGGACACTTTGTGTGCCTTTCACATGAGCCCCCCTCCCCTCACCATTGATTCCCTCCTACTGCTCTTTATGTTCACTTTGATGAAACTGCATCTTGATTATATTTAACGAATAAATCTAATGTGGCAGAACGCAGTCAGACGTTGGTGACACTTGCTGTAAGTTTGAAGTGACCTGACGTTAGGATAGCATAGCCGCATTTTATACAGCATGCTAGTCTTCTCTACATATTTGACATTTTGGTTAAAATCTGAAATAGGTGATCAGGTGTTGGGTGTGACCATATTCCAAAGCCATGATCCCCCCCCCCCCCCCCCATTTTTAGGTTCAGAAATCATGCTTCTCCCTTATAACTTCTTGACAACTTTAAGTCTGCACTCTCCATGATGTACATGATGTCTTGGTCTGATCATGCCAGGTGATGTGATATTTTGTAACTGTTTTTGTTATAGGTTAGAGGAGAATAAAATTCACACCCGGTCGTCATCACAATCGCTTCAGTAAGGCTTCACAGTTTACTGCTCTTTTATATTTTACTTAATATCCAGGAAAAATATGAATATTTTTAGCCATGTCCAGTTTGTTCAGAAGTCAACTTAGTTGTAACCGTTAAGGTTTGCATGCTTTGACCTGTAGAGATGAGCATTTTTAAATTGCAGTTCTAGCCATTTTCTGTTAACGGTAGTGTGTTGACATTGCATCCATGTGTTTAGATTTCAACCTCAGCCGGTCTCCTGTTTAATTCTAGTTACTGTTCTTTTGGCAGGATTATTTTGCAGTCCACCGATCAAAGCTGTACGCCTGTAAAATCTGCCAGTCTGCCCGCCAGTGCAGATGCCCAAAGAAAGACGAGGGCTTCGCTGGGGCACGGCATTGTGGGAAGGTGTGTTTACAGGCTCCGTTCAAACTCCCGACGTTTGGGAGGACACGCATTTCACAGTGCCTCAGCATCAGCCTCCATGAACGAATGAAGCATTATCTTTTATTTCTAAAGACACTAAACACTACCCACCAGGAATATAGCATTTTTAATTTCTTAGTGTAGGGCTTGTGGCCAACGCAGAATGTTAGTTAACTGGAAGGTTTTGGAATAACCCGTTTCTTCCCTCTGACAGACAGTCGTTAAATTCAGAGCTAGCCCAATCCCTAGGCAACTTGCACGTCATGGCTAGCAGACGGGACGGTGCGCACGGAGATCCGGCAGCAGGCTCTAAAGCCTTAAACGGCACGGCCTCCCAGATGAAGGGCCTAAACGGCATAAACGAGCAGCGGCCCGGCCTTGGGAAGGCAGCCGCAGAGAGCTGCCCCCCTGCCCCCCAAGGCCGGCACGACCAGGCCGTGTCCCACTTAGTAAGTGTGCGACAGACTCGAGCTGCCTTCGCCTGTCGAGTATCCACTGCTTCCCGAGATTCAGAAAGTTCCACGCTGAAAAGCCTCCTTCCTCTGCGCTGCTGCTGCTCCCCTGCCCCAGGCACCTTGCATGCATTGCTGAAACAGGCCAGCTAAGAAACTGCCATTTCTCTGTACCTGCCATCTACTGCTTTCTATGGTGGAAATCAAATCTTGGCCTGAGCATCTACTTTTCAGCTGGATGACACTTTTTTTTTTTTCTTTTTTTTTTTGTAATTCCCTTTATTCCTTAATTTTTACAAACGCTTTCCTCCCCCCCCCGACACAGACATGCTGTACCCAAAGGACGGAAAAGGAGGTGCCCTTTGCAGTCAATACGTGTCATGAGACTCTGGTAAGTTTTTTTTTTTTTTTTTTTTTTTTTCCTCGTGTGTGTGTGTAATTGTTCCTGATTAAACACTACTGTCAAACCTTGATGCCATCAAACCTCAATATAATTTGTGAATAAGGTGTTTAATTTTAAGTTTTGATTAGAGGAGTACAGATTTTAGTTCAGCATTTTAGTGCTTGTTCGAGCTGTGTTGTAGGTGGAGTGCTGCAAATTTAAATTGCATTTCCTGTAATGGAACAAGCTCACGATTCGCATCCATAAAAGAGAGAAACATTTTCAAGTTCTCCGCACAGAATTGGCTGCAGTTTGGCCACATGATTCTTTGAAGCTTCTGACGGTGTGATTTTCCTTACAGCCACTCCGTTCCCAAAGCTAGAGCACCCCTTCTCCGGTGAGGTGGAATCGGACACCTTGTGGGTACTGCACTTGGCAACATGCAAGACCTCCAGTGCTTTAAGACGGTGCTTCCCAATCCGGGCCTCGGGGATCCACAGACAGTCCACGTTTTTGCTCTGCGTTCAAGCTCGGAGGGATCATAAAACGTGGCCCGACTGGGTCCCCAAGGACCAGATTGGGAAACGCTGCTTTATTTGCAGGGTTTTATCTGCTGATTTTTTTAAAAGACATGAATGCCAGCGGGCCTCCGTATCTGTATGAGGCAGACATGCTTGTCAGATGGATGTCAAAGTGTAAACCCAGGTGATTAGATGTGGGCATCTAGGCAGTTCCCTGGGAAATTTGGATGCCAATAGTATCAACTTTTCTTTTGATCTGATTGTATCATGTTGCGAAGTTCCTAGACTGTACCAGGATGTTTGTTTACATATCCCCTGAATGGTTTAACAGTGCCCCCCCCTCCCCCGAAGCTGTACCTTACTAGTGACCATCTTCTATTCATGCAGACTTCATTTGAAGCTTCTGTACTTTATACTGTAAATAGGTGAACATTTAATATACTTTAACAGATCTTTCGTACTTTCATACATGTATATAATTATTTGGTACATGCATTGTTCATGTCTGAATCATGTTCACAAATGCTGTCAGTCCATCATTTATGTATTAGAAAATTGACTTGTACATGGGGGGAAAAACTTACTTTTCCAGTAAAGGCCTTCAAATCTTTATCTACCATTGGTGTTGGACTCGCATAAGTGGTATTTACACTACCATAAGTTGCAAATTAAGTGTTTTATATTTCAACATATGAGTGACTCAGCAAGTACGAGTCACAGTAACTGGACTCCATGCTCCTAATGCATTCAGCAGCATGTAAGTATAATATGCATCCTATAATATACATTAACATTACGATTGTTTCGTGTTCATTAATACAGTAGTCTCGATTATTCGACCTTCCCTTATCCGACATTCCACCGCAAAAACAAAAAAAAACGCATCAATCTGCAACCAGAACGGCAAGTTGAGGGCGTACTCTATTTTTGTTGCTCCCGACTCTACCACAGCTAGTTACCCCGACTGTACAGTACATACTATTTAACTTCAGACAATTCTGTAACTAAGTTAATTTTTTTCAGTAAATTTTTCTGTTTTGTAAAACATTATTAGGTTCGTAATGTATAAAGTTATAGTTTGACGTTTAACACCTCCCATTATCCGACATTCTGCCAGCCCGTTTGTCGGATAAGCGACACTCTATTTATTTAATTAAATTCATTTTTATATAGCGCCTTTCACAAATGAATCGCCCCAAATCATTTCACATGAGTAAGAAAGCCAGATGATAATGTAGGAGGGGAACCAAAAACTCCCAAGTAGGAATTAAAACCTCTTAGTCCAAGGTATGCTGGCTGCCTGACCCCCTCGGGCATGATAACGTTATAGGATGAGAGAGAATGGGCCAGCTTGCTAAAAGCAAGGTCTAAACCGTGGACAAGGGCAAAGCTGAAGTCCATCAATGAGTCAGATCTCCACGGCGGCCTGTGATGAGTGGCTGACTGAAGGCTGCACCCACAATGTTACAGTTTGTAAGTCAATTCCACAATGTCACTGCTCCATATTAAAGATACACCATATAGGTAAAAGTTTTGGGACGTGTCCCGCTTAATCATTAAATTCAGATGTTTCATTCAGACCCATTACCACAGGTTTATAAAATCAAGCACCTAGCCATGCCATCAGGTTTACAATCATCGTGAAAAGCTCAGTGAATTCAAACATGGTACCATCATAGGATGCCACCTTTGCAATAAATTAATTCCCTGCCAGATATTCCACGGTCAGCTGCAAGTGGAATTATTGCAAAATGGAGGCATTTAGAAATACCAGAGAAATAGCCACAAAATGGCAGACCAGATATAGTAACAGAGCAGGGTCACCGAGTGCTGGGGTACATAGTGTATAAATGTCGCCAGTGCTTTGACGACTCAGTAACTGCAGTGTTCCGAACGTCCCCTGGCATTAACTCCAGCACAAAAACTGTGCGTCTGGAGCTTCATGGAATGGGCTTCCATGGTCGAGCAGCTGCATGCAAGCCTCACACCACCAAGCGTAAGCTGGGGTGGTGTAAAGCACTGCACCAGTGAACTCTAGAGCAGTGGAAACATGTTCTGTAGACTGATGAGTGACACTTCTCTGTGTCAGTCTGATGGATGAGCCTGGGTTTGGTGGACAGCAGGAGAACATTACCTGCCTGTCTGCATTGTACCAGCTGTAAAGTTTGGTGGAGGAGAGATAATGGTTTGGGGCTGTTTTTCAGGGGTTGGACTAGGCCCCTTAGTTCCAGTGAAAGGAACTGCATGCAAAGACATTTTGGACAATCCTGCGCTTCCAACTTTGTGGGAACGGTTTTGGGAAGGCCCTTTCCTGTTCTAGCATGACTGTGCCCCAGTGCACAAACCATGGTCCATTAAGACACGGGTGGGTGAGTTTGCTGTAGAACAACTTGACTGGCCCACACAGAGACCTGACCTCAACCCTATCAAACATTGGGATGAACTAGAATTTAGATTGTGAGCCAGGCTTCAGGTCCAACATCAGCGCCTGACCTCACAGATGCTCTCCTGGAAGAATGGTCAAAAATTCCCATAAACACACTCCTAAACCTTGTGGACAGCCTTCCCAGAAGAGTTCAAGCTGTTATAGCCGCAAAGGGTGGGCCAACTGCATATTAAAGCCTATGTATTAAGAATGGGACGTCATTAAAGTTCATGTGTGTGTGTAAAGGCAGGTGTCCCAATACTTTTGACAATATAGTGTATGTAAATACATGCATTTTGTTTAAATATGGTCTTTGAATTTGGATGTTAATTCACATAAAAGGACATGCTCACTGGATGACAATTGCAAACTGAGCAATCAGGCAAAATGCATTTTGTTTCAGCTTTAGTCTACATCGGCAAAGAATCGTTCCATTACCCAGTAGTCACTGGTCTATAAGCACCAGAATGAGTTTGTATTCTAGTAGCTCAAGAATAGAAAATTGAAAATAATTCCCTTGTAAAATATGACAAGGAACAATTGTGTGTGTGTTACATATAAAGGGGATTCAAAATCTACATCATTCAGTAGTAGATTTCTGTAGTGCTTGGTAAAAAAACAAGGAAATGACATTGCATTGTGAACAGTGAATTTTAATCCCTTTTCTACACCTCAAGCAGTCATATACACAAAGACAACCATTTTGAGGAAAGCTTTCATTCTGACTAAAGGAAAAGTAGCAGTCTCCCATCTGGAAAAATACAGTTATTTGGAATGAACAAGAAAATGTTCAAAATTAGAAGTGCAATGGATTCAAGAGGCACAGACAAATAGCAGCCAGAACTCCTTTAGATCCTGGGAGCACAGCCTCCCCCCCCCCCCCATGTGTGTCAGTGGTTCCCTCAGGCCAGAGCAGGGAAATCCTCCATGTCATCCGGGTTTGGTGCAAGAACTCGAGCCTGGAGACAATAGTACACACAAATGAGGGGCTTCCCCTAGAAGCTCTGCCCCTCCCTACATGAAAGGTCTGAACGAGGATTCTAAAGTCAGCCCACATCTTCCGAACACAGGCAGAGTTCTATCCACTACTCTTTCACATTTCAGAGGAGTTTAACTGAAGCCTTTCAACTGGCTTCGTAGAGGCTCTTGGAAAACATGAAAGCCACCTGAACCAAGCACTCGAAGAGCGAAACTGAAAAGCCCCAATGTAAGGGATAGTCGTGAATAGAGAATTCAAGATTTTACATACATCATATTGCAGAGTCTCTGGTGGGACTGCAGAATTTCCACGGCCTCTGCCCCCACGACCACCTCGACCACCTCGACCACCCCTGCTGGGACGCGTCAGGCTGCCAAAGTTAATGTCCAGCGTGGATGTGATATCATTGGCAGGCCGTCTGAGAGAGTACAGGTCTTCATCCGCCTCAAGCAGTGGCTCTTTACCCTGAAGAAAGATTGGAAGGGGACACACCAATTACAGTTAATGGCTCTTATGTGAAAGTTTAAAAATTGTTAGTGAAAGTTTCCATTTCAGTTGCTATTATTTTTAAAGGTTATCAAAATTGCTTCAGTTCACATATCCTGAGTAACTTGACATTTAAAGTGGTAAATGCTTCATTTTACCATTTTTGGTGGTAGGGGATGCGTAACAATTACGATCTACTTACAACATTTCCAATACAAGAGCTTTCTGCAAGAAAAAATTACAACACTAATAGTTAAACTTTGCAAGAGATGCACAACGTTCCCCCGAATCCGCTGAAGTACAGACAGTACCACTGCTGCATTGCATCTTTTCAAACAAAATTCTCATTATCAGCAAAGCCTCGCACACACAGCCAAAAATGGTCTAAGAATGAAACAGGACCGTTTGACCCACAATGAGTGCAAGGACACCAAGACATTCTCACCTGGTAGTATTTGGATTTATGAATGACCACCGCCTTTTTGGGCACCTTGCTTTCAGGTTTGCGGAGGTTCAGCTCCACCTTTGGTCTATACTGCTCCTGCAGGGCCTTCCACTCATCCAGGGACATCTCCATGACAACGTCCGGGATACATTCTCCCTCTTCTGCTGCCCTGCCACATTTAAGCAGAGGCTATGGACAACTGGGAAGATGGTTAACGATCTTGTTGAACAACCCTCAACTTTATAGTTCCACAGTTCCAATGATTAACCAGATCTGTAAGACTTGAATCATGCATTTTCATCAGCAGGAGAACTACGGTCCAATCAGCTGTTTTTCCACATGTTGGTATTGAAAGAAATTTTTAAGTACACTTGAGCCTGGAACTGTACACTTAGGGGAGTGGTGCAATTTTAATTGTCCACTTTGGGCATCCCTTTGGCAAAATCCAGCAGGAACTGCAACGTTTTGTGAAACTGAATATTTTTAACATGCAAATCATGTAGAACAATGCATCTAGTCAAAAGACAACAACCAGCACCCCCCACAGACAACCAAACAATGAAATACTATGACTGCCACAGAAATGCAACTTCATGGTGAAAAACCTCAAGCTCCAAATGGGCTCGTTAATGATTTCCAACCTACTGAGTTGCTTAGATCTTCAGCTCCAATTTCATGAAAAATGTTTAAAACAGCATCAGCTATAATACAGCCAGCTACTGCAGGGTACCCTGGTAAACAATACAAGAGCCACGGCTGAAAGTATGAAAAATCTTCTGCCAATAAGCTATAAACAAAGTAGCCAATTTTCTCAACTGATCCATTATAGTATAAAATTACTACAATTCAAAGTGCTGTTCTAAGCAGACTCACTCTTAAATTATAATTTGTAAATTTAATACATGTACAAACTAATAAGTAACTTTTATACCTAAAATATTTATTCAATATCTATTTCTCCTTTTTTGAATTCATTTCAAATCACATGAAGCTCAGATTCAGTGTATTTATATGGTTACAAAAACCTTCATGACTTATGCCAGCAGAGAGACATCCATCCATCCTGACCAAAGACACAGCTTCTCCAGCCGCACTAAAACCTTCATCTCTGCGGCATCACATTAGTGTCTTTGTGCCTAAGCAGCTACCTACAGCAACATCCATAATAATCAAATCACAGTTTTAGTCATGGGGACACAGCATCTAGCCTGAGATATAGGCAAGGTACAGCCTGCTTGGGCAGGACACTGAACCATATGCAGTCAGTCACACAACCAAAAGGTAATTTGCCATAAATTTAAACTAAAACGGTACCTACACTGTATACACTGGTTACATTGTCACATCCCACTTCCCTGGCATAGCAGAAAGACAGTCAAAATGAACGAAAACCATCCCTGACAGACATGTAGATGCTATGCTACATCTGAAATCTCTGGGCAACAGCTAGTCTCAGGCACAATCACGGTTCACTTTGTACTCATCAGTCTGTTTGTTATTGCCATAATGTATTCTGTAGTAGACCGTGAATCACTTTGCCTCCCCTAAATAGTTCCATTTCATCCACAGCATGAGTTCCTATTGTCATTTTATGGTTCAGCAGGCAGAGTGAGTTTCGGGTTCTCGCTGCTGAAAGGCCACACGGTGCTATCAGTGGGGAGTTATTGCGTTTTTCTGCTGGGGGTGTACAGACAGGCAGTGCACTCACTGGCTCTCCGCAGACATTTCTGCAGCTCCTGGGGACTCATCAACATCTCCAGCTTCCTCTGGGGGAGTCAATTCCACCCCAAACCTGCAGGACAGAAGACAGTCATTCTCTCAAACTAGCCAGTTAAGTGTTTCAGCAGATTTACAATTCATTTTTACTAAACGATACCCAAAAGGCTTTCCAACAAGACTCAAACATACCGAGCATAACTTTCATGGCTGTTCTCCATAATACTAGATAACTAACCACCGATTCCTATACCTTCTATAAGCATTTAAATTAGTGTTGTTAATGGTAAATGGACTGCATTTATATAGCGCTTTTCTACTCCTATGAGTACTCAAAGCGCTTTACAACTCATGCCTCACATTCACCCATCCACGCACATATTCATACACCAGTGGCATAGGCTGCCATGCAAGGCGCTAACCTGCACACCGGGAGCAATTTGGGGTTCAGTGTCTTGCTCAAGGACACTTTGATGGGGTCAGGAGGAACCAGGACTCGAACCTGCAACCCTCGCGAAGGATAGCACTACCTCCTGCGCCACCATCTTCCCCAAAAATGCCCTGGGGCAGATGGGCGTTTGGATCATACTTTGCCCATTCGCTGTCATTACCCTCTCACTGGATCCTTCATGGAACCCCAGTTTCGTGGTCCACCTCCTTCACGCTTCTCATCAGGTCGAACGCCACTGAAGCGCAGGAACAAAACAGCACTCATGTCTAAGGTTTGGACTTTTCCCCCCATTTGTACTGATGTTAATTTAACAGACTGAATGTATATTCTGAGGATGCAAAGATGTTCAAGGAACAAGCTTGTCAGCAAGTTAATTTGTCAGACCATCACACATTTAGGAATGGATCATTACAGGTAAATGCTACATTCTAATAAAACCCGATGGAGATAAACAGGGGTGTGAAAATTTCTATTAGCTTAGGCTTGTTAAGAACTTTATATTAACAAATGTCCAAGACGAATGCCAGATCACGACTTCAAGGATATCAGGGGTTTTACCCATTTCCAAGGAACAACAGGACCTCAGCACAATTTTTCTCTGCTTATTTCACACAGACAGAAAAGTCCACAGAAGAGACTATAAAACCTTACGATTGCATGCTGCCACTCTGGCGCTCAAATTGTCTCTTGCCTCTCTGGTCGAAGCCATCAGTGTATCTGGGATATGCCATTCGGGCCCTGGCACGGTCCCAGTTACCCCTCTCGAACTTATCATCAACTGGTCTGTGAGACAGGAAGCAGGCAGAAGGAGGGAGGGGGGGGGGGGGGGTCAGAAAAACTGTGCACACGCTGCCCACATCCACCCACACAGGTCAGAGTCTCATAAATTAAACTTAACCCCCTTTCTTGTGTGTATGTTAACTGGTGATTGTGATTATGAAGTGACATTTAAAAACTGGAATTTCCATTTGTAGCTGTTAAATGAACTTGACGGATTCTTGTCTCAAGCAGCCTTGCTTATACATGCAGCTCAGACATCAGACTCAGTTTGGATAGGAATTAGCTAAGCCAGGGGTGGCCAATCTTATCCGCAAAGGGCCGGTGTGTATGCGGGTTTTCGCTGCAACACCCTAATTAGATTACTAATTAGAGGACTGATTGGCTGAAGAGTCCTCACACCTGGGTTTGAACAGCTGACCTACAGGTTATTCCAAAAACCTGCATACACACCGGCCCTTTGCGGATAAGACTGGCCACCCCTGAACTAAGCTGTTGTCTCCCGATCCGGTCCTCAGGGACCCACAGTCAGTCTATGTTTTTGCTCCCTGCCATACAGTCTACAAACATGGATGGTCTGTGAATCCCCTAGGACCGGAGTGGGAAACACTGAGCTAAGCAACTAGTAGTTCATGGGAAGCACTGAGGTCTCAAACCTCAAGTGCTGGGGGTTTGAGTCCATCCCCTGCACGGTGTGCAGTTTGCATGGTTTGAGTTACCTCACAGTACAAAGGCATGTGCCATGGTGACCTGACATCTTTAAACTGACCACAGGGTGAAATGCCATCCTATCAGGTGTCTACTCCATCTTAGTAATCAGGCTGCCTGAGATGCTCCGACACCAAAACTCTGCTCAGGATAAGTGGAAGACTGATGGATCGATAATCATCACCCAGTGTAACCATCGTATGAAGTACCTGATTTAATTAAAGTGGTCCTTTCAAAACCTGAAGACAACAAAAACTTCAGACCCCATAAGGAACATAGCAAGACTTCCTGAGCTGAACATGAGACACATACTTGTCAAAGACACGTTCCTGCAGAGGCTCCATTACGTTGAATCGCTGCTCCCTAAAGACGGGGCGTCGTTCACCCCTCTCCACTTCCACTACACCCCTGTTTTCATTCTGGATCTGTCTGCCGTAGGAAAACCTGTTACCTAAACAAAAAGGGACAAGTAGATACCAGCCAACATTTTATATTTGTTTTCCAAAATGTTCTCATTTCATGGTCCTCTAACAACACAAGCCTACTTTTTCAGATATTCAAAATTACATTTTTAATCCAAGCAAGCAGAAATAAATTTAAAAAAAATGTATTTTGAATATCTAAAAAAGCCAAACCCCCCAGTCCTGATTTTTATAAATCGACACCACTCAGTACTGAGAACCGACAGTCAGCATAACAACACACACACACACACACACACACACACACACACACACACAGCTACACCTAACGTACCCCACATTCAGAAGCATGGAGACTAACTGCACGAACTCACACCGGCAACCCAAAGCATTCGCTTTGGTTACTGAGATGTTCATTTAAATCGGCATTTTACTAGAAAACAGGGAAGCATTGGCCGCCGGCATCCGCAGCAGCGTGAAGAGCGCCGCCTGGCGGGGAGACGCAGCCAGCGTTTCGCCGCATGAGTCAGCAGCTGCGCCGGCATGACTGGGCGAAAGCGGCCGGAGAAAAGCAGCAGACATACGAAAGCACGGGGGGAAACGCACACACACGCAGTGAAACAAAAACAGCCCGGCTCCGCGTTACCTGCGCGGCCAGCACTGCTGCTTCACACTTTTAAACGTGTGCATTACTTACAATCTTGTAGTACCAAGTTTAAGCAGGAGGCAGCTGGGCTTTATAACCACTGTGCAGTAACGAAGGCACCATATAATCAGTTTGCTGTCTAGCCAGCAAAACTAAACGGCGCAGCTGCCCCAAATTAACCATTTGTCAAAGTTACAGAGTTTAACTAGTTATCGCTATTTACATAAAATAAATTGGCCAACGAAACCATTTACCCGTGGCATCAGTCACTGGAGCAGCGTTTCCTTTCCAAAACGACGGGGTCTTCCTATCTTTCTGGGATCCCTTCTTTCCAGGTTTCCCCTCGCTCCCCCGTTTTAACTCCTCTTTCTTCTTCTCCTTCTCCTGTTGTGCCTCCCGGAGTATGTCAAACGGGTCGGCATCGTCGTCGAGGAGATGGTCGAAGCGGTTCATCACGGTACAGCCGAACGCGTCCTGCTCCATGACGGAACCGCTTTTCACCCCGTTCATGGCCACCACGGTATAGGAGAGCAACGCCTTTAATTTCCCTTTTTAATTCGCCGGATAGTGAGATCTGTTGCTCTTTACGAGCCCAGCAGCACCGCTTCAGTTATAAGCATCGTCCAGTCTGCGTGCTCCGGCTGCGCGTGCAGGTCCTGATGCTGGAGAGGGTCACATCCGCGCGCCCGTCACCTTATTACAGCGACGCGCACCCCGACACCACGCCCTAATTATTCCGGGGGCCCGAAAAGGGGCAGCAGGTATGTGTGAAGCGGGCAAACTTTCAGCTGATGACAAATTAAATGTGATCTTCACGATTAAACACAATTCGTCCTGGTTGGTGATGTGTTACTTAAGTCTGACTAAGTTATGCATTTCTTGCACTTTTTTCAACACTTTGCACTTTATTATTGTTTAGATATCACACATAGCTACCTCATTCCTACGTAACACTAATTATTTATTCATTACCATGTCTTTTTATTCTTATATTGCACTATTTGTCATGTATCGCACTACTGTTCATTGTTTCCCGGCATGCACCCGATCCCTTGAAACTGGCACAAGTATTTCACTGTTTTCCAAATACACGCGACAATAAAACTGAAACATCGTAGCAATACCCTACATATATATTTATATCGGGTTATTTAAAGTTAAATGTATCTGATTGGAATTCCCTTTAGTTTATCTGTTAGACTTTTACTTTTACTAGACTATTAGATATAGGCGTTAATAATATTTAGACCCAGATGTCGCGCTACATTTATTTCAAAGGGTCCGTAAATAATAATGTAGCGCTAACGTTCTTGTTTCTATGAATGCCCTCTTTGATTCATTACTGGGTTGGCGGTTTAATTACGTAATGCCCCCCCTCCCAGATTCCTAGTTCCCTTTAAATCGGCCAAAATCATGTGTTCAATTCGTTAAAAGTGTGCGCGGGAGAGGCCCTCATCGGCGAACGACCAGCTTTGGCCATAGAAACACGTATTTGCCCATTGGCTGAATTAGTCTTTGGCAAACCTTTTTCTCGTCTGCTCCACAGCCATTGGTCCATACCGCCGTCTATCAGTAGACCCGCGCTGAAAGTTTTTAAATTTCATTGGTTGGGAAAAATCCCGACCAATCATCGTGAAATGAACGTCTGCGTTCATTGGTGGTTGTCTGCCATTGGGTAGGCTCCCTTCGAGGTTTTGTTCGTGCAATAGGTTAGTTTCCCTTCGCGTAGTAACGTGGTTCAGTATTCTAGCCGTCGATTTGTCAGAGAGGTACCCGGGCGCGAATTGTAACGCGGGAAAAGTTCTGGGAGGGTGCAGTCCGTAGTTAGTGTTTGCACTCCGAAACGGAAAGGACTTGTAAGTTGTTATGTGCTGTTTGGTTATTATATAGCGCTTATATAGGTAGGTGGTTGCGTTCAAAGTGCCTTATTTTGTAGCGTCTTATCAAATCAAGTTCCTTGGAGTATCTGTTAGGGCTTCCATAATTTTTTTTATATGAAAGGAAGTTGCGGAGGGGCAGTAACTAGTGGCTCCTTCGCCGTTTAGCTAATTGTCTGACAATTCTGTACGTATTGTGTCATACGTAGGGATTCAGACTTTGGTGGTTTTATTGTATTGTGTAGCTATGGCTGAAAGCAAACCGTCTCAAGTCATTTTTTGTGACGATTCTCCAAAACGAGTGTTGGTGTCGGTTATTAAGACCACGCCGATAAAACCGAAGAATATGGAGCATTTGGTACCGACCAGTCCGGGATTTAGCGAATTTATGGTGTACCCTTGGAAGTGGGGGGAGAACGCCCACAATGTCTCTCTCAGTCCCGGACCGGTGAACGGAGCCGCTTCCCCCACAGGGAGTAACACGGGAGTGGATGGAGACGCGTCGGCATGTCCTGATCACATGAAGGTATAGTGCTCAGAACACTACTAATGTATATATTTACAGCAATAGTTACGTTCGGTGTGTTCGTTGTATTAGCTGTATTGAGAATTTTTGTGTGACATGGATGGGTATGTGTTCACAGTTAAAGGGCTTGGTGCTGTCATTTAAATGATAGATGTAATTTGTCTAAGTAGGAAGCTGGAAATTATGCCTAAATAATTAAGCGGTTAATATAAATATAGTATGATAATATATCTAAATTGATTAGCTACTTGACTTTCTTGGAGAAAAATTTACCTTTTTACTTTGCCGGCTCACCGATCAAAATGATCGTTTCCTCATGTGATCCAGATGTATGCTGAATTAAACTGTGTGACGTTTATGAAATTGCGGTTGAAAGGTTTTTATTAATGAGGTTAAGATTTCTTTTGTTTGAGCAGAGGTAACTAGTTAAAAAAAAAATGCCCGCGCTCTGTGTATGACATGATGGATTTTAAACTCCACTTCCTACTGTAGCAGCTGCTGGCCAGATATGACGTCAGCGGCGCGCGCCAAAAGTCAGCCGTGTGTGTGTGTGGTGGGGTGCGGGGGGTGCGTGTGTGTGGCTTCCATGTGAGACAGGGAGACTGCTTTCTACTTATACGTCACCATTTGGTTGCAGTCAGGGGTGTGTGTGATGCATATTTTAAAACGCGCTTCTAGATTGCTCCGTGCAAAAAGGGAGTTAACCTTTCAGGAAAATGCCGTGCAGTAATTTTAAGTATCCGTAAAATAATAGGTTGCAAGTTTTTTTCCATTATTTATTGTTGGACCTTGTTCCGAAACTTGACTGACAAGCAATGACGCTATTAAAAATATATCTGCTAGGAATACTTACTCTAGGTTGATCTGCCTTTGTCTCATTTGTAAAAACTATATTTATGATTTTTAATGAGAAATGAGGTATCAGAATTTTTTATTTTGCAGTAATGTTGTAATATTAAGCAATTTATCCTGTCCAAGCTTATTGCTCTTTGGGGTGTTCCCGGTATCAGGATGGGACTCGTCGGGGTCGCCCCCGAGCCGAAACTGTCCGTGAGTTGATCAACGAAGGCGAGCACTCATCTAGCCGGATCCGGTGTAACATCTGCCACCGAGTTTTCCCACGGGAGAAATCCCTTCAGGCTCACAAAAGGACCCACACAGGTAATGAAGTGCACACAAAGGAGTGTTGTGAGTGGAGCTGGTGGTCTGGCTCGTGGTGTTAAACTCCTTTGTTGCTTTCAGGGGAGAGGCCTTATCATTGTGATTACCCTGACTGTGGAAAAGCTTTCGTACAGAGCGGGCAGCTGAAGACCCACCAGCGGCTGCACACAGGGGAAAAGCCCTTTGTGTGTTCTGAAAAGGGTGAGGAGGGGTGCTTGAGAGTGGTTTAAGGTCTATGCTGCTTTGAACGATAGTCCTTTCTGGAGAATTGCACCTTTACTACAGGCTGATATCAGTATGGTTGTCTTCTCAGGTTGTGGTAGTCGGTTTACTCATGCCAACCGACACTGCTCCAAGCACCCATATGCCCGCCTAAAGAGGGAAGAGCCTATAAGCGACCCTGGAAAATCCCAAGCTGTGGATAACAAGGCCGTAGCTGATTGGTTGGCCAGGTGAGTGATATGTCTGGGAAGCAATTCATGGAACTGTTCAAATGGATCCACAACTCATTGAATTGGATGGGACTCAATGGACAGGGAAATATAATCTATAATAAGTCCCGAATCGGTGCAACTGTCTCCTCCCCCACATCAGATACTGGCAGACCCGAGAGCAACGAGTCCCCCCTCCCAAGGGGACGGGCTTGGTGAAGGCTGGGGCGGAGGACCAGGAGCAGCGAGACCCTCTGGAGTTTATGCCTTCGGATGAGGAAGACGCAGAGGATGAGAAGAACAGCAGTGGGGCGGCGCGGCAGCGGCTGCAGGAGCAGCGAGAGCGTCTTCACGGCGCGCTGGCTCTCATCCAGCTGGCCAACAACCTGTCCTCCTAGCTCTGCCCATGGTGTCTTCAAATGCCGGCCGACAGCCAGTTGGGTACAAGCTAAAAAGCACCTTATCACGCTTTTGTAGGCTGCTATAATTGTAGATTTCATTACATGAAGAATGTTATTTTCTGACTTTAAGAAGAAAGTTGTTTTAAGGTTTTTCCTTTTTCCTTAGTTCTTTGCACTTTTTTTGATAACGAGTTTTTAAGTATTGAGTGTGTTTTGTGTGTGTATATTTTGAGGGTTTAGCTCTGCTGAACTGAGGGTGCATACAGACGACGATGGAAGGTTAACGACACTGGCTTCTGCAGGCCTGAATTTAGTCAGCTCAAAGTATTGAAGTTTTGATTCTATATAAACAAGAATTTAAGACATCACCCAGCTAGATGTTTGGATTACAGATTCCAGAGGGAGAATTCATTAATGCGGTGTCATCCTTTTTTACTTTAAATGTCAAAATCCCTACTTGTATCCATGAAGTTAAGTAATCATCCGTTACATGACCAAATGTATGTGGACGCCCCTTCTAGTTAGTGGGTTCAGCTGACTGAGCCCCACCAATTGCAATCATGTAGATGAAATCGAGCATATAGCCATGCACTACCTTCAGTCAAACTGGAGAGCTCACTGACTTATAGCACGACAGTATCATAGGATGCCTACTTTCCAATAAGTTAATTTTCTGTCCTGCTCGAGGTAGCCAAGTCAGATGTAAGTGCTGTTCTTGCGGAATGGAAATGTTTAGAAATGACGATTCCGCAAAGCAGTATGCCGCACAAGGTCATTGAACAGGGCCGTCGGATGCTGAAACCTGTGATGTGTAAAAAAAATCTCTCGTTTAATGACTTCCAAACTGCCTCTAGAAGCAAGGTCCGCTCAAGAACTGTTCGTCAAACTGCATAGTGCCAAGGATCTGAAGTAATGTAAAGAATGCTACTCTTGGACTCTGGAGTAGCGGAGATGTGTTCTTTGGAGTGATCAGTCCTGTATTGCTTTTTGGCAGTCTTATGGGCAGGTCAGGGTTTGGTGAATGCTACCTGCCTTGATGTATAGTACAAACTCCAAAAGTTTTGCCAGAACAGTTGAATCATTAACCAGTTTTTTGCAGTTTGAGTTAGGCCTATTAGTTTTGATGTGGAAGAAATTTACTGGCCTGCTGAGCCTTGACCTCAGCCCCATCAGACATCTTTGGGATGAATCTAAACAACCACTGCAGGCAAGGCCTGATTATTCAGCATCGGTGTGTGACCTCAGTATCTTGGCTGAATGGTAGCAGATTCTTGCATCCATATTTCGAGATTCCATAGAATCCTGTGCGAAACCTATGCGAGAGTGCAGGCTGTTCGAGTAGCAAAGAGGGGCCAACTCCAAATAAATTCCTCTGGACTCAGAATGAGTTGATTCGACGTCCACATACCTTTGGCCATGTATAGTTCAAAATCTGTGATCCCAACTAAAGTACTTGGCATTTACCATGCAATCTCTGGGAATATCTGCATTTTCAGGCACACTTCTATTGACAGGCAGTCATGTGTGCGTCACCTGTCTGTAAATTGCTATGATGTTTGTTAATTTATGACTCAAAGACCATGTCTTAGATTTTTTTATTTCTAAATTATAATAAAATAGATTTAGTTTTAAATAGGAATATATGTGGAAAATACAAAGTTATGAGGTCAGGCTACTTTCTACAAGCACCTTAATCATGTTTGTCAAACTGCTTATAAATCTGACATTTACATCTATGGGATATTTTTCATGCCCTGACATTGGAGACTGTTTGGAGAAAGTTTGACCCCAAAGTTGAATTGTACAGTGTTTTTTTGCCTGCCCTTTATATACTTCCCCACAATTTAGCATTTACTTGAGTTGGAATGCGTTCAGTGTGTTTGGGACTTCTCTATTATCATCTCAAAGTGTTTGGATCTCAACATTGTGGCACTAGACTTGTCTTCCCTCCTGTCGTTCCTGTGTCAGGCTTGATGAGGGGAGGGGGGCGACAGAGTTGTCAAATTACATAAGCCCTGTCCAGAGTAGGGGGAGAAATGTTTATGCACTTGATAGAAAAGGGTATAGTTTCAGTGATTAAGTTCAGTTCTGAGGATGCTGATTGAAGAGTCTTTCAGTTTGCAACACTAAATGTTCCAGATTTTCTTTAAGCTTCTAACCTTAGGCTGCTGTTCTATTTAGTGACACTGCTGCTCCTCATAGCAGCACACAGAGCCTTTGTCAGACGTTATCTTACTCCTGTACTAGTTTAAAATAATAATCGGTCTGACATTTGTTTCCCCTCTGCCTTACCCAAAGCATTTTAAAAATCCATGTCATTGGTAATATTTTATCATGAGACTGAACTGGAAAAGTTTTTTTTAAAAAAAAAAGAAAAAGCTGAACAACTTCAGATGTTAACTGAAGTTAATTTTAATTATTTTCAAACTATTGGAAAACTTATATATGTCAGTCTATTTAAACCACATGAGAAATACCCTTTTACTGTTTTATTAGCTGTCAACTGCTAATAAAATAGCTTTTATCTGAAACATAATCTGGTTGTCTCTCTTGCCCTTGCTAGAACATGTTCTCGCTTGCTTTAGAAATGCATGTTTTGAGCAGGGTGTTCTCACGGGCAGTCCATAGTGCTGGTACTTATTGGTCTGTATTATCCAATAAACAACATTAATTATCATGTGTAAGTCATGTGTCCTTTCGACTGCTGTTTTATTTCTGATGGGAAGAAACTAACTGGTCCTATCTGGGTCTTGTCTTTTTGACCCGTGCAGAGGTCTGGGTTGGTGCAGTTGCTGCCTTCACTGCTTTGGCCGCTCATGCCTCGATGCCCTTGCAGCTGAGGCATCACCTTGCATGTGCCATTAAATTCCAGTCACATGTATATAATCTCCAGCTTAAACTTGCTAAACATAGAGCCAACATTCTTAGTAAGGTTTCCTTTTACCTTTTTAGGGTCTTCCTTAGCTCTGCTTTTCAATGGGTTGTTGCAAAAACCTTGAATTACCCGTTTTGTCCAAAGCCCTAACAAATTGCTTCATCAATCCCAGCTTAATATGAAGTGGTGGGAGAATGATTTTGTTCTTGTCCACCAGTGGCTTGTTGATATTTCATTACCTAAGACGCTGTTGAATCAAAAGACAGACCAAAGCTATTGCATTTATCACACACATTTTCATGGATGTCCATTAACTCAAAATCTAGAGCCAATTCAGCAAAAGTAATGGGATTTTTTTAATTCAGCACCCTCAAAATACCCTAAATCCATTTTAAAAACCTTTTTTTTTTGTAGACCTGTTATTATGGAGTGACAGTCCTTAACGAACAGGGTTTTTAGTGACACTTGAGTCATCTGAATTTAAAGCCAGCCCCCAAGAAAGGACCACCATTTACCTGAGTCAAGCTGCTGATTCTCTTAGCAGCCGCACCAAAACGGCTCGGCGTGCGACCTGCCGCTGTGGTTTATAGTCACCAACATAACATACTGCACATGCCTCACGCTATATAAACATTATTGCATGTATGATTTTAAAAACTATCAACATCGAGAAAACCAACTTGGCTTAAGTCTGAATTGCGGGGGGGCATCATGACGTTTGTTTGCCTTCACTGTTGGGTCCCTTGGGGACATCAGGCCTGCTTTCCTCGTGCGTCTCTGGCTTTAAGCTGCTCCCAAACATCACATAGGAGTACACGAGCCCCCCTGACATGCTGGGAGAACCAAACAGAGGAGAGAGTGCCTTTTTCCACATACCACAAACATGCCTTTTCAAGCAAATCATTGCATGACAGCTGAAAGATGTACAACCCTTAACATATAAAGCATAACTGAGGGTACTTAGTGGAGGTAAGTCTTATAAAGACATGAAGTCATAGTAATACATGACATTAGATTTTTAAAAGAAAGCACTGAGGAGAAGAAACCCATACGCTGTCATCTTCAGTGTATAAAATTATAATCTGCTTTTGTAAAACAGGGTAGGATATTCCTACAAGGACAGTACTATGCCAAACCCTAGTGCTCTGGACAAGAAAATAAAAATCCACTTACCAAATGTTTAGTCCTATGAAATTTAGCCAAGAAAATATATAATCTCCACCCACAAACATGCCAATGTAGGCCACAGCTACATTCTGGAAGATAACAGACAACCACTGAATTTCCTGGCCACAAAAAGTAATGGTATGCTACCAGATATTACCGAATTGTAAAGCAAATTAACTGTAGAGCAAGCCTTAATACAGCAACATACACAAGGTAACAAAAAAATAGAATTTAGTGTTTTAAGAGTGGGACAAATTAGGAAAAATAAGGGGGAAGGGATAATTACCATTTATCTTTTTTTATTATTATAATTAAATTTGACTGGCAAATGAGAACAAAATCCTTCAAACACAGCGATACCTTAATGGCGCCCACGACTGTGGTGGTTAGTGCAGAGTTGTAGTGACTACAGAGCACGATGGAGTACATCAGGATAAATCTGAAAGTGAAACGGCGAGAATTCACCTCCACTGCACTGCATACAAGTGCTGAGAATAAGAAGCCAAGTCATTTCCGTACAGGACCTTACCCCATTACACAGGACATGAGGAATGAACATACAAATGGCAAGGTTGTCCAATGCTCAAAAGTCAAGACCTGTAAAAATAAATAAATAAATAAATAAAACAAACCATCATCCTCACCCCTCTTTCAGTCCTGTGCCTGTCGTCACTAATAGGCCATACCTGCTGCAGATCTCCACTGTAGAAGCTTGCCAAGACTGTCGGTATTACAATGATACTCGCATTGTAAAATAACACTCCATATTTCCCCAGACCCTTTAAAAGACGAAATATACTTTTCTCAATATGTGGTGTTCCAAAGGAAATCAACAACTGAGCATAATAAGGTCAATAATAATGATAATAACTAAATGACACTTTATGAGTTCAATCGGTTTTCTGTTGAATCATTAACCAGTCAGAAGGAGCCGACTGTGGACAGTCACCTCGACCTCCAGCTTCTTCTTGGTGTAAACGCCACTGGCTGCAGTGCACATGTCGTTAAGGAGGATGAATGTGTATCCCTCGAGGTCAAAGGCCAAGTCAGAACTGGAAAACAATGTATCCTCACTTTTGTTTCCCATCCCCAAATACAATATTGATTTAACACCCTATTTTTCAAATCACGGTCCTCGAGGTCCGAGCACTGCTGGTTTTCCAGCCTTCCTTTACCTGTCAGTCAGGTGTAAAGCCTCTGACCAATCAGAATCAGTAATTATTAAACTCTGGGAGAACTGAAAACAAGGCCTGGATTTGGAATCGAGGTCCAGATTTGAAGAACCCTGATTTAACACAATACTTCAACATCTGAAAAATATACACTGTGCTTTAATCATTCTCCAGTACTGATGTGTCGAGCCAAAATCTTTGAAAAATAATTATTTTTCAAATAATTGGAACAATGATCTAGGGCAGGGGTGCCCAACTCCAGTCCTGGAGGGCCGGAGTCCTGTGTAGCTTAGTTCTTTCCCAGTTCCACCATAAATGATTCAGCTCAAGAGCTGTGTGGTAATTAGCACAAGGACCTGAATCAGGTGTGTTAAATGAGGGGAAACCCAAAAATGTGCAGGGCTCTGACCCCCCAGGACTGGAGTTGGGCACCCCTGATCTAGGGAGAGTAAAGAAACATTGGGTTTGAATTTTCTTTTGCTGTAACAGTCAGGGAGGTTCCCTTGATCTGGGAATCTTTAGGTAAACAATATTCATCTCAATGAAGATGAAAATTAGATTTTTTTTATCCATATAATAATATTATCCATCCATTAATCATCCAACCGCTTATGTTCAGGGTTGTTGGGGGGCAGAGCCTGTCTGAGGCAGGATAGGGCGCAGATCAAGAGGACATTCTGTTGGGATGCATTTAATAATATCACTAATAATATTTAATAATACATGGACTACGTCTTTAGAATAAACAAACTGTAAAAGAACTGTTGATAATAAAGAACTATTAATGTTCAAAATTATTTTGTGTTGTTATGACATTAGAAAGTGTCTCCTGTGAGTTTGTGCTTTGTTGGGGATCTGAGTCACAGCAGTGGCTCAGTGTATGTGAAGCTTGTCTGCTCTCCCTGTACTCAGGTGGGTTTCCGCTCAGTCAAACACCATACTGACAGCTGAACTGGAGTCTCCAAGAATCCTAGGGCTTTACCTGGCAGCTACCAGGGCGCCGATGACAATGGCCAACACACTGCACTTGACAAGAGGTGGGAATGTTTTCCTTTGAGAGGGCAAAAGAAAAAACAAAACAACTCAGTGTTACATAGGTCATAGCTTTACTGGAGTCCATTTCAGGGAAAAATAAAAGGAAGACACCTTAATATCCACGCTTCCAGGACCATGGTCATCAATATCGTGAACTTTCTTAGAACAGTGAACATTGGTAAACTATAAGAGAGGGACAGAGCAACAGTAGTGAATGATCTTATGACTTTAATCTGTGTTACTATGCACCTTCTCAGCGTAGTACCTCAATTTCTTAGTGCTGGCGAGGCCACTGATGTGATTCCCAACATACAAAAGGGGCAGAGGAAAGATCTGTAATTAAAAAGGCTATAAAATAACTGCAATATAAAATTATAATTGCATTATAATTGTATATATAAATAAAACGATTGTTATCATCATTTAATAGCACGGACAAATACTTACTTTAAAAAGTATACTTCTGTCAAAATCTTGGAAATGAATATTATGATTCAATTTTGCAGCATAGAGAACAATAATAGTAGTGAGCATCTGTAACAAAAAGATGAAAAACAAAGTCAATGATTTACCACCCCAATCTATTTTTCTGGATAAACGCGACATAATGAATAAGATAATTGAGTATAATTCACCTGACCAATTCCAAGAAACATGAATGATGGAAACCTGTAAAGAGAACATAAAATGAAAAAAAAAATAGCGCGATGCCACAAAGCACATTAACAGATTAAAACCTGGGGATCGACGCCGTGAATCTCCTGATAATTTTTTCCTGTCGTACTGTACCCACAGCGTTTGTCAGACAACTATATCTACATTTTAAATTTGTATGACAAAACATTCAGATTTGATTTATCTAGTCAGTTCGCATTCTATTATAGCTCATCTCCACGTAAACACTCAGACAATGAGAAAAAAAATGTGCGATTTAAAATTCACAAGAAAGGCAAAAGACTCCGAACTCGTGGGAGAGTATGAACCTCAGCCGAGCCAAAAGGCGGGCTTATGCAGACAATCATTTGAATTCATTTTTAGGATGCAAAATGGTTTCTAAAACAAATTTTTAAAAACTTTGCAAAGCGTTTCTAACGCGTTACGATATGAAATGATTGTAATATTATAACAACGCGGAAGTTGGTTGAGCATTAGCCCACGTCCTGAATTCATTGACTCACCTGTAGTGCGTCAACACGATTTTATTTACTATCACGATTAAGAGCGAACTGACAGCGTAAAATGCAGCGGATAGGAACTTGTGCAGCGCCAAAGGAGCGAGCTCTACGCCCCCCTTTCTGACCGGGTCCAGCGACATCGTCCCTCGCCGGCAGCCGAAAGCCGCAGGTTACTGAGCCCTTATATCCGGGGAGGTGGAGCGATCGGGGCACCGTGTGTAACAAATAGCTAATGAATAGCTAATGGCATTGAAATGTTTCCTCCTCAGACCATTTTTCGCATTTGCTGGATATAGATTTTTTTTAATCCACGAGAAAAGTCACAAAGTAGTACCTAATGATTAAAGTAAATTTGGATATGGCGACCTACAATCAGTTATCATCTAAAATTCTAAATTGTTGGAATAGTGAGAATCATTTGGAATTTTAGAACAGAAGATAAACGTGGAAAAGTCAAAATGACTCCACCCGAAGTTCCAACTGATCGAGAAGAATTTTCAGAAATGCTATTTTCCTTTAATGTTGCACGGAATTAAATTGGGCTAGTTAGGAAAAACGCGTTCTTACGTAATACTTATCATTCATCTTCTATACAGTGTATTTATTCTGTAATATTGCGGCCTACACTAGCTAAACAAAAAGTGAATTTCTAAAAAAATAATTTTTTTAAGGAAATAAGACTAGATTCCTGCTATTATTAAAAAATGGTTTCCAAATATTATTCGAATAGCCTCAACGACATATTCTAAGGCAACTAGTTCAGTTAATCCGTTATTGTGATTGTTTGCATTAGTAAATAAATAGTCAAAATAAATAGCTTATAAATAGTTGGGCGCTATAATTCAAATCTGTATAACTTGCATCAAAGTCCTATTCCCCATATCTGTTAAATGATGTCAGTTCGGCCACTAGGTGTCAGCTTTTAATACTCATTAACTGTATCTCCGTAACAACGACCAAAATCATTCATTGATGTGGCCATATAGGCTAATAAAATAAGGCCAATAAAACCTTACTTTAGTAATGCATTTAAATATGGTTTATAATCATGTAGGTACTGGCTTAGGGCTTACTTTGCGAAATACCGTATTATAATGTTCTATGAAGTTACTCCTATAAATTTAGGGATAGGAATTCTATATGTGCAGTTATTTGTGAACAAGGTCAAATGCAGAGCTTTATCACTATTAATATGCATATACACCCTACTACATTGGTTTGTTGGGATCTGCTATTAGGATAAAACCAACCGGGAGCATTTTGAATGCTACTCACCACGTAGATATGGGAAATGGAGTGCGCCGCCGATCCATAGCACCGCGATAGTTCGATTGTTTGGCTCTGCGGTACTCCATTTCCCACAAAGCAGCTACAACTGTCACAACTTCCGGTCAGAGAGTCGTATTATTTCCGTAGAGCACATGTTGTGGTGTCTTATAGCACTATAAGCTTAAGAAGGAGTTCTAATTACTTGATTGTAAAATGCCAAAAGTCAAAGCAGCAAAGAAAAGTAGACAACACCAGGAAGTGAAAAGTCAAGGTAAGTTACTAAAACGATCAGTTAATAACGTGAGCCGGCATTATGTTTATAAACCGTGTCGCTTTTATTAACTTTAATTTAAAAACACCATGGACCATGACTATCGCGCTAATAATCCTAATTTGCGTATAAGGGATAACTGTCCAATTAGCCATATATATTTTCGTGTAAATGAGTAAGAAAATTAAATGTCACCGTGAGAGTTTGATTAATTAACTGCTATTACTCGTATCTTGTAATTGAGCACAAATGTTGACAATAGATAGAATTTTAAAATGTCGATCTAATTAGAAATTATCCAATGCTTTTATTAAGGGATTATGTTCAACACTGGCATTGGGCAACACATTCTGAAGAATCCCTTAGTGGTCAACAGCATTATCGAAAAGGTAAGTAAAACGTCTGCGTTTTGTTTAATATTTCACATCTGTTTGGGTATTGTTCTGTTTATTTGTGCTGGTTCGCGGTCTGTAATATCAAGCCAAACGATTTCTATCTTTTCATTTTACATTATATTTACACTTATTTATTTAACTGCCACTTTTATCTAAAGAGATGTACATTGAGAAAGCAGGGACAGCCAGACCTGGAGCAGTTAGGGGTTAAGTGCTCAAGGGCCCAATCGTGACGAAACAGGGTTATAAGGGGGACAGAATCCAAACCCACAGTCACACACCACTCCCCCGCTTTAGCAGATAGCCATAAAAACATAAACCCACTGTTTCATTTGTTAAAATGCATAATTTAGTTCTATTTAAAATTATTATTTTATTTCTAGGCAGCCCTTAGGCCAACAGATGTGGTTCTGGAAGTTGGACCAGGTACTGGAAACATGACAGTCAAACTTCTGGAGAATGCAAAAAAGGTAATACTGTAAGAAGTATGACGAATAGGGTCTGTGTAATAATGCAGTCCTGCCACACCTACATGCAGGCCATGGATTTTAACTTCACTATCTTTTCTCTTCAAAGGTAGTTGCTTGTGAAGTAGATACCAGACTTGTGGCTGAACTTCAGAAGAGAGTTCAATGCACGTGAGTACAGTGGTAGTTTGTTACTGGGCTGTACAACAGCAAGACATGTCAGGATGCCAGGAAATCATCCCAATGTTTTATTAAATTTATGCTCTGCACAGAAATGGGGTAACTTTAACAAAAAAAAAAGACTTGGCATGGTACTGACCCCATAACCACCTGGATATCTATTATTCTGTTCTGTCTGCTTAACGAGGACCAGCTGTGGAGAACCTGAAGCCTCTCTCAGGCAGTGTATGGCACAAACCTGGGGTGCACCCTGGCTGAGATGCCAGGGCACAAACACGCACCCTATGCACAATTTGTAGACGCCTGTTAGTGTAATGGCATATTTTCATACTGCTGGAGGAAATGCACAGAACACAGGGTGAACCTGGAAAGGGCACTCAGTTGGGAGTTGAACCCCCAGCCCTGTAGCTATCAGGCATCAGCAGTACACTGAGCCCTCAAGCTGCATACCACCTGGATATGCAGCCCTTAAAAGGCATACTCACTTATTTTGATTGCAAAGAGGGCCGCTTCAGTTCCTTTGTTGAAACCTCTTGTTTTGCAGGCCTTTGCAGACGAAGCTCCAAATCTTAGTCGGGGATGTTCTGAAGACAGATCTGCCCTTTTTTGACATTTGCGTGGCTAATTTGCCTTATCAGGTATGCAGTGTTTTCATTTCCAGTGTCATTTAATACCTTATATTAATTCCAGTCACTTTAAATTATGTTCTAGTTTGTGTTAATTATATGTTCAATAAATCATCAGCATTCCTCTGCTCTCTGTATGCAGTTCATGTTGATGCATTCCTTGGTTGATCTAAATATTTTTTTTCCAGTATTTGCATTAAAATATCCTATCTGCTTTATTACTTGTTTGTAATCCTTAGTATCCCATGCACATTCAATAGTGTACAGCAGGGCTATTCAAATCACGGTCCTCACGGGCCGAGCACTGCTGTTTCTCCAGCTTTCCTTCACCTGAGAGCCTGTTGTGAAGCCTCTGACCAATTAGAGCCAGAAATTATTGAGCTAACTACCTGGGAGACTTGAAAACAAGGCCTGGATTTGGAATCGAGGGCCAGATTTGAATAGGGGGGGTGTACAGTATAGAATTTAGCAGAAGTGATCAATTGTTGGCACATCGCACAACAAGGAAATGTGCCCTGTATTTAACCCCTACGTGACATGGCAGTGGGCAGCTTCGTGTTTCGTGTCATTTCTAATCGTGGTTAACAAGAAAACTGTGACCTTAACTTTGATGGAGTACCATTTTCAGTGGAGAAGAAAACTGAAAAGTTTGTTGACATTGATTTATGTTTCACTGCTTGCAATTTATTCCAGATATCATCACCGTTTGTATTTAAGCTACTGCTTCACAGGCCGTTTTTCAGGTAGGAAATCAAACACAGGATGCAGAAAATCCCTCTTTTAAACTCATTATTAAATTCATGGTCAATTGTGTAAGATGAAACATTGTAATTAGTATCCATTTTAAAGGAATCTGCATTGCATTCAGTCATTTGGCTGTCCATCACAACACAGCTGCTAACCTGCATTCCTCTTATGACTTCATGGAAGGTGTGCGGTGCTGATGTTCCAGAGAGAGTTTGCCTTGCGCTTGGTGGCCACGCCTGGAGATAAACTCTACTGCAGGCTGTCCATTAATACGCAGCTGCTGGCTCGTGTCGACCACCTCATGAAGGTCTGGAATCCACAGTGACCATCCGGGAGATAAGACTGCACATGATATAGAACTTAGCTTTTGTCATTTTCCCTCTATCCGTACATGTTACGCACTGGATGTGTCTGTGTCTGGAGTGAGAGTTTTGCATAAGGCCAAACCATTTCTGCTGCTGTGCTTAAAACAGGTGGGGAAGAATAACTTCCGCCCTCCACCCAAAGTTGAGTCAAGTGTAGTTCGAATAGAGCCCAAGAATCCTCCGCCTTCCATCAACTTCCAGGTGCGTCCAGGCCACGGTGCTCGGGATTGGTCAGAAATGTGCCTGTCGTGGGGTTACAGGAAGAGGTTTATTGAAGGCCCCCCTCTGGTCTCTTCCTGCAGGAATGGGACGGTCTTGTCAGAATTGCGTTTGTAAGGAAGAACAAAACTCTTAGTTCTGCATTCAAGTAAGTTAATACTTTTAACATCAGCTCACCCATATTTTTGAATACTTCATCTTATAAAGGCAAGCTCAGAGTTTTAAAATGAATTTACCACATTGTGAGTCTAAACGATAAGCATCCTTTAAGTGGGGGGTGGATGGAGGTGACTGTAATGCTTGTTTTGTTATATTACAAGTGTCGCCTTTTTAAAATTGCTGTAGCTTAGACAAGCGGAAGGTCATTTGTAATGTGACGGTAAATGCCTTCTGTTTCAGGTCTTCTGCTGTTGAGCAGCTGTTGGAGAAGAACTACAGAATTCACTGTTCAGTGCATGGCATTGTGGGTACACATTCCTACCAGTCTGCTTTAATAGGTGTGGGGGGGGGGGCATAAATGTACTGTTATGATATTGATTTTCATTATCAATGTCAATTTAATTGCTATAATTTTGAGTGATCAGAGAAAAAAAAAATTCATGGTCATGAACTTTTTTTCTTACAGTATATTAGATTACTAAAGTGGGAGTTTTTGGCCTTTTAAAAACAGGAAATCCCGCCAGATTTCAGCATCGGGAAGAAAATTGAGTCTGTTCTTCAGGAGGTTGAGTTCGGTGTGAAGCGAGCTCGCTCCATGGACATCGATGACTTTATGGTGTAAGTGATCCCAAAGATTTTAAACTCCATCCCTAGCCTGTGGTAGAAGATGCCTAATGGAACTGAGTGACTCTTGTCAGTCTTAGCATGTCTGATTTATGGTTCACTTCATGCTGCTGTTATTCAGAAGCTTCCGATTTGGATTGTAAAACATTTATAAGCACAGTTAACCAAAATCTCTATTGACTTTCTCGGTAACTTTTCCCACTGATGATGATGCTGCGCTGTACCGCGCTTTTACCCAAAGCAGCTTTAATCCCAGCATCTGATACCTTCTCACAAAGACCTCAGTGCATTAATGCACATTTGAAGCCTAAGTTAAGACAAACGCTTCATCACATACACCCAACATTATTTTTCTGTTAAAAATAGCCAGTGATCTCTAATACTAGTCAGGACATGACTTCATTCTTTGATCACAGCTGATGATAGTGATATCAAACTATTTATAAACCCCCTTTTCCCCTCTGAATGACTTGTCCTTCATCCACAGGCTCCTCCATGCTTTCAACTCTGCTGGGATTCACTTCTCATAGCAGGATCTCAAATGTAATCATCTCTGAGATGTGGAGCTGTCAGTTCGCAGTTTGCAGCGGCGAGCACATGCTTCATGTGCATAGGAAGAGCCTGATTTCTGCAGGACTTATCTGCTGTGATGTGTTCAGCGTGGTGTCACTTTGTATATTCCTTTACATTAGGAATACAGACATTAATGCTCCCTATCATATGGTGGCTTTTAAGGGGAGGGGAAAAAAAACTTGGGGCATATTATGTATTGTGCATTAAAACCAGAAAGTGCTATTTTAAACTCTTTCTGGTAATGTCCAAACACGAGGCCTGTATTTCACCTTTCCCTTCCACAGGAATTATTTCAGAAAAATTACTCCCTGGTTTTAACAGCCAACGTTCACATCTGTGTGCTAATCCTGAATGCCATTTTACCCAAGTTTGAAGAAGGCCTCTACCCTCTGTGGGATTAATGGTCTCCTTCCCAGGACCATTATATACATCAGAGCTAAATATACAGCTCTGAATTTTAATCACCGTTGACGCAACCTGAAAGAAAAATGTGATGGATCATAACTGAAATTCTGTAGGTCTGAGGAAAAAGGAAGTTTTGAGATGGTGAAATATTAGTTGCATCAGCAGCCAATGTGTCTGAATATGGTATGGTTCCCATGGTTACACCTAAAGGAGCAAGCATTCCATCATGTGTCTAAGCGTCGGTTCAAGGTTGAGTGTACAGAAATGTTTTATCACGTTATCTTACCATTGAAACATTTGCATGAGGAGAAAATAGTGACTAGACCTTTGTGTTGACAGGAGATGTAACATATCAATGAATGTTTTCAGTACATCCTAAATCCAGTTTCCATATGTAATGAATAAATTCAACCCTTCACCATAAACTCATGGCAATTGCTGTAATTATTTAGGTCACAAAGCTGCTTTTCTACCGAGCAGCGCTCAAGTGAAGTAAACATCGAAACTGGACTTATGAAGGGTTTGCATTCTCCCTACCTGCTCGTGGCCAGTTCCCTAAAGCCCCCTTGCTGCCTCTGGTTGCTCATGCTCGTCCTTCGAGTCTCTCAAAGGAAATTCCAAGGACCTCGGCAGACATGCATGCAGTCAAACCCGCACCCGTGAAGTTGATTCTTATAATCACATGGGACTTTAACCATGGTCTTCTCAGATTACACTTGTGTCTTTAATCCACCGAAAAACAAAAGCTAGAGAATTACTAACCCTGAAGGAAACAACTTTTTTTATATACAAGTACACTAGGCTAATACAGTTAGCCTAAAGTAGATAAATGCAATTAAGCACCACAGTATATTAAAAGTTTAAAACAATACATTGTTAAAAAAGAGAATCCACCAAACCTCTGTTGAATCCATTATCTTAATTTCATAAACTCACCTCATTACGCTGCGTGGGCAGTGCCAAGAATTTTCACCCAAGAGCCCACTATGAGATACATTTTAGACCTCCTTGGTCCAAACTGATGACCACACAGAGCATACAATTTACAGCTTCTAATCAACCAGGTGACACTTTATTCTTTGATCCAGCGTTACATCTGGTGTGCACACACAAAAGAACATCTCCAGCAGTAAGTCAGTGGGCTTTTACTATACATTACTTAATACTTTATCCATTTCTATTTTTCCCCCATTTCTTTGTTTACAAATAGTGTTAAATGAGGTGGAAAAAAATGTACAGTATTAGAAGTATAAGGAAATCGGGTGATGCTTCGATGTCACACAAGACGTTCACTTCCTCTAGGAAACATGATATGGCACCAGACTGAGGGGAGCTACAAGACTGATGGTTATGGAGGTCAAGGGAACACAGGTATCCACATCGAAGCAGGATGTAAACCAGGACAAGTAACGTGTCTTAATTCTGACCGATTGTGTTACTGTGTGTAGCTTTACACACGAGAGAAGGAGAAAAACGGTGAGACTGGCCCTAAGTAAACATGGCTATTTACACCACTGACCAGATTTTAGTATGACATGGGATGCTGGGTTACATGTCACCGCCTGGTTACACATGCATGCATACATACATTTTTGAACTGTCCAAAAGGACCCATGACAGACCATCCTGCTAAGGCGTCGCCACGGAAGCCAAACCTTTATTTTTCTCTGTACATTTTGCCAAAAGAAAAATAAACGGCGATAAATTAAACAGATTTTTTCCCCCTCCCCCTGTTATTAAAACTGGTTTAAAAAGCGTCCCGTTTTTTGTTTTTCCCTTGCACCGCTAGCGGTGGTGGCGGGGCGGGGTGGGGGGGGGGGGGGGGGGGGGGAGAGCACTTGCTCTAACTTGAGACGTCTCAAGAGGACGGGAAAGAAATAGGAAATGCGCCTCGTCGCCACTTCCTTCTTTTATGGACGACGGCATCTTCACAACCAGTTACGGCCAAATGTGCAGTGTTAGGGGGCATCAGATGCCCGTCCTACAGGTGCCATAACCAGATGTGGCCCCTAGAGGGCGCGGGGGCGCTTGGGGTTGATCTGCTTACTCGCTTGCTCCTCCTCCTGTAGTGCTGAGCGGAAGGATTTCACTTTGTCTGTTGGCAAGGAGGCACAGAAAGGGACTCAGTGGGAATGAGGACTGTGGGTCATCGAATGAGCTCAGCTGGGACTAAAGTAGGGGACCCTACTGGGGTTTCAAGGTCGTAAGTGAAAACTTTCTGTCCTTTTTAACTGCATTATTTTCTCATCATACTGTTACATCTAAAAATGGATTAGCATCAAACAATATTTTACTATATTCACTTACTTGGGCACCTTTCAAATAGATGGAGACATATTCCTTGGTGTTTAGACCTCTAACCTTCTGTGTCTGATTTCAGAAACGCGACTTACTGTCCGTTAAATGAAAATCTTGCATAAGTGAACTATACTGGCTTAGACTGTTCATTTCCTAATTTTAAATGTTGTGATCTACAGTCATTTTTCTATAGAAATAATATGCATCAGGTTATTTCTAAAAGAAAATAGCATCACAATACCTCTCAGCTCAGTCAAAATGTCAATCTTTTGGTCCAGTATTTGTTCTAGTTGGGTGGCATAGGAATCCACATCATAGTCGACCTCTTCAGTCATTTCCAGGAGCACCTTCTCATCCTCTAACCACCGGATTGACTCCTGCATAAGCACCACAAATTCATGTCCGTAAGAAGAACGCCCACCTTTTTCACAACTCTGCAGAGTAATACCTCCAACAGGACACTCTGGGTGGAATGCCAGTCAATGCTAGGCAGTGAAATTAAAATTTTGCGACACCAGTTAGCTTTAATGCATGTTTTTAGACCGCAGGACGAAACCTGTGGGACATAGGAAGAACGTGCAAACTCCAGACGTACAGAACTCTGGATGTGAACCCCAAATCCTGGAAGTGTCAGGCAGAAGTGCTACTCTGAAATGTGCATGACCAAAAGTGAAGCACTCAAAAGGACCAGAAATACCAGAGAGGGTAAACAGAGACAACTATCAGAGCTTAAAAGCAGTATTATTAGGCCAGTCTAAACCTCCAGTGCGCCAGACTATAGGTCAGATAAGCGGTTTTCAACATTTCTTAAACCAGGGATCAAACAAATATCAATTTATGATGCAGACTCCCCTGTATCTGCTCCACAAACCCACAGGGGTCCCGGTCTCCTGGTTGAAAACCCCTGCTTTAGAACATCATAGAGTCACTGATTTAATGAGCTGGGATCCACTACTGGGCCAGTGGAAAAGACTGACGGGAGAGGAAGAGCTGAGCTACCTGAAAGACAGCCCTGTGGTCCTCCAGCACCTGTTCCTCCATCTCAACCAGCTGGGACACTGCTTCGTGGAATGTGAAGAGCTGGGGGGACACCTCTTCCTCCTGCAGCAACAAATGCCATCAGGCATTAACAGGAAGTTTGGAGGAGGCATGCAAGTACCCATCCCATGGTACCAAGTACCCAAGACAAACTAGTAGCACCTGGTTGCGCCAACCACCACCTCCTTTACTCCACCCACTGGCTCTCCCATACAGTAGGCCCATGCTTAATGGGCTACATATACTCAACAGAAGGCCATACATAAGATAGATTGTCCAAACAACCAGACGCAACACATTCCCCAAACAACACAATGCCAACAAGGTACAGTAGTTACTGAAGGCAGAACTTCAATTAAACCACACCTCACCAAGCCAAACAGTAGACAGATACAGAACAACAAAGCCGTGCAAAGTCTCGTCATGCCAAATCATCTCCTCACATTCTGTTCGCACAGGAGTTTGAGGTCATCCCTCTGGGGAGAGCTGCCGACTCCCCACTGAGCATCCAGCGGGTCCAGCTGGTTGACGGCATGGATGTTGGGGCGTCCTTCGACGCTACTGGGGTCCACCGTGAGCTCCTTCACCCTGTGGTGACAAAGCGGTAGACGTTTAACTAACCCCCGTTCCTGAATCCAATACAAGCTTCAGTCATAAGAATCCGCCAAGATGATGACACCACTTCCAGGTACTTGAGTTGCACCAAACATGGGCCTGTCTGTCTTACTGCTTGAAATGAAGCTCCACCTTTAACAATTTTTATATCAATTTACAGGTCATTATGCTTCCCAGGAAGCATTCACACAGAGCAATTTGAGAACAAGCTACGACTTATGCTTCTGAAATATGACCAGTCAACATGTAAACATTGATGCTAAATGTACGCCAATTAACTGCTCAATGAAAAGGATTGATATTTGAGCCCTTTACAGTACTATGGAAGGTGCCATTTAACATCTACAAACACAAAACACAGATACGATGAATAGAATCGGATGGATAAGGGCAGTTTGACCATACTCTAGGGTGCCAGCGAACAAAATGTAGAACAAAAAAAACAAGACATCAGCACTGGTACAGATGAGGAAAGGACACATGCCATTGACAGCAGGAGCTGGAACCATGAGACGAGAACCAAGAAAGTAAAAAGAAAAGGAACCAAAACAAACTTAGATCGGTAGGCCATAAAACCGGAAAAACCAAAAACAGGGATGGATACATCATGGATGAAGGGGAGAGGGGCAAAAATAAACCGCAGTCAAAGGAGTCGATGTTATCGTGCGTGCATCAGTGTCGGAGTGAAAGCGTAACGGAGAGAGGTAGACCTGGTGGGGGAAGTGGCAAAGTCATCGTACTCATAGGTGGGGGACTGCTCAGATCGACTTCCACCCCCCTGGGAGAAGGGGATGTCCGAGGGACTTATCCCAAACTCCTTGACTCTGAAGGCACAGAGACAGAGCAGGACAGACGGAAGAAGAAAGCTTCAGGTCAGGACACACAGAAGCACAGGGAAGAGAGAGCAACCGATTCTTCACAATGCCTGCTTTTCATGATAAAACTCCAGCTCGACTGATCCAGCTTGGGAAGCATGCAGTCGTCAAGACCAAAAGACCATATTTTACTATCAATCAAGTGAAGCAGAGAAACTCCAAAAACTACTGGCTTTCAGAAAAGCAAAATATATATATATGTGTGTGTGTGTGTGTGTGTGTGTGCGCGCATATATAATCCAGTTCTGGTGCTGGTTTAGTCTTAGACTGACCAGTTCCTGAACCTCTAATAAAGGTTGAAGGGGAAAACAGTCTTCTGGCCTCAGAGACGACTAACACCGATAACTGCATTGCCTTAAAGCCTTGACTGTATCTCTTAGGAAAGCTCAGTCAACACACCAGGCTGCTAAATCAGGTCCCTAATGTGCTACACCTGGGACACACAGATAGAGCAACTGGAAAGGGAAAAAAATGTCTGTCTGCGTTTGTTTTTACTATGACAGTTCACATAAAGAAGAAACAAAGGGGTTTCAATTGTGGGATTAGGACAGAGACGGGCAGGGTTACACACGCAACATGCAAACTGCTTGCTTAGCGATATTCCAAACTGATCACAATTTTACTAGAACATGCACCTACATGTGGATACGCTACAGCAAGCCGAGGAAACCATTGGTATTCCTTAGTAACTACAAAATCAGCTCGGGGACGAGAAGAGACCCGATGCTACCGTATCCTGCAAGCGCTACCGTGACGAGATTCCCCTGTGCGTCAGCCCCCTTGTAGGCCTGCCTGACACGTGTCGCCGACCCACCTGTTAGCGTAGCGCAGCGTGTTCAGCGTGTTCTCACAGGACGCCATCCCTGGGGAGATGGTGGCGATCTGAAGGGAGCAAGAGACAGGAGCTGAAGCAGAAGCCACTGACAAAAGACCCTCTCATTTTTCAGTGGAACAGAATCACTTACAGCCATCAACTATGAAAAGCATCTATAATCGGTAACGTTTCTGGTGCGGTTACAATCGCTTAAGCTTTCCTTTGAGGACACAGAGCAGAGGATCCATTTCTGTTGGCACATAAATGACCAGAGTGCCTGCCAGAATGCCATAATGCAGTCTCGGTCCACTGCTGCGGACGCACCATGCACGTCCGCGAGTTCTCCCCAATGAACGAGTCCCGCAGAACCTGAGTCAGCTTGCTGGCCCGGAAAGGGGTGTGCGGCTTGTTCCGGCCCAGGGCCCGGATGCACTCCTGCGGAAACAACAAAGCTCTCTTACCACACGCAGCTCACCGGTGCCGCCTACATTCTTTTAAGCAGCAAAGACGTGAGATCATGTCTCCCTCCACAATGGTAAAGCATGCTTGTCTGTCTACAGCAGGACCCAGGGTTTGAGGAGCCCATCAGAGGCTGGGATTCCCTCACTCATCGCATCACGGCGACACGCTCTTGGCGTGGCTGCCTATGAGCATGGGGGGAGGGGAAGAGAGCGGTTTACACTCTCATCCAAGTGTTACGCTGTCTGATGAGTCCTGCAGCCCACAGAGCAGGAATAAAGCTTGCAGCTGATAGCTCGCTCCCTGCAGGAGTCCAGCACGGACTGAGCTGGCACGGGTGCGGTGCTTGGAGGAGACGACCTACAATGGGACTGATTGGTCAATCCAGGCTTGGTGAAAATGGGACACTAATTGAAATGTGCCTTCAATGCCTTTATTAGCAGGCCGTTGAAGGCCTTGGGCCTCTGACCTTCAGAGCTAGCAGGCTCTTGTTGATCTCGGCTCCCTCGAGGCGCGTCTGCCGGTCGGCGCTGGACGTGTCGGCACCCCGCTCGTTGCCCGCCAGGTCGATGAGCGAGAACTTGCCGTGCATCTTGCCTTTCCGCCTCAGAATGATCTGGAAGACGGCGTGGCTGCGCGAGGAGTGGGCGTTGGCCGACGTCTGGCCAGATGTCCTGTGCATCACAGGGTAAGGGAGACACAAAAAGCTGTGCTTTCATACACGACATCATTAAGAAAATTAATTAAAAACAAGAAATGCAGCCCTTCTGTAGCCCTTTTTTTTTTTTTTTGTTACATATTTCAAGGTTTTGATTGGTATTCAAATTTTGAAAAGCTCTGCTAACCAAAGGAGGACGTGCCTCAGACAATCATTTCCCACTTAGGGGAAGTTATTTTCGAATCGGGGAAATGGGCGCCTCTGTACCTGCAGCTGTTCCCTATTTCGATGAGCTTCAGCACGTCCTCTGTGCACTTCACCTCACGCTCCTGCAGACCCACCACCTGCACCTGCTGCTTCCCGTCCTCCAGCACGCGCAGCTTGGCCTTGCGGTTCAGCAGATCGAACACCTGGGGGGGGGGGGGGGGGGGGAGCTCAGTGCCATTTCGGGGGTGCGCTTCACAGTCCGTCATCTAACTTGGAGCTTATGGCCATCTCTGTGGCTGTGCACCTTCTGAAGGCAACAGCCACATGAGATACTCCACAGCGTCCGACAGGAGGAGACTTGGGAAGGTGACCTCCTATATGTTGGACTTGCCTTTCCACTGTAGATTTCGAAGAAAGTGGCGTACACCTGAAGGTCCAGCTTCTTGTAGTTGGGCTTCTTCAGCATAAGGAAAACATCCCGAGCTTCAGAAAGAGGACGAGTTAGGAGCCAAGCACCAGCTTCTGAGAGCACAAAGCCGATCTGACGTGCGACACATACCAGCCAACGCATAGATTCCTTTGGAACAGTCTTGGTTCTTTCCTGAAAAATCACCTCCCATGGTCTGAAAGACAAAGAAAGTCCAAGTCTGAATACTGACCCATACCAATAATTTGCCCACTTCTCATTTTAGGTCTGTGATGATGTGGCCATTTATACATGATTCTGTGAGCATCTTGTGTGCTCTGAAACCCAACTCTTATTTAATGATTCAATGATCTCGCAACTGAGGTTTTTCAGACCAGAAAGAAATGGAAGATCACACTGGACTCAAATTTAAAACCTCAATGGGATCTGAGACAAACGTGAGGGAGACGGGGACAGTAGACTATCCATCCAGAGGACGGCTATGTGACACAGCGCACTGCAGACAGCAAATGGAGCAGAGCAACATTCAAGAAACTGCTCTTAACGGCATACAGGACAGAGCTTTCGCATTCTATTACTCAGTGCTTAACAGACATTAATACTATAAAAAATGCAGATGTATAATGAAAGATAGAGTGACACTACATGAAGAATCTCTGAGAAGAAATGATCCACTAATCAGCTAAACGAAATACAGAACTATGTCATACTGATTTGCAGGGAGCTACAATTACCTGGAGAGCATTTAGTTAGGCCCTTGTCAATTAGAAAATGTCTGTCTGTTCAAAATGTTCAGTCCCATTACACCATTCAGTCCCATTACACCCACAAAGACCGTATTCTGCATGAGAGATCAGGTTAAATCCATCTCCTCTTTCAGGAAGGGATCCCGGTGAAGAGACAGACCTCATAGCTGCCTGGGGTTCCTTCATGCAGCCACTAATGAGAAGCTACTCGCTTGAATGATTAACCCTTAGAGAACCTAGAGAAAATTAGTTTATTTGAATGATAAAGCGCATCCATATGCAACACATCTTACCAGGACATCCCAATATTCCAGTTCTTAGACATGACTGATGTATTTAATTGAATTCTGACCATAATTGACCTACCTTGACATTTAAATAAAAAATGCCTCAAATTTTGTTTTTTTTCCCCCTACAATTAAGTATCCAGAAATGATTTTCTTAATTACTGATTACTGAACTGTTAAAAGGTTACGAATTCTGAAATAATTGAATGATAAATCTTAGTTCAGTTGACGCAGTAATGTACCGTTTGAAAGGCCGTCTAGCACAAGCGCTGATGTGAAGCGCACCGTGAGCCGACGGCCTGCACCTTAAGCATATTCACGGGTATTCTATACTATCTATTTAGCAGTTACTGATCACCGTGACGACCGTCACCCACATGCGTCTTCCCGCTTCCCGTCTGTCCATAGGCGAAGCATGTGGCCATTCCCCTCTCAAAGATGGTCTCCACTAGAGGCCTGGCTGTGAACCTACAAAGGGGACATTTCAACCTCGTTAGAAGGACACGGCTGATGAGGGAACGAGAGAAAGCGGCATGTGAGGCACAGGCAGGAAACTGCGGTAAATCTTTATCCTAACCTGGCAGAGTATAAACAAATTTAGGTTTAAATAAATATACAATGATATTTTAGTTCAATGAGTAGCACTACTGACTCAAACTTCCATGGTTTGGGGTTCAAATCTTGCCTCTGTGGCTGAATAGAATAGCATGACACATTAGTGATCCCCATGGGGAAATTCTCTCGTCGCCTACCCCATCCTGCACTCCGTGAGACACATACAGGTGAGAGCAGGCGTGGGCATCACAGCGAAGGGCCGCTGCCTGTATCAGGGCTCGTGGAGCTGGGGGTTAAAGGGCCTTGCTCAAGGGCCCATGGACTGTTAAGCATGTAAGCAAGGCTGGGCTTGACCTTTTGATCACAGGGACAGAGGTTTAGCCTGCTGAGCCACACGTTGACCCCCCATGGAGTTTGTACTTCTGGCATGTGTTTTGTGTGTTTCCCCCCCACAGTCTGAAGACCTGCAGGTAGGCAGAATGCCCAGTGTGTGTGAGCTCTGCAAGCATTGCATCTAGTATGTGCCTCTGCATGCAAGGCTGTCTGGGATAGGCTGCAGGTCCTTCACGCCCCAGTCCAAGATAAGCAGTTTGAAAATGGATAGATATGAAAATCCATCTATCTTTTAAACTCTTAACCATTAGAGGGTCAAGGAAAATACAAATGCATTGCTATCATCATGGAATTTTAGAACGATGCATTACAAATGAACCTTCATACCTGTAAACCATCTCATTGGTGGTGCTGTCGTCAAAGGCGTAATCAAAACGGAACGTCTGGTTCTCCAGGTAGCGTGTCAAGTCCACCTTCTGCTTGGGCTCGTGTACCATGACGACATCCTTGCTGGGTATGGTGATGACGTCCAGGTCCTTCAGGGTCAGCTCTGTACAGCAAAGCACAAGCGGGAGAGACACGTCAGCCCATTTGCATTTCATACACACCCAAGTGGAAATTCTAAAGCCTACGGTGGCAACAGCGTGACTGTGACGTCACCAGGTGGAGATAAGTGTGTAGGGGGGGGAAGTTCTCCGGGCGAGGGGGGTGTGCTCCATACCAGCGTGAGGGATCTCATACCTTTCTTATTTAGAGGACGTTTTCGCACACATACACATATCCTGTGTTCTTCAATCTGGGGAAGGAAAAAAGGAAGGATCATTTTAAAGCTATATTCACCGTGATAAAATATTCCTATGCAAAGTGTGATCTGAGCGAAACGGTTTAAAACAAACCTGACGCTCATCATCAAATGAAATGTTCATAATGTTATGTACAGCAAGGCTTGCTAGGCTGCAGAATTTGACCTGTTGAAGCTGATGTGCCAGATGGGACCCCTTTATTTTCCGGGTACCAGTGCAGACCAACTCAACCCATGTTGCATGCTAGCATAGACCTACTAACCTAAAATTCCTTCTATATGACATATACAAGTGAGGCATTTAAATTTCACCTAGACGCCCAATTCACTCCTGCAGACTTCTCTAGTGCCCCCATGCCTGTAACTGAGGACGACTCACCAGGTCAGCGGTGGTTAAAGGCCGGTAGTCGAGGCTTGCTCGGAAGTCCCTGATCATATACATTATTTCGTAGTTGGGAATCGTGACGTCGACCTCCTTCGGGGGAAGGAGACAGAAAGACGTGTGAGAGTCTTGGCGAGACCGAGATATATCAGTCTAAGGTGACTGGGGCTGCCCAGGCTGGGGGGGCTCCTCGGGAGGGGGGGGGGGGGGTCACCACAGCCCTCCTACCTGGGCCCTCTTCTCCCTCAACTCCTGCTGCTGGAGTCGACGTCGCTCCCTCTTCTCCTGTAGCTTCTCCACCTCCTTTACACAGTTTGATTTCCTCCGTGCTGTGGAGGAGGGGGGGGGCAGAGGCAGCATGGTCATATGGGTTCATAAACGCACCCACCCCCCATCCCCAGCCGCTCATGGGCATTTATTCAAACTCTGAATTCTGAGTTTCTGGATTTGAGTCTTGCTGCATGAAACGGTCTACAGAGGCCAATGTGGCCCAAGGCTGGTATTTAGCTGACAGCACGTCCATTAACACTCTGCTTGTCCCCCTAACCTCAACATAAACTCTCGTGCTGACCTACTTTATTACGCCTTTAGAAATGGACCATCTGTTTATGTACCATGTGTTCCACATGCTTTATCATGCGTCTGAAACATGAACATTTTGAAGAAACCTGCTCACTTATTATACAGCTGATATCATGAGCACCCAGATAAAAAAAAAAACCCAACACAATGAACAAAACACAGGAAACGCAATAGTGAAGACGGCACCACCAAACTGCCCCTAAAGGAAACCTCTGCATAAGAGTCTATACAGTATAAATAAGGCACAGCAGAGACTTGGCGCATCTTCAAAGCAGAGCAACAGCTATCAGTCATGGTTTTATTTCCAGTTTGGTTCCCTCTCCGTGAAAAACCCAACTGGAGGGTAGGTGACAGGAGGGTGGAGATCACCCAGGCCACTAACCCCAGGGATAACAGAGGGCCGCTCCAGGCCCTCTACAGCAGCGTTTCCCAATCTGTTTCTCGGGGATCCATAGACAGTCCATGTATTAGCTTCCTCCCAGCTCCCGGTAAGAGGGAGCAAAAATGTGGACTGTCTGGTAGGGAGCGAAAACATGGACCGATTGACCAATTGGGAAACTGTTCTACAGAGTGCTATCCACCAACTGGGATTGCTGCTAGAGCGCAACTGACACTCAAATACATGAAAAACTGATAAACATTCTGCTTTGAAAATATTTAAGACTGATAGCTTTATAAACCATGAGTGGGAGAGAAAGGAAACTTGCAGTCTAATGTAATGTACAGGGGGGTACATGCAGGAGACTAATGTAATGTACAGGGGGTACATGCAGGAGTCTAATGTAATGTACAGGGGGGTACATACAGGAGACTAATGTAATGTACAGGGGGGTACATACAGGAGACTAATGTAATGTACAGGGGGTACATGCAGGAGTCTAATGTAATGTACAGGGGGGTACATGCAGGAGTCTAATGTAATGTACAGGGGGGTACATACAGGAGACTAATGTAATGTACAGGGGGGTACATACAGGAGACTAATGTAATGTACAGGGGGTACATGCAGGAGTCTAATGTAATGTACAGGGGGGTACATACAGGAGACTAATGTAATGTACAGGGGGTACATGCAGGAGTCTAATGTAATGTACAGGGGGGTACATGCAGGAGTCTAATGTAATGTACAGGGGGGTACATGCAGGAGACTAATGTAATGTACAGGGGGGTACATGCAGGAGTCTAATGTAATGTACAGGGGGGTACATGCAGGAGTCTAATGTAATGTACAGGGGGGTACATGCAGGAGTCTAATGTAATGTACAGGGGGGTACATGCAGGAGTCTAATGTAATGTACAGGGGGGTACATGCAGGAGTCTAATGTAATGTACAGGGGGGTACATGCAGGAGTCTAATGTAATGTACAGGGGGGTACATGCAGGAGACTAATGTAATGTACAGGGGGGTACATGCAGGAGTCTAATGTAATGTACAGGGGGGTACATGCAGGAGTCTAATGTAATGTACAGGGGGGTACATACAGGAGTCTAATGTAATGTACAGGGGGGTACATGCAGGAGTCTAATGTAATGTACAGGGGGGTACATGCAGGAGTCTAATGTAATGTACAGGGGGGTACATACAGGAGTCTAATGTAATGTACAGGGGGGTACATGCAGGAGTCTAATGTAATGTACAGGGGGGTACATGCAGGAGACTAATGTAATGTACAGGGGGGTACATGCAGGAGACTAATGTAATGTACAGGGGGGTACATGCAGGAGTCTAATGTAATGTACAGGGGGGTACATGCAGGAGTCTAATGTAATGTACAGGGGGGTACATGCAGGAGTCTAATGTAATGTACAGGGGGGTACATGCAGGAGTCTAATGTAATGTACAGGGGGGTACATGCAGGAGACTAATGTAATGTACAGGGGGGTACATGCAGGAGTCTAATGTAATGTACAGGGGGGTACATGCAGGAGTCTAATGTAATGTACAGGGGGGTACATGCAGGAGACTAATGTAATGTACAGGGGGGTACATGCAGGAGTCTAATGTAATGTACAGGGGGTACATGCAGGAGACTCCAAACTCCTTTTTTGCTGGCTGAGGTGGCGACATGTCTGTCATACTACCATTCTGCTGCTGCAGCTGGCTCTGCATGGGAGCCTGCATCTGTGTCTGCACCGAAGGGGGCGGGGCTGGGGCCGGGGGCGGGGCCGGCTCGGGCTGCTGATGGCCTGGCCGGGCTCGGGTGGACCCCACTGCAGAGAGGGGAGCAGAACCAGGTCAGAGTCCAGGATGTGACTGTGAGCTCATGGCAAAGATATCACAATTACTACAAAAAAAAAAAAAAAGAGAGAGAAAAGAATAATGTGATTAAGGTCCTCGATTTAAGGGTGAATCTCAATACCAAGAACGCAAAATCTGTACTTGTGTACTTGCAAAACCGCTCTTGCTAACTTGCCTCCCAAGAACGAACTTGGGGTGCAATGAATCATGGGATTGGTCTCCTTCGGCGAGGATGCAACCGATCTATCATAGATATTTGGGGCGGAGCAAGACCAACATCTGGGGATTTTTACCATTCTCTGTACTTGCGTTCTTAGTTTTGGAACTGGTCTTTATACCTGAACATAAAGGCTGCTTTGTGACGGAAAGGACGCGGCAGGTTGTTCATTTTGAGGACTTTAATGTTTTTAATGTATGATATATGGTTTTTAATGTGTGACCCTGGACACGATGGTGTCAGTGGCCAAGAGAGGGTGATGGCGAAAGGATGGTCCATCATGAACGGGTTTGCCCATCACTTCATAGCACATATGCACAGCGACATTAGCCATCAGCTCATCCCACCACAATGTGCCAAGAAACTCTACTGGGGCACCTTACAACCAGTAGCCATAGGGGTGTATAATACCTGTATCCAAGGGGCCCACAGTCATTCCTGTCAAGTGCAACTGTACAGTATTCTCAGAGTCAGTGCTCACAAACAGTGACCAGGCAGGTACCGCCATGCATACAATATCAGCAGGCTTACTTATCATTCTAGGTATTGAGGTCTGTTTGTTCTGCTGTCTTACATTCATGCACATAGTGTCTTATGCACCACGGTGGTGTCAGAATTTCCCACATAGGATCATGTCTGTCTTTGTGAAACTACACAAATTGGCAGCAATGAGACCACAATTAATATTAGGCCAGAATGAAGGACAAAAGATTGAAGTGAAGTACAAAATGCTCAGTACAAAATGTGCTTAAGTCTTCCACCATGATATCAGCAGAAACAGCATAGCGTTCAATTATGTATCCACTCTGCACTAAAGTACTCTTACAAGAAACACTGTTTGTAGCATTATAATAAACTTAATCAATCATTAAGGTCTGCAAAACACAGTACATATAAGACATATTGATGCATTAAACTAGACTATTCTTTGTACCCAGCCATGCCACATACACTTCATTTGACAGCATAACCGATCCATTTATGGGCCGCTTAGGTGGTTGGTCAGACAATATCAAATACGTTTTTAGTTCAAAATCTAGTCACTAGATCTTGAACTAGATCCACTGAGACAGATAATTGACAAAAGTGGGATACAAGACAGAGCTGCGATGTTATGCAGGCTGAGATTGCATGGTTGCACATTGGTCGGTTTTCGTTGTAGTACTGCTACAGCCTCTGAACCCACCGGCATTGTGTGGTAGGCAATTGCCAGTTAACTGTCCTTATTATAATAGTGTTAAGTAGGGCTGCACTGAGATTCTCTTGTTAACTCTTAAATGCTAGTCATGGATGTAACTGCAACCGGTCATGTTAAATTATTGCCATATCGCCCACCACTATTGCAAACACACAAGTATATGCAAATCAGGTGGAAACACATCTTACCTCGGTTATCCCTGGAAGGCGTTTCATTCTTAGAAGGTGCTATAGTTCGTCGGTTCTACAGAGAAAATGAGGTACAACACCAAAGATTTTAGCCTGTTCATAACTAGAATTCAAATCACTGTCTTGTTTTTCAATCAAATGGCAGCTAATAAATGTCTTTGAAGCGCATGCCAACTCCCCGACGCTGGCTGGGCTAGGCGAGAGCCACACATTTCCACGATATGCTTCATAAAATGGCTTAGGTACAAACCTTGGGGATCTTGTTCACTTTGACCGAAGCCTGAGAGGGTGGGGGAGTGGTTTCGGGGCTCGGGGCAATGTCTTCACCGGCTGCCAAATCGGGATTCAGTGCAAAAATACTCTCCAAGTCAATCTGTGTTGCATAAAAAAGTATTGGGGTGTCAGAGATAACTCTTGGATATTTTTGTCAAGTCATTTAAAGCATACAGCAGAACTACAAATAAAATTGTCAAATCCGTTTATGCACATGACCTCAGGACCAGGACGTAGAGTATATTTCTAACTGTGTACATGAAGTGCCCATTAGTTACAGGAGTGCAGTGCATACTCTAACCCAGGGGTCACCAACATGGTGCCCGCGGGCACCAGGATGCCCCCAAAGATCACATGAGTCGCCTGTGGACCTGTTCTAAAAACTCTCCAGTGAGCAGCATCTAAAATTTAATTTTATCCTGTTGCTATTCTTCTTTAATCACATTTGCATTTATATAGATTTGAAAATGACAATATCTAGAAAAAAAGCATTTAAAACATGTTTATTATACATGAAGTTTAGGACCTAAACTTAAACTGGTATTTTTTTGTGGTTACCGCTGTTAACTAAGGCTGAGTATTGGCAAGAATATGCTGATACGATACGCATCATGATACAGGTTATGGTTCCATATATTGTGAGATTGCAAGTAAGGCAATATATTGCAATTTAAAAAAAATCTAATACAGTGGTACCTCGGTTCTCGAACTCACTAGAACTCCAATTTCTTGAAAGTCGAACAAACCAGTTTGACCTAGAACTTGATCTGAATATCAGAAGTCGAACCGTGAACGCTGACCTAATATAAATTGTACGCGCCAGGAAATGAGTCATACTACAATGCAATTCTTACTTGAATGCCTTCTTCACAGACTGGACGATTAACCAAATAAAGCAGCGCAACATTACAGTAACTAACAACAAATAAACCATTAACTTACGTGTACTATTAGACTCATTTATTTAAACTTTATTTTACCAGGTAAATTAACTGAAAACCAGTACTGACTGCTTTACGTGATATTCGGGAGAAATAGCAGATTGCGTATCGGAACTGCCTGAGATACAAACGTCATGCGTGTAACTAAACTCTTCAGCCAATAAGAGCAAAGGTGTGTTGTCACGGAGGCGGTTCCAGTTTGTGTAGCCGGGTGAGAGGTCGCAATGCATCTAACTGTAATGCATTGTGTCAGGATCAGAATGCGTTGCTTTAAGTCAGTGCTGTAAGCAAGTCGAACGCACCCAATGACTGGACTGGGGAAACAAACCGAAACGCGGACTTAATACAGAGGACTAATGACAACAACCAGAAACAGCTGATCACACGGGAATTCCACACGGGGTTAACGAGGGGGCGTGGCACACGGAAGGAGCGGATGATCGGGGCAGCACAGGGGTAACGTTGGGATAAGATCTTTATCGTTTTGGAAGCCATTAAGAAAAAAATGCTCTTCTTGTTTTATCCTGTACATGTTGTGTTTAAATGCTGAAAAAAAACCGAAAAAAAAAAAACCATTTAGGTGTAATTTTGGGGAGCCGGGAACCAATTAATTGGCTTTCCATTATTTCTTATGGGAAAAATTCCATCAGAACTCGAACTTTTTAGGATTCGATCCGGAGTCCGGAACGGATTAAGTTCGAGAACCGAGGTACCACTGTAATAGGAATACTTGCATATTATAAAGAACACAGTACCATATGAGTAATATCTGAGTGAACGGCATGGCTCTTGTCAATCTCCTTAGTGTCGTCTTTAGAGAGGAAGGCAAAAGGAGCCCACACTCGCCGCGGGAGCCAGATGCAACTCTAAGATTCAACTTTTTCTTCAGTTTTTCTTTGTATAATCAGAACAGTGGGATCTGCATTTGCATTTATAACAGTCCCTGTAACATCCAACATCATAGTACTGCATTGCGGAATTTCAGCAAATGGAATAAACGTTAAGATCAGCCCACACTTCAGCTCCGTACCCTTTGGGGGCCGGTTTAGGATTCAGCCATCAGTACTAAGGAGGGCTGTGTATCGCCAGGCCTTGGGCAAGACAAACCATACCGTGATACAATACAGCAATAAACGAAGCCGTCTGTGAGACATGAAAAAGAAAAACTTGCACGTTATGATTAACTTATTTATGAAATTCAGAATTACCAATGGTTCAAATATGTAAAAATAGAAGACTGAATATTGGTTTTATTCACAGTTTTAATTTGGAAGTGTCACGTTTAGCTTATTAGCAGCTTACAGTTGCATTACCACACTACTGGTGCCCTTATCATGCTTTAATATTAGTTTAAAGTTTGTGGTTCCTCCATTATATTTAAGCTCCGTAATGTTTAGAAAACACCAACGGACTCATCTTTTGCAGAAAACCCAAAATATTTCCATACTTTGGACATGTACTTAGCAGGGGCATTTTGGAAAAGTTTCATTGACTTCATAGCTTACAGATGGCAATCGAGTGTCACAAGTGTATTATCTATATGCAGCAGATCATGAGGGCCTAGTTCCGAAACACAAGAAACACCAGATAAATATATTAAATGAAAACTAATAACATTAAGATTTCGAGGAGAGCTCAATTAATCCATATCATTAAAGTTGTTTGACAGTAGAAATGCATGAAGAGTTACCATTTTTGAAATAACTGATGGTGAGATTCGGATTACATAGAACTAGTTAGCAGTGCAACAAATTATCTCTGCAACAAGAGAGCTGGCTATAATAGTTGGTGAAAAATAAAGCAAGGTCAATAAAAATTATATCTGTGGTACAAAAGTATAAACATCAGGTAACCAATATAAGTATTGAAGTCTTACTACTGAACACAGTAATAAAATTCACAAAAATACAAGTATAGCAACCCAGATTGAACGACTTATTAGTATTTAAACAAATCCATGCATATTTATTGATTACTTAATCTCCTATATTAATTTCATTTAAAAAAAAAAAAACGTAATGAATGATTTATCGATTTCAAATCCAAGTTGCAATTTGAAAATGCAATTGGCAAATCGCAAAGGCTGTATGCATAATACGCATTACATGCATAATACATCGTGTCTGACACAGGGTTTTTAAAAATATGTATATGCTGCGTCACTAAAGACCCAAGGTAAGTACACAAGGGTAAAAAAAAAAATCATAAATACATGCTGGAAGCAGTACACATGGTAAGGATCTCACCCTTGCATTACAATATAGACCAGTTAATATTTTGATAGTATCTCATGTGGTAATACTATGTTACATGTTTTAAATCTATTACACATACTAAATATTGAACTGAAGCTTCACTTTTAAAAAATTATATTGCAAATCAAATCCCAATCGCAATACCTGCCTGAAAAATCGCATTCCATATTTTTCCTTTATCGTTCAACCCTACTTAACGTTACATAAAATACCAAGTCTCAGACATACTTGGAATAAGAATAGATGATATGAATAATGACAAGGTAAATGGAATACATGAACACTGCATTAGGTTCACAAACTTTGCAATATGTTATGTTTTATTTATTTATTTTTCTTTGGGGTGGGGGCAATATTTGTGCTTGAATTTTAAAAATGGGCTAGCAAACTCCCAAGAGTTCGGATGTTCGTTACAACCCTAATGGTAACATAACTAGTCAGCTACGTTTGCTAATGCTAACATTAGTGCTGTGCCCTTACATTACATCCTGTCTCAGGTAAGATTAAATAAGACGAGAAATCTTAATCGTCACTGTACAAATGCAATGAGATGTCGTTTGGAGCAAGCCTGTAGATGCCAAGTTAAAGATAAAGCTATAATATAATATAGATTATAAGTACAGGTAATTATAAGGACCAGATTGGGAAACACTGCTCTAGTGTATCAGTATATTCTTGCATCACTACTGTTAACAAGGTGATGTACAGCAAAAACAGTGCATAGCAGAGTGTTCCAGAACATGGGGTCCTGACCTGAAGGTTTAAGTCCTACAAGGAGTGTGTGTGTTTATTTTTGTTTGGGGGGGGGGGGGGGGCGGTGGTGGTATGCAGTTTCAGTGGTTTTTCTCTGGGAAGTCCAGTGTGTGTGTCCTGTAAAACTGTCATCTAGTACTGGTACCATAATTTGTTACTGTTCATGCTTGTTCCAGCAGATAAACTCAACATCAGTAATTTGATCCTTACGTATTATGTGAAAAGATTCAGTAAGGAATACATATATTTTTAAATGAATTCCTGTTGGGTAATAGAGTGAAAATAAATGCAAATGAGGTCAGATAACTATACAGAATTATATATTACAGCTAACACATCACAAGTTGCTGAATCAACAGGATTTTCTCCAGTTCTAGTACTTAATGTCATTCTTAATAATGGGGCACTTACTGCACATTCCAGGTGTGATTTCTCAAATTAGTAATGGTGTAACAGTTCTGAAACAGACACCGCAACCACGATACAAACATTCATGATGTCATGCTGTGGCTATGGAAGATTTTTGGAACAGTTTGTTTAAAATTGCTAAACACTAAACATGTTAAGGGGTGTATTATTTCACCAAAATAAAGATTCACCTAAATCTACACAACTTTAACATCTTGCAGTGTCCTCTTAAATTACGGATGTGTTCTTACCCTATCTCTAGTTAACCTACACATTGTGCTTTTTTGTTAACGCAGAAACAATAAAGAGGAAAAAAAAGGGACCACAAACGTTATGGATAGATAAAACTGTAGAATTACAGCATTACAAAAGCATGACATCACTGGAGCAGGAATACAGGTACCTGAATAGTGACAAGGCAGCCACAAATACAATGGGCTCCACTGTACAAACTGCAGCATCTAAAGGTATGCAGTGAGGGCTATTGTACCTGAGTGCACAGAGTAAACACCGAAATGCATTCCAGGTGTCAATGCTTGTAAATTAAAGAGCACAGAGTGGGGAGGGGTGTCCAGAACAAACCTCTTGATAAAGGGCACAAGGCTATGACCAACATGCATAATTATACATTAAACAGTATGCTGCACTGAGACGTGGGGCAGCAACAGACCAGCCCTCATGCAGACCCACAGCGGACAGTTACCTCTTTCCCTTTGGTGTCTCCATTTTCAATCCACTCCACCGTGACACTTTCATTGTCTTCATTAAGAGACGTGACCATTGCCTGATGGATTCGCCCTGGAAAAGGCAGATGAACTGTTGAGGAGGACATGGCACACAAACAGCCTAATAGGACACTTCTCTTATATGTCTGTACCTATAACCGCACTGTAAAAGTCAGTATGAAAAGTTGGACCGAAGGAATGGTGTCAAACCAAAGGATCACACCCCTGAGTAACACACAGGACTGTCACGATAATCACGTTATCGACTTCACACTATATATGGAAATTGCCACGATTATTTATTCTGACCTCAATATTGGCAAACTGTGTGTGTATATGTGCTTGTTTACAGAGGAATGAATGCGACCAACAATTTAGCCAGTCGCCCTCTCGTCTGCTCTCTGTGTAGAAGGCGTGACTCAAGGCTTATTCATACATCATGTGAAAGCATGTGTGCCGCAGTACAATTTGCCACAAACTGCACTGTTATAGGATCTTCTCTCACTTAAACAAGTATCAAAATAAAGTGCAGTAGAAATTCGGGAAAAATAAATTGTGTCCATTATCTTAGGTATATCTTAGTACTGGAAGACCCGTTTTTAAACATGTACATTTGTAACGTGTTGACATCATAAAAATGCACATCTACACGGGTTTTTTTTTTTAAACGTACATTTTAAGGCTGCCTAATTTTTACCATGTCTAGAGGGTGAAAAATGCCCTGTGGAGAGATTCTGGAGCGCGCGTTTCTGATCTGAAGGGAAAGATGGATACACATACACACCCACACGCATGTGGACGTAACACATGGTTTACACCCCGACGGCGTTCCGCGCAATTTCTCCTCCATTGAGCTTGGAAACTGTTTGGTGAGAACAAACGTTTAGACGCTTATGTTCTGTGGAACTGTCCCTAGCGGAGCATCTCTACGTTCCGACTCATTGCCTCCTAACCGCATCATAGCTCATTACTATAAACTTGACCAGGCTTCAACTTCATTTCGACTCTCTCGCCACCCAAACCTCAAGATGTCACGCTGCTCCTCGCCGCTAGGTGACACGCCCTCCCAAAGAGAATGAATGTAGGGCTGCACTAATGACTATTTTTCTATTGATTAATCTATCGACTATTGTATTTATTGGTTGATGAATCTAAACGATTAATTTTCCTCTAGACAATCAACTTGACCATTAAATTTAAGTTAATTTTATTTTGACAACATGCTGTATGCCGTTACAGGGCTTTAGATAATGTAGGCCAGCTTTTCAGTTACCATTTCACCCACAATTCAATCAGCAGATTAGTAGAATGACTGCAAATAATAAGATACATATTGTGATGCCCAGAAGTTAGTAATCTGTATAAATTTGATGCATCCTCATGCATAATAAATACAGTTTGTGCAGCACGCCATATGCAGCACTGAAGTCACGATGAAGGAAGGGTCAGATCAACAGTCTTAAGTGGAGATACCTTAACAAGGTAAAAAGATGGTGGTGTGGCAGTACTTTTGCAGATTAAAGTCTGACACCTTTTTTGTAAATATGGTTTTCATTTCAGTTCACAAATTATTTCCTTTTATTTAGTGTCCGTTTTCAATTCAGTTTTAGTCCCAACAAGTCCAGTGCACACAAACGCACACACTGGCACCGCCAACCAACGTAGAATGAATGACTTCTGATCACAGCGTGTGGCTGTGAGGCTACTGCCTGAGACCATCAGCCTCCGGTCCAGGCCGAGCACGCTGAACATTGGCTGAGTCCAGTCCCTGACTGGTTGATTGTCGCATCTCTAACAAAAACATTTCCATAAACATTGAATATGAAAATAAAATTATATGAACTAAACAGGAGTTATAAAAATTACTTCTGAAACCAACTGAAATTTAAAAAAAAAAAGAAAAACATCAAATACTTGATGTTAAACACTGTGGTATCACTATTTTCACTATAGTTTGGAGTAAATTACTGATTTTTGGAGTCACATTCCCCTAACCGTATTTTTCCCTTGATTTCAATGAGCCCAAGGCTATACAGGAACACATTAGTCGCGTTATAGCAGGACTGACTGTATATGGCATTATAGTACAAATATATTTTATTTTAGTCTGTAGCCACCCGGGAGTCTTTATAATCCTGTAGAGAGGAATCAAATGCTGGTATTTCCAGACTCTCAGTCAACCATTTTTCAAATCCATTAACCACTTTTGTTACCATTCTGATCAGGTGTTTACATACAATCTTTGGTTCGACTTCTACTTTTCCCCTGGCCAATGAATGATCACAGTTTATTCACTGCACTTTATAGAGCCTCCACGCTACAATAATTTTTGAGTGTTTTGAGAAAAGAAGTTCAGAGATGAAACAGTACTTAGATGTAAAATTACACAAGTACTTTTGATTTATGTACTTACAGTCAATATGTTGTTACTTTTTGTTAAGAAAGGTCATATCCATTGGAATATGGCATCAGGAAATTTACTTTCGAAATTACAATTTCAATGTCTGCGTATTTCTAAAAATTATAAGTTCATTGGTCATTGTTCATTATTATTATTATTACTATCAGTGGCATAAAATGGGCTTAAAATTACAATAATATCATTTACCTCAATTTTTTTTGGGACAATATATCGTTCAACAAAATGCGTTATTCAGACACACACCATAACGATGTATTGGTTAACATTAATTGGTTCATTAAAAAAAAAAATCAATACACTGGCACTGGTCAAATGCCTCAATCTTGGTTGATATCGTCAGCCAATATTTAGACTTTAGTCAATATACAGATTTAGCAACAAAAGAGCTGAAGACAAGTACTAAAATAATGGAAATGACTGGCCAATGCAATCAGTAATTTTTTTGTAGTGGAGGAGGGATTTCACCCACACATTCACCACTTAGAACTGTGCTACAGTCTCTCAAGTCAGCCAAACGTTGGCGACGCCTCAGCCTAGCCTGGCTGGCACCGACCTGGTGAACGAACATGTCGTTTCTTTGCCCACTTTCTTTAATCGTGTTAATTTTCATAAGCAATGGGAGAACATTATGAGCAAAAGCTTTTAACAGAATTCAATTTATGTACTGAATATGCTCTTATATACCATAAAATCTTTACTCACTGATATCACAACATGACTGCATTTATGCCACCCATGATTGCCTAATGGGTTGACCAGTCATGCTGCCTACATTATATGACAGGGTTGCTAAGCACATTCACAAGATATGAAGTAAAATCACTGACAGTTTCTCTTGAGATTTGCAGAGGCTAGCCATTTATTGATATCTGTAATATCAGACAAAAAAGATATGTCACCAGTACTGGCCAAAATATCCACATTGGTGCACCACTAACCCTAACCCTAACCCCGAAACAATCAAAACAGGTCTTCAAGTACAGATATAGCTTTTCTAGTTTTGATTTCAATGTCACATGGTACACAAAGGCTGAAGCTGTAATGAAAAGCCTGAAAGAAGCAGAAAAGACACACACACACGTGTACGCACACACAAGCATGCTGAAACACAGTGATACCCTCATATCCTCATGAGACTCTGGATTTCAGCAACCGCAGCTGAAACTGCACACTGGAGCCAATACTGTGCTGCATGTGGACACAAACACTATAGTGGCTGCATGTTTCAGTCCATCCCAAATACATCAAGCGGTCAGCAAGGTGGACGAAATTCTTATCACACCTGGGAAAATAAGTATTTTTACAGGCAGATATAGGGACAAATTAAATTAAAAATCCCATCACATCATATTACCCTTTGTAAATCATTTTTATCCCCCCCCCTTTAGTTGTTTTCTGCAGCAAACCTTATTTATAGACATTGCAGACTTTATGAGATGGATGACAACATTGTCTTATATACACCAAAAACACAGCTGGTTGCTCTTTTGTTATTACTGAAGAGAACAAACCAAAAACCACAAGGACAACCAACCATACACAATAACCATATATAATAAGTTAAAATTATTACCTACATATATTGAATCTTTCAAACTATTAATCATTAAACAAGATCTCCAGAGACAGCTTCCTTCAAAGAATGATGTTCTAACGCTGGAGATGTAGTTTGATTAGAATTAATTTAAGTGTACACATGTGCTGCCTTTATACACAGCTCTACTTTGAATGCATACTATCTGAAACTATTTGCACCATGAACCCCTTAAATAAAATTGAGTACTCAGTATAACTGGACTCAATATTCAATTAGGAATCCAATTACGGGGCCCTCTGAGCCTTGGGTCTGCCAGCATCCTTAGTCCCTTGGCTATTTTTATTCAAATAATGGCTCCACTATTAATTAAATCCTTATATAAAACACCAGATATTAATGTAATAAATCAGTGTTAAATTGTCACATTTAAATTTGAGAAATATTCTTTATTTTAACTAATTTTAGACAACTCCAGAGGCTATTAATAAACTAGCAAGTTGTCGCCCAAAAAGTCAATGAAACGCTGCTGCGGATCAGAAAAATGTAAATGAATAGCAAATCAAAAAGTTCTTGTGTGTGAAATATGAATGCGGTAACTGATATAACTGGAAGTGATGCAAGCTCAGTCTATCTCCTGCTAGGCAATAGTGGCAACCTGGCATTACTCATCAACGTTGTAAAGTGTTCATAGCCATCAATGGGAGTGAAATCGAGTAGTACACCTTGATACTGTCACATGCCAGAGAAGAGCAGTTTTACCTCAGACCCTACAGTCTGCCTTGATCAATACAACTGTCAATGTCTGTCAGTTCTACACCTGAAAAGCTAGAAAACTGTCATTGTCAGGCTGTAGTCTGTGTATTGGGATTAGGTCTCATTCACTAACAGAACTACAGAAGGCCTTTTGTTCAAAATCACCTACTTAAGCTGCAAGCCTGTCTGCAGGTCCTAAATGATTTTATCTAACGTGTCACATTTTAATTCAGTGAGTGGCTCACAGAAAACTACTCTGCTTGTTTACACAAACAGTTGAAATATAAAGTTATATATTAATAAATATGGAATGAAAATTCATTTTCCTGCTAACGCTCTGTTCTTAAAGAGCTGCCCGATTTCCTGTGAATGATGCCACAAGACAAATATTTCCTTTAGGTCACTATGTGCCAGGTAGGCATTTAAGAATTACATGTCATTACAAGCTCATTTGATTAGAAAAGGCAGGAAGGGGGGGCTGCCAGCTGACATTAATCCCCCGGGTTACTAGTCCAGTCAGGAAGGCTTTTTTCTCCTCCCATCTGCCATCTTCTGACTTTTTCTGCCCTTACTGTTTCTTGGTACATTGATATACAAAGGACAAGAAATAAACCAGATTTAATTACTTCAGCACTAAGACTATAGGATCACATGCAGCATAATCACATGACAACGGTTATGATTATCAGCACATTTTGCATGAGGACAGCTTTATGACTCTTCCCCCCCCCCCCCACCCCCGCAAACGTTTCACAGGTATCCCGGTGGACAGTAAAGCTAACCCAGGGACAGGCAGCAGGATAACAGCATCCGACAGCCCATGTTTGGTGGGCCAGAGCAGACTCTGCGGGCAGGGAAAAAGGAAGACAGCGACTGCAAAGCCAGAGCGGGGCTCACTGCAGGAGTCCGTTTCCCCGGAAACACGTCGAGCAGTAGAAACTATTGATCTCTGGGCACCAACACATGGCCCAGGGTTTGCACAGACACAAGTGGCACCGAACCCATTTTGCAAAGCTTTGCATGTCTGTTTTATTTTAAGCCAGATCGCAGAATCCAGAAAATCTCTCAAGGTCAAATCATAGTTGTTCATATTCCTGTAAAAGGTCACAGATACGAGTCATTAACTAGAAACATATAGGAAGCCATATTGAAGTAAATTTTCCCTTTAGAAAATCTCTAAACACTTGCTAATTCAAATTTTACATTTCTAACCAACTGCTTAACATGCCAACCCTTCCATATACAAGAGTACTGCTACCCCACACCTTGATAGTCAGCAGAATGGGTTTAAACTACACACATCCCTTCACCGAAATGTCACAGGTCGAGCCGTTTTGCCAGCTCCTGGATCAGTAAGACAGTGAGCCTTAGTCAGCTGCCACTGGCAGGGTCATCACATGGCAACAGAAACTCCCCACTGTCAGGTCACTGAAACGTACAGGCATACAAAATAGCACACAAGATGCACAGATTAACAGGTTAAAAAAAAATACATAACTATCATTAGCATCCCATAACAGGGTAGTACAGAGTAATCAGAGGAAAAATATGCTATGGGCAAAATTTAAATATAAACTTTAAACTTAAAATTAAAAAGTGCTTTTGTTAGGCCTGCTACCTAGTGTTAAATGAGAAGTGTTATTTAGGGAACTGTTTCAATTTGTGCATGAGTGGAATGTGTAGCTCCAGACCAACAGTGTGACTGTAAGGGGTGACGGAAGACTTACGGACAAACTAAAGGCTAAGGACTGTCCATGTCAGGCAGCACGCAATTTAATGACATTTTGCTTCTGGACACGCAAGACAAACTATTGCTTACAGTTGCAGTTTACACAATGCAGAGAGAACAAAAGAAAACATGGCCACAAAAGGTTCTAGCAGCAAATGATTCTTCAAGTAAAAAAAAAAAAAAAAACTGTATTAATTAAAAATAAGAACTCCATAGATGTAACTTGTGGCCCATTTTTCGGAACCACATGGGGTGTCAAATTACAGTTTAATTTAATTGCCCTTCTCGGTTTCAACAGAAGGCAGTTTATGTGAAGTTGACTACAGGGTTAATTGCACAGAGTTCTCTTTCACCTACAAAAAAAAACCTAAGCAAGTAGGTATTATCATCAAGTTTTGGAACATACTGCCTCATGCAGATTTCTCATTTCGTCATCTAATGATTATTAACTCAATATCAGTGTCTCAGACAGCTGTTACAGGGCACCTGAGAAAAAGGGGGAGATGATACCAAGTGTATGGTGAGACTCCTAATGACAGTGTGGTGAACTGCTACCTAATATTTATTCTAAATTAACAAAAGAAAACAGCTGATGGCCAGATGACTACTTGGCTCGAGTGCAAGTTGCACCGACAGTCGGAAGAGGTACTCAAGTTATCCAGTATGATGAAACATCAATGTCCTCAACATAATGGGCATGTTGACAAGGTGTCCACCTCTGGATCTGATGTTCTGTATCCTCAGCAACTATACGCAAATAAACAATGAAGCACGATGCAAGGCCTTTCAATTGTTTCTTTAATCCTTTAATTATTCCTGTGTTCACTCCTTTGTTACTGATGGATGCAGCAGACCAAAAGTAAGTTATGTGGCATGGTAACAGTATTTAAGAAACAAACTCAAGGGTTTAATACACTTGCTGCTTAAATGCATATGCTGGTCATTAACCATCACCAAAGTCATAAGAAGCTTGATAGGTTACTTCAGTCACAGCTTGTCAAATCTTTTTGCTACCAGACAAGTGTTTGGCCATTTTGAATCACCACAGTTTTTCAGAGACCCAAAGAAGCAACGCAGAGTAAAGCGAAAGCAAACAATGGAGTGTATAAAAACTATTTAACTGCATCACATTTACATTTAATTAGCAGACGCCTTTATCAAAGGTGAAATACGATTCAGAAAACAGGGTCAGCCAGTCCCTGGGGTACCTGCAGTTCTGGGACTTACACATGGGCGCAACAGTGAAATGACTGTACCAGCCACAGGACTTCAGCTGATAACCTTCCAATCACAGGCAGAGTCCTAACCCACTGAGCCACAGACTCCCCCTACTACTGACATTTGATCCCATGCTTTGACAGGATAATAAGTAAATAAAGAAATTGAGTACAACTTCTTTATTGCACAGAGCTCTCCAGTGAACAGAAAAACTGGATCACGTTCCTTATAGACAACACATTTTACAGTAAATATCTTACTATAATGCAGTAATTAATGAATGCAGGTTGGCATCCTCGATATTTCTAATGTTCTACATTTAACTTCATTAGCATATATTTTACATCAGAAAAATGTAATATGCAGGTAGAGATTAGAAGTTGCTATTAAAATGACTGCCTTAGGCAACAGAATAAAAATCTTTGAAATCAAAAACTGGGCTGCAAGGAAATGGGCCACCACAAGTTCCACAAGGTGATCAGGGGTGTCCCCTTGTTGGGAATCTGTTGGGTTTGCACAAACAGAAATTATGCTCCCTATCCCATGTCCTCTTTGCCTGAGGTCTTCTCTGCCAGTACTAGAAAGGATGGGATGAATGTTGAAACTGCAGATGTAAGGATGGAGATTAGCTGCTTGGTAGGTCAGGATCTGTTGCTCTCCAAATACCAAGTGTGAATTATATCTGAATACCGAAAAGACTATCAGGACAGACACAAAAGATCTGAAAGGCCCAGAATCATGTTTTGCTGCAAGTTATATTCGTAGTGATGTATTTTTGGTCGAACCCTTAATAACCTAATAGTGTTTTCAATCTTCTCTCACCAGTGTACATAAATTGAAGTATTAGTCATAAACAACAAACTGCCGCATCATCTGCTACAATACATACAGTTCACTAAGATCCAGTGGATCACAAGTCACTTTTGATAAGAATTTATTAGTATAGGCCTCACGCAGGAGGTGACAGTTCATAAAAATGCATGCATATGGATCACAGGCCTTCTGACAGAGGTCACCAGGTAACCCTCTTAACCAAAACCAAAATTTTTTGATCAGTTTAGGATGCTGGTTGCCAGCACACTTTGCTAGTTTTCTGTCAGCCTACCACCCAGTACCATCCCAGTAAAGAGAACCATTAGCACCTTCTTTTGACATTTTAACCTGCTCTGGCATGGCCTAAAAACTAATGCCATGGCCTTAGGGGATTTCTTGTATGCTTCTGTGACTTGATGTGAAGCAGTAATGCCACACACTATCTGGTTGCTGAGGGTAACCTGAGAATGGCTTAATTCACTAAATGAGAATGGATGCATGGTTGCTAAGGAAATTGGTGGGTATTATAAAATGCTATTTTGGAATGAGAACCAAGAACGAAATTCTGAATGCTGGTATTCTCCACTGTCTAGGCCAGGCCCTGCTAAAATCAGTTACTTTTCACCAACTTATAAACAGTGTTGTCCAGTGGGATATATTAATGTCTAGATCTTCTGGTTTGAGGCTGAAGGGGGATTATCAATGATAGGCGTTTTCCATTGTAATATGTACAGCAACTCTAACAGGAGAACTGTCAGATCTGTGACAGTGAAGCTGGCCCACGTGATGTATATCTCGAAGTGCACAGTATCGGGACATAAATAAGGATCGCAGGACAAGGGTGGACACACCTAAGACTCAGAAACCTGAGTATAGCACTGTGTTACAGTGTTTATTTAACAGAAGCCAGGGACAACAGTAAAAACTGAAAAAAGTTAAGCTGTGGTCGACATTACATGAAGCAGCCAGATAAACAGACTAGAAGATTGCTCCCTCCTAAGTTAGCTTCTCCAAAAACAGCCAAAAGCACTTTGAAATATCTGTTGCCAATAATCCAGATTGAACTGATTTATCCAGACAATGATGCTTAAGTCAGGTTTCACAGTCAAACAAAATGCTTCTTTGAAAACACATACTGAACCCAGGGCTAGACAATAAGGCCAAAAAACTCTCAATTTCTTGAAGATGCATGATTTCAAATCATTCCAGTGTTTTCATCCTAGTTTCCAACATTGCTGCCATGCCGTTGGGTGCTTCTGTGACAAGTGCTGGAAAAAAATCTGTGGTGTTACCATTTTGGGTGCAAAGGTCTTTTTATACAACTTTATATTACATTTGGTTTGTTCAAAACCAAAACTTTAAAATCCGATCCAAGGGCATATAAATGAAGTGACATTACAATCTGTTAGATGCTCATCTAGAAAGGAACTACTGCCTGTCTCTATGTTGGTTAAAGATCTTTTTGGACAAAACACATGTGCAGCTGACTGGGGCAGAGACATTTATGAAGCCAAGTGCATAGTTTTTTTATGACATTTTTTATATTTAAAGTACACAAATTAATTAAAAATCAGATCACCAAAGCTGAAATAAACCTCTCTAACAGTTTGTAGACCTAAAATATGCTAAATTACTGTTTTTTTGCTGCATCCTGTAATTTAAGAGTGGGGTTATTAAAAAACAAGTAAACAACACTTATTTGATTTAAGGGACACTGTGACTGGGGGAAATAAATGAAATGCCCCGCAGTGATTTGCATGCTTTACTTTCCGTCTTTACGCACTATGAGCTTGCAGCAGTCAACATTATTGCTATGCACATTAAGACTTGGTAAGCTACACTGTAATAAACGAAAGTCGTACAGAAAAAATCTCATGGTTGTGTTTCTGGATCAAAGTCTAGGACAATAACTTTAACACCAACTAATAACATACATCTATAATCAAAATTGTCTTGTATTGTGTACAACCCACTGATCAAGTACCTGACAGTTTTAAATTACTATACATTCCAGGTTCAAATTTATGACAACAGCTGACCTGTACAGGATGAGAGCCAAGCACTGGCCACAAAACAACTTACAAATACGAGTGATCCAAAGTGCCATATATCAAACCATTTTTTAAAATTATGTGATGTCCATTGTTGGATTATCACAAACAGAAATGACTGTAGCCAAAACCTAATATATAATTTAATCTCATTAGTACACAGAAACAAATCCAATCATGAGATTTTTGCATATGTGTTAGTGACCAATAATTATTACAGTTGGTATGTGCATATGGATTCTTTCTCCACCATCTTTAAGAAGCAAGAGAAGGAAAGTCGATGTAACCGTAGACCACCTCCCATAGGTGGCATCGTATTCATAAATTAGTCACACACATAGCGTGAACATGAAAACCTGAGAGCCATTCACAATACGAATCCACCAAAGAACAGTGACATCGGAGAGGTCCGATTGTTACAAGACGGCTGCAAATGTGTCCTTACTTCCCAACTTCATTCTACAGAAGGTCATGAAGCAGTGTTAACACAGGGACGATTTAGCATATGCCTTCTCATTTCGGTAAGGCAGGGATGCAGTCGATGCGTCGTCTTGACATCAAATGAATCGTGCCACCCTTCGCTATTCCGGACGCCGCGCCTCCCAGCCGGACGACTGTCATCCGCAGTTCATCTAAAATCCTAAACGGAAGGGGGCCGATCGTCAACGGGAAAGAAGATGGCCATCCTGCTAACCCCCGTAAGCGAAGACCTGGAGACTTTAGGGATTTGGTTTCTGCATTGAAATGACGACCACTTCGTCGTGCGGACAGTGGGGGTCTCCATTCGCATTAAACGTTAAAATACCGTCTTTCAAATAGGAGCCTCCGCCGTGCCGGTGTGACGCCCTGCCGTGAGCTGCGTCTTCCTGCAGCCGGTCAGCACCAGCACACGGTGCCGCCCCGGTACAACTGCGTCCCCCCCCGCCCCCATATCGGGGTCCCTCTCCCCCATATGAAATCAAGATGACCCTCTTACATATTTTATGTATAATAAAACATGACAGAAATCGCACCGGTTTGATATCTCACTGATGCCGTTGGACTTTTTTTGATAGTTATTTTTGCCGCAGCCGACCACCTAGCTGCACTAGCCGATGACCGACGATTTCGGCACGGACTAAAAAAAAAAAAAAAAAACCTACAGAACCGAGCCCACAGGAAGCGCTGGGATGGGAGCCAGTGGACGGCTAGCTAGCTAGCGCCGTGAAGCGAGGCGCCGGCTCACACGCGTTATCCCCAAGACGAAAATAATGCGGGTTCGCTGCGGACATCCACCCGAAACCCACGGCCCAGTCACCATGACGTCAACCCATCTCCCCGGCCGGCAACCGGGCGTCCATATGCTCGGTACCGGCTCAGATACACGCAGGCCGCCGTCTAATAAACTATTGATCGGTGCCCAGTATTACTGCTGCAGGCGAATAAGCAAACGTGTGGCGTGTCCTACTGAATGTAGCCGGCAAAGACACAGACACGCATACAGGCTTCTCCGCCCAGGACGGGCGCCAACGGCCGCCGGGTCCCCACAGCAACACAAAGATACTCAAACAACTCCCAGGGAAAAGGGGGGAGCAATGCGCCCGGCAGCGGGGAGATTACCGCTCATCACCGCTCGCAAGACACTTACCATCGCTCCGTTTTATTTCCACGTAAATCCCAATTAAGATCTTGCCGAAATTAGCCGCCATGCTTCATTAGTGAAATGTGGTGCTTTTGATGACGGGCTCCTTTTATTTGAATTACCTCGCCGCGGAGCGCTCTGAAAACCGGGGAGGTGGTTTGGGGGGAGAGAAGTAGCCGGGAGAATACGGCGTCTGCGCGCATGCGCTGTCCGCCCTCCCTACAGCCCTTCGCAGGCTGGGCGCAACAAGCGCCTTAAAGAAGAGGTGCTTTTCTGTCGGCATAATCTCGTTTCGGAAGCAGGTGGATATGTATATATATGTGTATTGTGCTGAGTATATAACTAAAGCAGTTACACAGAAAGCGATTATAATCAAGAGTTTCTAAACATTATCGATAAATATGAACAGACCGTGTGGTCTGGATATAGTAGTGGGTTGTAATTTTGTTTTAACCCTTACCAAACCAGTTATCCGATTTTTTTCAACAACTGCCCTGCTGACTAAGCTATTGTGATTTGCTTTGGGTTTCTGTGAAGCGATTACACAATATATGTATATTATACATTATTATGTGCTTACAGTGTCAACAGTTAAACCTTTTCTATGCCACTTGTAAGTAATGCCAGGGGTGAGTAGCATATATGGTACACCAACACAATGTCTTTCACTCTGAATGAAAATAATTACTAATCCAATAAAATCAATACATTTAGGCTGCAAAAATATATTGCGTAATCTCATTTGCAAAAGTAATCTCTGAACAAATACTTTGTAGGTAGGTCTTTGGTAGTCTGAGTTTTTGGAGGAGTTTCTATGAACTATGCAGAATAAAATTACAAAAAATGAACGTTGGGCCTAACCCAGCTTCTAGAAAGCTTCAAAGCTTTGCCAATTCTTTTGTGATGCTCTCCAGCATTTTGTCACCTAGTAACTTTATTTCAGCATTCCATGAAAAGTCAGAAATATTTCTTTTTCACATTTGTGACCGAACACACATATTCACATAGCATATATGGGCTTCTCCTAAAAACATACACCTGGCCCAATTCAAATCAATGCAGAGGGCATGAATATTTACCAATTAAGTTTTAGTTTTGAGCATTTTGTATCTTAATTCCTAAAACATTTAAATATATTCTTTTATTTGCTTTCACTTATATAGTTAAGTATATATGAGCAGATAAATGATCCCATTTACATACATTTTGTATTTAAGCCCATCAAAATAAAAAATAATCAATGAGAGCAAATACTTTCTGAAGGCATTAAGAATGAACAGTGAGTTTATTTTGCACTGACATCTGCATCTGTTTTTGTAACACGTTTACTCTCCGATCCTTCAAATGACTAACATGCTTCTACATATCATGTTTATTGATTTTACTCAAAACTGATGAGTCACCGTTAAAGACTTATTGACAGTGAAAACTGTATTTTTATAACTTTAATGAAATGTAAAATAAAACTCCTTTCTTAGATCTATGAAGTGGAGGAAATATTACTTCATAAAATTTGTGGGTTATGTAAGAATATGAATTTGACTAAAGAAGTTTAAGTACTTTGAATAATTAGCACACTGAGTTTTTTGTGAAAGTAGAAAGGCTAAAGAATTACTGAACAGATTCATTATGAATTGCACAGAGGAAACAGGAAGACAGCAAAACTGACCCATCTGAGAAATCAAGTCAACAATGAGATGCTTAATTTAACCATTTGTGAAGTCTTTCAAAAACCAGAGGCCTACTTCCTGTACAGGATATTGACTGCTACCATTCATTTAGGGTTTGCAAAAAAACTGATCATTGTTTATATCTGATATAATGCAAGTGATTCAGTAATTGTGACGTTGCACAAAAACATGCTGTTTTTGCTTCAATGGCCCTATAAGTCATCCTGGGGAAGAATATAAGGCAGACATAAAAATTTATTTTAATGTAATGTAATGCAATAAATGTATTGCATGTAATTGTAAATGGAATACAATTATGCAGTACGGAATCCATTTAAGTTAAATTGACAGACACAGTGGCATATTTGTACTGTGGAAATATTACAGCAGTTGAATTATTTCACAAACTCCTTGAAGGTCGTTGCATATTGGGTGACCTTTAGTTTAGATTTAAAATGTTAATCTAAATAGTGCGAGATAGGAAGTATATTAACAATATTATTTATTTATTATGAGAGATAGTTCAGTGCTTGAAGTTGGGAAAAACAGTACCCAGTTCTGGTACTCCCCTTGTCATTCAGTACCCAGTTCTGATACTCCCCTTGTCATTCAGTACCCAGTTCTGATACTCCCCTTGTCATTCAGTGCCCAGTTCTGTTACTCCCCTTGTTATTCAGTACCCAGTTCTGATACTCCCCTTGTCATTCAGTACCCAGTTCTGATACTCCCCTTGTCATTCAGTGCCCAGTTCTGTTACTCCCCTTGTCATTCAGTACCCAGTTCTGATACTCCCCTTGTCATTCAGTACCCAGTTCTGGTACTCCCCTTGTCATTCAGTACCCAGTTCTGATACTCCCCTTGTCATTCAGTACCCAGTTCTGGTACTCCCCTTGTCATTCAGTACCCAGTTCTGATACTCCCCTTGTCATTCAGTACCCAGTTCTGGTACTCCCCTTGTCATTCAGTACCCAGTTCTGATACTCCCCTTGTCATTCAGTGCCCAGTTCTGATACTCCCCTTGTCATTCAGTACCCAGGTCTGGTACTCCGCTTGTCATTCAGTGCCCAGGTCTGGTACTCCCCTTGTCATTCAGTGCCCAGTTCTGGTACTCCCCTTGTCATTCAGTACCCAGTTCTGATACTCCCCTTGTTATTCAGTGCCCATTTCTGGTACTCCCCTTGTCATTCAGTGCCCAGTTCTGATACTCCCCTTGTCATTCAGTGCCCAGTTCTGATACTCCCCTTGTCATTCAGTACCCAGGTCTGGTACTCCGCTTGTCATTCAGTGCCCAGTTCTGGTACTCCCCTTGTTATTCAGTGCCCAGTTCTGGTACTCCCCTTGTTATTCAGTGCCCAGTTCTGGTACTCCCCTTGTTATTCAGTGCCCAGTTGTGATACTCCCCTTGTCATTCAGTGCCCAGTTCTGGTACTCCTCTTGTCATTCAGTACCCAGTTCTGGTACTCCCCTTGTCATTCAGTGCCCAGTTGTGATACTCCCCTTGTCATTCAGTACCCAGTTCTGGTACTCCCCTTGTCATTCAGTACCCAGTTCTGTTACTCCTCTTGTCATTCAGTACCCAGTTCTGGTACTCCCCTTGTCATTCAGTGCCCAGTTCTGATACTCCCCTTGTCATTCAGTGCCCAGTTGTGATACTCCCCTTGTCATTCAGTACCCAGTTCTGTTACTCCCCTTGTCATTCAGTGCCCAGTTCTGGTACTCCCCTTGTTATTCAGTACCAGCAAATATTGAGATATGCCAGTACTCTGCTCATACTGCATATCTACCTCAAGTAATGAGATAGTTCCATTTAATTTGATTATATCAATAAAACAGCTGACAGAAAAGTTAAGTGGTGGTCTATTGAAATGTCTTGGGGTCACCACAAAATAGATTGGACCTTTGGAGCTGATCCTTCTGCCGATCCCTTGAGTCAGGGGTCTGAATTTAGTGTGTAAGGTGACATAGCAGGAAAGCCAAAACAATAGGTGAACTGCACAGTCCTGGGGCCATTTGAAGTGACCACAATGTGTGAGACATGTGAGCATCCTGTTCATGGCTTTGTCTAACATAATGTGAAGGACTTCTTTGACAACAATGCCCGGCACCACTGCTGACAGAGGCGACGGCCATTGACAGAGGCATGATCTCCATGAGCAGATGAAAAGGGGTTTTGTTCTCTGTTGTCACATTTCACAGCTCATTGCATATTGTTCACTCAGCACAGACCACCATTGCCTTCATACACTAGGAAATAAAAATGTCAACCACTTGTAAGCATTATTTAGCATGAGATGCTAATATGCTAATGTACTTAATGCCACTGTGCAGACCTTACTGCGACATGTCAAAATTGACCACAATAAAGCCACTGTTGACTGACAGCCTTTATTTGCATGTTTTTTGACGGGCCATCTGCCTCCCCCTTGGCTCATTATTCATTCTGCAAATATATGATCTCATCCTTGCCCCGATGCAGCAGAATACTCTGGTTCTTAAACTGAAGGACATTGTTATCTGCAAGGTTTTCTCTTGCAGATTTTCCTCTTTTAATGTGTCAAAGTTTTCAAAGTATTTTTATAGCGTGCCGTGAGCTATGTTTATTTGAATCCAGTGAATGTGGTTTTCCTGCTTGTATCCTCAAGACACTCAAGACAGTGAATTAGTACATACATGATTTATGTGCATTTGGTACTATAAATTATATTTCTGATAAATGCAAAACATCTGTCAATATATGCCCTCATGCATGTGGAGTGTGAATGTGCTTCCTATGCTCACAGAAGTTTCCCCCAGGAATAATCCCTAATAAACCCTAAAAATTACTTAATTGATAAGTATTTATCCATTTCATCCAAAGCATCCCCTGCTTTATGCTGTAGGCTGTAGTGTCAGTGTAGCTGTGGAAAAGCAATTCAAGCAATTGAAGGGCACTGGTTATAACAGCAGTCTGCTAGAAATACGAAATGCTGACTGGAGGTAACATCTGCAGGGAATTTTAAAGGATTTTCAAAAGCAGACATTAAAATAAAACAATGACCTGAGTCATAATGCTCTTAAGTAGATAAATGGCATGGCTGAGTTGGTTTTTCTGCAACAAGAACAGCTGCCTGAATGTTTTGTCTGCTCAACAGTGTGATTTACAGCAACATGCTTTGCATAAGTGAAAGAAATACAAACAGAGTTATATTTACATCTCTATAGAAAGTCTGCATAGCCCTAAACTCCTTTCTAAAAAAGATTTGATTAGTAATTTGATTTTGGGATGCTGATTTTGTCCTGGCCATATGTGACACATTGACAGCACATGATACATGTGAACATAAAGTATTTTAAGTTGGCAGGAGGAGCTGCTGACCCTGATTGGACCAATTACATTGTTAGGGATGAAAAATGGCCAGATGGGATCAAGAGGTGAGAAGTCAGAGAACTTCACCAAGGCGCACAAAGTCTATATAAGGTCACATCTGACCTTTGCCTACTAGGACGCTGCTTCAAATCCCATGGCCAGCAGGGTGATGTCACCTCTAGCAAGGCCCTTAACCCAATTGCTCCAGGGACTGACTAACCCTGCTTTCGCAATTGTATGTCTGCTAATTAAATAAATGTCAAGGTCAAATCTGTATGTCTAGGATTGGCATCCCATCCAGGGTGTACCCCCTGCCCTGTGGTAGACTGGCATCCTGTCCAGGGAGTACCCCCTTCCTTGTGGTAGACTGGCATCCTGTCCAGGGAGTACCCCCTTCCTTGTGGTAGACTGGCATCCTGTCCAGGGTGCACCCCTGCCCTGTGGTAGACTGGCATCCTGTCCAGGGAGTACCCCCTTCCTTGTGGTAGACTGGCATCCTGTCCAGGGTGCACCCCTGCCCTGTGGTGGACTGGCATCCCATCCAGGGTGTACCCCCTGCCCTGTGGTAGACTGGCATCCTGTCCAGGGAGTACCCCCTGCCCTGTGGTAGACTGGCATCCTGTCCAGGGAGTACCCCCTTCCTTGTGGTAGACTGGCATCCTGTCCAGGGAGTACCCCCTGCCCTGTGGTAGACTGGCATCCTGTCCAGGGAGTACCCCCTTCCTTGTGGTAGACTGGCATCCTGTCCAGGGTGCGCCCCTGCCCTGTGGTGGACTGGCATCCCATCCAGGGTGTACCCCTGCCCTGTGCCACTGGGGATAGGCTCCTGTGACCCTGACTGAGATAAACAGCTGGAAAATGGATGGATGTTTACTCTGCAATTTTTGTGTTAGGGCTTTTTGTTACGTCAGGTCCCTCTTTGTGTTCCTAGTTGAAAGCAGTGTCACTCTTACTATTAGCCAATTTTCCTTATGCATTTTTCTGTGTTTCTTTGTTGTCATTCTGTGGCCCTCTGCCGTTGTCCTACAGACTCAGGCCATGCCAGAAACATTTGGCCGACTGTACCAAAGAACTATCAAAATATTTGACAGGGAACCGAACCATCAAAGCGAGCTGCACTGAAGAATTGATTAACATGCATCATTATTTGTCAGCATTTCTTATACGGGTGCCTCTGAAATCCATCTACACTGGGACCGGCAGATGAGCATCAAAGCTGGGATGAACAGCCTGTGCACAGCGGTACAGCCATGCCGTCCAGGTGGCTGGATTCACCAACCTGGATTGCTGGTGATCCACACTGACCTCCATTCACTGCCCGCTGCTGCTCTTGTTTTGCCTTGCGATTTGGAACCAAACCAATGCCTCATGCTGGCTTAATGTACATAATACTGTTGGACAATGAGTGAATGTGTTCTCTCACTGAATGTGAATGTGCTGCTAACGCAATGATCACTTTACATCTAGGATTGTAAGTACTATTATTACAATATTAAAATGTGTGCAATACCTGTTTACACTGCACTGACAATAGTCTATCTATCTATCTATCTGTCTGTCTGTCTGTCTGTCTGTCTATCTGTCTGTCTGTCTGTCTGTCTGTCTATATTTCTTGTTTGTTTGCTTCGCAGTTCTAAATCAAATGAACTGATGTCTTATGATTCAGATATATATTTACAGATGTGATTCATTTTATATACCTTCATAAGAGGACCTTCATATTCTACTTGTTATTGGACAAAAAATAGAAATAGGGATTTTTACAATTCCCGACAGCTACATATAAAACACTTGCATCAATGTCTTCATTGTTTGCATTTATATGGGCCCAAAATTATTTTGATAATAATTGATACACAAACCTTAATCGAGATATGCATAGTAAAGCTTAATTAAAAGAAGAACAAGACCATTATATGCTGGACGTGTGAACATGGAAAGTACTTCACGTGCAGAGAGGCAGCATGGTGAAGCTCAACACAGCTCTGAGTGACATGGACACCAGGACATGCTGTTACTTAGCAACAAGTCCTCAAAGCAAAACAGTAATAAATACTGAGTCCTGGCAGCATTGAAGGTTTAGCCAGAGATAAATGGACATGTAGTTTAAAGTAAGGCATTTTCCATCCATCCATTTTCCAACCTGCTCATCCTACTGGGTTGTGGGGGGGTCTGGAGCCTATCCTGGAAGCAATGGGCATGAGGCAGGGAACAACCCTGGACAGGGGGCCAGCCCATTGCAGGGCACACTATAGGCACTTTAGGAACAATTTAAGAACTCCAAGCTGGAGTACCTGGAGGAAACCCCATGACAACATGGGGAGAACATGCAAACTCTCCACACACATGACCCAGGTGGAGACTTGAACCCAGGTCTCAGAGGTGTGAGGTAACAGCGCTAACCACTGCACCACCATGCCGCCTAAGGCATTTTAAGAACATGAAATAATTCAGTGACAAAAAGTGACTTTTCAAAATATGAACTTTAATCCGTAGATGACAATAATGTCAGTTGGAATAGCATTGATCAGTAAGCAGTGGCTGTGGTACTTAAATTATCTTCTGACTTTGGGTTACGTGGAATCAAAGGTTTCCATCACTTAATTAGTAACATAGCTTTGGTGTCATTTCAGACTTTCATTAAGACAACCAAACTATATTCAGTTACTGTTATATGTGCACTGTGATCAGATTTCCTTTACCTTCATTTTGATATACAACCCCGGAAAAAATTAAGAGACCACTATATTTTTAAACAAATCTGCATTTTTAAAATCCTGGTTTAATCGTGGTTCTGCTGGCATGAGGCTACACTGAGCAGCAGGTTGCTTCCAGGTTCACAATTTCTAAGACAGCAGTACACAAGAACAAGGTGAAGCAGGAGACACTGGGAACGAGCAGAAACCAGCCAGGTAGAGGGCAGAAGTGACGTTCTAATGCCAGAGATGACCGCTAACTTATCTGACATCTTCTCTTGAATCGTAGGATGATATTGAGTGACCTTAGGAGGAAACATTCCTTAGAAGGAACGGGAAACATTAAGTGCAGGTGTGAAGTGCACTGCTAGGACAGTTCGTATCAGGCATATCAGTTCGTATGAAGTCCCATAAAGTATGGAAGAAGCCCATCAGTGAGAAGCAGGGAAGAACCAGGCTGCAGCTTGCAAAAATATATATATATCATTCAAAGATGCACACCCAGAAATTGAGTAATGAGTAGAACAAAAAATTGTGCTGTGGTCTCTTAATTTTTTCTGAAGTTGCATATAGCACTCTTCATTTCATTTATGTACATATGGAGACAGACTTGTGCATGTGCACAGACTCACGGCTTGCATGTCCAAAATCATATGACAGCCTGCCATTTAGCATATAGATGAAGTGCTCTGCAGCCTGTGGTTTGTGATTTATCCAGTAGTGTTGTAGCTTACAGTTAACATTGAGACACCAGTCTTTATACTGCATGTACACCACTATTGCTGTAACCATTGGCCAGGTTCTGAGTATATCCTGTTTGACTGCAGTGACAACCAGAGACTTCTGATGCCAACGGTGGAACCTGGCAATGGAGCTATCACTGCAGTGGTCGCATCTCATTTCTCCAACGCAGATAGGGTGCATCAGCAGAAGTTTCTTCCTTTTAAAGGCTGGCATAGACTGTGCAATTTTTGGCTGTCCCAGATGAAAAGTTACCAGCATGAAAGAATCGTGGCTATATCTTTGATCATGACTCCAAGACAGTGGTCCTTCATTGCACTGTAAGAGAGGCTCAAAGATGAACGTTGTCACTGTCTGGCAACCAAACATAGGCTGGGACAAATTTCTGACAATCATCCTTTTAAACGCTGATGATGTTTTATTCTAAAATATTGATTTGTGTCATAGCCTACGATTCAGTAGGTATTATCGTCATACACTCTACATTGCCATTGTGCTGAAGTTTAGGGGATCAGAGTCGCACAGTGTGACTTGCAATAAACGTATATAATTGCTGAATTCGCACAGCCGGTAGGAGGCTTTATAGATACTTGTATTTATATACACTCACTGGCCATTTTATTAGGTACACCTGTTCACCTGCTCATTTCAGCAAATATCTTATCAGCCAATCATATGCCAGTAGCACAATATATAAAATAATGCAGATTAAGGTGCTTCAATTAATGTTCACATCAAACACCAGAAAGGAGAAGAGAGGTGATTTAAGTGACTTTGAACATGGCAGGGTTGTTGGTGACAGACAGGCTGGTATGAGTATTTCAGAAACTGCTGATCTACTGGGATTTTCACACGCAACCATCTCTAAGGTGGACGCAGAATAGGCCCAAAAGGATAAAATGCATACACACCGGCCCTTTGCGGATAAGATTGGACACCCCTGATATAAAGAGTCACAGTCACAGAATACTCAATTGGTTGATTGAAACAAATTCTAGGTCTGGATTTGTACTTTCTGGACCTGGACTTTCCACCTCTGCAATTTGGTACTAGCAAGGTACACATAATAATGGGGCCAGTGAGTTTATGTGCTTCAGTTTCTTGTCTGAAGGGTGTGCCACCTGGAGGTTACAAAGAGATATTACAGAAACAAAAATCCCATTCTGTTTTTGGGTCCCAAACGGAAAGGGTTTAAAAATCCAAGGTAAGTTACTTTAACTTGTAATATACCATTACACTTATTATTTGCATGAAAGGTTTCTGAAATATGTCATGTGACGTACAACTGTAGTTTGCATCCAAGAATTTAAACCGAGGGTGCATCCACAATTAGTCCATTTCTAATATACATCTAAATAAATGCCAGCATTAAATTATAGTCGAGAGTTAGCGTAAAATAATTTTGTGAAGCCATCTGGTCAGCTGCCCTGATATATGATTTCATCTACCTCAACCACATCCATTCATCCTTTTGGACCATGTAGTTCCACTCGAACGCGGGGAGAGCGCCCTACGCCCTTACAGAAAGGACCTACACCCGACCCCTGTAAAGCAGCAGCGCTACCCACTGCGCCACCGTACCGCCCCCAGCTCAACTACATTCAAAACATTTTTAAACGACAGGAAACAAAACCCATGTTACAGTGGCAAGTTCGGCTTTATTTTGGGACACGGGAGTACATGGTTTTAAAAACTCCGTTTCAGTGCAAAATTATACGGGTATGCGAAAAATACAAACGCAATCGAACTGAGAAATGGCAAAAGAAAATGTCTAACAAAGCACCAAAAGAATCCGAAGTTACAGTCATATCAAACCCAAATAACATTAGCTCAGGAGTCGCCGGAAATGAGGAACAGGTGAAACGAATGGACGCGATTAATGACGGTCACATGACTCACAGTCCCGAGGCGAAAGGAGGCCCCGCCCTTCTTTCTCTGACATGCTTTGTCTTGTTATTAAAATTACAACAGGGCCTCGGGCCTACAATAAAGGTGGATTGTGGGACAGACAGCATTTCAGGGAACGTGATTTGAGATTGCCTAAGCAAATGCTATAGCATGTACCAGTAGATGGAGCCAAATCCCTTACCATTTTGGATTTGAGGGTTCGTTTGGGGAAATACTTATTTTTAAATACCGTGAATGATAACATAATCTTTTAAATAGTATTTCTCAAAACTATTGTACCTGAAATTTATTTCTGACAAAAATCACACAATATCACTACGCAGCATAACTCAAAATACAAGTTACAAGGAGTTTTTGGTTTAACTACCGATGAGTTAGAAGTCCAGACGCTATTATTGTCATTCTTCATGACTGAACACTCTCGGAGTTATTGTAGGAAATGCATGTCATTCATGAAAATGCTTCACAAACGTATTTAATATGAATAGCCACATTAATTACAATAAAGTAATTGAAGTAAATATCTACTAAATCAAGTGCAATGATATTTGGTCATTTTGGTAGTGATCAGTAATCCTAGTATGTAGTGGATTAGAAAACACACATCCACTATACTAAATTCAGATCACCCTTCCAGGACCCTGTTTATTCTCAAGCCTATATGAGAACCACATGTTTATTTGGGCCTCTGGATTGTGGAAATCAGTTAGAGTGAAGATTAATTTTTGCCCATTGTTTCCTGTGCCAACTGTAATAAAGAAATGGTACTTTGTGGATACCTATTACGGCAACAAAGATCTACAGAGGGATCAGCACTTATCTATTGCTGTGTATCTGATAAAATCCTCTTCTGAACCAAGAGTCTATTGGATTTTAAAGGAAAACAAAATTATTAGCAAATTGGGGAATCCAGAAGGGGTATTCTGGACCAAATAAAAGACAATATCTTTTTTGTTGCTGTGAAAGTGGCCTCACTGCATCTCTTTGTTTTTGCACTTGCCGTATGACAGGCGAGCTCTGTAAGTGACCTTGTGGCAGTGTGGGATCAGGGAAGACAACGCTGGACTAGTGACTAACCACCCAGTCTTGACACCATCAACAGTACAAATAAAGTCACAGCCAAACCCCTGAGTTTCAGCAGAAACAAAAGTGTTAGCCATGCACGCTAAATTCTGTATTGAAATAAGGCGTATTGTCTGCAGAAATTACTTTTAAAAGGTGACCTAAAAACCATGAAAGATTTTGTCCTGTTCTCTCCTTCTCCTGCACCACCTTAATTGCTTAGGAAGAGTGATGTAATTTATGCGAAGGACTGATGAGTTGGCAAGTCACGCTTTTGATTGGAATCAGCGTGAAAGTGAATTAGGCTGCTCATGAGCCTGTTTAAGATGGCTGGCCGGCTTGTTGAGATGTGCTTCCAGAATCTTGGCTTTGTCAGCACGTTCATGAAAGAAAGCAGGGTGTCAAGGCAGTGCTCCTCTGTGAAATGCCCACTAATGCCATAATTAAACCCTCCTGCAACCTTTCGGAAGAAAAGATTAATATATTCATATAAGGATAGTCACATAAAGCTCAAATATTCTATAAAATGATTCTCTAAAATTTATATAGCTATATGCATAGACGCCCACATTCTTTTAACATCGTAAGATAAGTTTAAAAAATGTGTCTATTCATTATTTTGGCTGCTCGCTACATCTAGTACACATTAAAAAAATTCTACCAAACACTGAAGTTTCCTATTGGGTGCAGAACCAGCCACAGGGGTAAATCAGGTGTTCAAAACGCACATCACTTCAAGTCCCGTTAAGGTATTCAAAATATTCTGACTCTGCTGATGCGCAGACGTTCCTTGCTGTTAGACATATAACTCGATTAATGTTTTTGCCTCTGCTGCAGTTACAGTCCTGAGACTGACGATGGCAGCCCACTTGCTTGCAGGGTTCAGTCCTCTGTGGGCTGACTGCTGACTTCACTTCTGCATGAAGAACCATTTCAGAGATGCGCTACTTCCCAAATCCAGCACCAGCTCACGGATCCGATGAATTGCAGTAGAGTTGTCATGTTCGCTGCTGGTGCATCATAAGCGGGCAGACGTCTAACCCTAAATGCCCTTCTATTAAGGACATTTGCATTTTCTTTGCGTCAACACTGAAAGAAGAAAGAAAATACAGCAGCACAGAAAAAAGTGAGGTCTTTAATATATAACGACAAATAATATTTTGTTGATATCCCACTCACCAACATCACACTCTCTATGTCCATGAGTAACAGCTGCCATTTTAAGCAAACTAAAAATGAACATACAGTTTAGAACTATATACCTCATAAAAAGCACAAACTATAGCAAACACTTTGGCAGAGGTCTCTAAGTGGACAGCTGACAGCTGAAAACAGTCTTATTTTACCTATTCATAGTTTGAGCTGAATCTTACAATCCATGGAGAAATTTCTTACAACTTAAGTGCAGTTAAGGCATCACCTGAGGGCATGTGTTTGTGTGTGTGTGTGTGTGTATATATATATATATATATATATATAAGCAAGGCTGCAACTTAAAAAAAGAAAACTTTTTTTGCAAATAAAAATTATGAAAACAAATATTTTTAAATATGTTCAAATTTATTCTTGTAACTTGTTACATAGTTATATATTCCTTTAAAAGATTAAAGTTCATGGGTGACACCTGTTATCTTTTTCCTGTGTATATAATAGGGATGGCACGGTACATGAAAAAAAACCGAACCGTTCGGTTCGCTTGCCTCGGTTCGGAGCATGCATGCGTCGCACGGTTCGACGGTTCATGACATGCGCAATGTAGCCTCGTGCCCCGTATGTGACGTCAGTGTGTTTCCCTTTCGCGCGAAAGAATAGGCTGTATGCACAGAGCGGTGTGACGTAGTCCGGTAAAAGTTCAGCCAGCTTCCGGTAGCCTTTCGTTTGCTGCGTTTAGCTCGTGTTTTCGGTGTTACCACCCTGTCTCTGAAGAAAACGTTTAAATTTCAGCCAACCGATAGCACAACATCTGAACGCTGTTGTGCGCCTTTGTTGTGTGACTTTATTTAATGTGCGATTAGGCACTTTGTTAAAGAAAATTAAGTTATCTGTGACAAAGCACTCCAGTGAGTGTCATGCCTCGATCGTCCGCTCTTTCCGAGTGCCACGCCCCCTCGTTAACCCTGTGTGGATTCCCCGTGTTTACCAGCTGTTCCTGATTGTTGTCAAATTTGTCATTACTCCATTGTATTTAGTCCGCGTTTCCGTTTCTTTCTCCAGTCCGGTCATTATATTGTAATTCTGCTTTACTGCTCGTCTGTGTTCCTTTTGCTCATTAAACCCCGCATTCCCCCGATCCTAGGTCTCCTCGCCTCTGCTTCCCCGGTCAGCGTTGTAACAGTGAGCCTGCTTCCATGCTGCAATGTGAACATTTGCCATGTTCCTAAAAATTCTGTTTATTGCACAGTGTCTGACCACACAGACCTACAGGCTATTGCCAGATGATCATACTAGACATATCAACTGGACATATTTTGCACTATTACAGATTGATGTCTTGTACATACACAGAAACTGATTTTATCGATTACTCAAGAACATTCAATATAATTAATACCAATTTTTTTCACGTTATATATACATATATAACGAACTGAATCAGGCTTAATCAAGATAGGTGATCTATCATTTTAACGATCCCCAATTAAATTAACCCCGTGGACCGGACAAATACAAAACGAATGATTAAACATTATATGCGTCTCTTTTTGTATGTTTTCTAAATAAGACCGCGTGCCCATACCCAACTGTAATAGCATTAAAGCGATTTATTCTTTTAGCATTTATGTTAAGGCAAGACTTTTATTTTATTACTGTTCTGGGATTAATAATGTTTAATAGTTTTAATAATGTGCTTTAAGTCAAGTCAAATTCAGTTTATGCATGATTACATGATATAACTTTTTTAATACTGTATCCTAAATTGTGGATAATTAAGCTATATATCATATGCTGAAGTACATTTCTGGAGTGTTAAAGATTAAAAGAAAAAATAACAAGAACCGTACAGAACCGAAAACCGTGACCCTAAAACCGTGATACAAACCGAACCGTGGGTTTTGTGAACCGTGCCACCCCTAGTATATAACCATTATTATTTGCATAGAATAATATGTAAAATCAAAGTTTCTAAACTTTAACACCATTAACAGCATTCTATATTTGAAGTCACACCAGTTTACCTAGTGAACCATAATCTGAGTAGACTGAATACGTCAAACATACTCAAACCAGTGGCAGTCAGCTAGGGGGAGAAAGCCATCTTGAGATGCTACAGGTCTGACCACAGCGAGATGGAGATGTAAAGGTTTGCAAAAAAAAAAAAAAAAAAAAAAAGAGGAGCAACTATGGCGTCCAAGCATACTGGCTACTTTTCTTTCGATATTTTGGCCAGCTGTTAACTCAGTTTAAGAGTGAATGGTGCTGTTGCCTTGAGCGTTTCTCAAAGCAAGTCTGCAATTGACACATACAGGCGCAGTGAGAACAAGTCTCAGGGGCCACGATCAGTCAAGTGGCTCTAAAATGGGAGGCAGGGTGCAGTGAAATTGAGCTGCCTACAAAGGAATTATCTGCAACAGAATGGCATGCCATCATTTTTGCATTAAGTTATGACTTTGCCGGCATATTTTGCTTAGCGGCTCCAGGGTCAGCCACATTGCCGAGTACAGTGGGGCTCCGCCTTTTAATGTCCTCACTTCCTTGACCAGGGTAGGAAATGAGTTGACACGAGTACTTTAATATTTTATCAGCATGTCATAAAATATTTCTTGGGTTAGGTAAAATGACGTCCGCAGATATGCGACAGAGTGCATTTGTTGGACGTTTAGAAATAGGAGAAATGCATAGCTTAAAAAATGAAAATTGTTTTGTGCGCATGTGGCAGAAGTATTTCATTTTTTTCCTGCACGTGGAATGTTGACTTTGGGATCTATAGAGTGACAGAGCTATAGCAGCGAAGAAAGAGGGCAATGAATTACAGCTGGGCAGAAACTGACAGCTGCTGTTATATTAGCTGACAACGACTGACAGTGGTGGAGTGAGAGGAACAGTGAGCAACAGCTATGGGGGGAGATTAACAATACGAGAAACAGTAAGAGTGACAATAATGATGATGCTCGGTTACCTATCACAACTGATGTAAATAAAAAAATATATAGTGTATCTATAGTGTAACAAATGAAATATGGTGTGCATGTGTAACACTACAGTAGGGTAAAAATAGAATTAGTATGTGCACAGTGAGATGGAAAGCAAAGAAACGGTATTTCTAGCCATTATTACTGTATATTTTCATGTAATATTTTAAGCTATACCTGATTTATTTATTTACATTTTACATTTTTAGCAGTCATTTTTGTCTAAAGCAACACACCAGCAAGGCAAATAGGACACTGCAAGCATTCATGCTACCTAGGAGATTAACTAGGCATAAGTGCAGCTATGCTTAGCTTAAAATGAATGTCCTGGTGCAAGTGTAAGCAGTTTTGGAGCAGAAGCTACTCAACAGCTACACAACTACACAATATCTATTGACAAAGTAAGACGTACCCTCCCAAGTACAGCTGGCACTCCGTCTCTGCGGGTGCAAATCCCCAGATTCAACCAACTGCGGATTTGAAATATTCAAAAAAAAAAAAAAAAAAATCCAAAAAGTTCCAAAAAGCAAAATTTTAATTAGCCACATGCCAAGCACTATGCTGAATCCACGTGAATGAAGCGATGTGTTTGGCCTCCTGAAGCTTCTCTGTTTGTATGTTCTACATGTACTACAATAGTTGTGTCTGTCCTGAACATGTACAGACTTTCTTTCTTGTCATTATTCCCTAAACAATACAGTATAACAACTATTTATATAACATTTACATTAAAGTTGGTATTATAAGTAATCTAGAGAGGATTTAAAGCATATGGAAGGATCTGCATAGGTTATATATGTCATTTTATATAGGGACTTGCATTAGCTTATTTTGGTGTCTGCAGAGGGTTCTGGAATGAATCCCGCAGATACCGAGGGACAACTGTGGTATCTATTCAGCTTCATTGTTCTCTTTGAATTCACTAAGTTGCCCTTTTTTCAATCTATCAAATAATCAGTCCAATCAGGGTTAGCTTGGTTCCAGTACAACAGGCATCTATAGGAACAGGCCTGGTGAGTACTTTGGTCGTGACGCAAGGTCCTCCAAACCCAGCGCTGTGCTATTTCTCAATCTCCTGCTGACTCACGGTACTTTTATTTAAAAAAAATCTCGAAAGACTTGCGTTTATTACTTCAGACGTCAGCAGTGACTTGTCTGAATGTGTAATCTCCACTGCGGTGCATTTGACACACACACACAAAAAAAGGCTGTTTGGAATTCTGATGCAGCCAGAAGTCGTCATCTGAAAGGAAAGGTATTTCAAAGGAAGATGTTTTGTCTTTCATAACACAGTGTGATAACCACTGAGAATTCTCATTGAGGGTGGTGTGGTTGGGGCCTTGCAGACAGGGGGAACACGAGGGGTGGTTTCAGAATCTGGCCCGAGGAAAAAAACTAATTTCCTATGGGAAATTGCTCTTTCAAGAACAAAAAAAAGATATAAGAAAACCGAAGATTGACTTTTACCCACCAACAGCTAGTTTGCACCCTTTAGACTGTCGGCCCGTATTTAAACTCCACCAACTGACACTAAACAACCACCATTACCCTCAGCATGAGAGAAAGACAGTGTTTGAGCCAATTAAAAAACATTTTATGGAATAGCCTGAAAATCATTCTTTTCAGCTTTCCAAAACACTGAGCAGCAAAGAAAGAGCTGCTTAGGCCTCTCATCCCCAGTCTCGCCTGTGACATATTGCCTGCTGGCTGATACTCTTATGTGGCTTACAGTGGCGTGAGATTCTAGACCATGCTATCGCTAAAATGGTATAGCAGTGCTGCCGGAAGTCAGCTTGGAGCCTGCAGACAGCCATCATTTGCCCTCTGCTTCGCTTTAATGTGTATTGTGCTGTGTGGTTTCACGCCCATCGCCGGCCGTCACCCTTAGCCAGGAAATACACACACACACGAGCACACGGCAGCACCCCGTGGGGATTGGGATATAGCCACTATCCATCCTGCTATGCAGGGAGTCAGGTGACAGGTGTTTATACGGCATCATCTGCTCTGATGAGTCGCACCTGTCCCTTGTTCCTAGTACTGAGTTTAAATAGCTTTACCGTTTTTTTCATCTCATTCTTGCTAACCAGGCAAGATAGTCCTGCAGTCCCGTGCAGGGAGTGTTTGTTTTTTAATGTCATTTTTTAAGTCTGAACAGTAATTGTGTTCTGGTCTCTCCACTCCCCCAATACTTCAGTAGTTCGTTTTTTTTTTTTTTGCCCACTCAGCTATTTTAACCGTCTTTAATGAACGGAACACCCTAGCCTGTTGTCTCCCCATGTCATGTTTTGATAGCCTAACCGGACGTTCTTCCCCGATGCAGAGGCTTACTCACATATGCTGTATGTGTATACATACACACACTAGCATTGATATGTACGGTCAGAATGATGTCCCTCCAGGCACGTAAGCACTCTAAATTCTGCAGGCTCAGGACTTGTATAGGAGAGAAAAGCCCTCATTAGAATAATGGAGCCATGCTGTGGGGTTTCAGTCGAATATGAGTCATAAATTGGATTGATCACTCTAACCCACAGCCTAAGGCCTAATCACTGTATTGATGCAATGATCAGTTCTTGTGCTGCACAAATAGTCACTGGCTCGTTAAACAGTATAGGTAAGTACCCAAACAAAGAAGACACTTAAGATGAATTAAAGATTTTTCTGAGTTAATTAAGCAATTACCACCCCCTTCTGTTGTTGATGCTGGTCCCAGTTGCCTATTATTTTGCCCATCGAGGCTAGAAAAGACCTGAGTTACAGAGCGGGGGAGTATCAGAGCAAAGACTGGCCAGTGTTTGATAGGGAACCGCGGCTACTGAGGTGATGCTGGTGTGGAAGTCTGATGGAAACACATCATCCGCTAAGGGCAACGGTAGCCAGAAATTGAGCTTGTGACGTATATGCACTGCATTGCGAAGTGAGGCGAAAATAACAAGTGACTGGCAAGCATCCCCTACCTGTGAATGTCAGTCTAAATACAGCCTGTCAAGAACTTCAGAGAGAGCAATATAGTGGAGAGGCTGCAATGCCAATGTGCATATAAGGTGGTGCAGAAATAAAACAGGCAGTGAGCGCCTGAGCAGCAGAAATGTCATATGGTCAGAAAAGCCACCCTTCACCCTATTCTCAGCTGCATGCGCGAGTGGCACATGTCCGTTAAAGTCTCCAGGCTCAAATTGCTGGCTTTCTGACCTTGAATGTGCTGTGGGCTATGTTATGGTCTTCTAGCATGACGTAGATCCACTCAAGGTAAATGTGGGTGTAATTAAATGTCAATAATTGTGAAGTCAGTCTGAATTATCGTGTTGGTCCTATGGCGAATCATTTCTGTCCTGATGGAATGAGTGGAATCTTCCTGGATGATAGGATCCCTTATTTCTCTCTCTCGCTTCCCTCCAATATGCGTCCAGAGCCGTGTCAAATCTCTATATTCCAAGGTGCTCCAATACCGTTCCAGCGGCTGGTTATGGACCTCCAAGTTAATGTGGGTATTTCATTTCCTTCTGCTGTTACACACATCTGATTAACCTGCCATTCGAGTTCTTGTGCCTTCCTATGTCTTACGCCCATTCATTATCCCTCAAGCTCGCAGAGTTTGAACAGAGAACACAGCTACTCTACCCCTTCGACTAGATCAGACAGACGGCATGCAAGCTGAGGAAGGGCATTGCGGAGACATGGGTCAGCCCATTAGAAACACTCCACGCTCCTGCACTTTCCAGTTTTCCCAGTTGCAGTCATTTCACTGAACGAATTGCAGCTTTTCAGGAGCAACTAAAATGCTCCCACTGCAGAATAATTTATGGCACAGAGACTGGATGGCCAGGGAAAATTGAAGATTTACTAAGATGGGATTTAACTTAACTTTTTTTTCATGTAAGGATCCGAATCTTGCCTTACTTAATCTATCCATCCATCTCCTGTATCCACTTATTCGGTAGAGGTTACCGTAAGCTTGGACCCGCTCCCGGGGCTGGACACATCCTGTATGAGATGTCAGTGAGACCTACATAATTCAGCGTGCAAAATGGTTTCCAGAATGGAAATGAGGGTGCAAGGGGAAACAATTATTTTTACATTAGCCTCTAGCATAATCAGACGCACAGTATACACTGACGAACAGAAAATATATGTAAAACACATTTTATATTATAGCAAGATGAATTAAAAGATTTAGTTGGTCAAGCAAAACTAAAAACTATTGGCAGGACTTGCTTGTGACCTTTCTGCTGAGAAGAAGTTGAGCGCAAGCTGTCGATGCTAATTATTCCCCAATAGGGCATAACCGGCGAAGGACAGCTTTGAGGACATATGTGACTTCTGTGCACATCTTTCAACACGGGGTTAATATTAGGAAAAACGTTGACTGATAGGAAGCCCTCACAGGTCTAGTTTTGGGATTATGATTATTATTACTGTTGAGTTGCTTATCAGGTTATTTTATGAGAAAGAGTAAATTACGTGCATTTGCAATGTTACACGTTAATGTTCCCGGCAATTTAGGTAAAGTGCTGTACTTAGGTGCGATGATATCATAGCTTCCCAGCCTTTAACACGTTACTCAGGGTGTGCACCTAACCAGTTGGGCCCAGCAGCATCCACCTTGAGTTGTGTTGTGTCTTGTAGCACCTATAAACAGATTGTTTGACTTGTTTGCTTTTGATTTCTTGCAGATTTTGAGAGTCTCTTCCCGCACCCCCGCTTCCTCCTACAGACAAAAGCTAAAACGGGTTGTCCCCCGGGCACGCTCGCTCGTCACTGTCACGCTGCCACAACTACATCCCCTGAAACGGGCGCAGCGAGGAGAATCAAAGGGGAGCTAAATAAAATCTAAATTCATCATTGTGTCAGAAGGTAATCTGTCTCCTTAATTGTTTTCGACCTTTCCGGGGAAATTCATGTCATTTTCTGAACATCGTTTTAACGTCTAACTTTCAAGCTGCATAGCTGGAGATGCACACAATCTGTAATTATGGTCTAGCCTTCTATAATCTAGAGGTAAAAGCAGTGTGAAATGTGTGAGTATGTGTGGAAAATGTGGGTGGGTATTCTGGGATTAGGAGATGGGTGTATCTCCATATTCCATATTTTACTTTCGAACCTGCTAATCTCAGGTTCTTGCGTGTGGATAGGTGATTTCCTCAAGCAGCCTTCCAGTGAAACATAACCTACACTGGTCTTCTTTGATTTGCTTCATGTTCAGCAGTAGGGTTGCAGATTAATGAGTAATAACTAATGAGGATAGTGAAATATATGGTTTTGGGGTGCAGTGGTGACTGGTTTCTTTTGGATAATTGGGCAAATTCAACCTCCCCCCTCCCCCAAAACCAATTAAATTTTGTCACTATACTATCAGCCTATCTATCTTATCTAAGAGCTCGCTTCAAATGGTCCAGTTTCTGATTCCATCGGTGATTCTGCTTGGCCAGTGGTAAGATGCCTGAAACTTACAATGAATTCCAGTGAAACCAGGTGCAGCTACAGAAACAACAAATGGACATAAAGCATGGGAAAGAACACGAGGCTTTTTGTATTTCAATCGTCATGTTGTGTCCGCAAGGCCACTGTAATTAAGGTATTATTATGGCATTAATTTGCAGTCATTACCTCATGAATTAAATTGAACTTGCTTACTCTCATTTTAATATCTTCTTGTGTCCTCTCATCCTCTTGGTTATATCATCTGGTGTTTTTTATTTTATTTTTTTTTACTTTTTTTGGTTATCTCGGCTCCCATGAGCCCTGGAGGACTCATTTGCGTATACTGGCTGCCTATTGGACTTGGGGATTTAATTTAAACCCATGAATTTTATGACCTATAATAAGAGTCAAATTGAAGTCAAGTAAATTGGCCTAGCAGGTGTCTGGCATTTTTTTAAACTAAAAAATATAAAGCTGACAGTCGTACTTATTATGGAGGTAATTGAACCAAAGATGGAAGAAACGAACCGGCAGGCCCACACCTACTGAAAGCTCTACGGGTTTGAGTCATGTGAGGCGGCCTCGGAAACTTTGTGCCTGTCACGTTTTTTTTTTGCTGTCTAAGTGTCAGAAAGCAGAGACAAGAGCTTGTGTTTTTCCTCTTATATGCAGGAGGGCCAGTGATTAAAGAACTGCGACTGTGACAAAAGGGGGCAGCAGGTTTGATTCCCAGAATGGTCAATGCTATTGTACTGTAGCTTATCACAGTTGTTTCATCACAAACCTGACTTGATGTAGCAGGTAAATACAAAAAAAATTATATTCAATTGGCCTGGATATGGAAATAAATGATGTAATTTAACAAGTGAACAACATAAGTAATGTGCTAGTAAGATGTATGCAAGGTAGCAAATTACCAATGAAGTCCTTGGGCCCGATAGATGGAGAAACGAGAGCAGGGCTGCCTTGCTGCTGCTCGCGGAAAGCACTGTGAGATGTGCAACAAGCAGAACGAGCCAGGGATGTGGTGAAATGTGTCATCCTGACGCTGGCACATGGCTGAGCACCGCAGCCTGCTGTTTATTAGCATCGCAGAGACGCTGGAGCACGCGGCGATGAGGTGGCAAAGCTTCCGGCATTCTCTCAGGCTCGCTTTCACCAGAATCCCAGCAGAAACACAGAGAAGAGCGAACTCGTGTAACTCATTCCCAAACTGTCGCTGCACGTCTCTCTACTGCAATGTATGAGCTCTATTATTTTCCCAAATTATCATATGAATCAGCATCATTAATAAAAATACAGCCTTTTCTCTTAAAGACACATGTCAGTTGGTGCCATAGCAACACTAATGGAACCGTAATACATTGCACATTGCACCTATATGATTGCGAATGAATTATGAATAAATGTTTCATGTCTTTATTTTACATGATATTGCATTCATAAATATAAGTCACAATTTGGATTTTGTAATGAGCCTTAATAGAGAAAATTGCTTCCAGGCTCTTTGTAGACAAGTGTGTATGTGTGAATATCTGAGCAGTGTCCATGTGAATCAGATAAAGCAGATCTTTTTGGTGTTTACCTTCTTGTGCATCTTCTTGTGCATCCTCCTTCGGTGCAACATGTTTTTTCTTGCTTCCTTAGCCTCCACTCATCCTCTCTAATTCCACCATGGCCCAGGTGTCATTAATTGTGCCGCAGTTTCTCCGAATCCTGTTTGGAAACTTTTCTAGAACACTAGACTTACTATTTAGGATCAGAGTGATCCAGCTGACAAATCAGATAGATAGTGATGATTATAATGTCATTGCCAATCTGCATGAGTGTGTTAGTGTTGGTCTGCCATAACCTACGGTATTGTCCCTGTGATGTGAAGATGAGGACCTATCGTCTGCTCTGGGCCCATCTCTGCAATGGCTAAAAACAGAAAAATCGATAAAGAGATCAATGGGATCCAGGGACCCATAATGGTGCTATTACTGTCTGCAGGTTTGTCTATACAGCTTCTCTGTGGAATATTCCGGAAGGCCAGATGGTTGTGTTGCCCAGGTAGCTGAAGAACCACATTATTGGCACCCTTCTGTCTTAAGACTGACCCTCATCCCCGCCAGGTCAGGATAGTAAAGCGTCTGGCACTGGTGGGTATTTCATGGGCATCCCAGCATAGAGGGAGCTGCCATTACCAGACAGCAGTGGACCAAGCAACTGGACAAGCGGGTGACAGCTGACAGATTGAGCCAGTCCTGAGGACACTGGCGTAAAACATTCCAGTGACACAAGAGAAATATGAGCGCAGGCTTTTCTGAGTAATTAAATCATGGAATATCAGTTGTTAAGCCAATTAGCATCAGCGGATTAAAGCGTATATGCCTCTGGCGGTATGGACTTTTAGGATTTAGCATGAAAAAATGTGTATGGTCCCTCAACATCACTGACAAATTACTGCAGGACTTCCATAATATTTTGACTGCCACTGCAAATGCAGTATGTCGTACATAAAGCAGGTTCAACACAAAGGTTGCAGGTCCTCTACATCCATAGGTAATGTGGACCAGGCAGCCCGGCCTCCCCTAATTATCAGGCAGACACTTCAGGCACCAGATGTGGGTGAGACGGTGCCCTAATGTTCTAATCTGTTTTGCCCAACAATAACAAAGGAGACCTTGTGCTGTTCTTTGCCCCCCATACCCCGTGTTCAAATTTCCATCATTATTTATCGCAGTGGCACAGCGTCTGTGCGTTGGACCTTTGATTACCTCACATTTGTCATCGGGCGCTCATTTTCACCGCAGCTTCGCTGAGAATAATGCGATCATATCAAACGCATTCATCAAAATGCCGCGAGCCGCCGCTGACTAGGACGAGATCTTCTGCTTTTCTGAGGGTGATGGACGAAAGGAACAGGCGCAGGGAGAGGATGGGAACGCGGGTGAAAAGAAGAGAACAGGCGTCCCTTTGGTCCTCACCTGTGCAATGGATGCACGGTGGAGGTCCTGTGCAATGGATGCATGGTGGAGATCCTGTGCAATGGATGCACGGTGAAGGTCCTGCGCTTTACTATCAGTGGCATTATTTGGAACATAGGAATTGATTCGCACTGCATTTTATTGCAGAGGTGCGCTGTGATTATGGAACATGCACACGCACACACACTCATGTAAGCACACACAAACACACGCACAGGCTTCTGGATTGTGCGGGATAATGTTAGGGTAGGGTTAGGGTTAGGGTTAGGGTTAGGGTTAGGGTGAGCCTCATTCATATGTTTAAAATCCCTCGTCCTGCCTGAATCCACAAAGGGGTGAATGTGCAAAGTGCCACCAATGTAGCAAATGCAGGATTAATAACTCTGCATGTACATAAAAAGGCTTTTGGCAGAAAAAACAAATACCGTTTAAGTGAGAGGACTGTTTCAGATAGCCTATGTTGATGCCTACATTCCGCTGGTCGAGAGGCTTTTGTTTTCCTGTGGAAAAAACACAAGGGGTGTGAAAAAGAGGGCCCCCCTTTCTGGCCTAATTGGTTCCAGGGGTGACTGTGGCACAATAGCTTGTGAGTTAAAGGATTTCAGAAAAAAAAATGCATAATGAAAGAGGAAACAAGAGCACGTATCCGGGGAGGGCGAGCTGGCCCACTGCCACCCTCCATCAGCCATGTCGGAGGTGCACTGACCGGGTCGTGCGTTCTGAATTTAATAGCCCCACCCCCCAAGGTTCCCCCCGCAATGGTGATTAGTCAAGGTGGGGGATGCAGGCAGCAGGGTTCAGCATGACACCGAGGGACACTCTCAGGGATGCCGCTTTGCATTCATCCACGCACCATGTTTAAAGCAGCTATTCATCAACATGCACGCTGCAGCTAGCGCCGTGGCTTACTGGCGAGGCTACGGCTGCAGTCCCCCCCCCCCCCCCCACGCCTACCCTGTATGCTGAATTCCTTCCGCGGTCCATCCCCATCTTGCTGCCTTAGCACCGGGGGCAGAGCCCCAGGTAACGCGATCAAATTGAAAGCCCGGCAGAGTCCAAGTGCCTTTGATATGCAGCCTGGGGAGGCTTCCTGCGCGGATTAAGACGGCTACTCCAGCGCATGCCAGTTATCACTCGCAACACATGCGCCGCATCTCACACGCGCACGCACAGAGGCACGCGGATGGGTGACGACGTGGCCGCGCCTGTACTTGCGCGTTTTCTGCATGTACGTGTGCGCGCATGAGGTGTTTAAAAGGCCGGCTAAGGCATGCCGGCGTCCGGGCTCCCATGTGCCGGGTCTGAGCCGGGCAGCCAGTCTGCTCGCTGTCCATCTTTGTGAATGTTAATCAGGCTGCAGGTAATATTTCCACCGGCTCGCTGGGGTGGCAGCTAAAAAAATGCGGTTACTCCAAAGGCCGGGGGGGTGCTGGGGCTTTTTGCAGGTTTCGTTCCCGGCATCTGGCCCGACATGACACACGGAGCAGACACTCGACACCCCCGAGCTGTCCGATAACCGCATCCCCATCCCTGCCCCCCTCGCCCCCCCACTGGCAGCGCTCACATTTCACACAGCATCGCTGCACATCTCGACGCAGTGTGCCGGCTGGCCGGCCCTCCCCCACTTCAGCCGTGCGTGTTTATGATGTGAACCGCCCTAAAACACGGCACACTGTCTTTTGAAGTGGTCTCTCTCTCTCTCTCTCTCTCTCACACACACACACACACACACACACACACACACACACACACACACACACACACACACATACACACACATGATCCAGACCAGGTGGGGGGGGGGTTTCTTTTGTGCTGTTCTACTTTTAATTTACGACAGCCCTCCAAGACTCTTTTTTTCCTCCACGTTCTGGCCTGCTTTCTCCTTTTTTTTTTTTTTTGGTCATTTCATACGGTCAAACTGCCTTTTTAATGAACATGTGGGTATTTTCTCATGGGCTTTACTTGAATGTGCTTCATAACTGGCAGGGACACGTTATCCAGATGGCGCTTGTTCACGGGACTCTCCGCTTTGTCGTCGGAGGGGAGGTACCCGTGCCGTACTTCCAACTTCCATCACTCCCGCGAATGGGCCAGCCGGGCGGGCCGTGCCAAGCGAGCCCAGCGGCCGGGGGGAGCCAAGCGGCAGCACAAAGGAGGGTGATGCCTGCGATGGGCGAAAGTCACGTACACTGACCTTATTTGGTGGCGGGATTTAATTTCTTTCCACCTCTGGGGGCAATGTAAACATGGACAGCTGCCAAGGGGTATCCTTCGGATTTACTGGCCATGCCATCGGAACAAAAAGGTGTTTAGGATTCCTTACCGCGGTCAAGGGAAATAATTAAATATATGAAAATGTGAAAATGAAAATAACAATATTTACATATAAATTACATGCCATTCCTTGAACAATGAGAGTGCTGAGAGGAGGGGAAATTCTTGCAATGTGCCATCAAATCACAGCAATGGGATAAAGCGGTAATGTTGTGATGATATTACAGGAATACTGTAGGAATTATGCAGGAACTATGTTGAGTCCATATATGGGACATTTATCCAATAGTAGTTCACCCTAGTTCAAGGGTAGCATGATAATGGAGCTGTCTATCAATAGATGGATTTCATGTTCAGTTGGGAATTAATTACCTTGTGTTGGGGGTTGAAAGCTTTGTATGTAAATTCTGATGAAAACTGTGTCTCTACAGCAATTTATGGCAGCAATAGAAGCTACAGGACAAATGTACCTGGAGATGAATTTGAAGCGCAGATCTTTGTGGAGGATGACCTCCCAAAATGAAGATGGAAGGATAAGCTGCATCGCCGTCATCACGCCGCCCGGCTTCAAGGCCGTGCCCACGAGCACATTCACACCCAGACGAAAGCCAAGCCTCTTCACCTTGCGGAGAGCACAGGATGCACTCGTCTGTTTGTTGCAGAATCTGCTGCTTGGTCTCACCCTCATCTGAAGCGGCGCGCGGTTATTGTCAGTGAAAGCAGAAGGCCGCCGCATGCCGACGCTGGCCTTTCAGCGACAGGCAGGAGATTCGGCCGCGCAACATTGTGACTTCTGATGGGGCGCAGTGGGGTGTGGGGGCGGGGGGTAGTATGTAGATGAGCGTGAGGGACAGCATGACGGGGGGGGTATGGGGGGGCTCCTGTGTCTGCGAGAGAGTGGACGTTCGGAGCGAGCAGATGAATTTGCGCTGCCACATGGACGTCACACTGTCTGACACGCAGAGATCCTCTTGTTCGCTGAGCGCCCCCCCCCCCACCACATACACACACACACGCACACACGTGCTCGCACCGCCTCCCTTTGTGCTCGGCCGCCTGGCATGTCGTCTGCCGCGGGGCCACAAGCTCCGGCGGCAGCCGTGCCAAGGTCCCCATGGCAACCGCGGAACAGATCCGCCCTGATTCGGTGCTCAGTGGTCGCGCTGAGGCAGGAGTGCTATAGACGGCTTCCTCTCAAGAAAAGGCCGTCAGGGCCCATGTGTCAGAGATCAAGCGTGATGCGCGGCTGGCGTCTATATGATACTGCCAAGGGGACGGAGCCTTATTGTCTCCTGGATTTGATCCTCTTTCTCTCCTCCCTCCCTGTTCTTTTCTCCCTCCTGTCTCCCTTTCTTTTCTCTCTCTCTCAGTCTCCCTCCCTCTCTCCCCCCTACCTTCAGACACAGTGACATTCAAGATGCGGGGCCCTGCCTGTAGCCAGCCCGACCTTCAGGTTTTCATGCGGTATTGTTGCCCCCACTACACTCCTGAAAGGGATTGAAGCCTGTTACATTCACAGATACTCAGAAACGGGCATGCACAGACACACACGCACACACATAAGCACAAACAGGCTATCTGACAAAACAAGCACTTAAGAGCAGGAAGAGAAGCAGAATAAAGATATTTATTAAATTCAGATCAGTCAGAGCAGAGCGCTCCTTTGACAAACATCCAGCTTAGCCTGCCACTTTACCTAACAATATGATGGCAACTTCTCAAAGGCGACTGAGTATGGTGCAGAGAACCAGGAATTCCTCCGGCGGCTCTGCGCGTACTCCAGCATCTCCATAAAGCCACTGCAAAAGTGTTTGTAATATGAAACAAAGAGGCCTTTCTACACACACAGTCAAAATGAAAATGTCCAAGGTCAGAGGTATCAAACGCTTTTGTCCATTGGGTACTGCCTTGTGTCCTCCCCCATGAGGAAAGCCAAATCCTTCACTGGAGTTACACAGAATAGGTTTACCTCTTTCCTTTAAATAATTCAGATTAATTTCTGTAATTCGCTATCCTTTTAATTCTGTGTTGCTAACTATCATTTCATTGCTTGTCCAGGGATGTTTTTTTTTTTAGTTTACAATTAATTCTTTTAGCAGTCTTTTTTTGTTATTCCCATGAAATGAATTTTTACTACAAGACAAAATAAAAAGCCCAACCTAAGACCATAAGAACACAAAGAATATTATAATGAAATATGTGAGGACTGTGCTTTATTTGCATATTTAATAACAAAGAGTGGCTCTGTTTTGCTGGTTCTGACAACACTTGTCTAGTATCTTCACTACAGTCCTGGTAGTTTTATCCAAATCCCCACTGACCTTCATAGAAACAAATATTTTATTTTTCTGATTCATCTGGGGCTTCCTGTCCTTGAATCAGTGTTCATGCTTTTCCCTCTGGTTCATCTTATCTATACCTCTGAGGATTTTGTACATCTCTCCTCAGCTTCCCCTGCTTCTAGCAATGTCTATTATGATCTATTTTCAGCACAACAATCAAGCAAATGCAGGTGTTCATATGGAATATTGCTTCATGACAAACATTATCAACGTACGGAATGGTGTTTGTCACAGTGGGCCATTGGCCTGTGATCTAACATCAAAGATAGACCTTTGCTACACCACAGCTCAGAGCCAGCCATGCTGAGTTACAGCTATTTCATTTTAGCTCCATGGATTTTCAGAAAAAAACAAACAAACAAAGACCTTGTTTTCACAAGGCACCAGAAACTGGACCTATTTTGCAACTCAGTAGTATGTTACTACATCACACATCATTCACACAGCTCTAGATTTAACAGAAAATCTTCAGCAAGCATATTTGACTGTAGTTAAAGGCTCTTTAACTGCTAAAATGCTAACAGGACCATAGTAACCTTTCATGAGTGAAACAACAATCCACACCCAGGCCATTTATGCAATGGTATGTCAAAGGATTTGTTCTAAAATGCCATCTAAAAGGAGAAAGACAAACAGCAGCTAGTAAACGTGGCTTTTCTTCAGGCTTTTTGCAAACATGGTTTGGAATGAAGGGGGAGGAGCAGTCTACCTGTGCTTAGAAAGGGTCAGTTGACCCTATGCAACTCATGCCTTTGGCAGGCCTCTTGCACAGGGCCATGAAGGAGTTGTTCATTGATCTCCAAAGCAGTGGAACAATGACTACTCCGCAGTTTCTGGACTGAACAGAAGTTTAATTGCATAGGAGTTCAGCCTAATGCAGAATTGCTCACATAATTAGCAATTTTAGACTTTATTTTTTGCAGATACAGGGGCTGGACAAAATACCTGAAATACCACATGAAAAAGGATGCTAACTCTGAACTAAATCACAATTACAAATGCAAATACAAAGGTGAGTCATAGTTGGTTGAATGCCAACCAGCAGAATGTGTTAGCTACAGTATAAAAGAGGTCTGACAATCAGCTCTTTGATGTGTGAGTCCTTAAAGCAGAAGGAGGCAACTAACTGTCTTGCAAAGAGGCCAAAGAGTCAGTGTTTGAATTGCAAATGCAAAAAAATATATTTAATGTATCAAGGGGAGCAGGAACAACCTCATGGAGAGACTGATACTTAGCAGGATAGTCGCTGGATACAACAAAAAACACAGAGTTAACGAATCTTTCCATCGTGCTCTTCACATATCAGGATATTGTAGCAGGGTTGCCATTTGGAAACCAAGGCCAATGCACAAAGACGCATAATCTAGTGCAAGGAGCACAAGACCTGAACCGCTGAGCAATGGAAAAAAGTTACATGATCTAAAATGTCATCTTTCACTCTTTTCTCTATATCTGGAAAGGTTTACCTTTCAAAAAAAGCAAAAGGATGCTTTCATTGCACAATGTCTGCTGGTATGGGCAGCCATCTTGTAAGAGTCATTAGGTCTGATGATTCGTCTGCATGCAGTATGAGGAGATTTTACAAATGCAGGTGTTCCCTGTGGTCCCTCACATTTATGCTCCTTCCTAGCTTCCTGCCAGACAGTGCACTTCCAGGAGCTGGTAGGGAGCAAAAACGTGGACTGTCTGGGGGTCCCTGAAGACCAGGTTGGGAAACCCTGTTCTAGGGCACATAGTGTGAAGGAAATTCTCATCTCCTTCATTCCTCAAAAACAGGAAGCTTTTCTTCTTGAAGAAGAACCTGTATGACTCTATGAAGGATTCAAGCTGTTCTGAAGGCAAAGGCTGATCCTCCTCCCCATTAGATACTTCATATTAATATATTGTTAATGTTTCCATTATTTTGTCCACCCCCTGTTCTGTTTTTTTATAGAAGCAATTCAGATTCAGAAATGAAATACAGAGATGAAGCACATATTAGTTTTCCTGAGGAGATCAACAAATCAGTTATAGATAGTTATAGAAGCCATACAAGATACTGGGGGACAGATATAAGGGAAACTAGTGTCACAGTCCTGTTGTATAAGCGGCAGACACACTGATTAATGCTGACACCTCCACTGGTACTTTGATAAGAGAAGCACCGGAAAAATAAATTCCCACAACAGCACATCTATGAGTTTGTGCGTCGTTAGCGCGGCACGCTGATGAGGATGAGGAATAAGCGGGAGACCTGCCGCCACATGGGGGGGGGGCAGGAATGAGTGCACAGAGGAGATGACAGCGGGCTGAGAAACAGCAGTCAGTCTCAAGGGGTGAAGATGGGAAGCAGGAACTCTCCTGCCCTTGGGCGGGAGACATCGTGGGGGAGGTATCTGCACACACCTGCCAGAACCGTCTGGAGAAATGCGGAAGGGCTGCAAACCCCTCTGAGGCCTGACTTTGGGAAATTGACAGAAGAAATCAGAATGAAAAGTTGTGTTTTTATTTTTAACATGCGAGACTTTTCCTCTCCTATAAGAAGCTGATTGAAGCTCCCATCCCCTTTGGACACATCTTATATCATATATATATATATATATATATATATATATATATATATATATATATATATATATCTGATGCTCATTGAAGAATAAAAAATGCAAGCTGTTTGCTGAATTCAGGAGACAGACTCAAATCTGAACACATTGGAGCATATTTTAGTGGAATGGTTTAATGCACAAATTATTAAATTTAACTTTGGACATTTTTGTGCGCATTAACAACTTGCTAAACATTCAGCCAAATGCTTCAAACATAGAATCTTCCAAAATCTCCTGGACGCCCCCCCCCCCCCCAGCACATGGAAGGAAAGAGTGAGTCTGGGCCACGTCAAAGACTGACACCTGCTGTCAGATTTTACCAGTTCTGCGAAGAACCGTCACCTCAGATTAAAATAACACAAGCAAATAAGTTCGATTCATTCAGCAGAATGTTGATGTGGAAGACCTACTGTATCCATTGTGTATGAGGCCTCAAAGTATCATTCTGCCAGCTTCTCTGGATCTTCTGGATTCTCAGGATCAAAGCATAGTGGTGACTGTTGTCCTACACCATTGACTTATTCATTATGAAAAAGCATTTATATGCTTGCAAGGGATGCCCTTCGTAAAATACTGTTATAATGATGGGTGAACTTTCAGTCACTGATCTGTCATAAAGAACCACATGATTAATATTTAATTCATACAGAAAACAAATTTATTGCCCATCAGCTTGTCTGAGTAACAAACTCCTGCCGCTGAAATGGACTTTGGTTGTTTAATCAGCTAAAAGCTGAAATGTGTTTCAATAAATCTGGCCCTGTGAACACCAGATGAACTTGGAAGACCAAAAAAAAAGGAATATGCTGTGTAATAGGCCTGAATCTGTAGCAGTGATCAGTCAGTCTATAGCATTAAGTCTTGCCCTACCAGACACAGAGTCTAAATTTCCTTTAGGCAGGTAGAAATACCCCAATCTAATGAACGTAATCAAAACAAATGCAGGAAGACTGAGTAGAAAACCATAGAAAATGTCATGAATACAGAATTCAAGAGAACTAACTAGACCAGTGATTCTCAGCCAACGGATCACGACCCAAATTTTGGTTGCGGCAAGTTCTACAAGGGTCGTGAGGCAGAGTTGGAAACGTAAGCATTCTAAAGCCAGCAAGCTCCTATGTTGATCCACGATCAGATTTCCCAGCCCCAATCCTAGAATTAACCTGTATAAACGGGGCTTGGGTCTGCAAATGCTTACCGCAAAACTAGTGAACACTCAACGGATCCAAGAAGCCAAACCACAGATACTCAATTTAAAATTCACTGGCACATCCAATCAGAATTGTGCAATAGGCATTGATTGGTGTAAACTGCAGAGTGCACTGTGTGATTGGCCATAGCGTAAATTTAAACCTGTAATTGATATAGAGTCGCGATTGAGCTGGCATAGTTAAAAACGGGTCATGGTGCAAAAAAGGTTGAGAACCACTAAACTAGACTATGTCCTGTAGTTCTGTTTGTATTTACTTTAAATGAATTCATATAATATGTAAATATTTTGTTTAATAGTAATATTAGCATTAGTATTAGTAATATTAGTAGTAATATTTAGTAGAATGATTTCTGCATAGTTGTCAGTGATTGTAAAAATAGACAACAGGATATGCTCAGGGTAACACTGAAAGGAATATATGCCTTTAATACAGAAAATTCTGATGTACTGTATTTATTTTAAGATGTGGGGGTGGGAAGGGTAGATGGGACAAGCACCTTCATTAACTACATCCCGGCCTTTTTACCAGCCCCAGAAGACAAAGTTTCACTTTCTTTCTTGACTCCCGGAAAATGTGGCCAGACCCCGACGTCCGCACCCCCTCCCCGCCGAAGCCCTCCCTCCCAGACCTCAGCTGTCGTGTTTTTGTGCTGAGGCTGAAGTGTGGTCTTGTGTTTTCTTTAAACACATCTCCAATCATGCAATCAAATAACATGTTTTACATCCTGCAGGAAACAAGTCTTGCACTTACACTTTGCTTATTAGTGCGTAATAAGAGTAAAGAAAGAAAAAACAGAGAATGCCTGCGGGTAGGAATTAAGGTAAATAGTAGGCTTTGGGTTGAGGATAAAGGCTGATATATCATCCATCCTTATTTACTGTAAACATTTGTTTCTGGTTATTTGCTGGTACTATACTTTTATATGACCGGCCAGAAAATAAGTAATGCATCCAGTAGACATAAAAAAAACCATCATGTAACATTTTTTCTGTGCAAATATCTTACACTGATAATGAATTCAACATTGGAAATTTCAGTATGTGTTAGTATGTGTGTGTGTATGTATGTGTGTATGTATGTGTGTATGTATGTGTGTGTGTATGTGTATTTACCATAATTTGGGGTCCTCACAATGTGTTACCTCTTACTTTTTAGCTTGTGGAGACATTTTTCAGGTCATATACATATACGTGTAGGAATACATGAACTGTGTGTGTATGATTATGTATATATTACATTGAGCGGAACAAATGTCCCCACAATGTGATAAAAACATTTTACCTTATATTTTGTTTGATTACTTATAGTTAAGGCTGGGAAGGGTTGTAGTTTGTAGACTAGGTTGTTAAGATAGGAATACAAACGTGTGCGTGTGCGTGTATGTTTGTATGTGGACCAAATGTCCCCACAATGTGAAAAAAACCTGTTATTCTGATGTTGTGGATACCAGCTTTTCGGGGAAAACCTTTTATAAAAATTTGTGACAGCAATCAAAAATCTAAAAATGCCAAAAGTGTCGGATTTTGTTTGGTTACTTATGGTTAAGATCAGGGCTGGGTAGGAGTTAAGGTCGTCATGTTGGGATTAAAGTTTTCCCTATAGAAATGAATGGAGAGTCCCCACAAAGATATAATTACAAACCTGTGTGTGTGTGGGGTATAACTTTCAGCACGCTTGAATGAGCCAGTTTTCCAATATAGTCATATAAATGCATACAACTGTGAACTATACAATCATCTGGTAAGCAACCATATGATAAATTATTGTTACATCGAGAGCTGCTAGACTCCAAAATCACTCCAGCTTTTATAAAGAGGTTATTGTAAGCCCAGTCTTCCTTCAAGGATGTTTTTGTATAATTTAGCGCAAACGCAATGAATGTATTCTAATGTACGACACAGAATATGTACCTGCCTTTCATACACAGGAAACTTGGCCCCGATATTGATAGATACGGAGCTGAAACTCCAATTTGAGCGCTTCAAAGACGCTGCATTGACTCGACTCACCGGATTCAACGACTGCAGCTTTGCTTCCTGAGGATATCTGGCATAAACTCATCGATGACAAATGGAAAGAAGTAACTTACCGCGGTATGGGTTCTTAACAGCCCCTTATTATGATATCACAACAGGGAAGGCTGTAGAAGACTTGGCAAGAGGCTGACATTTAGAATAGCAACCTACTGTGGGAAGATGGTTACAGTCAAATGCTAAAACATTCACATCACATATAGGGGGAAACTTCTCTAGAGTGCACTATAAAGGGTTTTACTTTGATCATTTTTTTTCACCTTCTCATCTTCTTAGCTCAGTATTTTGTCCAAAACAAATGAAATCAATATATTTACACCATAGCTAGTCAGTTACTATAACGATCTGAGTATACAAAGCAGTAGCTTTTAATAAAAATCTAAGGACTTAATCACCATGTGGCTTAATCCACCACATCAATATGCATGAGTAAACCGTCTTTCTGATGACTGATTTGAAGAGCGAAATTACGTGAAAAGTGCACAGCCTGCAAACCTAATGTGGACTGAGCACCGGTTCTTGTCCTTGACTTTCCTACTAATGGAGCTCATCAGTGTTCCCGGAACGTCTCCAGCCCCACATGACCATTCCCCGGCGTGCTATGAAGACTGGTTGTTGCGGTTTCCCCTCTTGCGTCACTCCGGTGCAGTTAGCATCTCGTGTGGAATGTCAGCCTCCTCGGGGCGACTACACGTCACGCCAAAACTCCGACACCGGCATCCAGAAATTGGGCACAACAGAGAACAGGAAACAAGATCCCAGGTGTAAACAGAGAGCATCATACGATAATGCCAAGGCAGCTTCATGCTCTCCTTGTTCACTCATTTCCTCTTTTCCATGTCTGGTGGTGTTATCTGGCTCATCAGGTCTGTTCTCAGTGTGGTACCTTATCTGTCACAGCACGTTTGTGGCTGTCAACACTGACAAACAGCAAAGCTGCGTGTTGAGTCCAGGCAGGTACCTGACAGGTGTCTATATCTAACCTCAGACTGCCAAATCCCGGTCGGGATTTTTTCAAAGCTAGACTGTAACTTGTTCCACCCGGGATGAGTCATTGTCAGTCTCAGACATTGAGGGGCACATGAAACCTCAACGGGGGGAACGAAGGCCTCATTCCGGGACCCGGCAGGATGTTGGGTGGGGTTTGTGAAACACTACTCACACGTCTACGTACGAGAAATCCTTAGCAGTTTGGCGGACAGAACCATGTGACGTGGCCATCGTAAAACGGATCAGAACTTTATTGGGGGATTACTGTTTTATGGCTGGATGGGACTAGGCTGCAAATGGGCCAATACAAAGAAAGAAAGGCCTTTTTGAGGAAACTTAAAAGCTGTGCGGGAAGCGAAAAAGAGAATTAGGATGGGTGCTCATGCAAGCTCCTCAAACTCTAATACTGACTGCCAAAACAGTAGGCACTGGTATAGGGGCACCGAGAATTACGGACAAGTGGAACAAATGAACATGAACTGCTACTAATAAAACTACTACTACAACTACTACTAATAGAAATAATACTAATAAACATACTACTACTACTAATAATAATAATAGTTATTATTATAATAAAACTACCACTATTACTACTACTACTACTAATATTAATACAACTACTACTACTATTAATAATAATAATTATAATAATAATGCTTTTATGACACATCTGAAGGTTCCATTCACAGGTACACAACTATGAAAGGTAAAGTAGGGCCAAAGGTAAAAATCTTGTTGCGCAAAGTGTTAGGTGACTGACTATTGTTTGGGCTTCTCTTTTCCAGTAGGTGGCCACCTGCTTTGGCTTGTGTCCCCATCAGCTTTCCTGTCTCCTGCTTGTGCTGCAGACATGTCCAGAGCTTTGCAGTCAACAAAAGGCAGATAACATAGAGGATCACTACAGAAAAAAGGTTAATTATTGGCCCAATGTAAGCCATCCCATGTTTCAGTTAGGGTTTCCTCTTGTTGCCTCACAATAATGTACTGTTGTGATTGCGGTGAAATGGGGAACAGCTTTTCCTGTTGGGAGGGGCTTTAAAGTGACATATTGATGGATTAATAGCATGTCAATCGCTCTGCACTCTGCTGTGTACTGAATCAGGCAGGTGAACACACGTAAACATGCACACAAACGCTCACACATGTGCACTGACACACATCAGATTGCCCTGCACAAAAAAAAACACAATGCTGTCTATCCTTCCTTCCATCCATCCATCTTCTAACAGCTTATCCTGGTCAGGGTCATGGGGGGCAGGGGGGCGGCTGCAGTCTACCCACGGCAGCACAGGGCATCAGGCCGGGGAACACCCTGGATGAGATGCCAACGCGCAGTGTTACACAAACCAAATGAGTCACCGTTCTTGTGCCGCCCCCTTCTGCACTTGCACATGTGTAGCACTCAAACACAAACACACCCGGCTTCTGGATCCTATTGCTATGATCCATGCAGGCCATCTCCCATCCCTGTGTTCTCCCCTCGGTGATTAATGAAGGTCTCAGCTTGGGGACCCAGCCGCTGACAGGCCCTTCAGCAGCCCTGATTTACAGCTCATTCCCACTGGCGTCCCACACTGCGCTGCACCCCGCGTTGCCCGAGTCGTGGCCGACCCGGGCTCTCCCTGGCTGGTGTGTGCTAACCATGCAAGCAGATAAGCCTCTCTGTCACATTACCAGGGCACAGGCACAGTTAATCAGTTCGGCTAAAGAGAAAAAAAGCTAAAACAAAGGCATTAGTTGAAGGCAAGTGTCAGTAAAGGTTTTCTTTTTTCCAGTTTCCTCCTCCCTTGGTTAATGTTTGTTCAGTTCCGCAGCCCCGCTGTCATTCCTGGGCAACAAAAACACACACAAGTGTCTTTTCATTTACCTACACCTCTTGTCAGTGGGCTTATCTGTGGGTGTGACCTCCGCATTACCTCATGACAATGACCCAGAGGGTGCTCTGAGAGCACAAGACTGTCCTTTCCTCAGCCAAAGCACTGCAGAATGCTCACCTAAATCGCAGTCAAGTTTTAACTGGAATAAACATTTGTCACTGTGACCCTGATCAGAATATGCAGTTAGAGGATAGATGGATGGATGGACAAACAAACTTTTGTGAAACTTCATAAAGGCATCTACAGAGGTTGAAACTTCTTGCCCCACATTAGTAAACACGTCTTTAGAATGGGGGGGGGGTGGGGATAGATTTTACTGGTTGCCAACTGATGACAGTGAAATGCTCCTCAGTGAGTGATAAAGGCAGGATGCAGACCACAGTACAAGAAGCAGCCCACCACACAGGAAGCAGCCCACCACACAGGAAGCAGCCCACCACACAGGAAGCAGCCCACCACACAGAAAGCAGCCCACCACACAGAAAGCAGCCCACCACACAGGAAGCAGCCCACCACACAGAAAGCAGCCCACCACACAGGAAGCAGCCCACCACACAGGAAGTTCACTGGAGTTTTGGCAAAGTCAGTGTGACATTAATGGACTGTTAATGTAACCATCATGGACAAGTACTCACACACCACAAAGCTCCTAAAAAACATAACAGTCCTTTTACTCATGCACTATTCAGCCCTTCCAGAAGGGAAACATAAAGTCAGTGATCCCTTTTCTCTTTACGTGCTAAATTTTATTACCATAAACCTGATAGAAACACTAAAAATGATTCAGGTGAATGTTATCTTTTTGGTGATTCTGTCCTCTTCCTTCCTTTTAACTATTAAAACCTCGAGTCCTTCCCCACTGACTAGTAACACACGCAACACTAAAATGAAACAACATTTGCGGTAAACAGCACACAGCGGTGTGATGATGAAGCGTTCTGGATTTTTACTGCATGGCACGTTTCAGCCAGACGCTGCGTGTGGGTTTAAGGGAGCTGACATATCTTTTCTTTGGCAGCCTCTAGATGGGGTCATGCGTGAAGGCTCGACTCCGAGCAGAACTCCTCCGTGAAGGCTCGACTCCGAGCAGAACTCCTCCGAAGGAAACTCCTTTTCCCCCCAGTCACTGTGATTCTGCGCTGCAGCTTTAAAAATCTACAATCATGCAGATAGAAGGTAAAACTTTTTAAATTGTACTTTTATTGGTTACTGTGTTTTTTCCTCAGGAGGCACAGTCAATTCTTCTGACCAACTCTCGACTATAAAAAGACATAATGAATAGTGTTCTTTCATGATTAAAATATAAAGGACAATCAATCTTATACACTGTAAAAAAAAAAAAAAAAAAAACAGAAAAGTAATGAAATTTAAAATGAAAATAATGTTATGGTAGCATGAGTAGTTGCAATTTTAGCTTTGCTGACAGGTAAAGATTGAAAGGTCACCTTAAGCGGGGGTGGGGGATCAACACCAACACCCCAGTAAGGAAAAGGTATGTTTTGGCTTTTTGCCTGAACAAATTGAGCAACGTTCGTGTGTGTTTCAGTGGTGGTGGGGTTTAACTGTGTTGCTAGGTAACGGTGGGAAAAAAAAATTGTACTTGTCATCTCTCACTTGGGTTTATCCTCCTTCTGCAACACCTCTTGATGTCAGTCAGTTGCTCCCTGCAATCTCCATGTGCATTGATTAGCTTGCCATACTTGGTCCTGCTAATTGGCGTGTGAATAGCACCATACTCTCCACCATGCTTTCCTGGGGTATAATCTAAGCCGTTCAGCTGAACCCCAACATAGCTCAGCGTCGCATGCAGGCTAGATGCTGAACTTGAGGTAATTTTGTCCTTCTGCCTTCCAGAAATTTACCCAGGTAGCCTCAACAGTGCCGGCATTTATAAACAGGAGGATACAGGGTCGTCATAATATCCCTGGGATGTTTCTTGTTTGCGATGGGCCGTGCCTTGCTTTGCCCGTTCGGCGCGGTGGGCACAGCGCGTCGGGAGCACAGATCGCCCGCGGTGCACCGCTGTGAAATGAAGGCTTTGTTTTTCAGGCTGGGGGGGGGCGTCTACAAAGGGAGTAATGGCCCGCCGCTTGGGGCGCCTCCCGTGACGTTTATGGGGGTCGCCCCTCCATTACGGCGCTGAGGGTATGGTGTTTGTCCCTCGGGACCTCACTAGGAGCATAACCGGGCCCTGACCCGGGAAACGCAGGTCTTATGTTACAAACAGGAAGGCCGTCCCACCTCACTGCATCATGAGGGTGGCTGAGGAATATGGCACTCAGGAGAGGCATCAGAAGGCCGCTGGGGAGCCCAGAGCACGCAGCGTTTCTGATATATGCCTGACGGGCTCCAGCCATATTCCGTCTGGCCCTGCTTTTTATGCACATTACCACTGGAATGTTGTTAGCAGGGACACAATGAACGACGGTTCTTGCTTTGTTAATAGTTATATGTCTATTTGTGTAGCTGTTGAGTAGCTCCTCTTCCAGTGCTACTACACTTGTCCCTGGGTATGCACTCAGCTCAGCCTAGCTGCACTTATGCCTAGTCGACTCCTCGACAGCACTTATGTTTGTGATGTGCTATTTGCCTCTTTTGTGTGTTTCCTTGTACAAAAGCATCTGCTAAATAAAATACGATGAATGTAAATGTATGCAAGACGGGTCTGAAACAAGGATGAGCATTTAACAGACCTATAGAACAATTCGGCTGTGGTGCTGGAGAACCATTTAAATGGCAGGCTGCCTTTACCATCCACGCCTGTGCCCGTCGGCTGAGTCTGGGCGAAGCCCAAGGAGGCGCATGGCTCTGTGGCAGGCTGGGGGGGGAAGACAGGCTGACCGCTAATTTGGTGCAAATTCACAGGCTCATGGGAGTGTGAAGATTAAAGCTGCGTCTTGGCTCGCTCACTCTCGCTCACTCTCTCTCCACTGCAAGGACACTGTAGGACATTCTAGCCGCCACATTCGCGTTGCCCACTCGTCAGACTTGTACGAACAATATATGTCATGTCATTAAAAAACCCCTAACAAACTGTATTAAATGATTACATTTTAAGATATAGATATGCATATACGATTTGATGGATTCTTCTTTTAGTTTCTGTGGGTATTGTATGTGTTCTTAGGGAGAAGAAGGGATTTACTGTGGTTCCCTTGAGAGACAGCATGGGGGGGGGGGGGGGGGGGGGGTGCGACAAACATCAATCCTACATCATACTGGCCTCATCAACTTCCTGTCCCGTTTCCATGCCGACAGTAGCATCCCGTTTCTCAGAGGCGTCTTGAGCGAATCGCTTCTAACAGCAGGAATCTGCGAAAAGGTCAGACAGCCTGGAACCTGAAGCTGATGGTGGCCTGTGAGGATGAACAGGAAAACAGGCTACGGAGGATGGCTGCTGTGTATTTATACCTACCTGTCTCTGCCTTTTTTTTTCTCTCTGAAACAACATCCTGACATTGATTCTTTTTTGGGCGCAGTTAACTTTTTATATATACATCAGAAGAAAATACCAGCGACAGAGAAAAGTGGTGCTTTGTGGTTGCGCATTGAAACAACTACTTAAAATTTTACACATTTTGACCAGGGGATTCAAATTTTTAGCCATTTTTTGAGTTCAGTTATCATCTGTGTTGTTTTTTACAGGGATGCTTAATAATAGGAAAGCAACAGTAGTACGAGCACAAACACTGTAAATTAATGATTTATGAGGAACATCTAAATCTTACAGTATTATGTTGGGGTGGCGGCTCAGTTGTTGGTGTGGTTGCTTCACATTTCTGCGGTTGCAGGTTCAAATGCCACCTCCAATCTGTGAGAGCAAATTCACGCTGCCCGCAGTTTCCTTCCAAATGCCACGCACTTCGGCAAACTGGTGTCTCCAAATCGCCCATTGCATGTGTATATATGTGCCCCCTGTGATGAATTGGCATCCTACCCAGTTTGTGCTCTATACTCCTGGGATGGGATCCAATCCCCTTCCATGGTCCTGTGCTGCACAAGTACTTAAAAAGATTCACTGTGGTACACTACACCTGAGCCCTACAGAATTGAATAAACAGTATTGCTTGGCATACTCCTAGTAAACATCAAGGAGAATATCAAAACAAAGATTTCTGGCTACATCGTGAAGATGTAAAACATGCAGAAAAGCTTACAAAGAATTAAAATTTCAATTATAGGTAGCAATCAACAAGTGGATACTGGGCAATGAGAAAGTTCGGGAAATCACAAGAAGTAGTACTGGTGTACTTCATGTTGATGGTAATAAGTTACACACACATAAATAACAAAACAGAAGCAGGGCAGCTGCAGGTAAGCATGTTACCAAAGGCTGCCTATGAGGGGTGGGGCAGAGTCAGGTGACTCATTTGTGTTCCCATTGGCCAGCCTCAGCCCCATATCCAGCACTGGTATCCATCCAATGCAGAAGTTTACATCCCTCCCTGAGCCCAGTCATTCCTGTTTTCCTTTCCTGTTTCCCGTTTGCCTTCCTCCCCTTTTCTCCCGTTTGTGTTTTTACAGCCCATTAACCCAAATAAATCCCCTCTTCCTTCCTCAAATCCCCCTATCATGTGGGTCTGCTCACCATCAGAACTAAGGAAAATCTCATAGACTATTTTTACATCCATTTACAAATCCATGACACAAAATGCGGCTCTATGCTTTTATGTCATATACTCCTTTTTATGATCCCGTGTTGGAGATGCATTTATGGAAAACAGACGGATGGATATTCATCAGTCCGTATCTTATAAGAACTGCTTGTTACCACTAATCTACATTTTCGAGATCAGCATTTCTCAGGCAAGATAAGATACGCTGTTACGAATGTCTGCTTGAAGCCGTTTCTCTGATAAGCAGCTTGAGGCCCAAAAAATTGATTAATTGTGGCTCACCCCCCCTCCACCCCCACATGCCTTGGTCCCCCTTCCTTCCATCACCACGCCCCAGCCCCCTTCTCCCTCCCGGCTGGAGCAAAGCAAGACAAGATCCAGTAAAGTCTTTCATCTACTCGTCGCTCGCAGCAGAACACCCCCGCCCCTGCCCCCACCCCCTCCCGAGATCCTGTATCCACACCATGTTCCCGGAAAATATTTATCTACGCCTTTATTTGCTTGTTGACGCGCTCATCCGCAGAGGTCTTTGTGGTTTTACAGGATCTGCAAATGTGCGACAAGACACTGGCGATCCATTCGGGGCGGCTGATATTTCGCCGAGAGCGGGTGGGGTCAGAATAGTCCCCCCACCCCAAGGTAACGAGCACATCTGCTGCGCGGCCTCAGAGCAGAAGCTGCTGTCAGCGTGACGGAGTGAGCGGCCGGGTGGAAGTTGCAGGGGAACCTCCTCCGGCGCCGGTCCGCGTGTGCGCGCTCTACGGTGCACACCAGCCAGGCTGCGACCCCCTGCTGCTTGACTCTGGGCCAGAACATGCTGCTTCCCCACCACTGACATCAAGGCGTGTTTCCCAACCAAGAGCTTCCTCTTACAGCTCCGTTCTGATCAATTATTACTGACGGTACAAATGGACCAGCTCAGCCGACCCGGGAAAACAAAATATGTCTGTGGCACAAAAACAGCTCAGGGTCGGGCCTGGGTGTCCCCTGGCATGTCTGCTTTCTTTTTGAAACCAAGAAAAAGAAAGAAAGAACAACTTACTGCTGCAATTCCAGCCGAATGCCTTGCCCAAGCAGCTCACCACACAGGATCTACCTAATACTTGAGAATTGAGTAATTCTTTATCCCTAACACCACCTTGACCTCCATAACGATTTTTTCCTCCCTTATCGTGACTCCGTTGATCAGAGGCAGAGTCTGTGTTGGTCATCAGCCAGCATCACGGCATTTGTTTGCTTTTGTCTAGTGCAAAACTAACCTTTTCCAGCATAAGTTTTATTTAATAACTAACTGGCCTCCAGTAACAGAATAACCACAACTTTTAATCAGCATCATATATCTGACTACACAAAAAAATCTCCACCTGCGTGAATGGAAGCGATACCTTAGTGAAAATTTGTCTCTGAAAATGACAGCTTGGATCAGGCAAATCTGTATACTGTAACAAGGGAGGATATTCCATATAAGAATCTGTGTTTGTAAATGGAAGACTGTCACTATGTGCACTCAAACATACAGAATAGCACTTTGAACACCTATGAAATCCAGATTGTTTTGTATTCTGAGAATAAATAGATGTCTATAAATAAAACGCCTATTACCAATTAACAGTGTGGACACTTTTTTTCTTTTTAAAGTGCAAATATTTGTTGGAACCAGTCCAGCTAACTAATCCCTGGTGCAAGTTTGGTTCATTACAATGCAGCAGACGTCACATTTCCTGGGCCAATGGAACTGAATTCCGAACTCATGACTCAGGACTGAGTCACAGTATGAACACGCTGGACTGGAACATATGCAGTACTGTTACCCTGGGTGGAGTGGCACAGGGCCTCCTTAGGTCGACTCAGTACTGTCATTGAAATATAAATAGCAAATATTCTATTTCATGGGCATGCCCACACGGCGTTGTGGTCTGAGGTCTCTGTGGCACCAACATTCAGCAAACCGCTATGCCCACACGACCTGGACGGCTGTACTGGTGTAGGTTTTCTACCCAGACCACACTGGTGTGTCCCTCCGCCTCCACTGGTGCTCCACCCAGTGTTGCCGCTCGAGGTCCGTGAGCTTCCCCAACAGATGAGCAAATGGACCAGATAAACAGCGGCTATCTTCCACATCCAGAGCTTCCCTTTCTCTTGTCTACTGGCCCCGCCTGGCTTTCAATCAATTTCTGCAAGGCCATCTGGTACCGTTGACTGTCTCACTTCTGCTTTAGAGAATATCTGGACATGCCATCCATTATCTTTCTTTAAAAAAAAAAAAAAAAAAAAACTGATCACTGGCTCAATGTGACTGGTGCCTCAATTTCTTCAGTTGAATAATCGGGGTTAAGACTCTTAGACTCATTCAGGTCTCATAGAAAAAGGGTTTTGACTTGTCTTCCATCTTGTTGTCCTAGACGAAGACAGCAGGAACCCAGAACAAACACATACAGACATGTACATTTCAAATATAGAAAATGGTCAGAAGACCAGGCACTCCATGGAATGAATCATCAGCATCAGTAATTGAAACGTGTTGAAGTGGGTTTTGATACGTTACATTGTATTGCTGTCGTACCAAATGATGGTGTACTTAACTCTGATATATTTTAATTGAGCACTGTAGAAAGTTCTACAATGACACTATATTAGAAGTTAATGGCTGAAATTTTCCCCAGAAATCAATGGACACAAGCAGAAGACCATTAGGGCAGCAAGTAAAAAGGATCAACTAACTAGACTTGTGGTCAAAAAGCAGCAAAATAAGGTATATTGGATGAATTCTGTTTTTTTTCTTTCTTCCAATCACAGATGAGGGCTGGGGAGGCCCAGCAGCCAGAAACCTTTACAGCAGCCAACAGCGAGAACCTGGACATCAGACGAGCCAACACACCCTCACCCCCGAGAAGGAATATTGTGCTTTATAAGCCCACAATGTCAACAAAGGGCGTGCAGAAATATGTATAGTTCATGGGAGCCAGAGAGATCAGACTGCTTCAGTAGCACCCATAGATCAGAGTACACCTGAAAACTGCCACTCATTTTGCATCAGGCAAACGTACGACTTAAACACATACAGAGATCACGGCTTGTACCGAAAACATTCATACATGTTGAAAGCTTGGGAACGTACAGAAAAAAGGCAAGACACGTTTGTCGATCAGACTGTGGGAACGCCAAGAGAGAAAAAACAACCCAAAGAGAGGGAGAAGAGAGAACAAACTTGCTATTATCTGAGGATGAGAACACCATTTGGCACGTCACTATGCAAACTAAGGAAGCCGGATTTTGGGTCCTATGATAATCTTATTTCCATATTCATTAAATAGGGAATGGAAAGGGGAAAAGAGAAAAATTATTGGCAGACTGCAAAGTAAAAATGTATTCAAACGTTGAAACTAAAGGTTTAGTTATGGTAGGTTTAGATGTGTCAGAATATAACACAGAACAAAAACCCAGAATACATTTAGCAAAAGCATGCAGCAAGTAACTTCACATAAAGATCCAAACAGTTTTACCTCTCAAAAAAAAAAATTAATTTTAATTGAAACAAAAAAAATTCAATCATTAACAAGTTTATAAAACAGTGATTTAGTTACATAAATAAATTGATATCGGCGTATCAAATCTTAATTTCAACTTCATGAGCATGTATACATTGGAGATGAAGTACAATCTTTTACCTATTATAATAAATAAAATGGTGAACATGATATTTCGTTTCCTAAACGAAAAAAGCTACAAACAATCCTCTAGGAAATCCTCTAATGGAGGGAACAAGTGACACAGGACGACATTTTGCACCATAAATGTAAAAAAAAAACAAAAAAACAAACAAAAACAAAACAAAAAAAAAAAGCTTTTTTAAAAGCACGAGATACAGAACCATCCAGCTAAAATTAAAAGACACTAAAGTTGTAACCAAAGTTGGTTGGCTTTCATTTAATGAACAGGTTTGGTAGTTAGAACTCCAGTTTGGTTATTTTAAAGCGTTAAGACAAGGCAAGAAAGAAGGCTCTTCTTGTTCGAGGAATTCCAGAGAACAAACTAGGTAAAAGAGAGAGAAAGAGCATGGAAATTAGAACAGTCAGATCCACATAGCAACCTCCAGTCCGGCACATACTTAGGATGCTAGCAGAACGGGCAAGCCAGCCTACACGCATAGCTCCGGCAATGTCGCGGTAATGCCGCAGCAGGCCGCGGGAACGCCAAGGGAGCGCCGCGCTCAACTGGGGTATGCGGTGCGTTCCTGTGCATAAATGGAGCGTTCAGAGACTATTGCTGCACTGCGAAGAAGGGGCGCAAGAAAATAATAAAAAAAAAAAGACCATAAAAACAATAAAATAAAATTAACTCTACACGATTTCGGTTTCAACATAGGACTACGGTAGTCAACACATCGCTTCCGCTAGGATAGGAGTCGCATCTTGTCGGAGTTACAGCGCTGGACACGTAGAGCCGCGTGGGACCAAACTATCTGGGTTCTCTCTCGAGACGTTGGCGTGGCCTGAGGTTCCGGCCCATTCCCCGGCTGTCCCGCTTGTCTACGGTGCTCTTTTTAAAACCATGAACGCGTGCACGCTTAGGAGTTACGGCTCACGTACGGCTACGTATAGTCAGTTCGGCTGCGTTTCTTACATATACACCAGTCAAAAATCATGCAGTTCGGAGAAGTGACTCTGCATAGATGGCCAGCAGAGATAGCCCCCACCCAAGCCAGCCCCCACCTGAGCCAGCCCCCTAAAAACAAGGCCAGTTTAGTCCTTCTGATATGTTCTGTGTAAAAACCAAACTACTGCAGCTTCAAGTATTTTGCATTACATAGAATATCTTTATAAATTAGTTAATGTATACCTTTTTTCTCTCAGTATTCAGACATATACTATAGTATGTACAGTACAATAAATGCTCTCATTCTTTTTCATTTTTTCCTTTTCATTTTTTTTTAAAGAAATCCCTGAGAATGTATGTTGACAGTCGCTAGTTTCCACACGTGTGATGTCAGTGCCCCGCTCCGGAACTTAAAAAACGGCACTGCGAATCAGTCAGACCCTGGAAACCGGAGAATCATAGTGTTTTTACTTTTATTAAGAAGTATTCCGACTTGCTCTTCCCTCCGTAACACTTTCGCTTTGCTGCTCTGTTACAGGACCGCTATGCGAAACCACGCGAGTGAGTTTTGTGGGAGTAAAGCTGGATCCTTACGAGGTACTTGTCCCTTAGGATGGAGGCGTTTCCGTTTGGTTTAAAGCCGTAGTTTTTTTCCATTTCTTTGAGGCTGTGAATGTTTCACGGCAATAACAGGAGAGCTACTGAATGTGGGCTTTTGCCACTGGACAACATATACTCAGTATAAACTGAAAAACATTTTGTTTCTCTTCCTCTTTTACCATCCCCCTCCCCCCCTCCATTACAAATGAATGAACAAACACAAACTTTCACAACATGACAGTTTTTTTTTCTTTTCTTTTGCGAAACAAACGGTTCTATACACATAAGTAATACCGGTGTGGCTCTGTGATGTTTTCTCCTTTGTTTAGTTCCCCATCTTTATTTTCCTTATATGTCCATTTTAAGTCAAAAGGGGTACAAAGGAAGGCTCGAGAGAAACGAAAACAAAAAACAAAGAGAAAACGGAAAGACCGGGGGAGCCAGGGCGCTCCGTCAGCCGAAGCGCTCTCGAACCAGCATCATCAGCTTCTTTTTGCCTTTGTAGATCTGCTTCAGGTTGTCGATGAATTGCGTGAACTGGATGTGTCCGTCGTGGGCCATGAGGAAAGTCTCTCTGGCCTTGCTGAGGAACTCGATGAACTCGCTGTAGTGCCGCGGGCTTATGTGGGTGAGACGCGAGTGCGTGGTGTTGATGTAGGCCCCGATGGTGGCGTCCAGCAGCTGCCTGAGCGGCGCCTTGTCCAGCGACATCAGTTTCCCAGAGTTCCTGCGGCTGTGCAGTGTCACCACCCCCGGGGTGGTCAGCGTGCAGCGGCGCAGGATGTCCGACAGCACGGTGGCGCACTTCACGCTCTTGACCACCAGGGGGATGATGGAGGCCAGCTCATTCTTGCCCAGCGAGTGGCTCAGCACGCAGGCCCAGAGCACGTCGTTGATGGCCGGGTGTGTGTCCTGGTTGTAGCTGAGGTTCAGGTGAGTCATGGCCAGCGTGGCCAGCTTGTAAGCCCGCAGAGGGTATCCGCGGTGCTCCATGTAGCGAGCGATGGTGAACAGCTGCGTGTAACTCATGCCCGTGGCGGCGGCGTCCAGCACTATCTGGTAGGCCGTCTCGAAGGCGATGTGGTCCTTCTCGCAGAGCGTGAGGGCGGACAGGGCGCAGTTCTGCGGGTCCTTCATGGCGCACTGCAGGGCCAGCGTCCGCGCACTGCTCGCAAGGTTGTCCTGCTGGTGGCACTCCAGGTGCAGCCTGACTATGGTGCTGCTGGACATCACCGTGGTGGCTACGATGCTGGTGGCCTCCGTGGGGGTGAAGAGCGTGAACCAGCCCTGCATGATGCTGTCTAGGGCGTACACCCCTGTGACCGATGTAGCGAGAGAAGAGAAAACGGCGTTATGACCGCATGTCAGCTCTGGCTAGGGCCTCCTGGCTTAACGCTCATGAACTTCAGAGGGGGAACCCCTTTCAAGGAGGCCTAGATATGACTACTGATCATTTAGAAAGAAGAACAAAAAGGCTTTGATCAAAAAATGTAATGCACTGTCAGGCTGGTGCATGTCAAATCGATTTTAAAATCTGCTTAGCTGACAACATCCAGGTTTCCATCAGTTCGATTTTATAGAACTAAAAGCTCTATTGACAGAACTCCATGATCAAGTGATGGAAATGGCCAAATCGGATCAGCATTTCCTCAAGCATGACTAAGTTGTATTCATTCGATATCGGGAGATTTACGCGCTATGTATAATACAGGAAAAATGTCACCTTTGCAATACTGCGGGATGTGTCAAAATAAGAACACTATACACCTTGAATTTGGAGCAAAACATGGAATTATTCTATAATTAAGAATAAATAAAAAACAAAAACTTGAATTGATGTCACAACTTGTGGAATACTTGGACTTGTTTGAAGTACAGCTAAAATATTAATTCATTAAAAAAAATAACTGAACTAAAATATCTTGTTAAATTACAAAATGTTTCAAGAACTGAGGGTTTATGCATATTTAAGGTGAAAATAAAGTCTTTAGCCCACTAAATTATTTAAGGAAATGAAGACACTATCATTACATTCTGAGGAAAATATTTTAATATAATTAGCTGTAAGGAGCGTGCCGATTAGTGAGTGTGCTAAAAACATACATCTCTCTTTAAAAATGCAAAGCAGCCCGTTCCTCTTAACAGGAGCTGTCAGAGAGCGCTGTCCGGCACAGCATAGCGGTTAGGGACCTACAGCCAGGGCCCCTAAAACACAGAAAACAAGGCTGTGGCCCTTTCAAACTACAGCTACCAAAGTCAATCTACAGCCCTATAAATGGATACATTTCAGAATCTGTTTACAGCGGAGAAATGTTTTTAAATAATGCACCAACTGTCACTGGGTTAAACCCTTACATATATGGAAAGAAAAATACTAATATGGATCAATTAGGTGAGCGACTAAATATGCAAACCCAAAGTCATTACTATATATATATATATATAATTTTACTATTATACACAGGTTATTTACCACTGTGGGCAGTGGTGGCTTGATGGTTAAGGAAGCGCACTTGTAATTGAAAGATTGCAGGTTCGAATCCCCAACCAGCAAGGCACCACTGAGGTACCCTGAGCAAGGTACCGCCCCCAAGCACTGCTCCGCGGGCGCTGAATTAGCTGCCCCCTGCTATGTCACATGGTCACATATGGGTTAAATGCAGAGGACACATTTCATTGTTGCGCCATGTGTGCTGTGGTGTGTTGACAATGACCACTGATCACCAAATTCTAATTCTAAAAATATAGAAATGCTCCACTGTTGTGTGAGCAGTTAATTTTGCCCTTGTGACTGGCCTTTCTCCTTTGACCTGTCTCATTAACAAGGTTTTCAGGCACAAAATCTGCGGTGGTCTGGTAGGTTTTTGCTCATCTCTCCATTCTCTAAATTCTAGTGTGAAAATCCCAGGACGAAGGCTGCGTACGCGAAACCACGTCTGGCACGTCTTTTTAAAATCACTTAAATCATGCAGCCATGTGATTCTCCGTTTGGAGATGCAGCCTGGTTACATTAACAAGCAGGCGTGCCGAATAATGCCACCACCTGCATGACACATCTATAGCATATGATGGAGTTTCTCTCTAACAGAAGTTGAATGGTGCCCTTTACCTCACCACATTCACCCCCCCCCCCCTTTCAGGGTCATGTGAGCAGGGGTCATGTGCTCCCCATCAGAGGGTCAGAGGGCACAGCGGTCAGAGCGCTTGGCGCCACCATCACTCACCTACTTCGGTGGCACAGGTGACTAACCACCGCACCATTTCCCGGCGCCGCCAGTTCAGCGTCGACAGCGTCATCCTCATCACCTGACGGGGGAGGGGGGGGAAGTAAGAGCGTTCAGTGTGGAGGGGAAGCTGATGAAATAAGGCGGCAAGGATGGCTTTCACAAACAGGCCACGCGGCGCGTTTACATCAGCATCTCTGCTGGGGAAAGCAGTTACCGCGGCCGGAGCAGTTAGGACCAACTGTCCCATTCAGCGCCACCGATAACGTCACCTAAATTATTAATCCATTCATTTTTATCAACAATCGTTTTCTCCAATTTAATCTGCCGGTTCACTGCGATCCTCCGCAGGTGAAGGCTCCGCCCAGCAGGATGGATAATAGGGTGGAGAGAAGGATGGATAGCCATAGATACGGCAAGTCAACTAAATATACTGATGCTTCAGAAAGAAAAAAGAAAACAGCCATTTTAATCAGCATTTCTACTGTCTATCTGCAAAAGTCTATAAAACAGCAGCAGCTCAGATTCAGGCAAATGAAGGTGCGACTGTCGGGATGGAGACAGAACAAAGATATTAAGGAATGAGGATTTGCAGGCTGCTGCTGGGGGAGTCCCGTCCCACCCCCGAGCTCCAAGGCGGGGCGGCCATCTTACCTGAAGGCCCAGCTCCAGGGACACTTTGAGGAGGGTGATGTCCGGCAGGCTGTCCATGAGTGTGGCGATCTTGAAGGCATCCTGGGCCAGCTTGAAGATGTGCGACGAGGAGTGGATGTTTTTCTGGATGGACTCCAACACCGTTTCCAGCCGCCGTCCGTCACCTGAAAGCCAAAAATGAAAAAAATAACAAATGATATTCAGCAGACAATGACACGTCTAGGATTTAATTACAAACAAATCCCTCCGGACTGGCGACTGAGCACCACAGCAGTGAAACGAATGACCCTGGCTGATGTGACACAGCCGAGGAGGGGGTGGTGCTGAGGCCAGAGGAGAAACATCTGAGTGGGAACGGGGGGTTCACATGGGGCTTAATGGCCACCTTTGCCATTTTTGCTCTCTGCTGCCCCCATTGAAAGGTGCCGGCGACTGACCTTTGGCCGCGGTCAGCATGGTGGAGGCCAGCTCACACTGCTGAGACTCGATGTGGCTCAGGGTGAACCAGCGGGGGTAGCGGTTGGGGACGACGGACACCATATTATGTGGCCGGGAGAGGTCCCCCGTTGGGGCCGTGGATTCCAGCACCGGCAGCCTGGAGAACAAAGCAGCATCCTGTTAGATGGAGAAGCACTCCGACCTCTGACATCACCAGCAGTCGCACCAGCTTCCAACCGAGAAGCCGACCTGAGAATATTCATACATACATGTGGGCAGGAAGTAAGTGCGGCCCCGCAGGCCCAACGGAGACCACGGCACAGGAAGCACACACTTCGGGTCAGTTACATAACAGGAAGAAGGAACGTCTAATACGACTCAATTAGCTCAGTCACCCACATTTAAATGTTACTGTAAAAGAACGTACCAGATCATGGCTCAAAACGCAAGCTGTCCAATTCTAAACAGTTTGGGACATAATTCAGTATGTTTCAGGACGAGCATCCTGGGAAATAATCTTCACAAGAAAAAGCTGGAGGTAGGACAGACAGCTTTCCCATAAAACTACCGCCGGTGGTAATTACAGGGAAGGTCGGCCTGCGAGGCATGTGGCATCTCTGTTTACGGGAGATTACAAAAGCGTGGCGATTAAAGAGGGCCGGTCAGCACTCTGCCACGCAGCCGTCCAAAACGGCCCGTTTCAGATAAAAGGCGTCTCCTGAGGTCATCACATCACATGGATAATTTAGTGGGAGGGCCTGCAGTTTACCCTGCCGTGTTACCAGAAGCGGGTTTGGCACGCCTGTACCATGCTGATGTTTACGAGTCGTAGCCAGCTCATGCATTTTTCTTTTTTTTGAGCGAGCTAATGACTGCCGTCTTTTCAGCGCTGACAACGGCAGCTTCCCAAAGGTGACTCAGGCGGGCCCCTCTCAGGTCCTCCCAGTCGAATCTCGCATTCGCCGACGGAGCGGAATCGGAACTAGGCCAGACTCGTGCGGCTCGCCTTGTAACTGACGTGCACAACTGGGTTAATTCTTGCCAAAAATAAAGACAGAGAAACAACAAGCGAGGGAAGAATGTGTGGGGAACAGACTCCAGAACCCAGAGCACAAATAAAAATAATCTTTTCATCAGCGTCCTCGATCCCAGAGTAACAACAGGTTCACGCATCTCATTCAAAATGCATTAAAGAGCTGCTAAAAGCATATGCCCAGAGGGAGGGGCCGCTGCACTCCGCGCGATAAGGAACGGAAGGGAAAAACTCTCAACTTTATAAAGTTCTTTCTTTTCTTTTTAAGCGACTGGCTGCAGGGACAGCCACCCAGGTTTTGCGCTACTGCCAGAGCGAGACGAGGAGGCTCTGCATGGCGCAAAATGCGCCAGGGACCTAAATAGCCAGGTGGGGTGTCCCCCCCCCACCCACCTAGGAGGGATCGGATGGGGGTGGGGCTGATTAACTGGATGAGCTGCAGTGTTCTCTCGGAGATGCCAGGCCTTATTGAATTAACGGAAAGAGCAAGATGTCGGACCACCGGCCCTGTAAGAGATAAAGACCGGGTCCCTTAAAGATGGCGATGTCATCTCCTAAATACGCCCCCTGCCCCCCCCCCCCATTGAATTCTCTGCCTCCATCTGCACGGCTCCTCTCATATTCCTCAGTATTTCTTCATGTTTCAGTCCTTCCCTCTGAACAGGCTCAGTCAATGACGACTTCCGTTCATTCAGTCGTAAAAATGAATAAAAATTCCTTCTATGTTCGCTGCCGTTTTCAAAAGTGCGAATTTTGCATAAGGAGCCCGTGATAAATCTCATGGGCGGTAAAACCTGGGGCACGACGGCAGCCCAAAGACCCCGGCGCCGGTGGAGGTCCTCTCCTCCACGCCGCTCCGTGCTGCTGAGCTGCAGAATTCCGCAAACCACAGGAACGCAGCCAGGAAACCGGCCGAGGAAATCCACCCCCCACCACCACGCCGTCACAGGTACACCGGTTCCACCGTTTCGCAGCCCATTTGCAGCTGCGTACGCTGGGACCACCCTCCTCCCCCAACCAAGTTCCTCCCACTCTCGTTTATTCCGTAATCGCTCTCTCAGCTCGAGGTCAAAGCTCAAAGAAGGCGCTGAAAGCGGCAGCGGACCGGAAGTGGGGGCCCAGAAGTCTCATAATGACCTCATAACCCAGCGCCCTCCCCAGGAAAAAGCGCAGTCCCATAAACGGCATACAGAAATAAACCTGCACTGACCACACACAACTGGGGGGGGGGGGCATCATTATGTTTGCCTCATAATTTACAGTTTCTTAACTAAGCGAATTACACGGTTCAGCTATTTTAACAGATATACCAGGCATAATCGGTACCCAAAAAAATGGGGGGAAAAAGGGAACAAGATGATGAAAAAAGGGTGGGAAAAGCAGAGAGACACAAATTTCCCAAAACATTCAGCACTTGGTTTGGGATTTTCGCTGCCAGCTCGAGGTGATGGTGTCCCCTGGAGCAGGGCGCCTGCTCTGAGACAATCACCGCACTTCCCATCCACCCTCTAAAAGCCGAGTGCCATCACTTCCCTCTTCCTGGGGAGTCACATCCCAGGAAGAAAAAAAAAAATACCTACAAAGTGATCTGTGTTGCACATCATACTGCGTAAAAAATTTCCAGGCAGTCTGCTGTGTGAACCTGCCAGGTAACGTTACTGCTGATAAATGAATGAGCCAGCAGGACAAACATTTTGCGTTATTTACCCTCCTTTCCGTCCAAATAACAGCTGACTCTGCCGCTCCTTTATTCCCATGAAGGTGTTTACTGTTCTGCTTTGTTTTCCATATGGATACTGACAAAAATTCCAGGACCTTAACGTATAACTGCCTGCAGCGACACGATTATTGTAAAATAGCTCAAACTCGCATACGTATGGCATGTCCTTATGACTGTATGTGAGCGTGTGCAGACGTGTGTGTGTCTTTTTATAATTATTACATTGTATGGACCAGATTTCCCCACATAGTGATAAAAAGAGTTACTTTTTACCTGGTCCCCACAAGGATAACGTCAACTTTACAAAAATCTGTGAATGCAATCAAATAACTAAAAAAGTCAAAGGTCTTGCATTTTGCATTTGGTTACTTATGATTAAGGTTAGGGCTGGATAGTAGTTAAGGGTGTCATAGTTGGGTTTAGAGTTTTCCCCTTAGAAATGAATGAAGAGTCCCCACAAAGACATAGATACATAACCTGCGTGATTAATCAGTAATCAGTGTGAGTGTGTGTGCATGTGTGTGTACATATAGTGAGTGCCCCCGGTCCTCCTTGTGCATTTTTGGTCCCAGCATCGCCTGCCCGGCTGTTGAAGCAACCTCCCCCCCCCCCCCCCCCGGACCACGGCTACATTCTCCACCCCCCCTCCAGGGACGTGCGGGTTCAAAGACGGCATGTCGAGGTGACATCCTGGAGCTCGAGTAGCCCTAGATACAGGATCCTGCCCCCATTATGCCAAATGATATTTTACTGTCATCGCAAGGTCGCACAAACAAAACAGAGAAACGTGCTGCATGAAGAATGACAGGCAGCCCCCTTCCTTATCTGCAGGACGAGCGCGTTCCGGTAGCCAAGGCGACCCGCACCCATTAATCACGTTCAAGCCCGTTTAACATTCATTTATTTGGCCCAGTCCCTGTTCAGTGCCTACAGAACACAAAGCGGGGCAGCAGTGAAGGAGGGGAGGGTTAGGGAGGGTTGGGGCGGGTTAGGGAGGGTTGGGGCGGGTTAGGGAGGGTTGGGAAGGGCCTTTTCCGTTTTCGGTGGAAAGTGCTTATTTATCCAGCATTCGGCCCAGGCCTGACGCCTACGGCGTAAACACACGCGGGCCGGAGTCTCTGGCTTGGCAGGCGCCGGGCCATGGCGGCTCACGGAATTTTATTTATTTGTTTGTTTGTTTATGTGTCTTGCTGTGTGTGATGCCCGTCACCATCACCAGAGCAATGGGTCACGTCCCGGAGCTGGAATGACGGTCCCAACCTGGAATTCGGTCACCTGGAGTCACCATAGACACATCAAGCGTGACGTGCAAACTGAAAGCCACGCAATGCAGAGTACGAACAGGGAGAGGGAACGGCACCTAACGAGCATGAAGCTTTGCAATAATAACAATAATACTAATAATAATTCTGGGTGCAGCTAACCTATTTCAGCCAATGCTTTGCTTGACTGAGGACACAAAAAAGGCCAATAAAGACAAAACAAAACGGAGTATTTATAAGGCTGCAAAGCCAATAAGCAGAGGAATACTACAGCCTTTATACAGACCATGGAGCAGCAGGGACCAGTGTGGATACGGGGGGGGCGGAATTAGCAAAAATAATAGTGCGACACCCTCCAAGGCCCCCAAAAGCAGAGCAGAGCCCCTGAAACAGATTCATTATTCACACGTTTCCCAAAAACTCATTTTCGACAGCGATGAATTATTTAGCGAGTTTTACGCGTGGAAGGTGCCCTGTGATTTCGGGCGGCGTCCCAGCTTACGTCGCCTCTCAAAGCGAAACTGCAGCATTCCCCTTCCGCTCCCCCCCCCCCACATCGTGTGAGTACCCTGCTAAACATGTGGAAAAGAAGGGGGGCCTTTATCGGCTCTGTCAGGCATCCCGTCACCACCGGCACCTCTCTGGAGTCCGCTCCCCCGTGCTACTCTGAATGTACGAAGCTCGGCCCACAAGCTGTAACCCCAACCCTAGTCATTCTGGACGTCGCCCCCCCTCCTCCCACCCCCACCCCACCACCTTCTGCTATGGTGGGCAGCAGGTACTCACCGCATCGCTCTCAGTCCAATCTTATATGCGAGTTCGGCGTCGTGAGGTAGCAGGGAGGTGAAAAGGTACTTGGCAAACGTGTGCATTGGAACGCTCTCTCTGTAAACAGTCTCCCCAAGACCACTGTAAGGCCCACCTGAAAAAAGGGGGAGGGAGATAATTAATATCAGAGCACTAGCCCCTGTCAGGGAGTCGGCTTGATGCCGATCAAGACTGACATTTCAGCAAATCAGCACAAAAGGAAGGCTTCTGTATCTGCCTAATTAGAATCCGCATCGTCCGCATAGAGCTGGAAGCACCCGGATGGTTTGCATTGTGTTCTGGGGGATCTTGCAGTGCGGTTCTGACGGGGGCGGAGGGGGATGGATGCGCTGCAGTGAGGCGCTGTGCCGGTATAATGGGCCACCGTGTTCACTGCCAGACACGCTGGACCGACCGCGTTCCTTCATGTGCTTGTAGTTCAAAGCCACGGAAACAAAACAGCCCAATCTGGGGAGACACCTTATGAATGACATGAGGGTTCCCCTGAGATGGGTGGAGCCAGAGGCAGGGATGGGGAGTGGTTACATGAGAGTGGGCGGGACCTTGCCCAACAGGCTGACATTCACATTGTGTATGTATATGTATATATGTATATGTATATATATATATATATATATATATATATATATATATATATATACATACATACATATACACATACACACACACACACATACATATATATACATACATACACATATATATATATACATATATATATATATATACACACATATATACATATATATATATATATATACATATATATACATATATACATATATATATACACATATATATATATATATATATACATACATACATACACACACATATACACATTATATATATATACATACACATACATACACACACACACATATATACATATACACATTATATATATATATATATATATATATATATATATATATATATATATATATATATATATTATTATTTTTTTACGGTTGCACAGAAAATAAGCTATCATCCTATAAAAGCCATATGTGTGGGCTCAGATTCCCCCCTTCCATAATGAGTTTATTTTTGGCTGCACTGGCCCCTGACCACAGCCCACATCAGACGCGGGAGGCCCCAGCACCCCGGCCTCGGTCGGGTCCACCCCCCGGGCCGAGCATGGGAACCTCATTATCTGGTGACCCGCAGGTGGGTGGTCCTCTGGGCTGGCGGGCTGGAAAACGCCGCCCCAGTTCTACTCTCCCGTAATGGAGAAGCTGTTAGACCTCAATCAGCTTCATTCCAGCCTGATCCACTACAGGCCACTATTATCATTCTAAAAACGAGGAGCCCGATACGTGACGTTTCTGGCTCCGGGGATGACTGAGAGCCAGGGGAGTCTCCAGCTAAAAGAGTCCAAATGCCATCATTATGACAGAACAAGCAGCCATCGCGGGTCATTCATGGGTATTTTTTTAACAACTGTAAAATTATAACTAAATAAAACCCAATTAAAGTAATTATTAAACAATTTTTCCCTCCAGAATATGAACAAACATTACAACGTCCAACCAATTGCCCCTTATTTTTACATTTTTTTTAAATGTTTTTGGTTTTATCGATATCATCCCATTAAACGTGACAGATCTCACACTCCCTAGTGCAGTCACACATCCGTATGGTCACCAGTGCGACACGCCTCCGATGCGAGTGAACGCACGTCACAGGCACATTCACCTGACGTGACCAAGCAGGACGATCATGTGACCCGGAGATGACCCCTGCGCCCCTCAGGCGGGAGTGATAATTACAGCACTGATGTCTGCTTTGCGCAGACGGACCCAGCCTGCACAGAAGCTCATTCCTAGCCAATCGTCACTGCAGGTGTGCGGTGCCGATCCGGAGCCTCACCTTCCAGCAGGAAGACGGCCTGCTTGCGGAAGATCTTGATGAGCGAGTCGTTGAGTTCCACCTCCTGGAGGCGCGAGATGAGCTGCTCCTCGTTGCGACAGAGCTTCTCCTGGGCGTAGAGGCCGTCCGGCATGCTCCTCTGCTGGCCCAGGCCCAGCAGCGCCATCTCCACCGCCAGCGCCAGGTACGACTCGCCGTCCTCCAGCAGCCGTGCCGGCTGACATGGCTGCGGGTCCGAGCACTTCGCCGGGCCCCCGGAGTCTGCCGGGTAGAGGGGGCGGAGTGCGTGTGAGTCTGGTTGACATTCCGGACCCTGGTGACCGGAGGCGGCAGCTTTCTGCGGTCGCTGCCCCACTACTGAATGTGCCAATGACAGCAGTCCGCCTCACTAATTTCTGTGACATTTGTCTAAGACCCAGGGGCCGACAGGTGGAGAGTTCCCACTGGGTGGGGGGGACAGAGCCCTTCTCTTCTCCCGGCCAGGGACACATCGTGGGGAGACCGAGCTTCTGAAGCCCGGCCAGGCTCGAGGTCCCGGGACCGGGACCAAGACCAGGGGAACCTGGAAGGGTAGCAAGGCCCGGAGCCGGAAGTGTGGTCCCTGGCACAGACCTCCGCAATGCGGGGTGGGACAGGCAGGTACGCGCAGGGGTGCGGGCGGGGGTTTCTGCATCTAGACGGCTGCTCTGTCAGGTCTGGCACTGCAAGCAGGCAGGAGGGGGGCAGAAAAGGAGATTGAGCTGGTGGATCTGAACACTCCCCCGCCCTGATTCCATACCTTGGACATACGGCTTTGAAACCTTTCGCAGAACGTCAGATAAACCGAGGCGGGTCGAGGTGAGGCAAGGCAAGACGAGAGGAGGCGGGGCGAGGCAAGGCGAGACGAGGCGGGGCAAGAGGAGGCGGGGCGAGGCAAGAGGAGGCGAGGCGGGGCAAGAGGAGGCGGGGCGAGGCAAGGCGAGACCAGGTGGGGCGGGGCGAGGCAAGGCGAGAGGAGGCGGGGCGAGGCAAGGCAAGACGAGGCAGGGCGAGAGGAGGCGGGGCGAGATGAGGCAGGGCGAGAGGAGGCGGGGCGAGATGAGGCAAGACGAGGCCAGCCCGCCCCAGCAATCTGGACTTACTTAGGCTGAAGGAGCAGATAATGAGGAACCACTGGGATCCTCAATGGGACCCAACGAGCTGAAAGCCAGCCTGACATACTAACATGCAAGATATACGACGTCTAAAAGAATTACAGCAAACCAATTATAATTACGGTGGGGCTGTATTTTCATTCGTTCCAGCCATACATGAGAAATAACGCAATCAACATGCCAGGAAAGGCAGCAACTGAGGAAAAAATCCAGAATGGTCACAAGTACATATTAAAAAGGGGTCAGCAAGGATGCGTGGTCAGGGCCTCAGAGCGGGGCCTGTGTGTGGGGGGGGGGCCTGTGTGGGCGGGGCCTGTGTGGGCAGGGCCTGTGTGGGCGGGGACATGTCCCCGCCGGCAGGGGTAGCTTCATGTGACAGGGCACGCCCGATGTCTGTGTGCGACCGGAGAGTGCGCTGAATGGCGAGGGTGCTTGTTGCCGCAGAAGGGACTGGGCACACGTGTAAATGCAGGGTGTGTGCCGTGCGAGGCATCCGCGGTATGTACAGAAGCATGTCCGTGCTGCACGCTTACGTGTCTATGTGTGTAACGAGTGTGCGTGTGCGCACGCATGAAGGACGCCAGACTAAACAGTCCGCAGACCTGAACACCGCCAGAGGCTGTAGTCTGGCTTCCAGGCTTCACGCCCTCAGCTACGCACCCCCGTTCCTCAGCGGGCCCCTCCCAGACAGACTGCCTGAACCGCAAAGCCGCAGCAGAAATGTGAGGCTCTGCCCTGTATCAATCATATTCAACTGTCAGTGCAGAGCTCATTAACATGTCAGCTGGGAACTGGGAGGGGTGGGGGGGGGTGGGGGAAGCTGCACCCCCTATGCCTCTCCAACACCTCCCTCGTGGGATTTGGCCCGGCAGGCTGCACATCGGAACACTGTAACTCACAACGGCCCGGATGAATAATAAATTAAAGGAAGCCTCATTAGGACAAGAAAACATTCAATAGTGAAGGATAAATGGGAACCTCCCCCCCCCCACCCCAAACAGGGCCCACGGGAGTCGGGGGGGAGGGGGATCCAAAAATGGCCACATTGCCACAGCACAGAAACGCCACAGAGGACACAGGCGCAGTCTTTGGAAGGGACCGTACACAGGTACCCCCTCCTCATCACATAATCACAGGGGGGGACACTGGGGAGGGAGCCCCCCCCCCCCTTAATGTCCGGCAGCCTCCAGTGGGGAAGCCGTATCCCGATCACAAGCTCCAGCCGGCCAGGAACTCTGGAGACACTGATAGGCCTTAGCTAAGCTGGGAGTTGGGAGCTAGGGGGGGGGCGGGGGCGGTGACAGCAAACAGCCCACCAGCATCTGCCTGGCAGTGCCAATCAGTGGGGAGCGAAAGCTGGAATCCCCCGAAGGCTCTTGTACTAACTAATTACACTCCAGCCCGCCAATTGTGACAGTCATATCTCCAATCACACCTCATGAATAAGAGATAGGAACAAAAACATTAAAAATAAAAAGGCATTAAAAATGCAGAAGACAAGATTTAGTCCAGCCCCCCCCCTCCCTTTGCTGAAACCTATTGACTTCTTTTTCCCTTTACCGCATTTCCCTCCCCAGCTGCCGCCGCTCGCACACGTCTAATCAAGTGCGGGATGCTCCCAGTGGCCTGACGCTCACAGAGATACATTTTACTTTCCAAAAAAAAGGAGGGAAATGGGTGTTTCTGATGACAGCGACACTCGTTACTCTCGGGGTAAGAGGAAATCCTCAGACAAGTCAAACCGGCAGAGAGACAGGTAATCGTGTCAGGAGCCCAGACTGGAAAGTGAAATGTTACAGGCACAGTTCAGGTCTGACTACTGTATGCTTGTTAAGCGTAAACACAGAAAGCTGAAGTTACTACTGGTACGACACCGTTAAAAGCATATTGCAGGATAAAGTTCCACTGTATCATTTAAAAAAAATAATAATTAACTCATCAAAACCTGACTCAGTCATATAGTCAGACATTTGACTAAAGATATCCAGTTAAACTCACCCAACTGTGAGCTAAATGAGATCCCACAAAGCCCCGCCCCAACAGGACAACGAGAACGAGGAGGACAAGGCCCGCGGGACGGAGGTGACTACCTGAGAGGTCCAGGAACCCCGAAGAGCCGTCGTCGGCGGCCCAGACCGTCTCCGTCTCCGTCAGCGTGCTGAAGAGGGTCCCGATGGGGTCCAGTGGGTGGCCCACCCAGCCCTCAGTGTTCGTGATGGAGGTGACACCTTTGTGCAGTAGCTCTGGAGTGACAGAGAAGGGACACTTTACTTGCTAATTCTTAGCCATGTCAGCACTGAGAGCATCACAAGGTAGAGGCGGGACCAGCAGCTGAAGTACCATTAGCAGGGCCAGGTAGTGTAGTACTAAACACAGACCTAAAGGTGGCGGTAGAGAGACCAGTGCTACAGTACTGACAGTGATACCTGAACTAATGTAGGCCATTATCGGGAGAGAATTCTCTTCACTACTATCTGATGGTCAGGGACTGTAGTCAAATACTGTCATGACAAGATGTGTGCATATTTTAATGCTGAGTGTGTGTCAGAGTGGGAAGAATATCACTTGCGTTGAGTGATTACCCGGCTTTCAGCAATGAACAAATCGCTTCTACAGAAAACCATGCTGACATTAAAGCTGCGGCACGCCGCGCTCCGGCTCGTAAAAACCAGCATAAACTTTTAGTGTACAGGCGAGAGATGGTGCATACAACGACCTTCCTGCTTACTCTCTGCTGGTATTACGGACGCTAAAGCACCAGAGTCAACTGGAGATGGAGAGTCATGTGACACGCCGTCTCGGAAGCGCAGGCCGCGCGCGCTTTGCTAGCTTACTGCTCCGCTCAGAAAGTCCGGTTCCCTCATAAAGGTGAGATTTATGGAAAGTCCTGAGGCCCGGGGCAGCCTTGGCCCGCCGACACTTACACTGCTTTAATAAATCTGCAGGATTAGTAATTGTAAAATGAATGTTCCTTGATGGTCTTTAATTAGCAGTTCAAATCTGTAGTTTACGGTTTGTCCTGTATAGTGCAGGTTGTGTGAGACTGGCCGGGGAAAAAGCACCCAACGCAACGGGGGACTGTAATGGGGGGGGCATCAGCGTGCGGGATCTCAAGTTTCAAGACAGCTGTGCCTGAATGCTCAGTCAAAAGTCATGCAGGTCCCCGCGAGGAGTGAGTGGAGTCCCCTTAGTGTGCGACCGACCATGTGAACGTGCTGATGTGGAGTGCTGTGCTATAGTCTCACCCCGCCTCACCCCCACACTGCCCGGGCACGCCACACCTCACACGCCCATATTCTATGTTGCCCTTGAACCGACTCCGGGTTTCCATGACGATAACTGTCCGAGAGCTTATTGAATGGATGAATTAGGATGCAAAAATGACAGGTGTGAAGGTGACCCTGCGTGAAAGGAGCCGGCCAGGAGAGGCCCCCCCCCCCGATTCGGTGAGCTGCGGCCCCCACACCTTTCTTGTGCTGCCGGAAAAGCTCCAGCTGCCTCTGCTGCTGCCGGCGCAGCGTGTTGACGATGGCGATGGCCAGCCGCAGTGCCTCCCGGGGGTAGCCGTGGGAGCGCAGGGCATCCACGCGAGCACAGGCCGTGGGGACGTGCTCTGTTGGGGAGGGAGGAGGGGGGCGAGAGGGAGGGAGAGAGATGCACAATGGGGAGTCAGCCAACACAAGGAGCAATTCTCTCTTTTGTGGGGACAAAAACTGTCAGTGAGTTGCCGCAGTTCAATGGGGGCCCTGTTCCCATTGGCCAGGGCCTTTCAGTCCCTTTAAAAGCCAGCCACCCCCGCCGCCCCCACAAAGGGGAAGTTCAGCCCTCTATGAGGCATCTTTCTTAATTCTCTTGTTTTGAAATAACATGCCACAGATCGAGGCAGGGTGAGACAAAGAGGCGAGTCACGCGGGCCCTCCGCTTCCGCCGCCGCTTACCGTGCCACATCGGCCAGCCGCGCGAGTCAAAGAGAGAGCTTTCAGTGTCGTCATGGTAACAGTAGTTGGTGTAGAGGTCGCTGCTGATGATGTGCTGCAAGTGGCTGTCCTGCCAGTGGAGGTCGCACGCTTCGATGGCCCGGGTGAAAACCGTCCGGTGGGGTCTGTTGGCTAAATCTGGGAGCAAGGGAGGATTTGGTGGGTGGGGGCTGGAGGAAGGCACGGACACACACACAAACACGCACGCACGCACACACACACAGACAGACACACACCTCCAGATAACCCCTCACTCACCATTTTATATTCCTGACTGCCAATAAAGCTAAAGTTTGCCTAACTTCACTTCAGCAACTTCAGCTGCACTGGCAGACAGAAACATATCTGTATAGGCAGTAGACAGGGGGGGGGGGGGGTTGGGGTGCGCCCAGGCCAAGTCAAGCTACAGCAGCAGCAACAGCTTGGCACCCTCCCAGCTAAAAACAGCTGGAATGCAACATTTGAGTCATCCGGAGGCACTTTCCCAGCCTGCCCCCCCACGCCCCCCTGTTCTGCTGGCACAAAGGCAGGCGTTTTGTCATTCAAAGACACCCAAGGCTTCTTGTCCCCAAATGGGGGACAACCAATGCTACAACCAAGCAAGCGCCATCACAGCGCGCATGCAAAGTGCCTTTCTCCACCCCCACGCCCCCACCACAGGCCACCAGTCTAGTGAAACAAGAGCCCCTCCCTCTCCTGACTTGACATAACTACACCTTTTCATGTAACACACACACACACACACACAAAGCTAAGCTGTTGTCCAGGGAAAAGTATTTTTAAGTTGGATGCACACTGCATGTCGTTCTGAAAGCTTGTGGGTGGGGCTATAACGAGTCCCTCCTACCCCAGAACTGGGGGGGGGGGGGGGGGGGGGGGTGGTCATGCCATCCACCCCTGAGCAAAAAAAAGCACTAGGGCCGCCCGCGCTAAGGCAAAAAAAAAAAACCTGCAGTCTACAGAAGACATGAAACTGTAAACCGGGTAACTGGATAAGAGTGTCAAATAAATTATGTAAAACCATTAGCCGCACCAGTGCTCATTAACATGGCGCACAGGGGGGAGGGGCGGGGGGGGTGAAGGAGAGAGTTCATTTCACATGCTCGGCTGACTACTTTCTTGATTACAGGACTGGTTTCGCATGCCGGACTGGTTTTTTTTACCTTGGTTTGCATGGGGGCCCTGAGGCAAGGAGTTGGTTAAATTGGGCAGCTCGTTTCCATGGTTACCGTCCTCCCAGGGGCACACGTCCACACTGTTCCACTTCTTGAGCTGCCTAAGCCAGCAGGCCTTCTGCTCCGGCTTGCTGTGCGGGTTGAGGACTATGCACATCCACAGGGCGCCTGAGGAGGACACACACACACACACACACACACACACACACACACACACACACACACACACACACACACACACATTACAATGCTATCCTGCGGAAAGGTAGCCAGGCAGTGAGGGCGGTGTGCTCAGCTTTTAACGACGGGCTTTGCACCGACAAGCAAAACCCTTTTGATGAGCCTGATGATAACAGTGGGGCAGAGTAATGAGCGAGTAGCAGAAGGACCGCAGTAAACACACATAATGCAAAACACAGGAGGCTCCAGGCCGGACAAGTCTGCAGCACTCTCACTCGTCCTCATTCCTCCCTTCCCAGAATCCTCTCCCGGGCTGATGTGGGCACCCACGTTCGGAAAGGTGCTGCCAAGTGTAGCGTCGCGGCCACCTGCCCGCAGACGTGCAGCCCACGCGTCCGTTATGAAACGCCGCCCCGCTCCCTCACCACCAGATTCATGAGGACGTCCAGCGTCCCCACCTCCTTTACAGCCCCTATTATTCCAAGCTGCGGAATTTTCAGATCCACGGGACTGTAAATATCTCGCTGGCTGCCGAGACAGGAAACTTTGGCATGGGGTGCGGGACGCTTTAAATTTAAACTGGTTAAATTTATGAAAGGGGATTTCAGACACGCGGGCACGGACGGACAGACAGACGGACCCCGTTAAGCTCCAGCGAAGCTGCATTCGGAGATCCCGGCCTCATTATTTTGGACGAGAGATGGGGAAATAGGCTAGCTGACAGCTCAAATAAGCACGGCTACTTTAATGCAGACAAATGAGCATACAGGGTACCTCGCTATTGGTTTGTTACCCTAATCCCCCCAGTGAGGGGCGGGGCCAGCCTTTCAAGGTCTCCAAACTGACCCCCAGCGCATATTCCTTTTTTTTTTTATATATGTACACAAATATATCTGATAGCAGAAAGACAAAACAAATCATCATATGGGAGGGGAAAATTTTGATTGCCCAACAAAGGCACTTTCCCATTCACCAGAAAGCAAAACAATAAATCTCTTATCCTGGTCCCCCCCACCCCATTTCTCTAGAAAAAGGCACCTCTGGATATATAAAAAATACAGTCTAAGGGCAGTCAGTACGAGTGATGTAAGGTGAGGTAAGAAAACATGCTGGTATCCTTCTGCTCATGGGTTATTGGCCACTGAATGTCAAAACCAGCAGTAAAAAATGTGACCCACTGTGTCCCTTTTGAAGAACAAAGACATTCAGAGACATATTAAACAAACGTGCACCCACCCCCACGCTAAACGAACGTGAAGTCACTTACCACTGCTCACAAACAAACATTAAGCATCTCACTGGAGCCTGAAATTCCTTTAAGCGTTTGGGATAATGCTCAATTACATCCGAGCTCAGCAAACAGTTCCCCAGTTTCCCCGTGTCAGATTCCTTCCCAAAACACCCCAGTGATGGTCTCAGAAGCCCCCACCTGGTTGACAAACATGTCCACATAATATTGACACCCCCCTAACTGACAACACCCACTTCCTCCAGCAGCAAACATTATCACAGGCTCAGAAAGCCATGCAGTTAGTGTATCAGAGTTAGAGTGCAAACAGATAATCCATTTTTAAGGCTTTTTTAAGAGACAGTGGCTGACTATATATTAGAAGGGTATCGTAATAAAATTTGATACCACTCTTTCTGATGTGCTTGTCCCAAAATATGAAGTGGACATTATGAGAAAGACAAGCTGTATATCATAAAGAAAAAACAGGAAAAGGGCAGAAAATGCATAAACGCAGGACAGGACGCCAGAAACAGCTAAATTACTTAAGTAAAATACGACCATCTTAAACGCTCATATCACAAAATAATGAATGTGTGTTTTGTTATGATTTGTAAAGGTTCCTTGTGAGTCTCATTCAAACCGAAATAAGATCTCCTTATAAATAATGACCTTAGACAAAATTGAAGTCAAGCGTTTCTTATAGTAAAATGTATTGAATAATGCCATTATGGTAAATGTCTTTGGCATCTTTACCAACGAGAGGAAAATGAAAGGTAATGAAAGGTTACCCACAAATAAATGTGACTCCAGATCGTTTTCTGTTGAGAAATGACTCTGGTTTTGTGCTTCTTTGTGTTTATTTACATGCCTGCTCCTTATGAATCGCCTGCTCTCAGTGCCCAATACAGATGGGTCCCCCTTAACACTCACTGTCTACATGGTCTCTCGGTTCGTAAGGGCTCGGAAGAAAATCAGACGTCAACACGACTAGTTTCAGCCTCAGTCACCGTGCTTTGCGCTGATTCTTTCTCAGAAAGGAAAAAATTTGCAAGAAAAAGGCCCTTTGCAAAAACATTGGTTAAAGGTATTCAAAAACATCGGCAATGAATGTCTCTAGAAACAAAACCGAATTAAAAAGAGAAAAAACAGACAAATGAGCAGCAGGCGGGACGGCAACAACAACAGCAGCAGCGACGGCAAGCTAACGTGGTTCCATCCATCCTTGTGACTACAATTAACCTCAAAACCGCAAATAACAGAAAGCCTTCAACCTTCGACGGGGGCTGCAATTGCGGCACAGAGATAACGGCCGACCACTGCGGTGGGGGCGGGGGGGCAGAAACAAATCAGGTAAAAATAAAAAGGGTTGGGGAGAGATAGAGGGACACTGCTAATACACTGCTACACCACCACCATCTTCCCGTTCGTACTTGCAATCTTCCTGACGGACAACGAGATATCCATCCTTCTTTAATATTTTGGCCCCACCCCTCAACACAAGACCCGAAACAGAATAAATAAGCTACATTACTGAGGCAGAGAGATGGATTAAAGGAGGAGCTTCACCCCTGACACGGCGCAGAGGAAAGGCCAGCATGAGGCAAAGTCACTCCCTCAACCACGGGCTGCTTGCCCGTCTCCAACCTGGAGGTTGAGGACGACTCCTCCCTCCCCCACCTCCTCCCGCTTTCCCCTACCCAGCCCCCCTCCCCCTTGATAATCTGGGAGTGCCTGGGCAATCATTTTGCATTACAGAGGCAGTAAAGCTTTATAGAAGGACAGCCGCTGTAAGGGCCGCCCAGCCTCTGGGGCTAATAAAAGGACCATAGACTGGGGTGAGGAGGTGGGGGTGTAGCTATGAGAGGACCCCAGTACATACACACAGGTGTACGCATGCACCCGGTCACTCTTTACGACGTACACGCCCGGCCTGAGACTGAACATGACCCAGCGCTGACGGAACCGTCCAACGCAGATCAGACGGCCATATGACCGCGGGCAGCCGGGGTCAGGCGGCCGCCGGCGGACCGAACGGGGTCATGCGGTGTGGCGGTGCCTCTCACCGAGCTCGTCCCAGAGCTGCCGGTACTTGTCAGTCATGATGGTGCCCTGCTGCCTCCATAAGGAGAGCCGGGGGTCAGCCATGAACTGCTCCGTGATGAGGGTCAACATGCGCGCGCCGTTGGAGTCACGCATCTTCAGCATCTCCCGAACCTGCGGGGCGGAAAGGGTGGGGTTAGGGGCGGCACGCCTAACAGCACAAATCAGGAACTTAAGAGATACTCTGCCACACTCAACATCCCAACATTCATACTGCCCATTAGATCTTCCAGATGAGGAGGAAGAATGGAGCCCGAGAGCAAATCAGGCGGCAGAGAGTTACAGTGCAGGATGTCTGCAGGTCCTGGACGGGCCACCAGCCCACCTCACCTCATTTCACAAACGCTACACATTGTGGCAAAAACAACGTGTACAGTTGCTAAATGTCCAGTTTACGTTTCACTGAGAAACGAAAATGAAACGGGGCAACGGAGGTAAGGCGTGAGGACCATAACAACCCAAGGAACGGGCAAAGCAGACCCCATCCGGCTCGACAAGTGCACAAAGACATTAGCGACGTGCTACACACACACACACACACACACACACACACACACACACACACACATACACACACACACACAGTGGTACCTTGGTTCTCAAACTCACTAGAACTCAAGTTTCTTGAAAGTCGAACAAGCCAGTTTGACCTAGAACTTGATCTGAATATTGGAAGTCGAACCGTGAACGCTGAAATTGTACGCGCCAGGAAATGAGTCATACTACACTGCAATTCTTACTTGAATGCCTTCTTCACAGAGTGGACGATTAACCAAATAAAGCAGCGCAACATTACAGTAACTAACAATAAATACACCACTAACTTACGTGTACTATTAGAGCATTTATGTCATTTATTTAAACTTTATGTTACCAGGTAAATTAACTGAAAACCAGTTCTCACTGCTTTACGTGATATTCGGGAGACATAGCAGATTACGCATCAGAACTGCCTGGGATACAAACGTCATGCGTGTAACTAAACTCTTCAGGCAATAAGGGCAAAGGTGTGTCGTCACGGAGGCGGTTCCAGTTTGTGTAGCAGTGTGAGAGGTCGCAATGCATCTAACTGTAATGCATTGCGTCAGGATCAGAATGCGTTGCTTTAAGCCAGCGCTGTAAGCAAGTCGAACGCACCCAATGACCGGACTGGGGAAACAAACTGAAACGCGGACTTAATACAGAGGACTAATGACAACAACCAGAAACAGCTGATCACATGGGGATCCCACACGAGGTTAATGAGGGGGCGTGGCACACGGAAGGAGCGGACGATCGGGGCAGGACAGGGGTAATGTTGGGATAAGATCTTTATCGTTTTGGAAGCCATTAAGAAAAAAATGCTCTTCTTGTTTTATCCTGTTCATTTTGTGTTTAAATGCTAAAAAAAAAAAACAACATATTTAGGTGTAATTTTGGGGGGCCGGGAACCAATTAATTGATTTTCCATTATTTCTTATGGGAAAAATTCGATCAGAACTCAAACTTTTTAGAATTCGATCCGGAGTCTGGAACGGATTAAGTTCGAGAACCGAGGTCCTACTGTATATTATATAGGGGGGGGGGGTGCATGCTGACTCCATAAACTTCAATTCTGTTTCTAATGCTCTCAAGTCTAACAACACCGACAGTCATGACTGTAAAACATGAGTCTCCTTTCCCTGTTGGCAAAAGGAGTAAGTAAGTAAATAAATTAATAAATAAATAAGAGGGATGAGGAGAGCAGACAGCCCCCACAGGTAATATTATGTGCACAGACTTTACCCAAAAACAACTTGGCTTATAATTTTCCCTGACGTAGCCCATATTCATAGACTCACTAAAGGAAGTGAGAAGTATCTTGTTTATAGAAATAATGAAAGGTAAATAATATTTCACGTCTGTGTTAAGAGTCTTACTCCTGAGCATGCAAGTCTCCCAGGATTTCATCAAATGAATTAATGAGGAACTGCACAATATTGGAGTCGGGGGCAGAGGGGGCTACCTTGGCAAAAAGGAGGTTGAGCTGCTTGCCCGATCCATGGTACCCTCCTTGTGAGAGGAAGAGCTTGACCTGCTCCTGGACCTGCTCCTCATCCAGGTGCCAGCAGTTCTCGTCGTCTACACTGGCTCCTGCCGTAGGGTCCGGGGCACCTGTAACACAGTGGGGACACGGCCTTACTCAGGTCGCAGGGTCTCTAGCTGTTCCAGTACTTGGTCACACTGATACCTTACTCACCTATTCCAATACTCAACCATATTAAACTCCACACTGATACCTTACTGACCTATTCTAGCACTCAGCCATACTCAAAGCCACACTGATACTCTTACTCACCTATTCCAATACTCAGCCATATTCAACAGCACACTGATACCTTACTCACCTATTCCAGCAAACAGCCATACTCACAGCCACACTGGTACCTTACTCACCTATTCCAATACTCGGCCATAATCACAGCCACACTGGTCCCTTACTCACATATTTCAGCAGTCAGCCATATTCAACAGCACACTGATACCTTACCAACCTATTCCAGCAACCAGCCATACTCAAAGCCACACTGATACTCTTACTCACCTATTCCAATACTCAGCCATATTCAACAGCACACTGATACCTTACTCACCTATTCCAGCAAACAGCCATACTCACAGGCACACTGATGTCGTACTCAATCAACTAACCTATTCCACAAATCAGCCACACTTGGAACCAACATGCTGTCTTAAATGAATAATAATATTACATAAACTACAAGGTAATAGAAATAAATGTAGAATACAGGCCTGTGTTTACCGAAGCTTAAAGCTAATAATGCTGTATCAATATAAAAAAAAGTATGGTTACTGCAGGAGTTAGTGGAATTTTACTCAACCTTATACTTTCTGAGGCTTGTGTGCAGAGGCTGGAATTTAAGACTTGCTCACAATCATAAAACATACAGCAGTGTGGCTACAATGATCCAATTCAGGAACATCATTAATCAAATATGAAAAAATGTCTGCATACTTGACGATCTGATCTCTGCAGGACAGAGTTCACAGTGATGGACCAGTGAACAAACACAAAACGCCCAGTAAACGAATCAGGGGGGGAAAAAAGACATAAGTAACTAGAGATAATTAATCATTCTGATGACAGCAAAAAACAGAACCGACAACAATGCCCCAAACACAAAAATAACAGCACAAAGAACAGAAGAGAGCTATTTGGTGTTTCCAACATTCACACACAATGCACAACAGATGGCAAAAGGAGGAGGGAAAAAAAGGAGAAAAGTTTATTTATGAGAGTTCCTCAAATGAAAAGACAAACTCTGCCCCTTTCCTGGATTCCAGCAGCGAATTCCATTGGTTGTGGCTCAGTGAAAATATTCCTTTTCTGCTGGGCCTGGCCAGCCGGCCTGGCTGCATAATAGACGCATCCGCTTTGGACACTGTTGCCCAGACAGGGTCAGAATATAATATCTGCATGCCCTCCCCCTTTGAGACTCGCGTTGGCCCCAAACAGCTTTAGGACTGGTTAAAGCGCACGCGCCCTCACTCACACACACACACACACACACACACACACACAGACCTGCGGCAACACAAGAGATTGCGTTCTAAAGGGTCTGGCGTCCTATTTTCCTGACTGAATACTATAATAAATTTCGATTTAGGTGAAAGCAGACAGAGGCAGATCTGCCTTATTTCACATGCGCTCCATCGTCTGAATGACGAAGCCATGAAGGAATTGGAAATACCAAAAAAAAAAAACATCTGAGAGACATGTGTGACAGGAAGCCAGGGACTCGGAAAGTGACGAGCGAGAAGGTCGCCAGCTGGATTCCTGGACCCGGGTGTGTGTGTGTGTGTGTGTGTGTTGGGGGGGGTGATTTCAGTCACAGATTTCCTCAGCAAAAAGCTAAAAGCTAGTCTGTGAAAGCATCCTGAACACGTAACAGCATATGCAAATCATTCTACATGACTGTGTAAAACGTAGTCTGAGCATCTGAGGGCCAACCCACAGCCAGCCGCAAGGAAATACCCTAGACAGTCTTCCTGAAGCCCCCCCCCCCCAAAAAGCCCAAAAAATGGCTACCAGATTCGTAGAGGAACTTGATCAAGATATCAAAGCTGTTCAGTTTTTCTATAACTTTGACACTTCAGGTTTTTATAGCTCCTCTCAGCCTCGTTACACCCCATACTGAAGCAATTTCATGGTGCAGAAAAGTCTCGGTCCTTCCTGGAATACCTGCAGGGCCCAGGGGACTAAAAAGGGAAATGTGGCACCACAGTCCAGTAGTGCCTATTTTACATTAAAAAAACACAATTAACATGATCAATGCAACAACAATAAGAAAATATGTTAACCAAAAATAATGTGCACTTAGGCACATGCTTAAATGATCAGCTGGAAAATGAACTCGGGAAAAAATTACTTCCTGTATTCAGGGGTATTACAACTACAGACCATAAAAACAAGAACCTTTAAAAAGTTTCCCATCCTGCCCCTCGACTCCCCGAAGTGCGAATTGAGACTCCTCCAGATAAACGTGTTCGGGTCACCCGTGTGCAGTGGTTTCGTGTTTCCGAGAAGACCCATGCCGGCACGAATGCGCTGCGCAGGTCAATTATGCACCTACTCTGCTCTCGAGCTGGGCTGCCAGTAGATAGGGAGCCGGCAGATCGCATAATCACTCCTACGCATCTCAAAGTCGCATGAGGGGCTGGCGAGGCGGGAGGAAGCACTCGACAGCAGGTGCCTGATGAAGGACTGTCAAAAAGCCATCTTTGTTTTCAGAGTGGAAAGACAAGGAGGGTTAAGTGCCCGCCTGAGGTTCACTGCACGTGGGGACCAAGGTGTGCTCCTGCAGAACCTTCCGGATGCTAGGCATAGAAAAAAAGTGTCTGTTCTGGGGTGAAACTACATTTTCCCTCCATTCACAGTCATGCACTGAAACCACTGGAGGTATTCTGCCTGGGCCAACAATTGCCAAAAAAAAAAGTGCTTTACTGATATTTTGGGTAACTTTTTTCCCACAGAGTAAGGCTGAAACCAAAACAGTATGTAGGTCAAATTACAGGGAGGGCCGCAGAAAGGAACGTTCACGTATCACGAGGAGACACACAGGCCCCCGTCCGTCATCTCCTGCCTGTGCCGCCTCTGGCAAACTCATGCACACGCACACACATGCAGCCACGCACACACACACACAACTTTGCAGATTGTCCTCAACTATGCCTCATGCTCCAGCCCCAATCCGACGGCTGAGCTTGCGGCGACCCCTGGGACTGCACAGATACAGGAGCCCTTATCCTCTAAGCACAGAACCTAGCCTTGGCTAATTAACACTCAGGGTCAGACTTAAGATCTATACTGATCTACTACACGAGGGAGAGTCCCGTGTCACTGGTCCTAAGTTCATTCCTAAAAATCAATGATTATAGTGCAATTCACCAATGTCCCCCGCCTCACCGTGCACTTGATTGATCTCCGAATTCTGTGAGAGGATTTCGTCGGCTAGCTTCTGGGCGGTGGGCAGCACCTGCGTATGGTGCACGGTGATCAAATACTGAACGAACTTCTGCAGCTGGTCCCGGCTCATCTGAAAGAGCGTCTCTGAAATGGGCAGGTGCAGCTTGACGCGGTCCGGCTGCCGGATGCGGTACAGCGACAGCGCCACCACATGAGCACAGTAGAAGATGTCCTTGTTGCCGCAGCCGCATGTCACCGAGGTGATCTTGCAGCGGTCGAAGCTGATGGCCACGCTGCACACTGTCTCGGGTTCGGAGGCCGTCGCTGGCTCGGTCACCGTGCCGCTGAGGTGGAAGCCTGGGGGGCGGGAGCAGAAACGCACACGGCTTAATAAAGAGGGACGGGCCTGGATGGAGGGGGCAGGGCAAACGGGGGCTGCCATGGTGTGGGGAGGGGCTACACAGAGGTCGCGCTACCAGGACAGTACCAGGACATACGTACTCCATTCCCATTCCTAAGGGTAAATAGCCCCCCAATCTCCCCATGAGCAACATAAACGCCTGGTGCTTAGCCAATGCAAGGCCACAAAAAAAGGGAATTTCTTCATTATCAGCTGAAATAAACCTAAAAAAAAAAAAATCACATAAGTGAACAGTAACAAAATAAGTAAAACAATTATTGTGAATGCAGGTGCCTTAAGGGCCACCCTTTATTTACGATACATAATTTTTAGTGGGTATTTTGGTAAATAATAAACTATTAATTTAGAATACAGAATAACTATTATTATGACATCATCATGTCCAATGTACTGCATGTATAAGACTGATAACGCACAGTTTCATTCATGAAAACAATTTGTGCAGTTACCCTGCAGCAAGGATTCATGGGTAAGACCTGTGTGACAAGGGGAGAAGGCATGCAATGGGGGGGGGGGGGGTCTTTTCAGAAGGAGCGACGCACCTACACACCGCTTTATCATTAAGTGCCATCTTTATGATTACAGAATGACCCATGTTCTGCAGGTGGTGGGATGTCAGCTGTATGTTGACCACAAGTGTGCCCCCCCCCAGCCCCACCCTCTCGTTCCATGGCGCTCGCAAGCCGGCGCTTAATCCAAAGGCCATTTCAACCCACTCTTTCAAGGGCCAAAACCTATTTGTTCTCTTGCCAAAATCTCCTTGGTAACTCCTTGGAAATGCAATGAGAAGCAAGTAGCAAGTTATTAATATCATAATCATCATCAGGCAAGCATAGGCATAAAAACGAGGCCAACCTTCTGTGCATGAGTAGCATGTAGCGCAGGGCTGCTCTGAACAGGTAGCCCACAGAGTACGGCGGTTACGCATAGCTTAGCCACACAATTAGAGGCTGCGCAGGCCTCGTTCCGGATAGCGCGTAGCTCCCGGTCGCTTTCACTGCATTAATACTCTCCTCGCGGGAGAAAGTCAAAGTTTAAGCCAGCCGTGAATGTGATTCTACTCGGTGACCTTCCAAGCGTGTGACAACGGCTGGGGGGGGAAAAAAAAAATAAATCGCCGGGACTCAACCCAATGTGACCAAGATGGAGGAGAACCTCCAAGTGTGACAGGAGTTTCGATCCCAGCGGGGCCCACGATGGAAGACCTGACAGCGGCTCCAGTTTGGGTGGGAAGGGTGCGCGCCCGTCGACACCGCCGTCACACACAGGCAGCTGAGAGGGGGGCTCTCCTCTCACAGTCACACAACATCCACCAGCATCTGGTCTCCCGTCGCCCATCCACAAGACGAAATATCGAAGCTCTCGGAGTGATTCATGACACGGCGAATGCAGTTAGACCAATGATTCACCCAAACCGAATCAATAAAAGCCACCGATTCATTTTTTATAGCGAAGTCAACTCGCTTTCAGACCTTACGCCTCAACAGAGGCTCAGACGCACACACAGCAGTCTGGGGGTCCCTGTTGGAGCACAGCAGGCAGGCGTGGGGGGGGGGGGGCTTTGTGCTGAGTACAACGCCAGTAAACAAACCAGCAAATGCCTATGCTTTGTAAACTGCTACCGCTCCGATTCATGCCTTGCTGTTTGGTGGGGGGATTGTTTCAAATGAGTTTGGACAACGTTTGGATGGCCTCCTCCAATTTCATCGGGGGGGGGGGGGGGGGACAAAAACGTCGTCTGCTTTTTTGGAGTCAAAAGCCACTCCAGAAATTTCTGCTGCATGCCTCCTGGCCCACGTCCCGGCGCCGAAACGGAAGAGCGTGCATCTGCGCTCAATGTGTACTTTCCGCCAGGGTACAGGCATCTCCTGAGCCAGGGGAACGGATGGCGAGTAGCAGGGGAGGGGCTAGTGCAATGGGGGGGGGGGGGGGATGACCAACAGGCCCACAGCCGTCTTACAAAAGCCGTTCCTACCGCCGGACGCTCCTGTGACGGAAAGTGAAATATGGGTTTCTAGGTCTGTGCTGTTCCCCCCCCCCAGCAAAAGTGACTGACTGCAGAGTAACCGAGATCCCCGTAAGGATGGCTGACAAACCGTAAATACATCATCTTCCAGCATTTTTCTTTCCGCTCTCAGATCGCCGAGGGACCTTCGGGGGGGTTTACACGCGCGACGTCACGGACAACAGCCGCGATGGATAACGACAGAATGGCCAGCCAAATCAATAAGAACAGAATGATGCTGAAATATGCGTTTGAAACACGCTGTCTACACCTTTATAAAGCTCATCCTTATCACCGTAACCATCTGTTACTAATATGACTAGTTATAAGTAATCCTATTATTGTTCATAACCACCTTATTAAAAGCTCATATAAATGGTTCATGTATGGGCACACACCTGGTACCAAAGCAAAGGAAGGAAGAGAAGTCATTTTTCATTAAAAGAAGGGGGAAAAAAAACTAAAAATATGCCAGTAGTCTCCAGGGGCCGGCGAACGTAGTTTAGTTTAATCAGCAGCTACACAAATGACTCCTCGGTGAACAAACGATCCTAATTACTGGCTTCAAAATCAAAACTGTTTTCCCTTTCTACTGGTAATAAGAATATATATGCATCCAAGCGACAGTTTAAGAGCCTCATGTGCACGCACGCGCACGCACACACGCACGCACGCACGCACGCACACACACACGCACACACACACACGCACACACACCGCCTTCTTCTGAACCAACCACCTAGAGGTGGCAAGATGGCGTCCGCGTCAATGAAGGGCTAATTCAGCTCCACTTTCCGGCGCTGCGGACAAGCCGCCGCAGCCCATGCTGTCCGTCACCCCAGTCAGTCACACCCCCCTCGCTGGGAGGCAGGTAAATAATTAGCTGAACCATTCCATACTCCAGTGAGTGCTGACAGCCCCCGTGACTTAGTACTGCCTTCTCATTAAACAACTGCTGAGTAAGGGGAAGTGAATATTTACACACATAAAGCACACGGCGGGGGGGTGGCGGGGAGGAGTGCATGCATTTCCTTATGCTACGGCCGCAGGGCGGGCCGCAATGCAGAGCGCTGGTGGCCACAATCAAACATTGCGTAGGACAGACTACTTCTAGCTCCAGATTTACGATTCCCTATCAGATGTGGCTGTCCATAACGCCCAGCACACCCCCTGAAATAGTCCCTGCCCAAAAAAAAAAAAGATACACACCAACTGAATAAGCACTCTCCCTGATTGGCAACCTGTAGTCACCTGACAGGACTGTGGGAGGAGCTTGGGGTCAGAGGGCAGCCAACATATCTTGGTTGACATAAACCCCCCTCCCTCTTCCTGTGACCCTCCCAGTCTCTACTCAGAGGGCTGCATAGTTCAGGTCTGAAGCGCTTGACTCCTGCCCTGGGTCACCCAGAGGGCCCCATCAAACGGCCTTCTCACCCAAACAGGTTCTTTGGGTCGCCGTAATCCATCCCACCCCGTGCAGACGTGATGAGACCACACTGTATCGAAACACTCAAGCTCCTCAGTGATCACGCCTCTTACTGATGCCATCTGCTCTCACAATTAACCAAACTCCCAGGTTTAACATTACAGCATTGCTTTGATGGTTCTTCCTTAGCGTTTGCTGCCATTAAGCATTAAGAAGAATGCTACACGCTACATGTAAGAGACATGAGCCGCTTTGGCTCCGGGCAAAATGTGACAGACTGCGTCCAGGTAATCAGCCAGTGATTAAACGAGAGTGGCCCCTTCTAATCACAGCAATGTATTTAGCACAGAGCAATACCTTCGCCTCCTCGGCCCCTAAATTACAGGGGGGGGGACCAATGCAATCAGGTTCTGTTTTAACTACAACACAACACGTGCGGGTGGCAGGGCCGAGAGCAGAACGAGCCAATCACAGAACAGTTGGAGGGGGAGGGGCAGTTTTTCCAGGGGCTCCCCCAGATGCAGCCGTCTTGGTGTTTCAAAGCACATGTAGGACCAAACAGATTTCTCGCTGAAAAATGGCATTTCCACCAGCGCCCCCCCCCCCCATTCTGGGTGCTGCCAGGTCGTCCGTAGCCCACAGCGCCTCACGTGCAAGCCGTTCAATAACAGCTACCACCCCCATGCAGCCAACCAAGCCGTATTCACTCCCCACCCCCACCCCCAGCTGCTAAACCAGGGATGAAAATCCCCCTCCCCGCACTCACGCACACTTCTCCGAACATTCAAGAGGTCTCAGATGTTTTCAAAGGCACAGAGGCGGCCATTTTTAGTGCGGCCCTGTGTGCGTGTTGCCCTGGAAACCCACCACACCACTCATGCTGAAATCCCTCTTGGCTTAGAGGAAAGGTTCTGAGAATCCAGCAGTTTTTCCAGGACCACCCAAACGCATGGGGGCCACAATCAAAGGGTTCCTCGGTGACCGGAGCAGTCTTGGACACAGGGTAACTCACTGATATGAACTTATTTCAGATCAACATCCTATGTCACCAAATTTCCACAACATCAACAGTAACAGCAACAACAACAAGCACCACCGCTCTCTAATTTTAGCGATCGCACACGCAATGTGGGCGGCAGGTTGCCTTCCCTCACTGCAGGTTTTCTCGGGGTACCTTTCAAAACAACACCCCCTCACCTTACCCCACCCCCATCTCTTCCTTGATGACAGATTCCACCCCAAAAAAAGGCCACCCAGAACTGCAGCCCTTAATGATAACAGAAGGGTTTTCATACGTCCTCAAACGGTTTTTTAATGCTCACTCTTTTGTGAATGACAGTCTTAAGGACACTTACCACAACGCTAGTCACTGGTCAGTTTGTGGATTAGGTTTGTTTACCGGAGCAGCACATTGGGTTAATCGCTTAGCTTCTCTAGGTTACGCACCTTTGTTGTTTGACTGAGTGCCAATCAAGACAAAATGAACAAACGCTCATTACAGCTCGACTGCTGCGGGTTTTTTTTTTGCTTTCGCTAAGGATCACAAAGAGTCCAAACGAGAGCGGCTCATCCACTTCCGCTAGCCCGTGTCAGCCACCGAACACAAAGCCCCCACAGTAACGCGAGACGATTCAGATGAGACCCCCCCCCCCACCATATAGGATTACACCATTTTAAAGCGACTGAGCTCCTAGAGAGGTCACCACACAATCTGCTCCGCAGCACAGCCAAAAAGCAGAGACCGCCTTGCAGACAGACCGGCGGCGACTGAGCTGAAGTTCAGCAGAGGCCTGACCAGAACAGGGATTCGTGGAATATCAGGCCTGAGGGATGGCTCTCCCCACGGTTTCACGTTCATGAACCTTACAATCCAATCGAGCGGCGTGCAGTGAGCGCTTTGTGTCACTCTGAGACAGACAAACAGAAAGGGGGGGCAAACTCCTCCCCTCAAACCCCCCACAACGCTGTCTGGTGGTGCTTCACTCCTCTTTGTGCGTGTATGTGTCTTTTTTTCCTTCTATTTCAGGGCTGAAAGAAACTGGAGACAAGAATAAAAGTATGCCCAGCAAAGAAAAGCCAGCCCACCCCTGTAATTACACCCAAAGCTGACAGGAGAGGCCAGGGGGCAGACGTTGAGGCGGCCACGAGGGCTGTCGGCCCAGTTACGGTGGGGGCTCTCTGGGTTACAAAGCACTCCAGGTGTCTTCCCAGAGTTCAAAAAATGTCAAACTACATGCAGACATACAAGCAAACAGAAATAACACAAAACAAATAAGATGGAATCACGTTCGAAAAACATGTTCTATGCATGCCAGCAATGAGACAGACACAGAAATCCTACAAGGATCAATCTGTGTGATAGGAAGTTTGTGTGTGTGTGTGTGGGGGGGGGGGGAGGTCATGTTTATATAACACTGTAGGGACCACATGTCCCCATACAATGTGATGAAATCTTTATTTTGTGTAGGGACCATTTTTCAGAACACTCAATTTTATAAAAAAAATCTAAGACTGCAATCAAAAACTACAACTGCCACAAGACTTGTATATTGTTTGGCTACTTATGTTTAAGGTTAGGGCTGGGTCGGGATTGTCATTGTTGGGATTAGGGCTTTTCTCACAGTCCCCACAAAGATATGAATACAAACATGTTTTTTTGTGTGTCTCAGCTGCTCTGAGAGTGTGTGTGTGTGTGTGTGGTCCCCCCGACAGGCTCCACACGGGTCGGCCCACTCTGAAGCCAGAGTCCGCTGAAACAACACAGCTGCATACCCAGAAGCAACTCCTCTGGGCCTCCGCTGCACCTCCTCCCTCAACTCCTCCCATGTCAGCTTCTGGGCTCTCCGGAGAATGCAGGTCACTGCACATCCCTCCATCCCCGCCCTCTCAGACCCAAATCTCCAAGGTGCTCACCCTCAGCAGACGTGAGGGAGGAGTGAGCCCCCCCAGCCGCCCCCAGCCCATCACGGCCTCACTGAACGCCGGCCAGACAAAGGAGAAGGAAGGTGAGTAGACGCGGTGAAACCTGACTCCCGGCACTGTCCCTCAGCTTGTACGACACGCCCTGGAGGACGCACTTTTACACACAGGAGGGTGGGGAATCGATGGCGGAAATGCCACTAATCTCAGCACGGCGTTACGCCCTTTTTAGGGGAAAAAAGGGCACGGCGGTACAAAAAGGCAGGGATCCGCGCGTCAGTGGCGTGAGGCGCGGCGTGCGGCACGGTTAGCCCCAGGCGCGCGGTTAGCGTGCTAGCGTCTTCACGGCCTGAGCCGCCATCGCCGCTGCCCAGGATCCACACGTCGGTGGCAGCGTGAGGTGCGGCGTGTGACGCGGCTAGCCCCAGGCCTGCAGTTAGCATGCTAGCATCTCTGCAGTCTGAGCTGTCATCTCGGACCATGTGATAAACATATCAGCAGATTTACTTTAAAAAAATAAATAAATAAATAAAAAAGTGTGTTTTTGGCCTCGGTCCAGCTGGATGACCTGGAGCTACTCGGCAAGGACCTGCGGAGGCACTCCTCACATTCTTCGTGATTCCCAGTGCGGGCGGCACAGCCTTTGTACCCTCAGGAAGCATTCCTGCATGAACAAATAAGAGTGGGCGGAGTCTGGGGCTCCCAGCAGGAGCATTAGAAAAATATATAATTAAAATAATAATAATAATAATAATAATAATAATAATAATAAAACATCCACACAGGTGGATCTCTGTGGACCTCTGTGTCTGGAAATGCACCTTACCTTTCAAAGCTCTGTGTAGGTATGGGTACGACTAGCAAGAGTTTGTGGGTGGGGGGGGGGGGGGGGGCAACTATTCAACATACATCTCAAACAAATTTCACAAACGCAACGCAAAACCATGGCGGCTCAACCCAAGTAGGATGTGCTGCGTCGGGTTATTTCACACCTGCTCGGCGCGACCGTGTCGTCAGCTGCCGGTGCCCACGACGAGCGAGCGCGAGCATTTACAGCTACAGTACAAGTAAACAAACCTACGAAACCAAAACAGAGCGGGTTTGTCATGGTGGCTGCGCAAGAGGACGGCGTTCATTAAGAGCGCCGCTCTGGATCTAGAACGTTCCGGTTCTTAGCTACCTTAAAAGGAGACAGGATACATTTCTCAGAAGAGAACAGGTGGTTTTAATTCCAGGGAACATCTTTCTGTCAGCAGCAGCGGCAAAGTGAATTGGGGGTGAGGCTAATTAAGTAATTACGCCAGGGTTGTTTTAAAGCAGGACCTCGTCGAGGGGCTACTGGTGATTGGTTCCTGATGCTGAATCTCACCCGAGGCCTTGCCAGTGCCAGGCGTTCTTACAAACCGCCTCTGACCACCCAGAAAACGAACCTGGCGCTCTTAAAGAATACATCAAAGTGTGAAACATTCATTCTGGATCCTTGGGCCTACCCAAATCTGAGCTCGTACGACATGGTCTGAATATGGAATTCTGGGTAATTAAAACCATCAACCATCACTGATGCTTCATAGATGGGGGAAGAAGTGTGGACCACATCTGCAGATTTCAAAATACCACCGACATATGCTTCTTTTTGCAAATGTGACATTTGGTTGCCGCTTTTAATTAATTGATTTATTTAAACTCTGCCAGAGATCAATAGGCACATGCCCGGCACTGTCAGGTACGTTTATTATTTACACAATCAGCTCTTTTTGGCTCCAAATCCCCCCCCCCCCCCCCCCAGCTCTCCAAACCCTCCAATTTCAAACCGCAGGCCAACCTGCTGACACCAAATGAAAATTGATCTTTGCCGTGTGCCCGTTTATAATTTTGGATTAGCGGAGAAAAGCACGGTCTGGACTCTGGGTTTCGTATTCAATTCCCCTGGCTGCCCCCGGCAGCTGGGGCGGCCTAGACCCCGCCTGCATTTCTCCCCATTATTCTAATTCCATTTCGCCCCTTTCAGAATTTCGACAGCTTCCACTTCCATTAATCACCAAAACAGCAATTCAATTTCTGCGTTCCATTTCCCGTCTCCCAGAGTGACCGCGCAGCATTGCCCGTATGCCAATACCATGGGCTATGACTTGCAATTTTCACCCATCGCTTACTGAAATGGAGTCTAATTCTCGGGAATATGACTTTCAGCTCTCTCCCTTGCTACAGCCGCCCGCCCGCCGGCTCGCTCACTCACTCCCCCCCCCTCGCCATCCATCCCCACCCCCCCTCCTAATACAATTCAAAATGATTCTGGCTGGAAATCGGCCGGGTGGCCAAACGCTGCCTGAAAAACCTTGAAATTAAATTACCGCGCCCCTCTCTGTGCGTCACAGACAGCACCTGGGGCACCGGAGTGGGCAGAGACTATGCAGCAAACCTTGTCCCTCCGAGGGCAGCGTGCGCCCTGCCCAACCCCGAGGTAAGGGCTCGCTGGACGGGAGCCTCATCTCATGCGTGTTCATCGACCACGAAATATATAAACAAAATTTTCTCTTTAAGGCGCTACAGCATTTCTCAGTTCTCAGACCATGTGACACTTCCCCAGCTTTGCAATTACAGGCCAATATTGCAAGATCTGTCGGTAGTTTCCACAACTGATGTCAACGGAGAAAAAAATTAAACATGACATATTTTGCTGTTTAAAGGTGTTTTTACTCAATTTCTGAATCTGCCAACTTAACACCTCAAGTGACCAGAGAGAGAGAGAGAGAAAGAGAGAGAGAGAGATGATCTGTTAGAGAGCCAGCAGTGCTACCCAATCGCCGCCCTGCTACCTCGTCCAAATAGCATGCTGACACAGGATACAGCCGCTCCCGGCCCATGTCCATGCCACGCCCCTCAGTGACACGCACAGACACACGTAAACAACACGCGCGCACACGCACACACACACACGCACACACGCCCTGCTCAGGCAACCCCCCTCCCCCACCCCCGGCCGTGGCCCCGCGCAGCCCTCAGCTGAACCCCTCCACCGCCGGGGCTGACGTCAGCGGGGGCCGGTGGGGCCAGCATTCCTGAAGAGTGGGCCGGCACGCTGGTGGGAAGCGCGCGCAGCCTCAGCTGTGGTGGGGGGGGTGGGGGGGGGGGGGCAGACCCCGTGCGGAGGCTTGGCGGCCTGCCAGAGCTCTGAGCTCAGCATTTTGCAATGCACTTCCTCTTTAGCAAACCGCTGGCCTGCCGCCTCCGGGGGGGGGCCACCTTTAACCCTCCGTCTCCCGGCTACCGCGCCTCACACAAAACAGTGCACACACAAGTCAGGGGGGGCCTGCGGCGGCGGTGACGGCAAGGTCACTTCCCACACCATAAACCCCCTTAGCTTGCGCACGCACACGCACACGCACACACACACACACACACACACACACACACACACAAAGAGCTGTGGGGAGGTTCCTCGCTGTATCCAGTTTAACCCTTCAATGTACCCCCTTTCCATTTGTATTTTCCAGATTTAAGAAACAAACAATTCTATTAGCACTAAAAAAAAACAACCTTATAAACATTTTTCCTCACACATTATATTTAAAAAGCTGTTTAAAAATTACTTTTCTAAACCGGAGGAACTCACAGCCATAACCCAAGCCATTCAGCTGATCCAGGGCGCTATTTAAGACTGGGGGGTGGGGGTGAGCTGGATGTACGAGGATGACATTTAGCGCCCTGAGCAACGAGGAGGAACCCCCCCCCCCCCCCCCACCGCTTTGCATATTTCCACATTCACAAGCTCCCACGTACAAGAGCCGCGCCTCTGAAACGTCACCCGCCCTTATTCTGTCACCACACTTATAATAATAGTCATAAAAAAACACATCTATCTTCTTGCCCATTAAGGTCGTGGGAAAAAATAATAACAATAAAGTCAAACTGAAACCCAAATATGGCTGCTCGACATCGCACAGTATTGCGAAGGGAATTTCCTAAACAGAATTTACAGATGGTAGAGCGGTGAAGAAAGAAAACAACCAGAATAGATCAAGATGAAAAAGTAAATGAGAGAGAGAAGGTGAAAATGAGAATGACGTCATTATGTATGCAGGTGGTTTGAAGTTGCATATATTAACAATAAAAACACGGCAAGCCTCAGATTAACCGGATCAGCCGTTAAAACGTCACCTGGGATTTTTTCATCATTTCTGAATTAGCATCAAACCGTCTATTTGCAGATGCACTTCAGAGGGCAATCATAAGGGGGGGAGACATGCATAAGGTTTGTGTTTTTTTTTATTATTATTATACAGAGCCCTATGTAAACATGGGGGGGGGGGGGGGGGCGAGGCTGGCCATTAAACGGAAAACAAAATCAACAACTGACCTTTTTAAAATGGCCATGTTCATTGTGACAAAATTGGATTCCAAAAACATATTCCACAATTTAAAAATATATAATTCATGTTAAATATACTTCAGTTTTTGCTTATATTCACTAAATACGTTCCAAGGATCTTTAAAGAAACAGAGACAACATACGAGCTGGTTCCGTGTCACGAATATATTTAACATGTTTTTCAGGGTAAAATGAACAATCCCATCCCCCAGTAGACTTAAAAAAAAAAAAAAAAAGCTACGTTACAAAACGGGGTAATTTTAAGTGCAGTTTAAGTTTAGTGCCAAATCCTCAAGAATTCACTTCTGGCTTTTCTGGTAATGATACGGGCCGTCAGTAGCATCCGGAGTGGCATCCGGAGGCCCGAGATCGCGGCTTTCAGTGGACACTTCGCCAGGAGAGAGGCAGGCCGCCCCCCTTAGAGGGACGCTAAGCTCTGGGCTCGCCGACTTGCCCCGAATTGGGGGGGGGCCCAGACAGGTCTTCCCTTTCTCACATTGCCTCACCGTTTGGAGGAGGTGGGGGAGGGGGTGGAGGAAGAGGTGGGAGAGATGGCCGGGGGAGGGAGATGCCCGCCCCCCCCCCCTCCCGAGCCAGACGCCATCCACAAATTAGGCCAATGAGGTTTTTACTATTTAGGTCAATTGGCATCGTCTGTAATGCAATCTTGGGCAGCTCCGGAGGGGTAGCCGGGACAAATGAGATTACGTAAAACGGGAATGCATGACTAAATAGCTTAATTAAGCTTCACTTGGCATATTCATCCATGCAGTCACCCCCCCCCCTTACCTTGATTAATAGTTACTTTAAAGTATCCTAAAAAGCACGGCAAGGACACTATCTAAGAACAGCGCATCGGAAATAACCATTTACGAGCACGCGCACACATGCGGAGCCAGGCGAGTGTGACAACAGACACGTCCTCGCGACTTTACCGCTCGGCGCCCCACCGCTGTCACTAAGAGACCCAGGGGAGGCGTCCTGCCTTATCACGCCTCGAAGTACGCCAGCCCCCGCTGCCGGCCATTAACCGATTCTCCCTGAGCTGCGCCCCACGACCGAACACAGTTCCACTTCACAAGTCTGATCGTGCTGGGGCCAGCGGTGGGGCCGTCAGCCGCACTGGCCGTGCTGCGTGTGCGTGAGACCCGGCGTCCAGACCAGGTTTGGGCCCGCTAGTCCACATTGTTCCTGCTGGGACAGGACAAGCACCATGCGACTGAGCAGCAGAAAATGGATCAGACACAACGTGCATCTCTGTTGCAGATTCTCCTTCAGCGACATGCATACAGGCAAAGAAAGGAGACGGCAATAAAACAGCGTTATTCTTCAAGGGGAGAGACGAGATCTGCCGGGCGAAGAGAAAACCAACATTTTTTCCTCACAAATACACGTGATCAAAACAACAATGTGTTTGTTTCCCTCTTTGATTGAAACACTTTCTGAAAAGCAGTCATCTCCAGTTAAACGACTAAAACATTTGTCATGTCTAGCGCCCTCCCCCCCCCCACCACCACCCACCCCCACCTCAATCACTGTTTTTTTGGCAAGCGTTTTGAAGAATCTATTTCAAGTTGGTAGTTGTTCCTTGTCTGGTTGAATAAAACCGGCAGGGAAACGGGAAATATTCCTTCCCATTACGCCGTCAGGACGGATTCTTTTATCACGGCTTCTGGCGGAGTGCAGCCGCTGCTCCGCTCTGCGCCAAAGCGTTTTTCGGCAAGTTTCCGTCAAAAATAAAGCCAAATAAATACATAAATAAATAAATTTCCCTTTAAGCCATCAACTGACGGGACCCAGTACCCAAAATCATTTGGCACTCCCCTGGGCTTGGGCTAGTCCCCTAAAAGGCCGGGTCACCGAATCTGAACACGTGCATTTACGGTGTGTGTGTGTGTGTGTGTGTGTGTATTTGTCTAAGGATTTCTGCATGCAATAAAGCAGATTTGCACATCTTCATGAGTCAGTGGCTTAATCGGAAGCCATTTCCTGCTGGTCTGTGCTTGTTGACCGTCTGCGGCTATGAAAAAAGAGTGGGAACATTAATAGCTTAAATGCAAATTTATGCAAACGACCACCCCCCTTTTCCAAGCATGGTATGAGTAAAGGGTCTATACAGTTATTCCCTGTATCGATGCTTTATAAGTGGTGGGCTCACTCCTGACAGCCATCTGTAGGATAAAGGATCTAAGGGGAGGGAGGGGGGAGAGAGAGAGCGAGAGAGAGAGAGAGAGAGAGAGAGAGAGAGAGCGAGAGAGGGGAAGGGAGAGCAGTTTCACAGGATGTGAAAGTTGAGAACATCATTGCAACCACCTGTTTAAGTTGGTGTGGCAAGTGTGCACGCGTGCGTCTGTCCTCGTGCGGCGAGCTGCGACCGACAGATGCATCAGGAGCAGTTGAGAGTGAACACGGGGGAGGGCTCCTCTGCGCTTACTGCTGCGACGCTGCGCCTCTCATCTAAAGGCATGCCACACGCTCCACCCTCCACCAATCTGCGAAGGGTTTCGGGAACACACACACACACACACAGACACACACACACACTCACTCTCAACTGGGTACCCCTTTCCAACTAGATCTCTCCAAACCGCCACTGAGACCGCGAGGCGGAGATGGGAACCAGAGACGGCACACATGCGCTCTTGGTTGGAGAGACAAAACACACGCGAACGTGGCAGGAAGGACTCTGGGCCAGACCTGCTGCCCGCCCCTGAGGACGCCATGGTTTAAAGCCCCCGGCCCACTACCCAGAGAAGCGGGGAAGCAGCTGCTAGCAGGAGAGGGGGGCAGGGGGGAAAGAGGCGCAAAGAGGAAGAGAGACACAGAACAGACAGGGCGGGGGGGGGGGGGCACCACACAACCATCAGTGCACAGTCAGCTGGGATGAGGGGCAGGTGACACATCGGCACCGCATGCATGCAGAGTTCACATGCCGCCACCCCCCCCCCCCCCCACCGCTGGCTGCCACTGACAGCTCCATAGCGGTAGAAGGTGTGCGGAAGTGAAACTGCTCACTCCCCCCCCCCCAATACATAACGGACGAGATCATGGGGAAACATCAATAACACATCCGAGGGGCTGGTCTGTCACTTCAAAGCTTAGTTATAGTGTTATGTGAAGAGCTCCAGTTAAATTGTGTCGTTTAACCGAATACCGAAAGACTGAAGCACTGGGTTATAATCTGTGCTGATTAAAGTCACGCATCCTGATGGCCTGGGGTGACACTAGGCGTAATAAGATGACAGCGCCATCCTGCTGGGATGGACCTGAGGGGAGTCTAGCCCACAGACAGACACATTCAGGCAAACACTAGAGCAAGACTACTCTACAGCTGCATTAGCTTATTTAGCTGGTGTCCAAAGTGACATATGTACGACGCAGTAATACATCATGGGCAAACAGCTCTCAAGAAGGTGCTAGGCTGACGCTCCAGTGAGGGACCAGGATCGGGGCAAAAATAACACTGGAATACAGAACAGCTACACAGAACCCAACATCAAGAAAGACGGTTCAATAAATAAGACCTGTATAATCTGGGAGGAACAAAGTTAAACCACTGGCAACCTCAAGGACAAATACCATATGAAATAGGAAATCGCACAGATGTATTTACGGACTGCTGGTGGGCCAAATATGGGTACCCCCATTTACCCACAAATGAAAACAAGACTGGCTAGAAATGAGATTTCGTTCATTTCCAAACCTCTAAGGGACCGCTTGCTTTACTCAACACTTCGACACCCCTTGATGAACCCATCACCAATATCTTCACAAAATGTCATGTCCATGCATCTCCCATTGACAAGGAGATAAGCTATCCATCAGAAGGTCAGGCGAGGATTAGGTGCACTCCAGTCCCCTAGAGTCTCTGATGGTTACAGTTTCTGTTTGGTCTAAAATCTTGAATTCCTTGTCTGAAGTGGAATCTGAAGCAGCAGTAAGGGTTATGGGGTCAGAAGCCAATCCCCAGAGGGTGTAGGTTCAAATTCCCTCTTACTGAAAGTGACAACCTATAAATGAGTACAATAGTCTTCTGTTTATTCCATTGAATATCAACTAGAGCACCTCCGGTCAAATACCTTCCCTCAAGGGCAAAGCAGAATCAGGTCTCTTCTTTGAATCTGATCCCCTGAACCTCTGATCCCCCGCCCCCATGACCTTGGCGCAGCCAAATGAATCAATGAGTCAACAAAGCGAGACGTTAGGACTTCACTCTTTGCCGTTCTTGGAAACCCGGACACGCAGAGTTGAGTCCCGCCCTTTGCGAAAGATGTCTCAATCCCTGAAGGAAGCAAGTTTGTCTTTGGCCAAAACAAACCAAAAACAAACAAAACAAAAAAAAATCTGTAGGTATCTCGTTGAAGGCTGAGGCTGCCTTCCCACAACTGCAAGGTGAAGATCTCGATGCCAGTGTTTTTAACACCCTCCTCGGGCCTCATCTAACCATCATTTAGGCACACGGGTCTCTTGATCAGCAGCATGGACCCGCTAGATGCCACTGTTTTAACACCCTCCTCGGGCCTAATCTAAGCAACATCTAGCCACACGGACCTCACAATTAGCAATGTGGACCTGCTATACCATAGTTCCAACATGCCATCTGTTCTTCACATCATTAACATGTTGTGCTTTATATCGTACCAAAATTCGGCAGAAGGGACTAAGGATACACTATGAAAAGAGCAGCAAATTAAAAGGAAAACAATTCAGCAAACATAAAAATCACACACCAACATGAGAGGCCTTGCCTTGGTGTGAAGGATGGCACAAGTTGTTTGGCTTAATATCCCCACATTCAACCCCACAGCCCCATGCGCAGGAGCCAGCAGCACCACATGGAATTCAACTGTATTCCACCAAAGGGGCTGTGAATCAGAATAGCAGGAGGGTGAATCAAGGAATGACGTCCTGGCAGAAAACCAGCAGGTTTGGTTGCAGATGAAGGACAATGAATACCAGGCAGGACCAATCAGGAGAGGTGTGAACCGGCGAGGCACGTTTAGATCACTACTTGCTGGAGGGGTAGTCATTAATAGGGAACTCTGTCTGGAGTAAAATTCGCTGTAGGGGTTTTTAACAGAATAGGTGGGATACAGTCATTGCAGGTGAGGAATTTTCCCATGAGAATAAGAGGCACCTTTACTACAAAGGCAGCTTCAAAGTGACTCAGCAGTTGCCAAACTCCAAAGTGGCACTCGAGCATATTTGAGCCGTGAAACAGCAAAGTAAGTTACGTCCTGCTCGCCGTCGGGCCGTCCTGCTGCCGGGAATGGGCAGGGAGCCTCCGGGATCACGGCGTGTGCCGTGTCGGGCAAGACGCTGGGAGTGCCGCGTCGGAATGCGCTCACACGTGCGCACGCACGGGCGCCTCAGACGTCACACGAGGAGTGGAACTTCTCAACGTCTGATCCCCAGAAACCCAGAAGCAGAAAAACACAAAAGGGCCGGTTGTGGGGGCATGTTTCGAAGCAGAACACCCCAGCTGAAAATAATAGGATGGGATTCCCCATCTTTTCCCCAGCTGGCCATATTGTCTCTCTGCTACAGGTCGGTCTCTTTCTGTCTCTGCTAGCTCTGTGTTAAAGCAGAAGATCAGTACGTGGCTTAAGAGACATCATTACTAAATTTGATTTCTTTAATAATCAAGTTGTTCTGTAACACAAGATACCTGAAAATGCTGACATACAAATTAATATTACAGCATCCCTTGGCCCAGCATGTCCTAGTTCAAGAGTGGTGGCACATCGATCCTTCTCACGCTCACAGGCCGGGGACCTGCATCCCTTGTGCTACTTTTGCTGGTTTTTTTGGGTTGGTAGACCATACCTCTGGGGCTACCCCAAAAACATCAGTCTGCCTTACGCCACTGCAAAGCTAGGCCAACAATGGAAATGAATATCCCACCAGTAGCACAACTGACCCTGGTCAGCGCAGTGAAGAACAATACCAGCACTCCCGACCCTCCCCAACACAATTTTACCACACAATAACCATAAGGGACTCGTATTTCACACTGGGTCCTGGCCCAGCAAACACCAAATGGATGTCGATGGTGCTTCAATGCCAAAGAAACACTGGTCGGGGGGGGGGGGGGGGTAGCTATGAGGACGAGGGGTAAGACTTGCCACAAACGGTCACTTGACTGATCGCATTACACAAGCCGTAATGAAATTCCTGATAGTCCGTTTGCATTAGAAAAAGGAAAACCAACATCAAATTTGAATGATTTATGGGAATGCAAATCTCACCTTGAGGAGAGGCCATGTCATTTGTCTGTTTGAGTGGTTCGTCTGCCTCCTCTCTCTCACACACACACACACACACACACACACACACACACACACAGACACACACACACACACACACAGACACACACACACACACACACACACACACAGCGGTAGACTTCAGGGACGTCGGCTGCATGTGTTCTATTCCTGTCCAGTGCATCCTCCCCTTGCCCCTCCACATCACATAGAAAGAAACCACCACAATCACCTAGTTCCCCCTCGACTTTGGTCTCTCTGTTCTATTTCGGGGCGCGGGCAGGAGCGGGCGGGAGCGGGCAGGAGCGGGCGGGAGCGGCCAGAGCAGCAGCCCAGCTCAGGCTCCACTGCGGTGGCTACCCGGCACTCGATGCAGTGCCTCAGAGGCCGGGACAGTTGTAACCACAAAGGGGGTGGGGTGGGAAGAGGGGGTGCTGCCCCTGGAAAATCCACCACACAACCAAGAGGAGCTTTGTTCCTGCACCGTTTCCCCCCGAGGGGGACGGCACGGGTGCGGACAGCCCCCTACTCAAGACAGCCCCTCCCCCCCAGTGAGACGCAAACTGCCACCCCCACTTCCCAGTCATCCTACGCCGTCGTTGGCCTTGGAGGGGGAAGAAAACACCACCAATTTATCTACAAGCACAGTCAGGCCCCCGGGGATGGGGTGTGGGTGCGGGGTTAGGTTAGTGGGTTTGGGGGGGGGGCAATCTTTCTACCCAGTCATGCCCCTCCTCATTCTTCTTTCCACTGTTACCTCTGAAGGTTAGGACTGAAAGAGAAAATACAGCACTGGATATAGATGGGCTGGGAGGAAGGGAGGAAGCCATCCTGCAGGCCTAACTGGGGGGGGGGCTAACTAAATATTAACCAACAAAAATACAGCTGCTGCCTCAAACAATGGCCGGTCCGGCCTGCCTTCCTGCTGCCAAAGCAGGGGGGGGGTGCATGTCGTATCCTATCGATCAGTAGTTCTCAGTCCTGTTCCTGGTGCCCCCTCCCTCTAGAACGTTTCCATTCCAACCCTACCTTAAACACGCTTATAGGGTCCTTAATAGGGTAATAATTAATTTAGTAAGTTGAAAGCAGTGTGGGTTGGAATGAAAACATTCCAGTGAGGGAAGACGGGAACAGGACTGAACTACTGCTATAGATGAACCCTGTCTGCATGCGTGTGTGTGTGTGTGTGTGTGTGGACATAATATAGACACACACTCATTCAATAAGCACAGAGATTCGTTATATCAGAAAACTACTCTGATTTTTTTTTTTTTAAAGGTCATATCTCCCCTCCATAAATCCCTTCTACCTGACAGAGAAGGGCCTTTCTCTGGGACTGGGATGCTGGAATATTATATCATCCTTACTGGTTACCCGCAGGTTACACACACATCAAGTAGTAACAAAGAGGGGGGAAAAGGCATAAGTACAGGAAGAGAACAGGAGAGGAACCTACCACACGGGACAGAACAGGACTCCACGCTACCTTCTGAAACCTTCACCCACAATGCATGGAGGTCCATCATGCCCACATTACAAAACAATTCGGGCACCTCCTGGGGAGGAGAGATGCCTGATAAGACAATAGGAGAACAACAAGACGGCTTCCCATTGATGTCGACCGTCCCAGGCACTGCCTCCGTGTCCCCGGCGCTGAAACACGCACAGGGGGATCTGCTGTGTGGGCGCCTCAGTGAGCTTCAGATTTACTCGCAGGACAACAGGAGACCAACACTGAACATTTCAGCAGATCTTTCTAGAAGAATCCGAGCGTACCTAGAATGCCCAGCTCCGTCATGCTCCTGATTTTATGTACTTCAGGTCAGTGTCTGCAGCTCTTTTTCAGGTCTTGCGCGCACACACACATACACACACACACACACACACACACACACATATACACACACATATACACACACACACACACACACACACACACACACACACACACACACACACACACACACACACAACCCTCCACATTAAATGACATCAATGCAAAACAGTTCAGCTTGGACTTTCTGACTCCGTAAAGTCTCACAGTGTTGACGTCTGAAAATAAGTGCTGGAATTGTGAGCCCCATAATTAGCTGGATGACCCCCCCCCCTCCTTAAACCCAAGTGTACTCTCTCATTCAATATATTAAGAATTTGCACTCAATCAACACCTACAACAGGTTGCCATGAAATTTTTTACACAAGTGTGATTTATTGAGTTCTACCTGAAAGAGAAAACAGACGCAAGAGAACATTTAAACAGTTACTCAAGTCAGATGCTAAAGGGGCAACAGGCCTAGGTGAGAAAACACTGCACACCAGACACTGCCAGGAATGACGCCTTTAATGAGAGACGACAACAACAGGCCTCCAGCCCCACTTTGCACAGTTTACCTGTTTTTTCCAAACAAGGTTTATGTCCACATTCAAAGAAAGATATGAGATCAATTACGCTCATTATTACAACCAACATCTTTTGGATCGTCGAAAAGTCCATTGGGAAAAAAATTGTTCCTGGGCTTGGTAGTGATGCAGGCTCTCTTTGCCTCTTTTTCAGAGTTGCTTATGTTCCTGTTCCATGATAAAGCAGTTTTTTGGTAGCGCTCACAAAATTAGCATTTTTGCTAATTCAGGCTGGATTAACAGTGCCTTGGAAGACGTTCTGCTCATATCAGCACAAGACAATCAAAAAAGGTGAAAATACAGGCCAAACTGAATATGAGGTTTGATCAGGGCCAATACTGCAGAACTGGGATGTACAAAAAAAAATTACGCTGACGATGTGTTTGACTATTACAACACAAATGGTGGCAGATTTGATACCGAGCAGGACTGTCTCTGTTTTAAATAAAATCTCCTGGGGAGAGACACCAAATGCTGCCAGTGGCCTTGGCCATGATGGAACACATTGAAGGCACAGCGCCTGCATGGAACTAACGCTCAGGAGATGGGAGCTGAGGCTGGCCACAGATTCTGAGCTTGGCACAGGCACCCAGTGTCCTTTGTGTGCTAGGGAGGAATGCCCATCTGCACTTGATGCCCCCCCCCACCCCCAAAACACGAACAGCACCCCGACAACTGTATCATCACAAAGAAGTCCTCAGTTTCCATCTCAATGTAGGTTAAACGGTTTGCATAATTCAATGCCCAAATAGCTTGCCGTTTAAGCCTGTGATGCACAAAGGCTGGCCCAGCAAGACCCTTCAAAATGAAACATAGCCAAATTAAGTTAATGAAACAACTAAAAAAATGTATATAAAAGTATGTATACTATATATAACACAAAACACAAAATAGCACAAAAAGTAAATGAGGACCATCCCTCCTCCAGCAGCTTCCATAAAAATCCTGCTAGAATCAGAGATGTTTCCATAATGAGATCTGACTGGGTTCATATCAGCCAGGCTGGGGGGGGTGGGGTGGGGAATGGAGGGGGAGTTAAGGTTGGATCAGCTTATTTTGGTATGTCAGCCCTTCCAACTGTAAATATCCATCTGATGAAAGGACACTGCGCTATTTCAATATTTCTGGGCATGGTCCTAGTACCCAGATGGCCGTTACGAATGCAGCAGTGCGCCGAGATCTAAAGAGGTGACTGTCAGCACGCTCACTCGGCGAGTGCCAATCTGCTCCGCCACTCTGGACTCCAAAAACTTTACCCAAGCCGAGCACAACTATTAGTGGTTTAAAAAAAAAATGAAAGAATACAAATGCTAGCTCTTTTATCACTACAGCTTGCCCCTCCGCATGCCATGGCTCGCGACAAACTCAACACGCTTGTGCAAGATTCACGCTTCAGATCTTAAATTCTGCACTTCTGTGCACAAAATGTCTGGGATGTCAAAGAAGAGCTGTTAAAGGCCGGACTGACATCTAAGCGGGTCCCTAAGAAGGTTTTTTGGGGGGGGGGGGGGCAGGAGTCTTTACAGCACACACCCACACCCTTCACCTGCTTGGCCACCACCCTGAAGACGTCCCTTTGAACGTTCACCCCTGCTAATTAGTCTAGATCCCCACTGCATACACGCTGCTTATCACGTCATAAAATGGAGGACAGACACCAGCTCCCCCTCTCTGACACCTGACAGCCAGCCAAACGCTAAGCTCTTTGTGTCGAACAAATAAAGATGATTTACAGCACATATGAGAGCAGTGATGACACACACAGTCATCTGGGACAGATATATGACTTTTGGAATACACGTACTGAGACTAATGACCCCTTGGTGGAACAGCAGACATAACACAACAACACGTCCTTCTCCAGACCATAATCCTTACCTCATAATGCTCACCATCTTGCAAAAACTCCAAACATCCTCTACATAGGCACTGTGGCATGACTATTTTGAGCCGTTGTGATGAGACCAATATCCATTCCAAATAAAGGGCTTTCAAAGAGTCTACTACCTACAACATCTGTTGACCAATACTTGCATATACGCACTCACATACACACCAAACATGTATAGATTACCCGTTAGATAGATATGACCATACAATGTTTGTATAAGGATTATCTGTTTATGCTGCAGACCTGATACTTCCCCATTTAATTAATTTCCTATTTTTCAGATTTGTAGGACACCATTATGCCAGAAAATTTGAAGTGCACATTTAACCAGAGCACCGTTTCATTGCTTAATATGCATATTCAGAAAGCATTATTATACACACACATCTGCATATATAACACATAAAGGCATACTTGTTTCCAAACTGATACCCACTATATAATTTTATAAGCAATGATATCTAAAGACATATACTCCATAAAGGCCTTCAAACAGATAGATTACACCTAAGCACTAACAAAAAAAAAAAGTTAAAAACTACATTTCCCCCCATTTGTGAACAAAGATGAAAATTAAATGCAGTCCCTGTGATCTTTTCCATTAAAGACTTATTTGCTGACATTCATGTTTTATTATCTTTTAAAAATTATACTGAAATACAGAACCAATATAAAAAATACTGCAATGCCAACACAACTGCCTGAAAGATGAAGAAACATATGCCCACAAATGATTACCAATACTCCCAGAATCACTCTGGATGACCTTTGCCATAATAACCCAGGGACAGATGAATGATGCAAGCTTCGCTGTGGGTGGGGCTGGGTAAACCGCACAGGGGATGAAGATGGGGGAATGAACTTGACCTGGTTAGGAGGACAGAGGCTGGTTGGTCCGTCAGACTATGCTTCAGCAACCAGGAAGGGAGTGGAGGTGGGGGGGGGGCACTTGTTCCCAGGTATATCACCTTTAGCTACCCCAAAACTAAAGGAAGCCGGGGGGGGGGGGGGGGGGGTCATTCACAAAACTGAGATGGAGACCCATGACCACACGGGATGACCCAACCCCCCCCCCCCCCACCACCACCAAACAGGCTGCCAACTTTTCCATGTCTGCCATGAAGCACTCTGGAATCTCTTAAACACTGAGTAAGGACCACAGCCCACAAATAAATGAGTATGCCTGTATTTGTCAGAAAAACATCTGGCGTCTCCTTACATAGAGTTCCAGATTCTCTGGGGTCTTCCCAAATGACACTGTTAAGACACCAAATATTAATTTCCCCCACAAAAAAATCATTATTAAAAATGAAGACCAGGGGAAGTTCCCCGTGCTGGCTGTGGGGTAGTAAATATCGAGTTTTATGGCTGTCCACCGGGGACAACAGCAGGGTTGAGCGAGGCCGAATTCGCTCAAGTGTATTTGGTTTTCCCACACGCAGCTTCCGTTGCCAATTCCCTTCTTTCATTCCCACCCCCTGCTACACACAAACACACTAAGACAAATCCCTTTTCCTGTTCAGTGCAGCTACAATGCAACACATTTGCCCCGACTCACTCTACCCCTGTCCCCCAGTCAGCCCCTCTTCAAAACAACCACTAACTGAACCCCTTCACTGCTGGCCTTCCCCGAGTAGATTGCATCTTTTATTTATCACCGCTTGGCTTTATTTTTTTCCAGTGAATTCCAGGCTGAAATGCAATCAGCCAAGAACCCCTCCCTGAGTGTGCTCCTGTCATTCCTCATTGCAAGCATGCAGAATGAGACACACACACACACCGGCGTGCGCACGCACACACAAAAAGGAGAAAGGGTTCATCTGAGCAAACAAAACCAAAGCTAATTCTAGTCTGTTGCATACAACTAGGGAACGGGCAGAGAGCAGAGCCTCTCAGTGTCAGAAAACCACACAAAATGCAAAAAGGACTTAATCATATGCACGGCAAACCAAACAAAGGCACGTCGGTTGTACTGCAAGCAGGAATCGAGCCACAATTTTCTTTTTAAAAAAGAAAGATAACACTCTAAAGGACATTTACAGATTGCACTGGAATTTAAATTAACCACAAAACCTAATGAGATTAAAATCCAGAACCCTTTCAAAGGATGCTGAACCCCCTCCACCCCCATCAAAAAAAATCACAGGTCTCTGAGACTAATTGCTTTAACGAATGCAAAAAAAAAAACAACAATAGGTGGCTGACCCTCGAACCTGGGCGCAAATTCAGATCCCTGAGATAATAGGGCTGGACAACGGATAGCCGAGGACGTGCTGACACTCTCACACCTCTTCGGTGTGTATTGCCTTTTCCCCCAGTCGTTTTAATCCCTTAGAAATGACAACGTTTTTCGGGCGGCTTGATTTACGATGCGGAGCGAAAAAATCTGCCCGGTGTGAACGGGACGAAAGCGGAGCAGAACCGATTTGCTGCAAATTGCCGATGTCCGTCAACAAAATAGAAGCCCTGCAGCTTTAAACCGCCGTCCCTCCCACCCCTCTCCAAATATCTTCTATTTAACAAGCAGTGAAAAGAAATAAAAAGGCGCTTTTGTACGCCTTCCTTTTGGATGGTGACAGGAAGCTGAAAAGACACAAATGAACATGAAAATGGGAACAAAGTGCCAAGCTTTCAATGGGGATGCCTGACGGCTATTTGATATGCGCACTCGGCAAATACAAGCTTAAAAAGACTGTGGTTGCTGCTCCCAGGGAAAATAAATAGCAGCATCGGTCTTTAAAATTATAATAAAACGATTAGGTTCGTCGACGTCTAAACAAGTGCGTCCTGTTCCTCTCCACCTGCTAGCGAGTGACATTTGTATTTTCAGACAACACGTTGCCTTAGAAAAAGACGATAAACCTTGTTTAGATTGCTACGCCAAATAACCTCCCCCACCACGGTGCCTTTCAGTCCCACGGTGAAAAAAAAGATAAACAGAATAGACAGACGAGCGAGAAGGGCCAGTCCTTCCTTTCTTTTCATAGCTTCCCATGCAAACACTAAAAAAAAAGGAAGCATCTTTCGAGACAATCGATTCACCGATAAAGTAGATCAAAAATAACCACGCGACTATAAAATCGCATCGCCCAGCAAACCTTATAACAGCGAGACCTTCAAACCCACTGAATCACTAATTCACTTCCGTAATTATTTTTTCCATTCCGCTAACAAGGTAGCTAATATGCTGAAAATGTTATTGGCCGAATGGAGCACAAAAAACAGAAAATTTCTATATATTCTCTTCGATGTGTTATGAGGGGGGACAACGATTGCCTTTACCTAGCTGGGCAAAGTGAAATGTATTGTGTTCATGCTGATTGCATGCAAAGCCCCGTCATATGTCTCTGCGATAGCTAGCTAGCTGCATTCCTTCCTTTGTCCAAAGCAAAATAGCCAGCCAGCTCTTGATTTCCATCTTGTCCCCCCCTCCATTTTTTACACAATGCATTACAGTTTTTAATCTGGCAGGAATCCAGTTATTGTTTTATTAGACGTTTCATTATCGTTTTCTCCTAAAGATAAGCCTTCTGAAATGAACGCGAATAAATAAAGCACTTTTCCTCCCCCCATGCACGACTACTCACCGACTTGCAGTACGTTGTCTACGCAGCCACTTTCAAGCAAAGCGATACCCCGTCGGAAAGGCAACCGAGTCTCGTCGCTGTTTTCCCCGGCAGCTCCACTCTCCTCCCCGCCCGTGTTGAAGGACGAATACATGCAGATCTCCCGTTCGCTCCTGGGGAATGACCAGTACACGATCCTCCTCTGGACGGGCTCCGGAATCCTTTCAAAGCGCTCCTCCACCCTCTGAAACGGCCACTTCTCTGCTACTTTCCTCGCAGCGATGTCCAGCAGGGACTCCGGGCTCTGAGTTTTGCCAGACCCCCCTTGGGCAGTACCCTGACCGCCACATAAGGCTCCACCAGCCCTCTGTCCCTGTCTGCACGCCGGATTATAGCCGGGTCGGCAGCAGAGCCGTTTAGCTGGGGGTTGCTGAACGCGCTCCGCCATGATCGCACTGCTTTAGCTGTACAGCCAGTCACCGTACCATATAAACGGGATAAGGAAGAGAAAAGGATACACTTTGGTCGATTGTTCGCCGAGTATGGGCAGCGTGACCGTATTTGGTAAAGTGGGCGGCCGCTCGACGTGTTGTCAAATCCTTTGTGTGGCCAAATTAAGAAAAGGGGGCGGTCCTTTGGCCGGCTGCCAATACCTTTGCCGTGCTAAAAAAGGAGTGAAAGGCGGAATTCCCGAACGTCGGCAAATCCTATGTGAAGCCATCCGGCACAGAATAGGAGGAGCTCCAATGACTCGAAAAACTTTTAAATTCTTATTGATTGAGTTTAGCAGCGGAGCTTTAATCTATGGGCGGTCCCCTACCCCCACCACCCCCGCCAGGCGTGAACGACTGCTTTGACTAAGGAGGTCTAAGATAACTCTGTTACAAAACATCCGGAGAGTCGGGAAGAGGGAGGACGGGTTTGTGGAGTTTCTCGGTGTCCGCTAAGGCCGAACGCTTTGATGTTGGCTGTCGGCTGTCAGTGGGAGGAGGGGAAACGCGGCCCCTGAGCATTGTGACGCTTTATTTGGAATGGAATGAGGGCCTGGTCCGATTAGCGTTCGATGGCCGCCTGGCCTAGAATCTTGGCCGTACCGTTCGGGTGATAAATAAGCCTGCCGTCGGGATATTTTCCCCCACTTTCAAAACAGGAGCACGATTATTCAGCAGGAAGATGTATTTCGTTGCAAGTATAATTTTACAGACGATAGATCCTGATGTATTCAGTCGTTCAGGTATAAATGGGAGCATATTTCTGTCGTGTATCCCGCTACGCTGCAGAAAGGGACAGACCTTATCAGTTCGTGATCGAACCCCAAACATGTTGTATATCTCAGCTGCTCGTTGCTTCTCTTATCACCGGCCCCCCAAGCTGGAGGCGTGCTTGCTTCCCCTGCTTCGTGATGTACTCACATCATCTACTCGTCCATGTTCAGGCGTGGCGAATTCGGAAAGTTTCTGGACAGGATGATACTGGAGACTTGGGTTAAAATGTGACCCGGCGGGGGGGGAACTGACCAACTGGGCGCCGTGGCGACTGCACGGGAGGGTGCGGTATATCCGCTGTGGATTATCGCAGGCGATCAATTATTTTAAAAACGTATCTTAAACTGTCTTTATTATTGATTAGTCTTATAAGTTCTCGCATAACCAGTAAATAAGTCTAGAAAGATTGTATTTCACTGACTATCGCAACATAAAAAATAAATGATCTTATTTTACGTTAAAGAAATAATCAAACAATTTACGAAAAATGTATATATTTACCAACTTGATCATGTTGGAAAATAAATTTAATTAGCTGGTTATAGACAATATTGCGTCAAGTGTGACCAATAATTTTATAGTTTTTTTTTTTCACAAGAATTACAGTTTCACTCAAAATTGTAAGCCTATGTTTTGAAATATATTAGGGTGTTTTAGGGGGGTTTGTAGCTATTGAAATATCAGGGGCTTAAGTGAAGTTTACCCAGGGCTTGACTTTTTTTAAGGAAGGAAGATTGGCATCTGGGCTAAAAAAGCTCAGGGCTGGGCTTAAAATACTGAGGGCTATAACCGCAAGTGATCGGACCTAACGGCACCCATGAGGTGTGAGAAACAAATATTAGCACAGTATGGTTGGGAACCATAAACCAAATATTACAAATTAATGTAACTCCTGATAAAGCAGGAATTGATTGACTCCCTAAGGATTAAGCCACTGGTCAAATATAAAGACTAAGTTCTCTTTTTATTTGGAGTGTATCTGCAAACAAAGTTTATGAGCTACCTAATCTACGTTCTGGGGTTATTCGGCACTCTTTTAGCCCATATTATCTTCCTTTAGGACTATTTAAATGTGATCAGGTGCCCCCAGTAATGGCAGCATTCGCCGTCCTGCAGTAAGAATTGTCGCAGGCCATGATTTGGTTTTTGTCACTTTTCGTCTTATTCATATAAACAGAGCCGCCTGTAAAAAGATTCTTGGAGTCCTTGCACGTCTGAAATCAATCCCCACACTGGGTGACGGGAGAGAAAGAGATTCTCTACTGAAGAGAAATCACAAGCACTGCCCTCCCCTCAGGTTAATAAAGCCTTTTCAGTACCTGTCCATTTTGCCTCTGGCTCTGTTCTCTGTCTGGCCTGGAGGTTGCTCTTGAGAGACACCACAGCATTTCACTATGTTGTGAGAACAAGCTCTGCACAGTGCAGTTCAGTAAAATGGAATTTGGCCCATTTGTTGTATATGATTGGTTACTTCCCGCCCTGTTATATTTCAGGGTCAGTTCCTAGGGACAGTTTAACATCGCTCTTACCTGGGCATTGGAGTCCTTTGTCTTGTATTGCGTTACTGTTTTGCCCCCCCCCCCCCCCAACTACAGTACCAATGTGTTCCGAAACATATGTAACAATAAAACATGAGCCATAGTTGGGGCTGTTGTGTGGCTCTGTGCCTCAGATCGTTGTGTCTGTGATGATCAGAAAGTCACTGGTTTGAATCCTGCCCTTAGCAAAGTGCTTTCATCACTGGGCCTATGAATGAGACCCTGGACTTCCAACTGCTCCAGGAACCACCTGGCCCTGCTCTCAAAAACATGCATGTTGCTTTGGGAAAAAGAATCTGTTAAATAAATAAAATTGTAATTTTCAATGTAGATCCTTATGGTTCTCGACCAGTCCTCTGTTGTAGCCTAAGCTATGACTAGAAGAATCTAACTGTAAAATCCTCCATTGCGTGCAGTACAAGCCAGAAACAACAAAAAATATATCTGTTACTGGCAGTATGACTACATACTAGTCGTTGCATATTTAACATATTTTGCTACCTATACACAGGCTTGTTAACACTTGCTAGGACAAACCCAGTCTTAGTGACAGAGCTGCTTCTGGATGAAGGATCATATAGGTGACTGGCACGTCTTTCCTATTGACCTTGAATGATGCCTGCCAAGTGCACTGGTGGATGTGGGTGGTGGTAGCACTGTAGGTTTACTTTTTTATTTTCCTTTCAAAGCACAACTTATGAAACCATCATCAGCATCACAGTTCCCATTAGGCAGGGGTTCCCCAGCTTAATGACGTCCGTGAAGATAGAGTCAAGATTCAAGAGTTTGTCATACTCATAGTAAACAGGCAGTTCCAGTGTGCAATGAACATCTTCATTCTACATGTCCTTCCTTTAAAACAGGGTTTCCCAACCCAGTCCTCAGGGACCCCCCAGACAGTCCACACTTTTGCTCCCTCCCAGCTCCTAGTATGACTCAACCAAACAATGATTAACAAAGCAACCAATCAAGAACACCGAATGCCTGATGCAGCTGTGTTAGGAGCTGGGAGGGAACAAAAATGTGGACTGTCTAGCGGTCCCCGAAGACTGAGTTGAGAAACACTGCTTTAAACACAAACTACCACAAAACAGATCGACACTATGAATTAGCTATAAATGATGAATTTCCCCCCATTATGAAACAATGTACTTATAAGTTAATGTGGGCCAGGACAATGCGATTGTTCCCTGGATGACAAATAGTAAATTGTAATTTTTCACAACAAACACTGAATGCATTTCCTGATAGGGATTGATGATCTCTGAATTAAACATTTTACAGACCTTTTTAAATATTGTTATTATCATCCAAGATTGAGAATACAAAAGAAATTTCAAATTTCATAGGCAACATTTTTAAAGATTTTTAGTCTTCCTGTTTCCATGACGTAAAAATCACCTAACCGTGATGCTGGGAGCATGTAGTGAAATATGTGTGGTAGTAATCGTACATTTCTTTCAGTGACAGCTGTGATTGTTGATGCCTCTTTTACAATACAGTGGTCAGGAACGCTTAAAACTGGTAATTCGCAGTAACACACATGCAGTTATGAATTCAATGTATGACTTCTCTTAGAGCATTGTACAAGATAAATGGTTGTAAGATGGATGGATCAAAATATGAGTTATATATATATATATATATATATATATATACATATATATAGGATATACAGTATATTGTATCATATTGCACTTATTTATTGTCTGTTGACTGCCATGTCCTTGTAACATGTTGTATGTACACAGACCAGCTACAGAAACGATTTTCTACCCTGGGACAATCTGAATTTGTGTTAATTATTTAAAAAAAATTAAATTATACTTCATGCTTAGGAATATTCAAAAGCAACACAAATGACATAATTGAATGATCATTCTGTTTTAGCTTTTACATATACTGGAGGACAGTGGCATGTGATGCATATTTTACATTTTTCATACATCGAGCTCCTGATTTTATTTTTCCTACAGAATACAGATTTATGGTCTTATATGGTTCAAGAAAGCATTTGGCATATTCAATTCTGCTATCAATGCCTTAATTCAGAACATCTGGTTTAAAGAAACAGAAATTATTTTTTACCCGGCACACATCCAAGACTTCACCACACAAGGCCGGTCTCCTGAAATGAGGCAAAGCTCGCAAACCGAAATTGTGCTGCAAAATTGCCAAGGCTTGGCATCTCTTGATAAACCTTGGCTTTACTGTGTTTTTGTTACTTTTGTTGTGCCTTTTATCTGTTTTATAAATAGCCATCCCGTCAAGTAAGAATGCCAACCCAAACAGAGAGTTAGACACTGATTTTTCTGCTTATGGTCGGTTTGTTCATTCATGTACCCTCCCCCTTTCCATTTTGTCCCCCCTTTACATTTCTTTTATTTTGAATGTGCTGGACCAGCATTAGGTTTCAGTGTCCCTGCTCCGTCTGTCTGGAGCTGTTTTTCCAACATGACTGACATGGATGTGCTCTGCATGAGCCAAGCAGGTGCAATAGCATTCAGATCTCCCAGCCCCCGGAGTTTCCCCCAAGCAGTCGGATTCATTTTCAATCTCTTACTTAAGGGGACACTGTATGGTATCTTTCCCCTCAGTATAATTTCTGAAAACTGAATTTTTAAGCTCTTTATGCAAATATTAGTATGACGACTTTTCCCCCCATTAACATAAAGGTTTAAACAGCAGCACAGATTAAACATATCATGACCAAATATATCTGGCCAGCTGTTAACTGGTATCTGACTTCCTCAATGTGACACGTCTTCTCTATATGATATGACAAAACTCTGGAATCAGTAACTTGTGGAACATGCATCATTCTAACCTTTTACCATCCAACAATATGTTCTAGTACAACATTAACTGGACAGTTTCTTTTTACAGTACTGGAGTGGCCATTCAGAGAAAAATGTAATTTAACTATATGAGCTCTGGAAGTTGACGCACATCTTTGCATGATGATTTTGTTACTTAGCTATACTTTGCATCAATACGAAATGACCACTGACTGTACTCTGCAATCAAACATGGGTCAAGATGCTAGGTTTCCTCACCTTCTCAAAAATGTTATCGCCAAATGTGTTCTGCAGGAAGAAAAAAAAAAGTGCTTTTTGCCCATAACATTCACAAGTAGCTGCTATTTATGAGTTTACTTTAACAAATCATTCTGTTTCGTTTCAAAGAATATTGGATATCCCCTAACACAATAGACTAAATAAAATGTCCCTTTGAAATCTGCGAGGGTCAGCAAAAACTAATAAAAATATTAGTATTTATTCAAAAGCCATTTAATGTAAAGGAATATGAGTTAAGGTTGATTGTTTGACCATACACACAGAAAATGACTGCAATTTTGCTTTAAATGACAATGCTGTAACAATGCATATCTCTAAACTGAAAAAACGAAACACATCAAACCCCAAATGACAAACAAGACTATCAGTAGTGCATATGACACATGGTAACTACAGAACAGGTATATTTACTGTTCAGGTACAACACTGTAAATGGGACTGACTGAACTTATTAAAAGATATTGGGAATAAAAGTGCATTTTTATGGAATGACTACTTTAGCCACAACAAGCTGGTAATCTTGGGCATCCAAAAACGCTCTGATGGGGGTAGCTCTTATCAACAGATATCTGAATAGCTTGCCTGCTTGTGGGTGGATATGCTTATTGGTCACCATATAACTGTTAAAGTGTCCCCTTGCCAGCTTCTAGCTGTTTGTAACGCCGTTGTATACATACAGGCTTCATACTGTCTATTCAGTCTCTCTCTAATATGACATGCCGTAAGAACTTCCTGGGGCAACGTCTGATGCGAGATCTTCTATCATATCAGAATTATTATTATTATTATTATTATTATTATTAATAATAATAATAGAAATAATAATAATAATAATAATAATCAATATGGTCAGTTGCGATGAATTTCCCCCTTGTTACAATAAGTGTTACAATTCGGTCCCGGTATTATCCCAAAATGATTTTCACCCGAATGTACCGGAAAACACACCGGAACAAAGGTAGAGATGAATCCTTCTTGTTTAATATCGCCGACCAAATAATTTTTTATAATTCTACCAAACAGGAACTGAAGGGGGCTCTGAATCAAAACATTTCAATAATTCGGTACTGTAAAATATGTTACCTTGTCTTTCGTGTATTTGTAACAACATTGCTTGATATTCATGTGTTAATGTCAGAAGATCGTGCGCATTAACATACTCCAAAAGCAATGAACTCGTACCTAATACGACGTTTTATTATATGCGACGGATGAATTTTGAGGAAATATCGGTTTTCTCATTTTCCGTAGAAGTCTGAATATGTTAGTCTGTGAGATTGTAGGTCAGTTGCTTAGGGTTATATTTGATTTTTTCAACAAGAGACATTGTTTTCGCTGGGGTAGATAAACAAAATCCACCAGTAAATGTATTTTAAAGTTTAATAAAAGTATGAACTCGGGCAAAATGTTCAGGTATTATTAGAATTCACGGGGGTGGTTTAAACCGTTCATTATATAGGATGAACAGCTATATTTGCAGTTTTTCCTCCATTTTGGACGCCATTACGCAGTTATTCGGTTAATTTCTTGGATTCATTTGGTTTATCATATGAAATCTTAGTTGCAAATAACATGTTATGGAAATGTGTTAAACGTCACGTCATCCCAAGTAATTGGCTAGTTCCAGTTAGTTCAAGTTGACGACGTAGTGTTTTAGCATTATGCATCTATGCTCATCCAATGGCAACAGTAACACAATAACTTAATAGAAAAATAACATCTAGGAAAACATTTTAAAAGCGTGTGTCGTCCAGCTCAAACGTAATCGAGGCTTGAAACGTAACACCTAATGCAAGATTAACATTTTAACTTTGGTTGATTGGTCAAATTTCACCTGGCTATGTGAGACCGTCATGCACTAAATGTCATGCATGCTGCCCCCATTCTCAAGTGTAAAATAACCATAGCTGTGGCGTGTTAGTACTCTGTTTGGCTGAATCATTAATTCTACAAGTTATAGAATCTGACATTAAACAGCTGTGTTTGGTAAACAAGATCTATACCACATTCTGTTTGATTTGTGAAAAAGTAAATAATTCTGTACTTTCTTTAGGTACTAAACAATCTTTTTTCTGTTTAAAGGCGGTTGCTAATTCTACGTACCATGGCGCAAAATGCAAAAAAAAAAACTGAATTTCAAAAGTGATACTCCGCGTATCTTTATAGCGTTAGACTTGATACCGAAAGTAAACTCCATTTCCCATCAGAACTTGAGGTACGATGACGCATTACGTGCAGACCACTTCCGTGCGTACGGTGAACGTACTGAGGGCGAGTGCTGTGAGACCGAACTTCCATTCTTCCAGACTGATTTTGGTGAATATTTCATTACAATTGTTTTTTATTTTGACGTTTGCATTTATTGGACCATGAAATCTACGTAACGCTGGCTGTAATGGTTTTGTAGAGACATGGAAACGCGGGGAAAAAGAATTGTATAATTTTAAAACTAATTTAACCATCTCGTAGCGTATAGGGACGAGTCTTGTTTAAAATAATACACTAACTCTCAAATTAAAACAGCGAGCCAGCAGGTTTATTAGCAAACTGATGTCTGTTTTTTCTCATTAACCGACAGGCTTCCTGGTTTACGTAAGAAGCTATGTATGCTAACTAGTTCTGCACCGATTCACATATAGGAGACGCTTGTTACATGGATAATGTCGAGACAAGGAAAAAAATCTTAATATATTGTATTCAAGGCTACTGGTGTCATTGTCAGGAATCAATGACGATTTTATATCTAGGAGTTAAATAAGAATAGCAGTTTTACAACACGCGTTACACATCGTGTTGATTCAAAAGCAGAACACATCGACAGAGAATGAATTCCATCTTTTTCCGGGAACGGATGTAAAACGTGCCATGCATAACAAACCACATCTTCCGAATATAACGATACAGATGAAATGTTGAAAAACTGTCTTGAACTCTAGTTTTATCTGCTATGAAATCCCTGTGTTCTTTGCTTAGTAACAACAAAGAGAGGTCTCTCACACTCTGCAGCCTTTTTTTTTTGGTGTTTTCTTAGACATCCACATGAGTGAGATTTGTTTCTCAAAAGGGCAGATTAGGAACCTAAGCCTAATTGGCAGCCAAACCTTGTATGCACTGTGAAATAAATGCCTGAGTCATTCCCTTGGTGTGGTTCTGGGAGAATGGGGAGGGGGAAAAAATCTCTCTATTTTTTAGCATTAATGTGGAAACTTCTTGAAATACAGTCTGACTGTAACAAATTGTTGTCATGATAATTGTATTAAATATTTATTAAACAATTATTCATTCAAATTCCTGTAATATATCAATCTAATTTAATGCATTTTATGGTTGATTAGCTGAAATATGTGTATATTCAGATATGACAGTCTGGCCATTTTCCTTAAGTGTGTTAATTGGAAGGAGGGAGTGATGTCTACATTGCTTATTTTGTTGACTAGAAACGCCAGACAGGTATGTAGCCTTCCTGTGATTAAACAGCATTCGGACAGGGAAGCCATCATGGTGACAAAAGGCATAATGTCTTTTTGCTGTTTAAAGCCATGATGAGAAGACGCAGGGCATGGAATGCACTGGGAGGCATAGGCAAAGCACTTTCAAAAGCTGGCTCGCTCCCCTTCATTCCAACCTGCAGACACCCCGTGCTGGCGGCTGGCGGGGGTGGGAGAGTGCAATGGGATCATTTCTGCCAGGTGTTTGATGGGCCCACAGTTTCGGTTCATCTCACACACTCACTCTGCTTCTCTCTCTTTTCCTTCCCCCCATGTCTTTTACACTTTCTTCTCGAGAACAAAAAAGTAGAACTTTCACCTTGAAGGCGGAGATTTTAACTTAATATCAGAATATTACCAGAGCAGCTCTATGCACATTCTCCAGTACACAATTGGCTTGTGGCTGTTCCTATTGCCTGGATAACTTATCTTGGTGTAGTTATTCAAATGCCAGTTGTACTCATGTAATTTGATTTGTGTTCACGTCACATTTTTTTTGTCAGTGTACTTTATGTCCTTCAGAGGTTTGCATATGCTACTTGATACACCACTGTCACAGAGTGGTTTTGAGAACTATGAGGCAGCTCTTTTTTGGCCTTACTATGACAGAATACTAATATCACTGACCCTATGTACTAGGGCTGCACAATTAATAGTAAAAAAAAACGTGATGACGCATTGTATTACATCAGCTGGATCAAATCAAGCTCTCCTACTTTTCCCCAGAGAGTCTCAAGCTAATTCTGCATTCTCTTTAAAGGGCACTTTCTCACCGCGCCAGATACCTTACTTTCTTGAAGTTCCAAATGTACCAAAAGTATAGTACTGTACTTCCAAGTGTTGGGGTTGCACTGGTGTAAAAACCGGTATTGGCATTGAATGACATCACAGTGGGAGGCAGGGTATTTTGCACTGAATTAGAAAAATGACTGTAATATGTTTTATGGTTGGCCAATGGGCGATATTAATACCAACATTGCATGTTGTGCATGTGCAATTCTTACTTCAGCAGTCAGCAAGATTAAGATCAGGCTTTTTCTTACTTTCAATTATGTATATGGACATTATAGCACAGGGAGTTTGTTTTGCTAAAACATTTTTATGCTGTCATAGGAAACAAATCATCAAGTTTTGCAATTTTAATTACTCCTTTTCAAGATTATCTACTATATGTTTAAAAATCAGTTTATAGTTTACCTCCACTGAACACTGCATGTGTTTTCTGAGACAATCACAATCATTTTCATCCTTGCTGTTTAAATCACTTGTAGATGGGTTTTTGAGAAATTTGTTGAACTCTTTTTTTTGTTTTATAAATACTCCAACAATTATTAGAACAAAATCACATTGCAATACTTAGAATTTTTCCAATACCGTGCTGCCGTAGTATATTATACAAAATACTTTTTCTTTTTATGCTATCCTGATCTCTGCTGCTTCTAACCAGATTGCAATAAAAGCTTGGGTCATTTAGTTTGTCAGCGCATCTATTATTATTATTATTTATTTATTTTTTTTACCTTTGTTTATCATTGTTTTCTGAATTTGCAACTGATTTCAAGACTGCAGTTGTATTGCGTTTCAGAGGCAGGCTATTTGCATAACCGTTCAACAAAGAAAAGCGTTTCAAAGTTCCACACCGAAGTACTGAAGTACCAAAGAAGTTCCCCATTGGCACTTTATACTGAAACTTTTGGTACGGCTGTTTGGTTACCCTAATTGACTGGCCAGTTGAGCATTTCCTTTCTGTTGTCAGAAGTTGATATGCCGGTCCTGGATCAATCATATGTTTGGCTCAGTCATGTATTGTTGTTTTCCTTTTGCAGTTTAATGAGAGCAATAAATTTAAATTTAAGAAAAAAAAAATCATTACAGAGAATCGTGATCTCAATTCTAAGCAAAAGAATCGCAATTCACAATTTTTTCAGAATCGTGCAGCCCTACTGTGTACCAGACAAATAAGTGCAAATATCTGTGTAGCTGCCAACATACTGTACAATCTGTGCAGTTCTGTGGTTTGGTTTTTAACTAGGGATGGAAATGGGGGAAGTCCATGCCCTTCACAGACTACTGTTACTTGCACATTCTTGAAGTTGAAGTAGTTTATTCTTTGCTCCTGTGAAAATACAGCTGTAAAAACAGGTTACACTGTGCAAGATAGAAATCTTTTTGAGTAAGCTTGGATGAAGCTAGTCTGCTGAGATATGTGTTGGAGAAAGGAAGGCTGTGCCTGTAGTGTCAGATTTCAAGTGCTCTAACCAATGGGAACATCTTCCATGGCTACATTCAGGTTCCTGATTGGTGGACGCTGCAAGGAGGATGATCGACGTGAAGGAATGGGCGCAGTACGTGGTGGAGTGGGCCGCCAAAGACCCCTACGGTTTCCTCACCACCGTTGTCCTGGCGCTCACACCTCTATTCATCGCCAGTGCCCTGTTGTCGTGGAAACTCGCCAAGATGATCGAGGCCAGGGACCGGGAACAGAAGAAGAAGCAAAGGCGTCAGGAGAACATCGCCAAGGCAAAGCGGCCAAAGAAAGACTGAGGTGCTCAGGAGCTGGAATGGGGAAGTGACTAATGCTGTGTTTGCTCTGCCTCCAGAACCCCACCCTCCCACCACCCACTCCAGTGGAAGGGGCCACAGTCCTAATAATGGCTCGCAGGTTTTAGACAGAAGTGGTTTAACAGCACAAGTTCTGTGGAGCCACAGTGGAGAAGGAGTATCACTTACAGGCAGAGAGGGGAAGAGGGTGCATTTTTCTGCAAGAATCTCATTTGCAGAAATCTGTAGTCTTTGTATAGTAGTTCAGCATTCCATTAGTTTCAGAAGTTTGTTCTGTTCCCCAAGGTGCCCTATACAAGTTAACCCATTAATGAAATACTTCAAAATAATGTGTGCTTAATGAAACTTTTTTTTATAAAGATGCTTGGAACACAACCTTGCCATCACTGTTTGTGGTTTAAGTCCAGATACTGATGTATTATACAAGTTTGATTCATGAAAACAAAACATCTAAATCAGTCTGGGAATTAAGGTGCTATATACCAGGTTCAAAGTTAACTTGTACTCCAGTGCGTCGTCCGTGAATGTTTCTACCACTAAATGTCCGCTCTGATTGAAAGCTTTTTCATATGGTTGTATTTGATAGATACAAGTCTGAAGACAAGGCTGTAGAATGCAGGACTATGATCACCTGAATATATCAACCATGTTGGCCCTCTGAAGTTAAGTAACCACTCCTCTGACATTATGGTCATTAGAAAATCTTTACCACAGAGTGAACGGCCATGGGCTTTCCATTAGATTGTGCCTGTTTGTGTGGCAGCACTCTACATCTATGGCTTTTATCTTTTAAAGAAATGTAAGACCGTATTTCCTGGAGAGGAGTCATCTGAGTGTTTACTCTGAAATCAGTCTGTTGGGTCTCAAGATCAATCCCCTCAAACGTTTTTGTACACACACACAATTAAGAACAGGTTGTTACGCTACTGCTTATATTTTTACTTTAATATTACAACCCCTTTTCCAAAAGTTGGGGCACTGTAAAAATGTAAATAAAAACGGAATGCAATGATTTGCAAAGCATATAATATTAAACTGAAAATATATCAGACAATATATCAAATGCTGAAATTGAGAAACTGTTTTATGACAAATATATGCTCAATTTGAATTTGATGACAGTAACATGTTTTTAAAAAGTTGGGATAGGGGCAACAAAACACTGGAAAAGTTGTGTGATGCTAAATCAAAACACCTGGTTGAATATCTCACTACTAATTAGGTTAATTGGCAACAGGTCAGTAAGATGATTGGGTGTAAAAAGAGCCTCCCAGAGAGGCAGTCTCTGTGCAGTGAAGATGGGGAGAGGTTCACTGCTCTGTGCAGTGAAGATGGGGAGAGGTTCACTGCTCTGTGCAGTGAAGATGGGGAGAGGTTCACTGCTCTGTGCAGTGAAGATGGGGAGAGGTTCACTGCTCTGTGAAAAACTGTGTGGGCAAATAGTGCAGCAATTTAAGAATAATGTAACGATGTAACATTGCAAAAAAATCACTACATAATATCATTAAAAGATTCAGAGAATCCAGAGATATCTCTGTACGCAAGGGACAAGGCCGAAAACCAGAACTGGATAGCCGTAATCTTCGGGTCCTCAGGCAGCACTGCATTAAAAACAGACATGATTCTACAGCTGAAATCACTGCATGGGCTCAGGAACACTTCCGAAATCCATTATCTGTGAATACAGTTCATCGCTGCATCCATAAATGCAGGATGAAACTCTTTGAAGCAAAGAAGAAACCATATCTAAACATGATCGAGAAACGCTGCTGACTTTGGGCCCAAGCTCATTTAAGATGGACTGAGGCAAAATCGGAAAACTCCTATATTCCAATGAATAAAAATGTAAAGTTCCTTTTTTAAATCATGGACGCCGTGTACTCTGGGCTAAAGAGGAGAGGGACCATCCAGCTTGTTATCAGTGGACAGTTCAAAAGCCAGCATCCGTGATGGTGTGGGGGTGCATTAGTGCCCAAAGTTTGTGTAGCTTGCACTTCTGGGAAGGCACCATTCAAGCTGAACAAAATATATAGGGTTTGGAGCAACATATGGTGCCATACAGTCAACATCTTTTTCATAGAAGACCTTGTATATTTCAGCAAGACTACGCCAAACCGCATTCTTCACGTATTACAACAGCATGGCTCCGCGGTAGATGAGTCCCGGTGTTAGAGTGGCCTGTCTGCAGTCCAGACCGGTTTGGCGCATCACGAAATGCAAAATACGACAAAGGAGATCCTGAACTGTTCAGCAGTTGAAATCTGATATCAGGCAAGAAGGGGGTAACGTTTCACTTTCAAAACTCTAGCAACAGCTCTCCTCAGTTCCCAAACTTTTGCAGAGTGCTGTTAAAAGAAAAGATTAAACGTGTTGCTGACATCAAATTCAGCATATATTTGTAATAAAACTATAAAATTTCTCAGTTTCAACATTTGCTATGTCGTCTTTGTTCTATTTTTGATTAAATATGGCTTTATGTGACTTGTAAATCATTACATTGTGATTTTTTTAACACAGCGTTGTGGTTTTAAAGAATAGACCATATTTACAACCATTCTTATAGCATTTATTTTTTTGATGTGGTTCCCTTGTTGGGTGCCCAGGACCCGGGTTCGAAGGTGTTGCCAGTGCTGATAGGATCTTCGCTCGGTCTGGTCTGACGGAAGTGTTTGGCAGAAGCGTGTCCTTCGATGAGCGTCTGCATAGGACGTGCCACCAGACCCTCTGCATGCTCCTGGGCTTGCAGGGTGGAGTCCCTGTCCTCCACTTCACGGGCTTTTTGCTTGATCTGCTCCCTGTAGAGTTGGTTCCTCTCCAGCTCCTGCTCGGCCCGTAGAGAGTAAAAGTGTGCAAACGTCAGATATCAGTGGCAAAATGACACTGTCTTTTACCTAATGCATTTACACTTGCAATCTTGCCTCTCCTGTATCCTTTCCATGCCAGCCATTATGATTAGTAAGCAGTGGGAGGGATGGAGCTGCAGCATCGCTCCAGAGTGGCTGAATGCTCACACCTCCATGTCAGGTGTCCCATGCACCTGCCACAGCTCTGCTTGGGTTGACAGTACCCTGGCCTCCTTTCTCCGCTATCTCAGATATGCTAGTAGAAATCTATTCCTGGTGGTTACACAGCACAGGTCTGTTTTGTGAATTTGTAAGTGAGAATGATACAATTGTCTCCGCTGCGATATGGAGGTTGGCAGGACTGAGCTAGGGTAGACTGAGCCTTACCTCCTTCTGTTTTCATACAAAAGTGAGTCACACCAGCCTTTATTTCTCTCTGTACATCCATTTGGGCGCAGTGATTGATTTCACCGATGCACTTCTACAGTAACCCCCTAGAATGCACAATGAGCACCATAAAAAGCTTCCTGAAGGCCTGCGGTAAACATGTGTAATTAGGTGTCATAGCCACTCACTGATAAAGAACCGGGCTACTTCTGGTGTTGCGTAGACAACAGACAGAGACTGATTTGCAGATGCCCATTCATGTGTGCAGCATAACAACAGATTTACACCGATTTAAATTTTTTTTTTTAACTTAAGCAGGTTAGGCAACCCGAGTGTCAAAATTTTTGCCATTTCCTCACTCTCTGCTGTTTTTCTATTATAATCTAAAGGCCAGATTGAGCATCTCTGTAGTTGGGACTGATAAAAAAACACCAATTCCAATTAAACACGTTTTCATATGTGTTTCCTTTGAGGACTGAAGTACAAAGATGTTTAGCGTAGTTGGAGATGAAATTGGCTGCTATTTTTTCCATACCAGGTTCCTAACCATCTGCTTCCTGTTACTGGTTTTAGATCAGTTAAACCGTAATTGGATAAATAGTTATAATGGGTGGATGTTTGGTTATAAACATGGATGAATAATGGAAAAGGTCCTTTAATTAGCACCCGTATCCCAATGGAGCAAGTACTTTACGGGAGTCTCGATGGTGCAATTGACAAACTGAGCCGTGTCCTACAATGGGGATCTAGGTTTGAGGCTGGCTGCTTTTGTGTGGGGAGAATGCAGACAGACAGCACAAAATTAGCCACTTTGCTCAGTGTGTGGGTCAGATATCTACCTTTCTCTCTCTCATCTCTCTACAGTGAAGTTTAGTGTTGACCAGGTGACTACTGCGCTGTGAGTGGAAAAAAGTTTTAGAGGAGAGCAATGTTAGCGTGATACACTTCCCCATGCAGCCTGTAGCATGCCCAGCTTCGCCGACATGACTGTGGAGTTAACATAGACATTGTGTGTTGAGGGGGCGACCAATGAGGTAACCAGAGAAGGGAAAAGTAGGTGAAGTAAGTATTTTAACAGAAATGGCCATGAGTAGTTTAAAAATAAAAATGTGATACAGATTGTTTGACTGGGACCACTATAGCCACACTGACGGCTGACCAATCGGAGACATATTTCTCCAGAGAGCACCCAAGTAAAGAGAGACCTTCAAAGCGAGGTTCTTCTGAGCAAGCTAGCCTCAGCCTGTGGATTCTACTCTGCTTCTGATCTGGTCCACATTAGCCCAGTGGGCCTCACAGCCACACTTTCGAGAGAGGCCTTTGCAGATAAGAGTGTAGCTGAATAAAGAAAAAGAAAACAAATGCTCCTTTTCATCAAATTTTATAACCCCTGCATGATCTCGATCGATGGCTCACCTACAAGGACTTTGATTGTGTGCCAAAGGGGGAAGGAGGACGGCTCGTAAAACGATAGGAATATCATCAGTCAGAGCGCTGGAGCATGATCCAGGAGGCTGAACGTATTTATTTACTATAAAACATGTGCAGAACGGTCGCCACCGGGAAGAGCAAAGATGGGGAGAGACGCTGCCATGGAGCCAACAGCCGAGAGCTTATCTTATCAAAGCCGTGCGTGGAACAATCAGACATTGTGTTTCTTGTCCCTGTCAGAGAGGTTCTGAGCTCAGTTGCACTTTGGAGAGAGTTGCAAGCGAGCAAGTGCTGCTGGGCCTGTAATTTACGGCTAGTGGGGGGTTAGAAGCTTTCTTTAATCTGGGCCTCAGTATGAAATAAGGATTCTATTTACACGCACAGGCTTTGACCGGTCCTAGAAAAGGTCCATCAGATTCTTAGAAGAAACACTGAGGTAGAGGAGGCAACATCGACATTTGCAGCTGGAAGAGTTGTTCAGGTCTCTCTTTGTCCTCTTTCTTCTTCCTCCCTCTAGATTCAGTGGGGCTTATTACGATGCCATGAGGCACACCTTTTCAGATGAAAGCCGGGAAAAGCAGGTACCAATAACCCCAGCGCCCTTGTTATTCTCTAAAATGTCAGCTTGCATGGAAACCAGATGAAACAGCACATTGGGATGCCACTGGCCGCAAGGTTCGAAATTTTAGCTGTCAGTCTCGTTTGCTGGTTCCTTGCTTTCTACCTCCAGTCTTTTAAGGTTGTCACTGGAAACGGAGCCCTCGTGCCATGTTAAACTCCACTGAATGAACACACAAAAGAGGCCTTTATAAGGGGGCAAAGAAAAACCCTTAATAAATGACGGGGGCATAAAAAAAGCCTTACTGGTTTAACCAAGTTTCTAGAAGTTTCAGGAAGAAAGAGAACAGCATGGTGTTGGCAGATTCATGAGTTTGGGATAGGTGAAAAGAAACCTTGGCCAAAAAGCCTTAGACTGGGAACAAAATACTCCGAATAACTTTTCCAGTCTGTTAATTGTGGGTTTTGCGCCAGATGATTTGCTGACTGGGATAACATTTCCTTTAAAATAGCATTTCCCAACCTGGTGACCTACAGACGGTCCTCGTTTTCGCTCCTACCGGGAGCTGGCAAGGAGCAAAAATGTGGACTGTCTGTGGGTCCCCAAGGACTGGATTGGGAAACATCGAATGTGCAAGGGGGTGAAGACATGGGTCTGGTATGCACCATCTACTTATTAATTAGGATTAATCAAAGAATTCTTCCAGCCATAACCAATCTGAATAAATCACAAGGTTCTGGCAAAGCTTAAATGACAGCTGCAAAAAAGGAGGAGGTCAAGGGAGTATCTTGGAGTAATAAGGTTCTCTTTTATATCCTCCCAGTTTTTTTTTCGTCATTTACCACAGATATTCCAGAAACAACCGGACATCTTATAATTTCTGTCTTTTAAACATTTATTTTATCCAATAAGCTTTACCCCCGCCATTGCACCTGGTGCGTAGGCGATTGCTGGCACGGAATCCCGGATAACCTACAGACTAGAAAGATTAGGCAAAAATAAAAATAATACACTGTAATCTTGGTTTACCACTGAGGTGATCAAAATCCTGGGTATCTGACTCGCTGCTCCCTGTGGCATGTGGTTTGCATGACTCCCCATGTGCCATCACTTGCGTGTTTCTTGGGGCAAATTCAGGCATATGGGTTGCACATGTGAAGCTTTAATGTGTCATGCAGGCCATTCACACTCCTCTCACTGCTTGTTAAAGAAAATCTGGGAAAATCTAGCAAAGCACTTTTTTTTTAAATCATTGTTTCGCCCAGCTGTTTGTCTTCTGGGTTGTGCTGTTGCTTCACAAATCCATGATTTGGGGTTTGAACATTAGCCTCTGCCTTTGTATGTGTGTGGAGTTCGTCTGTTCCCCTCATGTCTCCCTACAGATCAAAGACATGCATGCAGGCTAAGTGGCATTTCTAAATTGCCTGTAGTATGTGATTTTGTGCATGTATGTGACCTTCCACGTACTGGCATCCAGTTGAGCTTGTGGGAGTTTTATTTACACAAAAATGTTCTGAGGGCAGAACGAAAAATGATTGGTCATTTCTCTGAACAAATCAGATTGTAGACTAGGTGGGTCCAAGCAACTACAGGAGGCGGGACTGACCAATCAGATGTCTTGGTCACACTTCATCTAGTTGCTTAGACCTACCTCCTCTACAACCTGACTGGTTATCTCTCTGAATCATCACTGAATTGTTTTTCGTTGTGCCCTCAGAATATTTTTGTGTAAGAAACTCCCATGAAAAACCAGTTGAGGGTATACCCCTGCTATGGACTTCAGGCCCTCTCAAACCCAGGATAGGAGTTTTAAGATGGATGGCTCTCTCCCAGTACTACAGTAAAATTACTCCTTCTCATGCTCTGGCTAGCTGTAGCTATGGAGTTTTCCAACAAGGTGTTGTGCAGGCTACACTATAAGCACTTAATACTTGTATAAATCAACTTTTCACAAAACAATGCCTCCTCTATGAGGGACATGAAGTACTTGATGTACTTGAAGTACTTATTTTTATGTTATGATTACGGTTATGATGGATTCCTTGAGAGATATCTTAACAGCCAGAAAAGTTGCAATGGCTGTCACTGGTAGGCCCATCTCAAGACTTACTCACCTAAGTTACTATCTTACTTGTTATTTCATAAAAATATTTCATGCAAAGTGGTCCTGCATGATTTTGGAAAAAATTCATGTGATCATTTTTTGTGATATATATATATATATTGTGATATTTTATAAAGCAAAAAAGTAGTTGAAAAATTACCTGAAACCAACTATAGCTAAATAGGACTTATCTACCAATAGAGTTTGTCAGATAAGTTGTTGCCACGAGTTGTGCTGACACAAAGCGTTGCTGATCACTTGCTTTTGCTCAATATCGCCTCTATGGAATCCAAAATATTTCCATACTGCGGAAGGCAAATGATTTTTGATGACCAGGTCTTGTTCGCTTTTCTCCTCCTTACTCATTTGTGTTAAAATTCTCACAAACGCGCCACACTGCTTATGAGTGAGTCTGACAGCATGGATGAGAGATATGAAATCATAATCTTATTAAACAACAATCATTAAAAATTGAGAAAAGGTCACCAATGACCGAGCAAAAATGTTTTAGCGAAACTTATTCATGATCTCCATTCGACAAACTTTGGAAAATATCATAAATCACGGTATAATGGCTGCATGGTATGAAAAATTAGATGCCTGCTCAAGCCTAATCTGACCAGCTGACCAAGCCGATCCTTGCAGTATGACAGCTGCATGTGCATCACATGCCATGTCCATATTAACATCGCACATTGTACAGGCCTAGTGAAAAGTATAAACATTTCCATTCCTGTTTTTTAATACCATGCATTTTAGTACAATTTAGAAATTGTTCACAGATCAGACAATTTATGACGTTTAGCTAAGCTATATATGACCATGTATTTGTGTTGTACAACTACTTCATTTTATTGATGAAATTGCATGGTAGCTCAGCTTCACTGGGCTTTCCTCCCAGTACTTTGGTTTCTTCTCACAGTCCAAAGGTATGCAGATAGACTAACTGGCACCTCAAAGTAGCCTGCAGTGTGTGTGTGTGTGTGTGTGTGTGTGTGTCTGTGTGTCTGTGTGTCTGTGCCCTGAAATGGACTGGCATCCTACCCAGGGTGTTCCACCGCCTTCTGCTCTCTGTTGCCTAGACCAGAAGATGGATGCCTGAATGCTCTCTTCCCTGCTCTGTCAGGAAACCTCGCTTTGGTGCAGTGTTCGCTTGAGTTTCAGAAGGAACATAAAAAAGAAAAAAAAAATCCCAAACTCTGGCTGATATCTGGACACTCAAAAAGAACACAAATCAAACTTGCATGCCTGCTCCAGAATGCTCAGCCAACTCCTTGACTTAAATTCCCAAAGAATCAGACATGCATACCAGGACACTGACCTAAATATACAGTAGCACTGATGCACATGCAACACTGGTGAAAGGATGACATTCAGCAACACTGCACTGAACACTGTCAGAATGTGAACTCACTGGAACAACACAGCTGACCAAAATATCCCTCCTATGCATTGTTGGCTGAGGGCATCAGGCCGCTGTGTGACTAAATGGGTTTGGGATCCGTGCCCATGTCCGGAAGGTCATGGGATTGAATGCGTGTTCCATGTAGGACCTTTAATCCCAACTGATCCGGGGGTACTGGCTGACCTGCGCTGTGACCCCAAGCCTTTCTCACTTGTATTTTGCTTTAGACAAAAGTGTCTGCTAAACAAGCAAGCATAATTTAAATATTAAAACAGGATGATCAGGTTGAGGTCTGGGATGCTGCTCTTATTGCCCAACAGCTAAAACGGTTTACAACTGGACATTATAGTTGATAAACCTTCACTGATTCATAAAACACAAGAAATATAAAACCTTAAGACAGGCTAGTCAGAGATTTTGCTAGCAAATCAATAATTGCCATTGACACGTTATGAATTTTGATGATGCACTGACTGATGCACATGACATGACATAGTTAATACCAATAAGTACACATTTAATATTAATTAACTTCTAGAAATTTCAAGAGAGTGAACCCTTCAAGTAGTTCCACTGTAACTTGGCCGGGTATCACTTGACAAAGAATACAAACTCACCTCAATTGTGGGTGGATCCTTCCTCCTCCCTCGAATCCAAGCTGTGGGAACATCAACATCACATGTAAGACACACTGTTTACAAGACACCACCCGGCCTAATGCACCTGCAGTAGATGGACAAGAAAGAAACAGTGCAAGTAGTGTCTGCTTTGCAGGTTCAGAAAAGCCCAACAATCTAGAGATTCTTCTAGTATAATTCTGACATTTGACAAAATATCTGAAACCTGCATATTTAATATAATTAACCAGCAAACTACTCCAACATTTCTCGCTTCATACTGAAACACTTTTCTCTGTACTTACTAAAAAACCTGCCTGTTTTTGGGGCTGGCTAATACAGTCCCTGACAGAAAAAAGCCAGGAGTATCACAAAAGAACAAAGCTGCCTATGTTTGCCAATGGGGAAGATCACATGAAAATAGTACATATTCAGCCCAGTGAGATACAGTAAATGCTAGAATCCAAAGTCGGAAGCTGTGGGAGCATAAAGCCCTATTTGAATAATTTCAGCTTTGTGCATATCTCAAGGCTTCCGCTTCCCTCTGAGGTCTCAGTTGTCAAGCTGAATCTGTGAGCAAACGGTGCACCTTCCCCATGCCTTTAAAGCTGCTTTCTCACAGAGCTCCACCTCTATTTTCACACTGGTACTCTAGCTTGCGGGGAAGATAGAGGGCAGGTGCCGGCATTACCCAAGTCATTCCCCCACGTGCACACCCAGGAACGGGACCCCGCCAGAGATAGCTGGCTGCTCAGGATCCCCACCTCTTTTCATCCCCGGCTCATTTAAATTCCGATTAGCATGCAAGAAATTTTCACGCCGCTTCAAACAGCGAGCCGTCGTGTAACGCACATCAATGAGCGCGAGACCAACAATTAGAGCTTGCATTAAGCCCTAAATGGTGCACTTGGGGAGGGCAGACAGAGGAGGGGGAGGGCCAGGGGCCGTGAAATAGGCAAAGGAAGGAAATGCTAGCAAGCAGAAATGGGGGGAGTGGTGACGGCTTCGTTGCTGGATGGCCACCTGGTGTGCATCAAACCGTGTGGCAGATATAAATAAACCGAAACTCGTTCAGGGAGAAGCCAGACATATGAAAGAGACGTGTTCCATCCAACCTGCAGAGGCTCTTTTATACTGTCACAGAGATATCTATTTAAATAGGCAGAGGTAATGACAGTGCAGATCAGCAAGCAGGCCACAGACGTGGCGTTTTGAGCTGGTGTCTCCTGGCTTTCCCTTCTCGAAATGGAAAAGACCCAACCTATTAAAACAGCACATCAAAAGCACTGTAGTAGGCCTGAACATTATTTATTCTACTAGAGAGGAGCGCTGGCTCTGGAATCTGCTTCTGTATCAAATGCACCAAGTTGCATCTTCAACAAATCCAAAAAAGAGCTGTAAATTACAATTATAGATGACTTAAAAACTCATTTACTAGAGCATCGATCTTCCAAAGCATCCATTCTATGTGTGCTTCATTTGGAAGATCTGTATTTTGTAATTGCTACCTTGATTGGTAGAAAAGCTGTGTAGAGCTGCTTGAAAGTTTGTGAATTGCTAATGGAGCGGTTGAAATGTCACATTTTCACAGTGTAATCATAGTTCAATCAAAACGCCTTTTCATTTGCAAAAGAAAGTGTTCACATCTTGTCATTATACATTTGTTTACAGGAAATGATGCATGTAACAGAATAAGTATAGCAAAGAAGAATCCGTGGATCCAGAAAAACAAGTGAACTGCAAGGTTGATTAACTCTGTCAATGAGGGAAGTGTAAATTACTGGGTACCAAGTTAAGCAATAAATAAGCCAATCACCAGGACACATTCTCTTTGGCTCTCTTATACATAAACATATCACATCTGGATTCACAAGTACAGGTTAGGGTAACAACTTGCTAAAATACAAAACTTCTTGAGAACTATCATGAAACATGTTTGCATTTATCCATCCATAATAAGAAAAAACAACGCCTAAGAACTGGGGATGGGCCGATCCACATTTTTTCAGTTCAATCTGATTCCGATACACAATACTAGTACATCCAAATAAAAAAAATGTATGCCAAAAAATCTTTAATTAGGCTACTAGAAACATACATAAACATACACAGCGTGTGGCTCAGTGTGCTGTGCCTGTAATCAGAAGGTCACCGGTTCAAACCCAGCCTCAGCACGTCTGTGGGTCCTTGAGCAAGGCCCTTAACCCCCAGCTCCCTGGGCGCTGCTACGGGTGGCTGCCCTTCGCGGACAACTTACTCTGCAAAGAGCAAGTTGAGGGAGGCGTAAAAACAATTTCAGGTATCTATTATTATTAAGGTTCCACCTCGTTTGTGCATCTTGTTTTAAGTGTTTTTGAGGCATTTAAAGTTCAATTTGAATATCTACCAAAGGAGGATACGCAAGTGGCGAATGCTTAAAATGCCCTGCAACCTGACTGAGGTAAGTGTCACTTTGTTGCGACAGCAGCCTGTGTATTACACGTTGCAGTGAGTGCGCAAAACACCCCAAGTTAGCGATTCACAAATCATACATTGATTTTTTTTCAAATCACTCGCGTTCTTTCGCACAATTGTGTGCACTTTGTTTAGTGGGATTTTCCACTAAACACTACTTCTACCTCTCAAAATTTTGTTTCTACGCTACTAATTGTTGTTTCAAGCGTAAAATACTTCCAGACCCTCACCCTCTTATGTGATGTTCTTACGCTCCTTGAACTGCAAAGGATATGCGCATGACATCACAGTTGGAGGAAGTCACTGTGCTCACACCCACTGAGTGGCAGCGTTAGCGCTCAGCATGAATGGCACAAAAATCACATCTAAAATGGGACAGAGCTGTTGTGCAACTTATTGTAAAAATTGATTTAACGATAAATTGGAGCTATCTTTTTACAGACTGCCGAAAAATAAATAAGTATCGGACGGGGATCGGTCACATATGGCCGATACCCGATCCAGCTAATAGGTATAGATCAGTGCCGATCGGTGCATCTCTACTAAGAACCCCAGGACCAGAAGAGCGGATCTGCAGGCCACCCTGAATGTAGATGTTCATACTTCAACAATACAACTAGATAGCATCTGTATTCGTGAGAGGTTAACCAGGAGGAATCCTTTGCTCTCAAAAAAGACTATGGCTGCTCATGTTAAGTCTGTAAAACACCACCTAGATGCTTTTAGATAGATTTTGGAAGTGAAATTCTTAGGAGTCTAAAATGAGGTATTTTGGCTACAACCAAAAACACTACATTTAAACGCCCACTTCTAAAATAACTTTGTCCCAGCTGTTAAATACCATGTTAGGAGTGTCATTGTTTGATGCTGTTTTCTATCTATGGATGTCGATGACATTTGTTGAACAAACCAATAATTTTGAGCCGTACAACGTTCTGGAAGAGAACGCATGGGCTTCTATCCATGAGTTAAAGTTCCAAATGGGTACTGCAGCATGACCATGCATATGTACTAGAAACACTGATTAAAACAGAAATTTCATGTTCTAGAAAGACTGAACTAAAGGGCCCTTCCCAACAGTGGCAAAGCAATTCCGAAAGCTGATTAGTCATTTCTGGAAATGCTCAGTTGCATTTAGAACTGTGAACCGCAGTTTGCTGCACAAGTTTACTTCTGCACAAAACAATTGTTTGAGTTTATCTACACTGTCCATAATAAAATATTAAACCTTACACAAAGATTTTAAGATTTGACCTATGACCTATAAAAGATGAAAGGTCTGCATATTTACAGGAGCAATATTAAGTGTTTTCAATACATTCCATAAAATGAATTTTGCAATGGGTTTAGAGGAAAAGGTGTAACTGGTTTCATTTGGTTCCAGTGCATTATCTACATGTGGCAGATGAGTCTAAGAGTGATGCATCATTTTTTTCACATCAAATGAACTCCAAACCATAAATACATTGTTTTTGGTCTGATGGCGGAAAAAGTTCTGGCCTATGAATGACATTAGTGTCATGCTCATCTTACCAAGGGGAAGCACACAGGCTATATGAATGGAGAAATTGGCATCTTCAAACACTGAGCCTCCCAGTAGGAAGGAAACACTGCAGTAAGAGGCAGCGATTACTCAAATCGTTAATTTACATTAGCTTTGCCTTTTAAGGGAAGATCTTAGTGCAATTATACAGAAAAAAATGTACTTCAGAACCACATAGGAATCCTTCATTCCCTTAATAAATAAGACCTATATAGTGCCTTAAGTGTGTGTCTTATGTGCACTTAGAACATGGCTAAGGATGGCAAATCTGATCATATTTCATTTCTCCATATGCTTTTCCATGTGTGACGAGCAGTTTTAAAAAAAAAAATTTAATAATGAGCTAACCATGTTTATTTGCGATTCCCAGTAATAAAGTTTTGCATATTATTTATATTTTTGCTATGAAAGAACAAACAAATTAAATCTGTCAAAATAATTTATCAAGTATCACCCCCCACCAGGTATTTTTTCCCATCTCAAAATACAAATTTGCATTTTAAAGTCATGCATTTCATTGGGGGTGTTTTATAATAAGTTAAATGGATTGCCCCATCTATGATGCCCTGTGAGTAAAGTATAGTAACAAGATATTGAGGTTACTCTGTCACTACTTTTATAGCCCAAAAAACTGCCCTACTGGCTGTTAAAGTTCACACAATCAGTCCCACAAGATTTTCAAAACAATTATGCAACTAATTATATCAGAATGTCAAATAGTAAAACCTGAGCAATATTCCCCTAACCTACGAAAATGTGAGCTGAAGCATAAAACAAGGTCAGTGTTCAGTGAAATCCTTTTTTTCATTCTGCTGAATTAAATGCCAGTGTTTGATGTTTTAATTATGAAAGACAACAATGATTAACACTGATTATTGAAACAAAGCTCCATCAGTGTTTGCAATTCAGTTGATTGACCAAGACCACTCCTGACTTACCTCACCATACATGATCTGCGTTATTTAGTATTATTTGACAAATTTAGTATACTGTATTGCTGTTGTTCCTATGGACCAGCTTTGCCTTATCGGTATTTTGTTACATTTGAAATGCAATTAATGGATTTTCCAGCATCTATAGATATATAGGATACAGATTTGCTCACTGCAAAAAATAATTCAGAATTTTTCAGTCTAGTTATATCTTCATTTATAATGACATCCACATTACAGATAGATTTAAAGCTGGTTTTCTTCAGCAGCACAATTACCTCAGAAAAGTAGCTCTTTTTGAAAAACTAGATACACCTGGCAGAGAAACAATTATTCCTCTATATCAGCGGTGGCCAATCTTATCCGCAAAGGGCCGTTGTTTATGCAGGTTTTTGGGGTAACCTTTAGGTCAGCTGTTCAAACCCAGGTGTGAGGACTCCTCAGCCAATCAGTCCTCTCATTAGTAACCTGATAAGGGAGTTGCAGCGAAAACCCGGATACACACCGGCCCTTTACGGATTAGACTGCCCACCCCTGTTGTATACCAATGGCTCCCGACCTGGTACTCGGGGATCCCCAGCAGTCCAGGTTTTTCTCCCTACCGCCTCCCTGCAAACAGTCCATATTTATCCCTCCCAGCTCCCGGTAGGGAGGGAACAAAAATGTGGATTGCCCGGAGACCGACCTGGGAAGCACTGCTGTATACACATGTGACAGGCTGATCATCGGATAGGTATCCACAGACCTACAGTTAATGAATTCCAGCCAGCTGTGATTCAGCTCATTGCCTTGGTGGAGAATTAAACTGGGTCTGCTAGGGGGATATCAAACTAATCCTGAAGAAATAGGCCTTCACATTTGTAAAAACACCTTTGTATTTGTGCAGTTTTATTTTGTTGCTGTTTGTGTTTCTTTTCTCTTTGATGCTTAAAGGGACTTGGTTCCCATTTCCTATTAAGTTTATGACGAATAATAATAAAATGTTTGATGTAAACAAAGCTCTCCAGTATCTCAGTCCTACACATGTGGTAGGTCTCCCTGCAAGTCTGTTGCTCTAACAGTTTGATGAAAAACTTGTGTATATTACTATGCCTATAGGACAAGGCAGATTGGGTTCTGCACTTTGAGATGGATAGAAGATGCTCAGAGAAGGGTTTGTCACCATTGATGCAGACAACATGCAGTCTAGGAGGGCTGACCTGAGCCCTACGGCTAGAGTGTTGATGCTATGTCACCTACCTTAAGAAATAGGAGGATCTGATACTGAGCTTCCTCCAAAATGTGAGCCGAAACTAGGACCCTGGAGGGGAGACCACATGACTGCTACCAATTGGTTGTGTACCTGTGGACCTGGAGCTGCTAGAGAAGCAGCCATCTGTTCTGCCTGCATGCACACCCCAGCTCCTGTCCTTTGGAAGGGGAGGGTATTACCAAGGTCCCAGAAACCAAGCTGCTACAACGGCAGCTAGCTTGACGATGGACAGTTCAGTGCCTTGGCAAATGAGCTCCCAAAAGGGAAGATCAGCCTCTTTCCTCCACATGCTGAAAGATCCAGAGGGAGCCTGAGGAAATGGAGTGTGACAGTATATGGAACCCCAAACACTGTTTTGCTCCCTATATACCAAACCATGGTGACCAGAGAGAAGCTCAAGCAAGCTGGATTTCCTTGTCATCAGCACAGCGAGTACAGTTTAGCCACAAAGGCTGAAAAGGGATGCCTGGGCCTCCAACAAGGAGTGCCGGCGGCCAGTAGACCTTGGAAGAAGGTGGAGGGAATCAGCCACGTCAAAGTACAGATCTAAAGCCAACAGGGACGTATAAAAAGATGGAGGCCCGATTCCAGAGAACTTCTAGAGAATGAGAAAGATAAGCAGCAGCAATCATGACAGTGTAAGCCGGCAAAGTTACTAGCGTCACTCGAGCCCTACTGTACCCACGGGACCCACAGCTGCAGCCGTACCCAGGAGAGGAGATCTGCTGTCACCACTGCAGCATCTACCTTGTGTGCAAGGAGTACAGCTGTGTCCACTGTAGACACAGGTTAAGGACAGAGCCCAGAGCTGGCAAATGGTTATGATTCTCCCTTTCCACCGGGGGCAGCATCCTGTCATTGAGGGAGAACCAGCTGGGGATCCTGTCTGGTGGAGCGGTAATACGATGCACCCATTCACTTTGGTTAGAGCAGTCCTTCTGGCAATTTCAGACTGAAGAGAGAGGCTATACCCCGTGCTCAAGAAGGAGGAGGGCCTGGTAACCCCTGCACCGTTCTATCTGTATGCCCTCTTTTGCAGGAGCAGTTAGGGACCCCAGAAACCCATCAAACTTTGCAATGGGCAGCCCTTCATTCAGTCAATGCAGCAACCTTATAGCTCATCATTTACTGTCTACATGCTGTTCAGGCAAAGCAGGTGTCATGTCCGGAGTCAGACGTATTCCCAGACGTGGCGAGAGCTGTCAACAGCCTCATTGTGGGCATTCCTGGCAGTGCCCGACACTGAGGATCGCCGCTAGTACTATGGCATTCTTAGTGCCCACCTGTTCTCAGGGGACAGGGTATCACCTCCACCATCATTTCCTCCCCCCGTCTTGCTGCCCCTGAAGGTGTGGTAGAGTGCAGTTGAGTTACAGGCAGAAAGACCGTAGTTAGAATCAGGGGACTGTAGATTCCACTGGGAACCAGAAGAATAGCTTTGGCACAGGATATTTGGATAATCAGTGCAGCTGAATTTTTGACGTAGAAGGTTTTGGAACATCTGTGTGTCCCTTAGGCTCTCGATTTCATGGGGTTCCGTTGGGCGATATTTCGTATATCCACTGACCGCTTATTTCATGATATCCAGCTGACCTTCACTGGAATAAATCAGTTCTTAGAGGTTCGAATGGGGTCAGTTGTGTAGACTGGGGAGTGCTAAAAGAAAACTTGGACAGCTTTGAGAAGACCACCATTTAAAGTATCTTTGGTCTGTGTGTTTCACACAGTTATTTAGTTGACTGTTAGGGCCTGTTCGTGTGTTTAAACCCCGGCCTCATCCTAATCGTTAAGGAGACAGCTGCTCCTCCTCAGAGCAGGGGACAGTCAGACCCGTCCTGCAAGACGTCTGCATTCTTATCAACTACATTTTTTAAAATTCACCTTTCATCCTCAAAGATCATTATTACCAAAAATCATTACTGACTTACAGAATTGTCTTTTAAACTACATATAAAAATAGCTAGTTTAAAGTTTAGAAATATTTCCATTTCCCTTTAAGATACACTCCAGTTGCAGGACTCTGACAGTTGGATCTTACATTCAGACTGCAGGTTCCAATTCCATTTCACCGTGACTGTGCTTACAAACACGCTTTATCATTTTCGCTCTCATATCTTCACTGAAACCAGGTCTCCAGCGGCGTGCCACCCATGCTGGCCGAACTGACTCACAGTCTTCTGTTTTTTTTTTTTGCTGAACCAAGGGAACTCTCCCATTTTATCCATCCAGTCTCCTTCTTCTGCCCTTAAAACCATCCAGGATTCCTCTTTACTTTTACCTTTTTTTTTGCTGCTATTCCCTCTATCCTAACCCTGCCTTTAGTCTCATAAGAAGTACTGGGAGATAGCTACTTTTAAAAGAACGACTAATTAGCAATACTAATATTGATTTAAATATAGCAGCCTAAGGATCTTCATCTTCTTCGTGCCGCTTTTTTTGGCGAGGGTCACAGTGGGATAAGATGATAAAACACTAGTACACAATATATTTATGGACATTCTTCCCTGCAGGGAAGAGCCATTACTGCGGTACCACATCACCACTGATCTTTCAGTTATAAAAAGCCTTTTCCCTGGTTAACAGCGGGGTTATAAAACAGGACACGTGGAAATTCAGGATTTTATCCTGTTACCTACTAATCTGGCCTTGACACTAAAGCTGATTTGGCAAGATATCCCCACCAACCCCCCCCAAAAAAACCCCAACATTACCGTCCCATTCGGAGGGGATGCTTCCTTCCGTATACTCAGATTCTACCAGCTTGGAAGGCTCCACCATCCTCCTTGCCCGAACTGTTCGCCCTGCAATACAAAGGCAGAGGGGGTGGTGAGGAGGGGGGGGGGGGGACATGTTTAAAACATGAAGCCCCGCACATGCATCTGATGATGCGCTCTGCTGCGTTGACAGAGTGCGCCTGATTGGCTCCAAGCCCAAGGACTCGGCCCGATTGTCCGAGTGCGGCGTCAAAACATGGCTACGGCTTCCAGTCAGCACGGCCGGCACGGCGGCGGAGCTGCGGCGAGCGGACAAAGGCAGCGGGGGGGATTGCGCACACAGGTGTCGGACAGCGACACCAGCCTCGCGTGCGGGAAGCGGGCGGGAGGGAGCATGCAGGCTTACAGAGCACATATCACAGTGTCATGCGGGTCTCTAACAGACGCCGGCGAGGGGGCATGAGCCCTCGGACGGATCTGAGCACGGCGGCGAGGAGGAGGTGCAGAACACAATGTGCGTTCCGAGGAGCACAGGTGACGAGCCTCCCTACAGCAAACTGATGTACTGTATCTAATTAGAGCGCCATAAAAATTCACAGTGGGGGTGGGGCAGGGCATCAGTATGCCTGCTCCCTCTTATACTTACAGAATAGAAACCCTTCCTATATACCCTCATTCTCTGTGGCTGCACACCGGATAACCTAATATACAGCTAATAAAACAGTTCTTATATAATGTGTATCCTATACACTACTATTTAACTACACAGTAGCTACATTTAGATGCATACATTTGTTGGATAGCATACATATACAATAACAAATTTGGCTGTATATTAAAACAGGTAAATTATAAAGCAACTAACATAATATACAAATACTGCATCAGCCTAGTATTAATGAAAGTCTACATCTCATATATACATTAGAAAATGGTGCAGTATGGATGTTACTTTCTTGCAGAAGGATTTGCAGGTTTCCCCAAACCGACGGCGTTCCTGGCTAATCCTTGATAGAAATCTTGTTGACCCTTCTAGTCTTTGAATCAACCTTCTTCGAGACAGCGTCTTTAAACACTTACCAGCTGTCGCAGACGGTACAAAACTGTGAAACAGAAACGGCCGACTTGCACCGTTTATGTCAATAATGTATGAGACCAGTGACGGGATACTGTGCTGCTCTAGGTTAACAAGGGAAAAGAGACAGAAGAAAAAAAAAAAGCAACTCAAACATATATTTGCTGGCTTTTTTTAGATCTAATCATCCTGGTTAATTTGTGACCCCATTTTACAACCTTTGAACACACAGATCTGGAATATATGCAACGGGCACTTTGATCATGCCGTGGTGAATTACAGTGAAGGCGTGGATGATGCAGGATATCTACATTATTTCTGCGAGTACGCTTCCTAAATTAAGAGCCTTTTATTCATTTGTGGCAGTGGACATGACAAAGCCAACAGAGGGAAGACGCCCCTCCCCCATCACATGTGGTGCTGAACACCTTGCGTCACGGCTTACAGTCGAGATTCCAGCAGCGTCAGTGATGGGTTGGACCCTCACTCCAAAGAGTATAACTAAGGACATGAAAGATGGGTCTGTGTGGGTGTGTGTGTGTGTGTGTGGGGGGGGGGGGGGTCTGTCTGTTGACATCACCCCCCGTTTATTCTCATCAGCTCTGACCTGTCTGCACTCTTTTCATCCGTGAAGTGGAGACAAGGATGACGGCCGTTGCCGTGGCAGCAAGAGCCGGCTTGCTCCTTGCCTTCCATATGTTGCCGTTTGTTATCAGAAAAAGTCGCCCCCCACCATGAAAATTAGCTGATTCCGAGGAGGAAAGCAGAAGGCAACCTGAGTGTGGTTTTGTACGACACCAAGTCATGTGTGCATATGTATACAAACACATCTACCTGTGTAATTGCTTGTAAACTGGATTCAATGCATCATGCAAAAGGCCTTTGATGCTCAATTCAAGAACTGCAAGGCTAACTCCGCACTCCAAAACGACCACTGGTTCAACTGTTCTTTGCATGCAATGCTTTGCCTGCAGGGCTGGGATCTGGAACGTTCCAAAGAATCCAGGCCCCTCTATAAAGGCCAAGTTGCACTAAGTGATGGGATGATGGATATTGATGCCGCTACCTGCGCACGCCTCCCCTCTCCAATTTCTTCAGTGATGCAGGAGACCATCTCTATGGCAACTGCTATCGGTAGATAACATTTGGAGTGACAGCCTTTTCTTGTGCTCTGTTTAAGAATGGAGGAACATCTGCAAGCTCAGACAGCAAGGTTTTGAGTGCATTAAAGGATTTTTTTCGGAATTAAAAATAGAGCTTTTCAGTTTTACTAAGGAAATTGGGACCGAGCTATGAAAAGACATGGCAAGGCACAGAATTACCCCAGTGCCACATCAGATAAATGCACTTATTTGTTTATTTATTCCCATGAAAAATATTTTGTTCCCATAAACATAAAGATCTTTAGGCAGTAAAGTACTACAGCACAACAAACTCTTACTATTTTCAATGGACTGGAATGGTTTATCTAGAATCATAGTGTAAGATTTGTTGAAAAATTACCGATTAATCAATTGAACATCAATTGATTTTAAAGTCTAAATTAAATCCATCTCTTTAAGGACATAATGTACACAGTAAAATTTATAGTAAGACTCACAAATATTTGTAACATTATATGAATATATGAATTCGGTAACAATTACTCGGTTAATTTATCAAAGTAACTGATAAACCGATTGGTTTGAATGATAACAGTTACAGTGTGTCCTTCTCTGAAAATTTTGCAGAATTTTTTGACAATCCATTCTGAACTCTGAAATGTCAGCATTTAAAAAGACAGCCTCTCATACAACCTTCACATGTAATTTGTGGAGGGTCTCTCAGCGCTAGCCCGCAATAGCATTGTTTAAGACTTTCATTTCAAGCTCAGTCTGTACCCATTAATAACACTAAGTCAATTTAGAGATGACTGTCACAGTTATTCATTTTTAAATGGACAAGATACTTCTGTTGCTGGAGCATGAAAAGGCCGCATTTCCTTCTGTGGGGGTGCCGTCTAAGGACAGAAACGTTTGCAGCATGGCGGGGGGGCATTTTAAATATGAAATATCAACATATAAAAAAAAATTGTCTAAAAACAGACTCTGACCCTATTTCCTCACCACGTGGCGATGAAAACTATGCAAGAGAGAGACAGACACACACAGAGACAGACAGACAGGCCGGCAGAAGCACGTACGCATGGATAGAGAAAAATGCAAATTCACATCAGGATATACCACGTTCTTACAAAACAGGTAACAAGGATTTGAGCCAATGATAATGGATACCCATCACATACTACACTGAACGATAATACCCAATGGATATGATTATGGAACAAAAATATGTCATCACAGTTCACTAAGTGACTGTAACAACAATACTGTGCGTTAATGAATCGCTTGCACTGTGACACATGTATGACCTGGCTGCCAAAAGCATCGAAGTTCGCTGCTTGGTGTTACCGAGATCTACTGCATCTCTCTCTGCTTTCCAAACCGCAGTGCTGGATAAAGGAACTGCAGGAATATAGTGTGAAACTACAGAAAAGATTTCCTGTTTATTCAGCACATTTAAAATGTGACCCATTTAACACATTTATAAGCGAGATAATGTTCGTAAATAGGAGTAACTTGGATCCTCATTAAGATGCATAAGACTTGACCTTACCAGGTATTCATCACAGGGTGTGAAAGACTGAAAGATCACTAGGCTCACTTGTGATGGCTCAAAGTTCAATCATACCCATGAAGTTGATTAATCGCTTGATCCAGAACCTCTACACAACAACCGACTGTAAAAATAAAAATCATATGCAATTACTTGGAAAATTTTGGATTTTCTAGCATTCTCACAAATCGAATGAATAAAACTTTGTCCTGGCTGTTTCGCATACGTGTCACTCTTAATGGCGTGTGTCTGAGTGCCTGCACGCGTGCGCACACTGCCGCACTCATGTGTTCCTCCCCCAACTCAAGTTGCTTTCCTTTCTGCTGCCTTTATGAAAATATAAAATTCAATCAGCAGCTGCACATTTCAGGAGACGTCCATCTTCTTCCTGGACCTCAGACGGCATGTCAGAGCAATCTGACGTTCTCTGTGGGGATGATGTGTGCGTTGAATTGTAAATGTCTGCCAGTCTCCCTCCTCCTCCTTTTCCGCTTTCAGATTTTTCAGCACCACAACTATTGGAAATGAGACTCAGAAATATGTATTATTAATCTATTTTGTTGCTTGACTCCTTAATGCCAAGCCTATTGCTATAAGGCAGAAATATTCCAGAAAATAAAGCTGTACAATGAAGGGGCTCCGTTTCCTTTCCAAATGACTACGAGTTAATTAGGGCCCGTTTATTAAACCATGCTGACTGCCAAAACACATGTAATGTGGCATGTGACCATATGCAGTGTAATCTCCTTGTTGTCAGCTATGGACCCCTGGCCTGCAGTGTTTGATACGACTGAGGGAGATGATTCTTGGTGTTGACACATGGGCTGGAATGGCGGGATGGTGCAAAGAAAGCCGTGGTTTACAATACAATACAATAAAATAAAGCAAAATAAAAATCACCCGCGCTTTGGGTTTTTATGACGCTCTGTTGACGAACGCCTGGAACGTTCTGATTGGCTGAGCTCATCCCCGCTGAGCAAAGGCCGTGGATAATGCAGCTGGGGTGCCTGTTGGGAAAGGAGGGTCCCTCAGAGAGCAATCCCTCTGACTAGTCACCCGCACAAACTCGTTAATAATCTTAAATTAATGCAAGTAACTGTAAATGAAGAATAATTGTTTTGAGTCAAAATTCAATTAAGCTCCTAAACACTGACAATTCTCAATTAAAGGGGTAAAAAAGGAAACTTATATAGAAAAACTATTATAATCTGACGCAGAAATTTGCTAAATGGTAGCATGGAATGATGAAATAATTCAATAAAATTGTTCATGATTACATATATTACGACAAAAAAATAGTAATAAAGCAATAACCCAATAAAAAGCCACTGATATATAACAGATACAGCCGTGATTTATCATGATCAGACTAAATGGATTAATACGTTAAGATACTGTAAAGCTGAACTAACAAACCACACGTTTTATTCAAAAATCTTTTTTTTTTTGGTCACGCAATGGGAATTAGCATGTTAGCGGTGTGGCAACAGCCGTACTCTCAAGCAAACCCCAGGTGTTTATTTGTGCAATAAATTCTTATCTGGTCAGGGAGGGAGGTGAGGCTTGTGTAGACAGCTAAGGTGACGGAACATTTTATGGTAATACATTACAACATAAATAAACAAAATGTAATATGGGGGAGGGGGGGATATAAATAAATAAGCAACAACGGACTGAGAAACTTAGGGAGGGTGGGTTTCATTGTGTGCTGTTCCATAACCACCATCTACCCATCTGAATGTTTTCCAGACTTTTTTTCATTTTGTTTTGTTTTTTTTTTTGTAATTATACCAGATGAATTAACTCACTGTAAACAATACAATGGTTCTGACACACCATGAATGTGCGCTGTGGATCACTGCTTCAGGGATTCAGAAGAATGGACCCTTTAAGTGCATCACCCCCCTGGACTCACCTGGGTCTCATTTGACCCAGTTTCAGGAAAAAGTGCCCAACCAAGAGTGGCCTCCCATGACACAAAAATAAAGCAGATCTAAGCAGGGAGGCTGAATGCCCGCGGAGACGCACTTCCTGTCAGGATGGGGATTACGGAGTAAGACTGGGACTTGTTAAGTGTGCTGTGTTCAATGGACTCTTCACGCAAAGGTTAGTTTCTCCCAAGGCTGCTATCGTCACTGCTGAAGTAGACCGGAGCGCAGACGCCTGCAAACGGGTTCAAACAGGCCCTTTGGCACGCTGCTGGAACATCCCTAACAGAACAGTGCATCTCACTTCCCTTTGTCTCCTTTAAAACAACACCCACATCACGCACGAGTGATGACCAATTGGGAGGAACCCCAGCATATGATCAAAACATAACCCTCCCTTCCCTTCCCCTGCTTAGATTACCCAGGCCTACCCGGGGTTGCCATAAAAGACAGCGCCGCCCCATCCTGACAGCCGTAAAAGGGGGCGGCTCGCAGTCCTGCCTCTCTGCCTCGTTTAATTGGATCCAAAACAGTCCCCAAATTTGGAGGGGCTGAAGAGAATGTGCGTGCGAGTGTGTGTGTGTTTTTAAAAAGCTGCATGATCACCATTTGCGTGTCAATTAAGGGCCAGAGCCAGCTTCCCGTGCCAACTGGCCGATTGCCGTCGAGCCTTGAATGCCATGCCAGCGCCCCCATCTCACTCCCTGGCAGCTATCGATCCCACTGGTTCAGGCAATAAGCAAAATAACTATGGAAGCTACTGCAAGCCACAATCTTTTCTCAGCATTATTCTAAATGATGAATTTCAAATAGAAATATCCATGTTACCCTTTGACTGTATTGACTAGGACAGTGAGGATAAATGGATGCTTATCCATTTCATTTTTCCCCACTTCATCTTTCCAGCAAGCGGCACAACTCACTGAATATTCATTTTGATGGAGGACAGAAAGCAACCAATGCTTTACTTGAAATGGCCATTTTCAGAGGTGGAAAGCTCAGGTCCAGAAACTAAAGTCTACAGCAAGATTTTGTTTCGATCAGCCAGTTGCGTACTCTGTGACTGTGACTCTGTGACTCTGTGACTGTGACTCTGACTCTGTATACTCACCTGGTTGGTTGAAACAGAATTTTGCTCTGGATTTTTACTTTCTATACCTGAACTATCCACCTCTGCCATTTTTTCTATATTGCCTGTGCTTCACAGTTGTTGAAAACAATGGCAAACAAACCGGCTCTCTTACAAAAACGATTACCTTTAAAAGTCTCTATTAGTCCTATGTGGCATTTTTCACACAAAAAAAAAAATTAAGGATTTGTGTACCTTCCTTATCAATGGATAAAAATGATAAAACAATGATAAAAATATGAAATACAGAAAGTAAGAAAAAACCTGTCAGAGAAGGGAGGACAGAGACTGAATCCGGTAGAATTAGAATTAGGTGATCAGTGATCATTGTTGACACACCACAGCACACTGTGCACAAAAAAATGTGTCCTCTGCATTTGACCCATATGTGACGTCGTCATATAGCAGGGGGCAGCTAATTCAGCGCCCCGGGAGCAGTGTTTGGGGGCGGTACCTTGCTCAGGATACCTCAGTGGTGCCTTGCTGTTCGGGGATTCGAAGCAGCAATCTTTCAATTACAAGTGTGCATCCCTAACCAATAGGCCACCACTGCCCCAATGAATGAGAAGCTCCTTAAATGTGATGCTGTGTAGGTCTGTTCGCCTCCTGCTTGTGGTACTCAGTGACATACTCATATCAACCCCAAGACCTTTTACTTAAGTGCAATCACTGCTAGTTGGCCGACTTCGCTGTGTTTCTGGGAGCCCCTCCCACTTACCATCATTTGTCATCGCATCATGCATTACAGCCAATGTAAAGAAATGATCATGCTTTCGAATGTTTCCATCTCAGACTCCCTATGAAGAGAGAATGAAGCCTTCCCTTTGGTCACGGGTCTGTGGCTTCCGGCTGTCGGGCTCCGCTGGCTGGTTTCTGCATCCCGACGCTGCATCTCCTCGTTCTCCTTTGCTTCCAGGTACAGAGCATGGCACAGCACTGCAGGCTGCTGCGATCCCTGGTCAAGGCCTAGACTGACCAGGCCAAAACACAGGGCCAGATCGTGGCCCATGACCCACGAAGGGTTTCCTCCATGCCTGTACTACCCTAACTCATGCAACATGCCAACGCCGATGGAATAATCAGCTCTTTGGAACGCTGAGTCTCCAAAGGGTTTGCAGAACAATCCCACTCACAGTTAAACTGTTCTAAACCTGAAAGCAAAAACCGGATGTCAAACAGGCTTAATGGTCCATTCTATTTTAATTAAAACTACCGCTGCTCTTTTAATTAGACCCACTTTGATGTGTATCTTTTTTCAGCTTCCGGGGGAATCATTATTTTGTTACTACAGGTTCAAAGCTAGTCTCTGCTCATTTTTTCACCCCTCTAACTTGCCGTAAATAAGTAATGCACAAAAAAAAACACAAACATTTTTTTACCCCCAATTAGAAAATATTAACTAAATACATTAAATGGCTCCTCTACATCAGCTGAATAAAAGACAATAATTAGCCATTTCGTCTAATCAAGCCTTGGATGGAAGGAAAAAATGTGCCAAGAGGTAGGAAAAAAAGGGGGGGGGGGGGCTTATCATAACCAAAACGTGCTTCTTGTTGTTACCGCATCCTCATTTCATGGTAGGATACAGGACAGAACACCTCAGACATGCTATCTATAAACAGCAGCTCCTACTCATCAAATATCCAAATTTCTCACTCAAGTACTGAAGATCTACTTATTTTCAGTAAATTAAGAATATCTGGTAACCAAAAAACCTTTAGCATTTTTTTTAACCCCAAATTCAGTATACAAGTTAATAAATACATGCGGTTTAATGTTTATTCCGTGACGGCCATCAAACAGAATGTGGCGTGTTTTTAATTCTACCCAAGGGAGGAATGGTGGCTGGCAGACCGGAAATCTGGACCATAATCCACTTCTTTGCAATATTTTCCTCTCAGATTGTTGGTTTGAATTGCGATGGCCATGACACAAAGCCATCTGGTACCGTGTTAAAAATGAAGTGTTCAGAAATGGCGTGTCTGCTGCCTTTCTTTCCTGCCAGCAGAAATACTGGGATTAAAATGATTCGTTCATGTTTTATGTTATAGTTTTAGAGTTTGCTGGATTGTCAAACACATAGCTATTTACATGGTTTAACAGGCCTTGCCAAAGCATCTTCTTGCGACTCCGTCATTGACTGGGTTTATGCAATAAGAAAAGAGTTAGAGGGAAAGAAGAAGAAGAAAAAATGTTTATTTACTCAGAGCACCTCTGCAACAGCATAATGTACAGGTTGCTCCTGTTGCAACAGCCACAGCCATGCTCAAAATATGCAGTCCCATCTCATCTTAATGCCTCTCCGCCGATTGGCCTACGACAGCTCGGATTGCCACGTGATTGGCCGACGACCTCATGTAGCGGCAGCCGGCCGGCGCTCCACCAAGGCTATTTCAGAAGTCTCATACGGTACTTGAAGGGTATAAGATATGATGGGAAGGAAGATACAGTGCCTGCATTGCAGCAAGCAGCACAAGATTGAAAACACTTAATTTTGCGTTTTTGCCCAGACACATTTGAGATTTCCAAGTGAATGCCGCTAAATATCATATTTGTGTCAAACCAACCAACAAACAATAATAAAGACAAATTTACAATTTTGCCTCAAAGGACTAAGAAAAAAAATACAGAACAAGAGCTGAGTGTTCTTAAAGGCATCCTGCAGCCTTATGACTGGGCAGACATAGTTTAAAGCCATCCCGGAGAAATTACTAATAAACATATATCCCGTCCTCTTTCCACATGACCTTAAAAACCACGCTCGCAAGCAAAAAATTATATACAAGGAAAAAACCAAAAGAAGGAGGAAAAAAAAAAAAAAAAAAAAAGTCCCAAAAATGCGAGCAAGCGGACGGCTGCAAATGAGGGAACACTGCACATTGCCCACATTTCGGGTCAGGCCCGGATCCCTCCTCAGAACCGGCAGCATGCAGACGCTGACAAACGGACCAGCGCTGAGGAAGCTCCAATGCTCGCTCGCGCTGGATTTTGCACGTGTGAGCGCCATAAAATTAAAAGCTTCCATCTAAAGTTGAAAGGCGTCCGTGAATGAGGCACACCAGCTTTTTTTTCTTACCTTCTATTAATTTTTATTGTCCTGCAAACAGAAAAGGAGAAAAGGAAATGAAAATAAAATGGGGAAAAAAAAAAAAAAAAAAAAAAAGCTCTGAGCGGCAGCATTTGGGCTGGTGTAGCTGCAGAATGCAGCCTTGCTTCCAGACGCCCACTGCTTCCAATCCGACATTTCAATACAGTCCCGAGAAAAATCCTTTCAGTTCTAAATGAAAGAAAGCCTTCCTTTCCTCCTCTTGTTTTTGAACAGCGATCAATTCCAAGACAAAGAGCGCACCTCAAAGAAGCAAATATACCAAGGACAGAAACATAAGGAATCACAGAAGCAATTATTTTCAAATCCTCCTGCAGGGGCTGATAATGTCACCTCGCTTCTCTTTCTACATAAAAAACAGCATCAATTATGCAGCTGTTCCATTAATATGAATGGGCAATTTCCCATACTGCCGCGCGTTAGTGATGGCATCATGGCTGGCCGGCGAGGGAACATGCAGGGCCTGAAAGCCCCCGAGAAGCTTCCTGGAACGAAACATGTCATGAAGCTGCTCTTCCTATCCAATCAGTGGGACCTAAAGGCGGCGATGGGTGGGGGAGGGGCTGGGACTCAACAAAGAGAAGCTGTCTGCGTTGGGCTCCACCTGTCCGGGGCTGTTAAATCCCAGGGAGGCGGCCATACCTCTGCACAGCTGCAAGATATAACACCTCTAAACTTAAAATCTAATTTTTTTTATTTATTTTTTTAAGCGCTCGCCTAAGCCAATCATTTCATTTGACCCAATAAACACCCAGCCCATGCTAAGCATTCCCCCTTGTCCTCCCCCTTGCAGAAAGCTCATCACAGCTTCTAGCCCAGAGAAAGGCCGCGCACGGACCGAGACTTATCTGCAAGAGCAACTGAGCCACAGTTAATGACATAATGGTACACTGTAAGAAAAAACTGTTTGGCAAACAAATGCCTCGTCTAGTGTTTCATGTATAAACTTCCTTCTCCTCACAAACGAAACACTACACTTAGCAAAAATATTATGGCCACCCCAGCTCTAACAACTCAAAGCAAATAATTACAAATTAATGATTATATTGTCATTTTAACATTTACATGTACTATTACAGTTAAAGACTACTTAAAGTGTTTTATCTTAAAATAAACAGATAAACGCATAATGTACTTAACCTATGAATCAAAACAGAGTCTGGCGTCCTGTTTGGGGTGTCCAAATGCTGGTGCCCTGCCCCCCCTGGCTCCAGACCCCCACCCTGCTCCAACAACCCTGTACTCCATAAACAGTTTAAAGATGGATGGATGGATGGATGGATGGATGGATGGATGGACGATGCACTGAGAAAGGGGATATTACGGCAGTAGCCCACAACGTTCTCTTCACTGACAAGATTCCACAGCAGAAGCAGTGTAATGTCGACCTTGTCTTCTGGCTTAAGGTGCGGCGTTTCTGGTTTGCCAACTGCACCCTCGGAAGCGGCGCTCGTTCAGCACATTGACACACCTGCTCTGCCCGCTTTGGCCGTCGACAGGCGCCGGGCCTGGCTGGCACGCCACCACATCAGAGAATGCGCTGATACGCCCCCGCGGCTCGAGTGTCAGCGTGCTACTGGCCATCTTCCTGACATGTGCCAGCCGCCTGGTCACAAGAAACAGGAACCGCGGCCTGAGAATGCGACGCCTTTGCTGGCTAAATATTTGTATCATTTTTATCTATCTACCACTTGCGAATGCACTAAAATAAAATAGAAAACTCGAAAATAAAATAATTTGAATGAATGGTAAATTACATAGATTATGCCATTATTCATTTTTCCCCAACTGAGAGATTAGACATGTTAAGTGTCCCAAATCCACACAAAAGTGCTCTGCAAAGGGAGTAATATTGATAAGTACATTTTCAGAGACATAACGTCATCAGAAATGTGATTCTCTATACGGAACATGCATTAATAGAAGGAATTCCTTTCACCATTTCCTTCCATGTAATTTCAACGCACCCGTACCCCCCATAAAAAAATACCTGGGGGGTGGGGCGTTTGGAAGTCTTGAGTTTACCAACTAAGGCTGCTGTGATTACTCGATGTAGTCGATGACGTCGATGCTGAAAATGCATCGACATCAGTATTTTGAATCACTGTTTTTAAAACATTTAAAGAAATAACCTTTAAGATTTTTAAAACCCTTCAATTCATTATAAGAAATGTTTTTCTTCAATATCACTAAGTAATTATGGGAGTAGTTTAACTTATCACAAAACAAAAAGGCGGTTTGTACACCGTACAAAGTCTGATGGTATACCACAGCGACACAAACACGTACGATGCATGAGATTAAACACTCAGACACTATTCTGGGTGATGGGCTGCCAGGAAAGGCAAACCCACCGTACTATTCATGTTTATGAAATTTCCATTAGTATGGAAAGCTTTTTAATATCTTTTGTCCTTGTAACTGCTAAATACGGTCATTATTAAAGCCATAATATTGTCTGCCTGCTACCTCAGAATCTCCGTTGAATAAGTGTTTGAGAAAAATGTTTAGGCTAAAATCTGGGCTTATTCTGTGTTGATTGATGGTGCCAGTGTGTGTTTGTGCGCGTTGGGCTTGTTGGGACCAGTGTTATCGTAAACTAAAACTGAAATAAAAATGGGCAGTAAAAAAAATAAAATAAAAAATAAAAAAAATTGTGAACTGAAATAAAAATGAAAACTATATTTACCACAAAAAGTGTCAGACTTTAAATCTGCTAAAAGCACCTCCGCACCACACCCTCATCTATTTTTTTTTTTTATTTAGCTATCACTTTTTAAAAAAGATGTTGTGGCTGTCCCTTTCTTCACCACGACTTCAGTGCTTATCGCTTCCATGATTTATCAAAACAGTTGCATGTGGCGTGCTCTGCTAACCAAATTTAATAAGCATGAAGATTCGCTATATTTATACAGATTACTAACTTTGGGGCATCACAATACGCATCTCATTAATATGTTTAGGCATACTACTAATCTTATTGAATGATGGATGAAAATAATGTCCGTATAGCGTACAAAATTTGGAGTCCATTATCTGAAGCCTTGCAATGACAGACAGTTTGTTGTCAAAATAAAAAAAAACTTCAACGGGCAATTTTCTGGAGGAAAATTGGTCGATTAAATGATTGAAATAGTTGATAGATGAATCAGTAGAGAAATAGTTGTTAGTGGTAGCAGTACTACAAGCTTTCAGGTGTTAACAGAATGGAAATGACTAAATGAAAAACCTTCCAGTTTTATATCAGGCTGATCTCATGTGTTGCGCTGAAGAATTGAAATTGGCAACTGGAATCAGCATAAATAGGTTTCTGAATGTACCTTAGAACTGTTATACTGACCACTAGAGACTTTTCTAACCCTTTGTAGGCATATTTATACAAGTATAAAGAGCTCTTCCCTAACTAAACTAAATGCCTTTTGTTATCTTCAACAGGCGTTTGGTCCCCCTGTGCATGAAGATGAACAGTGAATTTAGGTGAATCAGTTGCTCCCTGTTAGTGTGAATCTTTGACAGGCTCTCAGAAGGGTTATAGCTCTGTGGACATTAAGGCATTAATTCCCAAAAAGCTGCTTGGAAAGACTATTTGTTGCATAATGTGGCAAACAGATCATCCTACTATTTCATCATTGATATAAGAATTGCATAGAAACTCACTTTGCACTGTTATATTCACTTACATATAAATTATATATATATATAAAAATTCAGATTTCAAGGGAAAAAAAAACAGGCGTTACACAAATTCCCCTTTTCTTTGTTTTACAAACACACCCTAAAGTCCTTGATAGGCCGATATAGCTGTGGGATCCATAGGACTGGGAGTGTCTGAAACCATAATCTTCACAGTCATCGTCCCGGTATCTCTTTAAACACCTCTAGGTTTGCCGCCCCCGCTCCCGCTCCCCCCCCACCCACTCACCAGGAGCCATTACAAAATGAAGAGTGCGGTGAATTCCCTGTCTTCTCTTCATGGGTACTCGTGTGTGCCACGTTGGTAGTCAGCGTCCCGAAATGGCACCTCCAAAAGAAGCGCTTATTTATCCAGGTCTGCATATCTGGTTAAGATCAGCATTACTTACAGTTTTACTGAAAAGATAAAAGCCTAGAAGAGTTATTAATTTTTCTTATATTGCCATTTTACAGGTAAACAATGTTTCATTTCTGGGTTTAATTTGTGCGTCACATAACTGATTCTGGGTTTTGCTGCCAGGCAACTCAGTGTCAAAATAGTGTTTGGACTAGGACACAGGTGTAGTCATTTCTGTAAAATCCACAGATTTTAGTGATGCCCTAACAAAGCAATTTTACTTTTTGGAGGAATTATGTGCAAGAAAGTGACAAATGATAAATGCCACCAATCTGATGTGACACTGGGTAAATACATCAGGTGAATTTCTTTAAGATTTTGAGAGGATATTTTACAGAGACCCCTCCTCAAACAACCCAACCACGTTCCAATAAATTTTTCCGTGTACAGGAAAGCCTCGGCGGCTTCCGGAAATATTTGGTACGAATCGAGCAGGGTGCCCATCTTTATCTCAGATGGCCATAGACTGTCTTCAGACAGCCAGTCTGGGTGCAGAGACCAGACAAGGACCGTCCCTCCCCCGAATTCGAATGTGTTTTTTGCACGCTGAAGGTGACGAGGCACAGTGGCTTCTTTAAAGCACTCGCCTTTTAAAAGGAAGCCTCTGAAGGCCCCAAGGAAGTCGGCTCTGACATCCCCAGCTGACACATAAGAAGTTTATCAGCTATAAAGAAGGAAACGGGGACAGTGTTGACAAGGAGTGTAGGACACAGGCCTCAAGAGGCTGTGCGTTTTTGTCCCGAAGCCGGTGGAAAACGCTGTTCCCCAACTACCCCAAAAATACAGTGATGAAGTACAGCACAATGTCACGTCTGGGCACTGCAACTATCTGCTCTTGCACTTTTTCCCTTTTTCTAGAACGTTCCGATATAGTAACTTTGATCTACTATTATTCCATTTAGGGAGTCACACTTTTGTAGATCTTCCTTGGACAGTATTTATGTCCTTCTCCGTCCAAGGGAGGGGGGCGCTTTAAGAATGATCCCTTGAAGAAAGATCATCTGTCATAAAACCAATCAGGCCTGAGAAGCACAGGCAGGTACTGCACGGCATCTGGGGCTACAGCTATTCTTCAGAGTCGACGCTTTAATTTTTCCAGCTCCTAAGGAACGGTGGTGAGTGACAATTCAATTGAAAAAACAATTTTGGTAGCGGCACAAGACGACACCCACGGTTATTATATTAACATTTCCATAATTTGTATTTCAAAGGCTGAGACGGGACGAGAGAGAGAAAGAGATAAAAATGCAGTCCGGCGTACATTTAGGAGTTAAATAACAACAGCTTCAGTTATTTCTGCAGGAGCCCCTGGCTGGGGCGTAATGACACTCCAGGTTTTACAAGAGAGACGCTGAGATTCGCTGGGTGACCAGGTGCCCCCGTTCTCACTCTCATTATTTTGCCCATTTCAATATAAAATTCCAATCCCACAGCCCAGGCAGCGAGCAATGACGGATCCCTCTGTGCTACCGTTGCCTAATTGTCTCTGGCACTCAGGAAATGTGACAGACAGATGCGGAGAAGGGGAGAGGGAGACACGGCAAAGACTGTACAGTTACTGTAGACGAACGTTACCAAGAAACTGAAATTAAATATATATATATGAAGTATTTAATATTTGTAACAGAAATAAAGCAGCATGTTTGAGTGGCTCAGCCTCGCGAAAGACCTCCTTCTAAAAGCTGTGAGCACCGCCTAGGGACGGGACAGGTACCTACAAGCATGCTGATGTTTTGCTGTCAGAAAGGGTACAGGAAGACACACTGCCCTTTGGAAGGGCAGAGGCTGGGAGGTAGCGCCCGTTGGCCCCAGAAACCGCCCCCGCCCACTTCCTGCACCTCCCTTGTTTCTCTTTCCACGCCCCTGCACCGACCTCCTAACGCATAAGCTAACAGTTAAGCTAGTTAAACCCGGCGAGTTGAACAAGGTCAGCTCCACCCAGCGGCTACGAGAGGTCAGTCACCGCGGCGTGCGGGAGCAGGCAGCCATGGGCTGGGAGCCTGAATCTAAAGATCTGGGGGAGGGTAACAGGGCCCAGAGAGATCAGCAAGCCGCCATGACAGCAAACATGCAGAAGAAAGGGGAGGAAAATGACAACTCCCAAACACACTGTTACAAATCAGAAACTTCACTCAAACCGAAACGAAACACCAATTTCTCTTAAATGTTCAAAAATGTTTACACAGTGCGGAGACGTGGCAGAACCCACCAAGTTACCCAAAAACAACCACTCACAAGCTCTGCAGACTGCAAACCAATTTACCAGATACACGCTGGCGTTATTAAAGTACAGATGCTCCTCGATTTACAATGGCTCAACTTAAGATATTTTGACTGTGATGGTGCAACAGTGATACACAATCAGTAGTTATCAAACTTTGAATTTGATATTCGATGGTAACATCCAACCAAGCCACACTGCCAGTCTCTGCAGAGACCGCGAGTGTAAAAATCTAATACAGTGTTCAACAATGAATTGTATGCCTTTTTTCTGTGTAATTTATTATACCACTGATATTCCACTTAGGATATTTTCAACATACAATGGGTTCGTCAGAACGCAACACCATCGTAAGCTGAGGAGCACCTGTATTAATAAAGTATACGAATATTCAAAATACAGAAATTACAGATTATAGGACTCCTATACAAACTCATTCCAAAAATATGCATTAAAATGTTCCAAGAAACTGTACAACTTAAAGGATTCATCCTGTTTCTGAGTTTGGAGTATTTCCTCAACATCTGGACCATGCAGCTTTAACTCCCCAAAAGAATAAAATGTAGACAAAGTAGGTTAAAATAATAAATGCAGGTTTTTTCCTTAACTTTCAATCACAGAAGGGTAATGTACTGGAATGCTCACCTTTCTCAATGGGCACAATTCCTTGACCAAACATCTAATAATTCATGTTCTGATAATAATAACTTCCTGTATTACAGAGGTTCCTTGAAATGCATTATTATATTCAAGTTCCTAAGTAATAAAGAAATACAAAATCCTAAAATTAACTTCAGAGGAACATGTTCATGTTGGTATGTGACAAATCAAAGAGTGTGGAAACTGACGAGCCGCTCTTTGAAGTATGATGTGAGACAGGGAGAATTTGATCCTTAACACTGAATTATTCACACTAATATGTAGCGAGCCAACAAAACAGCCTTCAACTGAAGTACATGACACAGGTTAACTACAATTTCAGCTCCACGCCGTTCAATCCACTGCTCTGCTGTACAGCAGGTAATGATACTAAAATTATGCTTCATCCTTGACTAAGAACTTAAAACACAAATAATTAAAACACGGCGACCGTAGATTACAAGAGACACTTCAAAAGCCCTAAAGACAAGATGTGCAAAATCAAAATCCATCGATCTTCTAACCACTCAGCCTTGTCAGGTTGCAAGGGGGTGCATATCCCAGCAGCGCAAGACTGGGGGGGGTACATCCTGGGTGGGATGCCAGTTCTGATACATGGGGGGGAAAAAAAAAAGGCAACTTTAAAAATATACACTAAGGACCAAAATTGTGGAAGCACTTAGCATTTCTGGCATTACACTTTAAAAATCACTACAAGAATACTGGCGGTAATGTTTATAAACAGTCAAAGAATGTTTACAAATATCATACACTGGACGATTAAATAAGTAACTGGAATAAAGTCCAGCAATCTCTAAAAGCTGGAAGTGTTTCTACAATTTTGCCCACTAGATACATAACAGAGGTTGGTTAATATGTGATACATTTAAAGACCAGTCGCTGCTAATCCTAAACGCACCTGAAATCAAATGTAAAGTACTTGGCCAAATAAAATCATTTTCTGTTATACCAAGGCTGTCATGTACAATATCCATATTCAGAGACCAGCTACAGTAACCAGTTCTGTTCCTGGGACTGCAGGGTTGGTAGTGAAAGCCAAAGAGACAGCAAGAAAATGGTGATTAGTCAGCCTGAGCAGCTGGAGGGCCACAGTGAAGGCAGGTTAAAGAGCTCAGTTACTGCTATCCTGCATCAATGTAGCAACAAGCAAATACAGCGCAAGTTGGCCATGTCTTTCAATAAACGAGCAGTACATCATACTCATCGTTTAAAAACTGAAAATTTGTTATTATTACGAAGTGATTAAACCCTTCAGACATGCTGAACTGCAAGTTAGGAATAACGGCAACACTCAAGACCACAGACGGGACTCTGAAGAGTATAGAAAGTGTGGTGAAGTGTGGGACTTCATCGCCCGAATGCAATTTTGCAACACATAACTATACAGAAAAAAAAATTATGTTCTCCTGTAGTGCAGAGAAAGGTTGTCAAGTCTGGCTTGACACCATGCAGAAAGGTCAATGCTTGTTCCTGAATTGGGTGCTTGAAAAGCCAAGTGATCAGGGCTATGCAAGGAATTCTTTTAATGAAGTTTACTCTGAAGACCCCTTCCCTTAATAGTGTACTGAAAAATAAATAAATAAAAACTGCAAACCATGATTCTCTAAAAGAAAGGGTCACTAGCAAAAGTTGTGGATAGTTATTACCAAATGAAATATGTATTACAAATATCAGGCACTGGAAGGAAATCGTGAAATTATTTGGATCATTAATAGTTTAGTTTAGGTAAAGGGCACAGAGAAGGTACAACCTAATGATCTTCTGTTTTGCACATTAAAATTAATAAAAGAATAAAACAAAACAAGACTTAAAATTTCTTTGGCTTTTTTTCTTGCATTAAAACCAAAAGGCTAGGGAAAAAAACGACTTGACTATAACTGTTAAGCTTTTAACAAATCAAACTTTCCCTTATTTAAGTCCTAAATGGCAAATGCACTCTTTAAAAACAGAGCGCTTCAAATCAATTTCAGGCTTCAGTAAGCCATACCAAGGTCCGCTGATCATTCCTTAGCCAGCTGCCCCAATAGCCCTTCAAAGCCTGCCATCACGCCAGAAGCAGAGTCACGTCAGGCCTTGTCCAGGAACCTCAGGGGACCTGAAATGGCTCACTGGTGCCACACATTAGTGACAGTTGAGACTCCACCCCCTTTATAGTCTAGGCAAAACCATGGTTCAGTCAAGTGAGGAGTAGAGAGGAGGACTGCAACTGTCAGATCGGTCTGAGAGCCTGAACAACAGATCCGAGGAAACCTGCTTTAAGATGATTAATTTTAAACCAAAAATTCTGTAAAACGCTGGTTCTGTTTGTTTAAGATACCGGGCAACCAAGGACAACTGCAGAAGAAATTTAAACAAAGAGACTCCATGTATAATTACGAGTAAGACCTCTGGCGCTGTAACTTACATATCAATACTTTCAATGACACTTGAAAAGTAGTGAAAATGTTTTGTTTAATGGAAATAGACAAGCAAAATCCACATAACTTGGTTTGCTCCCGCTAGTGTCTATCTAAATTACGAAACTGACAAAATTCAGATCAATGGGCGAAAGGTTTGGGGCCAGAAACATTTACTGATTAGCGTATTTCATGCCACACTGATTTTCATTTGCAAATCAAACGGGAAAATGCTACTCGCAAAAAATGTTAATTGAAAACCCATCTTGAACGCAATCTGAAATACACCTGCGGGATTATTACGGATGAGAACCCCGTTTACGGCGCCGCTGTCAGACGAGCAACCCTAAAGTGCGCCCCCTGGTGCCCGTTTATCAGTACCGTCTTAAAAAGACCACAGTTTCAATCTCACCAAAACGATATTACCCTCTCTGGGCACTAAAGAATACAATTCTGGTTTCAGTATATTGGTTTTGTTTATCTCATGCGCCTCTTCGGGTTAATTTTGTTTTTTTTTTCTCTAGTTATCTTCAAGTTTACAGAATAAAAGCCGAGTGACAATCCGTTCGTTGCCTCGTACATCTTGTAAATGACACTTGCGTTACTATTTTGACATTTGTGTAACTGCATATAAGGAATAACACCCTAAATATAAGCTAATTGTTTACTGTTCCAGGCTTTTAAATCATAGTTCTTGATAACCTTGACTATGTCGGGTTCATGATTACATACAATAATTGCCTGATAGTCCGTGGATATTACTTGTTGGTAATAGAAAATTGCTGCACAGTCACACTCCACAGAGGATTTACAAGACTGAAAGCAACAACCACCTGGCTCCTAGTGTGCATATTCCACGTGACCAGGTCTTTGGGATATATATTGTTTACAGCGTTTCGTTAATTAAAGGTGAATGGTGGGTAGTAAAATGTAGTAACATCATACTGTAAATCTATCCACAAACAGTTAACTTAAACTTAATAGATTTAGTACGAAATGCTTGACTGCAACGTTCCCCGCGACCTAACGTACAGGTTGACAAAGCAAAAGTTTTCATAGAGAATATAGGTAATGGGGTCTTTATGAAGCACCAACGCACCATCCGCGAAGACACTCACCCATCCATGTCCTCTGTTCTGGTATGGAATAGTATTTATTCCCAAAATGATCTGTACCCACATGTTCTTTTACGATTCCAAATGTCCTGCGTAACAGGGAGGATATTTTGCTCATATTTTTTTACTATCTGCTATAACTGGACGTTTAACTTCTCTTAACAATATAAGACATGGATAACCTTTTATACCAACCTAAAGTGAAGAGCAAATGCAGTATTTAAAGGTTGCGCTCATTGGCCATTTTGAGTCATTCCCACCAATCATCAGCGTCGGTGTTCCGGTGTCGTTTTGTGTAACAATTTGATAGTTCCCCAGTGTGTTCTTTTAGCCAAACAGCGATATTTACAAAATGAACTTAATTTGTATTCTCCTGAATGTTTGTTGAATTCGTGTTACTGTCTTATGTGATGTAAATGTGAAAATAAAGGGTGTTTTTGGACAAAGAAACAATTTGTTAATCAGAATTTGACGTTAAACATATTTAAGCCAGTGTAATGTTTTGCTTGCTATAATCACGATTGCAAGTTTGCTATTTATTATCGCGGCCGCGGTGTGTGTTTACGGCTGTCGAAGAATATGCTGGGTTTTCTATTTGCAAGACAAACAGGATTAGACGACCCTCTTCGTCTGAAGCGCGCCGAGTCTACGCGAAGGTATGAGGACGACGATGTAGGCGTTCATTTAATTTGCAAGCTACAAGTTGTTTAACAATAAATAGTATAACGAGCCGCTATTCCCTGCTACTGTGTAATGTTCGTTTGGAGTCTAACTGGTCTGAAAATTCCAAGGGAAATTTAACTGTTGCAATTGCTTTCTTTGTTACATGTCAAGAAACACAGGCACTAATTGTCTTTAATGTAATATGTTTGTTTTTCTAAAACATTTCAGGCTATGTCTTGATAACGGTAAACTATACATTTTATTAATTTTCAGCACATATTTTTAAAAAACCGATGCATTATATTTCTTAATTATTTTAGTGACAATTGAGAGATCGGTAAAAATCTGTGGCAAGTCTCATAATTATATGGTTTTGTAAAAATATTAAGAAATTCAGTCAGTTGATCCGTAAAGCAGCAGCACGCTAGTGATCACTAATTCTAGTGATAAAAATAATAGCGTAACACCCTTTTATTGGGAGATCGGGAGTACCTGCATGAATTGAATCCTGTTCTATCAGATCTGTCCACAAGGCGGCGCTGCACGATATGGTTTTTGAAAACTAATGGTCTACAGCAGTGTTTCCCAAACCAGTCCATAGGGATCCTCAGACAGTCCACATTTTCCCCCCATCCCAGCTCCCAGGCAATCAAAAACACCGAATACCTGGTTCAGGTGTGTTGGGAGCTGGGAGGGAGCAAAAATATGTCCTGTCCAAGTGTCTCCAAGTACAGTACTGGGTTGGGAAACAGTGGTGTACAGGATGTTGATAACTTAGCATGTGTAGTTCTATGGTTCCTTTGATATTGCTTTTAACAACACCCTGATTACCTTTTCTCAAGGTATAAATGATGATATGGAATTTAAAATAGCTTTTTGTCTTCTTTTGAAGGGTTCTCTGCATGGAATTGAATCAAGATCGAGATGTTGAAAGAATCCATGGGAATGGCATTAACACAATTGATATCGAGGTCATTGAAGGCAGATAGTAAGCATCCTCCACTATTTATTCAATCAACATATTGTAATTACATTTATCATGAGCCATTATGTTTCAGATTTTTTTTGTTTTGTTTCTTTAAATAAACCACTGAATAATAATGGCTACAAAGCACTTCAGCAGTCTGTTATAGTGCACTCGCACACACACAAATATTTAAATGAAATGCACAAGTGGCATGTGACTTAGCGATTAGCATTTTCTCATTGCTGCTTATCTGGGATATTGGAACAAAATTGGTCCCAGCTCTGTGTGTGAGGGCTTTGTGTTTTTTTAAATATATATTTCCCCTGTTTACTCCTTTTCTGTTCCTTACCATCTGATGTGCATTTAATACCAATGCAGATTTTCTCACAAAAGTAATTTAGGCAAATTAAGTAATTTGCAAAAGCTCTCCACGTATTTTGCATCATATATTGTATATTGTATTGATCTTATTAGGGCCCATTTTTAATGTTATATCCCAGAGGTCCAAGACTTGATAGGAGGCCGACATTCTATTTAGCACCCAGTCTGCACTGTGTGAGTTGACCTGCTACTGTTAAGCCCATACGAGCAGAGGCAGACTGAGAAGCAGCAGCCACAGTGACCCTTGAGGTCTGCAGTTGTCAGTCTCTTATGGCCACGCCCCCATATGTGGCACATTTCAGAAAACGGCAAAACAAAGTCCTGTGGCTGGCAGAGTTGTTATTTCACTGTCCGACCTCAGAGCAAGACCCTGAACCCCAACTGCTCCTGTGACACTGGCTCATTTCTCACTTGTTCATTTCTTTGAACAAAAGTGTCCCGAATAAAGCTATATAATTGCAATTTAAATTTATGACAATTTTTATTAAAATGAAGAGGACATCCACCCGATAACAGTTCTTAAGTAATTCATTCTTGTTGTAACAATGTATTTTAAATGGTCCAACTGATCTGGTGTGCCTTCCTGTTCTTTCTAGCATGTTGTCGGGTGGGGCTGATGGAGTGATTGTGATCTATGACCTGGAGAACCACAGCAGGAAGCCCCAGTACACATGCAAATCAGTCTGCACCGTGGGCAGGTTTGAGAGCCTCCCCACCTCTGTGATTCACGCGGATATGCATTTTTTAAGGACACTTAGATAATCAAGTCTCCATCCACCCCATATTTAATTTTGAACAGAATTTTTATGTGTGATTGTAAAATTTTACTCTATAAAAAGAAAGATAACTGTGCTACAGTTTGTACCTTAAAATATTTGCTTTGTCTGGGGATAGTATTGTTGGTTTTCTTTTCTCCATCAATTTTTAATGGCTCTGAATTCATTATAGATGCATGTCATATGGTGCCAAAAATTGCATATGAATTATTTGAATGGCGTGTCGATGTGCCCAGTGTGTTTATGACACTTAGTCGTTGACCAGGGAGGTCTGAAATGAGGAGCTGAACGTGTCGGGTTTACTTTGGCCTTGTTTGGACTCGTTCCAGGTCCAGTCGACATGTACACAAGTTCAGTGTGGAGACTGTGCAGTGGTACCCACATGACACTGGCATGTTTGTCTCCAGCTCATTTGACAAGACCATGAAGGTTTGGGACACCGAGACATTGAAGGTAAATGTATCATTAATATACCCTTAAAATATCTCTTTGTACATACCTATTTGTAATTTGTTTGGCCCCTTTATCTTTCATTCTCTCTTACAGTGTTTTCATTCAGTCCATCTCTTCCCAAGAGATATGTAAAGTGAAGTACAATAAGGGAATACAGCACACGCCTTCACTTCTCAAATATGCAGGATGACAAAAGTTATACATCTGAGTTTGTGCCATCTGTCTCCTGCCAGTTGGCCTTTCAGTTGACTTTCTGGGCCATTAGTTACTCTGAAATATTCCTCTTGAACAGTCTAGTTCAGAGGAGTTGAGATCCATGTTTCTGTTACTCGTCCTCCATGTTGGTCTTAACCTTACCTTGCAGGAGAGAGACGAGTGGGCTGATAGTTTTATTGCAAAGCATGAATGCACCAGGATTTGCCAGACTTGTTTTTACCATATTAGCACATGACAAAATTATATCCTTCATCACAAAGGAAACGTAAAAGAACTGGAAATTGAGAAACTGATAGTGAAAAAATGAATATGATAACAGACAGTACTCCCCCTTCTTAATTTCTCTCTTAATTTCAACAAACGGCTGTGTGTTTGTGCATAATAAACAAAGCCAATTGCCAACACTGCAATTCACAAGATGACCGTGTACCGATATGAAGTCATATGTGTTCTAACAAAAAGACATGTGAATGTCATGCATACCTACATGTGCGTTTGTGTATATAAGCTAAGGATTGGATCAAGTCCCTCCAAGCTGGCTTTCAGACCATAATTCTCTGTTGCTCTGTACTCAACAAGAGACTGTATTATTAATGAGTCAACAGTGCTGCTTCTGTGTGCCTCTATGGCACACATCACACACCCATTTGCATTGATTACATGCCACAGCCCGGGACTGAATAATGTTTACATTGTACTTGGCGGTCAAGCTGGATTCCCATTGTTGTCTTGCTCATCCTAGAAGTGAAAACGAGGCATTTCGAAATGTGAAATCCTCTGGTTTGTCATTGCTTCGTAATATTTCGGCTCGTTTTGCTGCTTTTGTCCCACAATTGGCTTGTGCGTTGTGACTCCCTGGTAGTCCGTATTTCATGGCTATTCAGGACCCATGCTGAAAACGAAATGGAAGCATATTTCAGGACAGGCCCCTGAAAGGGGAGAAAATTGCCCACAAGAATATTTTAATAACGTAAGGAGGAAGGGTCCATTACAGAGAGGGCTTCTGTTTCTTAATATTTTGTTGTTTCTATGAGCCCCATTGTTCAGATGAGGTCGTGGATGAGGATGTGAAATCAGGGTTTTGTTTATTCAGACTAGATGTAGTTCCTCAGTGATGCATTTCTTTATTGCTCACATAAACAAACTTAGGAAGCTACTATATCTCTTACAATGACCTAATCCTGTTTGAGATTCCTAACGCCATATTGGAGACCTAAATGTCACTCTCTACATGTCCCGGACCTGACACTGAAAATCTGTTTTTTCTTTTCTTCTCAGCCAGCAGAAATTTTCCGGTTTGAGGGAAATATCTACTGTCATCAAATGTCTCCTATTGCCAAGAAGCACAGTCTGATTGCTGGTTTGTACCATGTCTCTTATTCAGACAGTAGTGGCGTTTTTGATCTATGTAGACTTTCTTCTTCTTCAAACCCTGTCTCAGTCTTTTCATGCATCCCATTTCCAGATTCCTTGCTTAGATTCTGTTGGTTGTGGGTTTTTTTTCTCTCTAATAAATTTTAGTTAATTTTAGTAAAGGAATTTTAGTAATTTTAGTTTAGTTAATTTTAATACATTTTCATAAATTTTTAGTCATTCTGACAGATGGTTTTGCCCTTATGTTATGGGTGAAGTAACTTGCTAAGTGTTTTCCATAGCAACATCTAAAGTTCTCAACCCATGGATTTCTGGTTGGTCTAGTTTCCTAGCCTTTGCCCCCCATTTCTGTGACACTTGATGTAATCACTGGAATGTGGACATGGGGGCAGCAGTCAAAGTAGAACTGGGCTTTCATCTCGCCTTGCACTCTTCCAGACAAGAAAATCGCAATGTCAAAATGTAAACAAGCCATTCATTCAGCTCTGGAATGGGAAGGTGGGGCTTGTATCTGGCCAATGATCGGCAGATATGGACTGTGTACAGGGTGGGGCTTCTCAGTGGCAACTGCACACAGACAGGGAGGAAGAAACTTAGAATCTGGAAATCAATTTGTCTTGTTAAACTTGTTCATATCACGTTTAAACACTTTTCTTCATTTAGTTACATTTCCTCGTGGTATGTAAAATATCAATCACTGCATTACAGGGAACTCTCAAATGAGGTCTTTGGATCCACTCTCATAGTCTGACTTGAATTTAAGGGGAGATCTAAGCTAAATCTCTTATTCAGATGAAATCTCTATCAGACCTTTTCCAGTTTCTTTCCGATTTAAAATTGCGATCTGTGTAGGAAAGACAGTTTGAAGAACCACATGGCATGATGATGCTGGGGCGTGGGGGGAAGCTGCTGGAAATTTGCCATCCGGTCGCGCTGAGATGTACGTGCCCTGCTCCTGGCTGAGCTGGACTGACCGGTCCTGAATACCTATTGTTCTTTCGGGCTGAGTTGGCTCTCTGAGTCTGCACATATAATTCCACGGAAGTCAGGCCATCGTGCCCTTGTGTGAAAGGGATACTTTATTGTGAATGAGTCATTTAAATGTATCACAGCACCCCCGTTTAGATACCTGCATTTTGTCGCTTGATATTCAGGAAACTCAAGTGTCTGCAAAAAAATTATCATCTTCATGCATCTCAGTACTTCTGTCTCCTCCCCTCATCTTGCTCTTTCTGCACATTGTTATGTATGTACAGTGATCCCCCACTATATCGCGGTTCAGCTATCGCGCCCCCACTATATCGCGGTTCAGCTATCGCGCCCCCACTATATCGCGGTTCAGCTATCGCGCCCCCACTATATCGCGGTTCAGCTATCGCGCCCCCACTATATCGCGGTTCAGCTATCGCGCCCCCACTATATCGCGGTTCAGCTATCGCGCCCCCACTATATCGCGGTTCAGCTATCGCACCCCCACTATATCGCGGATTTATCCCCGACGCATCACAGTTCTCTGTGATGTGTGTGTATATTTATACATTTACATTACATATTATTATTATTATTATTATGTTAGCCCGACATCCACATATCACATATGTGTTTACAAAGTGTGTTTTAATAACTTTAATGTGTTTAAAGCATGTGGGAGGGGTATTTTAAGGCTTAAACTATAAAAAAAATGCTTATTTATTTGGTCTTTCTACATTGTGGATTTTCACCTATCACTGATGGGTCTGCAACGTAACTTCCACGATAGGCGGGGGATCACTGTATGTACTTTTATTTTGCTGTTCATTTGCATGATTTATGTAAATGAGAGATTATTCCTCTGCTATCATGACAGCATCCGGCACTATCATTTGGTGCGGTGGTGGGGGGGGGGGTCAGTGTTACAATGGACCGTTTTATTTTTCTCTCTTGTTCCCTCATCCACTCTGACCCCGTCAATCACCTCCATTGTCTCTCCTTAGTTGGTACCAAGGACCCAAAAGTACAGCTGTGTGATTTAAAGTCCGGTTCATGCATTCAGGTCCTGCAGGGTGAGTATATGAGCTTATATCCTGAGTGAATTCCAGGTTAAATGACCTTCAGGGTTTCTGCTGATTAACAAGTCATTTATCTATTTATTTATTTATTTATTTTAATTGGAAGATAGATGGGACACAAAGTTCTCCATATCCCACGTATCAGGTCGAAAAATCGATGTGTAGTGTATGGAAATTCATTTACATCATTTAGTTAAAAAAAAAAAATGCATTTTTACTTACAGAAAATCTAGTGTAACTACAGATAGTGGGCTCTTTTATTTCAAGAATTAGTTTTCCAGACAAGAAGATAAATGATGGGCCCAGTTTCTACCTACTCCTAAAAAAACACTCTCACTGAAGAATTAAGGCAGGTTAAAGACAAGGGGGTGTGTTCACACACTTCTCAACAAATGGGTGTGTCCAGTAAATCTGTTATTTTCAGTAGTAGTTCAGAATTAGAGTCTAAAGAGCTGCACAGTGCATTAATGACATGCTAATGGGCATTTATGGTATTTTGGCCGTAATTCAGTAATACAAGGTTACAACTTCCATTGCATTTGTTTGGAAAATGCAGTCATCTAAGCTGGATCTCTGCTAACACCTGCAAAAGCAGTAATTTTGTGTGTGTGGCTGCTTATCTGAAATAGCTGATTCTGCAGTAAACTGAAAGAGCTTTTTAGCTTAAGTGCAGATATACATTTGAACCTTATTATCCCATTCCAAAGAGCAAAACAAAAAAAAACACCAGTGCAGCCATACTTCTTCCCTGGATCAAACAATGAAATTGATCTCATGAAGAACATGCGTCTATGATGGTGACAAATCACTTCTCTAATGAACGAAAGTTTTGTTTAAACCTTTAATGTTATTCTTGTTTTGTTTCAGTAAGACGCGTGATATCATTATTGGGCGGGGTATACGTGATTACCTTTCATTTTCTTCTCTGACTATGAACTTTCTGTGTTTGCCTAGCAGGTTCGCCATTTCTGGAGATGTTTTTAAATGTATCTGTTAGCGTGACATTTTAGGGCTGTGCCTTGGCAAATGAAAACTGAAAGCACTAAGTATTCAGAGAAGCATTTGTGGACTTTTGTTTTGTTTTGATTTTGGAAGTTGAATTTGGGGTAAAAGGTCATATCATCATTGTGGCTTTTTCGTCATTATGCTTGAAACAAATCCTGCGCTAAGTGCTACCTTCACATGAGTTCCCTGGTCCGGTCCAGTGACATGAGGAAAAAAATGGCGGTTGACAGTCCAGTCTGTAGTCTGGGGTAGTATTTTACATGAACTGAGACACAAACTGTTAGCACCTTCCTGTTAATGTTCATAGCGATGATGATGATGGTGGTGATGATGATTTTGTGCTTGCCAGGTCACCGAGGAGAAATCCTCTCTGTGAGATGGTCTCCACGTCATGAATACATTTTGGCTACGGCCAGGTACATCCAGGCTACCTAATACGCCATTTCTCTCACTTCTCAACATCTTGTGCTGTACTGTACAAAAGTCTTAGGCAGTCAAAGAAAATGTTTAAAACTATTTTTTCTTGGCAGTTTGTGTACAGGAAAAAAACACAATTTAGCATGAGAAGATTTGCAAATTAATAGAAACACTATAAAAACTAACAATTTAATCTGTCTGTTCTGATTCCTTGTTGGACGGCTAGATGAACTCCGCTTCAGTTCCCAAACCTCTCCTCAGGGGCACCACAGATATTCTGTGTATTAATTAAATGTCATCAATTAATTAATTAACTTGATTTGTTAAATAACGCACTGAGGTATTAATTAGCCAAATATGGCATGCCAGTGATCCAATCAAGAAATACAAGGGTGTATTGCATGAAAATCGCAAATACTGGGGTGACTTTAGGAGAGGTTTTGAAATGGCTCTGAAGACACGTAACACCATAGTTTTACACGAACGATCATTGACCATCCTTAGAATTTTTCATAGCACTGTATGTCATCCTGTGGTCTCTTCTGTAGTATTTCAGTACAAAAAAACAAGTATGTAATATTTGTGTTCTGCTATTAAACTATTTTTACTACCTTAAGGGGACAGTGAGGAGCATGAGCTTCAAACTGTGTAACGCTGAATTGTATTATGGACAACAGGTGGAGATTGAGGGAACAGTTGGAAGCTGATAGGAACTGATGATTTGTCTCATAGCTCACACTGCATTATTTGTTTCAGCGCAGACAGCAGCGTGAGGTTATGGGATGTCCGGAGGGCTACTGGAAGCCTCTTTGCTCTGGACCAGCACAATGGGGACAGGTCTAAAGCCTCATTCGGTGGGATCCTTTCCACCAGAACCAAAGTCCACACAGAGCTTTTCTACTTAATATGATATGTAAAGTTTTCATTTGAACGCGTTTTTTTTTTCCAGTTAGGATTCTAAAACCAAGAATTTAAGTTTTGTCCAGTTTTTATAACAGGAAAAAAATACATGAAAATGTGACATTAAAAATATAATACATCCATGAGATCATATTTAGTGAAGATACCCTCTTTGTTTCCAGAGAAAATGTGCAGCAATTGTAGTACATTATTTTCTAGATTGTTTTTTTTTTTTCAGTTATATTTAACATAATTTGCTAATTATATCCTTTTATTCTTACCGCCAGCATAACAGGATGATTCATAACTACTGTTTAAATGCCTAGTAGACAAGGAATTTGTTTGAAATGACTAGTTGTCTTTGGTAACCACTGCTATTGGAAGCTGTTAGTCATAATGACCTCTCTTTATTAGGATTACGATCAGCAGTAAAGTGCACAGGAAAATATGGACTAAAAATAACTGATAGTATCATCATAAATGTATAACCCTTATTAAATTATGTTTATATTTTTATATAGCTGGTTTTCTATTTATTTTTTAGCGCAGATGTCTAACAAGAAAGACCTAAAATCAATTGCTTTATCAAAACAATTTTAGTATTGTCTTTTTCAAGTTAAAATAAAGTAGTGGCAGTTGACGCTGATTGCTGAGTAACACGTGTGTTTCCATGGCAGCAAACATGGCCCACAATGGGCGGGTCAATGGGCTCTGCTTTACTGCCGACGGGCTCTTCCTGCTGAGCGCCGGGACAGATGACCGCATGCGGCTGTGGAAAGCAGCCTCGGGGGAGAACACCCTGGTGAGATGCCTGGGTGGAGGCTGTCATGCAGCAAGCTGTGAATTTGGCCAGGCCGCTTGAGTTCATACCAACAGTGCTGATTAAACACTACTTTGAATATTTAGCTACATATTTACCTTAGATCATAAACCTTATGTTGTGAGCTGAGGATTTCAGATAGGAATGCAAATGCTGAGGGGATTTTTTGATTCTCACAGCAATCATCCTTGGCTTTATAGGAGTGTTAGAGAAGGATATGTTTCTTGTAATATAAGCTGCACCTCCTTGTTATTAGTCCATTTACTTTGCCCAGTTTAAATTCCTGTCAGATTTGAATGAAATTCGCAGAAAACCTGTAAGTTTTCCAACAAGCCTGGTCTGGTTTTCCTTTTCATGGTGAAGGTGAACTATGGGAAGGTGGCGAATGAGACTCGGAAGGGCCTGAAGTTCGCCGTGTCGCAGGGCTGCAGCCCCGAGTTTGCGTTCGTGCCGTGCGGCAGCTCAGTGGCCGTCTACGCCTTGCACACGGGGGAGCTGGTCACCATGCTGAGGGGCCATTACAATAACGTCGACTGCTGCGAGTTTCATCCCGACTACCAGGTTAGGCTGGACCAAATTACTCCACCTACTTTTAAATCATTCTGAAAGCATATTATTTTTTCTCTGTGGTAGTTACTACACCCGGATGTACAGGTATAAATTATCATTGGCTCCCTACACTGGTGTGCTTAAGCAAAACACTTTTTTTTGAATTGTTTAAATATTTCAACTGTCTGAAGAAAGAGATTAACCTTAGGCTACGTTCTGTAGTTGGCCCCGGTGTGGTATGCGTCCTTCGACCAATAAGCTGTAGCTTTGCATTATTACAGTAAGTAACGCATACTAAGGTGAGGCTGGCTGGGTTGAGATTGTGTTAGCACATCAGCAGTCTTAGGTGTGGGGTGAGATGGTCTATAAGGTATGAGGAAAATGATAAACACGGTGTTGACAGTGCTGTGACACCTCCGCTGTCAGCGGCAGGACTGCACTCTTGGGTTGGCTGAAACTGATTATGTAATAGAACATCCGGGATTCCTAAACCAGTGCTAATCCAGCCGTGTAATTGAAGGGGGGATGCCCTGTGATGACATTTAGATCACATAACCCTGCCCGACATCTTGGTCTTGACAGTGAGCAGGATTAGTGCTGCAGTGTGCTCGAATGTGACCTTACTGCTGCAGGAGCTGTACAGTGGAGGCAAAGACTGCAATATCTTAGCCTGGGTGCCTACACCACGAAAACCCGACGTGGAGGACGAAGGACAGCGCTCCACAACGGTGGGTTGAGTCTAGATGATTTGATGCCCCCCTCCTTATTTAATAAAATATGGATGCAAATATAAGAAATATTTTTGCGTCAAGACAGGAAATGGTGGCTGGCTGTTGACACTGGCTTTTGTATAGTTTCCAATTAAATGTCGTACATACCTGGAGTAGCAGAAACCAAGAGTCATAGTACAGAACACAACATACCTGCTTTGCTGGGTTTTTTATTTACTGTTAGAGAATTTAAGGTTTCATTTAGGCAACATATTTACAATGCTCACAGAAAGTCTTGCGTAATTCAGTAAAAAAATTTAAAAGTATTGGTTTTATAACAAAAAATCATGACTTTTTTGCATTTGTTTACATAATATCGCATTAGGAACAATCAGTAGTTTTAAGTAAAACATTTGTTTCAGGTAGTAATAAATTGAAACCCAAACTATAGTTCTGACACAGCTGTTCTGAATTGAAAGGTTCATTGACAAGCAGTCTCATTGGGTGCTTTTTAATTAGTAACACCTTTGCAATAACATAAAACACAATTCATAGCAAAATGGTAAGAAAAAAACTGAATGAATCAGTCAAAAAATGATAACATTTGATAATCAGTAAATGTCTGTGCAGAAGATATGTGCAGATATGTTCAACATTGCTTGTCAATGGACTTTTGTTATGAAACCAATACATTTGCACCATTATTACTGAATTAAGCAAGCGTCTCAAAACTTTCTGTGAACACTATATGCCACCCCCCCCCCCCCCCCTAAAATATGTCTCTATAAAGAAAAATGTACAGAATGTGCAGCGGGAAGTTCTACATCTCATGGATGCACGTTTGCCATAGCTGTGTCAGTGTATGACCAACATCTGCTATCATCTCACTAAAATGAGCTTCTGAACAGGCTGAGAGTGAGTCCACGCTGAACCCTGCCTTCGAGGATGCATGGAGCAGCAGCGATGAAGATGGATGACATGTGTCTGTGACCACTCCAGGGGACACGGAAAGCTACGTGCCCTGGCACAGCCCTAGACGGCCATCCTGATGTGCCATTCGTGTAGCTGGTCTTCACAAAGACATTTTGGTCATTTCTTTTTTCTTTAGTATTACCTATGGTAAACCTACTGATTCCAGAGTATAGAGATGTATCCCTTTCACATGAAATTTCAGACTTTTGTTCATTTGTACTTCTTTTTTAATACAGTAAAATCATTGTTTCTCTTATGATTATACTGATGACATGTGCACTGCTTATCCGAATACCCACATTAGCTCAGTTCTCTGTCTAATGATATTTCCAGCGGGTTTCAATGCTTTATGTGTATTTTTATTAAGTTTTGTTGTAACTATACAGGACTTGAGAATTTGTCATGGTTTGGCTGATGCTGAAGGTGTGGGGGTGGGCTGATAGCATCCCCTTTTCGCGGTTCCGCTGGGCAAACAGCTCACTCACACAGTTTCTATTCTAATGTTCCTTCACTGAAATCTGCATGAAAAATAGACTTAATAGCTGCTGTTGTGCAGATGCCACTGTCCTCCTGTTACTTGTGGTCAGCCAATGGGCTATTGGGTTTAACCTGTTTGGCAGAAACAAGAACTGATAATGCAAAACATATGTTATGGTTGGCTTTTCTGTATCAGTACAGAGTGCCTTCAGTGTCATACTTTGTGTGTTTAAACAATTTTTAATGAACACGGGTCAAATGTTTTTGCTTGCTTCAATTAACTTGGTCTTACACTTCAAAGCCAAAATGTTAGACTATGTCTGCTAGATTACCATAACCAAGTCTGCTCCACTACAGAATATACAGAATATTCAGACAATCTAGAAATTGCTTTAAAAAGTTAACTGATTATTAGTGTATGTACATAGTGCATATTTTATTGCCAATGTTTCTATAAAACAGCAAATACATATATTAAGTTGTTTTGAATATAGATAAACATCTACTAAACATCTAATAAAAAAAATCCAACTCTGAAACAATGCCACACAAGTCCAGCTTATGAAACTGAGTCAGAAGCTGAGAGGGGAAAAAAAGTATCCAAGTAATGACAGAATGAATGGTTTCTACAGCACTGAATAAGTATCTGATGTGCAGAGAGCAACGCAGAAGCTCCCTTATACTTATATTACGTACTTGAGATAACAAAGAATTGGGATCTGGCTCAGTAGTGAAGGGAAGCTTTAAAATAGGTAGTGGTGCAAACTTGCAACAGCCCTCTATGAAGGAATCATTACAGTCAAGTAAAGACCAGCCCACAAAAATTAACCGGATGAAAACCATCTTAATTATTAACACACATTTCCTTTTATCATTTTTTAGGATCTAGACTTTATCAGACTGCTGAAGCAGGCTACCAAGGTTACGGTTGAAAAAAATCATGCCAAGTTCAAATGGTGAGTTTCACAAAGGAAAATTAAAAGCGAATCGGTACGTGAACATGGAGTTACAAGTATATATGTTCTATCTTTTGTAGGACGGGACAACTTATCTTCTATATAAATATGAAAGATAAGTTACGCATACGGAACGACGCCTTTGCTTCCCAATGGTCCAAATAATCATTACCAGTAGAGGATATTTATTGAAAGGCCAGACTAACGGACATACAACAATTAAAAAAACTTTATTTTTTATTAAAATATAAATAATTTTTTGCCAAACTGCAAACAAATCCTACAAATAAAACACATTTCGCTAATGCGATACACCTACTTAGTTATAACGTTAGATGTCACGCTTCGCATTGGAGTTTCGCACTAATTTGCAAAAAAATACAGGCATCTCTTGCAGGGATCGTTTTACCGGGGAGCGAACAAAAGCATCACCGCCAACCGATACAACGACAAACCCATTTGTCCTTCAGGGTTTTAAGTAGCCAATAGGGAGACACTTGCGTGGTGACGACTTGGGTACCTGAAGACTTTTTTTTATTCGCTTAATTGCACTATTAACATGCAGTTAATGACTTTTACCTGATTGGCTTAAACGGGTCACATTGAGCGTCTGCGCTAATCAGATTCGAGTATGCTTAGGGGAAAAATGCGTGTGTCACATGGGTGGGGACTGGCTCCTGAATAAGTGAGACTTCGTCGACCTTGTCTTAATTGTCTACGACTGAAGGGTCAAGCAGGTGAGTTTGCTGGAAGAAAAAAAAGGCTGGTTTACAGTAACTGTCATCGGTTAATTATGTAGTTGAGTATGTGGTTTTTTAATTTTATTTTAAATTTTACTTTGAATGCCGGGAGAGGCTTTTAGCATGATTGGTGGTGGTATGCTGTCGTTTAAAGTTATACTTTCTTATCTCGCTGTCGGTGTGTTACTCTTTTTCGAGTATGCTAGCCTCAGGATGTGCCGCACTGGAACTTTTCCCGTCTGCTGCCTATGGAGTATTTAGCGAAGACTTGGCGCTCCCGTTTCTCCGTGCACCTGTCGCGGCTTCCGTCATTTTGTATCCCACCCTGTTGTAATCTTTAAGCTGTGTCAGTTTTCGGCCGACTGTGAACGGACATCAGTGGCGAAAATTCACAATCTCCATCTCTTTAAAACTCTGTTACGTGGCTTAGCTTTTCTTACACTCTAGCAAATAATTGGTATCTTTGTTAGTCTCCTCCGTTTCGTCATCCGTTATTGTGCTCGGTACCTACAGGTGACTGGCAAAGAATGTTCCATTCAGTCTGTATGGGCGCGGTTATTTAAGATACACGTCTAACTTCACTAAAGTCGTGGACGGGGATTCATGGCATTTCTTTGAGCATTTTAACCGAAAACATTTTTTAATATAATTTTATATTTGTGTAATGTAAGGGTGAGTGAGACTTTCAGTGGCTCAAACTCGGAGACTGCCGGGTGTTTCCCGAAGTTTCTCCGCGCCTTACCCGTGGTGGTGGTCCCGGAGATTCCGTGTTGTTGCTTGGCAACGGAAGGCTGCGAGATCAAGCCGTAACAAGAGACCGCCAGACCGGGTGTTAATTACTTTCGCAGTAAACCTTGTATGCCGATACGAATACTACAAAATGCATGGGCAGCACGATTTGGTACCCCCCCGGCCGCTGGCTTAAGCGTAACCTGTATGTTTAGATACTTCACAAAAAAACTTTGGCTATAATTGTAAGTGATCTTTGGGTTTTATGAATTTAGATACCGCAGATAATTGCGATAGTGTTGGAGGATGTTTCTGGAAGCAACATTCCAGAGTCTTGCACAACCTGTCTCACCAAAGAGATCAGCATGGAAACCATAACACGTGTGGCTTTCCAAACGGCTGGTCCTCTGAGCTGGTTCATACGCATGAAATGACTCATTACGCCTGTGTATTGAAACGTGATACTTCTGGACAGTCTCCTTGGTGTCATTGACATGACCACTGAAACCACCATTTAACTTAGTGGAATGTCTGATCAGACCTTGAGCCTTTTATGGAGCTGTCCAGTGGTCTGACAGCAGTGTGTATAGTAGAGGAACTCGTCATTTCCGTCGAATGAGAATTTTGGCATATGAGACTAGGTGTGTCTATCAGTTGGTGACCTGTAGTGGGAGGGGCCTGGGTGTGTTGCTAGCCCGTAACTGGGTCTCGTGCAGACTTGCAGAGTGGAACATGTTGAGGATGTACGTGCCACACCTCAAACACAGGACTAGTTGCCTTTTGTCTTGTTGTGCTAAATGAGTTCATTGCTTCTCGGGCATGTAGGTGAGGTTCAATGGGTACGGCCTGTTGAAATATGATCAGGTTTTAAGACCTATATCTGGATAGATTAGCTTTGGTACATACCCCCCCCCCCCCCCCAATTTATTGCCTAATCTGGGTAGCTGTATGTGAGTAGTCATTTTGGCGGTGCCACTTTTTGGGCCACAAATAGACAAGAGGTATTCTTGGGTATATTTCCCTTGTGCTGTTTTAACAGCTTGAAATCCCCACCCAAAATATTTCAATTTCAGAATCTGTCAGTCTGCCATGGGTCCTTTGTTCTGGTTCATGGTTAGATGAGATGTTACTGAGACCTGATCCTGAACCGGAAGGATCAGAAACTGATGTCTTATTATTCAGCTTGACCATTTGTTCTGAAGCGCATCAAACTTTAAATGTGCAGTCTACATGCTGTCAGTCAGTGTTGGTTATGCAGGAAAGCTGTTGCTAAGCAAGCAATGCCAATCAGCATGGGGCTGTTATTGTGCGTCTTTGTCTGGAAATGGCTTTACAAATGCTGCTTCCTACCAAACACTTAAACAGGAACATCTTACTGGTCACTGGTTTCTGTAATTTTATTGTTGCCTTTTATTAAGCCTCTTCATGTATTATGGGCAGGTTTCAGCTACTGAGTGTTCATTAGCGTTAATGTAATAACTCAAGCATAACGGTGCTAAGACTTCTTGACATGACTAGATATTGCAGCTTAAGTCGTCCATACCTGTTCTGAAGTCGTCACTGTAGTCCTATCCCTGATTCATTCCTTGGTATCTTCTGACCTTTTTTAATCCTGGGATGAATTGTTGCTCCATGATCATTTCACTTCAGTTACTGAATTAGTCATGTGCCCCTGGCTTAGAATGTCTCTCACCTAATCTTTATTTAGGTCAACCTGAATTGTAACTTAAATCCCCTCTTTCCCCTTGGGTCCTGCCTCTTTCAGTGACGGCTCCAGGGCTTGTGCAAAGATGGCTTTTAATGAGCTGACGTCCAGAGCTGTCCTGTTGTATGATGAATGGATCAAAGATGCTGGTGAGTTGACATGTCTAGCATTGTTGTGGGATGTGGATTTTACTTCTGTAATCTAGTAAAATGTCTAGATAAGAATTTCTCCTTGCTCTTAAAGGGGGCCTAGTTCTCCACATACCTGTATAATTATTTGTAAGTCTGCCAGTATGTATTGCACAGAACTACGGTTAGCCAGAACAATTAGTTTCAATGTTAACACCTTTCACTGAACCTTGATCCTGTTTCTTCAGATCCTCGGACCGGAAACTGGCTGCTTATGTCTTCCCCACTGCCCCAGACCATCATCATTGCTGCATATATCTACTTCGTTTCTTCCCTTGGTCCAAGACTAATGGAAAACCGCAAACCCTTTGACCTCAAGCAAGTTCTGATTGTATACAACTTCAGTGTGGTGGCCTTCTCTCTTTACATGTGTTATGAGGTGCGTAATGGAATTTATAATGTAAACATGTCTGCCTTCTGCCTGTATCTAGTGTTGTGGCTGTCATATAGTCTTCACTAAATGTGAAGCTATAATTTGCCAAATTCCCAAAAACATGAAATTTGCATTTCCAAAATGGCGGCACAGCTGACTTGTGCATACCTGTTTGCCCTAATTTTAATGGAGTCATTAACGTGTACAGTTGTGACGCAAACTAAGCTGCATGCTCTTTGCTAACTAAGATCCGGCAGTATCTGTTAAGCCACATTCTTTTCTGGTAAGTTGACATTCCAGTATGTCAGACGGGCTGCAAGTTTCAACTTTTATGTGACTTCCACTCCAAGTGATTGCTAAGAACAAATTGTAGCTTGTTGTTCATTAACATGCTACTTCTTCAGTTTATAGGCGTTTTATTAACTTTGTTATAAGTCCCCACCCACCTTGGTGCAAAATTCTGGCCCCACCCCACAGTAAACATGAACACTGGGCATTGTGTTAGTATACTAAATGTAGTTCAGAACACTTGTACCAAGTGCATTTGTCATGACTTTCTCTGCAGTTCCTTATGTCTGGCTGGGCAACGGGATATTCTTTCCGCTGTGATCTGGTAGACTACTCAAATTCTCCCCAGGCGATGAGGGTAAGAACAGAACTAATAACTTGGCATTCAGATCTTAAAATCCAGGGTATTACAGTGATTATCTACTTGCTTTTCAGATGGCATGGACATGCTGGCTGTACTACTTCTCAAAGTTCATCGAGATGTTGGACACGGTACATATTCCTTTCGATGCCCTCGCCCCACTCTTCCCCTTTTTGTGATTTTGTCTAGCTGCTCTAAAATGTGGTCCTTCTTGCAGGTTTTCTTTGTCCTCCGGAAAAAGAACAGCCAGATCACATTCCTACACGTCTATCATCACTCCATCATGCCTTTCACCTGGTGGTTTGGTGTCAAATTTGCTCCAGGTATGAATCAGCTTGCAGAGCTTCAGCTTCTTAATGTTGTGCTGGATTTGATCTCTGTAGCCTTAGTTCTTGGTTAATCCGCTGAGGGATAAACCCTGATGATACAGTAGCCTTTCTCCAGCATTTGCCATTAGTCTACTCATTAAATGTCTTACATTTCCTGGAGTGGCTTTGACTTGAGGCTCCCCCCATACGCAGGTGGTCTTGGCACCTTCCATGCTCTGCTCAACTGCATTGTCCATGTCGTCATGTACACATACTATGGCTTGTCTGCTATGGGGCCTACCTACCAGAAGTTCCTCTGGTGGAAGAAGCATCTCACCTCCATCCAGCTGGTAAGTGTTGGCTGTACATATGAAGCCTTAATGCATGGTCACTGCCAAGACTATTCAGTAGAACAATGCTTGGATTTTGCTTTCAGTTGGCTTTTCAGACTTGTGGGTTGTATTAAAGATCATGCATGTAGACTCCCCTAAGCAGCAGGAATGCCTGGTAGTTTTCTTGCCACCTGCCATTGAAGCATTCTTGGTGAAATTCAGGAAATGACCCAAATTCAACCAATTTACCTAAATATTTGCATGATGGCCATGTAGCCTTTGGGCTTGGGTGTTGAAAGTGCTGATGTGATGCCAGTTTGTATACAATCGGCGTGTACCAGACTGTATTGGCACAGATTTCAGTGCCACTTAAATGCCTGAGCTGTCATGACAATTCTGGGATGTGAAACATGTCAAAACGTATTTTGTGTAGAGAACAAATTGTAGTTGGGTTATATTTATGTATATTTAAGCTCTTATTCTTATGAAGTTCAAATTAACACATTTTAATGTGTTCAATCTGTTTACCCCCCCCACCCCAAGTACTAGTTCACGTACCGGCACAGTTTGTGTTTTGGGGTTTTTTTTTTTTTTTCTTCTTCCCCTACCAGTATGGGTGGGGACTCAATACCCAGCCCTAGTCTTCCGGTAAAACTGACTGCTCTGCCTAACTGCATCTCATCACTGTATATGCATGAGTCAAACCTGACGGTTCTCCCTTCACTCATATCTTACAGATCCAGTTTGTGATGGTGACTAGTCACATTGGCCAGTACTTCTTCTTGAAGGACTGTCCATACCAGTTCCCAGTCTTTATCTACATCATTGGTCTGTATGGCCTGGTGTTCCTCTTGCTGTTCCTGAACTTCTGGTATCACGCCTACACCAAAGGGAAACGGCTTCCCAAAGGGCTGCAGAATGGAAATGGGCTGCATCGGACCAAGGAGGACTGAGGTCTTTCTCCTGGATGGACTCGATTTGGTGTTTTGGTCTGCCTTGACAATCTCTGAAGCAGTGTGAAAGCCAGTACTGTACATTTTGTATTTAAGTGTTAAACTGTAATCTTGAGGGATTGTACCTCCTACCAAAGCTGAGCTAAATGTCTTGTTGGGGATGAATATTTGGTAATGGAATGCTGCACAAGTTCTAAAGTACCTTCCCCACCCCTCAAACCTCACTAGATGCTAATCCTGCTGGGTGGTGGCAGCCGCTGCTCCTCACTTTGCCTTCCTGCATGTGTGAATTATGACTGCTTTTTTTTTTTTTTTTTTTTCTAGGTTCTTTTTTACACTAAATTTTATATCTGTAAATTATAAACATTGTGAATATTTAACTTGTAAAAGGACACCTGTCTAAATGTTCTGCTCTACTTGGTCTTTTGGGTGTGTGAACCGCCTGAGCTGTGCTCGGGGAAACTGAGAGCCCAAGAAATGTATGTGCTTGATCCTCAACCGCCCTGCCTTCAGGGCAACGTGGACGCGGCACGGATTCCAACTCTGGAGTCTTGACCACTGTGATTGCAGGCCTAGTTCAGTTGTGCTTATTGGTTTATGGGCAGTGATGTCCTTAATGAAGAAACTATCTGAAATGTATTTAAGTTTTGTCTTATCTCAATGTTGCAAGCTATGATTGACCTTCACCTAAGATGCACGGTTTGAAAGCTTCCCTCTTGAGAAACCTGCATTGGGATCCTGCAGGTCGATGATGGAAGCTCCATTCCTCCATAGGAACCTAGTCTTATGGGGTTGGATGCATCTTGTGGTTTGCCTTCCTAGAATTCCCGGAACAATAGGGTTGGTGCTCATAGCTGAAACATGGCTTTGTAGTAATGAATGTCACTGGTGTGTTCGTGCCTAGACATGATGCCACATTTAAATTGTGCAACATGAACATATTTGACAATAAATTATAAAATGTATTTTCTGGCTCTTGTCATACCTTTTAGTGGTAAAAGGTGGGCATTCATGCCATTTTAATTTTTGCATCCCCCGCCTTCTCTGGTTTTCTGTCCTGATAGTATTGCAGATGCCTGATGGAACAGGAGCCCTGTGTTAAGGGCAACTAATGGATCCCAGTGGAGTCCCTTCCTTGGTGGTGCCTTTGCTAGGGGACTCCTAATCACTAGCGGAAGAATGACAGTCCAGTCTGTCCTGCTCAAGTGGTCTGAGGAAATGTCAGCCACTCCCGAATCTCTAAGGTGTGTGTGTTTGGGGTGGGGGGGTTTCCCCCTCCCTCTGTTCTACAGTTTAAGGAATGTAAATTCTCTGGACTAGTCTGTATGCTTTTCCCTCCCCCCCCCACATTTTCATTAGCACCTCTTCTGTTACTGCTACCTCAGGGAACCCTTGGTAAATGGTACCTCGAGAGCTTTGGCAACTGACTGTGTTTTTTTTTTTTTTTTTTTTTTTTTAAATCTAATCACCGCCGCTGTGTATTCAGAGTCCTAGGAGGATTTGTGGAAAAGCTTGACGGGCTTCTTGACCTCCCATTGGACCGCATGTGTTCTGTTCACTTTTGTAAGTTCAGATTTATGTATAATTAAGGCCATTGCAGCGTTGATGCAAAGCACAAACTTTGACCACATTTTGAGTGTACAAATCGATCTGCTATTATGAGTTAAATTTGCCTTTTATTCCACGTTCAGCATGTGTCCTGGACCCAGTGGGCCACAGACTTGGCAGGGCTTTGTGTGACTCGCCCGGTTAGACCTCAGTGTCTGCGACTGGGCGGTTGTCAGTTCGAGCTTCGGCAGAACAGTTGCATCTCTGGTCTTGAGCAGGACCCTAAAACCCCCTCCCCCAAATGCTCCAGGGGTGCCACATAAATTGTCTGACCCCACGTTTCACTCTCAAGTGTGTGTCTGTATGGCTCAAAGGCCAGCAAGATGTGATATGCCAAAAAGAGGCATTATATATAATCTGTATTCGTATGTGTCCAAATGGCAAAGCATTTCATTTATCATTTCAATTATTGAAATGCTACGTCATTGAACCTCTGATACTGCTCCTTTCAGGTGAAGCATGTCAGAAAGGTACTCTGGTTTGCATTTCCATAACCTTCAGAGTAAAACAAACACAAGCATTTTATCAGCCTGCTTGGAACTGATGTGTAGTTTTAACCATTTTTGTACACTAGATGGCACTAGTGGTACAGTGAGCCACAAAATGCTACTTGCAGGTACACCGTTGAAGGTGATTTTGTTGGTGACACGCAATCGTACTGGTTCAACAATAGTGAGGTACGCAATAAAAATTGTGTATTGTGTGTGCTGTGTAAAATGTGAATGAAAACAGGTTAAGGTGACAACAGCTTGACAAGTTTAAGTGTTTTATTTGCATTGCAACATAATAAAAGGGCAGCAATAAGCCTCCTTTTTGTCTGCTGCGGAATGCTTGTATGCAATGATGGATCAACTGGCTTATGTACCGATGGGCAAGGGCTGAAAAAATAAAAATGGGGGATTTAAGTTTGCAGGTGTATTTTTGTTCCCAGCCCCTGCATGTAGTCATTCGTGATGAACATAAATGCTGATTGTCATTATGTTTCTATTTTCATGCTGCTGAGTCATAATACTTAGTCACAGTATATTAAGATTCTAACTTCCCTCCACCTTAATGCCAGCTTGGTGCCTTTACCTGTATTCTTTCTTTTATACAAACAGCCACATCATCTTCAAAAATATCACTAAATTCTACCAGGTAAGTCCAAAACATCCCCTACATCCGAGTTCTTCGGATAAAGACACTCCGTCGTAAATGCTATGTTTGGTATATATTCCGTCGTCTTTAGTTTTGTTTCAATGGAAAAAGACGGCAAGTGTATCAGGATTGTATCATGGAAAAAAAGGACAGGAAATAATAGCAAAACAACGCTCAAGTGAAGAAGAAAGTGATATATTCTGACAATCCACTGTATTTTATATCAAATTGTCCTGACCTGATGTGGTGCAGCTCCTGTTGATTTAGCTATTAAAATAGGAGTGTGACTGTCATCAGAAAATTCACGTATTTATCCATCTAGGTCTGTGCTCAGACCGTGTGATGGTTTTTTTGTCGTCTCATTCCCAGGCACCTAAATAGACCCCAAGTCCCCAGTCTCCCCTAACATAAAATTAATGTCAAGATGCAGACCCCCTGGGCCTTTAATTTACAATAATATCATGAAATTACAGAAGGAAGTCGAAGAGCCATGGCCTCGTGTGTCTCCGGGGACATTTGGGTTATATCTACGGAAAGGTCACCCGCTGCCTTCTGCTGCAACTGTTAAGCATAAAAGCTTTGTGGCATTTCTGTCGAGAAGGGATAATCGGGAATAATGTCATGGCGGTGAGCGGAACATGTGCTGAGCTCCATAGACTGTGTTTGTGATGGCATGGTAAGGGGATGTTTTTGGAGTCACTGACAGACTCTTGCAGACTCTTGTGTCATAGGGGTTAACTCATTTGACATACAGTAGTAGTCATATTGCAAGCCTGAGAATCACTATTCTGAGCCTTTCGTCTTGGCTGCCAGTGGTGGCAACTGGTGAGTTGTGTAACAAATTTCTGTCTAGGTGAGAAACCTCTTTGTGAATGTCCAGCTGGTTGTTTAACGGTTGCTTTCTCAAGGAGATTTAGTGATGAATGTCACTGAACTCCTCCACCATGAAGGAACATTATGCTCAATCAGTAACAAAGACAAATAATTTTCCCTTATTTTCACAATATGTGCTAGGTTGTGTTATATCAAGCACTTCAACAACAGCCTATCTCCAGGTTACGATGGGGTTAAGTTCCGATAAACCTACCGTAAGGTGAAAATATCTTAAAGCAAGAATAGATTTTAATGAAGTACACCTAACCTAACGAACATCATAGCCTAGCCTACCTTAAACATAATTAGAACACTTACATTACACTACAACTGAACAAAATCACTAATACAAAGCCTATTTTATAATAATGTGTTGAATATCTCATGCAATTTATTGAATAATGTACTGAACGTGAGAAATATTTACCAATCGTAATGTCGAAATATCGTAACTCAACTCATCGTAACCCGGGGAGTGTCTGTATATCTCAGCATGATGGATGTGGTAAATATTTCTTTTCTTTAAAAGTGCCATAACAGAAAAAAATGCCCCTCTAGCAAGAATGACTTTGTTCTGCGATGTCGGCATACCTGCCCTGTCACTGTCCTGGTTATAAGAAAACACAACTGTGACCATAAATAATACAACCGTCTGTCTCTACAGCATGTGGTCAACAGTAACAGGACCTGTTAAAGTTAGGTGGACACAGTGATGTTGGAGATGCACCTCTTTACAGAAAGATGTATTAAATGTTCTCTGTTTTGAAAGCCAATCTCTGATGACCACACGCAATGTTGTCATTCACTGAAGTAAATTCCCTCGGCATGGTCGAGGTTTTAGTAACATGGCATGAATAATTACCACACTATGGACATCGCTTAGAGATCTTGTCATCTTTCCACGAATGAGATAGTTGTGTCTATCTGATAGACAGCACATTCAAATTATTTCTGCATAACTGAAGCAAACCTTACGCAATTCTTATTCAAAATGTATCGATAAACGAGCGTGAAAGCGTTACAGTTAAGGAAAGGCCGTTAATATACTGTACTATCTTGTTCATTTAGATGTTACAAAAGCAATTTCAGGCTAATTACTTCTGACATGAATTAATCTGGTTATATCTAAATTTATCCAATCAGAATTCATTTAGCCGCAGGGTTATAATACAGCTGTTAGAACCAGAAATTAAAGTAATGAAAAAAATCTTGTCTTGGATATTGCATGTGGTATAGAAATATTTGGGGTGAAGGTGTTTCAACTGGTGACTGTTGGATCTCGATCTTCTCAGAGTATGTTGAAGGAAGCACTCTGGTGTCAAAAGAGGCTTCCTTGCAACAGAAACTCTCATTAGACTGCAAACTACTACACTTCACTACAAACTACAGGGACCTATGTGGTCATTGTGTTACTCCATAGCATGGGTCATTGAAAAACATGGTTGATCTGTAACAATTTTAAACTGAAGATAATGACCATGAAATGGGCTGCAAATATATGTTTTTCTGTGGGAGCCAAACATCACTACTTTTTATGGACAGTCCTGTAGAATCACATACATCTGAAGATAACAACGGTGGGAGCAATTTAGAGTTTAAGTATGTTTTTGTTTATTGGAGGGAGCTGGAAAACTGGAAGCAGACCAGAATGAGCTTCCATCTGCAGGGCATGGAAAAGTGTTGAGGAACTTATTCTGTAACGGGGGAGGGGAGTCAAAGCTGATCTTGCAAAGATTTGGTGCCAGGGCAAAGGGATTAACTTCCTGTGGTGTGTGTGTGTGTGTGTGTGTGTGTGTGTGGGGGGGGGGGGGGGAGACAGCAAAGGAAATGGCAAAAATGATACTTGTACTGTACATAAGTACAGAAATAAAGTCGAAAGGTTTCCAGTGAAAGGTCTCAAATACACTGTACTGTGTACTATTTTATTATAATGTCCAAAAGGCAAAACGGCCATCCTACCAAAATCTCTCCAGAAGCAAATGTCATGCAAGAATTGGCAGCCATCCTGGCATCAGCTGAGACCAGTGTCCATCAGAAAGGCAGCAGTCGAGGTGAAAATCAGTGCTAACTTAAACGCCTGTCCTCAGAACATAAGCATCATGTTCATGAAGAGAGAGAGACCTGGAATGGTGTTCTGTGGACAAATTAACTGGAGGCATAGAGGTGGTGGTCCAGACATACATGCCATTGAAAAAGTGGCCGAGAATGGAAATTACGAGTTCATACAAACCAATACCAATAGGGGTGGAAAAATGTCCTCTGTGGCATTTATGAGTCATCAGTGTATGAAGCATTTGATTGTGGTCTGTTGATTGAGGATGCTAAACCTTGCATATCTAGTTGAATATGGGGGAGAGAAATTCTTTTCCCTTATGGGCAATGGGTGGTTTATTCACAAAAATTCACACACACACACATACACACACACAGTCGTGTAATCATATCTTTTTGAGAACCGCTCATTCATTTCTATGGGAAAAATGCTAATGCTAACTATGACAACCTTAACCCCTACCCAGCCCTAACCATAACTAACCAAACAAAATACAAGTTTTTGCATTTTTAGTTTTTTCATTGCAGTCACTGATTTTTATAAAACAGGAAACTGGTTCCCCATAAAGAAAATAATGGGTATTCATAACGTTGTGGGGACATTTGGTCCCCACAAGGTAATGGATACCTGGACCACAAACACACACACACACACACACACACACACACACACACAGAGACTAGGTATTTATATCTTTGTGGGGAATCTCCATTAATTTCTTTAGGCAAAACCCTAATCCCAACAATGACAACCTTAACCCCTACCCAGCCCCTACCCTAACCTTAACCACAAATAACCAAACAAAATACGAGACTTTTGGTTGTTTTAGTTTTTTGATTGCAGTCACAGATTTTTTTTAAACTGGGTGGGAAAAAGTTCCCCACAAGGTCAAAATTTAGTACCCATAATGTAATATATACATTATACACACACAGAAAAATTTTATATGCGCATTTATTTTTATGTGGATTTTTTTTCACAGCAGTTTGCGTGTGTGGATATTGGATGTCCTTCCTCTGTTGTTCTGAGTGTATCATGAATGATTTTATGTTTTGTGTACTTTACAGCCCCAGAGCTTAGAATGCAGAACAGTTATTTCAAATACTCACATCTTCACAGTGGAAATCGCTTGAATTGACATCCAGCATGTTTGCTTCTCATGAGCTAGTTTTCCAGCTTGCCTCATTACTGTTCAATTGCCTTGTTGGGGAACAGACACAATGCATTCTAGGATATGTAACAGCAGCACTAGAAATTCCCATGTTTCAGGTTTCTCTGGGAAGTTCCCTTAGCTGACAGACACATCCCTTTAGAGCTTCACCGCTTAATTACCATTGAAATGATTCTGGAGGCAAGAGAGAATCAGACCCAGTACTAGCTAGATGCACCTAATAAAGTAGCCACTAAGGATATTTTGAACCTTTATGTAGTGTAGTTTCACGGGGTCTTCCAAGAAACTTTGTAAATTGACAAAATTCCATCGTTATCATATAATCTAAATGGGGTTTCCCCTGAAAAAAGAAACATTAAGCCCTCTTTCAGCCCTTAGTTGTTAGATACTTGATTGTATCTGAGATAGGCGGAACCTCGGAATACAAAAAATATTTTGGTAAAAAACATCAGTGGACAAAGTTGTGCTCAAAGTGCTGTGTAGTACTGAAGGAGAGAGCTTAGATACAATTAAGGTTAGTCTGGACCAAAAATAGGGGCGTGACAAAGGAAGAACAATGACACAAACGTCTGATAAGTATACAGTGCGGCACAAGCATGGCTGCAAGCTTAAGCAAGGGCTTAAGCAAATCCCAAGTCGGACATACTGTGCTGTGTCAGCAAGCATGTTTGCATAGGGTAATATCCCTTCTGGAAGCTTTTGTCTTTGATAAAGCCTTGTCTGTCTCTGAAGACACTGACATCTGAAACTGAATGCTACGCTGTTGTTTGTCTGTCGTGATGACATCACTCAAGGCATCTTACACGGGGTTGAGGTCATGGCCACACCTACTCAATGAGCCAGTGATGGGTGACTGATTATTAAGCACATGCATGTGAATACACAGTGTCATGAATGAAAAATGACTGATCTGGTAACAATATTCCACGCAGCCTATCTCTCTGACCTCATATGCATTCAATGCTGGATTCTCATCTCCCAGTGGATTATAGACCATATATAAGTTATAAATGTGCACCTCTGTATCATGCTCTGCATATTAGTTTTAAATGTTGTGGACTTTGTTTTTATTGGGAAAGATATATTTCTGATTGTTAGAATTGCATAACATTATAGAATTTTCAGGACATAAATCTATAGTGTGAGAATCTCAAGATTCTATCCATCCATCCATCCATCCATCCATTTTCCAACTACTTTTCTAGTACAGGGTCACTCCAGGAAGCACAAAGTATAGGTCAGTTGAACATTCTGGATGGGATGCCGGTCCAGTGTAGGACAAACTTACAGCATGTTCCTGTTAGCCTGGGCAAAGACTCAGCATAATACCAGAGCGCAGAACCCCCCACCTAAGATATGCCACCACCTCCGCTTATCTTCATGCTCTTCCACTCTCAAGCTGCTCATTTTCTCAAATTAAATTTGAATATTTCCCTTCTGATAGAGCTGGGAGGAATGGGGGGCTTTCAGAGCGGTCTCATTTAACTTGGGTCACATAAATGTAAATGCTATTTCTGACGAGGCATCTGCAAAATGTTTGGAGTGCTCTCATTTGCCTAGCTGCAAGTCAGTGTGTTATTTGAGTTTTGCTCTTAAAGTTTGTTGTCTATGATCAGTGTATCACACAGATTATACGATGTTACTTGAATGATATGCAAAGACTGTGAAAGAGGAGTTTGCAGATGGGCCTTTAGCTGGGCGGTAACTGCAGCTGACCGTGAATCTGCTGCCAAATGCCAAACTGATAATTATTCCAGTATATCTCTGGACATGGTGAACCCACAAGGGGACACACTGTTACTCTATATTTGTATTGTTGTGTCTGTACAGCAATTACTACAGATAAATCATTTATAATGTTTTCTACAATGGCTTTGAAGGGTGAGTCCGGAGGTCATTTATAATCAATCGTCCATCAGTACATTTTCTCATCCGGTGCTGGGTCATAGAGAGTCTGGACTCTGTCCAAAGATAGACAGGGAACAGGATGCCAGTTCATCTCAGTGCAGAAAACAACACTTTATGGACAGTTTCGAAGACACCAAGTCACCTTCAACTGCATGATTGACTGTGGGAGGGAACTGGAGTACCTGAACTAAATCTATCAGGCCACAATTAAATAAATTCCACAGCTGGAGCCCATCGCTGAACCCTTGACCCCGAAGGCGTGTGGCCACCGTGTTACCAGTGAGCCGCCACTCAGCTGCTTGGTTCACGCCACCTTTCCCTTATTGCCAGAGCCTGTTTGTATTGCTGTGTGTGCTGTTTGCTTTGTTAGTAACTGCCAACAGCAGCCACTTTGCTGTCGGTACAGATTGCCTGAATAGTAAAGTGTTGACATGAGCAGCACTTGCGTTTCCCAATTCTTGACATCTACCCATGACATAAGTGAAGTGTAAAATATACCATGGTCTTCTAAGAAATCCCAGCATCACACGCTTCTCTTTCCCAGTACCTGTGGTCATTTCCCATATTCTAATAGTATCCATCAACTCTTGAATCTAGAAGCAAAGCTAAGACCTTCCAGAAGAAAGGACCAAATGCAGTGAGGTCGCAGTTTTTCTCACTATCATGAGTACATGGTCTGTGCGACTGTGTGGTGGTGACATATTATTTTGAAATATCTGTGACCCTGTGCTGCGTAATGATTGAAAGATGGTTGGATGCATGTTGTTTCTGTTTTGCCCGCTAAGTGGAAGCACACAGGTAATATGATTGATGAGAAGCAAAAGTTCTGCGTCTGGTGCGACTGCTTCTGTGTGTGAATAACGGGGACAAACTGACCTTGTGTAAGGGAGACCATCCGTACCCTTGGGCTCACCTTGCAGGGCTATTGCCTGTCATCCAGCCATTTGCTGTGGGTCAGCTCCTGCATCCTGAAGAGAGCAGCCAGGGCACCAAAAGCTCATGCTTCCCCCGAAGACCCATTGACACGGCTGTCTGTTACCACTGCCAAAGGCAAAAGTCTTTCTGCACTGTCAGTAATCAATGTGCTTTTACAAAAGCCCTCTGTGATGCATTCAGCCAGCAGCCAGTCCAGTGCATGCTGGGAGTTTTGAGAGTTTCTGTTATAACCAATAAACACACACACGCACACACACCCACACAAACACACACAGGTTTGTAATTATATCTTTATGGAGACTCTCCATTCTTTTCTCTGGGGAAAACTCTAATCCCAGCATGACAACCTTAACCCCTACCGAGTCCTGACCTTAACCAAAAGTAACCAAACAAAATGCTTTTGGCATGTATATTTTTTGATTGCATTCACAGATCTTTGGGGGAACCTGAGAAAGGTCCCCACAAAGTTAAAATAACAGGTTTTTATTACATTGTGGCAGACATTTGGTCCCTATGATGTACTGTAATATAAACATAATGCACACACACACACACGTTTGTATTTGTATTCATATCTTTGTGGGTGCTTCCCATTAATTTCTATGGGCATAACCCATACTCCCAACTAGACACCCCTAACCCCTACCCAGCCCTAACCTTAGCCATAAGACCATAAGACCAAACAAAAAGTCATTTGGTACATTTTTAGTGTTTTTGATTGCATTCACAGATTTTTATAAAGTTGAGTTCCCCCTTGTAGTGACTGAAAAAATGGTCCCCACAAGCTAAAAATAACAGGTTTTATTACATTGTGGAGAAATCTTGTCTGAAACTCAGGGATGACTCGGTAGTACGGTGAGGTCAGGGTTCATGCCCTTCTGCCCACATGTTATTAATTTATAACTAGAGAAAGTAAACTCATTCTGCATGTGAGAGGCAGTGTCTGCAAGGTGCGGCCTGGCCTTTGTGGGTCAGCGATTTGGCCCATTTAAGTCAGAGAGCTAGAGGACAGGTTTCGGTTGGCCTGCGCATCACATTCCAAGGGTGTTCATAAAATTGCCCTGTTCTATACTCCATTTTCTTCCCATTCCATTCCATCTGAAGATCGCTTGTTTCCCAACAGACATAGGTTTTTTTTTTTATACTGTATATAAAATTAGGTCAGAGAATTACAGCAGGTTGCCTTCCTAGTACATCCAAAAAGCCTGAGCTCAGGCCGAAGTGCGTCTGGATCCCGTGGTAAGCAACAATGGCTTGAATAAACATCTCGATTGAAAACATTTTTCATTCATGTTTCAAAAAAGGATGAATTTTATTGCAGACCGAGCCCAGGTCACATATACAAACCGCACTGCTGTTCACTCCTTTGAACATTTGATGGTAGCCGCCCTCTTAATGCCTCTGGCTCGTGATCCACGTCCTCTATCTCCCGGTTGCTCTTGCTCATAGCCAAATTAAACCTAATTAGCTAATCTGAGCTGCTCTCTATGCTGTGACCATCAGATTGATTTCAATCGCGGTTGGAAATATAATTAAAAAACAAGCCTCCCATTCGAGTCCCTCCTATTGAGGGACTCGAATCTGAGATAGTTTCATTAACTCTGATTACTGAGCCTGATAGTACAGATAGCATGATATCCTAATGTCCTACGGTAGGGCATGCTTCAGCTGCACTGCAGCAATGGAGGCAAGCCCGTATAATGTGAGAAACTGAGGATGATGTGTAGCATCCCTTGTGACGTTTTCAGAATACAGTATGTTCTGCTTAAACCAAAGAAAGAAGTTTGGCTTTTTTCACATAATTACCATTATCAAAATCACCAAATCACCAACAGTAACAGATTGCACATAAAAAAATCCAAAGTAGATTTGTTATCATTCAGCTTTTATGTACTGAAAAGCATAAATTGAAATGCTTTTTCTGCAGAAAAATAATTCCTAATTTATTAATAACATCTGTTATCCAGTATAGGGTTATGCTGAGACCAGAGCCCATCTCAGGCTGTTTAAGACAAGGACAACTGAATATGTGCACACAATGTTTAAAAAATGTGCAATTTGTGAGGCTTGCTTGCATGAATCTTGTCTTGCGTTTAAGTTTGAAATTGTGTATGTTATAGGAACTCATAACATCTTTCTTGCCGTTTCAATTTTTGGTAACACTTTACCTAAATAAGTCATTATAATGCATTATAGATACCTTAATAATGCATTATAATGTATTCATAAAGTATTATGAACACTCTATAAAAATTATAATTATAGCTATGTTTATTATGCCTTATGAATGCTCTATGAAGCTCTCAGGTAAAATGCACTTTAGATACCTTCATAATGCAGTACAAAGCATCCTTAATACTTATACTGACCATTATAATGCATTATGAAGGTAGCGATAGTGCATTATGATGACTACTTTAATGACTGCATTTTTTTTATAGCCAGTGGAACGATGAATGAATTGCTTGCGCAGACTGAGGTTAAAATGAGCAGCTGCCTCCCCCCCATAGCTGTCAAGTCTCCCGTTTTGGCCGGGAAACTACCGTATTTTACCCCTCTTTCCCGCCGTCCTCCCGTATTAGTATTTTCCCGTAAATCTCCCGTATTATAATATCATTAAAAAAAAAATTCCTCTGCCTCTCCAAACTGAACTGCCAGTAGCCTCACGAGAACTGCCACCTGCAGTAGTCTGCAGGTCATTTACAACATTAACCAGGTCATAAATGCGGAGGTTATAATGGCAATGCTGTGTGCCAAAAACAACGTTACTATCGCCTTCTGTGACGACTTCAACAAGGATACAAAGTCTGCAACAAATCTGTATAATAAGTCATTAGTGAATGCCAGAGATCCACATGAGTGAACATGAGAAATTAAAAGAAAATGAGTAATGAAAATAAAATGTTAATGACAAGTGGTTATTTTAGATTTCTTGTACACCTGTCTTAAAATGTAAGGGATACTGGAGCTTGGTTGGGGTGGTGGGAAAATTTCCCTTATTTTCAAATCCAAAACTTGGCAGGTATGATCCCCCCTGCTGTTTGTGGTCACCTGACCGTCACCGAAAGACAGGGATTAGGGCAGGGCAGATGCAATGAGAAAAATTCCATGGCACTGGATTAACACGGCCGTCTTCCTCCCTCTGTTAGTTCTTCAGCCCTCTAGGTCCAGCCACCCCCACAGAGAAACTTGTTTTGGGGGGGTGTTTGGAGAGCAGTGGGAGCGCCTGATTGGCTGAAAGGCTGGGAGCTCCCTGATTCTCATCATTTCCAAAGCGGTGTGTGAGTATGAGTCTTACACTTACAGTCAGAGCAGAGGCCAGACTTTCTGTGCTGCAGCCACTGTCTCCTGATCCGCTGCACGTTCGAAATCTGCAGCCTTTCGCTCTGGGGGGATCTTTACACTGGCCATTCGGCACGCTGCAGCCCAAAGAGACTCTCTCTCTCCGAGGAGCAGAGTAAGTTGTTGTTTGTCTCTCCCCCTGCTCCCCCCTCGCCGCCCTCCCCTTCGTCCTCTTCCTCCTCTCGCTGATTGCAGGCTGGTCGGCGCTGTCTGCAGCGGACGCCTCCGGGTTTCGTGGGTGAGGCGTGCGACGATCTTGTCTAAGTTGGCAGCGTCTCCGGTGGAGATCCGCCATCTGCATGTGTGCGTGGATCTGTCAGTGTGTGCGTGCAGGTGTGCATATGCGTGGTATGGCGTAAGGCGTGGGGGGGGTTAGGGAGGGGGACATAACAGGAACCGGGTTGGGGTTTATGGCGAAACTCCCTCCTCTCCGACTTTAGCAGCAAAGTTGCTGTCAAGTAAAACTATCCTGACGGGCCGTACCCAGAACGTCCCTGTGACTTTCAGACTGAGACTGTGGCACTATTAATAGAAAAGCTCTCTCTGTACTGCAGTGGCACCTCAGGGCTCTGAGCGGTGTCTTTAAGGAGGAGAGGGACAGCAGGACCTGATTCTGCTCCTGTCATCCCTCAGCCTAGGCGACGAAGAACCAGAGTGCCACCTCCAAACTATTCTAAACACGAGTCGAATTCTGTAGCCACGGACAGGCGTGTCTCTTTAGTGAGATAGCGATGTCGCAGCCGGCACGAAGTGTTAAGACGGGAGTCTAGGTCATTTGATTACTATCAAAGTTTAGAGATGTTGCAGAAAAGTGCCAATGCAGAATTTGGGAATGAATATTTCTTTGCTTATTTCATCAAAGAGCAAAAACTACCGGGACACTTCTATCAGAAGCTAGAATTGATGCAATACTTAATACAGTTGAGCAACATGTATTATGTTCTAATTTGGTTGGAACTTCTCAAACTAGAGATAAACCAGTAAAATCCTGAAGAGAGAGCTGCCTGCAGTTTTAAAATGATCTGGTAACAAACTTTGAGATATTGTGCTGGAAAGTTAGTAATGGTATTAAATGTTTACCTTGGTTGGTGTTTCAAATGCAAAAGTTGGTCTTTTGCTTATAAGACACTGAATGAGTCACCTTTTTGTTATTAACAAATATCTGGTCTTGTGGGGTGTTGGGCATGCTCTGACATGGAGGAGCTGCTGCTGAATGACCCCTTCCCAGAGTTGAAGGATCTATGCCAAAGCAAATATTTAGTCATACAAAACAGTAAATACAGTAAGCTGCTTAACTTAAAATGTGTTTAGTTACCAGGGAAACCATAACACTTACTGCTACAATTACTTTCAGTCACAAAGTCAATTACTATTTAATATTTCAAGTCTTTTCTGGATTTTTCTGGTTCTGCAGAACCTTGCAGGTTCTCGTTCTCCTGCTGTAGCATCTGGTCACTTTAGAGCCACTGACCTCTGACCTAGTTTGAACAGTCATGTGCTGGTGCAGGTTGAGTGCCATCCTAACATCCAGCTGGGTTTCAGCTATTGGTAGCATAACCGTGGTGTGGCTGGCTGTTGGACCCAACACCTCAAAAAAGAAGACATTTGAGATGGAGGGGGCCGGCCCTTGCTCTCCATCCCTCTTCTACTGACAAGACCTGCTCTGAGTGTGAAGGGAGATAGCGTGAGATGTTCTAGTACAAGGCCCAGAAGTGTTTTATACCCTTAGGTATGAAATGAACTGTATTCTCTCACTGAATCACAGTGTTTCCATAAGACAGTGTCATGGGTAATACCCTACATCTACTTTGTGCACTTTGAGCATCAGAAAATGCCTAGAGTAACATATTCATTTGCACTTGTGCTTTGTGTCAACATGCTAGCAGCATATGGCTTTTACGGCTTAAACAGTCTATTCGTTTCTATAATACTAGTCCAACTGGCTAAAAGCATTCAATATATGTCATTAGCACCTGGCATTAAAGGTGCTCACAAATTATCATTTAAGGAGTGCAAACGCATGTCCTGGCCAACATTATGCAAATCATCAATCACAGCTAACACAGCTGGAAAGTTGATGTGTCAGGGTTCAATTGACTGTCTATGGGAGCAAAATCACCCAAATCCACATGCAAACATGCAAACTGCAGACACGCAACCCTCCAACCCTACAGTGCAAACCAGCAAGCCACAGCACCACCCCGGGAGCAGAAACTGTAAAAAGTAAAGCACCATTTTTAAGGATGATGAAAGAAATTTCTTAACTAAAAAGCAGTCATGTAATCCACATAAGAGCAATCAACTAAATAAGATGAACCGTTTGATGAACAAGCTTTTCCGTTTAAATGAAGAGCCCTAAAATACAAAGTGAACAGCAAGGTCGGAGCTGGGGGCCTCATTACGCGGATACACAGGGAGTTGCAGTTCTAATTAAATCATATTGATGCTGGAGCCAGTTTTTTTTTTCTAAGCAATTAACTACTTGTTTAACCAGTGCATTTTGTACGGAGCTAATCTTAGAGATTTAGCAGTGGTATAAAGTTTGCTAGTCCTACCTCTGCTGCATCTTGCAACCTGAACTAATATTTGGGTTTGTGTAGTTGCAAGGGACTAAATTATCTTTCTGTCCCAGGACTATAAGAATATTTCTTAGAAGCTAGCACTATAGATTTATTAGTAGATAATTCATATTTCTTTGGCAATTACTTTAATATGTCACTAGGGGGTAACATGTAAGGACAGATGATGCAAAACAAACAAATAAGTGTTATTTTAAAAATTGCAGATGTTCCAAAGCAGTAACTTTTAGTATCCATTGCTAGAGGTCAATGAGCATTTAAAAATCTGCCCTCATTATGTAGATAAGACATTATTTCCTCCGGCCATTCAGATAATTATAAAGAATAAATCTTCATGCTCATTCTGTTATTGAGTGTAATTCATTCTTTTATCTTGTTGCTGCTGTTCTTATTCTTTTTATTGTTGTTGTTGTTGTAGGTCATGGGATTATAGTCAGGGATTGACATAACTGGTATGCAAGTATGCATTCACCTTTAAAAGTGATACATGCAGCAATCGATTGTTGTAACAGCGTGAATGCGTACGTATTTTATGTGCATTTGCGCCGATATGACAAGAAATTATCGTGCATTTTAACCTTTATATGGTAATTTGTACTTCATTTGCGGTATAGAGTATTGCTTTTAAAGGTGAATGCGTACTTGCGTACCAGTTATGTCAATCCCTGTTTATAGTGCTCATTGATACATCAAGTAAGATCTGGGCTACAGTGGATCCTGTTTCGATCCAGGCTGTGCCACATTATCCGTATGTGGCCAACAGTTCCGGATAATGGGCAGTCGGTGAGCACTCCCTGGGGCATGTCGTATGAACTAGTTCTTTCTCCTGTCCTTGCTCTGCTGAAGAGCCACATGCTGTCTACAGGCCTGTGGGCGGAATGAGAGAGCAGTTCTCCTCTCCACAAAAGCCTGGGTCCTGTAGAGTCATGGTCATCTCGGGAAGGTTATGCTAATCTGAACCCCCCTCCCTGCAGGAAGGGGGAGGTGTACAGGCATAGTCATTACAGGTTGGGAGAAGAATTATTTTTAAAAAATGCAAGGAAGAAGCTTATCCTATACTTGTCCTAAGAGCTTAATCTTAAAATTGGTCTAGGTGCCTTGTTCAAATTAGCCATAACGTGACCTGATCCCATCAGATCCTAATTTCCGGGGTCTAGGCAGGTTCAGGTTGGTTGCAAAAATTCTGTCTTGGCCACAGTTCCCAAAAAGTTCAGCTGCAGCAGCACTTTTAATTCCCAGTGGAAATTTGATGTCTCCGGAATTCCCTCACCTAGAATGACATATCCATGTCCTAGATAAAAAACTGACAAGGACAAATGGGTAGATGGCTTAATGTTGTGGTCTCACGACGTGACTTCCAGTGAGATTTAAAGAGCGCAGTGCAGCTGAAAATTGCCATTGGAGTCCGCCTTCTGTCACAAACAAAAACATACGACAGCAATGATGTCATCACAGATAACTTGGTTCCATGGACATTAATTACTGCGATGAAGAAAGGATACATAATTATCAGTTAATGTAACCGTCTCTCTGGAGAAAAGGAACTCTTGACGTCCAATTAAATGTAGTGATATTGAACTATGTGTATGAAATCTACAGGCGTGCTATTTTCGGGTCTCCCTTACTTTTTGATACACAAAAGGTATTCTGTAAAGCTGATCCTAAACAGGTATATGTAAGACATCACCTCCATCCAGCGCATCCCTACTTCCACTTCATATTCCCTGAAATGGGCTCCAATCTCCTAGGCAGGAGTTGCATGACACTGGCCTTTCAGCTTTAATATTAGCCTATATTTTATTTATGTTTCAATTTGTAACTTTTTTTTAAGTAATAAAATGTTTCAATTTATTACTTTATTACTCAAATTACTTTTTTTGATCCCCTACTTTAAAACACAAAGAATTAGATAGCCTGTTATTGAACAGCACGTTTACACTAAACCAAAAAACAAAATATTGTATTAATTCAAATAATTCAGTTAATACAATTCATTTAGCAGGGGACTGTGGTTTTCTGTGCTTGTCTCTGATTTTCAGCGAATGTGAAAAGGAATTTTAACTACAATCAATACATCAATATTAGGACCAGTGTAACTTCTTCATTGTATGACCTGATGTGTCAAACCTTTTAAACTGACCTGTCTTTAAGGTTCTAAGGCCCAATATTCATATGTAACCTTGATAATAATGTTTATGCCTGCATTTATTTAAACAACATTTTAAAATGAAATGGAATATTAGTCATATTTTTGAAGAAGTTTTAAAAAGTTTATTACCTTGACTCTACATGTGAAAACCTAAAGGCCCTCTTCCTTCCTTAACTACCCAGCAGAATTTCACTGGGGAAAATCACACAGTGACGCAAACACTGAGCGTAGTTTAATGGTCATACTTTTGAGCTTTTGAAAAGAATGGGATGTTTCTGTTTTAATACTAATTCCATGACAGGAGATTGATTTTTCAAGGTCAGAAGGGATAAACACGAAGATTATATTCTTTCTCATTACACTGTATCATTCTAAGAATGTGAAAACATTCCACGTTCACAATAGGAGACTCTATTACGTATCTAAACAAAACATAAAAAACCTATTTTTGGAAGGAAATGATCCCAGGCGTCTGTTTGACATTCTGTCTCTGGAAGTTAATCATGTTTAGATTAGTGTGGGGACCAGAGTGTGGCTCTCACCAGTCCGCTGTTCTGCTGCTGTAAACACTCAGTGACACTCCCGGCAAATAAACAATGGATACCTTTGGGCAAGATAAAAAACAAACTGGATAGCAGTATGGGCCTGGGCAGTGGAACAGGTCACTGCAACATTCTGAATGACAGAGGCTGAAAGCTCTTGCCGTCCTAAGTAATAAAATAATAACAACGATAATAGTTCATCAAGTATATGACCACCGTTGGCGTACTGGCGTCATTTCACTTAAAAGAAGAATAGTAATATCTCTTTTAAATTTTAGAAATTTTTATATGGTTTACTGTCACTTACTGTTGTGTGACATTATGATGAAGTTCTCTAGGTGTCATTTTCAGACAAGAAGCGATCCATTCGCTGCAGCTTTGGATACAAATTGCACTTATGTCCGCGTAAGATTTATTTGATATGCGATTACTGTGTGACTGCTAAAAATACACTGCCCGGCCAAAAAAAAAAAGTCACCATTTGAATTTTTCGTTGGGCCACCTTTAGCTATGATTATGGCGCACATTTGTCATGGCATTGTTTCCACAGGCTTATGCAACATCTCACCCTTTATTTTCATCCAGATTTGCATTCATTTCTCACCGAGATCCTGTATTGACTGTAGTGAGTTGAACCACTCCATAAAGCCTCCTTTATCACACCCCAAAGACCTTCAGTGAAGTTAAGGTCACAACTCTGTAATGGCCAAGTCATATGTGAAAATGATTCCTCGTGCTCCCTGAACCACTCACAATTCAAACCCAATGAATCTTGGCATTCTTGTCCTGGAATATGCCCATGCCAACAGGGGAGGAAAAAATCCATTGATGATGGATGGAGGCCAGTAGATTCAGGTACTCAGCTGACTTCACTTTATTGCTGCATAACGTTGCTGGGCTGTAATAATGATCCAGTCATTCGGTCTTAAGTATTTACTGATATAAATTCAAATGACGACAATTTTTTTTGGCCAGGCAGTATATCTACTGCTGCACTATAAGGCTCTAATGAAATCTCAACAGGGCAACGGGCTAAAATAAACAGTACACCTAAATGTGACTGAGAGATGCGCTGGCATGTGTTGCCTGCTGTAATGTATGTATAACACATTAGCGTTGGCAAATTGTGAGAACTGGGGCTGCTGCATAGGCAGGAAGCGATGAGGGGGGTGTTGCAGCCTTTAAAAACCTGACACCTTACACAGGCTGGGTGCCCCCTTTGCTCTGAGACGCAGGGATAACTCTGAAAGAGAGACCAGGAGCAAGGAAATGACTGGGAAAACTGCATGGAGTGAGGCCTAGTTATGATGGATTGTATAGAGACCATATCAGAGAGATTTCAGTGGTGATAGGGCCACTCTGTTTAGCAGATGGTGGTGCACAATATTTGTCCGTAATTTAAAAAGCATGTCCGTGTAACACCTACATTATGATTTGTAGCAAGATTATGGATGTTGATAGGAAAATGGAAATGTACCACAGGTCTGCATTAAAAGCAGTACAAATTATATACACTCACCTAAAGGATTATTAGGAACACCATACTAATACGGTGTTTGACCCCCTTTCGCCTTCAGAACTGCCTTAATTCTACGTGGCATTGATTCAACAAGGTGCTGAAAGCATTCTTTAGAAATGTTGGCCCATATTGATAGGATAGCATCTTGCAGTTGATGGAGATTTGTGGGATGCACATCCAGGGCAGGAAGCTCCACCACATCCCAAAGATGCTCTATTGGGTTGAGATCTGGTGACTGTGGGGGCCATTTTAGTACAGTGAACTCATTGTCATGTTCAAGAAACCAATTTGAAATGATTCGAGCTTTGTGACATGGTGCATTATCCTGCTGGAAGTAGCCATCAGAGGATGGGTACATGGTGGTTATAAAGGGATGGACATGGTCAGAAACAATGCTCAGGTAGGCCGTGGCATTTAAACGATGCCCAATTGGCACTAAGGGGCCTAAAGTGTGCCAAGAAAACATCCCCCACACCATTACACCACCACCACCAGCCTGCACAGTGGTAACAAGGCATGATGGATCCATGTTCTCATTCTGTTTACGTCAAATTCTGACTCTACCATTTGAATGTCTCAACAGAAATCGAGACTCATCAGACCAGGCAACATTTTTCCAGTCTTCAACTGTCCAATTTTGGTGAGCTCGTGCAAATTGTAGCCTCTTTTTCCTATTTGTAGTGGAGATGAGTGGTACCCGGTGGGGTCTTCTGCTGTTGTAGCCCATCCGCCTCAAGGTTGTGCGTGTTGTGGCTTCACAAATGCTTTGCTGCATACCTCGGTTGTAACGAGTGGTTATTTCAGTCAAAGTTGCTCTTCTATCAGCTTGAATCAGTCGGCCCATTCTCCTCTGACCTCTAGCATCAACAAGGCATTTTCGCCCACAGGACTGCCACATACTGGATGTTTTTCTTTGTAAACCCTAGAAATGGTTGTGCGTGAAAATCCCAGTAACTGAGCAGATTGTGAAATACTCAGACCGGCCCGTCTGGCACCAACAACCATGCCACACTCAAAATTGCTTAAATCACCTTTCTTTCCCATTCTGACATTCAGTTTGGAGTTCAGGAGATTGTCTTGACCAGGACCACACCCCTAAATGCATTGAAGCAACTGCCATGTGATTGGTTGATTAGATAATTGCATTAATGAGAAATTGAACAGGTGTTCCTAATAATCCTTTAGGTGAGTGTATATATATATATATATTGATAAAGTACCAGGCAGTAGAAGGTCTAAAAAGGAGGATGGACCAATGGGTGAGCTGGGTGGTGGAGAAGTCCAGTGACCCCTGCTGGGTGGTATGTGAAGTAGGCTCCTCTCCCATGCTAGTGGATCACATGATGCCATCAGAGCTTTAACACACACTGATGACATTTTTCAAACAAGATGGGAGGCAGTTAAGTTTAAAGATGAAATGATCCCAAAAGTTTGTGACTCGTCTTAGCACCCTAACTGACAAGTATTGCCGTGCAGTTACAGAAAGCTATGTATGATTCTGGCCTACCACCTACTCCCAGTGCAAAGCAGAAACATGAAGCTCGAGGGAGAAGACACACAGATGATGAATGGCATCGTTCAGACAGTGTGAAGAAACAAACGATTGTGGTGAGACTAGAGGTGATATATTAAGGTTTGTAGACCTAGGAAACACCTCAGTTACACTGACACTGTTAAGGTAGTGGAGGCTGAATTTGAAATCACAGAGTGTCCCCAATTTCCTGGGGAAGTTTTCCAGCATATTTCAGGAGAAGGGACACAGTCATCCTCCTCTTTGTTAAGAAAAAACAAGTGCAAAATGTTCTGCAAGCATTACCTTAGCTGAGTTGAGGAATTAAGCAAATGTTGCTCACAGGATATAATGGTTCTATGATTTAAGCTGACTTAAATTAAGCAAGCAAGATTTTTTTTGATTTGCTGCATTCAAGCAGAGCAGGCAAGAGTACAATTAACTCTCATAACTATGTGAGGAGACCTGAAAATGAGCAGGTTATTACAGCAGACGAACCAGAGGCACTGTGGAAGGAATCAAGACGCACATTACATGCCTGTAATTTTAGCAGCTTACGTGTGCAGAATGAGAAGAATGAGTGACAGGAAAAGCTCAGGTAAAAGCAAGTATTCCAAGTACAGTGCTGTGAATTTTTTTTTGCCAACCTGGAGGGCTGGAGAGCTAAGGACAAGAGGAGCTGATAAGAGTAAATAAGAAATGAGAATGGCGCCAGCTGGGACAGCTCACAGAACAGTGTTACTTGGGGACAGGGAATGGAATCACAGGTTTATTGTGGCTTTCCGTTTTTAAGGTGTACAGGGACAGGGATGAGGTCAACACAAACCAGAGAGAAGACACAATAAACACGCAGCTGCTGGTGAGAATTAAAAATAAGATGTAGCCATGCGAATCACAGAACAAATGAAGAGTAATGGGAGTAAGGACAGATGTCAGGGCCTGGGCAGGTTCACTGCAGGAGAAACACCAAAAGAGTACATGGATTTACACTGATAAACTTAATGCGAAGATAGAAGCATTTCAGCCTTCCAAAGGACATTAAATGGAAGGTTTAGTTATCATACTGAGACCACTGTCGTTTTTGATTTTCAAGTGTTTGTTACGTCAAGTCCAGTGGGTTTCATTGTCATACCATCCATATACAGGTGTACCATGGCATAAGATAATGTTTCCCCAGAACCATGATGCAACATACAGAGAGCAAGAGCCAGAAGGTGCAAAAACGCAGGACCGCACAAGACAAGGAGGTTGGACTTAAGTCAATATTCTCATAGTGCCTGACTGTGTAATCAATGGTAATAAATAATGTAGCAGCAGACAGCAGTATAATAAATGGAACAGTCGGGAAAGTAAACCAGTGATAAACAAAAAAAAAAAAGAGCCAAGCCATTGAGGGAGGGGTTAGGGTATTTTTAGGCTGCTCAGGTATGGGGGCCAGCAAGGTGTGTCCTGACAGCCTCGGGGAAGAAGCTGCAGCGGAACCTGGCAGGACTGCTTTAGATGGTCTGGTACCTCCTGCCAGATGGTGTCTGTGGGAATGGTGGGAGGGGTCCTCCTCAGTGCTGGAGGCTCGGCAGGTGCAGCGTTTGTGGAAATTGTCTTTAATGGAGGGTATGAAGCCCTGATGATTTTTCTCGCTGCAGGGACTTGCGGTCTGAGACTTTGCTATTCCAAAACCAGACAGCGATGCAGTTGGACAGAACACGCTTTATGGCACCCTGTATAATGTGGAGAGACTACAGGAAGTGGACATGCTTCTGTGTCTGTTTGGTGTTGAGAGTCCAGGTGTGGTTTTTCGCCAGGAGCACCCAGAGAAATTAAGAGCTCTTGACTCTCTCTACCTCATATCCGTTAATGTGCAGTGAGAAGTGGACAACATGGGCCTTTCTGAAGTCAACAATCCTGCCTTTGACTCTTTTCACATTAAGAGAGAACTTTTGGCACTCGCATCACTCTGCGAGCAACTTCACCTCCAGTCTGTGTGCTGACTCGTCACTTTTGCTGATGAGAGCCGCCACATCCATATCATCAGCAAAATGCTGATGCTGCTTGAGCTGTACAATGCAGGACAATCGTGAGTCACCAGGGTGAACAGAACTGGGCTGAGCACGCTGCCCTTGTTGGTGACGGTGCTGGAAAGGTTTTCCCGAGGTCTCCAGGATCCAGTGCAACCTCCCTCTTAGTTTCTGGGGGACGCTGCTGTTGAACGTTGAACTGAAGCCAATGACCAGAATTCCAGAGAGGGCCTGGTGAAAAGCTGAGCATTCTCAGTAGGCCATTTGGTATGGTAGGTGAGCTGGATGGAGTCGTGTGAGACTAGGAGTCCAGCTATGATGTGCCCCATGACTAGCCTCTCAAAGCATTTCACAATGACACATGTTGGCACTGGAACGGTGTTGGTGGCCTTGCGGATGACCTCCTGGCCCAGAGAAATGTTGAAGATGTCTTGGTCCCACCTCTTCTAGTTGCTTGGGCCCACCTCCTCTTCAATCTGATTGGTAATCTCTGTGAACCAATCATTTTCCCATCTGCCCTCAGAACATTTTTTGTGTAAGTAAAACTCTCATGAGCATTTTCACAGCAAAGGGGGGGTAGTCTTCATCAAGCAATATATAGAAGTCATTCAGAGCATCTGTGAGAGTGGTCTCACTGCCACAGGCCTGTGGTGTGGTCTTGTAATCTGTGATGGTCTGGATGGCCCTACCACAAATGCTACGAGACTGTCTCTGTGACAGTTGTACGTCAGTATGTGCCGCTGCCTGCCCTGCTGCTACAGGCAGGTGTAAAGAGAACAATAAATAACAATAACACCATAGTGACAACATGGTAAACAACAGACATTTAATACAATCCCATAGCATGTCCAACATCTTGTAACAGAAGGTGAGACAAAGTGATGAGTGACAACAGAAGCAGTAGCTTATGTAACAGTTAAAGAGTAGCAGAATTTTTAAAGAAGTATTCAAATTCAATGTAACTCAGTGCCTCTTGAGATTCAAATAAAAACTATCCCTGAATCGTGATGTCCTGCTGTGTGTGGTCTTGCCAGAGGAGAGGAAGTAGAAAAGTACTGGTGCTGGAAGAGTAGAGTTCTTCAAGATTCAATCTGCTTTTTGGAGGTAGCATGAGGTGTACATATCCTAAGCTGCTGGGAGCAGAGCAAGAGGGCCAGAGATGCTCTATGCTGCTTTCATGACTCCCTGCGGTGTTTCGTGGTCTTGTGCTGTACCAGGGATGCAATCCGGCCTGTGAGTGTGCCCACTGAAAGGCAGCAGTGAGGGCAAATTTAAGGACCTTAAAGCTGCTGCCCATCTCTACAGCTTTCCTCCAAATTAAATGCGAGTGTGACCTGCCTCCTGCTTCCTGAAGGTGATGACTAGCCCCTTAGTGTATGTGACATTCAGGGAGAACTAGTTGTCCTGACACCCTTCTGCTGGGAGCCTCACCTCCTCCCTGTCATCCGTTTAATTATTGTTGGTGCTGTCAGCAAAAAATGGATAATAGAGCCGTATCTGGCCGCACACTTGTGGGACTACAGGGAGTACGGCGGGGGCCTCGGGACATTGCCCGGTGCTGGTGGTGAGGACCAGGCTGCAAGAGGGTTTCCTGCTGACATGCACGTGGGAGTCTGCCAGTGAAGAAGTTTAGGATCCATTTGCATAGGCTGGCTCTGGGTCCCACTTCCAGGAGCTTGGTGGTCAGTTGGGAAGGGATGTCAGTGTTAAATGCCAAGTTATAATTCATTACAGGACAGTATCTAGTATCTAAGTGGGCTAGAGTGGATTGCAGTGCAAGAGATATGGTTTTTTTTACAGGATTTTAAAGTGTGAATTTGAATAAACAGTTGGTAACACTTAAAGCAGTCATGTAAATGCATTATAGATACCCTCATAATGCACTATAATGCATTCGTAAAATACTATAAACATGGCTATAAATATTTCATGGCATGTATATATTATAAAAAGTCATAACACATTATAGCCATGTTTATTATTCATTAAGAATACTTTATGAAGCTGTATAGATACCTTTATAATGCATTATAATGGTCAGTATAATGCAATATGAACGTACTTAGGAGCGTATTATAGATGTATTATAGATGAGAGATTCATAATTCATAATGAACATGGCTATAATGTGTTATGTCTTTTTATAAATATTTATAGCCATGTTTATAACACTTTATCAATGCATTATAGGGTATTATGAGGGTATCTATAATGCATTTATATAACTGCTTTAAGTAAAGTGTTACCAAATACAAATGTGCAGAAGATTTTATTTGTGATGCAATTTGACGTTGAATGCATTAAAAATGCACAATGCCGAATTAAATATTCATATGGAGTAGCTTTTCAGTAAGACTTCAATGCTTGTCTGCATCACGTATGGAAGAGCTGCTTCAGCATCTGATAAAGTTGAAAAAGGCTAGATGTCTACCCACATTGCATCTGACACATATGATGTCACAATTTCTGGAACACTTGAAGAACACAATGGACATCTGCTGAAGAATCTTGATTAGAAAAGAGATGAAGGGGCTGAACCAGATGGTAGTCAAGTGCCTGTTCTACCAGTTAAGTTTTACATGGAATGTAGACTTAGAAATGCACCTTCAAAAGTATGCAGAAAATGTGGCCAGGGTTTGCAGTACTCATACATGCAACAAATTAGTTGCACTTGCATTAAGCGTGTAAGATGCACATAAAGCACAACCAGTATAACTATGCACAGCCACAGGAAAGTCGAATTGTGATGCACAAATATATCCACAAGGGGGAGAAGCTGTGTGCTTCAGCTGTTGTACAAAAACTGCTAACAAGAAGCAACTGCCAAGCTTCTGGCACTACTGTAACCTAGATTCTGTTTCTGTTTATGTGACACCTTCACAATCTAAGACAGGGCAGGGAGGCTGGACTATAAGAAAAAGTGACTGGAAGAAGTGCCTCAAGAAGAACGTCACAAAAGTATTAACACCTTAGTAGCGGGCAAAGCCACATTGTAATTTATGTATTTTAGGGTATGTGCCAACCCATTTTGCAGGGCACAGTTTTCAAATAGTTCCACAATTTCACAGTGGGATTAGGGCAAGGACTGAGAGACTTTCACTATTTTTTTTTTTTGGTTGTCCTGCTTTTTTCTAAGAACTTTTTGAACAATTTATCTTGCAGAAACATCCACAACGCAAGGTACTGCCACCACCATGGATGTCGCAAGACCCCTTTTACTGGGGCACGTGCCCCAATATTTATGTGCTGTGCTCCAGTAAAATCTCACATTCAGATCATATGGGTGATGGGGGATGGGGGGCCTGTGCCCCAGTAGAGCTTTATGTCTAACAACACCCCTGGCCACCACCATTCTCCATGGTACAAGTTATTTAAGGTGCAAGCAGTGTTAAGTTTGCACTACACTTTGAGCACTTTGAATTTCAGCCAAAAATCTCTATTTTCGTCTCATCTAGGTTGCTGCTGTGTTTTCAGCAGGTGTGCTAACAAACAATGCTTTTTCCAGTAATGGCTTCTTTCTTGCCAGCCTCTGGTGCAGACCAATCTCAGAGCTCTTCATATTGTTTACAGCAGTACATTTAATCTGCTCTCACTGACTGAACTGTGTAGCTCTCTCCACATAATCACTGCCCTCTCTTTAGCTTCCCTCATGAGTATCCATCTTGTGTGAGCATTCAGTTTTGAAGGACGGGCTTTTTTAGACAGTTTATACTGACTGATTACTGATATCCTGCTGTGCTCTTTTAATGTAATTTGTACATGTATCGTTTTCTCAGAGCTATATGCAATGTCTTCTCACCACATTTATTTCGCATTCAGTGTCTGCCCACTGATCAGTAAACAAAGTAAGATTTTTATCCCGAAGATAGGGGAACAGTGATGCACATATATAGGCCAAAAGAAAACCCCAAAAATTTTGTCCTTGTTAGGCAAAATATCTCCTATATATATCTTCTATAAATTTCGGGCTATCAGAGCTCAGGGGTCAATGCTGATTGTGCGTGTGCATGTAGATCCTGCTGCAGCAACACCCTGACTTAAGAGGTCTCACTTGTATCTCTCTCTCAAACCACAGAGGGGAGCAGTTGAGGGCTGTGGAGGGGCATAAATGAGCAAGGTAATGAGAAAAGGAAGTAGAAAATATGGTTTGTAAGGTGGTCTGGGTGTAATGGGGTTGCTTTGTCCCCAATGGAGATAACTAGATTAGGGCTGAAGAAAGGAATGTTTCCTGTAAAGTTTTCTTTGGTGAATGCAATAGAATTTACAGCTCTTTTGTTTGAATGTGACACTGAGAAGAACTGTGTTGGAATCAGTGTCTGAGGCCTGTCATTGGTATCCTCCCTCTGCACTGCTGAGGTGCTAACTAGCATATGGTTTGCGGAATTTCTTCTGGGCCTCCCTGCACTGCTCTGGATTTGTTTAAGTGTGTGCAATCTCAGCATGTAATCCAATGTGCTTTCTGTGTTTTTTCTATTGATTAATACTCTTGGGACTTATCTTAATATTGTGTTGGCTTACTAAGCTATGTAACTGTGCTTTGCTGCTTCTTTTCTGTAATATTGCATTACTACGTAAATAAATAAATCCTTTATCCAGTGATCAATTAGCATCCGACTCAAAAATCCCCCTTATTTGTCCTGTAGCTACACCTTGGTCCTTAGATCAAGGTTGTTGTTACACTGTGATGGGACCCATCAAAGTTGCCTCACGCACTGTGACAGGTTCCAGATTCATCGTGACGCTGTACTGGATTTGAAAGATGGCTGGATGTATTTGTAGATTAGATGTTTTTGGTTGCGTGCAAATTCTATTAAACTGGTGTCATGTCCATCTAAAAAGGGGCAACTGTCAGTGTGCCACTATGAAACAGCCAGGGACAGACAGATTTTGCAGACCAAACTCAAAAGGTTGGCAGTTTGGAAGATTGGTACATGGGAAAATTATCTGTCATCTTGTCATTGGATGTGTTGCCCAAAAACACTGCAAACATTGTTAAGAACAGGATGCTGTGCCTTCTTCTCCCTACCCCCTTTCTCTAGGGGAAGGAGGCCAAAGAGGCCAGTGATTTAAATCGTTCACCTACAACAGTGTTGCCCACCCCAATCCTTGGGGAGTCCCAGAAAATCCATATTTTGCTCCCCCCCCCAGGTCCTGGAGCAAAAACATGAACTATCTGGGGGTCCCCGAAGGTAGGGAGCTCCCTACCAGACAGTCCACATTTTTGCTCCAGGAATTGAACGATTTAAAACACTGGCCTCTTCGGCCTCGTTCCCCTTTTCCTTCTCTTCACCCTAATAAAGGACAAACAGGTTTGATTGGATACTGGGACAGCCTCCTACTGCAGTAAACAACTTAATCACTGCCAGCGTTAATCATTTGGAACACTTCACCCTTTTTCTTTTCACCCCGTCAGTCCGAGCGATATCCATCCTGGTGGGATTTCAGTTTTAATGAAATGACTCTCACTGACTGTGAGTGGAGGCTGACAGAGCGACATATGCGCGGCACAGATTTGCATGTTGTGTTGTGCTGTGCCCGCTGCTGCCTAAGACACCCGCCTTAGTAATTTACAGTGACAGTGGGATGGAAGCACCATGGGGCAGCGTGCCACAAAGGTATGTACAGAATGACGTGTGAAAAGCAAATGCTAGAACATCCTTCTTCTGGATAAGAGGAACCAGCGGAAAAGGGCCCAGAGACACTCAGACAGTTTGCAATGATTGGCGGCAATATCATTTATCTGGTGGGGGAGATATTTTTAAAAAGATTTAACTGCTAGTTGCCATTACCGCAGCTACCTTTTAAAAATCGTTTTATTTCATGATTCATTCATCTGCCTCAAATATATTATTACAATCTTTATGACTGTCATTCTGCAGGTCAGTTATTTACTTGACTGGTGAATACATCTCGATTTTGAGCTACTTTGCTCTGCTGGCTTCTGACAATATAGGCATATGTCACTTTGGCACAAGCACTGCGGTTTCTGCTTAATGTGAGTTTTCCCATTACCCAAAGTCCCTATCTCAATTCTGCTTTCATAAATGAATAGTTTTGTTATGGCTTTCTCTATTGCTCATGCTTGACTGCTTTGATGAGTTTATAGATACCTATGTAGCATAACAAATCTATATAATTGCATTATATAGTCAAATGATGCCCTTTTATGGCAAACTAGTAGGAGTGTCTCATAACAAGGAATGTTCTGGAAAGCAGTGTAGTATCTTTTAGAAAAACGGGAGCAAAAATGCATTAAGCAAATTAGAAAATTGTCTCTGGTTTCTAGGCAGAACTGATTGTTATTGCCTGAGATTTGTATATAATGGCTGACAGTTTTGTTTTAGGATGCCACATGCAGCTTGCCTGAAGAAATCCTGCGGGTGGAAGTTAATTAAATTTTACCTTTCAGCGTTTTAGCGCACACCTTTCATGAAGCAAGGGATTGTGGGATTGTTTGCTGAGAATAATAACTCACTCCTGCAGACACCTGGGATTTGTTTTGGTATCTTTTTTTTTAATGGATGTATGGGAAACAGAGTGAAACAAATTCGGAAGGCAACGCTTTCTGGAATTTGTACATGTTTTGAGACATAAATTTGGATGGAACGGAAATAAAGTTAAACACTTATACTGTAGATGGTTGCTGCTAATAATGCAGATAAAGTAGCTAAAGTAAGATTTATTTTAGTGTAATGAATTTTCAGCCATCCTATTCTTGGAAAATACCATTTAAGGCTGTATTTGTGTAAGTACTGGTCTATGTCCTATCTGAGGGTGGTCTGTCTAATCCGAGGAATATTAAAATGGCACAGTAAGTAATCCAAGGGTAGGCTGCTTTCTGCCAGTATACGAATAGCAGCACATTTGTTGTCATAGCTGTTCTGAGTTTTCTGGCCTGGAGTGTTTTTTCAGGCCCAGTATTGAGAGCCCTGCTTGCGTGGAAGACCGAGGGGAGTGACCCAGCCACAGCCTTTACAGTGGGCCATGCAATGTCGCAGAGACCCCCAGGGCAAAAATAAGCTGCTGTACGCTTCGGCTTATTGGGCTGCAGCTGTATGTTTGCCCTTGCTGACCCTCCTTTGGAGTTGCATCACGTAGGATCATTGGTTCTTGTGCCCACAGATTTATCGTCGTTTACTACAAGTTGTCCCACTTTATTATTAGATGGGCTCATCTTACAATCATCCATGTGATTAACAGGACCAAAGGACACTCTCCCTCTTAAATCAGATTCATTTTCAACGATCAGATTCTACCTTATCCCTGTAAATTACAGCGAGTAACGGACGCTACAGCGAAGGTATGACGATCATCTAATTAAATGTCATTTAATTAAATGTGATGAATCTCTTTTTTAATCATCCTTCCTTTCACGTTGCATGAATCATTAAATCAGTTTACTTAACTTAAATCAATGACCAAGTTTTCATTTTAACATGGAATAATGAAATTAAAATGTAAACAAAAGATGAAAAACTACTGTATCATACATTAAATAAATACATTTAAAATGAGCCATTTGCCATTAATATAAAACTGGGTGCAGCTACAAAGGGAATCTGGCTAAATCAGATTTCAGTGTAGAGAAGCAGATGGTTAGCAGGTTCTGTCTGACTGCGCATGTTTTTCTAACTGCGCTCAATAGGCTCCTTGCTGTCACTCATGATGCACTATTGTGAGCAGTCGCATGATGCCCCCAGGGCAAAATGGAGACGGACGCTGCCCTCCAGCCCCCTCCCTCTCCCAGTGTACAGTGCTGGGTGAAGATGACACTCATGATGTCCCTGGAGGTGCCATCACTGCCAAAATGCCATGTGCTGGGTATTAATCCCCAGCTGATTACCACTACAACCTTTCCAGTACAATGAATGCCAGCATTTACCAGCTGTCGGCTAAGGACTCTAGGTCCATGCAGTTGAAGTAAACCATAATTTCATTTAAGGAATTACTGAGAGAAAATGTAATGTCCATGACTGCCTTGTGACTCTGCTGTAAAAAAATAATTTTCCCCTGCAAACCTGCGTTTTGAAGGGGATTAGAACTTAAATGCTACTAGACCTACTGGTAACTTTTTCCCTATGTCATGAAATCCTTATTAGCAGGATAAGCCTACTGCCGTTCCTGTAAATCTATTATATACAGACTGATGACTCAAGAACCTTCCGGTCATGGTCCCTCTGAATTATAACTCTCTCCCTGACCTGCTGTAACTCTGCCCAAAGCTGGAATAAGTATGACATAATTACAATGTCAGGCTCGCAAAATTGCTGGAAATAGACATTTAAAAATAAAATAATTATGAATTGATTGCTAGGCTCCAGGCCACCCCGCCACCCTGACCAGGATAATCGTTTAGAAGCCCAGTGACCCTAACGACAGGGACGGATTACGGACCGGGCCAGTGGGGCCGCTGCCCAGGGGCCCTTGGGGTGCAGGGGGCCCGTGGGGCCCCTAGCCCAAAACAATTTGCAACGCTTATCAACAATGTATTTTCGTTTGTCTATTTTAGAGGGCCTACATTCTTTGATCCTCTGCCTACAAGGGCCCCTGACCCTATAGGGCCTCTGATGGAAACATGGAGGGAGGGCGTTTGGCTGCCAAGGGCCCTTGAATTGTGGTGGTTGTGGTGGTGGTGGTGGTGGTGCTGGTGGTGGGGGGGGGGGGGGGGGGCTCGCGAACGTTTTGCCCAGGGGCCCACACAACCCATAATCCGTCCCTGCCTAACGAGGATACGCAGATAGAAGATAGATGGAAAGGACAGGTGGATAAATTCATTGCACATGGTATATGTGTGTGTTGTGTTGTGTTGTGTTGTGTTGTGTTGTGTTGGGTTGGGTTGGGGTAGGGTGGGGGGTCACGCCTGCATGGTTCGCTTAAAGGACAGGAATAGCCATGCTGATTTCATGCACCGTTCCCTCATTCTCTGCACTTTATGTATAATGTTGTGCTCATTTTCGTTGCAGCACTCGATAGCTTGGACAAGTTAATGCAAGTCCCAAGGTCCATAAGCACCCATTATTTGTTTTTCCTCCTTTTCCCCCCAGGCATCTGTGCTGAGTTTCAGTTGTTATTTTCCATTCTCCAAACATTTGTGCCATGTTGCCCCCAGCCGTACCTATTCTCTGTCTGTCCATGAAGGAAAACGTTAGCGAATGCTACTTCATCCATGCCAAGCTCATATGTCATGTGATCCTGTTTGCCGTTCTGTCTCCAGACACTTGTGATGTATGTATGAATTGCATTAATAGCAGTAAAGTCTTCTGTTCAGCCCTGAGGATCAGACATGTACATTATATTTTTATTATTGTCTTTAGATACAGTTGTGTGAAAATGTCAAAAGCCTTGGTGCATGAGATCGTCACCAATTGATTGAACCCACTTCCTGTTGATTATTGAATTGGTTCCATTTAGTTAAACAGAGCAATAATTGTTTACAGTAACTGCAAACTTAACCTGAGTTATGAAGCCCCATTTCTTCCATCATTATTGAAAAGCATATAAAAAAATCACCAGCTCCATAGTGACACCTGCTGTAAGGCCTTGACAGTGCAATGTACAGATTCTGGCACTAAGGATCTCAAGGCTGGTTGAGGTTTTCCTTCTAAACAAGGTCTCCCTATTGACGTTCTTTGTTTGTCAATGTCCATGAACCAAAACTGGATTTATTTTCAGTAAAATAGCATGTTTTGTACGTCACAGTTTTAATGTTATGCTAACATAATGAATCAACTGTTTTCTTTCAGTTTTTATTGTATGGTTATCAAAAATCAGTCACTGGTGTGTGAGATTGTGGACGTTTCTCCTGGCATCAAACAGGCAGTGAAGTATTTGAGAAATCACATGTCCTCTTATTGAAACGAAAGAAGCAATAAAAAGTATTGCTGCTACTGAGACTAGGGACTCCCAAGTGTCCACTGTAATAGCAATACAGTATAGAAATAGAAAATAAATCAGAATACTGCAGCTGAAGATTAAGTGTTTGGTAATACATTACATATCTGCTTTACATCTGCTTTTACTAAAATAACTATGTCAATGTGGCTCTTTGACCCTCATAGCCACGCCCATTGGACTATAGCATTGTTTATGGTGATCCTTGCAACCTGGGTGGGTGCTCTATAGGCACCTCTCTGGGCGGGGCTCTGTTTGGCTCGATTAGAACCCTTTGTTGCATGTGATAGAGAGGGAAGGCGGTTCACCAAACACACAACCAGGAAAATGCACTAGGTATGTATAGGTCATTAATGGCCTCCGTCTCTTGCTGTACATTGGGTGCACCTGCAACAAAGTAAAACAGTTGCAAAGAATATGGAAACTGATGAACATGGCATAGGTGTTCTTATCATATACGGATTGGTTGTAGCATCTGGGTTGTCTGTCTCAATCAACATCAGAGGATGCAGTTTTAACATTTAGAGGATGAACAGTGAGACAGGGCATTGTGAGACATGCTGAATGGTATTTTTGTTGGGTGTAAGAGATCACATGCATGAATATTTTAAATGACAAACTATCATCTTCAATTATAGTTTCATTTGTTGGTGTTAAGAATGAAACAGCTGAAATAAGTTTACAACCCAAAGGGACCAGAACTTTGCCTCATAATCAATGCATATATTACATGAAGAGCTTAATCATACACATCCGCTTTATTGCTCAGTTTTCTGTATTTTTAGTACGTGGGGTCAGTTAGAAGTAAGAAAGGGTTGTATTCTGGCTGCTCGATACCTGTGTGGACGATGTTACCTGTAAATGATCTCCGTGGGTTTCCTATCCTTGTCATTTGGGAAAAGAATTAAATGAAAAATGGCACGCCCATGACAAATGGCCTGTGACCTGTGGTGGCCGGACGTCGTGCGATGCTAAAAATACCTGCCCCTCGTGGGAGTGTGAACGGCCTGGGAAGGTCGGCACAAGGACCGATTAAACCGAACGAACGCGGAACCGGCCAACATTTTTTAGATGCATGCCCAGAGAAGCCTGGGAAACGGATTCCCAGGACACTTTTTTCCGTACCCAAGTGCCTCCTTGTTTACAGGGGTGTTTTTTTCCTAATTCCATTAACATTTCAGTTCTTACTCCTTGTGTGTATAAATATTAGATCAAGAGAAATTAAGTCTATAAAAATGTGCCAAAGATCATCGCGGGGTTAGCGTAAAATAGTGTTCTTCAGAAATATGCCTGCCACTCTGTTTCTCTGTCTTTCTGGCTCTCTGTGCTCTTTGGAAGCCTGATTAAAAGCTCCCCATTCTCACCAACCTCGAGCTGCTCTCATTAATTCCGATGGTGAGGAATGTGGAGAGCAAGCCTGTATGCTGGCTAAATAATGCAGTAACGATTTATTACCCCACGAGAGAACTTTCGCCGATGATAGCGTGTGATTCTTGGTGTCTGCTGACCTCGCTCTCTTGCGATGTAATGTAAATGAATGCAAGACGGGGTCATTTGTTTGGAGCCCATGCTGAGAATAGATGCTGATGCTTACATGAGACGTAAGCTGCCACTCAGAATCGTGGACCTGATTATGTGCAGCCTATTGAAAGAATCGACGGGCTCTTTGAACATATTCTGTAGCTCTGGCTTATGTCCATCAGGAAATTACTTTTCCTTTCACAAAACAGACATAAATGCAATGTGATTATTGAACTAAAGTGAGTTCCTAAGTGGTTTCCTTTTTAGGGTTTTGATTCAAATACTTCAATAGTCAAACAGTCTTGAGTGAGCGTTGGGCATTTAACCCTTTGTTTTCCTGCTACTTGGACAGGTAGCGTTTCCACCATGCATGAGCTACCGTGTGTAGCCTCATTTGATTCTTAATGGCCTAATGGTTTGTCCTTTATTTGAGCCCTGAAATTGTCATCTCACTGAAGAGTTACTTGTGAATGACACAACTTTGACATGACAGATGCTACCTAGAAACACAACCTCTCAGCGAACCTCAGAATAAATGAGCACTGAGGTCCTCTGGGACCTCGGACCGTAGATAGCAGAGAAATGCCAGATGCCAGGAGACATCTGTGCCAGGTTCTTCTCCTATAGCACCAAGCCAGTAAGCTGCATGCCAAGTCTGGATTGGCCAGTGCCTACCAAATGCCCACTGTACAGCTACATCCTGCTGGAACCCTTTATCTATTTGTTATGCCTTAGATACTAACTGATATAGGTAGTAATAACTTGATGGTGGTAACGTGTATGTCTTTTAGACAACCAGTAGACCATTATAAGACAAGACTCATGGCGACACTTTATTTGTCATGTTCAAGAAAGTCAAACATATGTGAGTCAAAATTAATCTATTTAACTGCTTGGCATTTTCTGATTTTCTGAATTATAATTAGCTTGGGTTTTTGTGGTCTAGTTTTTCAAAGAGATTACCAATGTGCGTAAATGTGTGTGGGAAGCCCAGTGTCCATCGGGGATCATTTAAACATTTTACGCCAGGCTGAACTTTCATTTTTGAAGTATATGCATTTTATCGTAGCATTTTGTGGCCCATGGTTATTCCTCCTGGCTGACTGGTGAAGACACTGCTTCATGTACATGCTCACACTTCATGCAGATTTATTTTCAATATGCATTTGTGTTTTCAACAATGTAAACAGTTGATGATGTTGATAGATGGCGACACCAACAACAAACAGTGCAAGATACAGTAATACCGTTTTTTTTTACCTCTCATGTATCCAGTCATAAAGCTACATTTCATTGATTTGGTTTGTAATATACATTTATATATCATCTAAGAAATTACCAGTGCTATGAAAATTAGTCAATTATAAAAATGTATTTAAACTACCACAAAAACAAGTAATAGCACATTGTGGTAAGTCATATGAGCCACGAGAACGAGATACAGATAGTTACAATTAAATGCAATTGATACTGAATTACAAACTCCATTTGCTAAGCCCACCTACGATGTCTGACATTGTGGGGGTTGTTGGGTTGCGTTGTCTGTCAGTAACCTCAAGGTCAGTCCTCTTCCTCTTCCCCTCAGTTTTGCAGGCTGGGTGAGCATGCAGTTGCACTGGGTCACCACTTATCAAACCAAGAGAAAGCAGGTACTTTTGAGATTCCATTACGCCATGTCATCTCCCCCTTGGGATGAACGCTGGGAGATTGATGTTCCCATTACTGGGCAGCCTTTACAACCTGCCTCTGACATAACAGGCCTTAGCCTTAAGCCCCCACCTAAATCTCACATTCTCCTAGCTGCTCCTAGGGGACTTCCTCAGCCTGTGGCTTTCAGAAAGGACAGTGCCCAAGGACTCGTTGCACATGGTATGACAAAGAACTGATTATCATTAAGAAATGAATAAACTACATAGAGCTTGTGGCTAGAAAATCTCAGGATACCTGTAACAATATGCACATTTTCTTCGGTAAGATGAATAATGTGTGCAAGAATTTCTGTGTGTTAGTGGAAGGGTCCAAGAAAACCAGATGACAGAAGCAGAACCAGCAGTAGGAGGAATGAACTAGGATACTATTTGGGAATGGCAGAGGAGATGGGTTTAACAAAATGGGAGAGGACTGAAAGTGGAAGATCAGGGTAGGACTGTAAGTGCCAGAGTGGGAGACAGGGCATCAGAGATTTAGCAAGTGTTTTGAAAGAAGATAATTTCATATTATCAGTAAGAAGGCAGAGATAAAGTGAATGAATGGCTTTGTCACCTGACACCGTCATGTGACCACGTGACATATGATGGAGTAATGCAATGAGCAGGCAGTGAAGTGATGCTGACAGCAGGTGGTGTGGCAATTAATAGCAAACCACTAGGTCAACCCCCGTGAGTAATTCCCCCTGATTACTAAATATCTAGCTGTGAAGTGTGAATTTTAATGTACACTAGTGGCTAAAATTGTGGAAACACCTAGCATCTTTGGCATTACTCTTAAAAAATTACTACATGAATATTGGCAGTAATGTTTATAAACAATCAAAGAATCATAAATTAGATGATTAAATACGTAACTCGAGTTGAATAAACAGTTGAATAAAGTTCTGCAATTTGAACTGTTTCCACAATTTTGCCCACTAGTGAATGTAAATTGGTTTGGGGTGAAGCATCCAGAGAAAATGAAGTTTCCATTCCGCAGATCTGCTGTCCTCTCCTGTCCTCACCTGTCCTCTCCTGTCCTCACCTTTAATGTCCTGGCTAGAGGCAGTTATATAATTTAAATTCCCTATACAGCACTCAAGTTATGTCAAAGCATGCCTTGTGTTGCTATTTCAGTTCCCTTAAGCCAACTTATAGTATAGCACTGTAATTGTATGAATGTTCTGGAATGCATCAGGAAATCGTGGGCCTTGAAATGACGAGTGCAGGTAGCAAGAAGCATCAGCCCAGTGTTGCCATTGCTCAGAAAGCGGCTGGGGGGGGGGGGGTGTGCTTGTCTGCAGGGCTTCGCTATTTACCGCAATTTTTTCTAATATAAAGTAATTACAGGTGTCTACTGAGAGCCCCCCCCCCCGAAACTGTGCTGAGACCTTTTTAAGGGCCTTGATTGAAGTGTCTTGGTTGAGCAGCGACACAGCAGTATCCCCGTTTCCACCCCCCCGCCCCAACTTCACCAGCACGGTTCCCTCTCCTTGTCTCGCCATCACCCGGAGATCATATTAAAACAAGCTTGTACATCCCTGATTGCCCAGCGGTGTCGCTCGTTTTCTTAGACGCTGCAAATCGCTGCCTGTTAAAAACAACATAAGTGAGAAAGAGAAGAGACATGTGATACGCTTTCCTTTTCCTTGGCGGCTGGACCCCAGGCTGCGTTCCAGAGTGCCAAGTCAATGGCAGGCTTCCAAACAGTGCCAACACCTTCTTTGTCCTATTCAGCTTCAGAGGCCAATATATTATTCTCATCTACTCAAGGTAGTTGGTACAACAATCCACGGCATAGACTGCAGCGCCATCCCAGCAAAGTGACCACTTGCGGTATTACAAGCCAAGAGGAGGGTATACAGTATGCTCAGTGGCCAGCTCCCACCGTAAAGACACTGAACATAGCAAGGCTGGTTCATTGTGACGCTACTGTTGGACATGTTGAAATAAAAGAAAAATGAGTCTCACTGGGAGAAAAATAAATAAATCCTTCTACAACCCCCAGAATCAAATCAAATTTCTGCTCACCTATGTGTCACTATTAAGCCACACCTTGGTTATAAAAATCCCTACTTATTCATTGGTCAAATATGTGTAGTAGGTATAGGGACATTCTGGATGGCCAATCAGAGTCTTTGGAGTGGGCATGCTCCTTCCATGCAGTGGTACACGTAGATGGGCTTGAACATATGAGTCATTACAGTACTTTACTGCTGAAAGCACAACAAATGAAGCTGTTATTGTCTAACAATTTTTTTTTCTGTTAAATATCACATGTTGTTTTCATATTCCTCCTATTAAAAAAATCTTTTGTATATGTCATTTTCAGTGTTTGCGTAACATTTAAGAATAAAAAAAAATACTTCTTTGTAATGTAAATCACCAATGACAGGAGCCACGTAGACCATAATATATGTCCATGCACTGGTCATTGAGAGTGCTAAATGCTGTATGTTATCTGCCAAACTGTATTTCCAGTGCAGCCACATGGAGGAGCTAGCAGTTACATAACTGTTGTGATTTCAAATTTAGCAAGTGAGAGAAAGAAGACTGTATAACTCCACTACGTTTATCTAATATCTCAAGGCCTTTTTAGAAATTGCATCCACTTTAAGAGCTGCTGTCAGTTTATGAGCAAAATGATTTTCAAATCAGTGTAAAATACTTAGAGCATTGTGAGTGTGCTCCAGTGGAGTCTGTGAGAGGTTTGACATTTCTGTTTGCACGCACAGTATGAAACGTGACACCAGGCACACTGATTCGTTACCTGCAGACATATAACACATTGCTGGATTGCATAAATAGGATTAACTTACCACAGGACTCTACAATCAGCCTCAGAAATTCTCATTGCGTAGTGGGATAAGTTGTTCAATAATGGGTCTATCTATACTTGTTAAACAGCTATATAGCCATCATAATGAGCATGCTGTTCTTTTGTGTCATTTTTTAAGGGTACATAAGGGTCTGAACTGCAACTAGAATTCAGATATCTGTCCTCCAGCATCTACCAAAGGTGGGATTTTATCAGATATGATGAAAAAAAAATGCTCATTATATCTTAAGCTTCTGGCGAGCTCAGTTTACAGAGCAGCCAGCCAGACATGTCTGCCCGTGGCACGGAAATTCATGGCATCGGTCAGACTGTGTAGTAAAGATGGATTTTGTCAGTAAAAACTCAAGACTGCTTAACTGAGGTTAAGCACTCCTGCTAATCAGAAAAACCCACACTGGCATCATTATGCTGAGCTTGTGAGGACCCCCAAATTCTGTGGCACAACACAATGATATATGAGAGGCTACAGGAGACACTAACTGGACCTGGCAGAGCCATCCATCCGGTATGACATCTCCGTGTCGCCAGTGACTGCGCCTGAAGCAACGAGGACACCGTTTGAAGTCCAGAAAACCCACAAGGTCAACACATAGCACACACACAAAGACCTTTCGTAAGCTGCTTTGTGCTTCCGCCAGTATTAGATTTCATAGCAGCCGTCCTACTTCCTGGGTTTTCTCTGATACGCTGCATGAGACGTACCTGAGTTTGCAGTACAGTATGCAGAGACTGGACGCATAAAAAAGAAACATCGTGGAAAATAGTAATGAAAAAGAAGCGTAATCTGTTATCCAGCTAGCCTGAATCATGGTTAATTTTTGAGGCCTGGTGGATGTCAGACTGATGCAATATAATGGCAGTGGCGTATCTGAATAATATTGTGCGAATATTTTAAAACACTGTATTTTAAACTGAATTTTCAGGCCTAATATCAAATAATTAAAGCACTGCTTGTGCTTCTCTATGCATTTAATTTTTCCATCATCAGCGGATCAGTGGAGCATTTATTTCAACTCCATCTACAGTGATGACAGTTAATAATTTGATTAGCACAAATACTCCATTAGGCACTCCGAACCATCGTCGGCGTTTAATGTGTGCTTCCACTTCTCGTGCAATTGGCTTTGATGCGCGGCAATTCTCAAACTCAAGGCCATATAAATAAAAAAAAAAGAAATATTCAAATGAACACAAAAAGGTTTTAACATTGTGTTGTAAAGACATGATGGAAAAAAAGTTAACGGCTTGTTAGCGGAAGAAAATTAAGCTAAATAAACTGAGATTGGTTGCTAAGGTGCTGGTTCGCCAGTGCAAGGTTGAACGTGCCGCATCAGCATAGGTGTAGAGCAGCATGCTATCAGCATAGGTGTAGAGCAGCATGCTATCAGCATAGGTGTAGGGCAGCATGCTATCAGCATAGGTGTAGAGCAGCATGCTACAAAACAGACAGGAACGTAAATGGAGCTGTTGCCTTTTAAAAGACATCAACCTCAGTTTCTTGGGGGTAACACCACTCAATGAGTAACAACACATAATAATCCAAACATTGTTTATTACAGTTTTAAAACCCTCTTTTTTTCATTTCTACCTAAAACTAAAAACAGCACAGAAAATATAATTAGCACGACAACTGAGCATTACATAGCATTCTGACCACATCCAGGTGCTGTGTTACGGAGCACTGATTTGTATGTGGCTGGTTTCAAACAGCCCTCACTATCACAAAGTCTATGAACTGACTTGCATTCATTATCCATCCATCCATCAATCCATCCATCCGCCCATCCATCTTCTATACCTGCTTGTCCTATTTAGGGTCGTGGGGGTCTGGAGCCTGTCCTGGAAGCTATGGGCACAAGGCAGGGAACAACCCAAGACAGGACGCCACCCCGTCAAATTGATTTATTATTAAGAGCATCATTGTTATTAATTAATACAGCAAACTGGAATCCCATCTCAACCTCATGCCCTGTACTTCCTGGGATAGGCTACTGGCCACCACACAACCCTGCTCAGGATACGCAACTGGGAAACTTATGGACGGATAGATTGATTAATAAATTGAATCATGCTGCTCCTCCTCATCCCCCTTATTCTTGTGCTTTTTAACATCCCTTGGCCCTCATTTCTTTGTATTTCTGGATGCATTAAAGAGATAAATTGCAAGTCGAGAGAAACAAGTTAAATACATCAACTTGGGTTACTAGTGGAATGAAGCCATAGCCTGACACCACTAAACAAGAATTGTAAATTTTTCATATCTTTTATGAGCCATATTTGCAAACATGAGCCAAAAATGTTATTACTTTAGTTGAATATCTGCTGAATTTCAAATGATTCCAGACACAGACAGAGCTTACACTGGATACGTATGGGAATACTGGAATTCTGCCTAATAGTCTGATGAACATATGGTGAGGAAAAAAAAACTGAATTCTTCTGAATTCTGCTAAGGCAGTAAATGAATTGCCAAAGACACCAGATGAGTAGCAAAAGGGTGACAAAAGACTTAGCGAAGGTAAAATAAGAGGTAACAGGGAAGAATTAAGCAATTTAATCACCTGAAGATTTTAGACATCGAAGAGAGCAACCTGTTTCCACGTTTCCGTGTCGCCCACGGCACTTTGACTGGTTTGCCCCCAGCATTTCGAGTACAGGCCACCAGTAGCACCCATTAGCAGGGCACACTGCTGAGAGATGCAGGGACCTCAACAGCAGTGGAATGAAGGAGCCCCGCTAAAGATCACCACACCTTCTGGCCCCAATTAGTCTTAGGAAGCAAAATACAGATGAACTGCAGTTTTGCATTAAAGACTGCAGCTTCATCTCTCAGCCCCGCCGCATGGCCTGTTTGCTCTTCAATCTCAACGGCTGCTTGTTCCAAAATGCACCATTTGTATACGGTTGAGCTCCGCACAACTTCTGTATGCATCGTACTTCTCCTACGCATCTGGTGTAAACTGTGTCTTTCTTGTATCTTTACAAAGACATTTCATGCTGGATGTGACTGACCTTGTACAGTACTCAGTTTTTTTTTTAACGGATTAGCTGTCCATTGTTCTTCTTTCAAGTGTACAGTGACTCACTCTCTAAGGCAGCCATTCTCCAGTGTCTCCCTGTTTGCTTTACAAGAGCCATACTGGTTGAAATTGCATTCACTTTTTTTTTCGTTAAAAGATTACCAGCACTTTCCTTAAAGCCAATGGAATGCAGAAGTGATTAAAATGACGTAAATTATTCTCACACATGCAAACCTCCTGGGAAAACCAAGATTTATCATGTGGCAATTAATACATACATTGTAATTGCATTTCAAACTGGTTTTTCTTTTTGTCTCTTTGTTTACTGACGTTAAATGCTTACTGAAGCTGGGATGTCCTTTAATTGACCCTCTGAGATGTTTAAACCATGTTCACAGACAGTGTAGTCCCTTCACACAACCACTTTTAAAGTTCATAGGATCATGTCACATGTCACAAATCCATTCAGTCATAGAAATTGCTTTATTTTTACAGTAAGTCTTTGAATGAACAGAGAAATGGCACACTTCAATTTAAAGGGAAAAAACTTTTTTAGTTTTTGAATGTACTCTCACTGCAATCACAATACAAAAGCAAAAGTTGCATACAACAGACAATGCCACAGAGGAATACAACATGTCACAAGGTTACGGATCAACCGAGCAGAATTCTGATGAATAGGGAATAGCAATCATTTGTTTCCATATGCCAGAATCTGCAGCAAACCAAATAAGCACTGGGACGTTCTCTAAGGAACGCAGACAGATAAAATATCCAGTTATCAAATCAAAAATAAAGGCTGCTGTCAGTTTTCTAAAAGTAAACAAACAAACAAATATGGAGTATGATAGATATTGGTTGACTTCCAGCCCAGGGAAATGCCCAGGCTTGCATGAGGAGATGACAATAACAATAACAATTATAATTATAATAATAACAATTATAATAATATGTTGGAAAAGGATTGTAAAAATGTTCATACAATGTTGATCTATATTTTTTTCAGTTTTTAAGAATGTTTATAAAGACACTTGCATTGTGAGTACTGCTGCCAATTATTAATGCCGGTTGGCCAAACATCTTCAGTCGCTTTGTCAGATTAATTGTTCAAATTGTCATTCACTCATCTAGATATTAAAACCAGCCAAGCAGCTGCTTTTTTCTATGGAAGCTTGAGCATAAAAAAGCCATAGACTGACTGCCTGATAAAACGCAGTAACATCTGAGTTAAATAACACTTTTAATGTGAGTCATATGACCCCCGCCCCCCCCCCCCCTTTTGCCATGTTAAAGTGTGATGCTACACGTTATTTTGAAAACGCAGAAAACATGCACAGCATAGTCATTCACATGTTACAAGTTAACACATGAAATGACTGCTGCTCATTCTTCTCACGATAAAATGCAGTGCTCCCCACATACAGATTACCCGGCAGTTGCAGTGCTCAGGTATGGTTTTGCCCTTCTGCTGACTTTGCTTTATTTCTGTTTAAATGTATATAATACCATCATTCCTGCTGTACCTTTACCAGTGGGGCCGGCTCTGGCAGGACAGGCAGCTGCATAAGGCTCTCGAACTACCTGCTTTGTGGAGGAGGTGGAATCATCATTAGTAGGGTAGGTAGGGTGGCCTCCCAAGTAGAGCTTTGCCCAGGGGCCTTCAAAAGGCCTTACTTACTACCAACAACTTGGAAGAAGTGATGAACTGATTCATATGTCACTGTCTGGCATAATTATCGCTTTACCTTACTGTATGTGTTAGTGTATGTGTGTGATTATGTATATATTAGATTCCTGGGATCAAATGTCCCCACAATGTGATAAAAACCTGTTATTTTGATGTTGTGGGGGCCATTTTTCAGGATTTTTTCAAATAAAAATCTGTGAATGCAACCAAAAAACAAAAAATGCCCGAAGTCTTGTATTTTTTAGGTTATTTATGGTTAGGGCTGGGTAGGGGTTAAGGTTATCATTGTTAGGATTTGGGTTATGCCCATAGAAATGAATGGAAAGTCCCCATAAAGATACAGTATGAATACATGGACTATGTGCGCATGCACACTCACATACACATGCGCACACACAGACCCGCACACACTTACATACACACGCGCACACACACAAACACCCGTGCTCTCTCACACACACACATATTTGTATCCTTTGTGAGCACGATTTCTTTATTTTTAGTAGCATAACTGAAAACCTATTTTACTGTTTTTTGAAGGTTTTGCCCATAGATTTAAGCTCCTTGTCTCCTTCATTTATATACTATACCATTCAAAATATTATCTGTTATACTCAATGGGAATTACGGGGTAAAGAGGTGAAAACACCTTATAGCTAAAGCTAAAAGAATTTGAATCTAAAGAATTTTGTATGCTTTCAGAGGGAAATGTCATTTTTGGGTTCGTAGATGAAGGTCATGGCACAAGAACATGGAATTTGAATCAGTTCTTTCAGCCTTGTTTGGCCTATAATTAAAAGCCACACAGATAGAAAGTTACCCCTATTTTGAGCGAATGAGGCTCTACCATTTTCCCTTTTTACAGCTGTAAAATTACTGAAGCAATTTATGCTACGTGCCTGTCTGCAAGGCTAGACTGAAGAGAGTGGCCTGCTTTGAGAGACTGAATACCCGAAAGAGCATCTGAAAGGACACATGAGGAAACAAGCATCCCCATCATGAATGTGCGCAGGTGGGGATTTTTTGAAGATGCAGGTCGAGGAGCTCACTTAAACAGCACAGAACTTGTGTTTTTTCACATGGCTATCATAGATTTTGGGTGACTAACCCTAAAGGCATTATTTACATATTATTTTGCATTTGGTGGTCAGATTTACTCTAAGCTGCTAGCAAAAGTGATGAATTTCCACCTACACAATACACATACTCTATATACACAGGTTGCACCCTGGGGGGGGGGGGGTACTTGGGAGTTTTGGTTTCCTTTCTTCTTTCATTCTTCCCTCTTTCTTCCCTTTTCCCTGTTTTATATTAATGAATTACATCACACTAAAGTGCCTTGGGACGACTGCTGTGAAATGCGCTTAAATTGAATTGAATACTTAGCGAAATATATTTGAGATTTACTTATCGAATCCAATCTCTGCTCATGGGTAAAAGCAGTAGCTTCCTCTCCTTGTATCTGCAGCTATTTATTTATTTATTTATATTTCCAAATAAAGGCAGACTGGCTGCATTGTTATTGTTTCTCACAAAGTCTTGTGTACATGTGTGGCAAATTGTCTTCCACAACTGTGAGATTGTGAATCAGCCCTCACTGCACTGTCATCAAGTTATTTAAAAAATATGACATTTGTTGACAAAAAATGGGAGATTATAATACTCCATACCATTTCTATCAACTGCTGGGTCTCTGGTTCTACTTTTTTTATTATATTTTTGAGAGGGAAAATTAACAGATTGCTAGTTAACCTGGCATTACCCGATCAGAGGCTTTTGACAGTACTTGAAAACGCTAACCTTTAGGCGTCATATTAAAACCAACCAATGGGTATCTTTCTTAACCAATCATTTTTCCTTCAGCCCTCAGAACATTTTTGTATAAGTAAAACTCCCATGAGTTGAATTTGAGTTTGTGTGTGCATGTGTGTGTGTTCCCTCTGATGGGTTGGTTCCCCATTCTGGGTTTTTCTCTGCCTTGCACCCATAACTTTTGGGACACCTGCACCCATGCAAAGGACAAGTGGGAGTGGAAGATGGAGGGATGGATAAACCCCTCTTTCAATGTATTATGATTTTTGATTATATAATTAACAGAGCAATGCAGGTAATGCTGTCCTTTGATTGCTCTTTCTTGCTATCAAACTTGCAGTCAAAGTAAACAAACCCCACCTGTACTTATGCAGTGGGTTTGGCGAGCTTTTCCCGTCAGCCCCGGAGGTTTTTCCATCTGAAATGTTGAATGGTCACAGTTTGTGCTGTGTTTAGTGCCCAATATAGGCTATCAATCCTGTTGCCCAATGGCAAATGATATGTTGAGACTCTTAGATTGTTACATGCCACCAGCCTGCATTTTTTCCTGACAGCTGACAAGTCTAGCTGCTTGCATAAGATTGACACTTTTTGAGTGCTGTGCAGTCACTTATCTCGGGGCCATGGTTTACTACCACAGAAGTTCTCATTTCCTCTCCTCTGGGATTGTATAACATTACCTGTTGTCGTGTCTGTGAAATATTTCATATTACTGTTCTAAATTTCAGCCAGGCTAACTTATAATGCTGTCACTGAATCTTTGTAAAGTGCTGGAAAAGATTCACGTATCCACACATGGCTTCATTTGTACTTTTTCTGTCTCATTGTTTTGGATTCTAATTTCTGCTTGCGCTTTCAAGGTCAGAGTGGTGGCTCTGAGGTGAGGGATTTGCGCCAACAATCAGAAGGTTACCGGTTTGAATCCCGAGAATGCCACGATTGAACCTTCTTGGTTAAGCCCTTCATCCTGGGTATGATGTTACTCTATATCTGGCCCTGCAAGGAGAGTCTCCAATTTAGAGGAAGATTTGGAGGTTGATGGCAGGATTAGCACTCTAGCTACTGGGAAAAAATTCACACTAGTCCATTTGGACTAGGGTAGTAGCCTAATGGTTAGAGAAATGCACTTGTAATTGAAAGATTACTGGTTTGAATCCCTGATCAGCAAGGTACTGCTCCCTGAGAGCTGAATTAACTGCCCCCTGCTATGTCATGATGTCACATATGGGTTAAATACAGAGGACACATTTTGTTGTGGTGTGTCAACACTGATACTTTTTATTTAGAGATTACCCACTGCATGGCTGCACTCAGGTTCTCATCCTGGATGTGGTTTGTCATGTGGCAATGTGCTGTAATCAGTGTGTGCTCCTTACCTCTCTCTCTTCAAGGTCCATTGGTCAGCTATTTGTATTAGTATAACGCTCTAATACAACAATAAATCTAAGATAGATTTGCAGTAAGCAACCTATTACTGCATACTGCTAGACTAAGATAGTGTGCATTTGAATTTTAGTCATCCATCCATCCATCCATCCATCCATCCATCCATCCATCCATCCATCCATCCATCCATCCATCCATCCATCCATCCATCCATCCATCCATCCATCCATCCATCCATCCATCCATACAACTTTTCTAACCACTTATCCTATTCAGGGTTGCTGGGGGTCCAGAGCCTATCCAGGAGACTACAGTGGCAAGGAAGGGAACAACCCAGGATGGGGAACCAACCCATTGCAGGGCACAGTCACACACCATTCACCCATACATACACACTTATGGGCAATTTGGTAACTCCAGTTAACCTCCACATGTTACTGGACTGTGGGGGAGAACCAGAGAACCCCATGATGAGGTGTGGAGAACATGCAAATTCTACACATATGGAGCCATGGGGGAGACCCCAATGCTGGTCCCAGAGGCATGAGGCAACAGTGCTGACCACTGTGCCACCGTGCTGCCGCTCACACAGAGCTCCCTTCTGGAATTTCTCCTAAACATTTTTTCAGCAGTTTCTCCACAGCAAACTGGCCGATATTTAAAAATATCCTGTATTTTCGTCGCAACAGGCAGAAGTCATATAAGCAAGCTCTTTGGGAATAGAGCAGTGGTCCTCAGTTTAATTTACAGTGATGGTGGGGTGATAAGAACATAAGAACATAAGAACATAAGAAATTTACAAACGAGAGGAGGCCATTCGGCCCATCAAGCTCGTTTGGGGAGAACTTAGCTAATAGCTCAGAGTTGTTAAAATCTTATCTAGCTCTGATTTAAAGGAACCCATGGTTTTAGCTTCCACTACAATAGCAGGAAGACTATTCCATACTCTGACTACACGCTGTGTAAAGAAGTGCTTCCTCAAATTTGTTTTAAAATGTTCTCCCGCTAATTTCCACTTATGGCCACGAGTTCTAGTATTTAGACTAATATTGAAATAGTCATTTGGCTGAACGGCATCCAGACCCGTTAGAATCTTATAGACCTGAATCATATCCCCCCTTAGTCTCCTTTGCTCAAGGCTGAACAGATTCAGTTCCGCTAACCTCTCCTCGTAAGACATTCCTCTAAGACCAGGAATCATTCTCGTAGCTCTTCGTTGCACCTTTTCTAAGGCAGCAATGTCCTTCTTGAGGTATGGTGACCAAACCTGCACACAGTATTCTAGGTGGGGTCTTACCAAGGAATTATATAAGTGTAACATCACCTCCCTTGACTTAAACTCCACACATCTAGAGATATAACCCAACATTCTGTTCGCCTTTTTTATTGCTTCCCCACATTGGCGAGAGTGGGACATGGAAGCATCAACATACATACCGAGATCTTTCTCGTAATCAGCTACCTTTATTTCAGTGGAACCCATAAAATATCTGTACTGTATATTTCTGCTCCCTGCATGGATTACCTTACATTTATCTGTGTTAAATTTCATCTGCCAAGTATCAGCCCATTCGCTAATTAAATCCAGATCCCGTTGGAGCCTCTCTGCTGCTAGATTAGTATCTGCTACCCCGCCCACCTTAGTGTCGTCTGCAAATTTAACCAGTTTACTGTATGTATTCGTGTCAATATCATTAATGTAAATTAGGAACAATAGTGGTCCTAAAATTGAACCCTGCGGTACCCCACTATAAACGGAGGCCCACTGTGACATAGTGCCTCTAATAACTACTCGCTGCTTCCTATCAGTTAGCCAGTTTTTGATCCAAGCTGCCACAGTTCCTAAAATTCCTGCAGCTTTAAGCTTTAACAAGAGCCGTTTGTGGGGGACAACATCAAAGGCTTTCTGGAAATCTAAGTAAATCACATCATAGGCCTTTTTGTGATCAATTTCACTTGTAGCTTCCTCAAAGAACTCAAGCAGATTCGTTAAGCAGGATCTACCTCTCCTAAATCCATGTTGGCTATCCTTTATAATGTTATTTGCATCTAGGTAATCTACCATTTTCACTTGAATTATAGCTTCCATTATTTTTCCAGTAATGCTAGTTAAACTGATTGGCCTATAGTTTGCCGGATTACTTCTATCCCCTTTTTTGAATATGGGTGTTATATTAGCATGCTTCCAATCTGATGGTACCACACCCGCAGATAACGATTTCTGGAATATTAAAGTCAAAGGTTGGCTAATAATATCCCTCATCTCTTTCAAGACTAAAGGTAAGATGCCATCAGGCCCCTGTGATTTATTTATTTTGAGTTTAGCTAGGCTTAGTATCACATCAACCTCAGTTATACATATATTGGTCATAGACGATGCTGTATTCGTATTAATTGGTGGTAAGTTACTTGTGTTCTCTATTGTGAACACCCTTGAAAAATAATCATTAAACTCATTTACCATATCAATTTCGTTATCAATTATAAGGCCCTTACTATCCTGTAAATTAGTGATTTCAGCTTTTAGTGCTCTCTTGGAGTTAAAATATTGGAAGAAACCTTTACTGTCATGCTTAGCCTCCAATGCAATTTTTCTTTCTACATCCCTCTTTGATAGCCTAATGTCATTTTTTAACTCTGCCTGTAGACTTAGATACTCCTGCTTGATTTTGAAATCATTAGTTATTTTCCAGTTGTGGAACAGAGCCCTTTTCCTCCTGACTTTATTCTTAATTTCCTTAGTAAACCACCTTGGTTGTCGTTTCCTAGATTTAGTTTTGCTGGAAACAGGTATGAAGTCCTCTTGCACTTGCAACAATGTGCTTTTGAAAAATTCCCATGCCTCTTCTACTGTTTTGCTATTTAACTCTGTCCAGTTTACAGTTTCTAATTTCCGTCTCATACCATTAAAGTTAGCCTTCCTAACATTGTATACTTTTAATTTAGACTTTGCTCTTTGGACACTAAAATTAACCTCGAATTTAACCATGTTATGATCACTACCGTACAATGGGTCTAAAACCTCTAATTTTCCAATCCTATCCTGGTTATTACAAAAAACGAGATCAAGAAGGGCTTCTCCCCTGGTAGGAGTATTAACAAACTGAGTAAAAAAACAATCCTGTACTAATTCCACCATCTCAAGTTCATTTACAGAAGAGCCAGAGACTGTGTCCCACTGTATCCCAGGTAAATTAAAATCACCCATAACCACCACATCATTTTTATTACTCATAATCCTGATATCATCATATAATATTCTGCTTTCCTCTACAGCTACATTAGGTGTCCTATAACAAACCCCGACAATTAGGCCATTTGAATCTTTAGCATCAAGTTTGATCCATACAGCTTCTGAATTTTTATTTTTATCAGTGAGATCCCTTGCCTGCAAGTTTTCTTTTACGTATACAGCAACACCACCTCCCTTCTTGCCTATCCGGTCTCTACGGAACAACGTATAACCATCCATATTATATTCATCACCATCATTGTCACTCATCCATGTTTCAGTTATTCCTATAATGTCGTAATTGTCTGAAGAAATTAAAGCCTCTAAGTCATTAATTTTGTTTCTAATACTCCTAGCATTCAAATACAGACCACTAATGGTAGGCCTTTTACAGTGTCTACTTTTAATTTTTATTTGGGCTTTCCGTCTCTCCCCACATAAATTCTTAACTGACCTCCCTGCCCCCCCAGTCCCTAGTTTAAACATTCCTCAACTATTCTGCACATACGCCTCCCCAATACACTGGTTCCCCTATGGTTCCCCTATGATGATGGTAGAGTTGGTTCTATTTCTAATAAGTGTAAGCAGCCTTTAATGGATATGTTGGCAACACTAGATTAGAGTATGCGATAATGATTTACGTTAACTGCACCTTCATAATGCATTCATAAAGCATTTATAGAACATTCCTAAGCAGCATGCAAGTACGTTAACATCATAACATACATAAACAGCTGTAGTACACATTAATAACAACCATTATACGATAATAATAAACATTACGATTGTATAATGTTGATTATTAATGTATATTAAAGCTGTTAAGGTATACTTACATGTTGCTTATAAATGTTCTGTAAATGCATAATGAATGCACTATGAAGGTGCAGTTATTGTAAAGCATTTTCGAGTATGCTAACTGTACCAGTGTCTTTATCCAAGCTGCTACTGTCATTGTACACCACTGTGCCTCGAAAGAAGACTGTACATCCAGCTGCAAAATAACAGAATTTTAATTATGCTTGCCTACTACGTGTTTTTCTGTGTCGAAAACTGGCAAATGCTTGACTCTCCTCCCCTTAGTTGCTTGTTACAAAAAAAAAAAGGAAATACATTTTAACAGCCCACAAAAAAACCTATTTCTTATAACTATTTGGAGAAATATTCAGTAAATGCTGACCTGGGATGGTTTTCATAGCTTAAACTGTAGACATAGATGGTAAATAAATTAATGTGGTTAATTTCAAAGACTGACTACAAGATTTCCCAAGAGGTTGACTGAATAGTTCACATGTTGCTCACATCACAATGTGCCTCATTATCTGTGAATACCGTAAAAGCAAAATGATTAGGTTCGCTGCGTGGTGGCAAATCCTATCACGTAACTCAGCTTAGTGAGACCTGTATGCCCTGTGGGGCTCAAAGCTGACAGTTAGAAGGCAAATTGCATGTTTCATACTTCTAATCAAATACTTTTTTATTCTGTTATGATTTTTATTAATATTTTGTGTCTCTGTGTACAGGTTTTAATTTAAATGCCCATTCTTTCTTCACATCAGGTGATGAAGCCCAGGGTACAGGCTATTTCATTCTATTAAACCTGAAGTTTTAATTTAGCTGACATTCATACAATTATGTATATACAACTGCTTACTGCTATTTTAATCTGGCCTAGTATAAACAGGGTGGCTCAGTGGCTATCGCTGCAGTCCCAGAGCTCAGGGGTTGATGGTTGAGTCCCACCTTAGCTGTGGCGTTTGCATGTTCTCTCTCTTTACGTTATGCAGCCGCTGCCACCTTAGAATGAAGCAGGCAGGTAACTTTTTTGTTTTACCTTGGATTGTGAACCAAGTAACATTTATTTTTGGCCACCATCTCCCCCTGCCTGATGGTGTGGTTCTCTCATACTCCCATGCCAGGATCACATCAGGCACTGTTCCTTGTGAATTATCAGCAAGCCGATCTGTTCTTTTCTTTGAAGGTGTGGCTCGATCACCTCAGTGAGTCCATCCATCTTACTGTCAGTTATCCAGAACAGGGTTATGATGAGCTTGGAGCTGATCCACTGAGCCATCATGTATTCAATATACTCCATCATTTACATGGCTGTTCCCATTATTTTCAATACTTAGAGTTAAGGATATGGTTGGCATTACGGTTGGTGTTAGTGATGAGGTACAGGTTATGGCTAGGGTTAGTTTGGGGTTTAATACTTGAATAGGTTAGGGGTGGAATGAGGATTATAAGTTGTTTTAGGTTTTGGTTTAATAGCGGGGTCAGAGTTAGTGATGAGGTATTAGGGTTAGAAGAGGTGTTAGAGCACCATTATAGGATTGGGGTAATGGATATCGTTAAGGATGAGTTTAATTCTTGAATTATGGTTGTAATGAGGTTTACAATTAGGATTGATTTAATAAATGGTAGGGTTAGTGATCACAGGAGGGTTATGGTTAGGTTTAGAGTTGGATTTAATTCTAATGTTAGGATTAGGGTTAGGCTGGGTAAAGGGATTAGGTTATGAGTGATATATTTAATGCTAAAGGTAGGGTTAGGTTTACTGCAGAAGTTAAGGTTAAGGTTAGCATTAGAGTTGGGGCTAGGTTTGGGGATGAAATAAGGGTTATAACTGTGGTTAAGGTTGAGTTTCATACTATATAGCTAGATAATAGGATTGGATTTAGGGTTAAGGCTTGGTTTTGTGATCAGGCAAGCCTGGGCTTTGGCAAGGGCTTACTGGGGCAGTAGTCTGGGGCCTCAAGCTGTAGGGGGGGGGCAGTATAATCTTTGTGGGTAACTGCTTTGCATGTAAATATTTTATCTTATTTGCTGCTCTGCATGCGCCTAAGCTGATTAAAACTCAAGCAAGTGATTATGTTGTCGGAAAGTTTTTCTTTCTTTCTTAATTTGCTTACATGTACATCTGTCACACCTGCTTATTGTAAACTAATTTTAATATTTTTCAGTGAGAAGGTTACAAGGTTTGTGCAAGGGAGGGTCATTCAATGTTGTCAGTAGATATTATTGTTTTATGGTAATTTCTTTGCCAAGTCAAGAGCTGGGTGCAGTAAAGTGGCTGTATTTTTATGTGTGCTTTTAAAGCACTGCGTTCATAAACAGCGCTCAACCAGAAATGTGTATTTTTCCTATTATTTCATCTCCCTCGGTCAGAATTACTTAGAACATTAGTGAAATAAATTGTATTAGAACAGGGCTGTTATATGTTTTTCAACTTGAAATTTTAAATGTAACTATATTCAGAACATTCTGGTGACCTGGTCAGGTTTTGTGTATTGCCTACTACCAGAAACCTGGCAATGATCATGCTGAGTAAGATGAGTAACATTTGCATTGAGGGATTTGACAGTGGACAATATGAGAATGGCCTGGACACAGCCATCAGACGGCTCGGATCTGCATCTTAATTTACTTAAGTTCATAGTGGAGAAAAATTTCTCACAAAGATATGTGCTTACATGTGATATGTGTTGAATTAAAAAAGTGCAATCTCCACTACACCTGCACTGCCCACGTGTAGTGTTCTTACAAGAGGTGGTAACACTGAAGGCTTCTGTTTACATGATTGACAAACTCTAAGCAACTTAGACAAACCATGACATTTTTACCCCATTCCGAAGTTCCAACACCATGCACTGAGCTAAAAGTTAACTTACCAGCCATACATACGCAATACAGTATTGTATGGTGGTCACGAAGATTAAAACCCAGAAATACAACCACCCCAGACTAAGTCCCCATAAAAGGCTAAAAAAAATTCTCCAGCGCGTTGTACAGTAACTGCCGTCCGCCCTGTTTGTACTGACATAAACGAACTCACGTCGCATGCTGGGCCTGGGAGAATGTTTCTACCTTTGGTTGATGGTGGAGAACTTCATCACAGCGTGGTAATGAACTTTGTTTTTAATGGTAATTAAATATTTAAACTGTAATAAAGTCTGGAATTTTTATCGTGAAACTGGTAACCATTTCATCCGTAGTAGAAAGTAAAGACTGATTTGAGGTCCAGATTAAACACAGACACTCCTCACTTAGCGACCTACTGTACAGTACCCGTTTACCGACCGCCCGGACCGTCTCGCCCCCCAAGTCGTTATTTAAGCTGTAGGAGAACACTGCAACGCGGCTTCTGTTCTATTCTCTTTGCTGTGCTCTCAGATTTATTTGGGTCGGCGAAGGAAGGTTGTGTATTGTTTGCAGTAATTTGACCTTTATTTTGATTTGCCACATCAGTTTACAGTGACCTCGCGGTCCGTTTGTTGTGCAGTGTGGACAGGAACCTCCAGTAGCGCGCAAAGCTTTAAAGTTTTCCTTTGTCTTACAATTTCCTTACGTCTTCGAAAGCAATGGCTGTAAGTTTTTTTTTTTTTTTTTTTTACTTGTTTCATATCTGAGTTAAATCATAAGCGACTTATTTATTTTCCATCTGCTGTTTTAGTTCGGAAATGTGCACTAACAGTGATTCACTGGATTGCAGTGATGCTAATTAGCGATAAATGCCTATATACCTTATCGTATCGTTTATTTGTAGTTCTACTGATGTCATGATTAACGTTAACACTTAATTATCAACAGGTGTTATGCCGAAAAAGGCATCCCTGCCGTAGAATGCATGCCTGTCTCTAAATGACCGATTGGTCGCTGAAACGAGTTAGGCTACCGTAGTGCTAATCGATATCCCTAACCCTAACCCCCCAAAAAACCCTAAAACCCTAACCCCCAAAAAAACCCTAAACCCATAACCCTAAACAGCCATAAAACCTAACCCTAACCCCCCCGCCCCCCTCCAAAAAAACCGCTAAAAGTTCAACTCGTCAGAACACCGGCATGCATTCTACGGCAGGGATGCCTTTTTCGGCATAACACCAGTTTGTTGTAACTTTGCTATGCTAGATAGATCTCCGAAGTATTTTCTGTGTTTGGTTTATTACAGTCTCACTCACAGATTGCAACCTGTCACAGAAAACACGTATTAAACACTGTTTAATACAGCATACAGTACGCTACTGTATAAAGATTTATAAACATACTGAAAACATCAGTACAGTACGCGTGAAATTTCGGTGAGGGCGGCTCCTCGCATACCGACCCAGTGAGGAGCGTCTGTGTAAAATAAAAACATGTCAGACCCCTACTATAGAAGTTTGCTCATATTGACCTCATTTCTTTTGCCCTTATTACCCTGATCACTAGCACTCTTTGTCCCGAAACGGCAAGGCGTTGATGGGGCATTATTTAATTGTTTTTATAATGGCCGCCGAATTTTAACTTGTTGGATTTGGAGCTTATTTATAGAGGTGGGTGCTTTGTTATACCTGTAAAATACATATTTCGCCTAGCATCCATTATGAAACATTACATAATATTATGTTATTTCGATATGAAAAGAGATATAACGTTTTATATGTTTATAATGTTAACATTTTTCAGTATGCTGAACGCGAGAATAGCAACTTTTGAATCGTTGATGACCAGTGCTTGAGAAAGAGAGAGATTTATTTTAAAACGGTGTAAAAAGTTGTTTCTTTGGAAACTGTTCGTAGTGTTCAAGGAAGATGTATTCAATAAAACGTTATATCTACACACACACACACACACACACACACATACACACACACAGAGTCACTAAATACCCAAGGTATGTAATGATGTTTCCTGAAAGTCCCAAGTATGCAAGGATTAATATGCAGTAATAACAGTGTGACATATGCAGTATTTGACATTTGTGGGCTTTTGCAAAAAGATCCTATACTGTAGTTGATTGTTTTCAGAACACTGTTTGAGGTGGTGCTTGGTCTTTAAGTAACGCAGCGCTGAAATAGTGTCTGATGGATCTTTCATACTGCTTTTAAAAAAGATCGTTGCTGTTTTCTGGTTTGTCATTATGTTGTCTTCTCACCTTTGCATCTCATCATCATTTCACTCCAAAAATACATGGTTAATGAAAAACATGCATACTTTGTTTCAGGCTTTGTGGTCCACTTGTGGTCTGTGCAGCAATGACTAATTAAAAACAAAGGCTTTGATACAGCATATTCTGTGTTTCATAATTTAAGAGTAAACTGTGCTTCCGTGCATGAGATTTTATCCATTAATTTTAAAGCTAAAACTTATTTACATGACTCTTGTTGAATCTGACACCTTGAAGTGAATATATAGAGCATGTTTGTATATGCCAAAATATTTTGTTCAGGTAGGCCCCCAAAATTATCTGTAGCTCAGGGGCCCCTGCCTTTCTTAATCCAGCCCTGGTTATGGGTATGGTTAGTTGTTGGTTTAATACTATGATAGGGTTAGGCTTGGCATTTGAAAGATGTTTATAGACAGCAATCTAATTCGTATCAGTGTTTCCAGAATCAGCCCCTTTTTATGTTGCAATCACCTTATAATCAATGTGATATTTTCAATGACATCTGTGGTCTATCCAGTATATATTTTTTTAAGTTTTATGATGTCTTAGAACTTCCCACAAATTTAAACCAGTGTACAAACACACAAAAAAAATGAAAAAGAAAAAAAGGTTTTGCCAACAGTTCTTGTCTCTGGTAATTCCTTCACCAAACAACGTATGAGAGAGTTGCCACTGTTGTCTCTAATGTGCAGCCAAAGCCTGAAAGTCACATCTGAGTTTGGTTCCTGGAGACCAGTCAATGAGAGCAGACTGCTAAGAAAGCCTGTGTCGATGGGCTAGGCATGGAGTCACATGACAGCTGTGACATTATACCTTGGAACAAGTCAGCAGAAGGGAGAGAGAGCTCTTTCCTGGATTTTTCTCCAGTCAGAATTAAAATGGTTGCAATATAGTTTTTTTTTCCCCCGGCAGGGTGGTGCTGTCATGGGGTCAGTTTTTTTTCCACTACTATTAGTGTTGTTTTTCTTAGTATCACTTATGAATTATGGGCGTTGGAATGTTTCAGGACAACTGAGAAGTCAGTAATGTAGGAAGAGGAAAGAAAATGTGTATTTGATACACAAGTGATGGCCAAGTGGTGGTAGTTTAATGACATTAGCATTCAGTACACATTATCTTCTATTTCAAGCATTAACCCCAATATTTCATTATAGTACAAATGCATTACACAGCTCAGATGTATACAGTAGAAGCTGTCATGACACAGTCCAATTAACTCTCCACTTTCAGCCATTATGTTAACAGACTACCCTGGTTTCCATGCAGTCCAAACAGGCATGTCTATTTGCTTCCTTTTGTATCATACAGTACAATAGACATTTATGAAACCAGCTGAAGCACAAGACAATTAATCCTACAGTTTTGTTCAAATAGATGCAGATCTCACATCAAGTATAATGTGTATTCACACTGAAAGCAAAAGCTTTAAAAGAGTGGTATCAATAAATTGGATCTTTAATGTCAGTACTAAAATGTGCAGCTTTATTCAGTAATTGTACTCCAAAGCGATGGTGTTTGGTTTCTTTTTGTATAAACTACTGATTCTCTTGCATGAGTCACAGGGCCATCACAAAAGGACAGTTTGGAAGTGTGAAAGAAGAGCCTTTCTTGCTGCACTGTGTTTTTGATGCTCTTCTCCTCTCCAATCACATCCAGACTCCTGGCGCGACTGGGCAGCTCAAGGAAGTCCTCCCAAACGCGGCAGCTCCGCTCGCGATGAAAGCAAGCGGCCACTCCGGAGACTGCAGGAAGGAGAGCGTGAGTGCTTTTAGTCCTCTCTGCAGCTCAGCTCACATCCCCTGCTCGTTTTCACTAGCATGGATGTAATAATGAGGCCTGAGTCTCTAACCTGTGCTGTTCATATACTGTCTTTTTTTCAAATTGAACTGTTCCCAGGTAATTTCCAAATAATCCACAATAACTGTTTAGGGCAGAACATTATACATTTTACAGTTCTTCAGACAAGCTGTGCCTTGCGTAACAATCAAGTCTTTCATTAAAATATAACTCATATGTTGATAGTACCTAAAATAATAATACTGTATGGTGCAATCAGTAAAGTATATGTAATAATAAAATTAAAAAATATTTTAAATAACCTGTAACATATGAACTAATAGTGAGTATGTATATATCAACAAAAAATACAGTGAAAGTACATTTTTAATTTCTTTGTGTACACATAGGTATTTTATACATGCAAATTCATACAAGAAATACATAAATCCTTATAAGTGAATGTGTTTATGTAAGTGTGTGTGTTTATGAATGAATAAATAGACTGAAGTTGCCTTGTCATTAACTTGGATAAACAGACTGGCTTCGGCTCCTGTATGTGTTGTGTGAGTGATCTAATGGGCTTCACCTGCATTTATATCGACTTATTTAGGTAGAAACTGTCTTGTCAGTAGTGATTCCCATCAAGTTCCTGTGCCTTCCTACCTACACCATAGGATGTGATTACTGGCTTTTTTTTGTCTCTCTTCATTCGAGTCATCATCAATTCATATTTAAAAATCAGTTTGCTGATTCATTTTTCTCTGTCAATAATTCCAGCCTCTCTGCTTTAAAGAATTCTTCACTTGTAGATCTTAAACTAGTTTTCATGTGTACTTCTAGGTTTCTTAACTTTATGAAAGCGTAAAAATAATAGTGTTTTTAGCAGTTTTCGTCTGGAATTGGCTGGTAATTCATTACTAGCAACTTGCAGGGCCTTATGACAGTCACTGAGAACTGATGCCGTAAATTTGCTGCAGGGCTGTCTTCATAAATGTCAGCTAATGCAAAGTAACCTTTACATTATAACCGTTTTATACAGTGTATGAATGCCTTATAATAAAAAAAGCCTGTATGGCATAAAGTCATATAGATACTCGGGGGCATGGGAGAGGCATGGGTACCCTGGCAGATTCAGGCGGCGCAGCACTTAACTGGGGCCTTGAATACGTAAAATTAAACGTAAAATTTGATGGTGTGGCTCAACGTGAATTTTATCGGGGGGGCCAGTATTTCCAGGTATGCCTTGTAACATCTTGCCGTCAATAGTCTGTTTCGGCTGAGGGCTCGATTCCCACCCTTAGCTGCATCTGTGGCATTTTTCTGTCCTGCCTGCCTTTCTGTGCATTTCCTTTCTATGCTTCAGTTGCCTCCTGTAGTTAAGAGATATGCAGTCAGGTAAAATTGTATTTCTAAATTTGTCCTTAGTGTGTAATAGGATGTGTCGGTATTTATGCCTTTTGATGGGCTGGTGTCCTCTCCATGGTGTTCTTCATTGTGATCCTGTTCTGGATTAGAGGTTATGGAAAATGGATGGATCACATGTGTAATAATTTTACTGCCTGTGTACCTTTTGAAAATATAAGAAAGTGCAAGGGTAATATATATTGTTGATAAAATTATCTGTGTTGAACTGTTTTCATGAATGGTAAATATTCAGCCAATCATGAAAACCTTAAAAATACATTTGTTGCAATTGGCAACCCAGATTGGTTTTCACACATTCTCATCTGCTGTGTGCTGTTAAAAAATTCTTCCACATTTGTTTGGTATACAACTGCCCTTCATTAAATATACACTGTTTCAAGATTCTTATTCTCTATTGCAAACAGGCATCCCCCACTTCATGAATATTCACTTATTCACGCTACTTCGCTTTTAGGAAAGATCTACGTCAGCACCTGTTTTCACTAACTGAAAAAATCCGAAAAGGATTTTCATTTTTACAAAAAAAGGAGAAAAGCGAAAATAACATTTAGCATTTGTTTATCAGCAAGTCAGTTATGGTCATGGTCAGGTGCTGCATAATATTTCAGTCAACAATGGACCGCAAATTTGACAGTGGTCCCATGAGATTATAACAGAGCTGAAAAATTCCTACCCCTAGTGACATCATGGCGCTACACATTACTCACGTGTTTGTGGTGATACTGGTGTAAACAAACCTACTGCACTGCCAGTCATATAAAAGTGTAGCACACACCATTATATTCAGTATGCAATATTTGATAATGATACATAAACCAATTACACAGTTGTTTATATTGCTATTTAGGCAATACCATATAGCCTAGGTTTGTAGTAAGCTATACCACCTATGTTTGTGTAAATACACTCTATGATGTTCTCACAAAGGCAAAATCATTTCTCAGAATGTATCCCTGTCATTAAGCGTCGCATGACTATATTGATTCTGGCAAGAGAAGCTGCACTGTACATACATTATTTCTACTTTATGTAGGTTGTGTATATATCATGTCCTGTTTCACTATGTGTTACTGTTACTGATTTGATAGTGTCAGGGTCAGCCCCTGTTGTCCTACTCTGTGTCCCTTCCCTGTTTGGCCAGCAGGTGTCGCTGGTCATCCCGTTCTTTGTGTTAGTCTTTGTTCTCCACTATTACCTGTCTAGCCACATGGGTCAATGTGTTGAGCATGTGGTTGTCTGTGAACCTTGTCCTGTGTTCGAATCCTGCCTCCTGTTTTTGTATGTTGCTCCTTAGTGTTTCTAGTTATTGTATCTGGTGATTTTTGTATTTGGTTTTATTCCTTGTGCCCCTGCTTGTCTTTACCTGTTTGTAATTCCCTAGTGTTGGTTTATGTTTCCTTGGTTAGTTCTTAGTTTCCCTGTTTTTAGTTCCTTTGAGTTATTAGTTTCACCTGTGCCCTGTTTCCCTGGTCTTTGTTAATTAGTCTCACCTGTCCTGTGTTAGTCTCGTTACCCCTTAGTATTTTAGTTCCTGCTTCTGTTCAGTTCCCGAGTGGTTCATTGTTGTTGTTGGTTTGTATTGATTGTGTTTGATTTGTATTGAGAAGTTTGTGTGATGTGTGTTTTGCTTACCTGCCCAGTTTTTGTTATTTAGTCTTTATTTATCCCCTTTAGTTTTGACCCCTTGTGGTCCTTTTGGTTTTGTTGTGTTTGTAGTGTTTTCTGTTTTATTTAATAAACCCCTTTTTTTGTTCTCGGAGCCGCCAGTGGGTCGTCCACCCTTTTTGTGCACTATACCTCGTTCTCGCACCCGAGCCGCCCGGAACCATAACAGATAGGTAATTTTTCCACTCTGGGAATGCTCAAAAATGTTCCTCATATGAATGAATGGTAAGTGCTTCTTTGCTTTATAGCATTTTGGTTTAGGAAAAGGGTTCATAGGAATGCTCTGCTTTAGCAAACTGGGGGACACCTGTACTTGGAAATTGAAAATCGGCAACCTGTCAGTAATTAATGCATCCGTGAGAGAAGGTAATTGTTGGTTTCATATGGAAGAGCTGCAGATAGGTCCAGGGCACGAGTGAGGCATGTCCTCTGTTTAAACATGGCTGTTGAATGGGGTTGGGAACAGGAAGCGAGTATTGGGACACATCTAGTCCTGTGTTTGCATGCAGAGCACATTTCAATGCGGTCGTGTCGAGATGGGGGGCCACCACACCAGTGCCGTGTGAGCGCACTTGTGCTCCACATTATTCATAGCGCTATACAAACACCGGAGGGATCCTGGGACCGCAGGGCACCTCATTGGGTCATGGGCAAAGACTGCATCACACACTGACTCGACAGCACATGTGTCCTCATGACCTCTGTCTTCATGAGAGGGGGGGGGGGGTGATTTTATTTATGCATAGTGCTATGTACCAGTCTTATTAATATTTTATTTCCTACTTGCTATATTTAGTGTCATATAGGCACATGGCGAATATATTAGGATGTTAGCCTGCACTGGTAAGTTGCCAACTGCTAAATTATATCAACGTTTTGCTTCTTGGAAATATTTGCTTGTTTTTTCGCATTAGTTTTTTAAAATGGCATTTTTTTGGGTCATTTATGAGCATGTGCAAAGAATGGTATAATGTAGTGACTGGTTAATATGATGAGGAAGGCTGGTTGTCTGACGGAGGAGAGTACTGTATATAATGGTACAAAGCTGACGGAGAAAGAATCATCATTATCCTCAACGTTAAAATGTTGTGTGATAATATTACCAGTGAGCTTGATCAGCTCCATAATATTCTGTAATATTACCTGAATAAACCAAAATTCAGGGAATCTATTTTATTGAGTCTGGGATGTCACCTTATTTCAGACACTGAAACGGTATCTTTTTATCCCCTTGGATACATCATTTAAAAGAAAAATAATAAAAAATCTGAGCCATTAGCAATACCCTGATGTCATTCGCTTTGTGTAAAGGTTTCCATATATGTGCCAGTGACCATTGCGGGCTGGAAGATGGATGGGATCGACTGAAGCATGGGGAACTCCCCCTGTTTCATCACAATCCCCAGCCATACTCATCCCTGTTCTGCTTATTGCTAGGTGGCAATAATGCGAATAATGCTGTTAGAGCTGGGAAATACGGTGAGGCAGTGGAGCTGCCCCTTGCTACAGGCCTCGTATTCATGTTATCTGTTTTTAGCTGCAACCCAGTTCACTGTTTTTGGCAATCCAGAAAAAAACAACATTGTGAAAAACACTTTTGATAACATACTTAAGACATACCTACGGTGATGTGCTCATATTTCCCGACATCTGCTTTTATTGAGACAAAATAAATCACTCAAAATATATCAAATCTCTGGAAAGCAAACAAGCTGTAAGTCTTAAGACGGTCTTTGCATTCTGAAACACAGTGCATCGGGTCTGTAATAGTCCTATAGAATAGGGAGTAGAGACTTTCAAGGTAAATTGCACTTAGTTTAAGCTTAAAATTCAAGGTTTCATTTTCCTTATCTGGCATGAATGATGCATCATCCCTCAGCTGATTGTATTCCCAGAAAGGAGTTTAAAATGCTAATTCAGACATAATAAGCCTTTGGCTTGGCACAAAACACATTTGCGGTTTTAAGAGGCAACACTGATGGCGGCCTTCATTTGTCACCAAGGTGGTCCCTCAGAAGTTTGGGAGGTGCAGGCGTGGCTCCCATTGACGATAACACAGAGCCACAGAACAAAATGCCGCCAAAATCAGCAATGCATCCTGCTGGTGGCAGTAATCTGAGAAGCTTACGATTTAACTTTATCTAATCATATACTGCAGGAAGCCAGGGGTTCATTCAACCAAGCAATTATAGTGAGTTTTGATTGGACCTGAAAGTTCATACACAGTCTGGCCTAAGTATGACAAATAGGCTGGATTCTAATGTGTTTCTTATCAGGTTTGTTTTTTTTTTCTCCGAAATGTGAAAAATACTGCAAACAATCATTTCATTCAAACTTCAGTCCGCAATTTTCTTTTTAAGCACATATCTGGTGTCACTTATTCAAAGATACATTTTTTGGATGTAAACAGTGGTGTATCAACCAGTGCTTCACTGACAAATATTTGCTTATGCACATTCCAGTGAAGACCTGACTTAATGACTAATGTCAGCTGATGCAACTTTAACTCTCCTGTCATCATAAGCCAGGGGTATCAAACTCCAGAACTAAGCTACACAAGGCTCCGCCCCCCCAGGACTGGAGTTTGACACCCCTGTCATAAGCTGAGCTGTGGCCAAAACTATGAATTTGCAGGAAACCGACAATCGGGTGGTGGTCATCTGACCAAAACTTGTTTCCATTGAGAATAACTTTCCATGGCTTTAGGAAAATTAATATTAATTCCATTAGGGTCTAACTGCCAGCCTCTTAATGACAACTCAAGACCTATTTCAACAGCTCATATCAAAGATGAGTGCTTTGGTCTCTGACTCCCCTGGTCAGTGCACAGTACTCAAACTAGAAACGGACTGGATCTGTGTACTGCTTGGTCTGTAAAGGGGGTGACTTTATTTCTGCCTGTGACTGTGATCAATATCTGAGCACGATGTATGAAGTGATTAATTCAACCGAGAATCGTAATGAGCATTAACACATGCACCTGGTACCCTCTGTGTAACTACCGCCGCAGTGCCTCTCGTCCTCTGGCTCCACTGTCCTGCCTCCAGCTGCGGATCTTATTTTTCTCCCCTGTTCATTACTGGGCTATTTTTGGAACTTAACCCGGTTCAACGTGGTTCACTATCAGAGTGAAAACATTTAACATCATTTTCTGTTATAAAACAAGGGCATTCTAGGTTACTTTTTCACTGATGGTGCAAAAACAAACCAGTGTGAAGAATAGTTCTCCTTTATCCATCCTTTATTTCAACCCGCCGTATCTGGTGACTGCATTTCAGAAACGCTGCCCAGAAAACAGTTTGTGTTGGCTCACAAATTGTGTTTGCACACTATCATTTTCCTCAACAGTTGTTTTTGCTGTCATTTTTCCTCATCTGTGTCCTCATTATACTGCAGTGAAGCCCAGACAACCTTATAGTGGGAGACTGCAATGTCCCAACTGCCTATTTTCAGTGCTGATTTATGAATTTAATCATTCTTGGTGCTTTTTATTGATGCTATTTTATTGGCAGTATTTATTAATAGTGCTGATTTATAAATGATTAAACCCATTCTCATTTAATTTATATGTATATATATATTACTGTTCCCCATCTAATTGAAGGAATATAATTTTTCTGGACAAATCACAACAAATACACCACTAATTTTCAAATATATTATCACTGCACTCATAAAGAATATGGTAATATTCTAATCTTATTAGAAAGGAGAATAAAACATTTATACACTACCCCAGCTTTCTCAATTATGTGTCTTCTTCAAAAGATGGATCTAATCTTTTATTTCCTTGGTATTACACTGACATTTAGGACAATTTCTTTCTGTGAATTACTATGTCTAATAAAATCTTAATGGATACCTATACTTGAAATATTATTTTGCGGTACCAATAAAGCAATGTCTGGAAGTTAAAATTACAGTTTTATATATAAAACACATTTTCTATGTTGTATTACTGTCCACTGAATGGATATTCATGATTGTGTGTAAGTGGATTTCATTATGACTGTTCTTCTAACTGTTGACCACATTCACCACTGAGTACTGAATGCATTAACAATAAAAGAGCTATATATTCAGACCAGAGAAGATCTTTGGTATCTAAATAATAGTCAAATGTATAAATCTGTTCTAGAAAATAAAATTCTGTTTAAATGTTAAAGCTGTGAGAGTATGTGTCATACAAAATCTCCCGACTTTGGTTCTGTATAGCTTATTGGACTGTGAACTGAGGACCGGTATGACCATTTACAGATGTTCCACGAGGACAATAATAAAGCCTTTCACATAACAGGTGGCTTTTTTTGTCCGTTTGCATGTCCATTCCTTTTGATGCTGGTGATTTGTTCGGCGCCCTTTGGTCACGTTAAGTGATGGTTCTAAAAGGCTGTAGAAATTCTTCTGTAAGTCAGTTCAGGATCTACCGTGGGAATGAATTATAACCTGATGTGGTTCTTTTGAGTAGACAGTGGGCTTCCTGAAGTAACTACTTTTCTTAACTGGCGGCAGAACATGTAATACTGATCATATCAACAAATCGATTCAAAGCACTGCATGTAGAGCCTGCAAAGTGAACAAAAAGTAGAAACAATCTGAAAATCATCCCCTTGCTCGAAGGGATAATAATAATTTGAGATAAAATAATGACATATATTACAAAAGGAAAAAAATATGATGGAATAAAATGCCTTAGCTAGGTTTCTGTCTTTTTTTTTTGTAATGCTGTACACTTTACAAAAGCAGAACTGTCTTGCTTTATTAAAAAGTTTTCTAAGTATGTTGACCATGGCCACTGCAATATTCATCCAGAGCTGCACCCCCTGACAATAGCTGCATACTAGATTAAGCGGCTGTGGATAGTGGATGATCACGCAGGTGTCCTTGGGGGGCCTTTTTTGGTCATTTTAAACAGAACATTGCCTGGTAGCGGATGGAGGTGGGGAGGCTTGCTGGTGCAGTCTTGGTTCAGATTCCTGTGATTTAGTGCTGGATGAAGCACCTGAGCAACTGAATACTCAGCTCAGTAAAGATGGAAGTGATCTGGAATGGAGATCTGAGATGATGGAAATGTACACAACAACAACAATAATAATATTCATCATATCCATCCATCCATCCATCCATCCATCAACAGGTGATCTTGACCAGAGTCACGAGGGGGGGCTGTAGTCTGTCCCAGGCAGCATAGGGCACAACACTCTGGTACACCCTGGATAGGATGCTAGATATCACATAGAACAAAACTGTGTGCACTGTCGAGAGGTGCCAGTTAGTTTAACAGCATGTTATACAATTCTATTATAAATTTTTATATATATGCATATATATATATATAATATAATATAATATAAAAAGTTAAAGGCAAATGTAACATTATAAAAAACTAAGCAATAAAGGTATAAAAAATAGTTCCTGCTGACTAAATAGTGCACGGTTCTACCAACAAGCACTTCAGCATAAAATGGGGGCCATATGGATAATTTCAATTAGGTTTGTATTGGTTTGCAGGAGCTCATTAAAGCACAATTAAAACTGTGTTAACTTAAGTAAACATGGCACACAGTTAGCGACCTGAGATTGTGATGGATTGCGGCTCCTATTAACTATAAACACTGATCTGCTGTCACCTTCACTGTAAACACTGCAGTTTGTCCAGGAAATCCCTTTGCCAACAGTCGCATATTAAATTAATAATTAAGTGTTAATGAGGAGATCTGATTAATAGAGCAGTATATCATGTACAGTATATAGTTTAGTTCTGGCTTCTTTATTTTAAGGCTATCCAAAGACCTCCATAATCAGGGCTAATTTAATGCCTGTATTGATTATTTGGAAAAAGAGCACAGAATTGTCTGGCATTTTGGATCATTTGGCACTGGCATCACCTGACACTTAGTATGTATCTGTTTGGTGTGTAGAATGATCTCATTACCTCATGCAAGGCATGCGGTCCAGTTGAGCTGGTAAGTCTGTAGTGATGGAGTGTCCTGGGGCAAAGTGGTGCATCAACCACTGTCTGTCCTGCCTTGTGTACTATGGGAAGCTTCAGACAGTGACCTTAAAAAAAATGGCGCTTATATCTCTTCTGATGAACATTTAGGGCCCTACTTTACAATTCTTCTCTGTGTAACAACTCCACCTTTAACGTTAAAAGCAGAAGTCAGTTTAAAACTGTATCATCATATACAGCTTTATAAAACAAACAATAACAAATATACTTAAGTAATATACTGTCCTTATTGTCCTTTTGTATTTCCAAGGTATTTGCATCTGATTATTATGCACAATTGATTTATCCAAGCAATCAGATACAGATCCACTCAAACAGAGGTCACTCCCTGGAGACAATTTCTAGGCAAATCCTTAGCAATAGTAATATACAGCAAAACTTCAATCCCTTGGGATAAATGTATCTTTTGAGCATGTGAAGCCTATTTGTTTATTGAAACAGTTTTAAATCCCTGGGGTTTTAAAACACCATCAGGATTTTCACTGAAAGCATCCAGGCATAACTAAAGCACCCAAGGGGTAGCTTTTCACGCTCTTATTTGACCTGCCTTGACCTAGCTTGACCCATCTTAATCAAGGCTACTCATGCAAATGTGTCATTGGCCTTGTGAACGATGTGGTTCTTTATTGCCAGTATTACTGACAATAGTCCAGGACCATTGATTTCTTCTCCTGTTATGACATTGCCTAGGCAGACTGTTGCCCAGGGTGACCCAGCTGGATATTCAGTAATGACTTCTTGGATGAATTGTTATGCTCAATGGTGCAGTGACCCAGCTGGGAGGAGCTACAGATTCTGAGCCATTTTAATGGTTGTCAGGTGTATCCACAGTCTGGTTAGTTAAATGTTCAGTAAAACAATGTGAAGGAAGATGGGGAAGTGAAACATAGGCAATTTTCACTTTTAATTCCAGTGAAAGGATTAAATCCAATAGTGTCAATAGGAGTGCAAAATGGTGTGGGGCAGAGGGATGTAAATGTTCTGGGGGGGGGGGGGTGAGGTCAGGGGAAGACCCTGGATGCATGTGTTATCGAATCAGAACTGTGTAAACTAAACTTGTTTTGTGTGTGAGGTGGAGAGCGGTCAGAGGCTGTAGTCTGGTTCTTGCAGGTTTACAATGTAGAGATTTAACAGCTTTTCTTTCCTCTGTTCACTTGTGTGCCAATAAAATCGACCCATTCCATCCTCCAATCCCCATGCCACAAATACATGTCATGGTAGAACCATAGACTGTGTATAAAAATGTCTGAGTTACTGGTTTTCATTTGAAGTACAAACAAACTGGTAATAGATCAAAGTGCACAGGTAATTTAATAACTCAGTTACTACTCAAGTACAAATAATGAACAAATAGTAACTGCATGCAATACATGGACCATTATGACTGATAAATGATGAATGAACATGGGATCAGTACGTAACTATCATTTAGTTACTGGTTAATTACAGAGGTGGAAAGTGTAGGTTCAAGTATCAGTTCAAGTGCCAGTTGAGTACTCTGTGAATGTGACTCTTTGTATTCAACTGGTTGGAAAATCTTGGTCTGGAATTGTAGTTCCACCTCTGGTTAATTAATACATAAAGTGTACTACTACATTATTTGTACCCCATCAAGTTAAATGTTACCCGGTGTGTCTCAAAACTGACATCCAAAATATATTTAATTTATGCATTGGCTGGCTGGCAATATTTCAAATACAAACGCAGCATGTAGCATGGTGGGTGATTTTCTAAGATGTTTCAGAACCATGAGAACATGTGGGAACTCTGCACAGAAGGGTGTCGGGTACTGGGGGGGGCTTTAGTCCGAGGGGATGTGGGTGGTGCCTTTGCCTTTAGCCCTGCAAACAGTGTGTCTTGCCACAGGCTGTCCTTAGTAGAGATTCTGCAGTACAAAAAAGATAATGTTGTGTTCTTTTGTGTAAGATGACATTTCTGCTTTCAACAGTATCGTGCAGTGACAGGCACTCACCCCCTATTGTTTTGTTTGTGGCGTGTTGCATGTTCGGGAAGATTTGTAACAAAGTGGTGTAAAAGGTCCTACTGCTGCCAACATCAAGACATATTCTTCTTCAGGATTAGCAAATAAATTAGGGGGTCATCCTTCAAGGTGAGCTGATTCTGCATCCACCCCCTTTCATGAATTTCTCGTAGGGAAAAAAAAAAAGTTAATTGAAGTTTCTAAGGTGCATCTTCCATTTTTTCAAGGGTCCTGAAAGAGCCCAGTCAGAGCAGAGAAATAGGTGTGGGCCTGAAATCTGCAAAGGTAGAATGCTGGGAAGTATTCATATGTACAAATAAATAAATATACAGTTATAAAAATGCTAATTTTATACAGTATCATATACTGAGATGAAAGCCAATAGTCTCAGCTTACCATTAACGGAGGTATCTTTGAAAGTGTAAATAAAGATAAGAAGGGGAACAAGAAGCAGACAGAGGAAAAGAAATGCTGTAAGTTGTCATGGAAGTAAGATTATAAATAAAGTCAAAATGGTCTCATGCATTTCTGATGACACTAATTAGACTGGAGTTTGACTGTTGATGAGGCATTCAGTGTAATTATTATTCTGTCTTGTTGTTTACATACTTTTGTTTATTTTAGTTTTGCAATCAATGACATTATAACTTGACAACATAAATGTCTACTACCCATTTCAACAATTCCTTTCAAAACACTGTCAAGTATTATTTCCATTGTGCAATTGAAAAGAAGCCTTTCACTTCTGCTCATATCTCAGTAAAACCTTGCACCACTATACAAACGGCAAAAAGCTTTTACAAAGTTAACATCTATTCATAAAATCAGTGCTGTTTTGTATTTGTTTTCACCTTCCCTTACCAAGCTTGTATTTCTTTGTAATATACTGAACTCAGTTGCGCATCTGTGCACAAACAGTTGTATAGAAGTGTATGCTTGTATTAAACTCAGGCATTTGGAGAAATAACTTTATACTCCTAAAGCAAAGCAATACCTTTATTTTACTTTTGTACTTTATTTTGTATTTTGAACACCATGGCTTTATTACTACACTGAGGAGAGTAAGAAATATTCAGATTTTTGTAACTCCCACAGTAACTGGAACCCTTATTGAATAATTTAACTATTTAATTTCACTTACTTTATCCAGCTGAACGAAACAAATGGCTAACCTTGACAGTAAATAACCTAAGAGAATTTGACCACAAAAATGTCTATTTCTGCCAGACTGAAACCAAACCATTGCTCAGGGTGTGGGAAGAATGCAAACACAGTATTGTCAGACTGCTAGATGAAAACTGATTTGGTCTATTAGATTTGATGAAGCTGGCAGACAAATGACAGGGCGTCATTTCAGCTGAGAATGTGAACTTCTACTTGGCATCAAGAGCTATAAGTGAAAGCAGAAAGTCCAGTTACTTAAAAGAAAAATCCGAGGCTTTAACCGACATGAGGCAGGAAGTGCATCATATTTAAACCGGAAATGAAAATGCAAAGGCGCATCGCAAGCTGCTCCCTTAAATGCGTCGTTGTATGCATCGTCATACACAACTTCATGTACTTCGGGTTTGCATTAGCGAAAATCCAAAAGCACTATTAGCCTCATTTCAATTTACTGCTTCAGTTAAACCGAGGGCAGTCCACAAAAAAACCTAATAATAAAGCTTTAAAAGGTACATTAAATTATTATAAGACCAGAGTTGGGTAATTCAGGTCCAGAGAATAAATGTCCAGACCAGGATTTTGTTTCAACCAACCAGTTGAGTACTCTGTGACTGACTCTTTATGCTCAACTGGTTGGTTGAAACAAAATCCTGGTCTGGACTTTTACTCTCTGGACCTGAATTACCCAACTCTGAATAAGACAAGGAATATTTGGCATATCAAATATAACCTGAGCATAAAACAATGTGATAAAGGTAGGCATATCTTGGACATGGATGAATATTAGCAGCTACAGAGCCTATCACTGGTGACTCACTTTATCGCAGTGGTAGAGAAGTGAGAAGTGTAGCCAGACATGTCTGTTATCTAGTTCCTAGAATTACAGCCCTCATACTGTAAAATAAAAACCAGCACCTTTCTTTCAAAGACTGTTTGGAGGCACCATTGTTTTGTTAAAGAAATAAAACACTGGATAATTTTGGATATTAATTTCTCTAGTCTGATTGATATAAAGGGAAACTTTTTTTTGTACGTTTCCAGTGCAATGATCCATTTAGTGCCTATTGAAGAAATAGAGGTTATGAGGGAGCCAATACAGACATCTAAGGAATATGTGAAGAGCGTGTGATATCTCTACACAGATCTAAATCCTCAGCACTGGTGTGAACTGAAAATGTTACCCAATACACAACAGCATTAGCTTCTAGGATGGCATTCATATATTTCACAAATCAATAACAATATGCTAGCAGATAGCAGTTCAAATTAGAATGTTTATCTGTGTTTCTATTCATGTACCTGACATTTTTATCCAAAACAACATATAACAGAGTGAAGGGATACAATTTATGTGTGCTTCCTAGGATTTGAACCCATGACCTTCACACTGTTAGCACCATGCAATATTTTTTGAGCCACATACATATCCATCCATCCATTTTCCAAGACCACTTACCCTGTCCAGGGTCACAGGGGGTCCAGAGCCTATGGGTGCAAGGCAGGGAACAACCCAGGATGGGGCACCAACCCATTGCAAGGCACGCACGCACACGCACACACTTGCACGCACGCACACACACACACACACACAATATATAGATGTATATATTATGCTTGATGCTCAGAAGGATAAATATACCTCATATAAACTGAGGAAGTGATAGTCTAATTTTCAGAAGAAAGATATTTAGAACTTTTATGGTTGAGACAGTCACCTGTGGGGTCTAATGGGGACTTTAATGTGAAATGCCGGGTTAAAAACCTTCCAATCACGTCTCTTTTGCAATCGCTGAGTTGGCAGTTCAGCACTGCCCTTGTTCAATAATTTATAGTAATTGTGGTGAGTCCAAATGAAGACATTCACTGTTTGTTTATGGTTTCTTTTAGCTGTCATTTTTTCCAAATATCAGGAAAAATAAGGAATGTATTCATGTATTCAAACTTCAAAAAATGCAGTGAAGACAACTGCTTCCATTTCAAAATGCTCATCAGTTACAAGAGTTTGTCCACTAAACAGAGGTCGGGTACAATGCCCTATATCCATCCATCCATCACTTACGGTAAATGCTTACTGCTGACTCTGAATTTAACCCCATTCACTTTTCTGTTCCACTGCTCAAAGCCTTACATTACAGAGGTCTCTCAGTCTCCTGTGGGGGCAAGGGGAATGAGTCAACCGCTTTTTAAATCTAAACAGTCATGCAATTTATTTGACAAATTAGGAAATGCACAATAAAAAATGGAATTAAGTTAGCAGGATGAGAAAAATCTGAACTGAATAGAACTGACAGTTACTTTATTGTGAATCACCTCCCATTGTACCAAGGGACTCTGCTGTACCCCTTTTGCATTCAGTGCTTCAGTGCCTAAAGGAGACCATCTGCGTATCAGTTCAAAGGCAAATGGAACGGCGAGCGTGCAAATGGAAAGCAAACAACCTGCCTAAATTGGAAAACACTGGCCTGACTTGAGTCCAGTCTGACAGGAGCGAATAGTAGTCAGTAGTCAGAATAGTGAATCAGATGTGAGATGACACCGCCTTTGTTGTCAGACAGTCTCTGCGCTCAGGCTATTTTTTTTGATCTGAGTATTGAGATGGCAGAGCGAGCAGTTCAGGGTTCATTTGTGCTTCCCGTTCCTCTGGTGTCCATTTGAAGTTTGTCAGAGCTGCTCTTAGATCCTCAGGCCTTCTCCTGTCCCAGGAGAAGTTATCACAGCCCCCGGCTTGACGGAGCATGTGAGAGTCACGCCAGCCAAGAGTCACCTATGGGAAGAGATTTTTTTTTTTTCAATGAGTATGAGTACATCTGCTAGGTGGCGTCTGACATGTCGTTTCAAAGCACAGTTTAATTCTACTTCTAGAATCTGGAAAAGGAGTAATGTTTCTGTAATAATACCTTCAGGTCAGTTCTGTTCTTCAACAATTGGGTCTGCTGGAAAACAATGGGCCAATGATATGTGAATCAATATATTGTTAATATGAATATTATAATATTAGTGTGCTGGCAGAACCATTTGCTTTTCAGCTGTAATATGCTTTTAATTGTGGCCATTCTTATAATGTGATATTAATGCAAGCCAATATATGGGGAAGACTGAATGAAAATTGCCTCCTAAATTTAAAAGTGGCAGACAGATTCAGGTTTGCTGGTTATGTAGACGACGTTAGCCTCGGCTGAAATTAGAGGGAAGTAATGCTGTAAGAATAGGTTCTTGACATCTTTTTTCTTGAAGGGATGGTTACATTCATGAAATGTAGAGTTCATCTTCACAGGGAATGAAGGTAGTTAAATTTCCTTATGAAAATTGCAACGAATCGGCAGCAAATCATTTAATCTGAATGGCTGAAATCCATTTCATCTGCAAATGTCCTTTTAAGGAAGCCCTGGGATGAGTTTGCGACCGCCCTATACGTAGTTCACTGAAAATAAACACAGCTTTGGGACCTGGGGATGTTCAGGAGAAAATGGAGTTCAGCAGGAAATCTCCTATCGGTGTTAAGAGGTGTCAGGGTGGTGCAGTGGGTGGAACTGTTGCCTCGCACCTCCTCGGTTGGGGGTTTCATACGTGTGGATGGAATCTTTGTGATGAGTGCATTTTCTCTGGGTTTTCTTGGTTTTCCCCCTGCAGTCAAAATACATTCCGTCAGGCCTACAGGAGTTTAAATGTCTATAAATTGTGTGCCCTGATATGGATTGCCAGCCAGTCCTGGGTGTATGCCTAGTTTGTGCCCTGAGCTGCCTAAATCGGCTCCAGTCCCCCCAGTGAGCCCAAACTGGACAAGTGCTTATAAGATTAATAGAATATCCCCGTAACTCCATAAATATGTGTTTGTATTGGTTTAGCATCATGCTTCATCAAAACAAACAGTCCCTATCTGTGAGGGATATATTATGGAGGATTCTGTCAACATGCCCCATGGATATACTTACATAGTGCAAAACACAGTCTTTGTCTTTGTATATGAATCAACTGGTAGATGTACATAGATTAAGATGTACACACTTGCTTTGGCTAAGGGCATCTGCTGAATACCATAAATGTAAATGTATATGTGTGAATGTTTTATACAGATATACAGACATTTTAGAGGTACAAGCCTAACGAGAAGGCCGAATTTAATGAAAAATAAAAAGGTGGTATGTGACAGACATTAGAAATATACACCTCTGATAGTAGAATTAGTTAGAATTAGTTAAGTGAATTAGTTAAGAGGGTTTATTAACAGTTCTGTAAACTATTTAAATATATAAACTAGTTTAATTGCTTGGCAGAAGTCATCCAATTTTGTTAGAGAATATTAGTGTTTATGTTTTTTTCTTAGACTTTTTGAATGCTATCAGTAAAACCAGAAAACATCCAAACAAGGGGATAAAAAATGTTTATATAAAGAAACTGTATTAATGACTCAGCTTTTAATATAAAAAACACAGCATAGAAAAATAAAGCCAACAGACGACTCATCTTTGAGTGACTTGTCTGGCCATCAGTGTGGTATTTTCAGGACAATGTAATGATTTTTCCTATTGATCGTATGCAGGTCTCTGGGGGGTGTTGTTCAATAATTGGCAGGTTCTCTGCTGGCTGAGGTTTGCATTTAAATAGACGGAGTACAGGTATACACCAAAGAAAAATAATCCATGAAACTATTTACAGTTGCCCCTGACATTACTCGCATATATAGGACTAAAGTTGCAAAAACATCACAAAGGCACGGATGAAATGAGCTGTACTAGTGTTCAAATGGACAACAACAAGCCATTGAAAAGTCATCCACAGTCACTTACTATCATAACTGTGAAGACGAAACTAAAAATAGTCCAATCATTCAAATCTGATCGTATAGCATGTTTTTTTTTTATGCTTGTTCATTGGTAGATTTCAATATGATAATTGAGAATGACCCATTGTGGCTGCCCTGGAGTCTGAAATGAAAGAAATGTCCACTTTCTCCTTGCGCTCTTTGTCATTTTTTTCAGTGTACTTCTGGTCCTTTTCTGTAGCTACATGGCAGGTATGCTGTTGTAACCAAGAGGCAGAGAGTGTGTTTTCCCAGATGGAGGAGTGAGCGATTAGCTGGTCTGTATTCTGTTCACTGGACTAAAGGCCTCATGATTTATAATTTATTGCTGCCAATTAACTGTAATAGGTGCAGTAAACCATGTCTCAAAACGTTAGGCAGAACAAAATTACACTGTAAATAATTTTGTTATATTAGTCTTCGGTAACCAATCATACTCGTGTGGTTCAATGTTATTGCCGCCCTTTAAAGACGGATATTATACTTAGTGCTATTGTGCGTTCTCTTGTAATGATATTGTAAACACAAACAGCATTCTTTCTTCATATTATCTGGTATATGTAATGTTGATTCTGTTATCTCTAGTGATCCATATCATACAGATTGTACGACCTCTATGAATTGATTGGTACTGTGAATTCTGAAATATATATTGCAATCTTATAATGTGTGGTAGATATGTGATTACAAAAGCATTTAGCAATGATTTTTGATTGAGCCTGAAAATTAAGTGTAAATGAATAATACACACAAGAAATCTATGTCTGTAATAACTGTTACTATATGAATATTATGAATGATGATACTTTATTCATCACTGTACAAACACAAGCAAATTCCATTTTAATCCCCTAAGTCATACACTACATACAGGTGAGAGAAAGCCAGGCTTAGGGTCCGAACACAGGGTCAGCCGTTTTTCGGGCACCACTGGAGGGGGTTTTGGGTTTAAGAACCCAAAGGACCCAACAGTGATACGATTACTCTACTGGCCATGTGATTCAAACCAGCAACCCCCCCAGACAAGAATGCAAAACAAATGTACAGGCAAGAGCATTCTAGCTCACTTAACTCCCAAAAACTTGGGAAGCAGTGAATCATGGGATTGTTCTCATTGGCAATATTTAGGGCGAAGCAAGAACGACATTGGGGGACTTTTAGCATCCTCTGTGCTTCTGTTCTTGAGTATATGAACTGTACTTCGGCGATGGAAGATGACGTCAAACAGATACACAAGAACGAAAGAATGGTCAAGTGCACATATTGATAAACACCATTTGACTCCTAACCCACAGAGTCACAAACCACTCCATTATTTTATTGCCAACAACAATGTGAGAATAATATATTGTATTGCTGCTGGTGTATAACAGCAATGAAAACAATATTAGACAAAAGCTGTTTTCAGCAGGAGAAGGCACACTAAAGCATAGGTCTCATCTTCTTCTTTATCAGTTGTTACTACAGGGTTAATCCACCGTGTTGATTTATGTTCCTTAAGTAACTGTAGACACTAAGGGGCTGTGGAGCAACTTGGAGGTGTTTTGGTAGATATTTTTCATAATGTGTTAATGTGTGAGCAGTATCCTCATTTTAACCATATGCTTTCACTTGTAATTGGCCAGTTTTTTTCGGTTTTTAGGTCAGACTGTGATTTAGAAATAGGGAGTCAAGAGCAACTGGCTGCTGAAAGGACACAGTTTATACCGAGACTCGTACAACCTTGTTACATATCTTGATTCATCGCTCTGTAGCGGTGGGATGGTTCGAGGCCAAGGTCCTTGCAGAAACAGCACACTAGTCTGCTGCTGTACCGGTCAACCATGGGGTGACCTCGCATTCGTATCCTGGGGAAGCACTATGTTCGTCCGTGTCTCTGGGGAGGAGGTATTGATCTGAGGCCAGTTGGAGGCTTTAGAGAATCCCTGAGAGGTATTTCCTGTAGGCCTGTAATAAATTACTGTTGCGATGTCCCTGTTCAAGCAAAGTCGTACAGTATTTTCTCAGCAGAAGCAGACAGGCATTGTACTCTCCCTAGAAGGCAGCTTTAAGCCCCTCTGCTTATGAGCTACAGGAAAATGACATGATGCAAATTTGCTGCTAATCAAAACATCAATTAACGCTTCGTGCCGACATCAAGTGTGACTCTTCTATTTGCATAATGGCTATTAAAAAGGGTTTTTAATGAACAGACATTGGGGCAATTTATTGATTTCAATAAAGAAAAACTTGAATAATCCAATATAGGTACTAAAGATTAAAAACTATTTTATATGAAACCTTTCAAAAGTATGCCATACCGTAATTTGTGTTTCTTGTTTACAGCCAACAAGCAGAACCTATATGTAGCCTCTGGCTGACAAATTTGATTATATACAAATAGGAAGAATTCCCCCGTGGTGGCTGTAGCTATCATAGAGGGCAGTGATGACCGTGTATTATTCATCCTGTGTATTTTTGTTGATATCTCAATTTTCACAGTAAACAGGTGCAGTGTTCTCTTAGGTGGTCAGCCTCTGACTACACCGACCAGCTTATATTGCTCACTGCAAGAGCATAGCAGTGAGTCGTGTTTGTGAAGATGAGCTGACATGCATTCAGAATTACACGGCCAATACAAGTTGGCTACTGGCATGGTGTTGAGACATGGTGTGTATTTGCCTGTTATTTTAATGGTCTTGTGTTCAAACTTACGTTTATTATATCTTACATACTTTAAAATTGCAACATGCTTTTAGTTAGTTTAAGTATTAATTATTATTTAAGTAGTATAGCCAAAAGTGGAATTCTAAGGTCCAGAAAGCAAAAATCCAGACCAAGTTTTTGTTTCAACCAACCAGTTGAGCATAAAGAGTCACATTCACAGAGTACTCAGCTGGTTGGTTGAAACAAAATCTCAGTCTTGATTTTTACTTTCTGGGCTTGGAAATGTTCACTAATAAATGAGTTTATTGTAACAAATCTTATAATAATGTAAGGATAAATATGGGAATGGATCTCCTCATATTTTTCCTCCCTTACTTTAAGGCACTTCAGTTTCCTCCCACAGTCTGTAATGTTTGGGTAGATGAACAGGTTTTTATGCCTTGCCCTTGGTGTGTGGTTGTGCGTCAGCGTGTGCACCTGGGAAAGGCTTCAGATTCACTGCAACTCTGAACCATGCATATCTGCCCATCACCTCCCTCCCCCATAAGCGCTTATTCGGTACAGGGTCATGGTGAGCCTGCAGCCTAACCGGGCGAGCACAGGACACGGGACATCACAGGGCGCGCATTCATTCTACGGGCAAATTAGAGATACATGCAAACTATACAGCGAACTGTCCAAATAATGGGTTTGAACCCCCAGTCCAGGCGGTGTAAGCTACAACTTTCCCCCAGTGAATTTCTAAAATATTAAATGCTATTGTAAGAAAAATGTAAATCATGCCATCCATGGCTATAAAAATAATTAAAAAAAAACACAATTACCACTAAAGTGAGTAGAGATTGGTCCTTTGAAAGGATTGTGAGCTCAAGATGCTAGTGAATGGCATATCCACTGATTACAGAGAGAATGCACAGGCAGTAGGAACCTACATCATTATCTCCATGGTGAAAATTAGGGTTTGATGCACAGGATGGCCAGAGGGCTGCATGTGTGATTACCCGCTTTGGTGTCATGTGCAATCCATCAAAGTAAGGTTGCAATAAAACGCAGTAATACCCTCTGGTGAAATCAATTCAAAGACAAACAAAATAAAATAGATAATGACTCGTGCATATAATAGGCCCATAGATACAAATATGTTTATTATGCCACATGAAATGCCTCATTGATACCGACACAGAACCTGATTCAGAATCTCACTGTGCTGGATCCTGAAACAGCTGCTGGACTGAGTGAGCACTGTGCCAAATAGGGAGGTATGGTGCAGTATTTTTTGCCTGAAATTTCGCACATGCCTTTCCTACTTTCTAGCAGAAACTCAGTCTGGACTCATTTACAGTGAGCTTTTAATTTTAAATGTTTCGTGAAGGGTACTCCACGTTTAAATTGAGTCTTGGATGAATTTAAGATTTGAGTAGAGTAACTTCTAGCCTGAGTCCAGCATGAATGGTAAGATTGAGACCCAGCTATCAGTCTGGCTGTGGAGATCCATAACGTAATCATTCGTCATAGACACATTAATAACTGGAAGTATAAGGTACATGACCATGGGCTTCGGAATTAGAGGGTACAGGGGAATACGCCCCTCCCCCCCAATAAATTAATAAATATCCCTAACCTCAGTAAAGACTAGGGGATTTTTACCATGCTTCATACTTCTGTTCTTAGTATGTAAACTGTTTATGGTATGTGAAATGTACTTTGGTGATGGAAGATGGTGTCAAACGGGAACATGAGAACAGAAGAATGGTCAAGTATGCATGTTGATAAACAGCAGTTGACTCCTAACCCACAGAGCTGCAAACCACTCCATGTTTATTGCCAATAATAATGTTAGAATAATATGTTTTGTTGCTGCTGGTGTGTTTTTGCTGGGGATGGGCCAATACACATTTTTTCAGTTCAGATCCGATTCCGATATGCAACTGCCAGATACAGCTTCCGATACTAGATCTCTTTTTACTTTAATATTTGAATATAATATATTATATATATTTATACTTTATATATTATTAATATTTTTATACTAGCAAATACAGATGGAAAATGTATACCAATAATGTTTAATCTGGCTACTGGTGACATATTAACACACTGTTCCACCTCATTTGTATATCTTGTTTTAAGCGTTTTTCAGGCAATTTGCAGTTCAATTTGAATATCTTCCAAGCGAAGATATGCAAGTGCTCAATGCTTAAAATGCCCCACAATTTTTCTCCCACAAGCAACAGCGTGACTTATACTTTGTTGCAATAGCAGCCCCTTGGGTATCACAAGCTGTAGCGAGTGCATAAAACAGCCCAAGCTAGCAACTCCCAAATCATAAATAGCTTTTTTCATATTAATCGCGTTGTCTCGCATTTTCCCACCTCTCAAAAGTTTGTTTTTACAAAGATTGCAAATCACTGTACTACTAATTTCTGCTAAGAGCGGTAAAATATTTCCTGATCGTCACCCTCTGATCTGTTCTTATGCTCCTCCTACTACAAAGGGTATGCGCATGACGTCACAGCAGGCAGACGTCACCGCGCTCACACCCACTGAGTGGCAAAAAGACTGAGAGGCAGCCATAGCTTTTAGCATGAATGCCGCAAAAAATCTAAAATGAGAAAGAGCTGTAGTGCGTTTGGCTGTACAAATAGATTTAACACGAAATAGGAGAGATCTTTTTAGAGACTACAACAACCGAAATAACTGAGTATCGCACGTTGATCGGTCACGCATGGCCGATACCCGATTTGTCAAGTAGGTCTGGATCGGTGCCGATCCCGATCCGAATATCGGATCAGTGCATCTCTAATTACAGCAATAAAAACGATATAAAACAAAAATGTCTTAGCAGCAGAACATATGCTAAACCTAATTCTAATTTGTCATACATAGATAGATAAAAGCACATTGCTTATAAATTATGAGTCCTGTTACTGAGGCCAAATCGTTGAGCATGCAGGGCATGAGCATGAAACATACACATAACGAGGATTGTAGTCCTGCATCAGACAAACATCATATGGGTCTGTTATTTTTTTTGTTATGTTTCATTGTGAAACTGCACCCTAAACAGTGTTAGTCTTATTTTAAATGACACTATCTTTATATTTTTGAAATTTGGAAAATTAAATATCATTTCAAATCCTACTTTGCATCCTTTCACGATGTGACATTACAATGCCATGATATAGACTTTATTGCCAAAAGTTTTGAGACACCCGCCTTTACATACACATGAACTTTAATGATATCCCATTCTTAATAAATATGCTTTAATATGAAGTTGGGCCACCCTTTGAAGCTATAAAAGCTTCAACTCTTCTGGCAAGGCTGTCCACAAGGTTCAGGAGTGTGTTTATGGGTAATTTTGACAGTTCTTCCAGGAAAGCATCTGTGAGGTCAGGCACTGATGTTGAACGAGAAGACCTGGCTCGCAGTCTCTGCTGTAATTCATCCCAAAGGTGTTCTATCAGGTTGAGGTCAGGGCTCTGTGCAGGCCAGTCAAGTTCCTCCATACCAGACTCGCTCATCCATGTCCTTATGGACCTTGCTTTGCGCACTGGTGTGCAGTCATGTTAGAACAGGAAGGGACCATCCCCATCCTGTTACCACAAAATTAGAAGCATGAAATTGTCCAAAATGGCTTAGAATGCTGCAGCATTAAGAGTTCTATTCACTGGAGCTATGGGGCCAAGCCCAACCCCTGAAAAACAACTACACACTATAATCCCACCAAACTTTACATTTGGAACAATGCAGTCAGGCAAGTACTGTTCTCCTGGCAACCGCCAGACTCGTCCATCGGATTGCCAGACAGAGAAGCGTGAGTTGTCACTCCTGAGAACATGTCTCCACTGCTCTAGAGTCCAGTGGCGGCATGCTTTACACCACTTAATCCAACGCTTCACATTGTACTTGGTGATGTAAGGCTTGGATGCAGCTGCTCAGCCATGGAAACCCATTCCATGAAGTTCTCTGCGCACTGTTCTTGAGCCACACGAAGTTTGGTGGTCTGTAGCTATTGACTCTCTAGACAGGTGTCGACTTTTGCACTAATTTCTTGCCTAATTATACACTGTGTGTGTCTACATGTATATAAAAGGCACATATATAAATAAAAGAAAAAAACGTGTATTCTCTGTATTACACAAAGTCATAAGGATAGCACAAACTAGTAATGAATGTAATGAATTAATGAGCAATGAAATTAAAGACATGGTTAATGAAAGACTAGGTAATTGCAGTTTGTTGTGATGCTGATGATGTTTATTATACGGTAAACAGGATTACATGCAGTCTGGTCACATCTGAGTGGAAGAGTGATGAGTTTCAAGAAAAAAAAGAATAAATGTGAAGAAGAAGCACCAGTGAGAGAAACAAAACAAATGGGAAAGAGTTATATGTCAAAGTCAGGGAGCTAAGAGCAGGGACAGTACCAGAACCCCCAAAACATATAGAGCCACTGTGACAGCTTAAAGAAGCAGAATAGCCAAGCCTGTGGATCAAAGAGCGAAGAACTTAGGGCTACAGTACAGATTCAAGCGTGCCCAGTCAGGGAAGCATACCTTTGAAAGGGCTGTCAAAGGGTGGGAGACCCCGTCTGGAACCGACCAGCGTGCAGCAGAACCACACTAATTAAAGAGAACCTTGGGCATGTCTGCAGACCATGCTGAACTTGTCAGCATACTTTAATATCTTGCTCCTAAGCATAGCCTCATGATTTTATTTTCGTCATACGGTGCCCTCTGCAGCAATACCAAACAGCTAAATAGATTTTTTTCTCACCTCTTATATAAAAATTATCGGCTTTATACCTATTTATATAATGATAATTACTATGGAAATTATGGCAATTAAGTCATGTAAAAATGCACAGTTGTTTACTGGCATCCTTCTGATTTGGTATAATCAGCCAACAGCCATGGTTTAATTTTCCATACATATATACTGGGCTGGGTACTGCTCTTCCGTGCTTATATTTAATGTCATGCATAGATTAGCAGTGTTCTCACATACTGGGATCATCTGCTTAAGTACAGGCCTTGCTTGTACATTTTAAGGGGCCGAGATTCATGAAAGTGCCTTTGAAAACAAAGAATGTTCTCATATAGCCCATACAGACACATTACAGCATTTTTAATTACCGCTTGTAAATGAAAGAGATGTTGTTCATTTGAGGGCTACTGGGCTCCGTTCCTAGGTTAGGGTCCATCTAGCAGAGCTTCAAAGTAGTGGAGATACCTCCATATTCAGTGGATCTATTTATTGTTATTTGGATGCATTTTGCGATGCATTCTGGATCACTACTCTCTTAAATTACTCAGGCATGTGTCAAAAAATAGACATATACAGAGCATTTGCTAGATTTTTTGGTAACATTTTACTTGCGCAAGCACAAATAATATATTATGTTGAATTAATCATGAACTAAGTGTTACTTAATGTATTAATTAACCACAAACTATATTGTTTATGATTTGTACTTCAGTAGTAACTGAGTTACTACTAAATTACTAAGGAACCATATTGAAAAGTGTTACTTCAGGGGGCACAAATAATATACTATTGTAAAGTGCATTTTTTTCAGTCTGTGGCAGGATTGTTTTATTGGTAACACTGTTGCCTCACACCCCCATGATCTGTGCTTTGAATCCCTTCCCTGTTCTGTCTTTTTGGAGTTTCTCTGTTCTCTTAGTACTGTGAAGATTTCTGCCTACAATCTAAAACTAAGCAGTTCAATGATTCGGCATCTCTAAATAGCCCACAGTGTACAAGTTCCTTTGTGTATGTGTCCTTTGATAGGTTGGACTCCTGTTCAGTATGTCCCCTATGCTGCCCGCTGTATGCTCCATGCCTGTACTGGACAGGCAGTTAGACGATGGATGTCTGAATCACCTGTGACCAATTTTCATTTTGAAATAATTATGCATTCACATATATACCAGTGAGCTGAAACAATATGACCACTGCCATATGAAGTGAATAACATTGACTGTCTCATAAAACTGGCACATGTCGAATTCTGGGATATATTAGATGGGAACCTAACATTTAATACGTCGGCCTTGCTGGTCCCATGAGTCTCATTAAAATTACCTGCAGTTTGTACCACAGTAGCCCTTGTGTTGGTTTGTACCACACAGGATAACCTTCCATCGCATCACACATTGATGAATCTTGGCTGTCTCGCACCCTGCCAACAGTTTGCGGTTTTCCTCTCCTCAGGCTGACCGTGAACACCCCACAAGCCTTGCCGTTTTAGAGATGCTCTGCCCAGTCGTCTGGCCATAATGATTTGACCCTTGTCAAAGTCACTCAGATCTTTACCTCTGTCCATTTCTGCTGCATTCAACATGTTGAGTACCAAATGTTACCTTACCGTCTGATATATCCAAGACCTTGACACGCAACTTTTTTTTTCTTTTAACAAGAATGTTATTTGCTTCATATGAAAATGTTCTTATTGCTTTGGCTCATTGGTATATATTTGACATGCACGCTCAGAATTTTTTTGTCTGCTGATGTTAACTTACTAATTTTGAATGAATACTTCTTGGTGGATGCTGGAATTGCTCTTTGATCATGAAAAGCATTCAACAAATTTTCAACAGTATTGAAGATAGTAATAGTAATGCAGTCAAAGTTCCTTTTTTCCTTCTGATATTATTCTACATTGGACTGTAACTGGTTCAGAGAAAGAAAAAAGTGCTCCAGTATGCTAGTATCTCTGACAATGGTTACACTATCATAATTTCTTAATAAATCACATTTAATTACTAAAATGAACATTATTATAGTTAATCGAGGATCAAAGATGTTTAGTTGTCATTGTGCAAGTGGATCACACAAGTACAATGAAATTTAGTAATGAATATGATTAATAGTAAACATAAGCTGCACAGAATGAGAATCATTCATTTGTGTAAATAGCTAGGTACATTTTCTTCAGTGATAAAAAGCCTTTCCACCCAGTTGAGCAAAACGATTCATGTTACTGGTGTGATGCACAGACTTGTGGTGAATCAAACTGCCTATCATAGGCTCTTCTCTGCACGTTGCCTGCAATGAAATCAAACACCGTCATTTACTGTTCTCATCTGTCACAAAGGCACAAAATATTTATGTAACTTTTTGTCAGTAAAGTTCATGCTTTTAATAAGTTATTTACAGATTTACTTATGTAAATATAAGATGCAGATGCATATGAGTTTACTTGCATAAATCAGTAGAAAGACTTATGCACTCAGTTTAACTGCATCACTAACAGTTTAGCTGGCTTCATCACTGGCTTAATCGGTACAGAGTACATTTTTCCTGCATTAATGTATCACCTTACTGGCTTTGCTTATTGAGTACCACAATATATCAGTTAAGCATTGACTGAAACATCCCTTTACAATTTCTGCTATATTATTAAATATTAAAAATTTTCCAGCTGGTGTAATTTTTCTTTTTCTGCCATAAAGTCAGGGAAATGGATTTGCTTTTGTGAGGGAAATGGTGGTTTCTTCAAAAGTGGGAAAAAATGGGTTCTTTGAGGAAAGTGAGAAAAAGAAACTTTACTAATATACTAACTTTATAACTATGTGCTGTATGTAAGAGTTAGCTCTGTAGCGCCTGTATAGCTACCAACAAGTCTTTGTGGATATTCATTGTATTTTTCTGAAAATGTGAACATTGTTCAAGCATTCAAAAGCTTTATTGTCATTTGTACATGTACAATGAAATACTTGATTGTGTAGCTCCCTGCATACTAGACAACATATAACGATAAATAACAATAAATAGTAAATAACAAGACAATAGTTAGTATACATATCATACATGCAATACATACAGGATATATACACAACACAATGCAATGTGTAATTCAACATCATACAATATACAACATGTTATGACATACAAGTAGGACAATAATGGCCAGTACACGTATCAGTGCACGTTCAACATTCCTATTGGTGTTGGGAAGTCTAGAATTGCAAGTCCTGATGTTGTAAAACACCTGTTATTTTTCAGTCAATAGGTGGCTGATCACAGATTTTGAATCAGTAGTTGTTAAATAAAATTTGTCCCTTGAACCAGGGCTCGGTGACATTTGTACAGGACTACTTATGAATTTTAAATAAACATCATGAAACGTTCATCTTCCATCAGTTGCCACAGAAAGTCTATAATTTACCATATAGTTCATAATTAAAATGCATTGTACATGCATTGTGCATTTTTTAAAATGCATCTAAATAAGAATCTTGCTAGTCCACATTCTTGAAATCTTTAGAAAGAAAAATGTAATGTGAATTATCTCTAGTAAAATGAATTGCCTTCAGAGTTATACACAAAGTTAATTTCCTGAACCTATGTTAAATTGTAGTGAATCTCATCAGGATCGAGTCAAAAGTTCTCATTGCTTACTGTCACCTTTCAAATGAAAGATTCAGGCATGAGCACCAAGAAACTTTAAAGAATAAGGCTGTAGAACCCATCATTGGAAAAACATATCTGGGGAAGAGTGGGAAAAAATGATGAATATCCCTTGGAGAGCAGTCTAAAGGATTGCAATGCAGATGTGCAGCATTGCTAAAACCCTGCTTAGACCTGTCCATCATTAGCACAATGACCATATTGGCTTTGAAATAACCAAAACTCAAGTTACGTGTGTTATGTACAGTGGCATGCAAAAGTTTTGGCACCCCTGAAAAATTTCTTTTACTATGAATAGCTATGCAAGTAAAACCTGATTTACTGATCTGACTTCCAAAAGGCAGGAAGTTAAAGATGACACATTTCTGTAATATTTTAAGTACCGTAAGGTTACTTTTTTAGGTAACATTTTACATTAGCGGCACTTTCATAATGCATTCATAGAACATTCATAGGCATCATAGTATACTTTTACATCAGCTTTAATATACATTGATAACAAACATGATGATAAATATTATAATTATATTGACATGTTTGATATTAATGTGTATTAAAGCTGTTAAGGTATGATAGGATGTTAAGGTATACTTACATGTTGCTTATGACTGTTTTATGAATGCATTATGAAGGTGCATTGAATGTTCTTCGAAGGCATAATGAATGCATTATGAAGGTGCAGTTAATGTAAAAGATTACCCTTTTTTATTTCCATCTTTTACAGTTTCAAAATAAAAAAAGGAATAGGGCCTGAGGCAAAAGTTTGGGCGCCCTGCACAATCAGTACTTTGTAACACTCCCTTTGCCAAGTATCACAGCTTATGTTTACTATTAATCATATTCCTTGCAGAAGGCTTTTGTGTTTGGGATCATTATCTTGTTGTATATGCCATTCTCTTTTCGTCTTTGCTGGTATTTAATTGGATCCATTCTTCCCTCTACGAATGAAATGTTCCCTGTGCCACTGGCTGCAACACAAGCCCAAAGCTTGATCGATCCACCCCCATGCTTAACAGTTGGAGAGGTGTTGTTTTCATAAAATTCTGTGCCCTTTTTTCTCCAAACATGCCGTTGCCCATTGTGGCCAGAAAGTTCTATTTCAAGCTTGTTTATATCTTCAATTGTAAACTTCTGACGCTGAATTTGGTGGTAATGATGCAGGAAAGGTTTTCTTCTGATGACTTTTCCTTGAAGGTCGTATTTGTACAGGGGTCGCTGCACAGCAGCACAGTGCACCAGTACCCCAGCATCTGCTCAGTCTTCCTGAAGGTCTTTTGCAGTCAAACGGGAGGGTTGATTTTATCTAGCGATCCCATGAACAGTTCTCCATTCCATTCCATTCTCAGCAGCTTATCCAGGGTCGATCTGCTTGTCGATCTCCAGGTCCCTTCATCCCTCACTTGTGAACAAGACCCTGAGATACTTAAACTCCTCCACTTGGGCCAGCAACTCATCCCCCACCAGGAGAGGGCAATCCACCCTTTTCCGGTCAAGAACCATGGCCTCAGACTTGAAGCTGCTGATCCGCATCCCGGCCACCTCAAACTGCCCCGAGTGCATACTGCAGGTCACCGGTTGACGACGCCAACAGGGCCACGTCATCTGCTAACAGCAAAGACGCGATCCTGAGACCCCCGAACCGGACCCTCTCCGCCCCTTGGCTATACCTAGATATTCTGTCCGTAAAAATTATGAACAGAATCGGTGACAAAGGGCAGCCCTGACCACTTCTCTCAAAGTTTTTTTGGGCTTCATGACCTCATCTTGACCCCCACCATTCCTGTTAACTGCCATTCCTTAATTACATTACGAACTGAAGAAATAGCTACCTGGAAACGCTTTGCTATCTTCTTATAGCCTTCTTCTGCTTTGTGAGCATCAATTATTTTAATTTTTAAACTTCTTAGAGGAGCCCATGGATGCTGATTGTTGGGACAAGGTTTGAGGAGAATTTATTCAGCTTTGCAATTTGCATCAGCTGGGGTTTCCTATCGATGACTCTGAACAAGCCATAGTCGTTAACAGGCTAATTAAGGTCTGAGCCCTTGGTAAACGTTATCTGAGACCTCAAATATCTTGGGATGCCCAAACTTTTGCATGGTGCTTATTTCCTTTTTGTCCAGTCTAAAATTGTACATAACAAAAATAATACACTAATCTTGCTTAAAAATTTGACAAGAATGTTTCTTCTTTAACTTTATGCATTGGGGAAATCAGTACATATTCTACTCACTTAAGTATTCACAGTAACAGATATTTTGACTGGGGGCGGGGGGGCAAACTTTTGCATGCCACTATGTTTTATGTTGTTATGACAGCTGTCCCACAAAGTCCAGTTTGAAGTCACATTCACGAAAAGCCCTGTGGCTCTACTAAAACAATGTAACTAAAAATTTTGCAGTCTGACAAAACTTAAGTTCAGTCTATGAGCGAAGCGTTGCAAATTAGTAGTAATAGAAGCAAGATAGCGAATCATCAACAGAACACCATCCTTGGCATGTGCCTTTCAGACCACTGGGCCACTTATGGATCGAAGGCAAAACAAATGATGACAGAAGGTCATCTCCCAATATGACAGTGACCCGAAATGCTCAGTCAAAGCTACCCTAGAATGGCTAAAGAAGGAAGAAGTAAACTGTCCTAAGGGGGTATGACTGGCCTTGAATCCAGTAAGTAATCTGTAGCATAGAAGAGGCTGTCTTGTGTTGTCCTTGCTGTCTGTGATCCCTTAAGATTTTGCTGTTGAGCAAAAGAATAATTAAATCCTCATATCAGATATCATTGCTAATACCAAGGATTATCTCAGAGCCGGGTGAATTATCCAGTTGTGGTTTTGTATGTTAAATTCTTTTTGTTCCACTGTATCCCCTTAAAATGTGTAGTGGAGTATGGTATTTGGATAAGTGGGAAGAATTCTCATTTAAATGCATAAAACTCTGAAGCAGAGTTTCGATGGGCAGTGTTAGTAAGCAATTATTCAGTTGTCAGGGGTATAAAAGTTAATCCAAATTCAAAAAATATCAAATATTTGACATGCCTTCCTGCAGTGACAAGATGACAAAACACAAATTGTATTCAATTTATTTTTAATATCTTCATAAAGACTTCAGAAGAAAAATGTTCACCTCTTGACTTCATGGGGGCTAATTAGATGTATCCATTTCTCCTTACATACTCAGTGACTAATGTTTCAGCTGTACCACATTTTTGCTGTACCATGGCGGTTAGGGTGCATCAAACCCCCCAAGTGAAAAATATTTTCATGGCTATATAAAAAAAATGTTCTATCTGTACTAAAAACACACTGCAAAATAATTTGAAATTTGGATAAGTTCTACCGGGTCCACAACAGCCATGAAATTCTGAAATAACGGCAATAATTCATACTTTGGAATAGTTATACTGCAAGCATTAATGATTTCATGTTTAATATTTAAAGTGGTTAATAGTGGATATCGATGGCACCGGGGAAAAACCGCGTATCCAACAATTTGTCAATTTTACAGGGGAACGTTTTTTCTAAATGGTGGAAGTAAAACGTGACCTAGATTTGAGAGCCCTTGTGAACATACTGAAAATACTGGTGCTAAAATCTGAGCCTCGTCCATGTTCACAAGCTACTCACTTCCAAATCACAGCACAGACTGATGTACCTTACGCGAAAATTGCATGATATGAAATGGATGTAGTTTTGTTTAGTTGCTTTAGTTTCGTTCCCGCCCATTTTTCACTTACGCGGATTGCGCCATACTATAGTGCACTTACGCGGTTTTTCCCAGGTGCCATCGATATATCAGTCTTCTTGATGTTCACTATCAGTTCTTAAGATAGACATACTATTATACTTGCCCAGAAGTATATTGCTATTATATTGCTGCTGGAAGTATTGCTCTGTAACAGTAGGCCTATGCCCTATACACCTGTACCAACTATATCAGACATCAGACATGTATCACAATAATTTAATAATTTAATTTGTGCATTTAAAATATATTTGTGAACTTCTGATGTACCTTCGTTTTTCTTGCGTTTATCATTATTTTTCATATTTTCAATCTAGATGTGGACCCGGTAGATGTTAATCAAAATTAACGAAATTTTGCCCAAATTATATTTTCATCCGGTAGAACATATTTATTATACAGCCAAAAACATTTTGAAAATCAATGGGGGTTTGATGCACCCTAATGGCGGTCGAAAGAAAAGAGTAGTATAGAAATTCAGCTGGTTAAAAGTGTTGGCTTGGTCAAGATACTGTCCTGCCTACCTTTGGTTACTAGTTAAGAAAGTAATTCATCTTCTGTCTGCTTATCCTGGAATGGGTTGTGAGAGGGTCAAGAGCCTATCGCTGGAAGCAGTGGGCCCAAGGGAGAGACACACAGTGCGCTCAGTGCAGTCGATTCCGACACACTGCTTAGCCTAGCTGCATGTCTTTAGATGAAGGAAGAAACCTGAATAGCTGGGAGAAACCATCACGACAAGGAAGTGCATGCAAACGCTACGCAAACTCCATGCAAACTCCACGCAAACTCCCAGCACAGAGAACAGAAGAGGGATCTGAACCTCCACACCCTGCAGGTCTGAGGCATCTGCTACCCATTGAGTCACTGTTGTCTAGTAGCTATAGTAGCAGTAATGAAATGTAAATAAGTAACCAAAAAGACTATGGGTGCTTTTCTACCACACCAGCGACTGTACTTTTGGTACTTCAGAAAAGCATCAGTGAGTTGAGAAGCAAGCAATTTGTTTACAGTGGCAGTGACTCAAGAGCTTTTTCTAGGAATTAAACAGAAAATTTTGATTGAATTAAAACTTTCTATCCTCGACCTATGAGATGGCAGAACATTTGTTCATACAAATATTATAGCATAGTTTACCACATTTGTAAGGTCTAATTAGATGGAACATTTGTGCCGACAGCTAAAATTAAAGCAAAGCTTTTCAAGATATTGTATGTTTGGAATTCCTGCCTAAATGTAAATTAATGTGTGTGAAAATTTTCTGTAATTGCATTCATTCACACCTGTTTTTCACATATGGCAGTCCCTGATTCTTGAATTACGGAGGTGTTGAGGATGACTATTGGGGGACGTGTATCATCCAGAGATTCAGTGATGATAAATGCATGGGATTCATCGATGCACTTAAGAACAACTAAGGCCAGCCACAAAGTTAGAAAGAGAACTTTTTTTGAAAGCACATGAAGGTATTTTTTCTTACTGTCTGTCAGGTTTCAGATCACACTGTGGAGTCTTCAGAAGCAGGCCCTTTTATGGTCCGCAGACTCTCCTGCCGCTCAGTCCAACTTCCCCCGCTGGCCTTCCGACAGTCAGAGCAGCACTCCAGCGACAGGAAAGCTGAATCAGAGCACGTGGTTCCGCGCCCCACTACACTGCCCCTACGGACACCTCCTGTGATTGCTATCACAACCGCAGAAACCACCAGGTGAGGGAATCATATCTTCTTGCATGTTCTTATGTGATTCCTATGCAGGAAATTTGTTTTTCAGTACAATACCTAAAAGGCTGACATCACCAAGCTACTCCAGGCTGCGTAGAATCGCAAAGCTAATAACTATTAACTACTAAAGCTATTTTGATTCAACACAAAGGACAAATGAAACACTCCCTATCTATCCATTACGATTTCAATTCAAGCAGAAGTTTCTCTGGGAGGCTGGAAATATGAATTTGTGCAGCGGATTCCGCAGGCAATTTGTGGTAGTGACTTGCATTGTGAATTACTTACTGTCTGAGTATTTCTCGTGGAGGGATCATTAGTATCAGGCAACGGGTGTGTATTGCTAACACAGTCACCACAGTATCGGCTTAGGAATTCTGCCAATTTAGCCACTGGTAGCTGCTTTTGGTATTTTTCCATTCATAGAAATAAATGAGCATGGTATTTTTCGTCCTGTTCCTACGTGCCTCTGAGGTTGATTATGTGGTTATTTTTCTGTCAGCCCCAGTGTAGATAGTAGCTACTGAAGCTAACCCTTGGATTCCGACTGAGCCTTACATGCCATGAGTATAAAAATATGTGCAATCCCATGGCTAGCAGACCACGGCAACTGGAAACACAGTGAGCAGAGGTGCTGCTGGCTCCTGTACAGGGGGTTATGTGGAAGCTGGCAGACCAGCCCGTGTTGGGGCACGTGTTCCCCGCTTCCTTCATCAGTAGATACCAGAGAGAAGCTTCACGCTTCCCCTGCGAGGCAGCAGTGTCACTCAGCTGGCTGACAGGGTGTGGCAGCGTCTCACTCTTGGTGCGTGTCGTGGACACACTCCGAAGAGTATGGGTATATGTACGCTGGTGGGCTTCTTCCACTGGCACAACAATGTGGAATCCCCAGACGACCTCTGTAGAGCTGGGAAAAAACAAAACAAAATATGTCAGAGAAAGACAGAACTGACTTCTGAGTAGCTGATCAAGACAAAGTGTAGACAAGTGCGGTGCACAGGGACTGGGAACAGATGGTGAAAGTGGAATGCCTTAGGGACCGTCAGCATGGCCCTGTCCCCTCACAGATTGCTTTTATGAATAATAAGGTTAAAGTAGCCAGCATAGGTGGAAAGTTCAGGTCCAGGAAGTACAAATCCAGACCAAGATTTTGTTTTGAACCAACCAGTTGAGCATAAAAAGTCACAGTCACTGAGTACTCTACTGGTTGGTTGAAACAAAATCTTGGTCTGGATTTGTACTTCCTGAACCTGAACTTTACACCTCTGGTAGCCAGTTGCAGGTTCATGCAACTTCACATTCTGCATGCATCTCTCTGAAGTTTGAAGAGCAACAGTTCATATGGCACAAATTTTCTTGTGTTAACCAGTCATTCAGTGAAATATATGTACAGTATACATGTATATTGAACAATGTAGGACACTCTCCCGCATGTGACTCAGTGAGCTCCTATTAAGAATCTGGGCTACCCACTCCTCCATATATGCATAATGCTTGCTACTCCTCCTTTTTCAGTTAGAGTTCCACTAAGGATCACTTTCTGGCTCTGCATCCACAAATATTCATGAGCGGACAGAAAATATGTTCAGATTCTGAGTATCAGGCTTCCAGATGGATTTGAGCACATGATTGTTAGTAGCAGACTGATGACCAGCAGATAGATTTACCTGTAATGAATCGGGCTGGTACCACCTCCATCTGTGTATCTCTTCACATTAGATGAGACACACTGAGTTCCACAGAGCCCAGCTTCTTCCAAGATTGTCAAGTACTTCATTCCACACTATCCCCCCCCCCCCCCAGCTGCCCCCAATGTGCCCCCCCCCCCCTCCGAACCCCCCACAGTCCCTACACTGGAAAATTGTGTAGGGATTGGCAAGAGTGAGAAATCAGCACCGGGCTGGTGCGCCAAATTAGCCCCCTGTGGGGGTGCCTCATTTCTTGAGGCTCAGTGTGGCACTGAAATTAGGCAAGGGTCAGATCATCATGTGACCTAATTTTGTGGGCCCATCTGGTTGGAAGTGATGTGCCCTCCACTCGGCCAACCAATGTGAAACAGAACAGGCAACAAATCAATGAATGAAAGGAGAAACCAGCAATCTATTTAGTTAGTAATGATTTGAGCTCAATCGTGTAAATAAAAGACTGCTGTAATATTAATAATCAAGAACATGAAAAACATTCTCAACTGTTTACTGAATATTTGGAAAAGAATAAATGACTGCAGTTGTTATATTACCCCTTTACTAACAATCCTTTCGTCCACCTCTTTGCAAAGAATGCTTATCTAGTTATGAAGAGAGACTCGCATGCCATTAAGATGATTACATTTTCCCACCACTTACAACAACTGATGAAAAATATAAACACAATAGCAGTGTGCTTATCTACAAGCATGAGGTTTTCATCTAGATTGCGTGTAAAGATTGTAATTTGTAACAAAAACTGGAAATGTAGTGACAATGAAATGTAGATAAAATATGCAACAAAGCAGGTGCGGCTGACCGGAAAATGCCATTTATGGATTATAGCTTGAAGTTGCTATATCTACTTAAAATGAGAATAAACAAAAAACATTTGCTGCCATTCACTCGTGTGGGTACTGAGTGCAAAACAGTCAGTTACAAGAATGATTTAAAAAAAAAAAGAACAACAGGACACTCATAGCTGGAAAATCTTTTTGCCAGCTTTAATTGTTCAGATGTTTCTGGTGTCCTAGAAGGAATCTCCTGTAAAGAAAACTGGCAGCTTCTTTAAGAAAGGCACAGCTGGGCGTGGCTTGATTTCCTGTGCTTAGCAACGCTAAGCCCAGTATCCCACAGGAAGCAGTTGGGGGGGACAGGTTCATACTTGCTTACAGGGCTGCTTGCAGAGATAGATATGGCTCCTTCTTGGTTTTGCCTGCCAATACAGTTATGCCTAGTAAGAATTAACAATGTCGCTAGTGACATACAGTACTTTGTCACTGCAGCTTCTGCAATAATATCTGTCTGGATATCTGATAAATAATCTAATTTAAATATTAATGTGAATGGCTTTAGGCATAATGGGAGCATCAGACCTATTGCAACTAAGTTTGAATTGTTATATGCATGAATTAACTTTAAATAGATGTTTGGTGGAGGTATTATTATTAGCAGTACTCTAAGCTCTCTACAGTCAATGCATTTCCAAATAGGCAGTATGCCTCCTGGTGCATATGAAATATCATCATGATGATTATGCCACTCATGCTGATTTTTTGAGCATATCCTGCAAACAGTGAATAGAAACACATGGTATTACAGAGAAATGTCAGATTTGCATTTTTTTAAACACCTTTTTAAAATGGAATCTTTATTAATTCTGACCAACTTTGTGACTCTGTACCCAGCTATGTTAGGATTAGGGTTGGAAAATGGATTGGTAATTTTGACAAGTGAGAACAAAATACACATACTGTACCTACTGTATATGGAATGCATATTGAATTTGGTACCACTGGGCTTATTTATTTATTTAGTTCACTTGTTCAGGGTGTATGTTTGATGAAGGGAAATCTAGCATGTTGTTAGGCTAAATGTTTTGAGTTTTGGTTTGCAGTTTCACTTGTAGTATCAGTGTTTTTTTTTTAATCTAGTATCATGGTATGACAGACGAAGGACTTGAGGGCTGGGAGAACGAAAGGGACTGGGAAACAAACAGGATCACAAGGGATCAAAAAGAGGAAGGCTAGGACTGGGAAGAGCAGAGGCAACAAAAGGGTTTAACGTCAATGACCAGACTGGGGAACACAGGCTTGGGAAGCTGGGAGTGATTTGCACATGAGGGCTAGTAAAGAGATGCAAGACGAGAGAAATAAGGGTGTCTTGTTAAGACCATGACAGGGAGGAGACGGGCAGGGATATGACATCTAGATGCTATTGTTCACGGAATTCTATGGCGTGATCGTAAACAATCCACAAACACCGTAATTGCCTTGGTTGTCAGACAGGATTATTAGGACATTAGCAATCCAGCTATGACCTAGCATACATGCATCAGGGAGCTGGGAGTCTACAGAAGAAGACTTTAAAAATTGTGAAATATTCTTGCATACTGTTGCATTTATTATTGCCTTATGTGCTCTGTGCTATGAATTAAAAATTAATATTTTCTGCAACATTCATTGCACCCTCTCCTTTAAGGGGATTTGTTTTTTTTTTTTAAAAAAAAAAACCTCACACATTGCTTCAGTTTTCTTTTGAAAGTGAAAGGTTCATTACACAAATGGCTTTTATGACATACCGGAGTTATCATGTAATGTGAACAGCACACCCACACATTTCGACATGCGACGAAAACAGCCAGGCTACTTTATTTCTAATCGGGAGAGAGAGCATGGCTTTAACATTGGAACCAGTCCCTCAAGGCTGCCCTTGACTGCGAAGACATGACTCTGCTGTCCATGCACATATTTTTTTTTCTTTTGTCATTTTGAGATTCAGAGGTGACGTGCATCGGTTTAATAAACACCAGGCCATCTGGTGCGCACAAAACATGGAAAGACAATGAATGAAAGATCTGAGGCTCCATGGGAGAATAACAAGACGGCATCCCAAGAACTTCAAATGGACTAAATTCCCCTTGTTTTTATCCGTAAGGCAATTGCTAAAAATTGTTATAGCTAAATGGAAAAGGTCTTAGTCCAGAATTTTAAATAAAGGTGCTGCCCAACAATACATGGAGTAAAAGGAGAAAATATTCACCTTGAAAAGCAATGGAATTGATGTGCAGGGAGATATAATATAGTCAATTGATTTTTGCACTTTTGTTTAGTGAAAGATGCTCTTTGACCATCAAATTCCACTCAGATCATTATCTGGAAAAGTTATTGGGTATAAATAATCTTTAAAAAAGCCATGAGCTCTAATAGATTTACAATCCTTCCATCTCCTCACCGCTAATGCTGATCAGGGTCAATGAAGGACCCAGAGTCTATCCCAGGCAACAAAGGTTAATGGTCCTCCCTGGATGGAATGCCAGTCCTTCATTGGGCACAGATACACCGATCAGCCATAACATTACAACCACCGATGTTGTGTGAGCCCCCCTCAAAAGAGCTCTGACCCATCAAGGCATGGTCTCCACAAGACCACTGAAGATGCTGTGTGGTATCTAGCACCAAGACGTTAGCAGCAGTCCTGTAAGTTGCGAGGTGGGGGCTCAATGGGTTGGACTTATTTGTCCAGCCCATCCCACAGACGCTTGATTGGATTGAGATCTTGGGAATTTGGAGACCAAGTCAACATCTTTTTCATGTTCCTCAAAAAAATCCTGAACAATCTTTGCATGGTGATGGGGTGTATTATCCTGCTGAAAAAGGCCACTGCCAAGTTGTAATAGAAAACGTGACTCATCAGACCAGTCTACCTTCCTCCATTGATCCATGGTCCAGGTCTGACACTCGCATGCTTATTGTAGGGGCTTTCAGCAGTAGACAGGGGTCAGCATGGGCATTCTAACCAATCTGCAGCTATGTAGCACCCCATACACAGCAAGCTGAGATGCACTGTGTGTTATGACAGTTTTTATCATAGCCAGCATTAACTATTTTGGATATTTGTACTACAGCAGCTTCACTGTGGGATCGGACCATTTGGGCTAGCCTTTGCTCCCCACACACATCAGTGAGCCTTGAGCAGCCATGACTCTATCATTGGTTCACCAGCTAGCCTTCCTTGAACCAATTTTGGTCGGTACTGACCAATGCATACCAGGAACACCCCACAAGACCTTCCTACACAAATAATGTACAGTAGTAGTACATGCTTAATAAATGCATTATTTAACCAGTAACTTTGTGTTAGTTACATACTGATCTTATGTTTGTTCATCATCATCAATTATGATGATTCATACATTTCATGCAGGAACTATATTAGTTAACTGTTAACTAATTAGTTGATCATTCATATAGGTCCTGCATGAAATACATGAACCATCATGATTGATTAATGATGAACTTAGCACTTAGTTGCTGGTTAATTAATGCATTAAAGAATGTGTGTACTACTACATTATTTGTGTCCACTTACTGTAAGTAAAGTGTTACCCAAAAATAGTTACTCTCATAAAATCCAACAAGTCAGACAATCTGGTCATGGAAGATTCTCTCTGGTATGTCTCTTTGGGAGTATTTGTTTCCTTCCTAGAAATATTGAGTCTTCAAGTCATACAGTGAAGTCTCGTACATAATTCTAACTATGAATTTTTTCTAATCATTACTGTAACTGTCATTGTGTTGTATTCAATCAATGGTTCATGCCACAAGGAGGTGATGGCTCAATCTGAGATGCCCCAGTGCAAATCCTGAGGTGTCCATTTATAATGTAAATGTGGTAAGGCAGTCTCGCCTTTGGCATGGTGAAAATTGGATAATGTATCCTCTGTTGATTAAACCAAATTCATATGGGAGTGGATTATAATATCTTCCATGCAGAAAAAGAAGTGTAATGTAATCTTTGGAGGAAATATCATGATTGAGTGGTAGCATGCATGACCTGGCCGGTCAGTTATAAAAATACTATGCCTTTTCAGCCACAGCTTCCTCACTACTTGGTAGCTGCTGCTTGCAGTTTAGCTTTAATAAAGAATGTGGGATAGACTCCCATGTCATACCCAGAGGGCTCTCCACCATAGATCATACAGACATTGCAGTCCCGCTCAAGCTTGTTTCATTTATAATTCATGCAAAGTGGTGTGGGAATGGGGCTGATTTTGCAGTATTTTACTGTAACTACAGTGTGTATATCCTGGAACCTTGATCCCCAGCCAGTGTCAGTCAGATCAAGGTCCGCTCTTGCTCTGGAGGGTGCAGGGAGGGAGAGAATAGTTTAGTTGTGGGAAATATTTTGGTTTGTGCGATAGAGCAAGGACACAAAACTGCAAGGAATGGGCCTGTTTAAAGGGGGCACCGCTGAAGTTCAAAATGCAAATAAAACGGGAATGTGCACACAATACAAACGGAGGCCCACTTTTTTTCTTAAAATGCGTTAACTACAGAAATTCAGAGCATAGAACAAAAATCTGCACCAATGAATATTGGATGTACACCAAATATGTAATAGTCATTTTAAATTAAATTTTACTTAATAAAAAGATGAAAAATGAGGTATAATACAAAAGGGACAGATCTGCATAGCATTTTACTCGTATAAGCCTCACTGTCAAACTCTGCTTAGTTTTAACATTTAATCAACCTAAGATGTCAAAGAGAAAAAGTGAAATTATTTTCTTAAAGGACATAAGTTAAAAAAAATAGCCATCCGTCCCTGTCAAACATACCACCAGTCTCAGATGCATACTATCCATGAAATTTCCAGGAATGGTGCTACAGTGCATCCCACACAAAAGTCAGCACAATTGCATAAGACAGACAGAATGATATCCCTGTGCTGTTTAAATAAGGGAAGAAACTACAATAACTAACAGGGAATAACTATCATGACTACAACCAACAAAAACATCACTACAGAGGGAAACAGCCACAGCTACAAACACACAGTTAACAACTACACTGATACAGTCAGGAAATGAACACAAAGTCAGGCACTTAAATACAGTACATAGATAACACGAACAAACAAGGGGCAGGTGTGGGCTACAAAGAACTAGGGGCAACGAGGAGCGGGTGAAGTCAATCAATGGATACAGCAGCTTCAAACACCAAGTGAAACCAAAACAAGGAAAACTGACAGCAGGGAGCAAACACAATGGACTGTAACTGGAATACATACACTTACAAAACCAAGAGAATATAAAATAAGTGTTAGACGAAAAAACAACTAGTTGAGGCTGGAGCCAGCCTTGGACCCACAACAGAACGCAGAATTGGGAAGGGTGACCGATCGCTTAGCCCATTGAGCCACACTGGCCCAGGGAGCAGGGGAACACACTAGGGCAAAGCGGCTACATGACAGGATGACCAGCAACACCTGCTGGCCACAGGGGGGAAAAACACATGGGACAGGGCCAGACAGGCACCGATCCTAACAGTCTCTACATCTACCTCAAATGAATTTTAATACTTTTATGAATTTGTGGCAACTTCACTGATAAAAAAAATCTTATATACACAATATGTAAATTAATAAAACATAAAAATTAACATGTGTTAAGAGAATTAAGTTAGAAGGGAAGGTACGGCTGCTGGGGAACCTGCTATCAGTATCAAAGGAGAGCTGCCCTTTGTCCTCTTATCAGTCACCACTGCACTGCCCTTGAAATGCTATTCGCTGTCCTCCTCTGCCTCATGTCATAGCAGAGACCATTATGGCTCTGATGACTTTGCTGTGCTTTTTTGCTGTTTGCTATTGCTCTGTGTAATGGGCTTAAATGTACCCAGGACAGAAGGAAGCCTTTCATTTGATTCATATCTTTATATCGGGTGGACAAAAATAGTTTCGGATCCAATGTTTCCTTTATGGTTTAAAAATGTGGCAACTGATACTGTCCCCCATGCTTAATTCAAGTTGAATTTTTTTTATCATACGATGAAGGTACCATGTGGCATTTTATAAGTGGAAATTAGACCCGAAGAACTTAACTGGGAAGAAATTTTGGAGGTCAGATATGTTTTTCCACCTCTGAAGCATCTGTGGATTGCCTCAGTTTAAGACTATTCATCCAAAACGCTGGAAGTGATTGATTTCTTGGCTGCTCAATAAGCAACATTCTGGTGTTTATGAATAAAATATAAATGAAGTGTGCATACATTGCATTTTATTTGTGAGCCTAATTTTATTTTCTCGTCACAGATGGGGGAGGTGGTGTTGGCAGATATTTAATGTAGGCTGTTTAGTGTCGGTTTACTTTACGTCCCCATCATCTTTCGTAAATGTCACAGAAGAAGAAGATTGCGGGTATAACCTCTCAGCTAGAACTCATCTGAATGCCATGGTTTATTATGTTATCAACCCATTATATTAAATCCGCTAACACGCCCCAACATATGTGTAAAAAAACAGATTGCTCGTCCTCATTCCGTAGATTGGCAATGGTCCGCCCCTTTTGAAGTGATGATCTCGTACTCGGTGGAGTGAAAGTACTAGCGGTCTTACAAAACAGTTTAACTGAGAGCACTACAGCTCCTACATCGGATTTCTTTTTTCGAAAGAAAGCGTGTGGCTCAGAAGGAAACAATTTAGAAAGGCTTAAGCATACCGTAATAGGACTTTGTGGCATTACTGCTTAGGTTGCGCTGAACTGCGATTGACCATGGGTTCACAGATTTTCTGGTTTGTTGCTGCTTACGATTATCCCAAACTGTGACCGTGAAAACAACCTGAAGAATGACTTGATAATTCATCGGCTTGGGTACTTAATAATGCGGACTTTTTAAACATGGACTTAAAGAAAAAAAAAACTAATCACACGCTGTTACTTTTGCTAATTAGCAAAACTTTGTGTGGCGAGTAATTTAAAGCAAACCATTTAAATCAGGCATGTGAACGCTTTTCAGCATTCGAGCCTACATCCCCAAAAGTAACTTTTGCAAACAAAGTTTCCAAGCTCTCTCCGAAGTTGTGCTCCGCGGTGACGTAATCTTTTGGCTAAGAAAGGGAGCTGTCCAACTTTTCAGCTCTTTGTGTTTAACCCGGTAAGCTGTAGTGAAAAACCTTACGAAAACCCGACCGTTGTTTTCACCGAACACCTTTTGCTCGGCATCGGGTTTCACCCACGACGGGGTTGTAACCTTAGCTATAGCTGGGATGGATGATGCCGGCGGTAAAGTAACGGCAGCTCCTATGGTGGCAGGCAGTGGCAGCTACAGTGGAAATGCGAGCGCTCCCAAGCATTTGTGGAGGCAGCAGAACCAGTCGCCTCTCCCTCCGCACCATCACTCGCTCGTAGCTCGGAAGCACCACCGGGTGAGACAAAGAGGATTTTCGGACACCGAGAAGTACCTGTGTCCTGGAACCATGGATCGAACCTACGCTGTGGATACCGGACACCGACCCGGTTTAAAAAAATCCCGAATGTCATGGCCATCTTCGTTTCAGGGACTTAGACGGTAAGCCTGGGATCCTTTAGTTCAGATTTATAAGGCGAAATGAAGTGAGAAGGGCGTGTGTATGTGTGTGTGTGTAGAATTCTATATCACAGCATGTCTAACCTTTAAAACGACACATATATTAGACCCAAGAAACGATTTCTTAGCAAGGCATTAAGTCAATGTAGTACCTGGAACAAAAATAATAGTAACAATTTATAATTTGTGCAATCGATAAGACCAAAGCTGCTTTTGCAGTGATTTCACTGTGGAACAAATGCACTTAAATCTTAGCGAACCTCTTAATACTTATATGGGACGATAAAATAAGAATGAAAGATTCAGAAATTTCTTTGCTGATTTCTTAGGCATTTTGACATTTAATAAAAGAGCAAATACGAGGTTACGCTGTTTATGTGCAAAGGGCAAAAAGTGTATTTATGCAACGTAACTGACTAACATAATACCTACTGGCACACCAGGGGCTTTTGTCGGTCTGTCAGCGTCCCCAGTGTCACTTATAATTGAGGTTTGTAAGGCATGGACACGCCGATACAAATACACGGTCCATCCTCGGGACTTTAAGGCGTATTTTGTGCGATGTAAGCGTGCTTTACTAGCGACAGTGGGATAATACTCAGGCACAAATGGGGAGGAGAAACCCCGCTAGGAAAACAAATGTACAAATCTTTAAGGTGATTAAAGGGGATTTTGATTAAATAAAATGTGAATGCATGGAGCAAGGTTGGTTTAACGCTGACAAGGCGTAATAAGCGGCGAAAACAAGACGTTACTGTATGGGACGTGCAGACGCCGTAACATCTGTATGTGACATAATGTGCTTATGTGAGCGGGAGTTCGACTTTATGTGAAAGTGCGCCCTTTGAGATCTCTTACCATAATGGACTTTGGGGTCCACGGAGTCGCGGGGCTCCGAAGGGCGCTGCACTGGCCAGCAGACGTGCTCTGGCTTTGACATTCCCCATTACGTTCAATTATTTGCACACGATCTGGCATATAGCCTAGTTCTCAAGTGTCATGTTGCTGTAAGAAGACTGTAAAACGGATGAAACAATCTTTTCAGATGCGTTCAGATCTAAAGGTTAACAAAAAGTTTAGCAGGTTAGATTTTTAAGTGCACAGTTTACATGTTTCTTTGTTTTTTACGCTTCAGTTCGGTCGTATGTTCATGATGGGTCATGTAAGAGATCACCTTCACATATATTACATGTATAACATTGTTTGTGGATGAAATGATATGGTTCATATAGTGAAGACGCTGGTGGCCTATTGCCGTAAATCACACGGATCATTCACCCATCTTCAGACTGCTCATCGCGGTCAGGGTCGCGGGGGCTTCTGCATATCCAGGTAATATAGGGCACAAACCTGGGGTAAACCCAGGACTGGAATGGGATTAAAAATCGGCCCTGGACTTTTCCCCATACAGGCGCGGCACACACACATACCTAAGATAATATTTGCCGATCGGGAGGCGGAGGTCCCCTACCATGAATTTTGCCGATGGGGAGGGCGGGGATACGAGGGTACATGCACACAATCACACACACTATGAGTAGTTTAGAATAATTACTTGGCCAACTGCGTGCTTATGGTGTGCGGGAAGAATACCGCATCCAATTTCCACGCACCTACCTTGTCAATGAAGTAATCCGTTAATCTGGCAATTTCTTAGCAGTTGTGTCATAATTAAATTCAGCGTAATTTCTTGTATCAATATAAAAGAACACATTGCGCTATTCGTGTGCCTATTTCATCGGGCTGAGCGACGATCGCAAGATTTTGCACATAGGCCAAGCCAGTGAATCCAGTGCAGTTTACCCGAGACAGACCCCGTTGACGTCGCCTGTCCGTCATCCGTGCGATGGCTGCACCATGGTTTGCGGCGTCTTCTGCGGGTTAATTTGCCCATTCCAGTCCATCTTTCAATACATCCACATCTAACACGTTAAACAGTCCTGCATATATAATGCTTTAGGCATTCTACACAATGACATAATGGCACATACGGATGACTGGAAGCCTTTTTCCTCAGCTACCGTAAAATATTGAACAAGTACCTAGTACTATAGTACGTAATGTGAGCAAGATAAAAAATAATCTATAATATGGCATAAATAGTTTATCAAATAGTATTATATGTAACATTATCTATGTTAGCGGTGTTTATGACTTGCTCTGGTTCCACTGGATTTATTTTTAACTAGGCCTAATTATATCTCGGAGGAAAAAAAACAATAAAGGTTTCAAGTAGGTCATTTTCTTTTCCATTTTAATCGTGCAGTCTGATTAACAAGCATTGGACAAAATACGAAATAAAAATAAGAGCAGTGATCAATGAAAGGCACTGTGTTCTAGGTGGAAGGTTCTGTTACTGACAACTGAATATCAGTGTAAAACTGCATTTCTGACATAATGAAACACACAATTTCAGGACTTTTAAAGTGCAGCCATCTGTAAGCCTGATTCACTTATTTTTTTTATCTCTGTTATATTTAGGAAAGACTATAGACAGATCATATGAAAGGGTTTATATACAAATCTATGATATTTGGTCATGACATACATACTGTATCATGTAACTTTTATCCTGGGTATTAAGAAGGCCCCTCGTAGTTTCACTTTGAAGGGACGTGAGCTGGGTTGTAATGATTAACCTTTCATGCCTCTTAGAGTGATTTACTCTCTCCTGGTTTTTGCTTAATCAGAACTGATTCAACGCACAAAGTAGCACCAGAAACAGAAAGTGAACTCGTCCATTTTGGTCCTGTGAAGAAAGGGGAAAATGGCCCGCTGGCTCCTGGGGAACTGCCACGCTGAAGGCAGTAATAAAAGACCAATACGCGTGAAGCCGGTCGCTCCCAGCATGGCTGCTTTGGCTGATATTTCCTGCCCAACTTGGGAGAATTCAGAGCAGATTGATTGGCCTCATATTCACAAGGATGTCTGTCAATCAAGGGAACAGCTGTGTGAAATCTAGGGCATCCAGTCAGATGCCAGGTACCTCACAGGGAGGCAGACCAGACCTTTCAGATTCATTTCTCCAAGCATGTCTGGAGATCCAATCAGCTTGATAATATGTATAATTCAGTCCTGGCCAAATTGAGTGTAACACTTCAGTGAAGGGAAAGTTATTCATGAGACTTGAAATTGGCTACTGTGTCTAAAGTCTACCCAAGATATTTGGGAGTGAGAAACACCCTGAGTATTGTGTTGCTTCATTCCTTTCCAGAGCTTTATCTTCAGTCATAGATACATTTTAAAGATGAGTTAATCATTACAAAGTAACTTGCAACATTGTGGTTTCACAGCAGTTAGGGCATATTTATCACTCTTGTGCTCTACAACTAATAAAAGTCATCATTGGCATCATTAGATATAAACAGCCTCCTATCAGAACCATTTATACTTAAATGGTGACTGCAGAAGAAGTAAACGACAATAATGTCATATTAAATAATGCAACTAAAATACAGAATCAGCTGAATCAGCTCCTAACATCCTGTTTCTAATATTAATTTAATGTACATAACATAGCATTTATTTAATACAATGTTAATGGACTATTTTAGACATATTTTAGACGTTGGGTTAACCTCTGTGCTTCTGTGGTCCTCTTAAGTCAGCTCTGCGTCTAGTTCTGACCTGGCCCTTGATGGATGAAAGTGTTTGCGTGTGGTTTGGCTAAAAGTGCCTTCTCTGAAGCATATGGTTAGGATTTTGGAAGCCAGCCCCTTAAAGACACCATCATCAGTCCTCCAAATCGAGTTTAAAAAATCCTAATTTTCACAGATCTTTCTTTTTTTTTTGGCTTCCGAGTTAAACGCAACTCGCATGTTCATGAGGTAGATTTCTGGGAGGCTGTTGGCTGTGGTACCCTGCTGAAGAGGACGCTTTTAATTGATAGTTGTTGTAGAATTTCCAGAACTGCCTTAGATGAGTGATTTCGATTATCTGGCGTTTGCTGTTGAGCAAGGATGTAATTTGATCTTGCGGTACAGTGAAGGGCACTAACAGTGCTGGGTCCAGATGAGATATTTCTGTTTTAGACATAGCCTTGCCGCTTTCCTTCCCAATTGTGACGATTGTAAAGTATGTTTCTGCCATGGGGGACTAGAATAATGACACATTACTGTGCTCCTGCTGCCTTGCAGGTGCAATAGTCTGAAAAATAAAGAAAAACAATTCCATGCCTGTTTCATAGTTTTTGCTTTCACTGTGACCTTTAGATTGCAGTTTGTACATGCATGTAAAGTGCATTAAATTTGGACCAATTTTAGTTTGCCTTTAAGACTGAGAAATGTTTTTGTCTTCTGTTAACCTCTTTTCTGCATCAGAAAAATGACTTAATAGTTTACGGGAAATGCATCTGACTCACCTTAACATCGCCTACTAAAATATAAAAGTCAGATTTTACACATTGTAGTGCTATCTATTATTGCAAATGCTTTAATTACAGCATTTACAGGTGAACTCTCCACAATGAAAAGAGCATGCACAGAGCAAGGTAATAGACATAGTAGTATTGTTGTTATTAAAGATATTTTGTGCTTTAAATGTACCATGACCAAAGGTTCCGAATGGGGCTGAAATGGCAGCAGTGAGTTTCTGATTTGAATTGACCTGATCGAGTTCATGTGAGAAGAATGTCTGCAACTGCTGCATATTATTCTTAAAACTGTAGCACATCTAATGAAAATGAAGGATCTTTTTTACACATTTATCTTAAAGCACTGCTCTTAGTAAAAGTTGTAACAACATTTATTTATAAATTAAATTATTTTTCAGTAATAATCATTGTAATTATTAATCTCAAAATAACTAATGGAATACACTCTACTTCTCAGAAAGAGAGGTAATTCCAGAAGAAACATTCAAATTGCAAAAATACTGGTGCATTGAATTTCATCAATAAATGGGATGTTTCTATACTTTAATAATACCCTGTGTTTCCTGGTAGATGCTAAGCTACCTTACTGGGATAAGCAACCTCTGTAGATGGGCGCATAGTCCCGCTGTCTCCTCACTTTGGTAGTGTGTTCCTAAGCCGATTTAATGACACCACAAGGTACCTAGTCCAGGCCAGTATGTCATGCACACATGGAACAGAGCCATCTCTTTATGCTTGTTAATGCTGCAGGAGTAACAGTGAGGAACCTTCTGTAGCCAGAGTCTGCTCTTCCGTCATAGTATTCCTGCCCCTTATCTGTATTGGTGTCTGCAAAGTGCTGTATTCAGAGTGATTTATTTTTCCCGTAACTCAGACTGTGACGGACCAACAGGGTGTTCTGTCATGGCATATCCCCCTAGTACTAACAAAGGCTTCTACTGTTCTTCCAAAACTCAAAATAACTGTCATGAATCATCACTGATGCCCTCTGCCCCTCTCTAATCAGATGAATACATTTTGTATTTATTTATACAGTTGAGATTGATTTGGATTCCCCCACTCTTGGTGGTATAAATCTTGAGGAGGGCACGGAAGCATGCTTGATGGCTTTAATAAGACTCTGGTGAGGCGTATGCACCCCAGTGCAAATCAAACACATGACAAACCTGGAAACTGAAGGGCTGCTGCAGAGATTAGGTCATAGATAGTGGGCAGTGAAGGATTTTTGCTGTGTAAAATGTTATGATTGCAATCTTTGTGACCTTTAAAAATATATCATTTAAAAAAATAAAACCTATTCTACAGGGTGGCGCAGTGGTTAGCACTGGGGCCTAAACTCACTGGGACCAGCGTTTGAGTCTCCACCCAGGTTCCGTGTGTGGACTTTGTATATTCTCCACTTGTCATCCTGGGGTTTCCTCTAGTTTCCCCCCCACAGTCCAAACATGCTGAGGTTGATTGCAGCTACCAGACTGTGAATGGTGTGTGAGTGTGCCCTGTGATATAGGTTGGCACCCCATTCTGGGTTGTTCCATGCCTTGCACGCATACCCTTCAGGATTGGCTCCAGAACCCACCCCCACAACCTTGAATAGGAGAAGGGTGTTTCAGGAAATGGATGGGAAATACATTTAACAAAATATTACTCGCATATGGTATAGCTCTGATTTAGGTGGAGACGAATGCAAAGAACCACCTGTTGGCCCACAATGGAATCTTATTGGGCATTGTGCAAATGGCGATCTTCTCATGTACTTCTGAGAAAAAACAAACAAAATTCAAGTTAAACACAACCAAGTCATTTTAATTTGCGAATAATTTTAATTTTGGGTCATTCTGATTACTTTTAGGCTTCTCTTACTAAACTCACTTGTTCCATACCATGATGTCACGCAAGATTCTGTTTTGTTCATTTCAGTGATATCATCGGAATCAATGTGGCACCAGTTTGGTTCAAAGACAGTAGGGCAGCTACACAGTTGCTGATGTAATTTCAGTAGGTCTGATTGACATATTCAGAGGCTGCAAAGCAACTCAGATCCTGCAAGTCAGTTTGTCAATTTATGACATTATCTCTCTGCTAACCTGCAGTTTAACTGGTTAAGTGATTAGTCATAAATCCAGAGCTGTTAGACTACACCTCTAGTCTTTACTAACCGTGGGTAGCGATTGTGTTAACACCATTAACTTGGAATTTACTAGGGGACAGCAATTTCAGACAAACTAGAATCAATGAAAGTATAATTTATGTACTGGTTGGAAATAGGTACACAACAATTACAATTTGAATCAAAGTACACAGATGGACTTAAAGTTGCTGATTAACTACATAACACACAAACACACAAAACAATACAAAGGGTCAACGTCATGCAGAGGCAGCAGTTGCATGGAGTTAGGTTGAGTGACATCTGATTGCAGATGCCAGTCGCATGCAGTACCAGTGAATTGCCAACCACACTGTGGACCCCTGTGAATAACAGACCAAGTAGCATTGTCATAGAATTTGGTGATACATCAATCATTTACCTGATGTTATTTTTAAAAAGATACGCCAAGGTATCACAAAACTGGTGCCCGGCCGAAATTTGAATGATGGAGTTAGATTTCTTTGAACACCAAGGGTACAGAGCCTTCCAAGGTGACATTTGCTCAACTTGCCACATCCATATAATGATATGATATTTTGCTTTATGACTGAGGCATGTGTTCCAGTTGCACTGAGACATTCAAATGAGGTCAAACATGAAATATGTGCACCGCAGGTATTCACATTAAACAAAGCCCCTTATATATTAGCATTCTGTGTGAACTGGTGTGAGCCGTGGGGGGGTGGGGGGGGCAAGGGAAGCAGGGTTTATGAGCTGAGGGTATGTGAGAGTCTGCTTGTAGACGGCTTCATGCTCAGGGGGGGTTTGAAATGGGTCCAACCGGTACGGCAGAGCGAGTGCGTGAGTCCGGTCTTGTCAGCGCCGACTTGACACTTTCCCCCCGGCTGAAAAACAGGCATCTGGGATCACAAATTCCTGTGGAGCTATAAGCTGCACATGGAGATTCAGGCAGCTCCCGATAGTCTCAGGCTTTCTGTAACTGCTAAATCGTACATACCCTATGCATGGTGGATACCCTGCCTTCACAATATTCTTTTGCCTGAGTCTGAGTCAATTTTCCTTAATTAAATTTTTTATCTCACAGGTATTGATTTGAGAGATTTAGCTGTGCATAAAATATTAGCATTTTAAAATCTAAAATAAGTGATACTTTTTCTCACGGTGTAATAACGATTTGACATTAGAATGTCAACAATTTGCATACATTTAAGCATTAATGACAAAAGACTCGAGGAAAATCGCTGCCCTAATATTGTTATTTTCAACTCAATTAACGAAGTCCAGCTCCAGGCAGAGAGATCTAGCCTTCTCAAGGGAGTAACATTAAAAGCATTAAGAGTGGTAATAGGATAACAGGAATGACTCTTATTTGTTTGCATTTTTAACTCATGGCATGGATGCGCAGAGAGTAAGTAGCGAGCTGTAGCTTCAAAAGAATGTAGGACATCCTCGGGGGCAGCGGCTCTGCTTACTGTTGCTACAAATTTAGACTTCATTATGAAATTGTAACACTTTTTATTATAGTGCTCTAAATAATTGTGTAATGAGTTCACCAGTATGACAGGTGTTGTAATTACTCATTGTACAGAATGAATTGTAATACTGTGTTGCAGTTTTATGTGATACTGAAACTGCAGCCAAAGTGTAACACATTAAATTTAGAAATTCCAGCACTTGTGATTTACTGTAACTGTAAGCAAGCTGTAGACCGGAGTCTTACAATTTACTGTCCTAATCCAAAACCATAAAATGTTGCCAGTTACTGTATACATTTGAAATTACTTCTCTTTGTTTCAAAATCACTTAAAGCAGTGGTTGCCAAGTGGTCGGTCGTAATTGACAGGTCAGTTTTTAAGAGTCTGTTGCCCCATCTTTAGGCCCCCATGTCCTGTCGGCCAGCCCCCCTCCCCCACCCTCCAGTTGGTAAAATATACCGAGGAGGTCCACTGACTTTAAGCATATAAACATGATAAAACACATGCATCTATCCATCGTCCAACCACTTATCCTGGTCTGGGCTGCAGGGCAGCCTGGGGCTTATGCAGCATAGGGTACACCCTAAATGGGATGCCAGCCCACTGCAGGGCACTTATACACGCACACACATTCATACACTGTGGGCAAACTAGAGGTGCCAGTTAGCTGAACTACCTCAACAACAGTGCTGCTACAGTATAAAGCCCTGCAATTCAACCGTTTCCTAGGAAAAGGACCAGAAAATGAACTCTTCAATATGTTGGCACAATTCAAGAGAAGTCTATGTATCTGATACTTGGAAATAACTAAAAGGGGCAAAATATATGTCAAAATATAGCTGAACAACGCTTTCGGTTTCAAACGTATTCATAACTAATGATGGATAAAGTTTTTCCTGAAATTCCATAAGAAATGCACCATCAGATTGTTTAAAATAATCGTTCCATGTTGAAGTCAGACTTAAATATAGGCAATTCACTTAATTGCAGATGCTAGCAAAAGTGCAGTTACAGATGCCTTGCTAAAAACAGCGGCTGTTATGCAAGTCAAAATGTGTGGAAGCTGGCTTCTTTTTTAATATCTTGATGACAATTCACCTGGCTGTTTGCTGCTTTCTCCTCTTCGGTTTGTGAGTTGATGGACCCAGTCATGCAGTGATCGAGTCTCCTGGGGGAATTCCACCAGGCTGTGCAACATGAAATCTGATGTATGAAATATTCATTGATATATTTGTATCGTTGAAATGGAAATACAGTGGTATGGTGCAGGAAATGCTCCAGTGCAGGAAAAGAAAAAGAAAAAAAAATATATATATATACTGTATAAGCATACATACACACACACACGCATATATTGAGTCCGTCTTGGCTTTTACTCATGTTTTACTCATCAGTTAAGCTGTTTAGACATTGCATTCTGTGATTGACTATACTTGTCTTTCCCTCTTTGGAACAGCATTTAGGAACAGCTAAAAAAGTTAGCAAAAGCTAAAACTACTTGAGTCCACTCGGTTTTCAGAGGTCCATCCAGCAGGATCTAGTGTCTAATGTTCAGAATGGTAGGTAGGTGTTTTTGTTTGCTTTGAAATGGGAACCTATGCTAGTGGAGTAATCTTATTACCGCTGGTTGTGGGCCTTTTTGGTGATGCATTTAGGGCTTGGCCGTTGGGTTCTTGCAGTGTTTTCCCCCAGCTTACTGTTATAGAATACAAGTATGTGATTTGAGGTTTTATTCAGTGAATGCGACTTAAGTGCAGAATGTAAATTGCACACCAAACGTTATTGAATTAGTTCATAAATATATGGCTTTTTTCAGTCTGTATGCATACATTTTGTGAAGCCATTCTCGTATCCAGGGATTCTATAGGAAATTCTTTTGCCTTTTAAATCTGCACTATCATTTGTCGGCTTTTCATTTCACTACCCACATTCACCATATCTTCCCTTGAAACAAGGCATGAACAAACTATTAAGTTAGGCACATGACTCTTGAGATAGCAGACCACTGGATGAACTGCAACCCATTTTTTTTGTTTGTGTTGCCATTTTCTGCTGGAGATTTGTTAGTACTATAGCATCTATCATTTTAATTAGACTAGTGCTGGGCCATTTTTAAACGATGTTACCACCTACTCCTCAGTGCTTCATTCCAGGTTCCTGGACTTGCTATGGTGGCTCATTAGTTTGCACTGTCGTCTGAAACATCCTGAGTTGGAGGTTGAAATTCCTCATTGGCTCTTTGTTTGTGGAGTTTGCGTATTCTTCCTGTGTTGCATTGATTTCCTGCAATGCTCCAAAGACTTGGAAGTATGTTGTCTGGTGTCTTGCATGTGCCCGCTGACAGACTGCTATCCCATCCACGGTGTACTGAGGTGTGCATGCATGTGCCCGCTGACAGACTGCTATCCCATCCACGGTGTACTGAGGTGTGCGTGCATGTGCCCGATGACAGACTGCTATCCCATCCACGGTGTACTGAGGTGTGCGTGCATGTGCCCGCTGACAGACTGCTATCCCATCCACGGTGTACTGAGGTGTGCGTGCATGTGCCCGCTGACAGACTGCTATCCCATCCACGGTGTACTGAGGTGTGCGTGCATGTGCCCGCTGACAGACTGCTATCCCATCCACGGTGTACTGAGGTGTGCATGCATGTGCCCGCTGACAGACTGCTATCCCATCCACGGTGTACTGAGGTGTGCATGCATGTGCCTATCCCATCCACGGTGTACTGAGGTGTGCATGCATGTGCCCGCTGACAGACTGCTATCCCATCCACGGTGTACTGAGGTGTGCATGCATGTGCCCGCTGACAGACTGCTATCTCATCCACGGTGTACTGAGGTGTGCATGCATGTGCCTATCCCATCCACGGTGTACTGAGGTGTGCATGCATGTGCCCGCTGACAGACTGCTATCCCATCCACGGTGTACTGAGGTGTGCATGCATGTGCCTATCCCATCCACGGTGTACTGAGGTGTGCATGCATGTGCCCGCTGACAGACTGCTATCCCATCCACGGTGTACTGAGGTGTGCATGCGTGTGCCCGCTGACAGACTGCTATCCCATCCACGGTGTACTGAGGTGTGCATGCGTGTGCCCGCTGACAGACTGCTATCCCATCCACGGTGTACTGAGGTGTGCATGCATGTGCCCGCTGACAGACTGCTATCTCATCCACGGTGTACTGAGGTGTGCATGCATGTGCCTATCCCATCCACGGTGTACTGAGGTGTGCATGCATGTGCCCGCTGACAGACTGCTATCCCATCCACGGTGTACTGAGGTGTGCATGCATGTGCCCGCTGACAGACTGCTATCCCATCCACGGTGTACTGAGGTGTGCATGCATGTGCCCGCTGACAGACTGCTATCCCATCCACGGTGTACTGAGGTGTGCGTGCATGTGCCCGATGACAGACTGCTATCCCATCCACGGTGTACTGAGGTGTGCGTGCATGTGCCCGCTGACAGACTGCTATCCCATCCACGGTGTACTGAGGTGTGCGTGCATGTGCCCGCTGACAGACTGCTATCCCATCCACGGTGTACTGAGGTGTGCGTGCATGTGCCCGCTGACAGACTGCTATCCCATCCACGGTGTACTGAGGTGTGCGTGCATGTGCCCGCTGACAGACTGCTATCCCATCCACGGTGTACTGAGGTGTGCATGCACGTGCCCGCTGACAGACTGCTATCCCATCCACGGTGTACTGAGGTGTGCATGCATGTGCCTATCCCATCCACGGTGTACTGAGGTGTGCATGCATGTGCCCGCTGACAGACTGCTATCCCATCCACGGTGTACTGAGGTGTGCATGCGTGTGCCCGCTGACAGACTGCTATCCCATCCACGGTGTACTGAGGTGTGCATGCGTGTGCCCGCTGACAGACTGCTATCCCATCCACGGTGTACTGAGGTGTGCATGCATGTGCCCGCTGACAGACTGCTATCCCATCCACGGTGTACTGAGGTGTGCATGCATGTGCCCGCTGACAGACTGCTATCCCATCCACGGTGTACTGAGGTTTGCATGCATGTGCCCGCTGACAAACTGCTATCCCATCCACGGTGTACTGAGGTGTGCATGCATGTGCCTATCCCATCCACGGTGTACTGAGGTGTGCATGCATGTGCCCGCTGACAGACTGCTATCCCATTCACGGTGTACTGAGGTGTGCATGCATGTGCCTATCCCATCCACGGTGTACTGAGGTGTGCATGCATGTGCCTATCCCATCCACGGTGTACCTCTGCTTGTAAGCTTATGCCACCTGGGCCTGACTCTAGCTCTAGGATTCCTTGTCCAGGATAAGCTTTGGGAATGTGGACCAGTAAATAAAAACTTGTTCAGCTTTGTTATTTATTAAGTTGCATGGTGGTAGAAAAATGGCATCAGGCAATAGGAGTCTAAGCAGGGTTTTTTTTTTTTTTAGTGCTTTATCCTTTTGAAGTTAACATAAAGACAGAGCCATCATCCATAAGACATATACATTGGTGTTGTAATGTTCTGTACCTACAGACACTACTTCAAAATACATGTTTAGAAAACACTGCTCGGCTAATTTTTTGTGTTTTCTATCCAAATGACATGCGAATGACGAGACTGACAGAAACACAGTTTGGATGGTGCCCTCACACTTTTATGGTTTGCGGTTCATTTCTTGATTTGATCTCTTTCTGTTTGTAGTTTGTATGTTCTTCCTGTGTTCATATTTCTTGTAGTTTTCTGTTTCCCTCAGCCTAGTGTGGGAGTATGTGTTGTACCCCACAGTGGACTGGCATCCGTTCCCGAGTGCACACGGCCTTAAGCGCTGTGCTGACTGGGACGGGCTCCAGACTCACCATAAGGCTCAGGGCTTTACCACCAAACAGGCAGAGGAATGAAAAGGTTTTGAAAGTTTTTTTTCACAAAATATTGATAGAACATTTCCCAAATATTATTCAAATCTTGTGTCCTGAACAAGCAGAAGTCTTTTTAGAGGCAAATTATTTGATATGAATATGTATTAGCAGTAAGGAAATTCAGTTTTAATAGATTTTGAATTTTCGGAAAGTGTTGCCCTGATTAAAATCGTGTAAAAAGATGAAATTAATGTAATTGTGAAAGTTTATTTCTTATAAACTTTATTTCTCAATATTTTGTTTAAAATAAAATCTGGCGTGGCTCTAAAAGTAATCCAGGGTTTAATTACAGTTTTCTTCTGAAACTCATTAATAATAGTTTGTAGTAACCAGTTACATTTATAATAAGGACATCAATGAGGAAATCAGGAAAACCAATGAATTAATTGAATTCCTTAGATTCACTGAGCAGATGGGCATTTACAGTGATGAGATGACAGTTATTACGTTAGCTGTGGGAGGAACAGAGTTGACCCTGGGAAATCACTACAGTACTGAAGAACAATCCAAAGATTGCTACATCCCACAAGGCCATCTGGCCTACAGACTATTTTAAGACTTTGTGACTTTATGGCTTTTGCGAGACACATATGAAAATTGCATAGGGACAGTATTCCAGTGATACGCCTTTACCATAGACATAACTGCTGATTTTGAGCACTTTTCTGCACTGCGGCTGTTTTTGTAATGCAAGACTGAAATGGCCTTGAATTTCTATTACATATTAGTTGCATTGTATGCATGTGTTTGTGTGTGTGTATGTGTGTGTGTGAGAGAGAGTGTGTGTGTGTGTGTGTGTGTGTGTGTGTGTATGTATATATATATATATATATATATATATATATATATATATATATATATATATATATATATATCTCAAATAAAACAACTTTCCATTTTAACATGGAAAGAATATGTAACAGTGCACATATTAATTGGTTGTGTGGTGATGGCATAGTCAGGTTTTAGGCTGTCCTTAAACTTTAAATGCACTAGTTAATAGTCTCATCCCATGAAATAGAGCAGTATTTGATGTCCCTTGTAGAAAGAATGCCTTGAATTTTCTCTGATGTTATAACTGCTTGAGGAGGTTACTTTGGTGAATGAAAGATATGACATTTTCTTGCTAATAAAGGTACTGAAATGGTGAACATACTGTAACCATATTTGTTAGCAAAGAACATTGAGTATGTTTTTAGTAAATGTTAAGTACCTAACATTGAAATGTAGAAAATCTCAGTATGTGCAGAAACTTTTGACTGGTAGTGTATATATGCATACTTTCATACTGGCATCTTCTTTTGGGTGGCGGCCAGGGGGGGAACCAAGAACCTAATAGAGGGAACCAAAAGTAGTTTAAATCCATTTCTTGGGAAAAGCTGGACTGGTATGTTGATGAGCTTCAAATAGATAGGATGAGATAAGCAGTCTGGGAAATAGAGGGGGTGACGCTAAGCATTAATTTGAGATTAAATTAGCATTAAAGGAGATTCACTCGGCCTGCTGTGATCACGTCATTCCTCTAACCCTAACATTTGGTGCTGAGGGTGACAGAGTTTCCCCTGCCGCCTCATACTTGCTTATCAGACATTTCGTGGCTGTGCTTGGAGAGCCTCCAGCGATGGGGGCTCAGTAGGGTTAGTCATCTGAAACGTATACGGCCACGCTCGACTGGCCAAGCGCCCCATTGCCTTGTAGAGGAGAGACGGAGCGTGTTCAGTCTGCTTCGGCCAGATGCTGCCTGCGCTAATGGGACGCATAGATAAAAAAGTCTGTCAGGCCGCCGGGACTCTGATGGGAGGACATGGTATCCCACAATCCTCTGACATGAGTTCTGTAATGGAAGAAGAGTTTGTAGGAGACATTCCAAAATCTTAGCATCAGACCCTATCAAAAACACAGCTGGCTCGGAATCTGAGCTGGTTGTTTTGCTGGTACCATTAGCGGTTCCCCAGCATTCTACAGGAGCACTCTGATACGCGAGAGAGCCCCCGCTGGTCATAAGTGGACCATCTTTGTTTTTTGACAGTATGTAATAGGGCTCCACAGGTGGACGAAGCAGCCAAAAATCTTGGCAAACGTCACCAATAAATTGTAAAGTCTCTTTCTCAACCAGCTTTCAATGTTTGTTCATGTAGCATAAAAATATATATTCTGCAAAAAATATATTGACTATCCAGGCCTCTGTAGCAGAATACAGAAGCCATGGAGTTTTATTTAAAACTGTGGAGCACTAAACTGCATCTCGATGTGTTAGTTGAACCTGACAGTTTTTAACCCTATAATCACCGGGCTGCCAAAATGCATCACAGGAGTTTGTTGTAAGGTCTTCATATAGCTCTACCAGCAGAAACAAGGTACCAGCTCTCTGGATTATTGTGAAATACATTGTGAAATGTTTAAATACACTGGCACAGAAAGTTCATAGCACACACAGAATAATACATTTTATATCTATTAAAAGATCATTGGAAGTAACAGTAAAAATACAATTCAGACTGCTGACCCTACCTGTTTTTTGAGTTATATAACCATGCTAATATCTAATTTATTTTCTTTCCTGCACTTTATTATATTAAGAGTGCTGATTACACTTTTTTATTAACCAGCATTTACTTGCAGACAAACAGAAATATTTTTGGTGTGGACATGTCATTTGTTGCCAGACTATCTAACACATCTCAGCATGACATGATAAAATATCAACAGACATAAACATCACTGTTGATATTCTCATCTTCTGGTGGTAAATGAATGATGAACCTCTTTGCATGCTGAAACAACAACCTGGTAGCTTTGCTATGAATGTGCAAGGCTGCGGCAGTGTTAAAGCTGATTTTTACTTCTGCATGGAATCTGCACTGTTGGTATAGCGTAGCTGTGAACCCTAAGCCATAACCTACGCCGTAGCCTGACACACACCTCCCCAGAAATGTAGCTATACGACACGGCGATGCAGACCACTCGCAGGTATAAATGCCTGCACTGGCACAGGGCACTCGCTCTGCGTAGGCTTGACGCAGGGGTATAAATCAGGCTATACATAGTCCAGTGCTGTCAACTCTTAAGTTGGTCAGTCATTGTTAGCAGCCTGTGATGGAGATAAAGTTTTGGATTTACGCTGTTCAACAGACACTGCCTGACTGATGCCACCGCAGCTGCTATTAGAGTTGTCGATTTTACTGTATCATTCCCCTATTGAAAAATGAAATGCTATGTCCCATTTTGAACCAATAATACATCTTCTGATTGAAAGTGGGAACCCTTTGCTGTTATATTTGTTGCCATTATATTTGACTTTTGGCTTATTCTGCGGTTACTTTGTAGAAAGACCACTGTTTGTTTATTGTGACTCATGTTCTAACACAAGACAAAATCATTATCTTAATCTAGTGATGCCTATGATGCTTTATTGAATGGCTTTAGTCGGGGCGCAGGTTTGGTTTCATCATTGTTATGGACTAAATGAGCCCCAAACCCCCTGTCCAGCTAAACACACTGGAAGGACGTGTCCCTAAGGTTCATACCCAAATCTACACTCTTGGTTTATTTAAGATCTATGTGTCGTAAGGTCAGCCTACGCCTAGTTTCCCTCCAAATGACTCTGTCACATTTGTGATTACTCAGTATTTAGTCCTCATACAGCTTCCTACAGCTAATCCAAAGAAGGTAAATGGCTATTTGAATATACTTCCAGAAAGCATAACTATGCTTATGGACCCTCTGTTCCTACCTTTTTGATGACCTGTTTTTAACCTTTAATTTGTATTCTCAATTTCTACTGTGCTGTCTCACCAGGACAGATTCCTGTGTATTGTGTGCATTTGGCAAAAAAACTAATCCTGATTCCAATTAGTATGATGAGCTTCTCCCGAAAAAGTGCTTTGAGTGACCTGACTGTCAACAAGTGCTTGATCCGCATTGCGTCTCGTGTGGTAATGTCTTGATTTTGGATGTTGTGCAGTTATAGCTGTGGTACAGATAGAGGGAGCCTCAAGCGTAAAGTGTCGTTTTAATCTCAGAATCAGTGGCGTGCCTTTAGAGGTTGAGCTGCATCTAGCATGGAGGTTCTCTGGTGGCACAGCTTCCTGGCCTCTGATCTTTTCCTCCATAGAACAAAGAGAACTTGTTTAATCTGTTTATTCAAGGGCTATTTTTCTCACACAGAGCTCCCTCTTCGCTAGTTGGAGCCTCAGGAAATACAATGAATGATTCTTTATTTTTGGTATGGTGATTCAGCTGATGCACATCTTTTTGCCAGTCTGCCCCGCTGACTTCACAGTAGCAGCAGTGCTGTACGAATGGACAGACTATGTCTTTATCTGGTCCACACACATCAGCGCTGCCCCCCACTGCATAGCCTGAAGCAGCAGCGTGGAAAATGCAATTGTAATCTCACCCTTTCCTTCATTAGGGTCTATGTGGCAGCAAGGGAATGTTAAAATATGCAATAGATTATACTTGTTTTACTTAGCAGCTTTGGTCATACTTGATGATATGTTGCCCTGAAATGTGTATTGAACATTTATTTTTTGTTTTTAGCTGCCCATTATAATTCCTTAAGACCGAAAGCTTGTTATTAATTCTCTGTTATTGATAATGATTAGTAGCTGTAGGAGGTTTAACCTTATTTCACAAACAAGTTCAAGGCATAGGTTTAGTCAACAGCTTTTTTGTAAATTTGCATCTCTGGATACATCTCTTACTATAGCGTGAGTAATGCAGTTGCAGATTGCAACAAAACATTTCCAACCTGACATGTCCCATTGTTACATGCATTTATTTAGGGGCATGTAAAATGAATTTAGAAAAGATGTATAAACAAAAATCAATGACCCAAACTCACCGCAAACCAATACAAACAAAAGCATCTGTAACCAATAGCATGTGTGAAGAGCAGAAAGAGACCTGATAGCTAATTCCAAGCATCTGTTTCTGCATTTATTTTTAGGTTTGAATCTGAGTATTTCAATATCATATTCGAATTCAGAAAATAGGTCTTGGATTTGCTTACTGAATAATTTAATAGTGTATGGAATCTGTAGGGTGGACATAGAAAAGGAGACTTGAAGAGCCCAGTTAAATCCAGTTATTTGTTAAATTATAGAATGAAAAACCACCACTATTTGCTATATATAAAACCTAAAACAATGTGACTGTTTTTGGGTGATCAATAATTGATAGTGGGGCTTAAGGAAAACAAAAATGAATTTGTGCATTATTCCATTTATTAAACAAAAAATTCTTTATTCCTTTATGAGCATTTACAGGCTAGGCAGACAATAAACAGTGTTTTCTCAGGGTACATCAGTCTGAGCACAGTCTGCACAAGAAAACGCAAATTATTCCCAGACTTTTGCAATTCAAGTGAACACAGCCATCATTTCTGATCCTGAATTATAATAAAAGAAGTGCAGGTATCAAATAATTGAAATGAATTACTTGATCTTTTATTGTTGCTCTGCTCTGTTCTGTTGCTCATCAGTTGGATCCTCTGTGTCTGGATAGGGATTTTAAAAAGCTTTTTAAAAAACACATTTTATTTATTCAACTTTGCCAGTTTGTTCAATAACAGTGTTAATGTCAGGAGAAAATTTGTTTTTCCCACCATTTTTGTTTACGGCCTGTTTAGCGTCAGCGTCAGACAGTGTATGGGATGCAGAAATGGCTGCCAGTAATGAAAAAGAGAATCAAAGCATATAAATAAGCAGTATGTTTACCTTCCAGGAAAACAAGGACAGCTAAAGTGTCATGCTGTTACAGGGGTGTACCTAGAAATTCTGGCCCCCCTGACAAAATGTCACCTTGGTCCCCCTGCAGAAAGAGCCCCAGTCAGGTGCAAGGCCCCCCAGATCTGCCAGGGTATCAATGCCCCTGTGCTAACAACAAAAAGTGAAAAATTAGGTTGATGTTATAAATGACTTGCTCATGTCACATTTCAATCCAGAAATCATATAATCGTAGATGTGCAACAGCCTCTCAGTCAGCTGTTCTTCAGATCACTGGTAGTGGGGCTGTCGTTTCAGACGTCACTGAGGTTCCTTCACTGTGATAATAGGTGTCTGCCTTAAGAGTCCAGGTGAAAAATTCAAATCCATGAACACAGTGAAAGGTTTTTCCACTTCGAAAGCCCCATGTTACTTTTCACCCTGAGCAGCTTTGTCGGAACTAAAGCGTTCTGACACATCCTTTCGAGTGCTCGTCATCTCTGCAGCCTGCGGGGCTGCCATGCTCCTGAGTCACCTGAAAGCAGGTGCAATTAACTGGTAGCAGAAATTCAGTGATGTGCACCTGAAGGTTCTGTGGCTGTATGAACCGGGCTGGGAGGGGGTCACGGCTCGCAGGTAAAAATAAAAAATAAAAATTTAATCCACGTTTGAGGAGCCTGTCAGCTTCCAGTAGAATCCATGCTCTTGTAGTTATGGATTCTTCAGGAACAGGCCCAGCAGACTTTTTTTTCCAGCTAACTTTGTGACATCTGGATGACTGCAGTCCTGCTGTGGTGTCCCATTGGGGTCTACAGAAAAAAGCACCATGCATTCCTTCTATTCCATCTGTCAGGTCAGATCTCATTTTCTGCTACAGGGCTGTGCTTTGCTCATCAAATATTAATTAGCTCCCATCTGGTGGCAAGGAGAGTGTCCAGGAAGAGAGGTGGGAAGTGGCCGTCACTTCTCTTGTCTTTTGACATGGTCCTTTGATTGGTACTGGATTTGTTACAGATCTCTTGGAGTAAATCAATAGATTCTGCGTTTGACCAGTATGCTTAAGAAATGCTTCCTGTTGCTGCAATGAAATTAAAACAAATAACTGCAAAAAACACAATTTAATTGTCTGATTATTATAAAACTCAGTTCCTCATTATAAATTTATTTCACATATTTTAAAAACTTGTAAGTTGTCTCTAAAGTCAAGTATGAACATCTTGAAAATATTGACCATCCATCTTTTATACAGAGAGAGAGAGAGAGACCTGTACTGATATCTTTGGGGGGACCATCCATTCATTTCCATGGGTAAAACTCTAATCCCAACATGATGACCTTAACCCCTACCCAGCTTTAACCTTAACCATAAGTAACCAAACAAAATACAAATTACTTTTGGCATTTTTGTGGGCTAGTGGGGACCGAAAAAATGGTCCCCACAATATAATGTATACCTGGACCACACACACCTACCTATGGACAATTTGGCAACTCCAATTCACTTTAGCATGTTTTTAGACTGCAGGGCGAAACTGGAGGGATAACACTTTATGTAAGGTCATGTGGTTAGTAATTTATAAGCACATTCATAACAAATAATAATGCATTCAAAAACATCATAAACATGGCCATACATATTTATCAAAAGGCACAACACATTATAGCCAAATAATAAGAATATAAGATAAGAAATGTGTAAGCCGATGCTCGAGCGGAGAGGATCTGCTCCCATGCCAGCTATGGTCAGCTTTACGAACTGTGCAACTCACAACCTTTTTTTCGGAGGCTTAGTCTAAAATGCTTCCACACTTTGGAGGTTTTTGAAGCTGCCGTCGCGCTTTGGTTAACTTCTCTCTAGTGAGAGGAAATATCAAAACATTTCGAGTTACGCACGTGACAGTGTCACCAACTAATCGACCATTAATTAGCTGCCAACTAATTTGGTTGTTGATTTTAGTCGACCAAGTCGATTAATCGTTGCACCTCTACTTCACAGTGCATCAGTATAATGGTCGATATAATAAGAATGCTGTGTACTGCCTTATGAAGGTATGTATAGTCTTTTATTGATGAGAGCTCCATGAAGATTTTATAATGCATTATAAACTTGGGTATTAATGTGTTATGCCTTTTTATAAATATTTATAGCCATGTTTAAAATGCTGTATGAATGTATTATAATGCATTATGGATGTGTTTAGATATTACTAAAAACATGGCCTTAAGTAAAGTGTTACCACTGGAGGAAACTCAATGACAACACGGGGAGAACTTGCAAACTCCACAAACACATACCTGGGATGGAGGCTCAAATCCTGGGCCCAGAGATGTGAGGCAGAAATGCTAACCATTGCGGCACCGCGTCACCCCCAGTATTGACCAGTTGACATTAATTTAATTTTCAATGAAGCAGTAGGGAAGGAAATTCTTCCCGTTGTCACTAACCTAGAACACAAAACTGATTCCTTCTGATCTCTCATCTTAAGGGGCACTTAAGTTGAGTAGCAATGCAGGCTGACAATTCACCCAAAGGCTTTATAGGAAAATGCCTTTTTCTGAGAGAAGTGCCCACAGTGTCAATTAGGAAGGCCCGCTGTTGTCATAGCAAAGCCTGTGGAGGTGCTGTTTCCCGGGCACTGCCTTCTAACAGCCTGTTAAAGCTGTTTTTGGAGCTCATAAGTGAAACATGATCAATCCTCAATGCCCGGCTTGACACTAGCCTGTACATCTGCAGATCATTCATCAAAAATAGCCCATAAGCAATTAAACATTTAAAGGCAGGTTGTTGCTTTACGCCTCCATCTGTCAGCCTGCTTCACTTCAGGGAGAAGGGTAGCAGAAAGCGGGATGGATAATTGAAGCTACTTTCCAACCAAATGTTTTCTCTGGACTTGTTAGTGCAGAAAATGATCGCCGCTGCCCATGAAGCATAGCTTAACCCAATTTCAAGTCATCGAGTCCCTAATTACCTTTTCAGTCCTCAGTAGTTCATTTGATCCCTGAGGCATCAGATTCCCTATGAAATTCATGGCTGCCACCCCCCTACCTGCCCCTTTCGTACTCATTTAGCCAATTACTAAAGCACTCCAGGTTGAATTACACCCCTTGGAGCTCCTTTGGGTGGTTGAGGTTGTTGCATGACTCAAATGCATCCTTTCCATCCCTTGATTTAATCATGCCTCTTTCAGGAAAACAGTGGACAATCCCAGTCTGTGAAGTGTCTTTTGAAGACACTGTTTCCATGGGATTGCTCCTCTCCTTGTCTTTTCAGTTCCTTAGTCTTGGCTATCAGAAATAAAGTTGTATGTTTCCTGTGTGCAGCTGTAAATCAGATTGGGACTTTCACATATAACCACATTAAGAAATCTTAGGTATTATAGCTGTCTGTCTCAGATTTTCTATGGCTTGTGCATCTCTCGTGACTTTCGCGCACGAAGGGACTAACCTGGATTACTTTTTGTCCATTTAATGGTGAGATATTCTTGAATACACACTGCAGCTCAGGGCATTATGGTGTTTTAGTCCCAGTTCTCCAAGCAGAGTTATTGTTTTATATTTTATGTGAATGTGGCATATTTGTAAGCAGCTCATAAAGCAATATAAAAGCAGTTAGATGTCACTAGAATCTAATTAACACTGGTGCAATAAACATTTGGTATCATGCATCAGGTTTGGCAGAGTGACTAACTCGAGTTGAAATGGTTCACCATGCTGAAATGGTTGATAAGGAGGATGAGCTTCAAGAAAAACGTCATAAACAAAGCAGAATTCACTTACTTAATATGCAGCACTGTTTTGTACGTCTCGAAGTGGCGCGCGAGGGAGGATGCATTTCTGATAAAACGACTGACTCGCCCGGCTGCCGCTTTCCTTTTTTCACAAACAGTTCGTGACTGTTCTTATCATGAGGACAATTTCACTTGGTTTTTTTGTAGTACCTCTCATTGAGCATATAGTGGGATGACTGACAGCAATGAAGTGGGTAAGAATGCTCCCACTGATTTAAAGAGATTGGGGGGGTGCACGGCAGACAGGGTAGTCCTCCGACTTACTAGCAGTGTCAGCGTTGTGAACCAGCAAGCCCTTTATCAGCAGTGTGAAAGAAAACCAGTGCACCCTTTCTGAGAAATGTGTATGAAAACCCATGTATGAAAGGTGTGAAGGATAACGAGCATGCCCTTTGTCAGCAGTATGAAGGTGTGAAGGATAACTAGCATGCCCTTTGTCAGCAGTGTGAAGGTGTGAAGGATAACTAGCATGCCCTTTGTCAGCAGTGTGAAGGATAACTAGCATGCCCTTTGTCAGCAGTGTGAAGGTGTGAAGGATAACTAGCATGCCCTTTGTCAGCAGTGTGAAGGTGTGAAGGATAACTAGCATGCCCTTTGTCAGCAGTGTGAAGGTGTGAAGGATAACTAGCATGCCCTTTGTCAGCAGTGTGAAGGTGTGAAGGATAACTAGCATGCCCTTTGTCAGCAGTGTGAAGGTGTGAAGGATAACTAGCATGCCCTTTGTCAGCAGTATGAAGGTATGAAGGATAACTAGCATGCCCTTTGTTAGCAGTGTGAAGGTGTGAAGGATAACTAGCATGCCCTTTGTCAGCAGTGTGAAGGTGTGAAGGATAACTAGCATGCCCTTTGTCAGCAGTATGAAGGTGTGAAGGATAACTAGCATGCCCTTTGTCAGCAATGTGAAGGTGTGAAGGATAACTAGCATGCCCTTTGTCAGCAATGTGAAGGTGTGAAGGATAACTAGCATGCCCTTTGTCAGCAGTGTGAAGGTGTGAAGGATAACTAGCATGCCCTTTGTCAGCAGTGTGAAGGTGTGAAGGATAACCAGCATGGCCTTTGTCAGCAGTGTGAAGGTGTGAAGGATAACTAGCATGCCCTTTGTCAGCAGTGTGAAGGTGTGAAGGATAACTAGCATGCCCTTTGTCAGCAGTGTGAAGGTGTGAAGGATAACCATCATACCCTTTGTCAGCAGTGTGAAGGTGTGAAGGATAACCAGCATACCCTTTGTCAACAGTGAGAAGGATAACCAGCATGCTCTTTGTCAATAGTGTGAAGGATAACCAGCATGCTCTTTGTCAATAGTGTGAAGGATAACCAGCATGCCCTCTGTCAGCAGTGTGAAGGATAACCAGAATGCTCTTTGTCAATAGTGTGAAGGATAACCTGCATGCCCTTTGTCAACAGTGTGAAGTATAACAAACATGCCCTTTGTCAATAGTGTGAAGGATAACCAGCATGCCCTCTGTCAGCAGTGTGAAGGATAACCAGAATGCTCTTTGTCAATAGTGTGAAGGATAACCTGCATGCCCTTTGTCAGCAGTGTGAAGGATAACCTGCATGCCCTTTGTCAGCAGTGTGAAGGATAACCAGCATGCCCTTTGTCAACAGTGTGAATGGTCACTAGCACGCCCTTTGTCAGCAGTGTGAAGGATAACAAACATGCCCTTTGTCAACAGTGTGAATGGTCACTAGCACGCCCTTTGTCAGCAGTGTGAAGCATAACAAACATGCCCTTTGTCAGCAGTGTGAAGTATAACAAACATGCCCTTTGTCAACAGTGTGAAGGATAACCTGCATGCCCTTTGTCAGCAGTGTGAAGTATAACAAACATGCCCTTTGTCAGCAGTGTGAAGCATAACAAACATGCCCTTTGTCAAAAGTGTGAAGGATAACCAGCATGCCCTTTGTCAGCAGTGTGAAGGTTAATACAGTTTCCTTCCTGCCTTCCATATTTTATTATGCTGTAGATATGCCATTCCTTGCTACATGAAATGCTGCTCACTGATTTTTCTAACAAACCTGACAGGTAGGGAGTGTTGTTGGCATTCTGTTGTAGGGTTGCACCAACAGCTCAATCTGTAGAGTTCTCATGATCTCCATATTTTCACATGGTTTCTTCCCACATTCCAAAGGTGATTCAGTCACTGAGGTGCTCTTAGAGTGTAGAGACATTTCATTCAAGGTGTACCTCAACTTACATGCTTCATTTCCCAGGATTCACTGTGGACCATCACAGGCTAATTTGGATAAGTGCGCATTGGAAAAAGACGTTAATCACATCACCTAACTATGTCAAAATATTTCACATGATTGAGCATCTATCCAGTCTGCTTTGGGAATCTCCTCTGTTATGATCATTATGATATTCAAGTTACTTACAGGTGCTGAAAGACTATTCCAAAGAATCTGACAGTCCAACTTGGTTCCTTCCCAATGTTTTGCTTCTGAACATATTATTATTATACTGCGTGCCCTGATTTGCATTCTCATCCTCCTATTCCACCATACTTTCTTCTGAAGGCATATGAGTATGCCTTTATTGTGGAAAAGCATTCAGTTGGAATACAAACACAATTTTAGGATGCATAATGCATTCATCAGCATGCTGCTTATTGTTGTTAAAAGTTCTAAATGAAAAAAGCCATGCTTGGAGACACCCCCAAAACAGTTTGGAGGAGCTTGAAGGGTTGCAGACATGACAATGAGGAACTTTATCCTTGAAGTTCTCAGCTGCCTTTACAAAAATATCTTGTTCCCAGTGCTAAGAACTGTGGTGAAGATGAACACTAAGAGTAAGACACTAGTTGAAAGCCTGAAAAACCATGTTCCTTTGGTCTCCATGTTTTAAAATATATTTTACCGTACAATGAGTTATTCATACCCAATTAAAGGAGGTAAAACTCCAACCTGCTGTTATTAACTTTGCTGGTATTTTAAAGGAGAAGTTTGGTCTTCCAAATTAAGGGCAGCTTGTTACGCTAAGAGCCCAAGCTCGCTGAATTCCTCAGGATGCAGCTGTACAGTACATAGATTCTGGGTTTTCTCAGTGCCCCCAACCTATCTTCCAGCTTCTCACTGGTTACCCAGGTGTATGGAATAAATCCAGATATTTGAAAGCAGTGTGTTCTCTTCTGCCCGTCCGTTATTGGTCTGCCAGGACTGCTCGCAGGGTGAAATAATTTCAGTCTAGCTTTTTTGTTTAAAGCTATTGGTTCCATGTACTGATTAATCCAGCCACTCAGAAATGGAGCAGCAGCCACATGCAGAGGAACTGGCTCTGTAAACCTAAAGGATGAGGGCTTTGCAGGGAGCTCTGCTTGCACACTGTAAAAATGACAGGGACCAGACTGTGCTGGAAAATACCTCACTGTGCAAGAGAGAGCAATCACACACTAATCTTGGTGGATGTACAACACTGAGTTAAAAAAATGCATTTTATTCGAAGTGCAGAGCAGCCAGAAGACACATTGTTGGTGCAAATTATGAGAAATGAGCCTGGTGTGTTGCATTTGTGTGTTTCAAATGCCCCTCCTTTGGTGCAGAAGCAGTCCTTAGAGAGCAGGAAGGCCAGCCACCATTATCGGAGAGCATACATCCTCTGCATTTTTGTGTTTTTTAAAAATATTGCGTGGCATATGCTTCTGTCTGTCTACCGTATGCATCAGTCATGCTACACACTAGAAAGTAGCTTCTGTTAGTGTTCATACAGACATAACACTCACCTCTCACGCAAAACTGCAAAACCGTGTGATGGATTGTATCTCTTATCGGTATCTATGTGTATGTGTGCATGTTTGTGTGTCTTCAAGATTTTTCTTTTTGCATCAATGCACAAAACTCTAAATAGGTTTGCGGGTCATAAGTGGCTGATATCAAAAGGGCAAGTCACAATTAGCTACAGAATGTGTAATTCTTTTGAGAAGACAGCACCACAGTTCAGCTGTCTGACCTGAACTTTCCTCCCGCGGTCACATCCCAACTGTCTGTCAGAGACGCAGACTCGTGTCAACAAGAATATGGGCCTTGTAAATGGCTTTTCCAATACACAATTCTGTCTATTAGTAGACTGTTGCCATGACGACACTGTTCAGAGGCTATTGATTAAATTACTCATAAATGTGTCAGCATAGCTTGGGGAGGGTTCAAAGAACACTTTTTAAAATCTGTGTCAGTTTAAAGGGGCCCCGGCTCTCTAAGATCATTTTGCACTGGAAAGCATCACATCCAAGCAAATAGTTTTGCATCCTGCAGAATCCTGACAGTAACAACGCTTGTGGTCTCTGGGAAAACAATTAGGTGTGAACATTTAATCTTCAGAAAAGATTAGAACTATATGAAAAATGTCATATTGGGCAGTGGTGGGCACAGCTAAGCAAAAAGTTAGCTTTGAAAACCGCTAAACTGCTAACTTCAAAGTTTAATTCAATAACACTAAACCGATGAACAACAAAAAAATTTAGCAGAAGCTAGCAATAACTACTAGACTTAAACTTTTGTTATATGAATTTAGCTTCAGTTTGGTTTTGAGCTCTGAAACCCTTAAAAGCATACCTAGAGAGCTGAAATTCTAACCTGTTTAGTTCTGCAGGGCTGGGTGATTACCTGGGGGTATTTAGGACTTACGCAATTGGGAATAGTTGGAGTCTCCTGAATAATTGATATTCTGTTTGTGAGATTTGTAAGGATTGTAGTTGGAGGAGTTCTATTCCGTGATTGATTCATGCTGATATTTTGCCTTTACTGAAGTCGCGTGGGGACTCCAAACATGGTGCCATTTACCCAGAACTATGAAGGAAGGTCTCAGCTCTTTTTTCACCTATAGCGCAATCAATCAGAACCCAGAAAATAAAGGAAATTAACCAGGGCCAAAGCAGAATTTCTTGCTTAGCCGGACAACTTGTCATAGATAAGGTAGTCTGGGCTAAATGTAAGGGAACAAAGACAACATCCATTTAACCAATGGTACCTGAAATCCAACAAGTTATGCAACTAAGCAAGAAATCCAGCTTCATGATACAGGCCCCAGTTTTCCGCTTACTTCAGGGTACCCCAGTTTAAATGGACTTTATCTTTGTTCACTTACATGTAGCACAGACAACCTTAGGATATCGACCAATCACGTCTTGTGTTTACATGTAGCCAGTAACGCCGTGCCAGATAGACTGTTGCAGACACTCACAACCGACTGGAACAAATATGTGTGATTTTAGGGGTTATAAATGTTTTTGATTGTTCAATTACCTGTGAAAAAAGGTTAGTGGATTTACATTTAGCTGAAGTAAATTTAGTGGAAGCAATTTGATTTTCGAAAAAGTTAGTTTTGCTAATTAGCAGTTAGCGGATTAGCAGAACCTTGCCCACCACAGATATTAGGCCATGCCTTCATTAAAATGAGAATTATAGCTCAGTATTACCTTAAGATTAACCATAAATTTAATTGTGTTTTAATTAAACGTGTTATATGTCAGCAGTAGTTTTACAACAGGCCAGGTTTATGTGTTTCTTAGATATTAGTGCATGACAAGATTATTTTAATCAAATCAAAATATAAGTGGTTTCCTCACTCTTTATTTTATACGTGGTAAGACCGGTTATGATTACTCTATGTAGATATCGAAGTAATTACCCAAATATAGTGAAGGCTTTAGTGTCATGTATTTAAAGTAAATGTGGAGATCAGTATTGAGTTACATTCAGCATGACTAACCATGTCAATTTCTCCTAACTATATTCATTATAGTGCAGTGAAGTCCATATATATAGCTCAAGCAGAAAATATAATTTTTTAAATTCAGTTTTTTGTTTAGATATGTCTGTCCTTCTGATGGAAATGCGAAGTCAAAGAAAACAACGACAATATATTTCTGTTCTGACCCCAGACTTTATTTCCACTAACACAGTGACTGAGCAGAACTTCTGAACTCTTTGTGAGCTGATCAGTGTGCTGGTTGTCAGAGGCTCCATGTTATGCTTCCAGCATCCTAGCATAACAGGAAGTGATAAATTTGAAGTTGTTGATGTGATGAGGTAGGTGTTATTCTGGCTTTGCCTGTCAAATAAGATTGTAACAGATGATATTCAGAATTTATTACAAAAAGGTGACCTAGCATCAGTAAGAGGAGAAAATTTCTTCTATACAGTTCATGTTGTCAAAAAAACCCATTTTGTTTGTATATGTATATTGCTATTGCTAGCCTGCATGAACTCCTGAAATACCTTATTTATAGTCAGTAAGCCACAAAAATCCAAAAATAGAATTGGACGACATACATAAAAGTCACATACAATCACTGAGTCACAGAAGGGAAATATGTGAATATCAAGATTATAAAATTATATCCCATCACGATACCAGAGAGCAAGACAGGAAGTAACTGAGATGCTTTATGTGATCGATGACAGGAGACGGATCTATAGCGATTTTGTAGCTATTTTATTTCAAAATTGAGACGGTAAGATTTCAAGACCCTGCATGTATTTTTTATGCAAGATTTTTATACCGCACATGAGAAAACGTAATGCTGTCACTTTCAGCAAAGACAGCTAAAATTTAAAGGAGCTCAGATCACACATTCTTCCATTACACATTTTTTATCCAGTATTTTGAAGCATACCACAACATGGAAGTAACCAAAAGAATAATTACATTATCTGTCTCTAAATATCTAAACAAGCTAATCTTCTGTATTTTTGGTTGTTCAGTCTCTTGCTGCCATTCACTACTCTGGGTTTCTAACAAGCACCCTAACACACTTGAGAAGAAGGATAATTGCTGGATTCCTCCGGCGGCCTATAGATGCGGGCATCTCTGAGTGAGCTTCCTGGACCAGCTGTCTGAGCTACCAGGAAATGAGCCTGTTTTTTCGATCTCAGGGCTTCCTCACCGCAGACAGTTTGTGACCCAGCATTACCACTCACTTTGACCTGTGTGTCACTGGTGAGGCTAGATGTCGCGCCACAAACCTGACAGACAGGTACAGCTATTTAGGCTGCATTGCTAGAATAGGGGAGAGTAAATTCTCTTTATGTTCATTTATTTAGCAAAATTGTCAATTTCCCACTTACCATATATTTATATGGCATACATACACACACACACACACACTATATATATGTGTGTGTGTGTGTGTGTGTTCATTTTCCATTTAAAAAATCAAAAGAATTAGCTCTTACAAAGTTGTTAGTGACATTTTCCATGTGGAATGGAGATCTGGTTCAAATAGGTAGAAGACTCACAAATTCAGATGGTAAATGTATGTATCAAAGTTTTGTTTTTTCCCGTCCTGTCAGCCTTATACACTTCATAGATGTCAGATGAAATTCCCATTCATTCATCTGTATGTATTTAATAGTGATGCAAAACTAATTGTTTTGTAAAACGGGTATACCAAATAATGTCTCTATATTTCATCTTTTCATTGCTGGAAGTGTCACAATATGTTTCTCTGTACTGTTGAAATAGCAATCAATTGTAATATTGTGGATGTTTTTATCATTCATTGGCTGTCTTGTGTTTTTTAGCTGTCTTATAGCCATCAAATGGTCTAGGCTAATTATTCAGTAACCTTGCTAATTTCTTTCTCTTTGGTCAATATTTCATTTTATTAACAGGCTACTACCAAACGAACAATGGCATCGTTATCAGGCATGATCATCCAGTGTAGAGTAACATCACTGTTTAATTCATTAGTGGTGAAGCTGATGTTCCTTGAAAGAGGCCATTGAAATCATGCATGCATAGTCACTTAGCCAAGTGAAATCTTTGAAGAGCATACATGTCGTTTGATTCCTAATTATTCGTGCTCCTGTGCAATAGTCAAGGTCATTTTTGTAGAGTTGAAAGACCCTCCAGACCATGCATAATTAATGGTTATTAAAATGCTTGTCTGTTTACAAACTTAGACTTCCGTATGCTGAGCCAGCATGTGCAGACTGCAAAGTTTGCCCCCCTGTCACTGGATTAATGGGTATTAGCTGCCTCACAAATCTGCTCATTTTATCACACACCTTCTGGTGTGGTGTCTGAGCCCCTCCTTGGAGGGCAGCAGATGAAGGATTTGGCAGTGTGGTAAGAGTCTTCCCCAGCACTTGCTCTCCACTGAGGCGCACATGACCACTGCTTTGTTTTTACTCACACGTCTATTTGTGATTTTATACAGGCTGCACTTCCTTTGAAACATGCTGGCTTGGCTGCTTATCTGGCTAATAGATTACGACTGCATGTAACTGAAATGAAAATGACATCTCTTAGGATTCTTCAGATACAGGCTGTTGCTGTCTTGCATTTAGTTGGAACTTTTTATTGTCCTACTGCAGCAACTTTTTTTTGTAACATCAGTGTTACTGATGGGATCTGACCATTCTTTATTAATATTCATCAACTGAAATCTTAGTCACAGATTGCCTCTGAGCCGGCCTACCCTAAACCTGGTTTTGCAGGGTTTTGTATCATTACTTTTCAATTCAGAGGAGACAGAGGTTGGTAATGTACACTGGCTTTATTGACAAAATATCCAACAAACCAACACCAAACTTGGTAATCTCATAAAGGCATACAAAAGTATAACGAAGTCTCAGACTTGAATTACAGGAGATTTCTCGATGCATACAACACGACTGTCCATTTTTAAGTGCTTTGAAATACTCCATATGAGTATTGCACTCTGGAGGAGCCCTGTATCAGACTGAGATGCGGATTCATCTCCTTTATACCAGACTGATGTACATGCTGCCTGCTTTCATTGTGACTGCACTTTCCCTGTATAGACACACACCCAGTGCCATAATCCTAAGGCCGCTGGAGTAACAATGGCCGCCGTTGGGACCTTGATCAATGCCTTTAGCCCCAAGTGCTCCAGGGATACTGGTTGACCCTGTTCTCTGATCCTAAATAGATGAATGAATGTACATGTAATATAACACGGTTACAGCGCCATGTGCCGGGATCCACAGTAGCACAGACACATTGCGAAACCTTAACTCATACTTGGCCGCGGTCACACACTGGCTTAGTTCAGGAGCATCAACGAAATATCTATCACTCAGTCTTTGAGGCAAGAGGAAGGTCTTGGTCATGCCGCCTTCTGCCTTTTGAGCCCGTGACCTGCTTGACACTATCTCACTTCATGATAATGTTAATGGAGGCAGAATTTGACAGTTGAAAGGATTTTGATTTGCAGATTATAGGCCCTGTTCACTATCTACCCCCACGTCCATCAGTCTGCCGGCTGTTATTATTGTTTTTAGTCCCTGCTTCAGTCAAGGACTGGGCATTCGTCAAGGCTTCAGTCTTGGAAACTGCCGGATGGGAGGTAAGCTGGAAGAACTGCCGTGTTGTACAGACTAGGAGAGAGTTGGTAAGCTCTGTGTAATCATGTAGTATTTTGAGGAAACACTCTGATTTAATGCACACTATGGCCATGTGAATGGTCAGGAACAAAGGTACTATTGTTATTTTTTTATTCCCTTTATCATTTATAAAGGTCTTATTTCAATGAAAAGAAGAACCTTGCATAAGGCACATTTTTAAAATATGACTGCGATAGCTGTCACTTTATGGAAAGAATATTTTTGAAGTTCTCATTTTTATTCAGTTTTATATACTGGGAACGCACCAGTATTACATTATTTATACTGTGACAGTTTAATAATTGACCTGTTTTTTGAAGTAAAACTTTTCGAGGAAACTTGGATTAATTGCCTGGCTCAGAATTGTACACACCAACGCATAATAAATTTCAGCATCTGACCCACTGGTTGCAATCACTTCAGTCTCATATTTATTTTTGTTAATTAAAAAAAAATCCCTGTTGTGTGTCACAAATGGCTGCTAAAATGTCAGCCATAAACACAATCTGCCTTGTGTCATGTGCACACCACAGAAGACCCACGACACATCAGTGATTCTCTTTGAATAAAGCAGGTTCGCATGGTTTCAGGCATGATCGCCACCTCGGATCGGGGGGGGGGGGGGGGGCGACGTGCCTGTTTCCAAAACACAGCCTCGATGTCCGGCCTCGTTATATTCTCTCTGGTTATCTGGGAAGGTCTGCCGCTGTTAGCTTGAATCACAAAAAAATATCCATGCTCCTATTTCCCCTGTTTTATACTCAGGTGTGTCTGTACAGACAAGCGTCCTCTCAGCTTGTGTCTTTAACGTCAGCCTGCATTTCCCAAATCAGCCTCCGAAGGTCTGCAGGTACGGCCAGTGGGGTGGGAAGCCGTCGGAGCCCCTAACCCTGGCTGACAGCGACGCGTTGCTGTTTCAAGATGGTGCAAAACAACCCCCCCCCCCCCAGCCTGGGTCCATGGTGGCTCATTGCAGTGACAAAGAGCTAAATGTAGCCTGCCTCTTATCTAGTCCATTAGTGCCGCACTGAAAGCTGTAAGTCCTGCTGTAAATGTGAAAAAAGAGAAATAGGTGGAAAAAATGAAAACACAAATGCTCAGTATAAGCGTCAAAGTTAACAACACTCTTCATAATCTAACAAATGGAAGAATGTCTTCAGGAAACCAAAAACAAACTCATGTAATCAGAATAATTCAGTGAACGCGGTGGTATTTAAAATGTTAATAATTTTCGCAATTAAATTCCCATCATCTGCCCGTGGGCACTGTTAGCTCGTCCTGCCAGGCATGAATCTCTCCAACATGGAGTAATGTCTCATTGATTGGATTTTAAATGACAGGACAGACGGAAGACAGAAGGTCACGGGCATCATTCAGATCTGTGCAGCTTGTCCAGTGATGCTCTCCTGGAACAGATGTGCAGACAGGACAGATGTTTCTGTGATACGGGAGAAGGACTGAGGACACCGCACATGGGTGTCATTGAGCCCCCTGGGCCTGCTTATTGTGTACTTAAATTACAACATAGGAGAAGGGGCTGGATCAGGCAGTGGGGGAGGGGTTACCTCAGGCTGAGGTTTTCCAAGGTAGACCCTTGCATTGATTGGTCCACGATTCGGCAGGGTGACGTTCAGGGCTGGGTGCACGGTCAAATCATCTTCTCAAACTCCGAGTTGGCTTTGCCAGAGTGTGGAAAGGAAGCTCATGAACATCATTCTGATTTCTTCTCTCATCTCTTGCCCTGAATGAGGCCAGCATTCAAACATGGCCTCCTTAGGAGCCGCTGAGGGTGAGCGATGAACCTCCAGCTGTGCAGCATGCTCGACTTTCACATTGCTGATTGTTCTGCTTAATTGTGCTGTCCAGAGCGAGGCTGCCTGCGCCGCAGCCAGAGGTCCGTCACCGTTTCCGTCCCAAATTTTCACACATAAAATAATGATTCTGGTGGATGGTTACGGAGTGAGAACAGTCCGGAATGGCAGGATTCCCCTACGTCTTTGTTGTTTTGGAGCTCTGGCATGAATAGGAATCTCCTTTGAAAACTCAAGATTTATATTTTGCTTTTAAACAGCTTTTATCTACTGCTTTCACCTCTGTCAAGGGGGTGGTTGAGATGAAATGCATTTAGAAATTGTCTGGTTCTATGTAAACAGCAATATTCAGGTTCATTAGGATGCAGATAGCGGTACCTCCTTCCCAAATGCCTCTCCTTTCAGAAAATCATCTTTGTTGGTAATTCAGGAAAATGTTACAGTGAATGTTCATCCCGTGAGGCTGGACAGTAAGGATACAGCGTACTATATAGTGACTTATTACTTTTGGTCCTTTTTAATGTGTGCTTACGGGCGGGGGCGTGGGAGGGGGTCTTGCCTGAAATCCCAAAATAGCTACAGGGAGTCTTGACATTTTCTCCCTATGAAAGACTCACATAGGTAATTCTCTGTTTCTGTCTCTGAGTGCTGGCTCTTTGTCTCCTATGCTTGTCACATATTCCTATTTAATCTACAATACTCAGCATTCTCTGAATGGTAATGCATCTCTCCTGACTGAATGCACACCTTATTTTTACTGCGATCTTGATTGTGTGCCATGGTTTTGTTGGTTTTCTGAAAGCATTGTACTTGCAGCATAGCATTGTGCTGAAAGTAGGCTGTAATTGAAGTGTAATTGGGAATTTGTAATCTAGTTTCACAGTACTGCTAAATGCAGACCGTTGTATCATGATGGTGCAGAAGGTATACTGTCGCTTTTCTAAGTCTATCAATTTAATGAAGGGTGGAACCATTCTGGCTCTGAGGCTGCGGTCACCTGAGACCCAGTTTCACCGCAAGGTTGCATCACAAGCCATGAGTTGTTTTCATCAGCAGTAGCGCTCCAGGCACCAATAAAGAAAGGGAACACAGGGGGCATTTCTGCCTTTTCCTGGGAATAAAGGCCCCTCAATTGCTTTCAGTGACATAAAGATGTGAATATGTGAGATTTATCTGAGCACTTTCCAGCCAGAGACAGGACAGGCTAATGCGTGCACATCGGCCATGAAAGGCATGAGAACCTAAAGGTCCAGCTCTGGAAAGCGAACTTCCAGTTGTGCTGACATTTACGATTTCCTGACTTCCTCTGCATGTGGTTTGCGAGCGGCCCTTAACCCCCCACTTCCCGGGGGATGCCAGTTCTTCATTGGAAATTCAGTGCATGTCCTCCTTAAATAAGCTCGCCTCATGGAGCACTTTGCACTCAGAGTGGGGGGAGGAGGGCGTGAGGGTTCACTAAAACTGCCTGCACTGCACTGCCTGCTACTGGATTCTATTAGCAAATTATTCCTGTGTCCTCTGATTTAATTTACACGCACAGAACTCCAGTGCTTTGATCAGACCCATTTTCAATGACCATGGCTCACAGTTACATCACATCTGTCACTAAGATGATGAATGTCACTACTAGAATGACCAGATACTGTTGTGTGCAATTGAACACTGTTTGTGTCTGGTAGGCCACACCCAAGTATTCTATATTTATCTATATAATCATGCTTTGACAGTCATTTTTGCTTTCTGAGCTGTGGGATTTCATTGGCCAAATATTGTACTGAGGAGTGACTGATTAGTTAATTCACTACTTGATAGATTGATTTTTAGCAATAGGTATTGGAAACAGAATGTAAAGATGTTATATGCATCTATCAGCCCAAGATCCTGCATCAGGCTTCTTCTGTAAGTCTGCATTGAACTTCGGGAACTTTCCCCTCACCACAGGAACATTCTACTGCACACTGCAGACATTAGGAAGAAACAGGAGAATTTCTCTGTAAAAAGCAGTGGGAACAAAAAGCTAAAGAACACCAAAAAGATAAGTTTACGAATCTATTCCCCTACCTCTAATGCAGTACAGGGGCTTGGGGGGGGGGGTGCTGGGGGTAGGACAGGGCACAAGGCAGGGGAATATTTTGGACAGGATGCTAGCCCACTGGAAGGCACACAAACGATATGCAATTGAGAGATTACGTAACCGTTGGAGGAACCCTGTGTAACAGAGGGAGAACGTGGCAGCTCCACATAGACGGAGCGGAGGTGGGTTTCAAATGCCAAACCCTAGAACAATGTTTCCCAACCTGGTCATTGGGGACCCCCAGACAGTCCGAGGGAGCGAAGGTCAGCGGGAGATCGTTCTGATGGGAAATAATTTGGAATGCAAATACATATTCAGTTGAAGTATTGAGTGAGCAATTGGCATGTTTTAACAATTTAATTTCAGGATTTTCCCTATGTTGCCTACAGTATGTTGGATCCCCCCCCCCCCCAGGACCCCTTCCAGAATTAGCGGTTGGAAGGTTGATGGGTGGATTTCAGGATGTTCTTAAATATGTCAAATGAAGATTCACAAGTACATCCAACTGTGACATCACCAGGTGCCCTATTTTTAAATCTAGTGCAACTTTCACATCTCGGTAGAAAAACATTACATACAGTATGGCTTTATGCAGTATGTCACCTTGGTTTTCAACTAGAAAAAATAAAGCAAGAGATCCAAAGATTTCCCTCAGATTTTTCTTCATTTTAGAAAGTCAGTCCCTTTTTCCCTCAGAAAACTCCCCTAAATCCCTAGCTGCAACTCGGGGATTACCGAAAAGTGCTGCATTTGTAGGATCTAAGCTTTGTGCTGTTGGACTGATATGACCGACAGCTGTGCTCTCTTTGAAATCAGTGCTAATGGTTTTAGTTGATTTGCCTCAGTATTTAAGCACTATAGGTATAAGACAGTAGCTATTACATTATCACTGTCCCATCCTCTTTGGTCATGAAGCCAGTGGGGTTCTACCACGTGAAAATCACCCATCCACACATCCAACCACTGACCTGCACCGTCTTATTGGCTTCCCCTTTGTTATTGTCTATTGGCAGCACTGGATGCTGTTCCATTTTGTAGCTGTCACAATGTTTTTGAAGTGAAAAGCTCTTTTAATTTTTTTTTAGTTTTGTAACGTAGTATTTCACTCTTGCTCTATTGCTAACCTGTGCATGTCAGTGTTTACATAAGCTAGCTTCTTCACAGCTGTATGCTGCAGTGCATGGCTCGTACACTGCTTTGGACAAAAGTGCCTGCCAAATGAATACATAGAAATGTAAACAATCAAGACGTTGTACATGCACAACAGTTACACAGATCGTTTGCATGTGATACATGATAATTACAACTTTCTCTGCTGTTAATATGCTCAGAAAAAGTGTGGTGGGCCGTCTGGCAGCAAGACAACAAAAGAGCATAGTTATAGTACTGCAAGATGCATTTTTACACCCTGTCACAAATAATTCTGTTTCTGAATTCCGAGGCGCTAATATCGCTTATTCACTGTAATGTGAAGATTCTGCTCGTTTTCCCGGTGATTGTAATTGGCACAGAGACTTGGTCATTATTTCAGTTTACGTCGGCCAGGTTATGTTTCACGGATCTTATTTCCACCTCAGGGAGCACGACCCCGTTCAGCAAATCGACTCCTCATTTCAAACCTGCACCGCTTCAGCCGCTGAAATCCCCGAAGCTCGCTGGCTCAGGCCAATCGCCGCAACCTCGGTTTCTGTGCTAGTCGGTACCGACAGAGCTGCAAGTGCCCGGGAGACTGCAGGGGGACATAGACGTCGTGCGTTTATTGTGAACCCAGCCGCCGACCTGCCTTGACCCACGAATCGGAGCTTGGACAGCCCAGACAGAATGAGGCTTGTCATGACGGAGGCTGTAACTAGGGCATTAAGGGGAGTCGAGGCTCCAGAGAAGCGGGGAGCTGGAAGGGGGTGTTTTATCGGGTGAGGGATTTCTGTACTACTGAGGTGTGCATGCAAATCTCACACTTACTACTTTAATTGTTTTTTTTTTTTTAATCATTTAAGCCTGTATGTGTCTCTTGGTTCCTGCAAATTACACATCCACAAGCCTCTGGCTAATAAGCCCCCCCGCTCTCACTCGCCCGTCTTGTGGTTTTATGGTTCGATTCTGTCTGAAGTGAAGTCTGAGTAATTGCTACTAATGACAGCGGGTCAGTACTGAGATTAAGAACTAGGAACAGTGAAAGAGCCAGAGGCTTCTGATTAAATCTCATTTCCTTTTAATTGAAAGAAGACTGGTGGATCTACGGAGTTCCACCTTCTCCTGCTCTCATTAGCAGAGGCGTGTCCTTCTCTCTGCTGCTGTCCCTGACTAGCCTAGTTTTGCAGACGAGTCATCAGTCACGCTGCTGTTTGTCTGCTGTCTGGCAGTCCTGCTCATTCACTCACACCTTTGCTTACCCTTCCAGGGCTCGCCCTTCCATACGGTCACTGGTCACTGACGCTCACTAACCTGCTTACTTACTCCCAGTTATTCAGCCACTCCTTTGCTCCCTAACATCTCTACATACTAGGCTAGACATGTGTCTGCCTGTTAACTTGTTTTCTTGCACAGATGATTGCTGAATTTTCCATTTACCTCTTACTGTTGCTCACCGACAGTCTTATTGACCAGACACATTTTGTGCTACATATCTGTGAACAGTGGGACTCGTTTTGTAGGGCCGTTGCTTCACACCTGTAACTTTGGGTGTTTGACCCACACTGTGTGCATCTGGACTTCGCATATTCCCCCTCAGTCCAAATGCATGTGGTTAGGTGGATTGTTATCTCTAGTTGTGTGTGTGAAGCATTTCATCTAGTAAAAATTAAGACTTTTCAGTGTATTTTGAATTGCTTCTGAATGGTAATATGAACTCATGCACAAAAACAATTTCCTTCCCCCAAACATCTTCTCGGTGGAATGGAAGATATATGGTGTAAAAAAAGTATGGACAGAAAAAGAATGTCATGGGAAACGTTTTCCTGTAAATACTGTGATGTGCAACCCCTTGGTTTGTGTTGCGTTTCTTTTGAGTTCTTCAGGCATTGTAGCGTTAGGCATGACCTTGTGTTTCTCAAGTCTGACGGCTGTTTCTGAGACTGTTTCCCTTCTCTTATTTGTAGTTGTGCCCTCGAGCCCTTGTGTTCCTGTATTTTCAAGGCTGTCTGTTCCTCTATTGCTGCAGGCTGTGCCTTCAAGGCCTTGTGGCTTGGTGATAGTGGCTCCGCCCACTTTACATGAGTTCCCAGCCATAATGCTAGGGGAAATGTCTGATGTCACTGACATTTTCTGACAGTTGTTAACCACCCCCCCCCCCCATATCACCTGTGGACTTGCCTGAGGGGTTGACATTTGTCTGGTACAACCCAAAAAATCTCTTCCAGAAAGTATGCAAAGTGAAACATTGGAAGAGAACTGATTGTGTAGCACCAGAGGAAGAAGCCCCGTAGGACTGGCCGCAGTATGTTTTGTCGCCATGGACACGCCTCAGATAGAGGTGCCAGTCAGAATAAGCACTGCTTCAGTCTAACACTGAAAGAACAGAAGCAAAGATTGTGGGAGCTTGAATATTAACTTTGTTAATATTAAAAATTACAGTTAAATTCAAATAAAAAATTGAATCAAAAACTACAATAGTACTGCGATGGGTTGTTCCCTACCTTACGCCCGTAGCCTCCGGGATAAACTCCAGACCCCCCGCGACCCTGGTTAGGATACGTACTTTCAGAAAATGGATGAACTACAGTAGTAATCCATTTATTGTTCGTTCTTTGGATTTTCCGGTTCAAAACCAAATCGGGAAAACAAGAATACTGCGGCATTTTTTGTTTTTTCTGTTTTAAAATCAGAATGGGAAAACTGTAAATCACGTTTTTTCTTTCGTTTTTGTGACATTTACGGTAAATCCAGGGGATGCTGGACATGTAACATATAACCTCCTATAAACACTTTTTTAATATTATAACATTTGCAGTGCCAAGTCTGGAAACACCTACCCACAGAAAGCTTTATATGTACTGTTCTTTACATTTTAGGATAATTACAAAGACATCAAAACTATAAAATAACATATCTCTGCTGAAAAAACAGCACAGACCAGCATAGCTGTTTACCAGCATGACCAGTATAATGCATGCTGGTTATACCAATATATGTTGAGTTTTGGTGCTAGTGGACCAGCATGATTAATGAAATATTGCTGGAGGACCAGTTTCATGTGCAGATAGAGCAGGTCCACCAGCTACGTCAGCTCCAAACCAGCTTAGATAGTATATACAGACGCTTCTCTACTTACGGACTTTAAACTTATGAACTTTCAGACATACGAATGAAGAGGACTGTAAGTCCAAATTGTGTTCCTTGGGCTCCTGTTTCCTGTCCGCAACATAATTTTTTTTCCCACCCAGTATGACCTCTGGCCGCTACTCCCGCAACGTATGGGCATAACGGGTGTACTCCCAGCATCCCAGTTCTTTGTACTTGCGTATACCATTAAAATGATGTTGAATAACGACTTACGAACATTTCAAGTTATGAACGCCCGTTTGGAACGTAACTCATTCGTAAGTAGAGGAGCGTCTGTATATGCATACACACACACACACACACACACACACACACACACATGCTACAAGGCTGCCTACAAAGGAGAGTGATATCGTCTCATCACATGACCTGGCCACCTGACCTAAGCACAGTAGAAATGGTTTTGGAGGAGTTTGATCAGATAGTGAAGACAAAGTGCTCAGCATATATATGGGGGATATCCTAAGGACAGCTGGAAAATCATCCCAGGAGGCGACCTCATGGAACTGGTGTAGAGGAGACAGTAGGGTCAGCCAGTCCCTGGAGCAACTGGAATTGAGGGTCTTGCTCAATAAATGGTGAGATCATTTTGCCGATCATGGGATTTGAACCAGCAACATTCTGATTACCAGCCCACAGAGCTGCCCCACCCCACCCACAAAATAATTTTTTAAATGCTTTTTTGGTCAGTGCATAAGCCATATCCCTGCTGAAAATAAACAGCATAGACCAGTATGATTTTCACGCTACAGTAGGTGAAGCTGGTTTGGTGCTGGTGTAACTGGTGGAGCAGCATATCTGTACTGGTCTGCCTGCACATGAAGCTGGTCCACCAGCAATATTTCATTAATGATGTTGGTCCACTAGCACCAAAACACAACATATGCTGGAATAACCAGCATGCATTATGCTGGCCATGCTGGTAACCAACAGAAGCTCTGCTGGTCTATGCTGTTTTTTCAGCAGGGACATACTATATTGTAGTTTTAATGTCTTATATGTTACATTGACTGGCATCCCCTGGATTTACAGTAAATATCACAAAAATGAAAAAATAACGTGATTTATAGTTTTCCCATTTGGTTTTAAAACAGAAAGCCTGTTTTTTCTTTTCCTGTTATTCCTTTTTCCCGTTATGACAGTTAAAACAGAGAAAAACACTGCAGTTTTTTGTTTTTCTAATTTGGTTTTGAAATGGAAAATTAAAAAAAAATACACAGATTAATAGTGTCTATACTGTGCTTATGAGACAGATATGGCTCCATTGAAGTATTGAACATTTGTGTTTTATGATTCAATGTGTTACATTTTAAAAATTTCCCTTTAACCTAAGCTGCCTGTTTTCAAGAAGAAAGTGTATTTTTGTTCTGAAACTGCCATTATTATTTTTTTAAGTTCAGAATTCTTTTTTACCAGGTGTTCACACCATAAAACATTCAAATAACCTCAGATGTTACCAGAAATAAGACAAATTGAGTCCATTGATGTCTGTTACAAGTGATTTATGTGATTCAGGTTGAAATACATCATTCTCTATATGGTGGGGAGTTTATTGAAAGTGAAGATAGAATACAGAGACCAGACAGTACAGAGAATATGTAATGCAGTATATTATGCTTTGTTATGTTATGCTATGTTTGGTGTTCTGTTCAGTAGTAAAATTTAAAATATCAATATACAGTTCATTAACAATTAAATGAAAATGTACAATATTCTATGTAACTGATTTCTGTATTTCCTTTTCGCATGTGTTCTGGCTGGATTATCTCCAAACACTGGGTCTCAACTCACCTACCAGGTAAGAAACAGCTATATTTATAAGCTACTTCTCTGTTTCTGTGCAGTTTGGCTGATCTGCATGTCACATGAAAATATTAGTTCTTGAATCGAAAAATGCAAGATGCACAAACTTCCATTTGATCGAAATCCACAGTTCTGTATGCCTCAAAAATGAGGTCTGGGCCAATGGGAAATTAATTGTTTAAATGACTAAATCAGCCTCTAGCCTCTTCTTGATGCCATTCTCTTTAGTATATTTGTAAACAACTAGAGTTATTTTCCCGCTGAAACACCACTGAAACAGCACTGTGAATTTGCAGTCCAGAACATTAATAAGGCTTTTAAATGCATTTTGACAGCAGTGATTGTCTTGAAGCTCATTGTCCTTCAGGCTTTGAATTTTCATTTCGAAACGACTTGCACAAAAATGCATCTTTGGAATTTCATTAGCAGTTATCATGCTCATTCCAGCCAAACCCTACCTAAACAGAGCCACACAACTGGTTAAATTATTAAAATTATACTGTGATTCCATCAGTATTTTTCAGTGCTGGGATCCATGTATTACCCATCTGTCTGTTACTGTACAAATCTATCTTTGAACCTCTTATCCAAATCAGGCTAATTAAGCCTGTCATTAATAATAAATATACAATAGGTTCAAGGTGTGAAAACAAATACTTATTAGCTGAATCCCTTCTAAGAGGGGATAACATGACAGTGTTGTCCTCTTCTCATCAAGTCACATGACATCATCATCATGCTACTTCCTTCAAGACACAGTCCATATGGATGTTTTGGTACCAAGTGCTATGGAATTTTGTGCCATCCGCGCTTTTCCCGGATGGACAGAGCTGTAGCAGATGTTTCTGGGAAGAAGAGTGGCGTTTTCAAAAAGATTTTTAGGTTGTGTTACTTCATCTTGATCTTATGTTGATAAATATGTTGTCACTCGTGAGGTGTGATCCGTGATGTTTGGGAGTTTGAACAGTCAATTTAAGCCTTTCAAGGAGAAAAAAAATAAAACGGCCAACTCAATCTAGTATGGACGTGGTTGTGAGTCACAATGAATCAGGAGAACATCTATTCTACTGACAGGGGTGTCCCAATACTTATTTTGAAAAGTGTGAATGCATTATGAACAGTGAGGATTCATTAATCTTTATAACTTCAAGTGAAACAGCTGTTGGTGTTCATACTCTGGCAATATAAGGGACAAGCATTTGCCCACTTGCTGAATTTGAACGCCTAGTCAGATAAATAAAACAGGAGCAGCAGATATGATAAATGACCACACAGGTTATCTAAGCAGGTGTTTCAGCGTCAAGCCAACCCACACACATGCTCATGCACATATACAAAAAGAGCTGGGTGTGAGGAATAACAAATTATTGGATGACGCATCTGACGTACGAAGCATGACGCATCTGACAACCGAAGCCATGTTACTTTGAAGTGACGAGTGAGACACTGCATATAGGTAGAAGCTGCAGTCTGTGACTCAGTACTGCACTTTACAAGTCCTAAAAACTTCCTTATATGTTTGTAAATTTACTTGTGCTTCAGGAAGTCTCTTCCCCTGACTGACCCACAGCATTTTTTCTGGTGGTTTGCTAGCCTCCAGTATAAGGTTACAGCATGTCACACGTCACGTGTGCTGTTCGTAGAAGTGTTTGTTGATCATGGAGACTCTGATGCACAAAATTCATTATATTCCTGATTATATTTCCATTGTTGACACGCTAGGCGCACATACCCGCACAAACTCTGATATTTTCTTGTTTTTCTGATATGGGGTTGTTCTGTATGTGAGTGCGCCCCCTGTGGGCTATTCTTATTGTAATGGCTGAAGCTTCATTGATCATCCTGTGAATTATGCACATCTTCTATTAAGCTGTGATTTGTTTCCTAAAATTGAGTGAATGCATTTCCCAGAGTGACAAACTGTTTTTGACCATTATTTCAAAATATTTATAAAGCAGTTCACACAAAGCACCCTGGCACAATACACGAAAACAATAGGATTTTCCTTATTGATTACCAAGTACATAGTCCTGTGGGCCTAAACCCTATCCAATGCAGTACAGGAAACAAGGTGGGGGACACTCTGGAGAGGATGACAGTCCATTGCAATGCACTGATACAGAATGACCAATTCTGAGACATCAATTTACATATATCTGTCACAGTAGAAGGAAACCTGCACAAACCTGGGAAGATGATACAAACTCAACACACACAGCGCTAGAGGCAAGACTGAAACTGTCAGCCCTGGAGGTGTTGGACGGGAGTGCTTTTGTCGGAGCGGCCATGTATTTCCTGACCAGTTTGAGTTCAGAAACTGACCTTATTTTTCATTTCCTGTTTTTGGTGAATAATCCAAGCTGCAGCCACAGTGTCTTCCGGGATTGCCTACTAAGTCGATCGGCCAAAAAGTCATCATTTCACATTTATATTTGTTATTTACCTGTGGTGAAAAGAGTGATAGGTGACAACACAACAGATGCGGAGTGTACACAATGCAGAAAACCACTTGACATTTTGATTTCCAGAAGGTGGATATTATCATAGACTCTTTGGAAACAAAAGTAGGACATTTTAGACCCATGCCGGTGTAGCCATTCATCACTTCAATCATGCGACTCCAACTTCTTTCTGTGAACGATTACTATTTCTGTGTCAGTGTGGCCCTTTAAGAATCCCTGAGCGAAATGCTTATGATTACTGAGTGCTTGGTGATTATGGTACATGCCTGCCTTTGAATGCTGGCCTTTCCGCCAATCACTGCCTTCCATCTATAGCAATTTCATGATTCAGGGAAATGAGTCACCAGCCCCAGCAGCACCTCAGATGTTAAACTGTGAAGGAGCATGGGGTTGCATGAATCCAACTTTTGCCTCACACCTATACTTTTCATCGTGTGTCAAGCTCTTATTGCCCCACTTCTGGAAATTTTGTATAATAAACCCTTTTATACAACCACATATTCATGATCTGCTCAAAACATATATGATAATAATAGAACAAAAGCAGCAGTGGTAATATCTGGACTAACACTGCTCTCTGTTGGTCAGAAAATGTAATGCTACAATGGGTAGGAGTTTTGCAATGTCCTTTTCGCTTTGCATCATTAGCGTTTTTAATGAGAAATGATTTCTATCTGTTGTATTTTATCGTTTAGGCTCTATTCTGACATCAGTCATGAAGAGAGGGACTGGTTTTGGTGGTAGAGAAGCTTTTTTAGGGTGACTTTCAAGTCAAATCAAGTGTTACTGTTTCTTTTCATTCTTTTTTTCTTTTCATTCTTTTACAGCTGAGATTTGTGTAGCTGGCAGTTATTTGGGCAGCAGGTCACGAGTGAGCATCAAATATTAGAATAGCAGCCTGCATTTACCCATTTCTACAGTGTGATTTGAAGCAGTTTCAGGCATGGCTATACATAAAGTGTAACCTGGACACGGTGAGTTCTATGTGGATTAAATTGAAAATACCATGTAAAAGCCTTTTTTCGATGGATCATCCAAGAAAGTGAAAAGCACAGGTCTGCCTTGCTAATGATATAATCACACATTCGGTGTTACCCCAGCTACTGGCATTTTGACAATTACACAGCAGATATTTGAAGTCAGAAAATGTATCAATAACAGTGAATGTCAAATGTCAAGTGAGTCAGAGTAGTTGGTTTAATGTAGATTGTTGGACGAATGGACTTCACTGGGAATGATACAACTGTAGTGACAAATTGAGTGCATATTGACTGCAACTGCACAGCTGTCGTGGCATCCACAAGAGGGAGACAAAGGCCTCTGTAAAAAAACAAAGGGCATTGACATACGCTGTATGATATCTTAGGGTATCAGAATATCTCGCATTTATATGACTCATTAATGGGATTGAGAACAGATTTATTCCATCCATTTTCTGAAACCGCTTAATCCCAACTGGAGTCGCGGAGGGGACCGGAGCCTATCCTGGGAACAAGGGGCACAGATGGGAACCAACCGCAGGGCGCACACACTCACAGGGCCAATGTAGACTCACCAATCAACCTATCCTGCACGCTTTTGGACCATGGGGGGAAACCGGAGCCCCCGGTGAAAACGCACACGAACATGGGGAGAGCGTGCGAACTCCATACAGGAAGGACCCGGGCCGTCTCGCTGTGAGGCAGCAGTGCTATCCACTGCGACACCCTAGTTCTTTTCTTTAAGATCAAAAGAAGGTGCCATTGTGAATGTCTTTTGTTGGTCAATTCTGGTGTGGTTATGACAATAGAATGAGCAAAACATTGACCAATACTGAAAAATGAGCCTTGGGAAGGTAAAAGGATGTTTATGAATATAACTTTGTAGTATCACACAAAGTGATCATATGGATAAAAAGGAAATTACCTTCTCCATTCATCTCTTTTATGTCTTGAGAGAGAAGTGTCAGTATGGCGTCACTGGGCCAGTAGGTCCAGAAGGTTATGCCATGTGCAGACTCTCCCCATCCCAACACGCACAGTTTAAAAACCCTATACTGAAAAAAATCACTGTGGTGGTCAGCTATGTATAGATGCAAAATACTGAAATGCAGTGACCCGTCATGGCGTACACAGAGTATCCTGCAAGGTGCATATCTGTCGTGCAGTGTGACATTCTCACGGTAATAGCAATAGCTGTAATTACCGGCCGATCGGGATTATTGTAATGATCCTTTTGCTTTGTGACTGAGCCATACGGTTACGCTCTCCGCACTGTCCACAGCATGCACCCCAGGAATGACGGTGCCCCCCCTCCCCCCCATCACTGATGCGGTATGGGTGAAACCATGGGGAGAACAAAATTTATGCACAGAGGAGAGGTGTGATGCTGCCCCCCACCCCCCATCCCTGGAGTTATGCTTAATTATCCTCAACAGTGAGGTCATTAGTATAAAAGGATGGGTTCCTTTCTTTGTTTGGAACATGAAATATTTATACGAACACAGCGTTTACATAGTTTTGTGGTCTGGGCTGAACTGCTGTCGTGTTAATGATTTGGTAGAGGCTGGAGTTGTAAGCGTTTTAATTTTTCAGTGCATGGAAATGGCCGATGCTGTTGTTTTCTGTATGTTTTATACTAATTTAAAAACAATCAGAAAGAAATGTTAAACTGGTCAATTTTTAAGTACTTTCCAGTGTTTCATGCACTTTAAAAGCAACGTTAATTTTTATGCAACATCATTAACAAGAACAATCTCATGATTAGGATGATATTTGTAGGAGGTGGATAAACTCCATATATTCTGTATCCAGCTCAGTAAAGGCTCAAAAAAAAACTGCAAAGAAACAATATGAAAAATACAGAAGAGTAGAAAAGGACAGATTCAAGCCTGCAAATAGAATGAACAAGACAGAACATCTGGTTCATTATAAACGGCTATTGGGAAAAGTCCTGGCTGTGCTACTGGGCAGAAGAATCTCCATGTGCTTGACCAAATTAAACCTGACATTAGTCACAGTGTTTCCCAAGCCAGTCCTCAGGGAGCCCCAGACAGTCCACTTTCCTGTGCCTAAGCACGTCAGTCTGCCTGAAGGATAAGCTCTTTGTGACTAATGCCTGAAAAGCCCATCGCTTCGGCCTGTGGAGTAGCATTAAGGGTTACCCGGCACAATCTGGTTCATGAAGAGGCTGGAAGCGTGCTTTAGTCTCTCCCAGTTTGTTGTCACCACACAGAGAATTGCTTACATATACATTTACATATTTAGCAGACACTTTTGTCCAAAGCAGCATCCAAATGAGGCAGATAGTTTATTGTAATTATACATGATGTCAAGGAGTTAACTAGGCATAAGTGCAGCTATGCTGAGCTTCTAATGCAGTGTTTCCTAACCCAGTCCTCAGGGAACCCCGGACAGTCCACGTTTTTGCTCCCTCCCAGCTCCCAGCCAATCAGGAACACAGAATACCTGGTACAGGTGTGCTGGGAGCTGGACTGCCTGGGGTTCGCTAAGGACTGGGTTGGGAAACACTGTTCTAATGAATGCTCTAAAAATGTATTAAAATGTATTTAGACCAGGAGCTAAACATTTACTTCTAACAATAAAACTAGTACTTAAAGTTTTAAGGCCAAAACGTGGAGAAATCCACCCGTCCTCTTCATGGTCTCCCATCTCTGCACAGGAAATACGCCACACAGACACAGCACTGCTCATCAGCTTGGAAGGCCTCCACCTAGTGGATGATGCAGAGATAACACACCGTTAACATAATACAAAAATAAAACAAAATAAAATGGTCCATACCTAGTATATTAATTTTGCTCTGGGTTATTCAAGCTGGAAAGGAGGAGGCCATTAAAAGGTGTGCCGGATGAATTTAGTGTTGCACTAAGGTCTTAAAAATATCCAAGCAGGGGGACCTAGAACATTATCTAATTCAGGTCAATTGGCAAAACCTCCATTTCTACAAACTACTGTACCTGTGAAACCCACTCACTCATCTTACTGACTGTTAGGTTTTGCCACAAAGTTAAAATATTTTTACTTTCAGGGGCTGCATAATATACAGTCAGTCCTGCTACAACGTGTGATGATATAGCACAGATCTGTTCTAATGCGATAGATATATTAGTATCCAAGTCCCATACGACGCGGAATCACATTCGTGTGATTTTTAGTCAGCAAGAAAGACACTATATGAACTACAACATGATACGGTCTTAGCGAGAAACACTATTTGCACGCAAAAAGAGCTATTCAAGTGAATGCACATTTCATGAATGAATTGTTCTTTTCAACCGTTTCTTTTGAGTGAACTGTCCTTCATGTTACCTTCAGTGCCCCTCTGCCTACCGTATTCCCTTGCATTTGTGCTGTGTGCATGCCTGGCCGCATGGTGGCTGAAGCTCCCTACCCCCGACTAGATGGTACTCTGTTAGAAAAAGGGCTCTAAGCTTGTCCCAAAGTCAACCAAGAGCACCAGTTGAAGAGGTAATTCCTGTGAGACTCATAAGACCCATAGAAGATGTTTATGATATAATTTATTGAAGTATTATTATTATTACTTCTTATTTAAAATACATTTATTTACATTAATGGCCAGTGGTATCACTGTCTTTATAGTTTAATTCATTTTGTTTGGCATAAAATAGTAAGTTTTGGAGTCACATTTCCCTGTCCCTATTTTTCCGTTGGATATGTATGTTTTAGTAAGCAATTTTAGTGAACATGAGGTTTTTCAGGAACGCATTAGTCGTGTTGTAGAAGGACTAGCCGTACTTACTGCGTTGTAACCAGGGGTTAAATCAGAATCAGAAAGGAAGGGGAGCCCTATTAGGTATAGAGCCGAAGGTGGGGGGGGCACCCTAGACGAGCGTCACCGGTAGTGTCCCCACTCCGAGGCAAAGTGAAATTGGCTATGAAGTCAGTGCCCCCTCAGAAGCTGACCCCCTCAGTGGCCACCTATGTCACCGATAGGAATGACCAGCCTTAGATGGCTTAAATGGCTTTTCACTACAAGTAATATGCTTGATTTTTCATTTGAAATGTCCCCATGAATATACTTTAAAATATCAAGTTATAGTTATGAATTGCTCCTTACACACCATACCTTTGTCTAGATAGTATATGAAGTTTTGAAAGCAATACAATAAGCGAAATGCGAGGTGTGATTCGGACATATAGGAGGCGGAGCTGGGCTATGGTAAGGTGTGATTCAGACATAAAGGAGGCGGAGCTGGGCTATGGTAAGGTGTGACTCGGACATAAAGGAGGCGGAGCTGGGCTATGGTGAGGTATGATTCAGACATAAAGGAGGCGGAGCTGGGCTATGGTAAGGTGTGACTCGGACATAAAGGAGGCGGCGCTGGGCTATGGTGAGGTGTGATTTGGACATAAAGGAGGCGGCGCTGGGCTATGGTAAGGTGTGATTCAGACATAAAGGAGGCGGAGCTGGGCTATGGTAAGGTGTGTTTCAGACATATAGGAGGCGGAGCTGGGCTATAGTGAGGTATGATTCGGACATAAAGGAGGCGGAGCTGGGCTATGGTAAGGTGTGTTTCAGACATATAGGAGGCGGAGCTGGGCTATGGTGAGGTGTGATTCGGACATAAAGGAGGCCGCGCTGGGCTATGGTGAGGTGTGATTTGGACATAAAGGAGGCGGCGCTGGGCTATGGTAAGGTGTGATTCGGACATAAAGGAGGCGGCGCTGGGCTATGGTAAGGTGTGTTTCAGACATATAGGAGGCGGAGCTGGGCTATGGTGAGGTGTGATTCGGACATAAAGGAGGCGGAGCTGGGCTATGGTAAGGTGTGTTTCAGACATATAGGAGGCGGAGCTGGGCTATGGTGAGGTGTGATTCGGACATAAAGGAGGCGGAGCTGGGCTATGGTAAGGTGTGTTTCAGACATATAGGAGGCGGAGCTGGGCTATGGTGAGGTGTGATTCGGACATAAAGGAGGCGGCGCTGGGCTATGGTGAGCAATGATTCGGACATAAAGGAGGCGGCGCTGGGCTATGGTGAGGTATGATTCGGACATAAAGGAGGCGGAGCTGGGCTATGGTGAGGTATGATTCGGACATAAAGGAGGCGGAGCTGGGCTATGGTGAGGTATGATTCGGACATAAAGGAGGCGGAGCTGGGCTATGGTGAGCAATGATTCGGACATACAGTAAAGGAGGCGGCGCTGGGCTATGGTGAGGTGTGATTCGGACATAAAGGAGGCGGAGCTGGGCTATGGTAAGGTGTGATTTGGACATAAAGGAGGCGGAGCTGGGCTATGGTAAGGTGTGTTTCAGACATATAGGAGGCGGAGCTGGGCTATGGTAAAGTGTGATTCGGACATAAAGGAGGCGGAGCTGGGCTATGGTGAGCAATGATTCGGACATAAAGGAGGCGGCGCTGGGCTATGGTGAGGTATGATTCGGACATAAAGGAGGCGGCGCTGGGCTATGGTGAGGTATGATTCGGACATAAAGGAGGCGGCGCTGGGCTATGGTGAGCAATGATTCGGACATAAAGGAGGCGGCGCTGGGCTATGGTGAGGTATGATTCGGACATAAAGGAGGCGGCGCTGGGCTATGGTGAGGTGTGATTCGGACATAAAGGAGGCGGAGCTGGGCTATGGTGAGATGTGATTCAGACATAAAGGAGGCGGAGCTGGGCTATGGTGAGCAATGATTCGGACATAAAGGAGGCGGCGCTGGGCTATGGTGAGGTATGATTCGGACATAAAGGAGGCGGAGCTGGGCTATGGTAAAGTGTGATTCGGACATAAAGGAGGCGGAGCTGGGCTATGGTGAGCAATGATTCGGACATAAAGGAGGCGGGCTGGGCTATGGTGAGGTATGATTCGGACATAAAGGAGGCGGCGCTGGGCTATGGTGAGGTATGATTCGGACATAAAGGAGGCGGCGCTGGGCTATGGTGAGCAATGATTCGGACATAAAGGAGGCGGCGCTGGGCTATGGTGAGGTGTGATTCGGACATAAAGGAGGCGGAGCTGGGCTATGGTAAGGTGTGATTCAGACATAAAGGAGGCGGCGCTGGGCTATGGCGAGGTGTGATTCGGACATAAAGGAGGCGGCGCTGGGCTATGGTGAGGTGTGATTCGGACATAAAGGAGGCGGAGCTGGGCTATGGTGAGGTGTGATTCAGACATAAAGGAGGCGGAGCTGGGCTATGGTGAGCAATGATTCGGACATAAAGGAGGCGGAGCTGGGCTATGGTAAGGTGTGATTTGGACATAAAGGAGGCGGCGCTGGGTTATGGTAAGGTGTGTTTCAGACATATAGGAGGCGGAGCTGGGCTATGGTAAAGTGTGATTCGGACATAAAGGAGGCGGAGCTGGGCTATGGTGAGCAATGATTCGGACATAAAGGAGGCGGCGCTGGGCTATGGTGAGGTATGATTCGGACATAAAGGAGGCGGCGCTGGGCTATGGTGAGGTATGATTCGGACATAAAGGAGGCGGCGCTGGGCTATGGTGAGGTGTGATTCGGACATAAAGGAGGCGGCGCTGGGCTATGGCAAGGTGTGATTCAGACATAAAGGAGGCGGAGCTGGGCTATGGTGAGGTGTGATTCGGACATATAGGAGGCGGAGCTGGGCTAAGGTACGGTGTGATTCAGACATAAAGGAGGCGGAGCTGGGCTATGGTAAGGTGTGTTTCAGACATATAGGAGGCGGAGCTGGGCTATGGTGAGGTATGATTCGGACATGAAGGAGGCGGAGCTGGGCTATGGTGAGCAATGATTCGGACATAAAGGAGGCGGCGCTGGGCTATGGTAAGGTGTGATTTGGACATAAAGGAGGCGGCGCTGGGCTATGGTAAGGTGTGATTCAGACATAAAGGAGGCGGAGCTGGGCTATGGTAAGGTGTGTTTCAGACATATAGGAGGCGGAGCTGGGCTATGGTAAAGTGTGATTCGGACATAAAGGAGGCGGAGCTGGGCTATGGTGAGCAATGATTCGGACATAAAGGAGGCAGCGCTGGGCTATGGTGAGGTATGATTCGGACATAAAGGAGGCGGCGCTGGGCTATGGTGAGGTATGATTCGGACATAAAGGAGGCGGCGCTGGGCTATGGTGAGGTGTGATTCAGACATAAAGGAGGCGGAGCTGGGCTATGGTGAGGTGTGATTCAGATATAAAGGAGGCGGAGCTGGGCTATGGTGAGCAATGATTCGGACATAAAGGAGGCGGCGCTGGGCTATGGTGAGGTGTGATTCAGACATAAAGGAGGCGGAGCTGGGCTATGGTGAGCAATGATTCGGACATAAAGGAGGCGGCGCTGGGCTATGGTAAGGTGTGATTTGGACATAAAGGAGGCGGCGCTGGGCTATGGTAAGGTGTGATTCAGACATAAAGGAGGCGGAGCTGGGCTATGGTAAGGTGTGTTTCAGACATATAGGAGGCGGAGCTGGGCTATGGTAAAGTGTGATTCGGACATAAAGGAGGCGGAGCTGGGCTATGGCAAGGTGTGATTCAAACATAAAGGAGGCGGAGCTGGGCTATGATTCGGACATAAAGGAGGCGGAGCTGGGCTATGGTGAGGTATGATTCGAACATAAAGGAGGTGGAGCTGGGCTATGGCAAGGTGTGATTCAGACATATAGGAGGCGGAGCTGGGCTATGGTGAGGTATGATTCGGACATATAGGAGGCGGAGCTGGGCTATGGTGAGTTATGATTCGGACATATAGGAGGCGGAGCTGGGCTATGGTAAGGTGTGATTCAGACATAAAGGAGGCGGAGCTGGGCTATGGTGAGGTATGATTCGGACATAAAGGAGGTGGAGCTGGGCTATGGTGAGGTATGATTCGGACATAAAGGAGGCGGAGCTGGGCTATGGTAAGGTGTGATTCAGACATAAAGGAGGCGGAGCTGGGCTATGGTGAGGTATGATTCGGACATAAAGGAGGTGGAGCTGGGCTATGGTGAGGTATGATTCGGACATATAGGAGGCGGAGCTGGGCTATGGTAAGGTGTGTTTCAGACATAAAGGAGGTGGAGCTGGGCTATGGTGAGGTGTGATTCAGACATAAAGGAGGCGGCGCTGGGCTCAGCTATGCTCCATCTATGTTAAACCCTGATCGTAACATTTACATTGTACATTTTATTGCAACATTTACAGAGGATACATATACTTCTTAGAAATCTCCAAATAGCTCTTTGGGGTTTTTTTTCAATTAGTCAACTATCGGTGAGGCATAACGGTTCTGTATAATACTGAAGACCTAAACCTAAAAGGTTAAAAACTGCGAGGTAATTTGCTTTATCCTGTCGTATAGGAAGGTTCAATTTTCACAGCGTACTTGAAATACATAACAAATACACGATTAATGACTGCTAGTTATGGCTGTAAGTATTGCTGCCACAGAAGGCCATCAGTAACGTCATTAATTGGTCACGGAGTCGAGCAGCTAAGGCAGAATGTTCCCATCACCTTCCCTTGTGACTTTGTAAAGGTTTCCATGCAGCATTCACAGCTGAAGAATGACTGCCTGCATCCATTCATCCATTTTCTGTAAACACTTATTTAATGCAGGGACACGGTGAGCCTGGGGTGTCTACTTCAGGAAGTGCAGGATACCCTTGATAGGATGCAGTCCATCACAGAAGGCACGAGCACACACACACACACACACACACACATCCTAAGAGTGATGCAGACACTGTTTTTTCTCAACTCGTGTCATGAGAGGAAACCCACGTGAATATAAAGAGAAGATTTATCAGAGCAGAAATTAACCCCCCTAAATTTCCTCATATTTTGAAAGACTTGATGTATGTGCATATAGCAGACTTTTCATAGCTTACTGGTCGCTTGGTTTAAACTTGACCTTTTTACTGGCAATGAACTGAGAACATTCAAATAACTTTTTTTTCCCCAAAATGAATTATTTTGAATGATGCAAAATTAATTATTTTGATGCTGTGGGAACTGAAAACTTCCCATCTGAGTGCTTTGCTGAAATTCAGACTGATTTATTACAGCATTCCAGAGCAACTAAAATAAGCAGTGAATTAACAGAAACAAGCATAATTCCATAATTTATCAAAGCTAAATTACCATCATTTGTCAATTAGTTTATGAAATACTAGTGTCACCGTCTGCTTGATTGATGACGGGTGAAAGGAATGCTCAGGAATGGCCAAAATGAGACTCTGTCTTTTTCAAACTCTTATTATTATCATTATTATTCATAATTTTTAAAGTATGAACAAATGTTTATTAACTGACTGAATTCTAGTTGAACTTCACCCAGAAAAGTTACTTGTATTTCTGGTTTGAACATTTGGCTCATTTTGGTTTTTCGCTCGTGAAAAAAGGGCACATTCTTCTGTCTGACGTTCAGCTGGCTCTTGGCCTTGTGATGGAGTCAGCAGCGACCATGTGGACATCCCTGGGAGGGCCAGAGTCAGTTGGTTAATTGAGTTCAGCTTCTCATCCAGCAAAGGGTCACCTTGACGTTGGAAAGGCAGAGGATGATGCCCTGTACGGCGTTCTCATTCAGATCACGTTATTCTGATTTTTTTATGGTGGGGGCTATAATCCATTCAGAAGGGCCAACCTTATTATTAGCTAATGATATGTTTTGAATTGATGAGTGACAGGAGAGGAGGCACTCCAGGGGCCAATCAGCTTTCAGTTGTGACCAGTGCCCCTGCCAAGCCACCCCTGTATATGCAACTGGGGTCCAGACCTGGATTTGTATCCTACCATGACCCCACACCCGTTTTCTTTTTGCCGAAACAACACCACAATACTAAGCACTGTCTCCCCTCCCGCACCCCGAGTGCCTGCCTGCCTCCCCTCCCGCACCCCGAGTGCCTGCCTCCCCTCCCCTCCCGCACCCCGAGTGCCTGCCTCCCCTCCCGCACCCCGAGTGCCTGCCTGCCTGCCTCCCGCACCCCGAGTGCCTGCCTGCCTCCCCTCCCGCACCCCGAGTGCCTGCCTCCCCTCCCCTCCCGCACCCCGAGTGCCTGCCTCCCCTCCCCTCCCGCACCCCGAGTGCCTGCCTCCCCTCCCGCACCCCGAGTGCCTGCCCGCCTCCCCTCCCGCACCCCGAGTGCCTGCCCGCCTCCCCTCCCGCACCCCGAGTGCCTGCCTCCTCTCCCGCCACCCCTGTGCCACATTGTCCTGGAGCCCATCTCCCGGTGTGATTCTAAGCAGGTTCCTTTTCAGTGGAGAGCCTCTGGGAGCACACTGACAGGGAGTCGTTTAAGAGCAGTAACACTAAGGCACAGAGACAGGGGTGGCTGAGCTTGACCCGATTGTGATCTGATTTTGCTCCATCAGAACCGTTTCACGTTTCACACCCCAGTAAATGTGCAGGCTACAGCTTCCTGTGGCTTTTCTTCTGAGAGGGTCTCATCTCATGGATGCTCGTCAGGGCTGAAGAACTCTGCATGTGTACACAGGGGTGACACCCCCTCCAGAGCTCCAGCACATAATGCTGCATCTTTTTCTCACTCTTTTCTTTTTGTGTCGCCAGCTTGGAACCTGTTAATATAATATTTTCCACTCTCCTTTTCTCTCCCTCTCTCTCTACCTATCAGTGTTGCCTATGGTAACAGGAGCAAATGCTCACATGCGTCACCAATCAGAATGAGGGGTGGGGGGATGGAGGGTGGCAGGTTGATGTGGAGACAGACAGCAGGAAGAGCACTGTGGATGTAGAAAAGGGCTCAGTATTTTCTCTGGCATGTGCATACACTTTCTGACCAGCAGAGGGGGCTACTTCTATTAGTAGGCATGTTTGCTCAGCTTTCCAAATGCAGGAACTGTACTGTATTTAAGACAATGATCAGACATCCTGACTGGGACTCACTTTCTTTGCTGCCAACGAACTGGTAGCGTGATTTAATAATCCGCACAGAAAATATCATTTTTACATGTTTTTCTTTGCCTTTTTTTACATTTTACTTGTAATTTTGTATGCAAAGGAAATATGTTGCTGGCATTCGGCTCAAATCTTAGCTATCATCAAACAAGTAGAGATCAAGAAGAGGCAAAAGTCTGTGGTAAATACGTCAGTGAGCTCATATAGCAGCTGCTGTGCGCTGCATGCGGAGGAGCCAGCTGGTGCCCAAGACTAGTCAGCTGTAAGTGCTACCATTTGTAGAAGTAGCTGTGGAAGTGAAGACGAAAGGAAATCAGTTTTTTTTGCTGTTTTTCTTCACATAATCGTCCCTGTTCAGCTTACTGCTGTGATAGTCATATGTTCAATAATTCATGTCTAGGAAAAATTCTGAATCCATGCTTTTAGAGATTTCAGAATTCAAGATTTATACATTCTTATATTACTTTTTATTTATTTAGCAGATGCTTTTATCCAAAGCGACGCGTATGTCTGAGCAAACCGGGTCAGCCGGTCCCTGGAGCATTAGGGGTTACGGGCCTGTGGCTCAAGGGCCCCCAACAGTGACATCACACTGCCGAACATGGGGTCTGAATCAGTGAGCTTCCCATCACAGATACAGGGCCCTGCGACACTGAACCACAGAGGATTTTGGGAGGCATGCATTCAGAAACATCAAAGAGCTTGACATTAATAAGTTATAAATAATAAAGTTATTAACTTAGTTATTAATTTAACAGTCATGGCATTACGGCAGGTAAGCGCTTGCAGAAATGCCTGGCACACAGTTGTGGTTTCCCCCCAGCGTTCTCATTACCTCGCTGTGCAGGCCCGGCCTCCCCTCTTCGCTTTTTATCTCACCTCACCTCCCGCCCGGCTGTCAGCTCTCTGGGATTCTTCAGCGCCAGCACGACTCTCTCCTATAATGCTCTGCACGTATGTGGAGCCTCAGAAGCTGCCTTCAGTGTCCTTATCTCTGGCCACTGTAACCTGAAAAACAGGCCCACGGTGGGCAGACTGCGGATGGCTAATGCCCAGAGCCGATATCCCTTCAGCTTGAGTCGTCAAGCCCAGGGTGACCAGAAAGCTTGTGTCAGAATCATTGGCAGCTGACACTGATACTGGGATTCAGGGGTCAGAAAAATGCACAGCCTATAGGACTGGAGCGCCGGTAAATACTGCAAAAACACGGCCATAGAAAGGTGCATGACCGTACAGCATTTAGTCTTTCTTATCCCGCGGCTGTTATTTCACCATTAAAACCAGCGATAATCAAACATGGCATTGTGGCATTTGGTGGGCATCAGAACATCAGGAAATAGAATCACAAATGTCCACATGACCAAAACAGTAACTAATTCAATATCAAACATTTTCCAGGGTACTGACAAGAATTAACCTCTCCACACACAATTACTTAGTTATAGTAATATATTAGACCACATGGTGCACATTAGTCTAAATTTCCAGAATGATAAAACAACTTGTTTTCAGTGTTTTGTTATATAAAAGTGAAAAGACAGTTGTGTCATGGGTGTGCACTGGAAAGCTTGCAGTTTCCACTCCACTGAAAGTGGGAGGCTTTTAAATGTACCAGCCCTGGTCAGAGTGTTTTTGTGAAGGATACTCACCTCTCTATCTGGCACAAATGTTTCCTATATCTGCAGCCAGTTGAAAAGGCTTTTTATTCAGTATTGGCTTCAGCAGAGGTCAGTGGAAGCTAGGATCTAATGTGTTACATTTGTTACAATTCATTTTCCATAGCCACTTTTGAGGTCTATTCCAGGAATCACAAGGCACTCCTTGGATGGGATGCCAGCTCAAAAAAGGAGACGGGCCTAATCAAAAGACGCTAATTCACCTAAAGTGCATGTATTTGGACTGTAGGAGGTAACTGGAGTGCTCAGAGGAGACCAGAGGCAGTATATGTGAGCTACAAACATACAGAGCCAAGGCTGGAATCGTACCCACCTCACTGCAGACACAACACCACAATACTAAGTACTGCCTCCCCTCCTGCACCCCGAGTGCCTGCCTCCCCTCCCCTCCCACACCCCGAGTGCCTGCCTCCCCTCCCGCACCCCGAGTGCCTGCCTCCCCTCCCCTCCCGCACCCCGAGTGCCTGCCTCCCCTCCCCTCCCGCACCCCGAGTGCCTGCCTCCCCTCCCGCACCCCGAGTGCCTGCCTCCCCTCCCCTCCCGCACCCCGAGTGCCTGCCTCCCCGAGTGCCTGCCTCCCCTCCCCTCCCGCACCCCGAGTGCCTGCCTCCCCGAGTGCCTGCCTCCCCTCCCCTCCCGCACCCCGAGTGCCTGCCTCCCCTCCCCTCCCGCACCCCGAGTGCCTGCCTCCCCTCCCCTCCCGCACCCCGAGTGCCTGCCTCCCCTCCCGCACCCCGAGTGCCTGCCTCCCCTCCCCTCTCGCACCCCGAGTGCCTGCCTCCCCGAGTGCCTGCCTCCCCTCCCCTCCCGCACCCCGAGTGCCTGCCTCCCCGAGTGCCTGCCTCCCCTCCCGCACCCCGAGTGCCTGCCTCCCCGAGTGCCTGCCTCCCCTCCCGCACCCCGAGTGCCTGCCTCCCCTCCAAATATTTTGAACACAGAGATGCGTTACTGTATCCCAGCTGTTAGTACACAGAGACATTACAACTCTGGATATCTGGTGTGCTGATTTAGGGGTAATACCTAGTGCTGTATGGTGCAGACACAGCTACTCTGGTGCAGGAGGCTACAGGAGGATCTGCAATTTGAGCCCAGTGCCTGTAATGGAAGCAGTATGGGAAATGAAACAGGCAAGGGGGCATCCTTCATACTGTAATACGCCCATCAGGACAAGCTGCATTCAGCAGCCTACCCACTGAGCAGTGTTATTTCTGAATTTAATGCAACCAGTCTTCATGTTTTTTCCACTGCCAAGAAAATGTGCAAAGAAAAAGCAATGTAATCAAAATAAGATGTGCAATTAAATCATATTAATAATATCAAGGTAGACATGGCTGCTGAGGTACCACAGCAGGTATTTCTGTGAATCAGACACATGGAGGATTCGATGCTAATCCACTTACCAATCTGATGTGTTTAGGTAATACATCAAGATGATAATTGTGTGATCTAACACAGCCCCTAATAAAATAGGATGACCTCTCTGCCTTGTCATTAACTGGCAACACAAACAGTTAACAACACTAATGGTATAATCTGAGGGGCCTGGCATATGTACTGTGGACAAATAAAATGACCTGACACACATATGCTTAATTACCCAAACAAGAGTAACGACTTGATAGGTTCATCACAAATCCACAGAGATGAGTAACGTCGGCTGAAATGTCTCTGGTACGGACATTTTAGTCTTAGTGTGACTGACATGTTTACTGTATCCTCACTGGCTGAGGAATTGCTTGTTGACAAATAAGCAAGCTATGAGCTATGGTTGGCCTGGGAGTAGAATTCAGGTAGGAAAAAAACTAGGTAAAAATTCTACCCTAACTGAAAGTCATGCATGTATAAATCCAGCGTGAAAAAGAATCCATCCTTCATGGTTGCACCCCTCGTTTCCCTTTAGAATGTAAGGTTATAGACGGATAGCCCTGCAATGCCACCATTGGCTATTTTTATCTTTATCTGAAAATGACATTGTCTGGCAGCAAGAGCAACATGGAGCAACAATGTTGTTCAAATGTTAAACTGCATTTTCTAGTATACCGTTTGAAAAGTATAAAGGCTTCAGCTGTGTACTGATGCTTTTATGGCTACAATAGAGCCCTGAACGAAATGCTTGAACTCTCATTCCATTAGGTGACTGAACGCTCACACGAGTCCAAGATACTGTGAAGCCAGCCCCCCTGTCCCTAAGAGTCAGAGTGTACACTGCTCTAGATAAGAATATCTACTTTATTATGGCATACAATTAATGAACTGCTTTTTAATGACTGGTCTATTTATAGATCCATATGTCAGTAAATCTGCAAAGCTTGCATTATATGTAGCAATTTCAGAGATTTTAGAAACCTTAATAATCAATTCATTTGTTGATGTTACAAGCGACCATCCTGTACAGGGTCATGGGGGGTGTCGTATATGTTTCAGGGCAGGGTTACACCTTGCATGGAGATGCCAGTCTGTCACAGGGCACAGGGTAGGGGTATACCCTGGATTTGATGCCAGTGCATTGTAGGGCAAACACATGCATAAGCATTAAATTAAATCATTCATCCACCCATCATTCATCCATCCATCCATCAGTCCATCCATCTGTCAGTCTTATCCTGGTCAGGGTTGCGGGGGGGCTGGGGTTCACCCTAATGTGCAGCCTTCTACAGGGCACATACATGTGCATGCATCAAAATAAAATGACAGGTAAATGTAGCCTAAATCATTTCAAATGTTGCTAATTGCACCCTCTCCTCATTTGCTCATTAAGCGATCAAGTTCCATCCCAGCGAGCAGGTCGGGACCATAGTTACAGGCGAGATATATATACAGTATATATATTTTACCATCATATTTGAGAATCATTGCTAACAGCGGTAGTCGCTAAACGAGGAGAGAGTGTACAACACTTACCTAGATACATGTATAATGATACGATTTGACCCAGGACACACCAGAAGGGTTACATATACCCACTAGTCTGTAAAATCGGTATGCTCGGAAAGAGAAGTCTGATCTTCTTCCCCATGAAAAGCCATGAGAAGATAAAGATGTTTACACAACTTGCATTATTAAAATGTAATTCATGAATGGCCATCCCTACGATAACAGATGTCTTAGGAAATATATTTAAAAGATATAGACACATCATACCATATGGTATACGCTCCAGTGAGAACAGCACAAACCCCTTTGATCTCCCCCTTTGTGGAGAGCTCAGAATGTTCTCAGGAATATAGTGGGTACAATTACAAAGTACACCTTAAATTATACATTAGAGATGCACGCACAAATATGTGGCGTATGGTACTTCAGTTCTTACTAACAATGCTGAAGCTTTCATGCTCACTTCATTTTAAAAATAAAACAAGTGTTTCTCAGTCTGTTACATAATAGGAATACATATAATTCAGCAAGGATAATGCAGGAATTAAGATCTCTAATTAACTGGCTAAAAGGGTGAGGAAGGGGTACACGACCATGTACTACAGTACGAATAACAGCTTCTAGAACATCATAGAAGAACTGGAGCTAAAATATTCAGCTAATTTAATAATCCAGCCTTTAAAGGGCTTTAATACACATAGTGGAGAGTCTCAAGGAAACTGTTCTTTGACCACTGTAGAAACAAAAGATCTTATTAAACAAAGCAGATCTAAAATTTAGGTCAGAGGGAATGAAAGATGTCACGTTCTGGCAGCTCTCGTCTCAGCACTTGAGAGAATGAAGAAGCGCTTCTGGGCGACATCACTGAGAAGGAGGAGCGCGGAGTGGCAGGCGGCTCTGTGCAGTGATACCAGCACACTGCTGCCTTTCTGCTTCACTGCTGGTGCAGTGCAATTCGATCCATGATTCTGTGAAGCGGTCTAGTCTATGAGATAACAACCTGCGAATGCTGTATTAATGAATGCATTGTGCTCACGCACGGGAGCATGTTTCTTTGCGTCTGAGTTAATTTATACGCTAAATTATTCATGTAGCTGTGCTTTTAAGGTAAGTGAGGCTCAACATTTCGAGTATGCCTCACCGAACTGGCATTAACGTACAGGATGGGAGATGGCAGGAAGGCATAGATGTTTCCAGATGTTTTTTTACCTATTTATTTTCTAAGCATTATCTCGGACTGGAGCCAAAAAAGGCAGAGATAGAGAGTTAGTGAGGAGATGCTGAGATAAACGCTGTTGATGGTCTTTGCTTTATGAAAACCTTTGACCTCAGAGGCTGCCTAGGACTGCTCTGTGCTGCTAAGCAGCGGAAGGGGTTTTCCGGGTGGGGGGGGAGTCAATAGGAGGCCGTGAGGGAGTGCCAGAAGCAGGTTGGCAGGAGGCGGCGCCGACGCGCGCTTCCTCACACCACTCTCTCTCTTCCTCTCGGCCGGTGCGCCTCCTCCATGAGGGCGCCTCCCCAGCGCTGAGGGCAGAGCGTCCTGAGGAGTGCACAGGAGCAGGGGAGTGCTCCTCCTCAACGAGCGGAGCACTGACACTCTCAGCCCAGCTGGCAGGAGCGACCGCGAAGAGCCGGTCTGCGGCAGGCTCTCCTGCCGACACGCACACACACATACACACGCGCAAGAGAGCGTGAGCTGGAGCCCACGCACGCACACACGCACACACACACGCATCACTCCCCCTCCCAGTCCAGGGGCTGGGAATTTCAAAGAAGCAGAGAAGCACACAGTGGTGGCACAGCGTTCCGGAGGATTGCTCTCTGAGGAGCCTCCCGCGCTCTGCTTCAGCTTCAGGGAACGCCGCGGGGCAGGAGCTCCCCCCTGCTTCACTACCGGACCTTCGTTCGTGCCTTGGGGCGGGGGTGGGGGGGGCCGATGCCGTTTGGACACGTCGACCAGCTCGCTCTTCTCGTCTTAGTCACGCCTCGCGTTCGGCAAGGCTGAAGGAGCGCAGAGGAGGGGAGAGGCGGGCCGGCATTTTATTTCCACCCGGAGTTCTGCCACGGGCTGAGACGCGGGATCGGATGGCCCAGCAAGGGGCAGCGGCCCACCAGGACATGCTGGCGGTGCCGCCCATGGAGAGGCACACGGGGCTGAACGAGGACCTGGTGAAGATCCTGCGGGAGAACCTGCTGCAGCAGCAGAGGCCGCGGGCCGCCCGCCGGTCGCCGTCGTCCATCTCGCCCCGACTGTCCCCCACCACCATGTCGCCCCGCAACTCGCCACGGCTGCTGCGCCGCATGCTGCTCAGCAACGGCACGCACAAGCAGCGGCGCTTCACGGTGGCGCACACTTGGTAAGCTGCAGCCGTGCCTCTATGTGTCGCCGCGCGTCTCTCCCCGTGTGTCAGTACCTTCATACTTGCACACATCCTTACATGATTGTCAGGCTGACATTGTCAGTGAACCGGCTGCCCTCGGTACCCCGTGGGTGTTGGCACACCTGTCCATGCTGGGGCTTGCCAACCCCCCCCCCCCCCCAATTCAAAGCCAGAACCTCAAGTGAGCTGAGACGGTGGCTTTACTTTATCTCTTCTGCCAAGGTATCCGCTCCCCCCGCCCCCTCCGTCACCATAGTTACAGCTGCCATTTATGCTTCTCATTACTTTCCTCACCTGTGTGGAACAAAGCATGTTCTCCTGATTTAATGTTTGACGTTTTCCTGTAAGTCGGAGAGGAGTCGTCGGTACGTCTCTCAGTCTCACTTTCAAATGGCAGCAGTTACTTTTAGGTTTTATTTTACAAACAGTAATGCCTGCCATTAAAAAAATCGATTCTGTTGGCTAAGTGCATCGTGTTTGATGAACACTGCACAGCTGAATTTGAGCTCCTGTAATTAGAAGGGAAGGATCAAAATGCCAGGTTCTCGCGGAACTCTCCGGTGTCCCCGCACACACAAATGGCAAAGGACTAACAAGCATGGTGAGGATGAGGAGGATGCTCTCGTTAGCTGCCCTTACATTTTATTGCATCGGGTCGAGCTAAAGTGTATAATGCAGTGCCCAGTATCATGCTGAGGTGTTTTACTTCAGTTTCTGGAACTCATGTTAGAAGAGTAGGTCCAGGGGCGTGTGTCAGGATGAGCCTCGCAGACAGGGAGGTGCTGGAGCTCTGCTATGGTGGAAGCGCTCTGCTTGTTCATTCCCTCAGTCTTTACACAGAACACGGGCCCCTTGAACAAAATCCCAGCCCTGTCCCCTTTCTCGCTGCCCTCCTACCTGGTGCAACGCGATAATGATTTGAATCTTATTCCAAATCCTCTCCTCCAGACCAGCTCCCTGCGCTCCGTGCGGTTACCCTGTACGCCTCGTTTATGAGATCTGTGGAATTATGTCATTTCAGTAGAAAATTCTGCATTGTCATGCCCAAGCCCCCTCTCTCTTTCCATTTCACAGTTTGTGCACAAGCCCGGAATAGATTTTTAATCTCCAGCTTTGAGTATTGCCTCATCCCCTTGCCACTTCAAAAAATTGGTCTTCTAGATACTCTGAACAGAATTGTCTTGGTTCTCGTTGTCACGGATTCTCACGGCAGCCTTGTAAAGTGTGCATATTCCGAGTTTGTCTGAATTTTTGATTGCATGGAGGCTGATAAATCAGAAGTAGGAATGAAGCCAGCTGTTTGTCCGCAGGATGGCCACCACCATTGTTCACAGCGTCATCGTCATTACTGTCATCGCATTGCTGCCTCTGTCTGCTTCCCTCACACCAGTTGTTCTGCCGTCAAAGTGTATTTTTCAAGTACAATAGTCTTGAAAATTGGACTAATGGGTTTGGAAAACGGAAATGCTGCACAGTCTATGTCCAGTAATGGCAAACGGGGCAAATATCTCATGCACAAATAGGTTTATCATATTTACATGTGTATAAGTGCAGGAATATTTTTATATGACCGAATTAAATAATAGTCGTTTTCAGAAATGGCCATTTAGAAATTTCTCACATTTTTTTCAAGTTCAGAAAAGATGATTTTATCTCTAGCATTTGGTATCCTACATCCATATAATAGTTTTGGAGCAAACAGTATGCTGAATTTCATCCTGCAGCATGTCACAGAAACGCTCGGAGTGCACTGTCAGTTGGGCACCTGCTGGTTGGTTATCAACATGATTATGGAGAGAAGAGAAAAAAATCTTCAAGATCTCACAGACAGCTGTGGCTTCCTTGGCTGAGCTCAGTTGTAAGCAAATCCGGATGAGTCTGTGATTTGCTAGCCATGTACAGTAGTAGTTATGGAGCTGAGAAAGGTAACGTCCTTCAGTCGCTTCGGATAACTTCAGCTAATGTGCAACTCATACCAAGAGCAAAACCTCAAAAAGGGCAGAGCTGCTATGGTCTTACAAGCATGATTTGATTTGGTTTCCCTGGGATCCTCTGTCTGCGTGGGTAAACATCACAGAGGGAAGGACACAGCATGCTGCCCCATCTGCAGGAAGACAGCCTACCCTGCCTCAGGAGACGTGCTGATGAAGTCCAGGCCTTTTGTAATGTGGAAGAATAAACCTGTATGGATGGATGGATGAAAGAAAGAAAGAATCATTACTAAAACAGTGGTGTATGATCCATAGTTTGAATTTCTGCCAGGGCTACTTTACTTGGTAACAGCATTTTTAATACAGACACTCCTCTACTTACGAATGAGATATGTTCTGAACGGCTGTTCGTAATTTGAAATGTTCGTAAGTCATTATTCAACATCCTTTTAAGGGTATACGCAAGTACGAAGAGCTAGGATGCTGGGAGTACGCACGCTACGCTGCTGCGCGACGGGAGTAGCGGCCAGAAGTCGTACTAGGTGGAACTGGCGTGCAGAAAAAAAAAAACTGATGTTGTGGACAGGAAACGGGAGCCCAATGAACATAATTTGGACTCTTCGTTCGTATGTCTGAAAGTTCGTAAGTTGAAAGGTACTAAAATAACATATGCTTAAAGAGTTATCCATTTAATAATGAATGGTAAGGCGTTAAACTAAATTAGCTGTAGCACTTAATTGGTTGTTACTAATTAGTTCCTACTTAATCATTAAAAAGCCTTTAAAGGTAAATATTAATTTGGCTTTATTGGGTTTATTTGAAGGGGAAAAATGAACAAAGTGTATGATCTTTTTTTACTGCCAAGAACTAGAACAAGAACTGTCCAGTACTCTCATTACTGTTCATTCTGTAGTTGGGTAAGGGAATGAACAGTTGTACTACGGTGCCTCTGCTCGGTGCCTGTTAGTGTGTTTGAGTATTGGTGCATTTTTTGTTTTCAAGCTATAATGAGATTGGGTTGATAGCTGATTTAAGCAGCAAAATAAGTGTTGTCTAGGGCCAGAACAGCGGGTTGACACAGGGACTAAGGAGCTGCTAGTCACAGATCTTTGAGAGCGGTGTCCTCCTTGTTAGGCACTAGGGATTTGGGTGGGGGGGTGGGGGGGGGTGAATCTCTGCATTGAATGACTTGTATACATGTGTGTGTCATGCAATGGACTGGCATCCCGTCCAGGGTGTCCCCTGCCCTGTGCCCTGTGATGGACTGGCATCCCGTCCAGGGTGTCCCCTGCCCTGTGTCCTGTGATGGACTGGCATCCCGTCCAGGGTGTCCCCTGCCCTGTGCCCTGTGATGGACTGGCATCCCGTCCAGGGTGTCCCCTGCCCTGTATCCTGTGATGGACTGGCATCCCGTCCAGGGTGTCCCCTGCCCTGTGCCCTGTGATGGACTGGCATCCCGTCCAGGGTGTCCCCTGCCCTGTGCCCTGTGATGGACTGGCATCCCGTCCAGGGTGTCCCCTGCCCTGTGCCCTGTGATGGACTGGCATCCCGTCCAGGGTGTCCCCTGCCCTGTGCCCTGTGATGGACTGGCATCCCGTCCAGGGTGTCCCCTGCCCTGTATCCTGTGCTTCTGGGGCTGGTCACCACGTTAACAAGGTGACCCTGCCTTGTTAGATGCATATGTGGAAACGGATTTAAAGTAGTGATTTTAATACAGCTTTTATAAAATTTTTTGTTTATTGCCATACTCATTCATCATTTCCAAGTTCATTTATTGGCAATTCTCACTTTTAATTCTATCTTTCATTTATATATTGATTTCTTCTTTTGTTTATTCATCCATTTGTTCTTTTGTTTGCTTCTAAATTTTAATATCTTTAATCCTCCTCAGATGCATGCCCTGTTTGTTAGCAAATCCACATGCAAAATAAGACTTTGATGTGAGCCTGTGCAAACACCAGGGCGGACAGTCCATACACCTTTAGGCATACCCGTCGCTGCTGCGAATTTGCATCTCTCCCTGCAAGACAAGCGTGCTTCACTAACGTCGACCGAGACTAATCAAGCTGGCTGCATTGGCTCCAAACATGCTTGTAGGTGCACCCTATCACCAGCTTCCACTGGGAGAGCTGGATGGGGGTAGCTGAAAGGCTTTCCGTGATGGATCATACTCTCCACGCCGGCTGTTTCTCATAGGTGTGTTGACTGAATGATTAAACAGAAACAAAAAAGGCTTCCCTGTTTCCTGGTTTAATGGCAGACTTTGATCGTGCTTTGTTCTTCCTCCCAGCAGAGAGTTGCATTCAAGCACTAATTGTTTTTTGAACCATAGAAATGCTATTCTGCACCCTTCAAAATGCACTGTACATATTATTTACATAAATATCATGTCATTTGCCTAGCAGATGCCCATGTCCATTGTGCAGTGAGCAGTGCACTAGCCAGATGTGATCCAGGCTAAATAAAGCCAAACTGAATATCAACTAAACACAAAAATAAACCCATTAGTCTCTATCATTTTCATGCGTTGTTTCTTTTTCAACTTGGTGCGAAGTAGCAGAAAATATAAGGTAATGAACCAAATTCGCACAGGGTCGCAGGTGTGATAGTTCAGTGTTTTCTGTTGTGTTTAAATTTGCTTTTAAAGTGCCTCTCTGATCCAGCACTTGGTATAAATGTCTTTATGGACAGTTCATTAGATAATGTGGTTTGGATAGATCTATGATGCCGCTCATTTTCGCTATAAATTTACTGTCTGTGAAGTCTGTTCACTTCCCATTTACATACGGAATCCACAATTTCATACTCGTTACAAAACTGAGTGGCAATTATGTCAGTAATAAATACTGGTTGTATGCAATATTAATGTGAATCATTGACAAATTACAATATCAGTTCTGTTAAATAGAAACATAGATATAAATATATATCAATAATTTAATAAATGAATCACTAAGGGTGACAAAAATCCAATCTATCCATCGTTCTTTCTCGCAGTATGTGTCAGAGCCTCTGCTTAGCAGCACAGGAAGCAGGCAGGAAACAGCAGATGACCGCTAACAAGAAAATCTATCATAATCTTTAATTCATCCATTGATAAAAACAAAAGAAAAAAGTTCATTTTCATCCAAAAACTATTTCAATCAATTGGTCAATATTAACCTAAAATACCCTAGAAAAGCTTCTTCCTTGTTTATCACGTTCTTCACTCTGCACCCACCATCTGAGCTGAGCTTTCCCAGGCTGCAGAAGTCGGGATTTTAATGTTTAAGCTGCTTGGTGTATATATTTATATTGCTACGGGAGCCCCAGGTGTGTAGACCGCACAGCATGAAACGCTAGATCAGTGAATTGTTTTGCAGCCAGCTAGACCCCCATCTGTCCATCTTGCCTAAGCCTTTAACAAGTAAAAGAGATACTCCCAGAATGCAGAGGAAGGCAAACTCACACAGACATAGGAAGCACCTGTGAGAGCCCACACACACCAGGTGCTGGGAATCGAACCCACTGCCTTTGAGGTATGAGGCTACAGTGTAACAGTGCGCCAGGATGCTGCCCTACCAATGTTTATATTTGATAGAAATCGTCAAGAATTGAATAAGTCATTTGTATCTGGCTTTGTCCCTCAATTATTGCAGGTGTTAGTAAATGCCTGCTTTTCACAACATAATGCAATTTGGTTCTGGCAGGCATTTGAAGTGAAGTGTTATAAAAGGTACTTGAAGGTTCTATTATGCTCAGTTTGCAAGTCTGTTTCCTATTGAACAATGAATGACTGTAACTTATTATGGGCTGTCCAGCTCCATGCACTTCCTATTTTGTGCCAGCAAAAGTCTTGCTTTCCATTTTTCAGTAGCAAGGAGCCTCTTGTTTTCCTTTGCAATACACCCAGCTTTGGAAAAGCAAAATATTCACATTCAGCTGTTTGCACTCACAGTTGTGCTAAATTTTATTATGCTTTATACTTTATTTACTCTGTTTTTATATACTGTGTTTGTTTTGTTCTCCACATACATTTTAAAACAACCTTGTTTTACCAGACAATAGGTAAACCTGTAATAGTAGGTTAACAGTACAAATAAGCAAATTTCATTACATTTTTCACTATAATACTGTGCTGTAAGCATGTTAGCTGAACAGTATGGATTCACTGGAATACATTAGTTCTTACATTCAAGATGGCAGAGGTTTCCTCAAGTACACAAAATGAAATTTGTGAAACTGTCAGACTTTGCTTCTAGCAGTGACTCCTCTTTGTATTAATGCCCAAACAACATTGGTCACGACAAAAATATTTGCATGCATTTAGAGCCAGGAAGCTAAAAAGAAAAAGTTAATTGATTAATAATAATTTTGTATCATCCGTTTCCCATAACCACTTATCCAGGAAAGTTAAATATAACATGCTTAGTCTTTTATAGTGCAGGTAGGAATGCTTGTTTTAAACCTAATCAAATTGGTAATATAACTGTTCTGAATGTCTACTTGAGTCATAGGAATTAATTTTCTGGAAGAATCAACTCATTGGCTCATAAAATGGGGTAATTGAGGGAGCAGGAGATGTGCGCCTTGGGTATCTTTAGGATTTCAACACAGTTTATGCTTTGGTCCTTAAAGAGTCCTTGTCCCAATTCTGCTCATGTTATTTTGTGGTAGAAAATCCCGTGATTCAGCGCTGGTATCAAGTCTGATCTTCCTGCGAGACCCCTAACAGTAATCTGCTATAACTTCCATGTATACAACCAAGGGTGTAGGAGAGATATTGGGGGTGGACACAACTTAATAATTTAAATATAAAGGTCATTATTTTGGGGGGTAGGCGAGTGAAGCCAAATAAAATATTGGTGGGGGGGTGGGTCATGTTCACCCCATTCCACCTGGTTCCTGTAGCCCAGTATAGACTAAGGGAAAACTGTTAGAGTTGGTTCTGATGCAGCTACTGCTTCTTTGTAAAGTAAAATGTGTGTGATGATGTTTTATGCTTTCCAGTTTAAAAAATGAATGCAATTATCGGTATGTTTGTCTTTTCCAATAAACCATTCATCTTCCAGTAGTTTATTCTGGTGAGGGTAATGGAGCCTGTCCATCATAGGGAAGATATATGCACAATCATACACGACAGGCAACCCAGAGAGGCCCAGTGACTGGGCTTTGGACTGCAGGAGACAGCTGGAGCACCCAGAGTAACACTGCATGACACAGGGAGAACATGCAGACACCACCCACATAAAGGGCAAAGGTGGAATTCAAAGCCGTAACTTGGGACAGGGCTGCCCACTGAGCCACAGTGCCAGGCATCCCTTGTCTGTTGTTGACATTTTATTTATCCATATTGCATAGTTGTGCATAGATGCTGTCATCCAGTTTGCCAAGCTGCCTTATTCTGAAGTTGTCATGGTCTTGCAGTCGGCAGTATGACAGCCCCTCTGAATACTCTGCTGTGGACAGCTTAAGAAGCACCGCATTATACACTGTATGTGTATAGCCTACTGATAGCAGACTGCCGTGTTGCCAGGTCACATCTGTAGTGTTTCGATGAATATTTTCAGGGCATGGCCTGTGTCTTTGGTTAGATGGCTACTGTAATCAGTAATCATCTGCATGTCTGCAGTATCTTACAGAACAGCAATGACACAGAGACCTTCTAACATGTAATAGGCAGTATGCACTGTTGCCTTATGTTTCTGGGACCAGGGTTCGAATGTCCGCCATGGCTTCGTGTGTTCTCCCTGTGTCATTGTGGGGTTTCCACCAATTAGCTGGGGTTTCCAATTAGCTGAGGCTAATTGGAGTTACCACATTGTCCATAGGTGTGCATGTGTGAGTTTGTGTGTGTGTGTGTCATGTGATGGGTTGGCGCCCCGTCCTGGGTTGATCCCTGCCTTGTGCCCCCCATGACCCTAAATAGGACAAGCGGTTACAGAAAATTGATGGAAGATGAGCATTCATATGAAGAGAATATTGGGTGAAATTTTGAGCCCAGAATTACAGTAGTGGTTATATACTGATTCCCATTGTCCTGCCATGACCTGCCTCCTCTCATTCCACCAGATGGCACGTTTAATGTGTTTTGATCCAAAGGGATTGTTTTCATTCTGTGATGGTGGGTACCTTCCCTGTGTAATGGGCTGTAAAATACTAATGCACTGTCTACAAGATACTGGTCACTTGGAAGACAAGGACATTATTCTTCCTCCAGTATGGCCATGTAAAACAAATTAATAGCTAGAAAGAAGGATTAATTAACTTCAAGAGCTTTTGCAGAAAAAAACCTAAATCAGTTGTTTTTGCTACAATTGCGCAACTCAGACTTGAGTTCTGTTTTCAGAAACGGCTGCACATTTTTATAGTGGCGTTTTTGTTTCCTTTTATCTACTCATGGGCACTAACGCATCTCCTTGAGATTCTTGTTAGTTCCATAAGCTTATTTGTCTTCAAACCACCTTGCAAAAAGCAGAGCCTTTATATTTAAAGTTTTATTGAGTGCTTCAAGCAAATTAAACATACATTGTGGAAGTAAAAATCCTGCATGTAGGGGCACCGTAAGGCAGGGGGGTGATTCCAAGTGCCCCTGAGTGACAGGGGGCCTAGAAAATTTGGAAAATTGCTGGATTGGTCTGGACCGGGGGACCTGATCTGATATGCCTTCATGGGGCCCAAAATCTCCAGCAACACCCCTGGGTGCATTTAACAGAACTACTAGTAAGGAAAATGCATTTGGAACACACGTTCTAACAGTCTTATTTTTATTTGTGTTAAGTAATAAATAAACTAAACCAGCGTTTCCCAATCTGGTCCTTGGGGATTCCCAGACGCTCCATGTTTTTGCTCCCTCCCAGCTCCCAGCTCCCAGCTGGAACAAAAACATGGACTGTCTGGGGATCCCCTGAGGACCAGATTGGGAAACACTGAAGTAACACAAAAAGGAGCCAGTTCTGACAACAGTAGAAAGGGCTGCAAATATAACATTTTTGTATCAAATGTCTGTAACTGTAGAAATGACCAAGTGCCCAATTACTGTAAGTGTAGATTTCCAGATTTTCTGTTTGGTGCATGGCTTAACTTTGTAGAATGTGGCTCTTTTAGTCGATGACAGCATTCTAACAACTTAGTCCTAGTTATTCCCCATAGATATAGAAACTAACTTGCTAACTGTCACAATACCTTTTTATATCTGAATTTCATTCTATTTTTTCGTCATCGATAAAGCTTCTTAATTTATTTACCCCATTATTGTTATTTTTTCAGAATGTATGCAGAATAGAAAATTGTCCCTGTAATATAGAGGAAACGGTCTCTTAGCAACCACAAAGTATACTGCTTCCATTCCAGAGAATTGGTTATGCCCTTTGCCCTGAAATGTTATATTTGAACCGCTGATCTTAATAGACTATTGTTCTACAGTACCTTGCAACCACTGGCAAGTTTACTCTGGTAGTTAAGTTTTTTTCTATTTTCTTTCTAAAGATAATATTAAAGTGACTTTGTCTTTGATCACGGATCAAGTGCAAAGGCATTCCATTTTCTGTGTGCATGTTTATCATTGTGATTGACGTCAGAGTCACACAGATCCACTGAAACCACGAACATACCCAGGACTGCATCAGACCATGAAGCTGAGTGAAGAACTGGATGTTAACAGAAAGACTATTCTACTCTAATTTATAATAAAAGGTGAGAAATCCACGTATGACGACGCTGAGGCTGGAAACATTTGGCATTTGAATTAAATGCTCTTCTTAAAATAGGCAGCCCTTCGCCTGATGTCTTTGGCGATTGTGTTCCTTGAAATCTTGGAAGCCTTGAGGCTCAGTGTCACACTGCTGGACAGTGTCCTATTAGCCTCTCCCACAACCTGCTGTTTAATAACAGGGTTTCATCCCTCACCGGAGGGGTGATATCTGTCTGCCAGGGAGGGGGACAAGGTCTCCCTGGATCTGCTGGTGACTAAATTTAACCATCTGAATCAATTGCTGCTTTTAATTCTCAGCAGTGGGGTGTACTGGGGACGTAGGGGCTGGTCTGCTATTACCAGTGATGACTTCACTAACTACAGTAGGCAGGTGTTTCAGCTGAAACTGGATTTGTGGGCAGACTTCCAGCTTTATTACCAACCCCCTAAGAAGAATGCTGCTCTTTTACCTTTGAAGAATGAGTGTAATCATGGCACGCAGTAGTCTGGCGGTGTAAATCTGAGATGCATGTAAGATGCTTTATATAAACGTGTCGGCTTAGCAAATAAATGGCAATAATGTTGTGTAATGCGTTAAAAATATGGGCGATGCGGGTAGCATGGTGGGAATAGAAGGCGATAATGTCTTAGCTTAGGGAATTTAAGTAGGATGTGCTATATAATTAAGGAAGAACTAAAGGATAGGGAAACGTTTGGATTGTTTTAACATTGAGAACAGTGAGAATATGATTCTTATTTAAATGTACCTTTTTACTGCCTTCACCGCTTCTCTCCAAAGCAGTATGTCACTCATTTAGGGCTCTGAATTTGAAACCTTCCTTCCCCATGTTTATTATAACAGGATCATTCTTCATATTTGAGGCTTTTGGTTAGCAGGTGCACTTCTTGTCTTACAATTTAGCCATTTATATGACTAGACATTTACTGGTATTGTTTAAAAACTAAATCACTTGACACTTGTTATTCTGTCCTCAGTGCTTAGTCAGCCTTGTGAATATTATGAATGATTATATAGAAACAATGTTAATTTTGCAGAATTAAAATACCTTATAATCATAATGTAATAATAATTTGTATCTGTTAAAGCACATTTTTATACACATGCATCTATTTCATGTTGACATAAGGAAGATTCTTTGTATTCAATGACATTGTGTATTCTTATAAATATAACTTTGGTGAAAAGATTTTTAAAGCTTTGTTTATAACCGTCTGGTTATAGCATACTTGACAGGCAAATATTCTATGCCATGTCATGAAAACAGAAAGACTCCTAAAAATACCTGCTGACTGATCTTTATTTGATGGAGCATATTTCTGATGATGAGATCCAGTGTTCACAGCCTGTGAATTTTATAACATGTGGGCTTTATAATACTCCCTTATAGTGCTTATAAATCATTTATTACACCCTCGGTTTTCGAAGCTTTGTCTTCTAAAGCAAACAGTCCCTAATTGTATGTGCCTTTTTGTGTAAACAGGCCGTTATTAAAATTGTACACTGTTCCCGCTAAAGAAAACAGCCCTATGGAAAACTTAAATATACACTTAGCTTTGGAAATAAACATCACTCACCTTGACATTATGTGCTTTATGAGTGGAAAAGCTTTCCCAGGCCGACATCTGTTGGTCACTGAGCACAAAGGGCCCAAATTGTGCTTGTGGCCTGATAGATGACATTGCATGGTGAATATCTCTCACTTTAAGTGGCATATGAAACAGAGTAAATATATTTAAAAGCCTTTTTGTTTCCCTGTAATATGTGTTCAGTGCATAAAATGTGTGCTAGGCAAAGACTTCCTCCTTTAGAAGACTACATTTTGTATGAATTTGCAAAGTATGCAGTATGAGCGTTATGCAGTATATGTAAAATAATTCTTGGCATTTAACTCAAATTATGTGCGAGTTCAGGTCATAGTCAGTGTCATAATGCACATATTAGAAGGCATTAGTCATCTTCACCGGTGCTTTACATACCGTGTCAGTCCTGAGGATCAAGGCTGGGCCGCAACTGTTCATGGGGCAGGTGCTCAACTCGGGGGGGGGGGGGGGGGGGGGGGTCTCTCCTTCAACATATCAGGACTTTTTTTTTCGGGTTGCTAAGTCGGTGATCGAAAATGAGCACTGAGGACCTCAGCGGGAAGGCATGTTACGTTGTTGGAGTTTAGGCACCGTCCCCCCCCCCCGCCCCGCCCCGCCCACATGTCTCTGTTTAGGACTGATTATTTTTTCCCTAATCTATGTTTCTCACGCACAGTAAAATGTATCGCTTCTCTGACGGGAATTATCACCTCCTAAACTAAGCTGTAATACTGTTGGACTGTGCCTGTCAAAAGTTCATTCGTTCATTCATTCATTCATTCATTCATTCATTCATTTTCCCTCTTTACAGCCATATTTCCCTAAATAAATTATTAAATTGTTGCAATCATTATATTTATCACTTGAACTATAAATGTTTTTGCATTAGAAATTTTTTTTAATGACATGAAGGGCAAGTTCTGTGTCCGTGGTCATAGAGACACACATAATAAGCCCTGCTGGATTGCTGCATTGTTAAGACAGGGTTACCTTCCCTGTGTGGCCTTTATATACCAGAACTAGGCTTAGTTCTTGTTTTTAGCTCCCAGTGGTCAGCCGCTGTGGTATTCTGGGATCCAGCCCTATTGTATTCTAGGATCACATATAATTAGATCTGAGAGTTTAAACCTCCAAGGTCAAAGTTTGAGAGCTTTGCTGAGTTCAAACTCATACAAGACTCAAGAGCTCTTCCTGACCACTCCAACCAGCTTCCAGTCCGCTACCAACCCAAAGTTCATATCTTCCCACCTCTGTCCCAACTGGACATCTCACCAGGTTTGGGTGCCTCTAGCAAAATAAGATGTGCAGCATAGATTATTTGTCAATATCCACCACAAGGGGGCCTCCTTGACCTCAGATGCCTGTTTTAAATCAACAAAATTGTTAGCCAACAAGCCTTCATGTACGAAAAAAACAGCAATACATCACACCCAGCCCTGAACTTGAACAGGGCTGCTCCTCTTACAATACCAACATCTGTCAGTGATCTCCGTTAATTATACCCCTCGATTGCCCCCAGGACAACTTAAAAAGGTTTACTTGATCCATTGATGCACATGAGACTGATTACAGAAGACGTCAGATGGGAGGCTGTGCTGCTGGAGATGGTTGTGGGGATATAGGGGTCACACCTGGTAACATTTTTGAAATAGAGTCTTAGATAAGAATGGCGGAAGACTTTCACCGCTGCTGTTTCTTCCACTCTCCCTTATCTCTCCATCTCAGTCACTCAGGTTGATATCTAAGTCTCCACTTAACAGAGAGACCCCAACGTTTTCACATAGACTTCTGGGGCTCCGCCCCTTGAAAAAGCCTGAGAAATTGTGGATGGTGGGTGGGTGAGGAGGCATCCAATTGCCATTAAGGTTACAAGTATATACATTGTTTGGCTGCATTCGGTTGGCCAGACGACGAGGACACAGGACAGGCACCAGTGCCCATTTGGGAGAGCCACTTCTGCCAGATGCTGTACATCGTCCATTTCTTCCTATTTCATTCGATGGCCATATGGGCCACCTTGCAGTCAGCACCCAATTCATAACATTCCAATTAACATCACAGCAGATGATAACCAGTTTATTTTGGTAAAGCAATAATGCATTGATTTCTTTTCAGAGCTAACAGACTAATAGCACATAATATTTCCTATCGATTAAATCTTTAAACACAAAATAGGAAAATGCTTTTAAAAAAAACAGTAATTATCTGCATTTAGTCTCCATTATTTGGAAAAGTTTTCCTTTGATCTTCTTTTGGCATTTCTAATGTCCTGCGGTGTGTGTCCTTACCATGATGGTGGATTGATGTTGTTTATCTACTAGTCTAATGAATGCTGTAAAATGAAGCCTTAATTAGCCCTAGCTTCCTCTCCTTTAAGACAGAATGCCGCACGAGGAAGGGGGGTGAAATATTTTCTTTCATATGCTGATTAAAATTAACAAAAGGGCTTAAATTACATGCAGAATGAAAACATACTTTGCTGAAAGAGGATACGTCTTTGATTTCTATAAGTATGTTTATAAATGTTGTCATTTTGCTACTAGATATTTTACCCTATTCATATAAAGTGTCTAAATAAACAGACAGAAATATTTTCCTGAGATTGGAGCGTACAGTATAGCTCAGCAGATTAGAGACGTCTGCCTGTGTCCAGATGGTCGTGGGTTCAAATCCTCTTGCTGGCAGAATAAATGCATCATTTGTTGTGCTCGTGACAATGGCCCACAGCCCCCAAATGCTCCACGCGCAGCGGCTCATCCTGCTCTCTCACTGCGGACACTCTTCACTTGTATGTTGCCTTGGAGAAAAGTGAGTGACAAATCTATGCAGTGAAATATAAACCAGTAAGAAAGACAACAATTATCTGTTATGCTCAGTACAATGGTCAAAGAGGAAATATATGTAGTACTGTGCAGAACTCTTGGACCACTAAAGAAAACTGTGTTTAAAGCTTTCATCTGATCAGTAATTGTATATTTTGTTTGGGTATGTTGGACAGTTAACTGTAAATAGTAGGATAACTAGAGGAAAAGTTTTGAAATGGCTAAGCTGACAGACACTGAAAGCTATAAATTTACACCAACGTAAACAAAACCTAAACTTAGTTTCTTCTGGTGGCCTATGACTTCGGCATTGTACCATATATATACACCTGCGATGGATTGTACCTCAACCCGGGTTATTCTGGGATAGGCATCAGACCCTTATGACCCTGCATAGGACAAGCAGGGATGTAAAATGGATGGATGGATATATATACTGTAGCACTGTATGGCTTTATGATTGCAGAATTTGTTTAACCACTGTGCCGGGTTTATTACAGTTTATAGTGCATTACTGTGATTGGATCTAATCAGTCTTTGATGAACAATTTGCTCCAAAGGTTAGCCCGGGCTAATACTCAACGAGGGCCTCCTGAAATGCTTCAGTCACTGTAAGTTAACAGTTTCACCAATTAGTTCACACTTTTCTCCTCAGGTCGTTCATGCTCATAAGTTCCTGAAAAATATAAGATTACATATATTCAATGCATTTTTAAATAAGAAGAACAATGACATTTTTACATTTATTTGAATATTACTCGAATGAATGCATCTATCCATCCATCTTCTGTATTACTTGTTCAGTAAGGGTCAAAGGGTTGTGGTAGGCTAATGAAAAGGCGCCCCGTGAACCAGCCTGCCTGCATGTTTTTGAGACTGGAGTACCAGGAGTATCCGGGCTGGGTCTTCTGTGTATCAGAGGTTTCCTCCAGTTCCCCTCTCAGGTTAATTGGCTAAATAGCCTGTAGTGTGAGATGCTCCTGTCCACTGTGCACTCCTGTACTTTTTTGCATGTGGCTACGGAACCAGAATACACACCTAATTGCTAACAGTGGCCAGAAATTACACAACGAGCCTCTTATGTGTCTCTGATGGGTACTTTAAAGGCTTGTGTATCTAAATGATGTGGGGGACCGCCATCAGTGACATGTTCTTGCATCAGGGTGCCAGTGAAGAAGAGCCAGCCCACTTGGATGGTGTATTTTTAGAAACTCATTTAGCTGTGTTTGCAGTATCCCCTCACTGAAGAGAGCAGTACCATTCGACAGACATTACAACGACTGGTGTAGCCGAAGAATATTTGATGGATAACAGGCAATAGAGATCATTCACATTAATAAAACTACTGTACTGGTGACATGACCCAGTTCCTGGCTTTTTGAAGGTGAATGCTGAATTGTTGGGGGGGGGTCCTTATCATGTAGAATTATACGAATTCTTGGAATCTGGGGAATCTTGTTCTCCTCTGTGTCTCACAGTATTTTCCGGTGATTCATTAACATTTGTGTTGATTTTTTATTACCTCATTGGACAACACGGTAAAGTACAAACTGGTGAAGAAGTACACATTATGACCACCCCCATCCCCATGCAAAATGACTGGTGTGGGGAAAGACAAGTTATGCTGGTTAGAATGATAGAAGTACCCTTAGGAATTCTGTTTTAACAACCAGCTCCAACTATAGATAATAAGTATAATAGTATACTTATGATTGGGTTGTTATTTGTTAGTAAAGTGACTCAGTTGATCCTTTTAAATCATCGTGTTGTTTAGGGGAAGGTTTAGTTAATCTTGCATCCACTCTATTGTGGATTTTGTTCAATTCTGGTTGGTTGCTCTTTGTAACACAGAGTGCAGAAAATCCACTGTATCTTGGCAACAAGCACCGCTAATACCTTCCCTTGCGCTTCCCAGCCAATGTGTGCACATCAACATTCATCCACAGGCTGCATTCCACAATTCCAACTTCTGTTTATAATAACTTAAATTACTTAAAAGTAATTCATTATTAAAATGTGTGTAAATATGCCTGTACACAAGTGATTTTATAATATTTTTCCCATTTATGACAGATAAGGTTTCCTTAATATTTGATTTTATAATAATTTTTCCATACAGTACATGACAGATACGGTTTCCTCAATATTTGAAAACAGAAAATTAAGTACAGAAATTGTACCTTTTCAAGGACAAAGGAGTTACAAAAGCATTGGATAGAAAAGGATAAAACAGGGCTTGATGGATGAGGTCCAGGCAATTAATTAAATGAAAAACAAAATCAATGAGAATGTTGCCAATGTGTCCACCTGCCTGATATGTTTTATTGTTGTGCTGTCATTAAAGGAACAGTGATACTTTTTAGAGTGCTCAGTATTGATCCAGACTGTTCACGCCATCCTTTCCATATTGTTCAGTATTGATCCTGACTGTTCTCTACCTGCTTCATAGCATTATTCTCCACACAGCATCATTCCTCATCCTTTTCCTTGACTGGATAATTGCATCTTTTCTCATCAACTGCGACATTCTGCACAAAATGGCTGCCATGAATCAGCCATTATCTGGGCTGCGCTCCTTAACAGTGGATGGATGTTGTCTTGTGTAAGGTCCTAACTTGGTGGCTGTAAGAGAAGGGAATGTCTTGGGACAGCTGCCTAAGCAGAATTTCTTTACTGCTATGTGAAAATATGTCACAATAAACATAGTTTGTAAATATATGATTGCTTCGTATTTGTATGAAGAGACTGTAACAAGATATGGTTGCATGGTGACTTGGTAGGTAGCACTCTTACCTCAGATGCCCAGGGCTGGGGTTTGAGTCTAAACTACAGTATGACCCTGATGTTTGTCTGTGACATTTGCATGCTCCCCTGTCACAGGTGAATTTCAGTCAGGCTGATTATCCTCTCTCAATTACTCATAGTGTGCATGTGAATTAGGCTAGGTTATGTGCAACCTAGCTTTGTGGCTTATAGCTGTTTGGAATAGACTACAGTGAACCTGACCAGGATAAGCAGCTAAATGACTGATGGATGTAAGCAGAGTTTGCATTGCTGGAAATATAAGGAAGAAGCTTGCAAAGCGAAAAGGGCTTTTATTTATCACTTGCCCAGAATTTCATTTTTTCATGTACAGATGCATGTACTTTCATACAAAACCCCATGCCGTGTTTGAAAATTTCAGCAAAATAGCCCGTTTACTGTGTCATCACAGTATGTGAGAGCAGCAACGAGAGTATACGAAAATGAAGTCAGAATGGGGAATCTACCATTCAGTTTGACTGAGATACTGATCCAAAAGTATATATTTTGAACATTTGTCTCGAAAGTTCTCTATTCATACTGTATAGTATTCTATGCTTCAGAGAATATGCCATTTTGACTGGAGCTTTATACAAATTCCATTGCTATTACCCCCCCCCCTGCACAATCCCTAAATCAGAACCTAAGGGCAGGGTGGATCTTGTTTGTTCTTTCAATAAACTTATTTCTTCCAATGGAACATTACAGTACTGGGTCAAGCAGCTGAAATATCCCACAGCCTGTAGTTAGCCATCCAGGACAAAAAGCCGTTTAGAGTCACTTTAAACTGCAATGAAAATCTATTAAAAACAGTTTTGAGTTACATTTTTTGAGTTTTTGTTTTGCTAGCCGTATTTTAGGCCATTCCATCATAAGAGTAAAGCACTCAGACATTAAAGGAGCCAGTAGCTATTGCAGATACCGTATAGGGACTATTTAGAGTGAGTTTAAATGGTTACCAGAGTGACTATTACCTTTCTGTTGCTGCCTCAGATGGGACAGCTTTATGAAGAAGAGTGCAGTATTCCTGAAATCTCAGTTGCACTGTAAGCGCAGGCAGTTCTACCTACCACAAAACAATGCACCTCGGAAAGCAGCCTCCACTCTCTGATGCACACTGCAAAGAAATGCAGCGTGACTCGCCTGGAAAGTGGCCCTTGGCATTTCCTTTGCGCTCGTTCTGTCTGCTCCAAACAAAGAAAAGGCAGTTAACCAGTTCCACAAACTTTCTGTACCTTTCATTTTCAATGCAATAGCAATGCATCAATGCTTTATTCTGGTATATAAATAATAAACTGTCTAATATTGTAAAATATTGTCCCAATATAATATTATATTATTCCATAATGCTATTATATTTTGAGATATTGTGTTTATATAGATGGATTGCATAATAACAGGATGACTTCCCATGGGTACGCACTGTGTTTTGAAGCAGATCTTTATAGCCTGTCAAGCTCCCCAGCTTGGCAGCTCCTTTCCCAATGAAATGTTGAATTACATCCCTCTTCACTCTTGGCTGGCCTTGTTCACCTTTACACCAGAGTAAATCCTCCACAACCCAGTTGGATATTTAAGGTTCTCTAGCCATACCTCCACATACAGCAGCACTGGAGGCGGAACCTGATTTTGGTCACATGTCTGTAGCTGTAATTACAGTGCAGGCCTGAACAACGAAATCTCATGCCGCTACAGCATTGTACTTTAGGAAAAACTGTAGGACAGACTGTTTCTCTGAACCAGTGATGCCCCTGTTTTTAAGCATGGGACTTCTGATTCATTCACGAAAATGGCTTCAGCTGATCATGATTAATTTTATGCTCTGTAATCTTAGGCAGTGACCAAAGATGCTGTTCTTTCATTGTAGGGGCCGTTCTGTAGCAAAATCCACATCCTCTGCTACGAACCCTGGATGACCTGGAGCTTTGCACTTGTTTTTGCAGAGGTGAGGCCTGTAGGCTTTAGGTCAGCACAGTTCTGGTTCTGATCCATTAGCGCTTACATTTCCCCTCACCTTATGTCTAGCCCATTGAGGCCCATACTTTCCTGTTTTTGCACTGTGTAATGCATATTCCCTGTGTTACAATCAAGATTGCTGATCTTCTGTAAAGGGAAGGGACATGTGCCTTTGAGTAGTATCTATATCCACTAGTAAACTAATAAATAAAGCAATATGACGTCACTATAGCCCAGTGGAGACTGACCTCCTTCTTCATCAGACAATGTCTGTTCTGTAAGATTCTCCTTCACGGAGGCTACTGTGCCCACCGTGACGGACCATACTTGGCCTTCAAGTACATTACATTCCTGTCCAATGTTGGCTCTTTTCAAAGCCACCCTAGAGAGAATTTGACTGAACCACCTTCTACTCCCCTAAAAGCTGTAGTTCACCAGCCCATCTAAGCTTTGAACCAGCTCAGCATGGGAGGAGCCGTGTTGACAATGCCATTATATTCTTTTAATTAAAATTTGCCTGTCATCCATCAGAAAGTCTTGTGACCTCCCTTGTAAATATTGGTTTTGTCCTCAGAGACCTCCAGTACTTCCATCCTGGCATTTCAGACTTGTTTTAGGGGGCATCATGGTGTTCTTTGTTTAGACCTCTTAATCAGCGAGATAAATAAATCTGTCGCCTTAATCAAGTGTGCAAGAAAAATTGCATGCCAACCAAAGGCAATTAGGACTCTATTCTATCTTCTCTCTCTGCCTGAGGTGGATCTCTTATTAAAGGGTAGCCATTTGGACTGTGGTGATTGGGAATTGCAATTTGCATCTGTATGCTTTTGCAGCCCTGATGTTAGAGGCTCATCAGTGGCCCAAACTGTTATAAAAACAGAGTCCAATGTGCTTACATTACAAACCCTGTTCTTCTGCTTTATGGATACCTTGCATGGGCTTATTTCCCAGGAATTTGGCATTGGATTGTTTTATTTTGGCTTTTTTCCCTTCCTATTTTCCTATGAAACATTTTAGATCATGCCAGGGTACAGTGTGAAATCTCTGTGCAGCAGAGGGATTTTAGATCATGCCAGGGTACAGTGTGACATCTCTGTGCAGCAGGGGGATTTTAGATCATGCCAGGGTACAGTGTGAAATCTCTGTGCAGCAGGGGGATTTTAGATCATGCCAGGGTACAGTGTGAAGTCTCATTGCAGCAGGTGGATTTTAGATCATGCCAGGGTACAGTGTGAAATCTCTGTGCAGCAGGGGGATTTTAGATCATGCCAGGGTACAGTGTGAAATCTCTGTGCAGCAGGGGGATTTTAGATCATGCCAGGGTACAGTGTGAAATCTCTGTGCAGCAGGGGGATTTTAGATCATGCCAGGGTACAGTGTGACATCTCTGTGCAGCAGGGGGATTTTAGATCATGCCAGGGTACAGTGTGAAATCTCTGTGCAGCAGGGGGATTTTAGATCATGCCAGGGTACAGTGTGAAGTCTCATTGCAGCAGGTGGATTTTAGATCATGCCAGGGTACAGTGTGAAATCTCTGTGCAGCAGGGGGATTTTAGATCATGCCAGGGTACAGTGTGAAATCTCTGTGTAGCAGGGGGATTTTAGATCATGCCAGGGTACAGTGTGACATCTCTGTGCAGCAGGGGGATTTTAGATCATGCCAGGGTACAGTGTGACATCTCTGTGCAGCAGAGGGATTTTAGATCATGCCTGGGTACAGTGTGAAATCTCTGTGCAGCAGAGGGATTTTAGATCATGCCAGGGTACAGTGTGAAATCTCATTGCAGCAGAGGGATTTTAGATCATGCCAGGGTACAGTTTGAAATCTCTGGGCAGCAGAGGGATTTCGTGAGCCCCAGTTACCGCTCTGCATCATTCATTCTCCCCATGTGGGATGAAGGATTACATCGGTAGAAGGGAATGATAGTTCACATACTTGTTCCATCACCAGGGGAATGAGCCCCCCCCACTTATGTTTCAGTTTTGTACCTCCAGGAGATTGCTTGCTGTGAAGTGAGAAGAGCGATCGACGCGGCGTCGGCCTGCGTGACGCAGGAGCGCCTGCACTCATGGCTGCGGTCTGATTAGGCTTCCAGGCTTTTTGCCATTAATGCTCAGCTGAACCGTTCGGGGTGGTTCAGATTCCCACTGGTTATAACTCGTTCCCTCCATGAGGAAACTATTTTACATTATACTGTACCTTTATCTTCACTGTTGTTTCTTTATTGTTTTTATACCTCTGAGCAAATAAATTAACATAATTGGTTTCAGCAAGCCAATAATAATGGAACTCAGTGCCGTTTTATGATTGTGATCTTACAATAGTATTTGGCTCACAGGCCTGCTGCATTTCATTTCATACAATAACTTTTCCAAACCTTTTTCTGAATATTATTTTAAAGCTCAGTGGTGTGGGAAGACTGAGGTGGGTGTAGTTGACAAACACGGCACCTATGTGACTTGCCTACATTTCTTATTCTGTTATTACGTTCCGAATGTCGAGTGGGATGATACTTATGCAACTTCCCTATTATTGATTATCACAATGCTTTTGTACAGGAGATACTACAGGGCAATAACAAACTTTTTTCCATTGAAAAACTTCCAGTTCTAGATTATAGCATTGCAATTAAATTTCCACCATTAGCATTATAAGACGTTTTACAGGACTTGGGATGTCTACTCATTACTGGTGTCTTTCTTGCTAGACTTCTGATTGCAGGCAGCTTCTTGCTGTGTTATTGAAGTTATATCCATCTGTCCATCCATCCATCCATCCATCCATACTGCAATCCGTCTTTTAACCACTTATCCTGGTCAAGGTCGTGGGGTGAACTGTGTATGTGAAACAGAAAAACATAACAATTAAGTTAACTTTCTTAAGAGGCTATGGGAAAGTATGAGAAGCTTTTGGATAACATGCATGGGCTGGGAAAACCTTCAATCCCCAGGACAGCTGTTTGCTCACCACAGAGTTGCCATTTATCACAGTAAGGGGTGGGGGGGGGGGGAGGCTACAGGAGCTGGCCCCAGGGCCTTAACAGAGAGAGGGGCGAGGAATGAAAAAGGAAGCAATGAGCTCAACGATGGGAGAGCAGAAGAGTGACTCTGGGACGGTGTCTACTCATGTTTTTTGTTATGTCCTTGTGCGTGTTTTTAATGTGTTTAATCTGACACCAATCCCCATTGAAGCTTGCAAAATAACGTCTTTTATGAGCACTTACTCTAAATCACCTGCTGTATACAAGCGTATAAGCCTTTTGGACATGAAATTAATGGCACGTGCCTCATGGAAAGTTAGCAAGACCGTGATAAATGGTTTTTGGGCTCCTTTTCTCTGCGTGCCGTTTTGCAGTCTCAAAATTAATTTATATCTGAGGAAATTAAATTAAAAATGATAATTGGGAAAAAAATGAAATTACTTTGTTACTTTTATGTCAATATAATATCGATGTCTTTCAAATCTAAATCTCAGATCAGGTGGTTAGGCTGACATTATTAATTACGTTTTAAATATGTTGTTCGTCGCTGTGCACTGTGATGCAGGGCTTTTTGGTTTCAACCTGTCACTGGGAGATGTTTCAGCCATTTTACCATCTTAGCACTACTTTTATAATCTCTGCCCAAGGGAGAACCTTGTTTTTCTCATTCCTTAATTAATTTACATCCATTTTTCCAGCAATCAAAGTGGAGTTAGATTTCCCCTCAAGCACAGATATATTTCAAGAATTACATTTAAAAATGCACAGTAAAGAGGGCAATGTGATGAGTGTAGGCTGGGATTGCTTATTTATGTCTTTCATAACTCCATGGTGAGCACTTCCAAGGCGATTAAGACCTGCCATAGGTGAAGCCCCCCCACCCCCACTCACCCCCGGCCTAATGTAGTTTGTTTTGTAGTATGTTTTTGTTTAATGTTGAAGGCGAACTTGCTCGGCTTGCTAGCTCAGATTAGTGGAAAGATGTTCTTGCTTAATCTGTGGAAAATACAGGATCTTTCTATGGGGTTTGTTTAAAAATGAATTATAAACATGCTGTGGACCGGCACTTTGAGACCTCTTACAAGTGGTGAACGACCTGCAAAACCCCTCGTCCTCCACTACGTAAAATGGCCAATCTCCAATTTTCAAGAGTTGTGTCTTCAGCTTCGGTGCTGCTAACTTTGAATACTGATAAAGTTTAAACATTGGCCAACAATACTGGTGTGTTACCCGATATATTGTGCATCTCACCATATTGTTTGCTACATCTTTATAAAGACATTAGTTACTGCAAAATAATAATAAAGAGAAATATATTGCTCAAGAACCTTTTGAGAAAATTGTGATCTCGATTCTGAGTGGGGGAAAAAAAAATCATGATTCATATCGTACCCAGAATTGTAGAAGCCTACCCCTTTTATGTTTCTGTTGCAGACACAACAAGTAAAAAAATACATGTAATGTCAGCCAAATGATAGAAAGTGTAAATGCCAAGGGTACGCACAGTGCGTACTGGCGTACATCTGCCTGCCGCCTTGCCATGAAGAACGCAATCGCGAGTGTCTGTGCTCCAGGGGATTGCCGGCGTCTAATCTCCATCTATAAATCACTGTCCCAGCCTGGCTGCAGCATCTGTCTGGGCGCGACATGGTGCCTCTTCGACTTTTTAAGGAATGTGAATGAATTCCTTCTGGTGTCAGTGACTCAAGGCCCCTCGAACCCTCATGTAATCCATTACTGCCTAAACCTGAAGCTCAGCGCTGCTTTTTTTTTTTTTTTTTACCTTCAGGCTGCAACTAGCTTGACTTTTATTGGATTGTTCTTCACCTGCCCGCCGTTGCCTGCAAGCGCAGCATGTATGCGCATATTCTAGCGCAATGAACTGAAATTTGCGCAAATTGGGCCTAATTGCTTATTAGAGGCTACAGTAATATCATCACAATTAGCTTCCATTTTATCTATTGTTGCCCTAAGCTGATGATACTCTCCCTCCAGGCTTTCATGCTACCGTCACATTAGCCCCAGTTCTTGGAGAAACACTAAGCTGAATTCGGCAAGTAGTTCTGTCACCAGGGCTTCTGTGAAGCACATCCATAACATCGTCCCCTGTCAAAATCGCCAAGATATCTACCATCCACACTGGCCCAAAATATCATTACCCTAAGTGTGAAGTAAACTGCGTAAATAACTCCAAGAATCACATCTGTGTGGGAAGCATAACTTGGTTTACGTTGCATTGTGCTAGTAACACAGCTTGATTTCTCTGCCTCACTTCACTTTACCGTGGCATCAGCTGGGCACCTACAGGGCTGTGGAGGTAATAAAGTGAACAGCGGCCTCCTCCAAATGTGTCGTGCGGCTCGATGATACCTGCAGCCTAAACTGTGAGCAGAAGTGGGTCAGTAACAGCAGAGACACCGGAGGTGGTGTGTGCTGGTCTTCTGTCCTCCTAAGGGACTTCAAGCCTTCCTGTGTGTGTCATGTATGGGCAGGAAGACTTTAGAAGTCATGATATGGGCATTCTAGATGGGAGGGGAAGGCCTGTAGCAGGGTTTCCCAGTCCGGTCCCCTGTGATCTGGGAGGGAGCAAAAATGTGGACTGTCTGGCTGAGAGTTGGCAGGTAGCAAAAATGTGGCCTGTCTGGCATGGAGCACCTGGGGGTGCCTGAGACAGGGTTGGGAAACACTGGTGTGTAGCACTGTTGCCTCACACCTCCAAGCTTTGGGGTTTGAACCCCACTTCTGCTATAGGTGTGTGGAGTCTAAGCCCCGCCCAGGATCTGTAGTTTCTTCCAGCACTGCAAAGACATACAGTTATGAATAGTCCCTGCATCCCAGAGCAACATAAGCAATTAGAAAATAGATGCATAGACATGTTGTTGAATACAGAATCTGTAGTTTATGATGAAGATGAGGTATAGGTTGCCTAGAAAAGGTAGGATGCTTAAAGGGCTAAAGGCAAGAATATGTACCTTATTTTATGATAAAACAATGAAGACCTTTTTGTGTTTAATTTCTATATTTTCCCCTTTAACCAACAAAACTGGGTTAGCATAGTTTTACACTTCAAGTACCATGCCCAGGAATATGAAACTAGCTACTGTATGCAGATATACTCCTCCCGCACAGACACACACACCATAACTAGTGTCTGGATTGGCCAGTCTCTCGGCCAGTGCTAGGCGACGATGGTCATCTCAGTTCAAGCAGCTGGTCCAAATACAACTAGGAGCGGGGTGGTCCTAGGGAGTTTGGGAAGGGGGTAACATGAAGATTTTAAGGGGTTGCTACATTCTTTCAGATGCACAGGTATATATGTATGAGGTACATATGATGTAAATACGACCAGTCATAACAAAAGTAAGCCCAGCCTCAATATAACAATCAGCACTATATTGTTTGTAAGGGATCAACGTATTTTGCAACTTTCACCCCAAACTATTAGAAAAAAATCAATTTATTCAAAATCGATACAGTGCTTTTCAGAATTGATACAGTATCACAAAATATAATATTGCACGGGGTTGGCATGATATATGTGTTCAATAATTTAGTACGGCCCTCAGAGGAGACTGAAAAATGAATGGCCCTTTGGCTAAAAAAAAATTAAGTTCCGCATGCATGAGTATGTGTGTGTGCTTTGGGGGGGTGGGGGTTGGATAGTCGATATTATCTTTTAAATAAAAAGATTGCGTATTGCTTTTTTTAAGATACTGTATCGCCCAAAGATGCAGAGAAATGATGTAAATTTACAAATTTGGTGTTGATTCATGTAAACTCAAGGGTGGGAGCGAGGGAGCTGTCAAAAAAACATGCTTAATTAGCAAATAATATTAACGTTAGCTATCTCACAGATAAAATTTGAAGAGTATGCACTGTGAGCTGCAGTAAGGAAGGAGAAATGGGGAGAAAGTTGAACAAACCATCATTTACTTGTGGGGTAGCCTACATGGTACTCTGAGCTCAGGAAATATGATGTGCTTTAATTCAGGAGAACTCTCATGAAACATAATTATTCATTATGATGAGTTTGAGTTATATAATAGCTATATAAAACTGGGGTGGTGAACGGGGAGACAGATAATTTTGTTATGGTGGCAAATGTCATCCTGTGACACCCCTGTAAATCAGCCTATGCCTAGGAAGCACAATCTCTGACATTAAGGCCCTGTAGGTACTGCAGGGAGGAGATGGGGCTCAGCTTGCACTCGGCCAGGAAGACCAAGATGGACAGTGTTCCCCATCACACTACATTTTTCTAGTAATGTACAAAGTACATTTTTTTCACAGCTCAGTAGCCCTTGGTACATACTAGTGCTACAGAATAGCAAAAAAGTTCTAAAGAGTACTAATGGTGTTTGCATATGAGACATGATGGAGGATATTAGCCTTCGGTGAGTCACACTTCAAAGACTGCTCTTGCAATCAGAGGGAGAAGATTAAACCAAAAACGGCTAAATTTAACTCTGTAAATTTTTCAGAAGACATGGCTGGCTGTTCTTCCATTACTGCACAAAGTGAATATTGCACTTCACCTGTTCTGGTAATGGGAAAACCCTTGCTGATGATGATGTATGCATTGTACTGTATGAGATAACGACTGAACTTCTTTGCTTGCTGAACTGCTACGTTTAGCCTGTAATGAACTGGGAAAGCAGGCAAGAATTCTGTCTTCTTTTGCCGCAAACACAGGAGGAAACGGAGAGCAGGGCTGCCCACCCTATAGGCAACATTAGGCGATTCCCTAGGGAGCCATTTGATTAGGGGGCGCAAAAGAGCGAGTGAAAAAAATCTGAAGAAATACCTCTAGTTATATTCCGTGACATTACAGTTAGGGTTGTTCATACTAGTTTTAATATTTCATTACTTTAACTTGTGAAACAGACGTGAGCTAGCTAGTTAGCAGCCAGATACCCTATTCTACCGTAATGTTTTTAATATAAATGTATTGATGAAATTAGTTTCCCGCTGCTCTGGGGTAAGGGGCTCAGCAGAATCTCACCTAGGGTGCCAGAACACCCAAGGCAAGATGGGCAATCACAGGCCAAGCATGCCCACCTGTACATTGGGTCAAAGTACTCTGCTGACTATGGGATTTGAACCAACATGGCCATCCATCTATTTCCCATATACACCTGCTTGTCCTGTGTGAGGTTGGGGGGTCCAGGGGCAGGGGGATATCCCATAATGGAGCGCCAACCCATCGCAGGGCACACTCATCCTTCACACCTGTGAACTCCAATTTACTTTAGCACATTTTTGGACCGTGAGAGGAAACCCCATGATGACACGGGGAGAACACATACTACATACATGCAGAGACTCAAATCCTGGTCCCAGAGATGTCAGGCAAGAGCACTGTACAGTACATCCATACCACCCCCTAAGCTTAACCAGTGATGCACAATTATTAGGTAGCGGATTATGAGAATCTCAGAGGTTGTCAGTTTAAATCTTGTCTCAATCCTGTGTGTGTTGAGTTTTGACCAGATAAGCAGCACAGTGTAGGTACTGAAGGATTCAAAAGGATTTTAAAAGTTTATTCTCATTTGTACTAGTACTTGTTGCAAACCCAACTATTTAAATGTGTGCAGGCTGTGCTTCTCATGTGAACTAAGGGTGTTACCTAGGCAATAAATAATACTAACTAAGCCATAGCATCACATGACTTCACATGGGGAGAGACCTGTTTCCATTATTAATGGGTATAGAAGACATTTATCTAAACTAGAGATTATAAAATATGACCTCTTAATAAGTTCATGGGGTAACAAAGACACTGAGATAAGGGATATAATTTATAGAGCTCTGTACATTGATAGTGAGAAAGATTTGTGTATTAATGTAACCTATATATATAACTGCAGAGTGCTTTTACTGTATACTACAAGTTTGTTGATGCTTTTCTCTTTAAACCCTTTAAGGCTACTGTGCTTACATTATGTTGCAACTTTTGTTTTACCTCCTTGTGGTGGGATTGTGTAAAGCTTGTTAATGAACAATCTGCAGATTGCATACTTGTACAGCAGCATCTCCAGATCTCACAAGAGAAAAGAAAGCCATGGTTTTTGTGACAGCAGTGGAGACAAAGCTGCCTGTTTTGCACTAAAAAAGACTCTTGCTGAAAGTCAAGCATCGCTACCGCTGCTCCTGCTGAGAGTAAACAGCTGCAACTACTTCCACAGCACCAAACCATGTTGACTAGAAACCATTCTTTCATTGTCGTCATCCCGGACTTTAGAGGACAAAAGCGTATGCTTTTGTGCGTGCATGTGCCGCATGGCCGTCCCCATGCCAGTGCTCACCGGCTGGCCCGCCACAGCTTCTTACGTGTGCATTTGCGCAAAAGTTTTGACGCATTTGGGCCTTGGAATGCAGGACTGCTGCTGGGCATGTCGTCATGGCAATGTTCCTTTCTGTTCTCGGGTGGGTGGTGGGGGGGACGGGGCTTCAATGGTGAAAGTCTTTGCAAGCTTATGGGTATGTGGTGTCACCTTTTTCATGTTTCAGGCCCTGCGGCAGTGTTTTTTTGGAGTTCAAGAAGGTCAGGAGGGTTTTAGAAGAGCCCCAGGGCCACCTAATGATGTAAAGTGGAAATTAAAGGCATAGGAATTGTTTTACGTCAATGCTGGTTGAGTGCATTTTGCTGTACAGTGGTCCTTGTTGCCCTTGTTTGACGTTAAACCAGCAATTTTAACACAGAATTGTGCACTCTTCCTGAAGCAAGTGGTTAAATTCTTGTTTGTTTCTGTTTACCTTTAAAAATGAAACATCTGTCAGTGATTAATATCTATACTATGTATCTGTTCATTGAACATTATTGCTTTGGCTATGGAGGGCAAAGTCATGTAATACCAGAACATCATTATCTCTTTACACATGAATACTATTCATTTTCATCTAGGATGTATGGTTGGTTATCTTTACTAAGGACAGCAGAGGCCCTCTCCATAGAGGAAAACAAAATATTTAGGATCCTATTTTGCAATCAACACAGTGGCGCCAGACTTGACTGAATATTTTTGCTAGCATGAGCCTGACGCAATTTTCCTGTCCAACGTCCATGATGTGTAAATAGCAACTGTACCGTATTTGCGCCCATGGGCGTGTCAGTCTTAAAATGGGGCGGAGTCACATACCAGTATTGGGACACACTTGCATCCTCGTTGAGCTTAACCATGCTCTACCTTTACGTATGAAGGCATCACTGAAGTAGAAGCTTTTATTCTGTGTCATGTGTGGGTGTCACCAAAGGTATCACCCTAGACTGCCACAGTGAAGAGGTGATTTTTGTTAAAATCGGCCTGTAGTAACATGGACCTTCATTGGTTACTTGTTACACATGCACACAGGGACACATAAAAGATTTAAAAAAAAAGATTACAATTGTGTTCCTCAAAATATTTTAAGAAATCTCTGTTATAATGGTTAGACTCAAGCCGGCTGCATGACACTTACGGTTCATTTGCTCTATGGCTATGTTGTAGGTGTTCAGAGTAAAATAATTATTATTTTGATATTATTTTAACAACAAAATAATATTTTGTAAAACATTTTGTCCTGCTCCTGCCCACAAAGGAAAAATACATTCCGTTTAACTATCCTTATTTCTGGAAAAGAATAAAGACAGACCTGGCGCTTCAACAAATCGGTTATGTTCAATATTTAACAGTTAAATCATAATAGCAAGTTCGTCTTACTTATAGGCAATGATGTTTGCAATGACAGATTGTAAATCTGCACAAACAAAATCCACATTTGCGTGTTGTTCTGGATTTTAGTGCAGTTGTCACTGTTGATTTGCTTACACTTGCAGTGAATGTCAGTGTCGTCTGGCCCTTTGAAACTGAGCACACGTGGCCCTTAAGGGCCAGACTTGTGCCCAGTGTATGATGACACTTCGCTGCATTTGTCACAACAGGCAAAAGGCAAGCGCTTCCCATTGTGGTGGCTCACAATGAAAAGCACTGCCGACTACCTGATTTCCCCTCACTTATTTTGACATGTGACATGAAATATGTAGTTATATAGTTTTATATTCACCCTTCCTTAAGCAAGCGCTTACATCCTTGGCCGTTAGGGATATTCGTGCTGCCTTTGCCATCATTAGCTGGGGACTCACGACAGTGACAAGGGACTTTTAAAATGCTAACGTCCTTCCGAAAGTTCCAGGACAGGATGGTTGTGAAAAAACCAAACTAGGTATAGTAGCCTATTTTTCTGATATTCGGTGAAAAATCTAATGTAACTTTCTGTTCACTCTTGGACATAATGGAAATAATAGTTTGATAAAATAACAAAAAATCATATTTGAGCAATACTTATTTTTTTCCCGCTCCCACAAACATCAGTCACTTCCCACCCACTTCTGCATTTTGTTCAACTATTCCAACTATGTGCATTTTCCCAGTATACCCTGACCAAATCATAATACTAATCATTGCGTTCTTGCGCAAAACATATGTAAAGACTGAGCGAGATTTGCAGTCATAGTTTATGCCTCACATATGCCTGCATCACTGGGTGTTTGTACTTAAAAAGGCCTGACACAGGTATATGGGCTAAGCAAATGATTCCTGTGAGCAAAAGTAAATGGGACGTCTTCAGAGCAAGAAGATCATTTTACAGGGCTGAAAATGCCGGAATGACATTTCTGATGAGAACAAAATTACTCTACAAGCTAAACAAAGCAGAATAGCAGGCAAATATCACCACTTCATCTAGAGAAAGCAAAATGGGGTGTTTTTCATTCCTTCATGATTAAATATTATTTATTAATAATATTAATAAATATTATTATTTACAAATAATATTTTTTTTTAAATCACCTCACAAGTTGTAGTGTTGTAGTGTTTAACATGGAGCTAGCATTGTTTTAGCCTACCTTAACCATGCCTTTATTTGTTCTGTGTATAATCTGCTTGAAATTACTGACTGAAATTAGCTATTAATTTACTTTAATTTAGGCATCAGAATACAGTATCTAACAAATTACACATTTTAATATAAAATTTAAAAATCGTAATGAAAATGCTTATGTTAAATGTTTTATCTTTCATGCTTTTGTTTATCTTCAGATAAAGGGTTTCCTCTGATTTTCATGGTGTTCCATGGCTTTGGTGACTGCAGAAGACTTGGGTTTACATTCTCATAGCAAGTGATTGTGTTGCATTTGTGCAACTCAGTTGATTCTTTGTAATCCTAGGAATAGCTGCACAATCTATGAAAACCTATATTATAATGAAAAGGGAGAAAGAGCGAGGAAATTATTTGACTTCTTACCACAAACACACATTTCTGAACATGCGGTACTGTTGATGATCTCACATTTAAAATGATAAATACATGTAATTCCAACAGTACATCTTGACATTTGCCGGTGGTATTTACAAGATCCCATATTTATTTCCATTAATCTCTTTATTCTAAAATATAATAAATGGAGTAGCAGATGATTGTATACAATTATGCATAGGGCAATAACCCAAATCATAGGATTTATACTGTCCCAAAGCACCACAATGCCACAATTTTTAAATGAAAGGTTAAAATGTGTCCCCCAGAGACAGTGAGGAATATGTCAAGCATTGCTTGAAGACACTGGAAGCTATATTGAGATGCTGTATTGTTAATGATTTCCGTGACTAGAGGATTCGGCTACATCCTTAGCTGTAACTGAAGCGGCAGCCTTCCTCTACAAAACCTGCCACCAAGTGCCTCACAAAACCCACCCCAACTGATCTCTGTTCAGAATCACACGTTAGCAGCCTGGTGTAAAATCACTGTCACATTACACTTATTTTCATTCAAACACAGAGGCTGAACAATAGTCTGTGAGAACCATCCGTCTATCTTCCATCCATTTGTCCAGTACAGGATGGGTGTTGGGGGGCGGAGCCTATGCTGAGGGGCATTGGGTACAAGACATTCAGTGGGGTTGGTTTTAATTAATAGTGTGAAATCATGGGGCCCACAGGACCCGCAATTGAAACTACCACTCCATAGTATATTTTACTGCCGTTCTGATGCATTTGTCCCACTCATAAATACTCCCAATTAGGCCCCCAAGGCTGCTATTTTGAGTAATCTGTCGTTTGCATGCTCCTTTTAAGGACATAACTTTTAATAGCTGATATTTATCTTTACCTCTCACTTTTTCTCCTAGGTAAGTAACGTGCATGGAGTGTGATGCTGCTCACGGTAACGCCGCGTTCCGTTTTTGACCATGAATAGCTAGAAAGTCTTGCAATAGTCCAAACTGACTTGGCACTTCAGTGCTTAAGGTACAGTGCCAATAGAGATACGAATCAACCCTCAGCCACCCTGGTATTCTGGGGATAAAGATCCGCTTATTTACTCACCTAATATTTAGATCCATTATACATATTGCTCTCATAGACACATGTAGATGTTAGTGGTACTTCTATGCATTCCGCGTGCTGGGATAAATGGTTATATTGTCTTGTTTTGCATTGGTTACCTTGAATACAGCTGCCTTACTACATGCTACAGACATTTCGTTTAGTTTTACAAAGAAAAAATAAGAGATTCTATGGTTCTAGCTGAGGTTCTTTTTAGTGCCAGTGGAATTCTGGGAATTCCCTTGGTGCTTAGGTTTCGTGACAAGCCTGAGAAGCCTGTTTGTATTATAAATACAGCAGTGAGTTCACTGCAAGCAAACTAGCTCTTACATAAGTCTGACTCCTACATGTAAATGTATAATGCATCTAAAGTAAATTTGAGAACACAATTAATAAACACTGAAAAAATAAAATATACTAAACATAACCTTGACATGCAGTCATCAATTGTCTGCAGTAGGGGGTCCTGAACTTTAGATGGCATCTGAGGATGAAAAAAAGAGGTGTGGCTTGAAAATATATAGTGTTTTTTGGGGAATTAACTAAACCCTCCGCCAAGCCCCTAGCTGATGAATACCGCTCCCCTGGTTTATAGGATCTGAAATGTTGGACTCCATAAAAGCCTGTCTTCATATCTTTACTTAATGCATTTTTAATTTTTCATTTGTAGTAATGTTAGCAGCATGAGAATGTGCAGGTACTTCTGAACACACACACACACACACACACACACACACAGATTTTTGTAATTTTATCTTTGTGGGGACTCTCCATTCATTTTTATGGGGAAAACTCTAATCCAAACATGACGACATTAACCCCTACCCAGCCCTAACCTTAAACATAAGTAGCCAAACAAAATACAACACTTTGGCATTTGTAGTTTTATGATTCCATTCACAGATCTTTTTGTGCACCTGAAAAAGGGTCCCCACAATGTCAAAGTAACAGGATTTTATGACATTGTGGTGACCAAATGTTCCCCACAGTGTAATATAAACATAATATACACATACGTATATATGTCACTTTATTTAAATATATTTGTAGGCATTTGTCAGATTTAATTTATTTAATGTCCTGAGAGCAGCAGGCAGGAAGCTTTTGTACTGCACCCCTATTACATAATCCAGTTATTTTTATTGCCGTCATACTTCAAGATGAGCGCAATGCTGCCTCCATCAATTTAAGGTAGTATCTTACTCATTTGAATAGTCAACCTGACTGATGCAAGAAGCCACATTAGTGTCATTTATTTTTAAAGGGTTGTCATTGCTGATACCACCCGCTGCCAAAACTGTATTTAGAATCTTAACTAGACCACCAGGTTCAGATAGCAGAAGGGTCCATTTCCTTGTCAAGCCGCATTGTGGATTTTGACTTTATTCAGAACATGTGTTTATCACCATGGCAGTGTCTGATTTGATTCCAGGAGATTCCCCAATTATAATGTTGCACAGCTGGATGCGTAATGCTTTAGTCTTCCACATGACTGGTCATTCCTGGGTCATTCATAATTTGCTTCAGCACCATAAAATTTTTCAATATGTTCACTCATGCTAATTATCAATTGTTCCAAATATGCATTAGTATCGCAGTGATGGAAAACAGCATGATTTGATACCTTTTACAGAGCACACTCTCTTCTCCCCCATCTGTCTATCTCCCAGCTTCCCAGAATAGTTTTCCTCAGATTCAGCCCCACTATTCTGTCCTCACTTCCATGATCCTCTGGTCTTCCATGCACTGTGGGCCCTAAATCATTTATATGACTCAGAAATAGCAGCCCGGCTTTCACATCTGTATGGTTCACTTATCCCATTAAAAGTATCCTGGACGACGTCACTCTGAAGTTCATACTATGCTGAGCTAGTTCGTCTTTTCCACTTCATTGAATAGGCATGGGACAGAGAAGCTTGTCCATCCATTTGCATCCTGCATGTTGTTTTAAAGCAGAGGTGTCTCTCAGCGTTCATATGACTCCACTGTTAATGGATTCTACCCCCGTGGAAGGATTCCCTGCGATGGGGGTGGGGTGTCCAATTGCTGTACTTTGGGTCAGTGCTTTCCAGCGGTCAGGCAACCTGTGAGCCTTTTACAGGTTCTGTTAGCTGAGCACAGCTGGTAGCACAGCTGTCATCGCAGTGTCTTGCTGGCTTGTTTCATAGGCGTCAGTCAATGATGCTGCAAGAAGGGCATAAACAACAGACCGAGCTCTTTTATAAAATGTTTACTCGAATGTCTTCAAACAGCTAAGAACACTGGCCAACATCTTTTTTACTTTCTTTTGGTCACACAAATCAAAATGCATGAATATTGCGGTATTTTTGTGTTGAATTCAAATATCTAATTGGAATTTTTTTGTTACGCAAGGATTTTGAGTGACACACCATTAAACTTCACGCTACATGTTTATTCAGTATATGTGAATGATGGAATTGACTCTTGAAAAAGTGTCTGATTTTCTGCTGCACTTGGGCCTCAGGAACATCCCTCTAAAGGGTCCAGTAGAATGCAGCCAGTATACTGGGACTCCGCTTGTCTTGATATTGTTTTTCTATATCAGAGAGAGAGCAGGACCCTGTCTCAACATGGCCAAAAGTGTTACAGCCTCTAAACAGACTTACGGGTCTTTACTCCCTTCTGCGAAGTCTTAAAAATATTGACAAACAGAAATCAAATATTTTTTCCTAAATTAAACTTTAATATACTCATACATTCTTAATAAGGAATTGCGTACAGTGAATATAGCCTAAAAATTATGTCACTGAAAAACTATGGATGATAGAAAAATTCTGAGTGCATTTCTGATATCAGCATGAAAAAAATATATAAAAGACACCCCTTATTTTTTCTCTGCAACTTAATCATTGTTCCACTCTTAGCAGCTCAGCATATGACTTGCTGGTCCCTCTTAAGGGGTCCGAAGGTTTGACCCATTGCCCTGGAATCTTCTCACCCTTAGGGCTTCAGAATCCACCAGTTTGCTGCAGCTGATTACAAATTACTCCTATTTCACTGTGAAAGTAAACTTGCACTGCGGCTCTCGTGCATAGTTTGGTGCCATTAAGCCCATATCGAATCAAGTCAAGACTGTATATTTTTACTGAACTAAAAAAAAGGAGCCCAAGGCTGCCAGCTGAAGTGCCTCCACTTGAGCCTGTCAAAAGTGTAACAGGGCCAGTCAACACTATGGGCTTGTCTCATCAGACAGGGTGGATACACGCCTCAACATCAGAGGAGTTAATAAGCAAGGGCGACGGTCATCACAGTTATGGATAAGACTACTTTTCGCACAGGCTGATTTGCCTGTGAGTGTGAGACAAATGAGAAAGAAGTCAGAGGTCACAGCGAAGCCATTTTTTGAATACCACAGCATGCAGAGAGGTTTCCGCACGCTGCCACTCCAGCAAATGCCAGAGTTCCATCTTGACAACAGTGTGAAACGGCTTAATGTCGTGACACTGGTACAGCTCAGTTCGCTGTGATTGCTGCTGACAAGGTGTAGATGAGGGTCATGTTTCACAGGTCACCTCGAAGTAATATTAAAAAATTTCAGAGAATTTCCTAGAAATGCTAGTGAGTGGTGACGATCATTCTATTATTTTTTTAATGTCTGCATTTTAAATGCCAGTTTTATAAACCCAGTTCTCAGTCTCCTGAAAGAGCCATGAATATTATTATTATTTTTTTTTTAAAAAAAGGTTGCAGAGAAAAAATTGCTTAAAAGAACCGCGGAACATTTAATATGTCCGGTGTCGAGTTTTCAAAACAGCTCCTTGCTCACAGAATTCACTAAAAGCCGGCGACAGAGGGAGCAGGTGACCGAGAATTTTATATAGCATTTATTTATTTTATATAGCATTCAATAAAACAATTTAAATATTAATTTATCAAAATGTAATGTTTAAAGATTTTACTGTTTTTATTGCCGTTTTTCTGTCTCCAGTAAAATTTCCAAAAATAGAGGTCCCCAGCCACAGCACACTGCCAAGGTATTCCCAGTGGGGATCCTCCCAGCCCTGGGGAAAAGGGCATAAGGTCATTGTGCAAGTGGATTACCCGAGATAATAGTTATCTGATCTCCATTTTCTTTCAAGCAGCCTAAATTACAGCTATCAAAAACTCCCAGGAGCCACCACATTAGGCTGAGGTCTAAAGGATGAAATGGCTCTACCCTGTGAGTTAAATTAATCTCTGTTACATTTTTACTACAGTACTGGTCATGTTAGCCCTCAGGTAACACAAAGAACACCTCAGTATGGAGTGAGGCTTATGATACATGAGCTCAAGTGCACTGTGGGCCTTCCACGTCCCTGTGATTAGGCTCTTTGAGGTCTGCTGTTATTTGAAGGCTGTAGACTTGCATACAAACGTCAGGAATCATGGCCTTTTATTTACAACTAGATGTTGTTTCCATTGATATAAACATTTGAACAGCAGCAGATGGGCCCAGTCACCTGTTATTTGACCCCCACACAAACCTGTTGGTTTCCCAGAACATGCTGGTACTACAAATCTAAACGATTGATGTGAACTTCACAAGGCATTTGTAATGTTTCCCACGATCGTGATTATAGAGAATATCAACATTCTTTTTATTGTTAGTCGTGAAACTGAGTGTTTTTTGACGGACATCATTTCAGTGAATGCGAGCCGATGTTCATCAAAGAAAGAGATGTAGCTAAAAGTTACAGGAGGCCAGCAGAACAGATGCAAAACTGGAGATTAGTTGGAATATGTGCTTGTGTGTGAGTCGTTGCACCTAAACATGTGTTAACGACTGTTGATATACAGCAGCTGTTGATATACGAATGTCTGTACAGCATAGCTTATGAACTATGAATGAGACAGAAAGTCTTAGACCCCCAGTCGCACTCCTAACATGTGAACTGCCTTTAATATTTAAAATAAAAGCTAAATTGCAAAACATGTATCTGCAAAAATCCTAGTTTGTTTGCAGAGCAACAACGCAAACTTCCTGATAGGTTTTAACATGGTGCTAAACACACACACAGGTTTGTAATTATATCTTTGTGGGGACTCTCCCTTCATTCCTATGGGGAAAACTCTAATCACAACATGACGACCTTAACCAATACCCAGCCCTAACCATAACCCTAACCCTAACCAAACAAAATACTTTTGACATCTTTAGTTTTTTGATTGCAGTCACAGATCTTTGTGGGGACTTGAGAAACATGTCCCCACAATATCAAAATAACTGGTTTATATTACATTGTGGGGGACCACATACACACACACACGTGTGTGTGTGTGTGTGTGTGTGTTTGTGTATATACTGTATATATATATATATATATATATGTGTATGTATGTAAAAATATATATATTTTTTTATTTTTTGCCAGATTGGCATAAAAGAGAGCAACACATGCAGAAGGTTTACAGTTCTGACAGGAAAAGCAACACAGTGTTACTGCCACATTTCTCAATGGTGATTCATTATCAGTATCATTCAAACTAACCTGCCGAATGGAAGACTCCTCTCCAGGCACATTAAAGAGTCCCTCAGTAAGCATAGCAACATTTTACTGTGACTGACATGTCCCCCAGGCTGCCTGGTAGTATAACTACACAGTGAGGTGCAGCCCTACATGGAATTCTGCACAGAGAAATAAAATGCCATCAGTCCTGCCACCAGCCAGCACTCCCAGTACTCCCAGTCTGACCACTTTGATAGTTCATTCTCTAATTACCAGAATTATATGAAGACTCTCTGCATTATCCCGCTGTTTTTTTTTTGGGGGGGTGGGGGGGGTCAGTTTGCTTTCTGCCGAATGGTGTCTGGATGTTGAATAAATAATAGTTGTTTTCAGCATCTTGGTTTCTTATGACTTGTCGACCCGTGAAACCTCACTGGGAAGATTAATCTACGTCCGACACTTGGCTCGCCAGGTTTGTTCATTACGAATATCTTATAGTTACCATCTGTGTAGGAAATGTATTTACAGTTTACCTCTTTTCTTTTTTTCTGTAATTGCCTGGATGGATTAATGCCTTTCCGGTTCTCAGGACCGTCTGCTAATTCATAGGGCCATAATCTGCAGCATTACCTGTCATATGAGAAATTGGTTTTCTACACAATTGCAATTATGCAAATGGTGTGCTGACATGAGTCAATTATTTCAATTTTATCTTTTTCCTCCAGTAAGGTATTTTAATAATTACTTGAAAAAATCTCCAATATATTTCTTCATTTCAATCTGTAGTCTCATTCTGTCAGAACAAAAGTTGCAGAGAATGACTCATAAATTAGATATTAACCATATAGGTACCTAAAATTATCAATAAGAAAAACAAAATTATTTTTATTTAGTAGTCATTGGTATCTTAGGCAGGTACTGTTATAGTAACAATGAGGATGTATGTGAGTCAATTGTATTATAATTGTAGCTAAGGAAACAACTAGAACCACTGGAACTCTGGGAACATTTCATTTCAATTTCTAGGTGTGTAGCTTTTCTATGTTCCTATAAACTACAGTAAAATCCCGTTATAACGGACTTCAAGGGACCTGGCAAAACAGTCCGTTATATCCAAGTCCGTTATATCCAGAGTTGCTGTATGCCCAGAACACAACTACAGGACACTATTTACTCATGCCACACCCCAGCAGATACACTTGTGGTATAGATTATTATATTGTACATGTAGTAATCCAACTTTACCTGACCAGATGCGTGACTATTAATAATCCCAACTACGTACATATCTGCGCTGGGTATCATCGGCACGCCACACGCCTTGTAGGCGGAGCTGCATGTCCGTTATAGCCGAACAAAACTACAGCTAAAAGCGGCCCTGGGGACCAAATTGTTTGTCCGTTATAAGCGAAATTCCGCTATATGCGAGTCCGCTATATCCAATGCTTTTTCTGCATGTTCGTAAAGGCACTCGGCCGGGACCAGAGGATCTCGTCCATTATAGACAATATTCTGTTATAAGCGAGTCCACTATAATGGGATTTTACTGTACTTTTAAACTTATTACTAGTAGAGGAGGCTAAACTAATTCAAAAGGTGTACTAATTGCTTTGAGTAACTGGAGAACCTGCAACACAGTGCATCCTGTCAATAGGGTTAAAACCTCTAACACAAACCCTAAGCATTTAATACTCCTGCTGATATTATATCAAACTCAATACTTCTCACAGAATATACACTGGTTGGCTCAGAGGCTCTGTCAGCATGGAGTTTCCTTTCTTGGGTTTGCACCTAAATGTCACCAGTAAAGGTAGAGGATTTGTTTCTGCCAACACTTTACTCTGCTTGGGGGCTTGGGATGAAAGAAGTGCCAGGTAGGGGCCAGAGAGACATGGAGAGGGGTCAGCACGATCGAGCAGGCGGAGAAGAAAGGGTACATGGAGAATCATATGGGGGAGCAAACACAGGGGCACAAAGGAAAGGTGAACAGCACCGTAGGTGAGGACGGCGTCTGGAAATGAATTCAATCTACGATGAGAAACCTGTAAAAATGAACCAGGGAACACAGTGAAAAGGAAAGGAAAACTGTGTATATGTGTAGCGGGTATACGACTGGTGTATTTTAGGAGTTGTATTGGATGTGTGGATGAGGCAAAGAGCATTGTCTGGGTGAATAGGTCTAACCTATGATTATATAAAATCCTACCTTGTGAGCACTATGTAGTTCATAAAACCTCTACCTATCTTTTAACCACTCATCTTGTCGAAGTTGCCTGGAGTCTATCCCAGGTGGCATGGAGCACAAGCCTGGAGTACAGCTTCGACAGGACACCAGTCCATCAAAGTACGCATACAGGCACTCACACACACAAGCATATGCTATAGGCAGTGTGGAGACACCAGTTTGCCCAATGGTGTATCTTTTGTCTGTGTAGGGACACCCACACAACACAGGGAGAACATGCAAACTCCACGCACGCAGGGCAGAGACGGGATTCGAACCCCCTGCACTGGAGACAGTGGTGCTAGCCAGTGAGGCACCGTGCCACCTCTCGCAAAGTGAAATTTTACATTATATACGAACATATAACTTTAAAAACTCATTGATATTAATTGAAATATTTTAATTTCTCATTGGTTGCAAATGATGTGACAAATTTTTATCAATGTGTTTTATTATACTGCTTCCTTTTATGGTGGGGTAGATCAGTAGAGCAGGTACAGTAGGTTGGTTCTTTTTTGCTATTGTAACTAGGCAAATTTTCAGCTTATAATCATTTATTGAGGAAACGGCTCTCTGAGGTTAGCATGTGCTCTTTCTCAACGCAGTGTATCATGATAAGACCTTGGGTAGTCATCGCTGTGCACAATGTACAGTACACAAAAACCTGTTGTATATGACGAAAGGAGAGCAGAACATTTTTTCTCTTCTTCTTATCCTGTCTGCTTTTCTCTCTGGGGCAGTGCATGAATTTGTAGACAAAATAATATGGAATTGTGATATAAACTGCAAAGTGTTTTGAAGGTATGAGGCTTTTTCCTCAAATGGCAAAAAACATTACAACAATAAATCAGAATTGTCAAGGCAACAGCAGCCCTTCATGGTTGCCATGCAACCTTTTTGCACCTTCTGGAATTCTAGTGGACAGTGACTACACTGCACACATGTATTTAACTCACAGGTGGCTTCAAGAAATGCCCATCAGGCTGATGATTAATTAACGTGAATTTCAATTAGGGCTGCCACTAACGATGTTTTTCTATGGATTAATCTATAGACTATTTTACCGATTGGTTGATTAATCTAAACGATTTATTTTCCTCCAGAAAATCAAATTTACCATTTAAGTTAATGGATGCTGGCTTTAGGCACTATACAGACATTATTTTCGCCCACATTTCGATATGCAGACTAGTAGCATGTCTAAAATATTTATGCGATGCATATTATGATGCCCAAAAGTTAGTAATCTGTATAAATTTGGCGTATCTTTATGCTTATTAAATTCGGTTAATGGAGCGCTACAGGCTGTTTTGGTAAATCATGGAAGAAATAAGCACTGAATTGGCGGTGAAGAAAGGGACAGCACAGCAAGAACAGATATTATGTATAAACAAGGTAAAAAGACATTGGTGATGTGGCAGTACTTTTTGCTAATTAAAGTCCGACACATTTTTGTGGTAAATACTGTGTAGTTTTCATTTTTATTTCAGTTGAGGAATTATTTTCTTTTATTTAGTGTCTGTTTTCGTTCCAGTTTTAGTTTACGATAATAAATGTGGTCCCAACAAGCCCAACACGCACAAAAACACACTGGCACCGTCAATCAATGTAGAATAAGCCCAGATTTTAGCCTAAACATTTGCTCAACCACCTATTAAATGGAGATTGAATAGGTGGCAGACAACTTTATGGCTTTAATAATGAGTTATTTAGCAGCTACAAGGACAAAATATATAAAAAGTGCAGCATACCAATGGCAAACCACGCATCCGGTGGTTTTGCATACCCTGCCGGTCCAACATCCAGAATAGTGCTTCTGTGTTTCTTTTTCAGGTGCTCATGCACATTGCTGCCGCTGTGGTATGCCACTGAAACTTTGCACAGTGTAAAACCACCTTTTTGTTTAGTGATAATTTGAACTACTTCCATAATTACTTAGTGATATTAAAGGAAACAATTGTTATAATGAATTACAGCATTTTAGAAATCATAAAAGGTAACATCGTTAAAATAAAAGTAATATCCGATGCGGCGACTTAAAATATTGATGTTGATGCATTTTCAACGGCGATGTCATCGACTACATCGACTAATCGCAGCAGCCCTTATTTCAATACCAATGGAAAAGTTGTTTTTTGAGTTTTTGAAAATTGCGTTCATTAATAACTGACACTTAGCAGCGTCTAATCATTCTATAGATTCTATATCTAGCTGAACTTGTGTTATATACAGTATATGAAATCATATTTATATATTGCCCACAAATACTTATTGAATAATGTCATTGTCAGTTCTTTGACATGTAGTTTGTGTCTAGTTGTCAATTTACAAACACAACTTGACTGGGTGAAAATAACTGAATAATGCCGCAAACATATTCTATGTTAGAAATAAACAAAAATCTCTATACCCTACTGCGGATGAGGGGCATTGTCTGTCTCCTCTATCCATCCATCTTTGATACTGCTGATTCAGGATGAGGGGCGGCTGCAGTGGAAAACACTATATTTTTGCTTAACACAAAATCCACATGTGGGAAATTTAGAAATACCATTTAGTGTGACTGCATTTTTTTGGACTGCAGTAGGAAGCCCCCAACACACACACATAGTTAGGGCAGGACTCAGTCCCACACGTATTTAGCTGTGAGGCAATAGTGATGCCCGTTGTGCCACCATATACATGTGATGCTACTGAAAGAGTCACGTTGTCTACTGCCGTATTCCCATTGTGTAAAACAATGAGCTGTGTTGATAATGTCAGACATTATTGAGCCATAAATAAACCAAACAGAGGCGGACGATGGGCTTCGGGAGATATTCAAGTAATTTAAAGGCTGAAATTTATTTAACTGGATAGTAAAGCTTTTGCTTAGCTGAACAGCTTCAGAGCTGATAAGCTTTGCTAAATGGATCAGCATGGATGCTGTGTTTTCTTGGCAGAATTGCCATCTTGGTTGCCAACAAGTCCACACAGTAGAGACAGCAATCAAATCCTCAACCCAGGAGGTGTGAGGTAACAGTACTGCCCACTCAATCTCCATGCAGTCTCTACATTGTAATTATATATAGCTGATCTGTGTAATTGAGAGGAATCTATTTGTGCCTGTTTGAAGTTCTTATGAATAAGTATTACAAAGATGGGTGTTTTAAGGGCACACAAGGATCAAAATGGATATTCTGGTAGGTTCTGGTAGATACATTCTCGGTCTGTTCTATCAAACTGTTTCTCAGTGTTTGAGATCAATTAGCAGTAAAATATTTGGTGCCCCATAAAAAACAATATAGAGCTGAAATTGCGCCGGACACCCAGTTCCTGTTGAATGGCTGTGGCGCATGACAGGGTGAGCATGACGGGGGGGGGGGGGGGAGAGAGAGACAAAGCACAAAATATTATAATATGAACCACAGAAATTAAAGAAGGCATACGGAAGTGGTTGGGTGTCTGTCAGAGAGGGCGGGGGTTTAAAAACTCAGCTCAAGTGTGCCCTGCCCACAAGACGGCTGGTGCAATGCAGGGGACCTATTTTTGGAAGTCGTGAAACAGTGACTCCGCTCCTTCTGCAGGGACGCGTGGGGGATTGGCCGCCGCACCCCCAAACCCGCCACGCCCCCCACCCCTGCCCCTGGGGCACTAAAATCTGCACGTGACACCTGTGCTTCGCCGCGTGCGCTCTTCCACATTGCTGTGAAGTTTTGTCTGTTGCGTGTCTGAGACACAGAGGAGGAATCCTTTGACAGAGCAGATGGCAGGGAGATCAGCCCTCGGTTGTCGACCATTGTTGTTTTAAAGATTGCCATCTGTGCTCGGTAACCTGGCTATTAAGACAATATAATGAGTATTAATGAGAAAATCCAATTTGCCATTTATTTTATTTTTTTAGAAATTATTTGATGAAGTTAAGGATGATTTGTTTTTTTAATTTATTGGGGAAATTAAGCAAATACTGTATTTTATAGATGGTATTATCAAAATAAAGCGTGCTGTGTCTTGACATGAATATGAGCTGACCAGTTAAGATGAGGGGGAGTATTGCAAAGCTATCCGGGGAGCCCTTTGAGGAACGAAGTGTTCAAAATCAGAAATGCTAATTCCAGGACAGTACTGGATCCAGAAGACTCTGCATTCCTTTAGACTTATCAGTGATTTGTCTAGCATGGCACCCACTCTCATTAACACAATTAATAAATCATGAGCGGGGATCCTGTGAAAGCTGCAGTAAAGACTCCTTATTTATCATCCCTGCAGTGATTTTGGGCCACAGGAATCACAAAAGGAATTACTGAGCTGCTGGCGTTAGCTCCAGTTTTCTCCCAAAAGAACGACATGGAATCCTTCCCTATTTGTGTCTCCCAGCTATGACAGGATCTGGCATGATGAGAATTTTTCATTAAAAATCACTTACATGTTGAGATTGATTTTCAGACTCTAGACAAGAATAGAATGGCATAGCTTACTGTTAACCCGCTCCTACCAAATATGAATTCAGCTCAGTCGCATGCCCAGGCTCTGAATCCCCCCCCCCCGTATATCCTAGCATGAATAAATCATGCTTTTGTGTCTTATTACAGTCATGCGCCACATAACAACATTACAGCCAACAACAGACAGCATATATGATGGTGCTCCCATAAAATTATAGCTGAAAAATTCCTATCACCTATTGACATTGTAGTGCAACACATTACTCACATGTTTGTAGTGATTCTGATGTAAACACATCTACTGTGCTACCAGTCGTGTAAAAGTATAGCACGTACAATTATGTACAGTTCATAATACGCAATAATGATAATAAATATGTTGGTGGTTTATGTATTTACTTTATCAGCAGTGTTTGGACCTTGGGGGCTGTGATTTGAATAGTTCTGCTCTATGATCTTTGTAGGACGACGAAATCGCCTAACATCGCGTTTCTCAGAACGTATCCCAGTCATTAAGCGGCACATAACTATAATTGAGCCAGTGACCATTTGGATTATGCACTGCATGGGCCCAGTACAGTCTGTAAAATGTTTTCTATTTGTTGCATTATTGCATGTCCCTCTGCAAAATTTTGAAATTTTGAAATCTTTGAAATTTGGAATGGTATGTATGCTGTAGGCTTGCAATTATGCCAAGCTCTTAAATGTGAATCAAGACTTATGCCCCATTCAGCAACTGAAGACATATTACTTAATAAAGTTGCGTTACATCAAGTGTTTCATTTGAAATGACTGCATTAGTTATGCAGTCACTTCATTAGAGGAAAAGGTTAGATTTACTTCTCCAAGAGTGCATCTAGATCTGGGACCTGCTGATCACAAATCAGGTCTAGAGTTAGAACATGTTCTGAAGCTGTTTCGCCACAATTGTATAATAAGCATTGATTTTCCTTAACTGCTTATCAAATCTATCCCAGAAAGCACAGGGCATCCTGTACAGGATCACAGAGCTCAGAAGCCTGCAGGATGTGGGAGGAAAGCTATCTGAACACAAGGAGAACTAACACGGAGTTAGGGCAGGAATCAGATCCACCCACTCAGTCACCCTCTTATATATCACATCACATCACGACACATCACGTCATGTCACGTCACATTACATCACGACACATCATGTCACATCATGTCATGTTACATTACATCACAATCAACATAAATATAATTGAAATTTGCATACATGCCAGATAATCATGGTGAAAGCTTTCACTGTAGTGGTGAAAATGAGGTTTCTTCCTCCTTGCTGCTTCACAGCACTCTGACATGGTAGGCAGCTTAATGGGACATCTTAGTGAGCTTGTCACCTGGTTGAGGGCCCATGGACGCGGAACAATAGAATCTCTCTTTGGCTCCTGAGCTGACTGCTACTACAGGATGTGTTTTATCCTACTCTAAATAAAAAATACATGTTTTGGCCTAATCTCATCCCCATCTGTGCACTAGGTCCCTGTGTCCAAGGCTGTGTCAACAGCAGAGGAGACAAAATCAGGGGGTGGGGTTACACAAAGGGGGAGGAGTATAATACAAAGGGGCAGGGATTATACAAAAGGGGAGGGTTCATGAAAAAGGGTGGGGTATATAAAGGGGAGGGGTTATAAGGGGTGGGGCATATAAAGGGGGAGTGGTTATAAGAGGTGGGTATATAAAGGGGAGGGGATATAAGGGGTGGGGCATATAAAGGGGGAGTGGTTATAAGAGGTGGGTATATAAAGGGGAGGGGATATAAGGGGTGGGGCATATAAAGGGGGAGTGGTCATAAGCGGTGGGTATATAAAGGGGGAGTGGTCATAAGAGGTGGGTATAGAAAGGGGAGGGGTTATAAGGGGTGGGCATATAAAGGGGGAGTGGTCATAAGAGGTGGGTATATAAAGGGGGAGTGGTTATAAGAGGTGGGGTATATAAAAAGGAGGGGATTATACAAAGGGGAAGGGAATATGCAAAGGGAGTGGGGTATAGTACAAAGGGGAGGGGCTAAAAAGGAGAGATGAGTTAGCCAAAGGGTATAATTTAACGGAGGAGGTAAAACCAAGGTGGAGAGGTACAATTCAATGGAGAGGGGCTATACAATATGGAAGAGGTTACACAGAGGGGATAGAAGTATAGAGGGGAGAGGCTTATACATAGCTCATCTGCATTCTATGAAGTTTCTCTGTATGCCATTATTGTTTTTTTTTTATTACAACTGTAGACTTTCAATTTATCAAGGGTCAACACAAAACGGAGAGACTTCATTTCTGAAGTGACCAAAATGCCAGTTCAGTCAGTACCTGCCTGAGTGTATGACAGGCAGCAAATGAGACATGATCAGCATCAGGTGTGCAGTGTGAATGAGTGAGAGTCAGATTGGAAACTTGTAACCTGAACGGACGGTGCTAATTTTATTTTTTTTTCAAGCTGATTCCTAAGCTTGGCTTGTTGTCTGTGGCGACATGTTGCTTATTTGCTTTGTTGAAATGTAGGGTGAAATATATCATTAAAGCTTTGTATATTATTAGTAATGCAGTGTTTGATTAAATACACAACAACTGAAAAGCACAAATGTTTTTTATTTCTATGTAAAATATGAAAAAAGTTGTAAGTTGAAAATATCGTAAGTTGAATATGAGTATGATATGATATGACACACTTGGGCATTTAGACGACAAAATGGGCTGGGGAAAATTTGGTTCATCACAGAAAAAACACAGTACAATACATTGTTAAACAATGCATGAGGTTTTTACACTCTCCACAAAGACTGAAAGCATTGCTGGGTGGACGGTGCCCTTTTCCGGCATCAGTAAGGCATATCACTAGCCTAGTAAAAGATTCCAAATTTGATGACTATTGAGTGTGCCTCACTGTTGCACCATCTGAAAGTCAACATATCCTAAGTCTTACCATTGGAAAGTGAGGAGCATCTCTATTGTATTATGGCATGTGCAGTAATATGTTTTTTAACAAAATTTTAATTTGCTCCAGATGTTCTGGCCCCCTTGGATTTAAGCATATCATCTTAGATCAGGGAGAAGGTACAAACGTATGCTTTGTGGGTAGCCGGCGAAGCCTCTAAGAAATTAATAGCAATGGCAGATTAGCTGGCTCATTAGCTGATTTCTTGAGGAACTGAGCCTTGGAAGATCCGATTGGACTGTTCTGGTATGTTTGCAGCCACTGAGATGATAAATCGCACTGGGCCCACGTTGCCCCCATGGTTGTAGATTCCCACACATCACATGTCGCCGCTCACATGTGCTGGCGCGGCGTTTCTCTCAGCGCTGGATTGGGCCTGATGCTGCTGTTAGCTTGACAGCCACTCGCTCCTACTTAGAGCTATTCCCTAAGAATCGATACCCCCCCCCCCCCTTTAACGGCCAGGCAGGGTTTGTAGGGTTGCAGAGTAAGCAGTGTCATTTCTGTGGTATAATTCCCAAGCCTTTAACTGATAAGGCGTAACTGTGGAATGGCAGTAACACTACTCTTTGGGACTACAGTGGGAGGTTATGATGCAGCAGGGACAGTGTTTATGGTCTTTTATTTGTTAAAGGGGATGGCAAAGCACTCTGTCTATCGCAAGAATCATTCTATCAGGGGAAAACATATTTGCCCTCTTTTTGTAAGGTGTACCAGTAAACAAATGCAGGAACAAAAGCAGGACAGAAAGCCGGCCTACAGTATGTGGATTAGCAACACTGCCCCCTACTGAAGACTCCATGCCGCTTATCGCAGCCTGGCCGAGCGCCCATGAGCTGCCGTGACCCATTGGGCCGCCGTTAGGCTGCATTACTGGCGTGAGCGTGACAGCTGCCCACTGCAAGCTCGATCATCCTTTACTGCGGACCTGGCTCCGCTATGCGACGATAAACTGGCACTATTTTTAACACATGAAGAGAGGCTTCGGAATTGCAGATAAGGCTAGCGATGACGTCCCCTAATCCCATTGGTGGAAAGTGGCAGAGAAGGAGTATGTGATTCCAGTGTAGCCTTGCTGCTCTGGGCACCTTCCAGTGCAGCACTCTACACTGGCATTTCAGAAGGCAAATGGAAAAAAAAGAAAACACCGCTCACAATTAGAAACATTTTCCTGTCGTAAACTGCATTCTGCTGATACTGCAGAGCAAAAGAGTGATGTAGCGGCATTGAATATAATAAAAATAACTGAGCACGACAGCCCTCAACTGAGATGTAAAGGCACTCGATTTAATGGGGGTTTATAATGTTCATTTTTGACCTTGACACAAACTGTACTGTCGTGATGTTCAGTCCCAATTCCCAAATCCCCATCACTGCAATGACCTTGAACTGTCATTCTTGGTTATTTTTATTATTTTTAAACTGCTAAAGCAATGATTGCTGGTCTAGTGTTGAGTTTTTTCATAAAAATCATCTTAATATGAGTATAATAAAACATTATGACTTTAAAATAAACACTAATATGTTAACTTTAGCAGTGCTATTTTTTTTAAACCCCAAAAATATCCTGGATGGAAGCCTCAAAATTCCCGGATGCATTCCATGTGTGTGTTCCACCAGGTACCAACCCCAGTTTAATGTGGTGTCCCCAAGGAACACAATGTCACGCAATGACATTCTTGGTGAGCTTCTGATTCAGGACTTATGTGACAGTCAAGATGCATATGTGTTGCTTTTTCTAATCATGCATAAGAGGGAGCGGTAAGGGGCATGCACTGATTACAGCGCGTTGCCGCACCCATCACATGACAAATCACCTCAGGGATGAGAACCTGGTAAGTAGCACTAAAAAAAATAATCTCCAAACAGCATAGTGTTAGCTTTGTGCTAATCTTGGAAGGCTGAATGCACCTTGGCCTGTTGGCCATGCAGGTGAGTGCTTGAGACTTGACCCTCGCCTGGGGGAAAGGGCTACATTGATGTCAGAGTGGGAGGATCCCCCACTTGTAGATGTCCTGCATGTAGACCTCCGGCATGTAGACCTCCCACATGTAGTCCTCACTGAAGCAGGTGCTTTATCAGTTTATGCCCAGCACTTTTAGCATAGTGCGTCAGGTCGTACTTCGTAACAATGAGCTATTTTTCTGTCGTAGAGCATGTCATGCTGTAAATGAAGAAGTGAAAATATTTTAGCTTCAGAGCAGCTACAGTGACATAAAGTTATTGTTTATATGAAGCGTAGCTAATAAATGCAAGTAAGGAGGGTTTGTTTTACAACAGGAAGTTGTTTTGAATTGCTGGTGTTGTGCTATTTAAATGTTGCATTAAAAAAACAGCTATATTTTTAATTAACCACAATGTATTCTGGTCCCGAAGAGGAAGTTTCCGGCTCTCTATCCATATTCAAACCATTTATGGTTTAGTCAGGGGTGACGGGGGCCTGGGGCCTGTCCCAGGCAGCACAGAGCCCAAGGCTGGGTCCTCCCTGGATGCGATTCCATGTCTGTCGTAATGCAAGTATTCCCACACTGTGGGCAATTCGGAGGCACCTTTCTGTGTGTCTTTGGAGCAACCCTGTGTGCTCGGGGGAAACCCACACATTTTAGAACAAAGGAGTGCATTCTCTTTTCTCCTGTCCATTCCAGCTAAGTAGAATTCTCAGATACTTTCATCTCACTAAGATTTCACACAGGACCAAAACAGCATCCGAAATAAGGCCACACAGGAGAATCTGTTATGACATTAAGCTAACCTTGTAGCTGTATCATTTTGGGGTTGTTGCATAAAGACCTTGCACTGGTGTGTTGAAGGGGATTTCGGTAAGGAGCCATGGTAATTATATACACCCTGGAGCTGCTCAGAGCCTTATGGCATATCTTACGTCTGGTAGGGTCAGTCTGCCTCCCCTTCTGGATCAAGGATGAACGACCAAAGGTTTTTTAATTGTCGCTGTGTGGTTATGCTAAAGCTATAAAATTGAGTAACAGCTTCCATTGATACATGCATTAGTACATGTTACCCAAATGGTTACCCAAAATACAGATTATAACCTAATCTCTTCACACCTGTTTATTGCCCTATCGTAGCTGGAATGGTCTGGCCAGGTCTGTGTGGTGTTCACATGGGGGAGATGGAGCCAGACTCTCGTCACTGTTGTGGATTCTGCTTCCGTTGTCTGGAAGGCAAAGCCTGATTGACAGGTTCCACATGTTTTAATAACAGAAAGCATTCCTGAGTATAAGCGACTGTAAAAGAAGCTGCAAATGTTGTCTCTTGTTGTTCCCAGGATGCTCTCTGCAGTGATCTTTCATGTCTTCAGTGCAGGGTCTTTGGATAGGTGCTATATATGGGGGGGAGGCGGTCAGGACAGTTCCAAGGGCCCCTGAGTAACTGGGGCTCTAAAAAATTTGGAACATAATTGGATAGTTCTGGGTTGGGGGCCCGATATGATGTGCTGTCATGGGGCCCGAAATCTGCAGTGGAGTCCCTGGGAGTGTCTGTCTGTACTCTGTCATTCTGTTTAATGTCAGGTTAATTTCTCATTTTCAGCCATTGACTTTTTATGTTTTTAGGAAGCAGTAATTAGAAAGTTTTACATTGTGTTGATTTTTTAAGCACTACCCCCTGGGGCTCAGTTCCCCAGAAGAACCTTGACTTCTGCACCTACTAACAAAACCTGTTGACATTTGGATAAGGGTTGCTTGGAATTCGAGAGATTGTAAAAACAGCTTGAGAAGGGGTGTGTGAACAGCATAGTTGTGAATAATAATTTTTGCGTGACTACATTATATTTAAAAAGATATTTGTGTATATCAATATATTAATCATAATAAAAAAATGGCTATTCCAATACACCATGTACTCCAAAATACTGTCAATTCTCGCAGTATAAATGAGAACAGAACCAACCAATCAAACGATCCAAAAAGCATGGCATTCTTGTGGGAAACAAACGGAAGCCATTGCTAATTGTGAAAGATCATTCAGACAAACACATAAGCCACACATTGTGACTGGAAAACCTACATTGGGGGTCTGATTCAGCAAACAAGATGTTTAAAATGCAGCTAATTAATTGCAGCGTGCTTTAATGAACCGCATAAAGTCTCCATCAATCTGTTTTTGAAAGCCGCTTTTCCCATTAGCGTCACGGTTATCTGGAGCCAATCCCAGGAAGCACTGGGGCGTGTAGCAGGGTGAGTCCTGCAGGAAATGCCAGTCCCTTTGCAAACACGCTTTTGCACACTGAGGCCCATTCAGACCCATGGATCCACTTGGGCAGCAGCAGGTGTTCAGAGGGAATTGGTGTGGATACCAGGAGGAAACCTGCAACAACACGAAAATAATGGGAAGGAAGGCAAGAAGAAAACACACCTGAATTGTAAAATTCATTATAATATAAACAAATTACACACTAACATTTACCAAATATGCACTGATTACGTTATATAATGCTACAGGGGGCACGAGGTTGGGGTGTACACCCTGGAGGGGGCGCCAATCCATTGCTAGTCATCCGTTACAACAGAATCACACACTATGGGCAATTTAGGGACATTAGTTCACCTAAGTGCTTGTTTTTGGACTGTGGGAGGGATCAGGAGAGCCCAGAGGAAACCCGTGTGATCACGTGGAGATCAGGCATACTGCGTACACAGAAAGCTCTGATCTATGTTATAAAACCAATACATTTGCAGTATTTTTTTACTGAATTAAGTGTCTCAAGAATTTCTGTGATCCCTTGTCTATATTACATTGTGTAAGGATTCCCTGTGTTGGGCTGGCATGCCATATAGGGTGTCCGGGGCCTATGGTTCTGGGATAGGCTCCAGGCCCAGTACTCCAGCTTGGATAAGCTCCAGGCCCACCGTTTCAGCTGGGATCGGCTCCAGGCCCACTTCTCCAACTAGGATTGCCTCTAGCCCCACTGCACCAGCCGGGATAGGCTAGAGGTCCACTGACCCAGCTAGGATCGGCTCCAGGCCCACTGCTCCACCTGGGATCGGCTCCAGGCCCACTGCTCCACCTGGGATAGGCTCCAGGCCCACTGCTCCAGTTGGGATCGGCTCCATGCCCACTGTTCCAGCTAGGATCGGCTCCAGGCCCACTGCTCCAGCTGGGATAGGTTCCAGACCCATTGCACTACAGCTTCAGCCTCTCCAGTGTTATGGGATTGATTCCTTCCCCAGCTTTTCACTTGTTGACTATCCATGTTCACGATCTGTCTCCTCATGTTTTAGTTCCACAGTCCAAAGACATGCATTGGTGTCTCAGAATTGATCTTAGTGTTTCAGAATCAAACAATTTCCCCTTGAAATTGACAAAGGATATCTTATCTTATGGGACTGCGTGATTGTGGGGAAGTTCCAAACCCATACCCCTATGACTCTGTATACCATATTTTTCATAGTTATTGCCGAATATGAAAGCTATTTAATGTATCTATCGGGTGATGAGGAGCTATATTGTTTAAGTATTTTGTGCTAGTTACTTATGGTCCTTACTCATGAACGTTGTAATGTATACGTACAGTACTCCATATATTAGATGTTTCTTATAAAACACCAAAAAGCAGTTCACTGAATATATTGCAAATATTTTATGATCTGAGATTTTTAATTTTACGCAAGCTTTTTTTCATCATTTTGGATTTTAAGTCTTTATTACTGTGATTCGTTTTAGGAAACACTGTCTTTTATTCAGTGAGTAACTAGCATACGAAGACACTGTTAGCGTTCTTTGTTCAGTGACGAAATGTGGCACAATGACAAGCCAATGGGCAGAGGACCAGCAGTTATTATTTTACTTATTTGCAATTGTTTACCTTCCTGAGAGGAAGCCGTGTCCCGTGTCCTTGGCTGGGATGCAACGAAGCCTCGCAGTCTGTCCGTCGGGGCTCCGTGACGCACTCATAGGCACACACACACACACACACACACACACACATATACATGTGGACAAAGCCACTGGCTTCGGTGACCCTGACTTTTAATTGCATCTTCCTTCTACTTGCCGGCTGATCATCGCGGCCGCCAATCCCTGCCGCATCTTTAATTCCCATCTGACCCTTTTTTCCCCCATCAGCTCTGATTTTTTTCTCTCTCTAATAAATCTGCTCCAAATCTCGTTACGCAGCCCAATGTGATTTTACGGCACATGCTCCTGTACGCTTGCCTGAATCAGCTGTGTGCTGAACTGTGAATCAGACGGTGTCTCCGTGGCACCCGGCGTGCCTGTGTCTGTGTGTGTGGGCCCGTGAGTCTGCATTTGTGTGCGTGCGCATGTTTATTCATGCACAGGCACACTCGTCAGTGGCGGCGTGTACACCCTGTGCCGACACGAGAAGCCATAACGTCCCGCAGGGGGGAGCGGGGCGAGTGAGCGTTTGTTTTGGCTAAAGCCAAGAGGCCCGTGACGTCGGGCCCGACCCGGACGTGTGTAACGGCCTGGAACCGAATCCTGTTTTCAAACCCGAGGTCCGGGCAAGCACCACAGAAGGGAAGTCTTCGGACAGCAGTGAGGCACCGTGGGGGTGTGGGGGCGAGACCCTCGGTGCTAATCACGTTAAAAAGTCCATTGTTTGTCTCCGGAATCATTTTAATGAAGTGTGAAGTGAAACAGCGTGTCCCCTAAGAGGCGTAAATCAGCCAACAGAAACAGTCCACTTTCCTCTAATGTTTAATTTCACACAGCAGTCACTGCTGCCTGCCGCCTATAATGAGATACACTGATATACCTCCCCCCACCCCACCCCACCCCAACCCCCCCCTTGCTGTTCGCTCATTAATCGGAGCCCCTGCATTTGCCGAGCACAGGCGACACGACGCCGACGGAGGGGGCTGTAACTCCACGCCGCTGCACCGGGTCACGGCCGGATACCTGAGAACCGTGCCGATAGGGTGGAGGATCCAGCAGGGTGGGGGCTGCTGACGTCAGCCGCGGGGGCCGTGTCGGGAGGGGGCCGCGTCTTCCTGCCCATTAATCTTTCCCGCTGTCGCTAAGTGCTGTGCTCTGCCTGGTTTGTCTTGAGGTCGTTTAGGATGAGAGACGGTGGGAACGGATCTGTGAGCTTCAGCGCTAAATGTCAGATATGCAGACGAGGTCAAGGTCATAGCTGCAAAATGTTAAAAAACAAACAAAAAAAACAGACAGAAGTTCCCTTGCTGCTGGGTCTCGTCAGGTTCTGACTGAGAACTGGTTTCCGTGTGAATCTGTGGCTAATTACCACCTCTTATAAACGATTAGAAAACATACAGATTCTGGAAAATTCTAGAAATGGTCATGAAGGGCAGAAACAGACACCCAGACAGAGAGACCCCCAAATAAAGACTGGGACATTCTCAGTTATGTAAACAAACCATTTCATTCATTTAAAGAGGGTCTGTTTTAATGGCTTCAACGAAGGAGAAAAATGGCAAATTTACTTTTGCTATGTCACTGCTGTAAGATAACGTCAAACGGACATTTTCTTCTCGGTTGGCTGCTTCTTGGGGGTCTTCCTGGGTCATGTGTCACAGTTTACCAGCTGTCAATCACCACTACAGCCCACACTATGGGTGAATAAGCCTAGTCGTCTTCTCATTTTGGTGCCTCACTTTTTTTTCCCCTTCTCGTGGTAACATCACAAATGTGTTCCTAACTTATTTTCTTAAAAGATTTAATTTCTGTTACCAGTTGCAAGCTACTGTTTTTTTGTGGCTTGTCACCAGGGATAAACATTTCTTTTTCTTGTCCACCTTAAGGGGCCCCCTGAGAAACATGCACATATACAGAGGCACGCACGCATACAAATTTGCATACATGCCAGGGCCACGCGAACACAGACAAACACACATATTCACCCTGGAGCCGGTTCTGCAGTCTCATATCTGCTTAGTTTAACAGTCGAGGGAGAGGGAGAGAGAGAGAGAGAGAGAGAGAGACAGACAGAGTAAGAGAGAGAGATTAATGGTGAGAGCGACAGAGAGAGAGAGGGACCAAAAGGGACAGAAAGAGAAAGAAAAAAGCGACTGAGTAGAAACAGTCACTGAAAAAGTGTTTGGTGTCTGTGTGTGAGTGAGAGCGGGTCTCGGGGTCTGTGAGGTGACAGCTGCCTGCCACTCTGCTTACCCAGTGTCTGTGAGCGTGCGTGTTTACGGGCGGGTCTGTGTGTGTGCGCTCAGACTGAATAGCCCCCCGCCTGACAGGAATCCTCTCTGCAGTTCCACGGTAGCCTCGCCGGACAGCACCTACGGCGTTGACTGGACGGTGGAAAGGGACCAGAGCACAAGTGGAGGACAAGGTGGGGGGGTGTGGAGGGGGGAGCAAAGCCGACACACTGCAGGACCTGATCCCTGGACGGGGAGCGGCGGCGGTGTAGGGGGGGGGAGGGGGTCACTGAATGTTTTCTCCCGACCAATCTCACGCTCCCATTTCCCCGCCAGCACCGTCTGCAGAGGAGATCGCCGGGAGCGGGGGGGTGTGACTCTGTGAGGAATTAATAGGAGCTGTCAGTGGTAGCAGGATCAATAGCTGTGTTTGCCATACTTGGAGGATCTGGACAGCGGATGGAGGAGCTGGCGTAAGCGTGAGGTGGGGGGGACATCCCGTGCTACGCCACGCCGCCTGTAGGATGGGGCCCGCTTTGCTGCCGCCGCTGCCCGCCCACCCTCCCGGGTCTGCCAGGTAGCCCCCGGGACGCGTGCCGGCCATGCGGATGTGCCGCAGAGAGTTTGGGATTCTGGCAGGAAGAATACCTGGGAAACGGCAAAGGGAGAGTGCCGTGCCGGTGAGGGTCAGCCGAACTGTGGGGAGTCCCTACCTGACGGCGGCACTCGGCGGCTTAGCGTGGCGCATGTGTGTGCGTGAGAGAGCGCGCGCGTGTCTCTGTCAGCGTGTGCCTGTTTCTGCATGGAGTGCTTCTCCCGCTTGTCTGTGCATGCTGCGGGACTGACGCTCCCTCCGGTCGGCGCCGTTTGGATCACCACCCTCTACGGACTTCCAGCTCCTCGTTTTTCATAAAGTGGACTTCAACTTTTCGCCCTTGGTGGAGTTTCGGGGCAGACTTGCGCCGAGTTCGCACCACTCCCCTGCACAGCCGCACGGCCCCCCGGCTGGATATGCGCTCTGCTCCGCTGCTCTCTCGCTCTCTTTCGTCTGCAAGACATTTATATGACATCTGCGGGGAGAAGGCAAGCTGACTGCAGATCCCACTGTCCCTCTCCCGCTGCCGACGAACAAAACCCCCCCTGCCGCTCGATGAAGGCCGGCCGCGCTCGAGCAGGAAGGGACAGGCAAAAGATGCATGTGAACAACTATCCATTCAGGAGGCATTCCTGGATTTGGTGAGTGACGCTGGGGAGGGTCCAGCGTGAGGAGGCTGAGCGTGCCAGGTGTACCGGGGTTTGGACATGTGAGTGTTGAGGGTAAAGAGTGTGTGTGTGTGTGTGTGTGTGTGTGTGTGTGTGTGTGTGTGTGGGGGGGGGGGGGGGGGGGGCATGTATATATTACATTGCGGGGACTGATAAAAACCTGCTATTTTGACATTTTGAGGAGCATTTTTTCATAATAACCTGTGACTGCAGTGAGAGAACTAAAAATGCCAGAAGTCTTGTATTTTCTTTGGTAAGTTATGGTTACGGTTAGCACTAAGTAGGGGTTAGGGTTGTCATAGTTTGGATTAGGATTATGCTCGTAGAAATGAATAGACGGTCCCCACAAAGATATTAATACAGGTGTGTGTTTGTGTGTGTGTGTGTGTGTGCATTCAGGTAGGCCTCTTACCCATTCCTGTTGGATGCGACTGGTGGTCTCGGTTGGGCTGTCCAAACACAGAGTTTCTGCGCACTAAATAGGACAGAAATTCACCTTAACCCCTACCCTGCCCTAACCATACCCATAAGTAACCTAACAAAATACAAGAGTTTTTGCATTTTTAGTTTTTTCATAGCAGTCACCGATTTTTATAAAATATAGTTTTCCTTTATGGGGACCAGGAAACCGGTCCCCATAAGGGAAAAAAATGGATATTTATCACGTTATGGGGACATTATGTCCCCATAAGGATAGGTAAACCCGCTCGCACACACACACAGACACACGCACGCGCACACACACACACACACAGTTTCGGAATGTTCCACATACACGTGCTTTTAAAGCCCTCATGAAACAAACCATACTTTACAATCACTGGGAAATACTGGCACCCTGACACCTATCAAGTGTAAAACAATACAGGGCAAAAAAATGTTTATTATATGACTAGTTACTGTAAGTAAATTTAATGTCAAACAGCCAAGATCTCTGATTTGAAGCCCCTAAGGCACGATTGCGGATGTGTAGTTCAACATTATTCTGCACTGGTGGCATCTTCATTCTTGAGTTTATCACTCTTAGGACTGATTTGCTTGCTTAAGGTTGTCATAGTTAGCGTTAGCATTTTTCCCATTGAAATGAATGAGCGGTCCCCATAAGGATATGTTTACCCTAAAAGTGTGTGCATGTGTGTGTGTGTTTGGGGGGTGGGGTGGGTGTTGTTATGCATATATTACATTGTGACGATCAAATGTCACATTGTGATAAAACCCTGTTATTTTGACCTTGTGGGGACATTTTTTGGTTCCCACAAGGAAAGACTCAATTTTATAAAAGTCTTTAACTCCTATCAAAAATGTGAAAATGCCTTGTATTTCGTTTGGTTACGTATGGTTAAGGTTAGGGCTGGGTAGGGATTAATGTCGTCATTGCTAGGATTAGGGTTATTCCTATAGAAATGAATAGATGGTCCTCACAAAGATATGAATATTTGGACTGTGTGTGTATGTGCATGTATATGTGTCGTGTGTACATGTATGTGCGTTCAGGCCAGGGCAGGGGGGCTTTCTGGCCACTGTGGGACTGGAGACCTCCCAGAATTCTGAAGGCACAGAAACCTTGCTGACTCTCTCTGTCCTCACACCCAGCCCTGCTGGGACCTAGGAGCAGGGAAAGGGCCCATTTCCCAAATCTGAGATAAACAGTCAAAGGAATAAAGATGATACCAAGTGAGCTCGGGGTTTCCGGCTTCCCCTCCTCCAACCCAGAGGAGTCGGGACACGTAAACATACCGGCATCTGGACAGCAGGTAGTAAAGCAGAGTGGGAAGCTGAAGCTGAAGCTGTCCATTGTGAGGAGTCACTGGGTGCCACAAAAATTCAATATATCACAGGAAGCAGCGAGGGTGGGGGGACGCATTGTTGTCTTTTTTCTGGGGATGGGTGCCAGATTTAAACGTTGTGGTGCACTGAGTGCTTTGCGTAGCTGTGCCCAGCTATATTTAGGTCAACTGTACACCGCTACCACCGTCTAACACCATCTATCCTGCTGTAAAGACACAGCAATTCCCTCAAACGGAGCTACAAGCATAAGCTCCCAATTTTAGTGGAAACTTTGAAAAGGGTATTTTTTTCTCTTCGTCTTTTAAGTTTTAATTTCTAATGCTGTGAATAGCCCATGAAACATCAACATTTTGGAATGTAAAGGAGCTTTTGCTTTGAAGGGAAAGAACTGTAGGTCAGGAAAAATGGGGCTCCCATGGGTGGTGCTGTCGTTGTGACGAGTATCCGGAGTCCCTCCCCGCCCACAGCTTGAGGTAATCCACCACACATGCGGACAAGCAGGTTTTACCACCTTACTCTGCTGATTGGCTGTGTGTTTTAATGGGTCTCGCTGCTTGACTTAGCGCCCATCGGCCGCTTGTCGTTTTCGCAAATATTGACAGGGCCTCGCCCTCGGCCTCGCGATCCCTCCCGGCGAGTGGGGGAGTGCTCACCGCAGGTGACTTTTCTGAGCATTTAGACATCGCCAGCCAGGTGATCTATCTGCCCCCCCGTTTCCGTAGTTTCTGCATAAGCAGATGGGTGCAGATCTCGTACAGGGAGCAAGTGATGCTGGTTTGTTTTTTTTTTTTCCTTCCCCGTAGCCATCTGCTTGAGTTGTGCTTGGAGTGAATTTCATGTGAGGCTTAGCATTACTTTGATGTCACACCTAGGAATAGTTGGTGGATGGTGTGGCAGATGTTTTCTGTATAAAAAGGAGGTGTCCAAAGTACACAGAAGTTGGAGAATTCGCACATCACACCACCGCAAAATTCAGTCACCTCAAAGACAAAAACATGCGCCTTGTGCCATACATATCGCACTATGATGATGGCACGATTGCTTGAGTGGTGCACTCACAAGTGTAACGCCTTGAGTGACACCTTGAGTATCACAAGTGTGACACCTTGAGTGTTACACTCACGAGGTTATCCCTGTACACAAACCTTGCTAATGTACAGTCAGAAGCAGAACTGTCAATTATATTATTCTAGGCAAACAAAACCTTTGCACCAGAGCTAAACAACCTACTTGAGCGTCAGACATCACTCGTACGTGGAGTCGCATGTATCTTGATGACTCAGTCATTGGACTCTTAAGGGGATTTGGTTTCTGACTCTGTATCATAAAAGCCAGATGCTTCCTTTTGCCTTGTCACTGTTGTGAATCTATCGTGTGGCCAAATCATAAACTTGGCGGGACTTCCTTGCAGGCTCATTCCCAGGTGATTGTGTATCAGGATTTTGGATTTTGGGCCTTTCCTTCAAAGTTGTGTATACACAAAGAGACACGCAAAATGTGTGTATGCAACTTTTTACGTGAAATCCCAAATTTATCAAACCAAACTTCTTGGGGGAATGTGCATATTTACGGGAACTTGGAAGGAGATGTACTGTATGCAACATTTTGGACAAATCGAGAAAATGTGGCACCCATTTTAAAGGAACTGCAGGTAAACCAGCTTAGTCACCATGCCGCATGCCAACAATTCATACCACCAACCTGGGTCTTCACGTGAAAAACTGTAAATCGAAAATGTGAACTGGAATGTATTTTATTTGTTAATATTTCAATAACTTATTTTATTCTATTCTACCAGGATTATTTGTGCAAGCCAAAGACTACATATTTGTGTAATTTGCTATTTCAAATACTACATCTTGTCACCTCTTCCCATCAGCTAAAAATATCTGAAATTGTCACTAGTTGCATTAAATGCAAATTAGATGTCAGACACTCGCATTCATGTATTGACGTATAAAAAAAGTCTATAATCACAAGAATATGACATGGCATAATGGCATTCTTGTTAGTAACCACGTAAATGGAAGGATTAGACGCGAGTTTTCATGGACCACCAAGATTATTTTTACTCATTCGTTTACTGTTTGCACTCTGTGTGTAATGTCCTTGCACTTTGCCTGTTTTACAATAAATATATGTTTCCCTGTGCTGTGGAAGAACAGGCAAATGTAAAAACTACATTTGCAGTGATGTCCAGTTTTGTTAATGTAACTGGGACAATTGACTGCACTGACATTGCGATATGAGCAACTCAAATCAAATAAATATCAAATGCACAGCAGTACAGCATACAGCAGTATATGCAGACAGTGAATAAATCCAGATTTACACGCGTATTTTTTCTTTTTAGGAGTATATACATTTTTTTGTAATGAAATTTACGTGAAGTTTCATAAATGAGGGCGGTCCCCTTTCTGGTCTAAGTTTATGGGTTGTTTTTGCCCATTCTCCCCGGGGGGGCAGGGTAGACTTGGCACACCAGCTCATGGGCTTGGCTGACCCCAAGGTTGGGCAAATGCCAGTCAATCGCTGACTATTGTAAATAACTAAACCAACTAAACCAAATTTTTAACTTTTGAATTTTTGCATCCAAACACCACCCCCCTCCTTCCCACCCTCCTCGGTCCCTCCAGAGAATTCTGTGCCCACAATATGCCTACATCTTAGAGCCGGATAAAAGTCCCACTGGCTCTTATTTATACTATTTATACTCATGACCATTAAAGAACAGAGTTTGCTAAAGTCTGCCTTCTGCTATTGCTCAAATTACAGCTATTTTCAGTACCTTATTTATCAGACGTTCTTTGCAGTGTAACTTTGCAGTGTATGGGTTCAAACTAGAGTTCATCAGTTAACCTGTCAACACGTCAGACTGATTCTTCCAACGCTGGAGTTGATTATCTTTAATTCGGCTGAGGCCACATCTTATTAATGTTCATGGAAAACTAGACTGGCTGTTATAGTATGATTACAGAGATCTTCCTGGTTCCTGAAAAGTACCTCTTCTGAGATACTACGCCTTGCTGCTTCAGACTCTGAACAGTCTGAAGGCTAGAACTGGATCTCTATAAAGGAAGAATCCTCTCTTCTGCTGTAAACCCTCTGGCGTTTCTTTGGGAAAACGGTTGTGGGAAACATTCGCACTCAGGCGACTTCCTGTATTGCAGGACTGTTAGCTTTGTTTTGCCAACGATGAGGGCGGTCCGAATGAGACACTGTGCTGCTGTTACGACGTGCCTTTGTTTGTTCTAGATATCTGTCTATCTGTCCAGGCTTGCTCACTTTTTATGGGCAGGCATACAGCCCAGATGTCACTCTCCGCAGCCACCTTGTGCACTTTCAGCAATTTGGCACAGTTTCCACTTCACACTGTGCGTTTTAACCTGTGACATGAACTCCAAAGTATATTAATACAGTATGTATAAGACAATACCTGTGATTAATATTGATGTACAGTATTGGCACAATAGGCTACTAGCGTCTGCTTATTTCTGCTTCATCACATTTTCACACCAACAAAAAACTGTTACACCGACTGTTTTTGGACCTGCCAGCTCTACTAACCGGTATGTCTGGCGCTGGCAGCCATGAGTCTCCTACATGGCACTTGGCTTGAGGGGCTTTCCCTGAGAACACAGAAGTGGCTGTAGGTGGGACCAGCCTCAAATTTGCTGTGACCCCTTCAGAGAATAATGGCAGAATGTTAATTACTGGCCCGGGTCTGTTTCTTTGAAAGCCGAAGTGCTGAAGGGTTGTTACAGAATGGCTGTCTGTAGTGTGGGCCTGATGACGGAAGCTACTGCCCTGTTTTTCCTGCTCCTGCAGCCGTTACTAGCAGCACTAGTGAACAGAGCCAAAGGATGGGGAGAGGAGATACGAGACTGAGAGGCTGTCATGCGAAGCGGGACGAAGGACATGGGAGCAGGCACTTTGACAACAACAAAAGGGGCTTAATTTAACAGAATGGGAATAAGGAAACAAACTAGACCACAAGCGGACTAAACCGGAAGGACTAGAAACAAGGAAGAACACAGGCAACAAGATGGTATGATGTCAATGACAGGACTGGGGAACAGATGACTGAGAAGCACTTTTATACATAACTGACATGGTAGCAAACGAGAGGCAGCTGGAGTGATTAACACAAGGGTAGGAACAAGAGGTAAGACAAATGCTTAACAGGTGTGGCTCATCGGATCCACGCTAGGGAGGAAGCAGGAGGCGCAGATGAGCTGGGCATGACCGTGATGCTTTGCAAGATGAACGGTTGCTTCATTATTTTTATATTTAGCATCTCAAACTTACCTCCAACCCTACATAAGCAATTTGAAGGATGGATGGATGGATGGATGCATGTGTGACCCTATCCAAATTCCATAATACTCCTCAAACAGATGGTGACAGTCACCAGAAGGTCAGGAGCTCCAAATGGGTGCTCCGGAAGACAGAAATCCTCATTATGCAGACATTACCAGACTCCCACTGAATTCTGCACGTTCCTCACCCTGAGTGGCGCGTACTCCGCCAGGCACAGGGGAACCTGCACATATCGTACTGGTGCTTGATAACACGCTGTCTGCCTAAGCAGCTTGCTGGAAGCCCACTCGCATGAGCTAGCATACTCTTGGAGAGGTCTTTGATTTTCCTCTTTCTCTGCTTGAAGAATCTTTTTGAACTGCAGTCAGATCCGTGCTATAAACCAGGGAGTTTGCCGTCTGTGACATGCCAGTGCTGGACTATGGGTATCAGGAAGACAGGAGTGCTAGCAGAAGAATGAAAGATACCCAACTAAAGCAGCTTTGGCTGCAGTAGGAACAGAAGCATCCATGTGGTGAAGCTTTTCAGTGTGTATAATATTTTATGATGTTTGCATATTATCAGGGAACAAGAATACCTCTGACATCTACATTCCCTGCTATTATTAAAGTAATATTTTTGCTACTTGAAAATAGAACATGTATACTGACTGAGTACTTGCTGAATGCTGTAGCTGCAACTGACTACATATAGCAAGAAATTCAGCTCTGTTACTGTGTGGCTAAGCCAAGCCACGTGATGGAAGTGATTTTACACGTGGTATAATTACTGGTGCCTGACGTGGTTGCAGCATCTTGGACGCAGTCACCCTCCTGGGATTTTCACACACTACAGTGTCCACGCTTTACAGAGCGCGATGCAATAAACAAAAAACATCCACTCAGCCACAGTTCTGTTGCTGAAAACACCCTCTTAATGAGAAAGGTCAACGGCGAATGGCCAGACTTGTTAAAGGTAAGGGAAAGGCGTCGAGTGCATAAGCATCAGCTGAGTGTGCAGGACGGCAGCTCCAAATGCACAGCTTGTCAACACTTGATGCATTTCTGTGTGTTTCAAAAGATTTAGAATGAGAAATTAATCAATACGTAAAACCAAGATCAATCCGTTTTACACAGTACTATAAAAAGCCAGTATTCCGCTTGCACTCTGGCCCATTTCCTGGTAACGTCACAGGCGAGAAGATGTCATCTTTACCAAACAAGGAGAGACAGACCCGCATTCATATCTGCACTCTTTATGCACTAGCATTGCTTTGAGCTCTTAATACACACAGGTCACCTGATGACAGATGACACCATCAGTACAGCTATTTTAAGGACCCCTGTGACATATTGTTTTGTGTTACTTAGTGTCTTGAGTAATTTGAGTACTTGGTACGTGCCAAACGAGTGACTCTCAGGAGATCAGCATGCGGAGAACGTGCTGTGGAATGGATGGATATTTGGATAGATGGAGACTGGCCAGTCTGCTTTGTCCATTATGGTGGAATTGGGGGGGTAGGGGGGGTGCTTTTTCCATACTTTTGCTCACACAAAAACGCTGATCTGGCACATGTTCTCTTGATTTATGTCCTTTGCTGCTGCTCTTGCAGTTTCTCGGCTAAACATGATTATTTCACTCAAAATTACATACCTCGAGAATCGATTTTGAACCAGTGCACGACTGGATTAATAATTTCCCTGAGCAGTGGCTCAGTAAAAACCTCATTCAGCACAGCATAGCAGCGAACGCATCTCACTGAGCGGCATCTGAGCCAGTGGAGATATCAGGATTTGAAGGAGGTTTATTGTAGTCAGTTTGATGTTCGCTAATGGTATGCCTGAAGTCGCGCTCTTCCTCAGAGATTGCCTAGGCTTTGAATGTAGCCGCTAATACAGATACTCAAACCGTTAGTTGCTTCAGTGAAAAATTCAACAAATAATTTGCATTAATTGGGCGGATTGATGTAAGATATTGGACGCTGCCTAATGTTGTAATGATATTGATGTCAGTTGTGCTCATAACAAGAAATCTCTCTTTTGTCAAAGCCGGATGGACTGCTGTTCTCTGCTTTTCATCCATAGTGTAAGAAAGAAGCATCCATCCTCCAAATGCTTATCCTGTATCCTATTCAAGGTGGTTGGGGGGGGGGGCGGGGGTATCCCAGACCCCAGACTGAACAGCTTGTAGCATGATTCCTAGGACCTTGGAGTGACAATGTCATTTTTGGTCTGGATTGGGGGTCCAGTATGATAAGCTTTCATTGGACCCAAAATCTATAGAGGCACCTCTGCGAACAGGAGGAAACCCTACAGACCCGTTGATGCATCATACCTTCCAGCCGGTGGTCCCTGGACTGTTTTCCCCATCAACCATAAGCATGCATAATCTGGCTGTAAATTTAAAGCCCAGCGGAGGCCGACAAACCTCCACGCTCTAGTTCCACCAGAAAGCCCCGGATCATATTTATTTTTATCAGCAGACACCAATTTCTGGAGGGGCTCCTGTTTCATGCAGGGCACGTGCAGGGGGGCAGAGGTACGCAAAGGCGATTCACAGATCGTCCTCGTTCTGACACTAGTCTCCCGGTGCGCCACCACGCGTCACTGCTTTTGGATCGAGGGGGCTGTTAAAAATTACACGTGCTGCCGGCCCTGTCTGCTAGTGGTGGATGCAGAATTCCCCGAGGGCAGGTGATTCTGCTATCGTTTAATACTGTCTGGGGCTGCTCCAGGCTCATCCATATTTGTTAGCGCATTTAGCAACTGGCACATTAGTCTTTATTAGTGGGGGGCCCAGGAGAGAGTGGCTGGGCTGTTATTTGACAGGAAGGAGTATGAAGCTGCAGCTCTTATCAGAAGCCGTGTCGAGGTGGCAGGGCGCATAATCGAGAACCTTGCAGACTGTCCGATGGAAGTGGCAGGGCTTACCGCAGGCCGCCTGGCCGGGTGCCAGCTCACGCCGACTGACACGTCTGCTGGGATAAGCCCCCGCCGCAGAGCTCGGCCACACCTCTGCAGCCGGTGTTTCGCAACGTACCACATGCTTCGTCCCAGCTACCGCACTGCAGCCAGCTTCAACAAAGGAGTCTCTTCGTCCTGTCTTTCAGCTGAACTTGTATAGTGTCGAGCTTGTGGAGTGATTTGCAGTATGACATGCACTGCTGTTGCCTCCAACCCAAGTCCTGAGACCAGAATGATTCCCACGTTAGGCCTGAGGTTGAAGTAAAATTAAAGTAGGTTCATAGAAACTACTTCTGATGCATATTTAAAGACAAGGCTATAGTTACCTTACATTATTCATCGCTAACCAGACACTCAAGCAAATTGCCAACTGTACAGTTCATTCATTTTTACTGAACTCAATCAGGTAAAGTACCTTGCACAATTATAAAAGTACTATGACCTTATTTAGATTTGAAAACCTGAAACCATCTGGTTTCATTTCTGATGTCTTAGGTCTTGTGCCCCCTGCCTTCTAGTTGACTCATCTGTTTGACTTGCTGAGTAACTAATTAATCAATCAGTTCATCAGACACCTAATTAGCTGTATGGGGAAACGTTAGCAAGGGGAGCAGTAGTGCCCAGAAATGTTTTCCTGCACACTTTCCATCTTTGATAAAGACATATAAAGACTGTTGGGTAGAAAAGATGCCGAATGATCATTGGCTGTCCAGTTGCTGTAATAAACAACTTTTTACCCTCAGAAAGGCTCAGCAAAGGATATTTTTAATGTACAATAATGATGCAATGTATAAAAGCAATGTTTGATTTAGATGCGGTATTTGATGTGTCTCCTGGCAATTTTAAGCCAGATATCATTCATTTCTTCCTGCTAAGATAGTATGTTATCAGAGCTGGCATTGAGAAACAGGTTTTGTTATCCAGGTACGGGTTTTAGTTAAGGGTGTATGGTTTTGGGATGACATTTTTTGGTGTAAAACATGATTGGAATTAGTCTGGTTTGTTTTTTGAGTGCAGTGGATGGCTGGTGGAAGTTTGTAATGCGATGTGGTATCTTCTCTCACCATCAGAGTCCTAATTATTGTTCTGTGGTATTTCTTCATCAAATAAGAGTTGCTTCATATAGCTGTTGGTCTTTGCCTGAGTCATAGGAAACTTTTTCCGCCCATGAGGCAGATGTCTGTCTCGTGTTTTTTTAAACCCCTTGATCCTCTTGTAAACCGGTACACCAATTGGGTATAATTTATCACAACTTCCTGACTGCTCAGCATGTTCTGTGTAAAATTGTGGGCGGAACATGAAGGAATGTTTCAGGATCATATTCTTTTTTTATTGCCTGCTGGTACTGATTATCCGTAAAATACTGTAGTAAAATATAAAAGCCATTATGGATTAAACTGTCTCCTGAACATTTTTTTATTTTTTTTTTTTTATAAAAAACTGATAATAATAGTCCAGAGAATTAATTACAAGTTTGTTGTTCCTGTATGAGCAGAGCCCGCTCCAAATTTGGCAAACCAATAAGACCATCAGTAGTAGTGGCTGTTGTTGCTTTAGCATATGGCTAAAAGCTGACTTCCTGTCTCTAACAGCCGAGACACATGAAGATAAGCACATGTTTTCCTCCACAGAAACTAACACAAATGCACCAACAAATGGAGCCACTCACATAAAAGCCAAAATGATATGGTGCATTGGACATCCATCTGATTTCTGGTGTGTCAAATCGAATTATTTCCAGTTGTCAGTCAAGAGCCTGGCCATATTAATTAATGCTAGATTGTTGTCAGAAAGGGGTGGAATTACTTATACAATGAGGACAAAAATTAATAAAATGAGTAAAGTTTTTTTTAGTATATAAAAACCAGATCCCCTATGCAGACTAGCATAACAACAGTGAACCTGTTTTGAAATGTATTTGAATACATTGCATTTGATATATATTTTAAGTAATTCTTGTGAAACTAGTGATGTCTAGGACATTCTTATAATGTGAGGTCATTCACACAACCCCAGCTATTGCTCCAGCCTTACCGAAATGGCCCATCCTGACTGTATGGCCCCTCGACTTTTTGTGTCCAAAAAAAACCCCATATATGCAAGGATTAGCTGGCTGTGTTTTTCCACTCAAGTACATGTGTTTGTTTAGCAAATGTCATGGTTACAGAAATGCTAAGAACTATGAAGGTGATTCAGTGTCTTTGCATCTTCCCCTTTCCCTAAGGGAAAGAACGGTCGCACGTTAAATGCATGACGAGATGCTGAAACGTTATTGCTGAAGACACGTATCAGCGCACAGGAGTCAGGAATTTGAGCTATTTTAATATCTGTTTTACATTGCTGTTGCCATTAGGATGAGAATTGTGTGACTGCAGATAGAACTGACTGCGGTGGAATTCCATTCATCCATTTTCATGTTTGCATGGAGCCCCAAAGGCCAATTACCAGAAGGCACAAGACAGTGATATACCTTGGATGGGATTGTGTGTGTGTGGATTAGGTTTGTATTATATTGTGGGGACCAAATGTTTTCAGGTCCCCACAAAGATCAATGAATGCCATCATAAAAGTAAAAATGCCAAAAGTCTCATATTTTGTTTGGTTATTTATGGTTAAGGTCAGGGCTGGGTAGGGGTTAAGGTCGTCATTTTGGGATTAGAGTTTTCCCCTTAGAAATGAATGGAGAGTCCCCACAAAGATATAATTACAAACCTGTGTGTGTGTCTCTGACTGTGTGGTCTACTGGGTTTATGTTAATGGGGGGTAATGCAGCTGATGAAAGACCTCCATATATACATACACACACACACCACATACATATATATGTATTCACACACACACACACACACAGTATATATGTATACATATATATATATATATATATATATATATATATATATATATATACACACACAGGTAATTCTCAAGTGACAAGTCATTTGTTATGTAACTCAAAATTTACACAAGTTGAAAACTGCCGGTTTATATAAATACATTATAGACACAATGGAAGATGGATAGTCTGTAGGAGATCAAACCTCGTTTCAAGAATTAGTTACTTCACCAACTCCATGCTGTAAATAACACAGAAGGTCTCTGGTTCAACACTGGCTTGTCTATATTTGGTTCTATATCTGTCTATATTTGTTTCTGAATTTAATCACATTTAATGTCTTTAATGACCTGTACCATCATCCATAATCTGACTGATCAGCACTAAGCTGGAGTTTTCCAGTGACGCACATGTGCATTCTGTTTCTTGCTGCAGGATCTCACATTCCGATGAAATCTACAAATAATAAAACATGTATTTTATCCTTAATTCCCCAGTATTGGCAGAGCTTTATGAAGCAGATCACACACCCAGAGAGTTTACGACTGACACACTAAGCAGGCAAACATTTGTTCTTGTTTACATTTCATTATGTTTATGTGTTTAGGTGTCTGGGCTGCCCTGAGGTCACTGTCTACGTAACAGTGGCTCTACTACACCTAGGGCTGGGAGAAAAACAAATAAATTCAGGGGCTGTGCTTGTTGGCCATGATGGAAAACTGGCTGCACCCTTAGTCACAGGCGAGAAGAGACTTATCAGCACCAGTCAGGAACCAGTATCATCTACACACCAAGGTTATTCTGATAGACAAAGGGAGTCACCCGCCTGATGTGGCGTGTCACCTGGATACATCCCATAATGATCATCCACTGATTAGGGTACAAGCTCTTTTGCAATAGCTGTGGATGTGGCTCTGGGAGGGTCTTTGTAGGTCCCAGAGGATAGGTTTAAATGACTAGGGGTTGGGGCAAAAATGATTAAAGTTTAAAAACATACAGGTAATGAGATTTTCATAGTTAACATAAGTTATCTATTATATGTACAGTAGCAGAGCTCCTTAATAGATCCTGGGATAGAGAATGGTTTACTGTATGTAGTTGTATTTATAGATGGAGTATAAAAAAATAGAATGCACAGATGCAAAGTGAAATTAAACTGAATTTATTGAGGGCGTCTTTAATTAGCGTCATACATCCTGTGGCTTTTTGCCCTTTGGATGATCCGGATCATCTGGTGTCTGCATTTACACCTCGGCCTGCTAGGCCGTGAGAAGCACGTCCATTACCTCAGACTACATCCTCATGCCTCAGCAGTGGCTGAGCAAAGGTCTATTAATGCAAGGCTGCCAGTGACCGGCTCAGTCTAAGCCAGGTGAATGGCAAAGTATTATACACATATTAACCTTGTTTTAAATCACTGGTCTCCTGCCATGAGCATGTGCATTAAACTGATTTTATAATTACACAGGCAGTGATAAAATAATAAGAAAAATAGCATATCAATTAATTTCACAGCCAATTAAATAATATTGTGAAACTGTAACAGTTTTGTACTTAAATGCTTTTTCTTTTTTTTTTTTTATTCAGTTCAGTCAAACCCCCAGGGCCTTGTGTGGCTGCACATCACCTAGACATGAATAATATCTCAGGACACATCGAGATCTTATCAAAACAGACCTTTCCTGTTGAACAGCGCGGTCATTGTGTCCGGTGGGGAGGGGACAGGGGGTGTCACAGGACAGCTGGACAATAAATAAAAAAATAAATATACAGTCCCATTTCTCACTTGACAGAGAGAACAATAACATATTTTGATAGGGGTAACGTAAACTGCATGACCTTTCCTCACAAAGGACGCACTGGTGTTCGGAGTCAAGGCCAGCACAAAGCCATGTACCTCAATGGAAGGAAGTTTCCCTCTCATTAAATGGCTCCAGACAGAGTGTAATTCAGGGCTGGGAATGTGGGGGAAAATACGGCTTCATTTTTAAGCTTTTACATTTACAACCTCCTTTCCAAAAAAGTTGGGAATGTGCTGTAAATAAAAACAGAATGTATTGATTTACAAAGAACATAAACCCATATTTAACTGAAAAAAGATAAAAACATATCAAATGTTGATATAAGAAATGTTATTGTTTCATGGCAAATATATGCTCAATTTGAATTTGATGCCAGCAAATAATTTCAAAAATTCGGGACAGGGGCACGTTTACCACTGTGTTGCATCACCTCCTCCTTTCTCGCTCTATAAACGTTTGGGAACTGAGGAGAGCAGTTTTTGAAAGAGAAATGTAGTCCTATTCTTGCCTGATAGAGTTTTTCAACTGCTAAACAGTTCAGGGTCTCCTTTGCCATAGTTTTCGTTTTTATGTTTTCAATGAGTGACAAGTCTGGACTGCAGACAAGTCAGTCTAACACCTGGACTCTTCTAATACGGAGCCTTCAGGATTGCAGCCTATGTTGCTCTAAAACCTGTATGTGTCATTCAGCATTAATGGTGTCTTCCCAGATGTGCTCAAAATGTCTTTGAACTGCATCATGTTTAGATATGGTTTCTTTGCTTGGTAGAGTTTCATACTGCATTTGTGGATGCAGCAACGAACTCTGTTCGCAGGCAGTGGATTTCGGAAGTGTTCCTGAGCCCATGCAGTGATTTCAGCTGTAGAATCATGTCTGTTTTTAATGCAGTGCCTCCTGAAGATTACGGCTATCCAATACCGGTTTTCGGCCTTGTCCCTCATGTACAGAAATTTCTCCAGATTATCTGAATCGTTTAATAATATTATATACCATAGATGATGAAATTCTTAAATTTGTTACAATATTACATTGAACATTATTCTTATGCATGATATATGTTGTATGTATGACAGGCTTTTTATATTTTTATTGACTGTCTGTTAATAAGTCTCCATGTAATTTGAACATGGGTTAGTACTAATGAGCTACAGTTTTCTCCACCACGAAGTGTACTAAAAAATTAGCTGACACAAGGAAAATGATAACTCATTTATTTTTTTTCCCCTTTTCTTTCTTCTAGGTAAGTACATCCCACGTACGTTACTGTGGTGTGAATGGATTTTTTTTCTGCTGAGGAGGAATTATTGACTGTGGGTAAGGTGCATTTTTTCCTTTCTCTGGAAGTGGGTTGCAGTCCAACCAAGTACACAGACATACTGCAGTATGGATAGAGATTTTGAGCAGAAAACCCAATTGACATTTCCATGTGAAAGTGTTTGGATGCACTAAAAAGCAGTGTTGGCCATTATAGGTCCAGAGGCTACAAATCCAGACCAAGATTTTGTTCCTATCAACCAGTTGAGCGTAAAGAGTTACAGTCACAGAGTACTCAACTGGTTGGTAGAAACAAAATCTTGGTCTGGATTTGTAGCTTCTGGACCTGAAATGCCCAACACTGCCAAAAAGCCATTGTCATTCAGTATACATGCAATGTGAAGTCAGATGACTCCGAATTCCTGTTGACGTTTTAATTGGTATCAGGCAGTTGTAGGCTAGTTTTAGTCAGAGGTCCTTATACTGTATATACTGGAGACACAAAGAGCCGACACAGTTCCCAAAAAGTACAGTTTCATTTACACACAGTAAAATAAAAATTGGAAGTTAGCCCATGAAAAAAAGCAACACTCGAATAATTAATAAACTGAAACTTAAGCACCAACTAATCCTGCATGATAAATGCATAGGCCAGTGTCTGTGAAGGACATTCTTCACCAGGGCTGATTACTCAACCTCCTTGTGTTTCTCTCTGGGCCCCAGCTCACTTGGCCAATTTTAGAGGCCGTTCTTTTTAAACAGTGCAGTCTTGTGTTCATTAATTGAAAGTGTGTCGCATGGGGCTGGACATTTGCAGAGAGAGGGGTGGCAGTGATATCCTACCCTGTGGCCTCGAATGGATCTCCCACTGGCTCACAGTCACTGAGAGTCTGGGGCTGTCTGTGGGCTGTCAGGTTCAGGCCCCCAGGTGGATGCTGTTGTTCAGCTGAGTACTGCATTCATCAGAAATGTGTAAATAGCTATACAGTTATATTTAGCAGAGTTTTTTCATCTTTTTGCTTCCATTGCAAGATGAGAGTCTGCAGCTGATGGGTGGTGATTGTTAATCGTGTACCATTATATGAAACTTTGCCAGCGGCTATTTATTTAAAAAAAAAAAATGTCAGTAAAAATTTTAAAAGCCAGCTGTAGAGGTGCCCCGACCTGGGACAGTGTTCCGCAGCATCCCAGTCGCTGCAGAGCAGTACATAACTGATGCGTCAGAAGGCTGGATGGTTGGTAGTGTCTGGCGACACTCTGGTTGCATGATGAATGAGTAACCCTTCTCATGGCTGCTTTGGGTGAGTCGCTGCAGGCTGCAGCTCTACTCGAATGAACAATGTACCACTTCATAGACACTACTTGTATATGTCAGAGGCAGGATTGCATTTTGGGTTGCTACGACAGGCCATTGGTGTATATGTTTAAGTTTTCTGTTGTGACAAGGAATAGTGTTGAAGGGCTTTTTGCTCTGTATGTGTTCACCCATACAGTAGCACTTATAAAAAACGGTGTATTTTTGAGTTTGAGCATGTTGCATGTTGCATGTTGCTCTTGATGGAGCTGTGGCTCTGGCCTTTTGATGGATCAGCTGTCTGCCTTCATGACTTGCAGTAGAATTGCTGTTAAATTCACACCCAAGTCACACCACAGGTGATTCCTAATCCCTGATTGATTTGGGTTTTTTTTTTTAAATGAATATATTATAACGTAATTAATCAGCTCAGGTTTTAATTTAACAGAATTAAGAAATTAAACATACCTGACAAATTTTTTGACCGCTTGTCCAAAGTTAAATCTTTGAAACACCTCTGTGAATGAAGGTAATGAGGTCATTTTCCCTCCATTGGTTTGACAAAGAAAATGAGAGGTATGGGCCCAGAATTGCAGCGCTGAGACGGTGAAGGCGGTTTCTCCCAGATCCCAGCTCTCCCGGTCGCTTCTGCACCAACCCTTTGTCACAAAGCCGCTCCCTCCTCTCCCCCCACCACGATGTCCATGACGTCACCAGAGAGTTACAAAGGGGATTATGGCCAACACCAAATGCTTAATCCTGTTACATTCTCGGCGCGCTCTTACAGTCTCTGCGCATCACTCCTTCGTCACGGCTGATGTCCTGGTTCCCTTCATGGTCCTGCGACTTTCGGGAGGCTTTGTATGTGTCGGGCGCTTTCCAGAAGATGACAGCAAAGGCTCTAGGGAACGAAAATTAAAAAATAAATGCAAATGAGGTCTGCTTGATGTTTGGAAACCCTTAGGGTCAGACCTGGGGGTGTGAGTGCGGGGCTAAGCTTTGTGTGTAGCTGGGGAGTGTCTTTCCGCATTCATTTCTTTATTAATGTATATGACTTCAGGAGTATTCCGGAAAAAGAAATATGCCTATATCCATATCTATGCTGATATGTGACCACGTAGAACTGAGATATTAAATATACATAATTGGTACAAGAATTCTGTCTGAGGTTAATTGATTGTTCAGGCAATCAAGAATATCCAAGTAAAAGAAAGACAATAACATGATGCATAAGATAACCACACCAGATACACAAAGGACAACAATGTGCGAATGGTATTTGTGACAGGAGGTGTGATGCACTCGGAGTTTCGTCGTGACGTGGAGAGGATGCGTGACCCTGATAACCGTCTGTTATCAGCGGTACTCAGATGGCTGAGATTATCATGCCATATTCACAAGCTACCCAGCTCTACTGGCAGGGCAGAGAACTCATCAGTAAAATGTGAATGCAGAGCAGAGTATTGAGCGTCCAGTACATGTAAATGCATATTATATAACTGTCCAGTATTTATCTCTGAAATAGGCAAACTGAAACTGCATAAAGCAAAGCAAAAGCTACGCCAGTAATGTACAATAAGAAAACAAGAAAATAGATGTTCTTGAGTGGACCACTCAATCAAGTCCTGACTTGAATCCCATGTAAAGTCCATGGAAAGATTTCAAAATGTGCTCTAAGTAATCCCTGTGCAGCTCGAGAGCTCTTAGGCAAGCCTGCCAATGGGAATATGCAGAAATGAGACTAAATCTATTGAATCAATTGCTGGAACTTCTACCGAATTTTCAATCTGAGTGTATATGCTGGTTTCCTCAGCACTCAGCATATAATGAGTAAGGAGCGCATGAGCTGACTCTGATGTAGAACGCTTGAATATATTGAACAGTGTAGGTCTCCTAACATCCATGTGATTCCAATCGGTTACTTGAAAATCCAGAAATTATAAAAGACAGGACCAATGGATTTGTGGGCTAGGGTATAGTTAGGCATGGAGACCATTTAAATGGTAGTAGTGATTCTATTTTTAACATGGAGGACGGAGGTTGTGTACAGAAGGGGTGTAGCGAGATGGAGGCCCTACTGCTTGTTTTTCCACCATGGGATGTTGTCACACAAAGCCTGTGCCCCTAATACGGGTACATCACCGGAAACTGGAGCCAGTGTCCTTTGGGACGCCAGCGCTACCCTGGCGCGTACCCGGGTCTGGCGACTCGGCCCCTCCACCCGCTTTCCTGTAGTGTACACAAAGACTAGGGTGTATTTTCCGGTTTGCTCAGTTGGAAACCAATGTCCTGTACATTTGTGGGTCACATGCCGCTGGAGATCTTTTTGAGAAATGCCTGTGTCCTCCCACGCTGGCATCTGTTAAGACTAATTATCTTCATTTTTGGCCAATAAAAATAAGACAAAGAAGTCTAAACATGCAGAAAAATAAGTGTGTGATTCAGCAATGTTTAATGACCTCAACATTGTGTATGTGTGTGTGTGTGTGTGTGTGTGTGTGTGTGTGTGTGGGTGGGTGGGTTTGCATAGATCACATTTGGGGACCAACCTTAAACTTCCTTACTTTTGGGGACATTTTTCAGGTCGCCATTTGGATAACCTCAATGTTATAAAAATCTGTGAATGCAGTCAAAAAATTTCAAAATGCCAGAAGTGTATTTTGTTTCATTACTTTTGGTTAAGGTTAGAGCTGGGTAGGGGTTAAAGTTGTCATTAATAGGGTTAGGGTTATGTCCATAGAAACATATGAGTACAGGTCTGTGTGTGTGTGTTTTAATTTCAGATTAGTAGTATTAGTAGTGTATTGTTTGAGAATATACAAATGCTATTGATTTTGATTTCTGTTCATTCTTTTTGTAAACAGTAAGATAGAAGCCTAACACTCCTTCAGCAATCATATATTCATATTCTGTCAGATTTTTTTGTTTACTTTCACTTGTGAGCAACCACACACACAGACAATGTCCTTCTTTAGCCTCGTAGTTCCTTTCCTGGGCCTCTTACACAGTTTATAGTTTAACACCTCATACATCTTGTACCCCACACAAACACTGTTCTTGAAGGACCATAGGTTAAGTACCTTTCCAAGGAGTAACTACGTGGAGGATGTCTTTCTTGTGAGAATGACAAAGTGCCCCAAGACTCCACAATGCTTGGTCCTGCCATAAAATGCAAGAAACAAAGAGATATCAGCTTTTTTTTCCCCCTGAAGCTTATCATCAACCAGTTATCTGGGCTGTGTTAACCACCCGCTTATCAAACGAGCATCTTGAGAAGACGCTTTTTGTGAAATGACAGGCAGTGTTTGAAGAGGTAGGGCGAGGCCCCTCCACATAGAAAAAGCAGAGTGTGTTAGTTTCTGGGACTGTAACTAAAACAGCATAATTAAGGACATTGCCAGAAACTGGGGAGGGGTGGGTAAGCTGCAGGGGGAGGAGGCAAACATGGCAGTTCCTGGGACAAGATGGCGACGTCGCGCTCTAACTTGTTTGCCGAGTACACTGATTGCATGGCACTTGGTTAGAACCCAGAACTCATCATCGCGGGCTGGTGACATGTTCTGCACCAAAGCAAACCATGTATTTGAATGTGGTGAGGATGTTTAATCGTCTCATCTGCACATTCTGTAGCCTTTTGCTGTACAGTCATTGTAGTGGGTTATTAGTTCTCCTGTATGCCTGTGCTCATAGAGGAGCTGGCGATGTCAGGGCATCTGGCCAGAACCACATGAAATGCTTCTGTTTCAGGGGAGATGGAGGGTGATCCTGGGATGACGCCTAGAGGAAGACCACACCTCTGCCACGCGGGGGGGGGAAATGCGTCTGGGCTGCTTACAGAAGGGGGTGTGACCCCGCCTGAGCTCTAATTAATTCTCCCAAGATTTCTCTTGTTAGCACTGGCATCCTGCCAGGCCGGCGTGGCAGACTGAGCTGCGGCTGCCAGTCAGCACCAGGCTCCCGGGGCCGGCTGACGTCACGAGGGTCGACGCGCGAGGGCTCTGTCATCAATCTGCCGCCTCGCTGATTTTACACGCAGCCTGCCTATAAAAAGGCGGTCATTCTCATGCGGAATGGCGGGCCGTCAGTGTGAAGCCCGCGGGGGATGATGCAGTGGCTCGTTGGGGTGTCTGATCCGGCAGAGACGTCGCGGTCGCATTTTTTGGCGTCTCTGGGATTCGTCTGCTTCACAGTCGCAGAGTTCCAGGCTGCGATGGCAGTAGTTTCCTACCACACAAATTGCCCTTAATGCTGCAATGTTGAGGTTAAAAACACAAATTGCCCGTGATAAATATAAATGACGGATGGCGGCTTATTGCAAATACTTTTCAGGGCTTTAGCCTGCTGTTTGAGAAAATGCATAAGGATGTCCCTTTGATTTATGGCCTAGGTTATATCAACTGGGATGGTCTTGGTCATGTGACTGGGAAATATGACGTGTTTTTGTTGCGTGTGTTTGTTTGGAGGCTGCTGTATGTGTTCATGATGATACCCATCTATGGGTGACTGGGCTGCTACCTGAAGTCTCTGTGGCTGAAAGAAGGCAGATTTAGACTTAAGAGAATTTAGCTTTATTTTTCTCATATATCTGAAGTTGGGGACTCAGATCTTTAAGGATATCAGCAAATGGCCTTGGGATATGGGTCTTAGTGATGTCAGATATATTATCGTTGCAAGGGAGGATGGTAATTTAGTTGACATTGTTTATCTGACATTGTTTTTTTCTCGTAACCTGAAGGTTATTGGTTTAAGTCTAGAGGGCGAGAGCCTTGAGCACAATGCAGAATTGCTACTGTAAATTATCCAGCTGTATTTTTAGGTTATATGTGAGACTTCTTGGATAAAAGTGTAAGTGAACCTATTAAATATAATTGCATTATAGATATAGATAGCTTTACTCAGGCTCGTTAATTTACTCATGCTACAGAAGATATGTAAATAATCCTGACTGCGTAATAGAGGTCTTCCATCTAGACCAGATCCCTGCAGATGTATATTTGCATTTGCATGCTTTAGCCAGGACTTATTTACTTTTGAATACCAGTGGTCTGGATGCAATCCAGCAGTCAGGTTCTGTGGTTTATAGTTTTACGATGATTCCCACCCCAATGCCATTTTCCTTTTAGCTTCCATGTACAACGACTGGTTAAGAAACTGCAAAACCAGCAGCGTGTTATAAATATATCTGGTTGTCTATGATTTGGTGTTGGCGCGATCCTAAAATAAACGTAGATGGATGAAAGATCCTGTCGTCATTCCTCCGACGTTACTGAGACGCTGCTGGCCAGCTCCCAGGATTCCCTAAAATTGCCCGAAGAAGGAAACCTTTTGACACCTCGACCTTTTCTGTCAATACCCGCATCATCAGCCGTGGAAACTGGTCCGAGGTCTGGACATGATACTGACCGGTGTGACCGAAGGCATGCAGTCACCACAGCAACAGGACAAAGCTGTCAGCATAGGGTCGTGTTGGGCTTTTGAGCAAGGAAGCCCAAGGGAAATTCAGAAAAGAATGCAGGCTCTGAGATGGGAATTCCAGAAACAAAGTGATTTGTGACACCTAGATAACGTCTACAATTTCCTCATTTGTTGGGGACAGACAGCATTTCTTACATCCAACTCTCGACCCCACCCTCCATTTTCCATTGGCTCGCTGAGAGTTCTAATTTGGTTGCCCTGTCTGAGCTTCTTTGCATGTCACAGCATTTGTCACCTATGCTTCCGTGTTCAATAAGAGGCAGTTAGGTGAGCACTTCCACATAAGGTGCAAACTGGCTCTTTACGTGTGTATTGACTTCCCTCTGGTGGACATCCATGAAATTACATCATAAAGCTACCGTGCATCCATCCATCCCTACATCCATCAATTTCCATAAATCTCATCTGGTTGAGGCTCAGAGTGAGCCTGGAGCTTATCCCAGGAATCATAGGGACACCCTCGATAATATTCCATAAAGCTATTCTGCCCATGTTATACACACACTCAACTCGCCTATTCTTTTTCCAATATACATAGGAATTTATAATCCGTTTATGTGTGACAGTGTAAGTGACAGTAGCAGCATAGCATAGCAACGGCAGATTGGGCTTTCTCACGTCGCATGCGGCCCCCTCTGCTACTCCACTGTTGTTCAGCGCCGCAGCAGGCGGCTCAGACTTCAGTTCAGCAGACATATGTGCATCTCAGTGTTTCCCTAGACGTCTGGCCCTGACTACTGCGCCGGTAGGTGCTGGCAGTGATATGAGAAGTTAAGCCTGAAAATTGAAAATTGAAAGTAGTGGGAATGCTGTGTGCCATTATTCTGCCTGAATCAACCCAATGGGAACCAAAATGGTGTCGTCGTTTTTTTTCTTTAGTTTGCTACTGCACTGTTACTACCCTGTTGACTCAGGGTCAGCCTGTCATTTTGGCAGCATAGGCAATCGGCATTTAAGTAGGGGGCACAAAAGAGCGAGTGAAAAAAATTGGAAGAAATGCCTCTTGTTGCATTCCGTGACATTACAGTTAGGTCTGTTTACACTGGTTTTAATGTTTCACTACTTCTCCGGTAAGACAGACGCAAGGTAACAAGTTAGCAGCCAGATACCCTGTGCTACTAAAATAGTTTCAATATAAATTGACAAACTTTGTTTTCGGCTGCTATGGGGGGTGGCGGGTGGGGGGCTAGGGGGCACTCACCAAATCTAGCTTGGGGCGTCAGAACATCCAGGGTTACTATATTGCTGGTTGCTTGGTAGGTCCAAGCAACTGAGGAGGCGGGACCAAGACATCTGATTGGTTGGTCCCACCCCCTCTAGTTCCTTGGGCCAACCTCTTGTACAATCTGATTGGCTATCTCTCTGAACCAATCATTTTTCCTTCTGCCCTCAACATTTTTGAGTAAGTAAAAGTCCCATAAGCCTAAAAGGTCAGCAATCCCCATTATTAACATGAGTGGTTCTGTTTCTTTGTTTTTTTTCAAATTTTTTGTCTACTGAAGCCGTGTATTCAGACATCGCCTGTGAACTGATGATGGTCCTGAAAAATGGTGTCCCTGATTTTCAAAAAAGCCACTGTTATTAGACACCAACAGAGTTCAGAAAAACGTGCTTTCCTTTTACTGTAGCAGAGCAGTTTTACTACCTGATCATGCATTGTGACTCAGTGGGGATGATAAAGGGTTTGTTTGTCGTGTTCCCTACAGTTAAACCTGTGGACCTATTAGGAAAATCCTTTAAATATACCTTTAAATCCTTTCATCACACCACACCCGAAACCCCGCAGTTTTTCAATAAAGATGCAGGTAAACTAATATCCGTCTGGTTAATATTATACCTGAATGCCTGAAAAACAAACTATATGGGCAGTGAGGAATTTGGGGGAAAAAGCCACAATATTGTCTGCAGCCAAACAAGGTGGAAAGGCATGAATATGGATTTCTTTTTTACTGGATGTCAGTGCTGTGCTGGTCTTTTTCGCTTAGCAACAAAAGAGAGGCTTTTCTGATTGGCTGAAGAGGTAGAGGGCTTTACTGAGCTCATGCACCTGGAAACCAATCAGCTTGTAAATTCTACTGTCAATAGAGCCTTTACCCACACAAGCTGGGTTCTTTTCACAGTAAAATTTTTAAAAATAAAAATGGTTAATTGGAATGGTAATTATATGCTGCTCGAGTTCTTTTATGCTCTTCTCTTTGATTCAATGTTCCTATTTGTGCAATATTGTCTGGGTGAGACCGAAGATCTTTTTCTTGGGTGTCCAGGATCACTCAATTTAATGCAAATGGGAGGTCTGATATGGAAATTCTGTTTTCAAGACCCTACAGCTCCCATTGAGAAAAGGAATTACCAGTGCGGGCAGTGGAAACAACATGTGCCCTTCTCTGCTGCCATCTAGTGGAACTAAAAGCTCAAATACCGAAAATATATTTGCATTTGCCAAAACCAACAAAGGCTGTTTTAGACTTACAAAAACAAAAACACAGAAGGTATTTTTCATTCAGATGCAGCAAGAGAAACTGGCATGCACTTACCTCAGTAACAATGCAAAGCATTTCCATGGTTTCTTTATAAGTTTAGTTTTGCATTTGTTATTTTTATCATGATGTTTCCAAAATGCTTCATACACATCCATCTTCTGACTGCCTGGTCAGAGTCATGGAGGTTCAGCGGGTGGGGCAAGTCTGAGCTGGAAATTATATCACTCCCGACTTAACTGTCTTCCAGTACAACTAGTTGGAAAGCCATTTAGCAATACCAGTTCTAGCCAAGTTCATTGTTAGCTATTGTTAGCAATACCAGTTCATAACAATGCATTACATGGTATTTTGCACATAAAAACACTATGGCAAGATGTCCACAGATAGAGGTTGGATGAAACTGGTTGTATGACGATTTAATGAGACACATATAAGATGTAAGTGCTTATAAACAGAATATAGCTACAGGTTTCACGTTTTGAATTTTGAACTTGGGGGTTGTAGAGGTTCCTCCAGCTTTCCAAGTAGCAATTCTGAATTCTGGGGTTCAGTTGAAATTTGAAACTTCCCAGTTCGAATGGAACGCAGCATAAATATCATGCAAAAAGTGGATGTGAGATTCAAACTCTCAGCCCTGAAGGTGTGATGCATCTGCTAGCAAACCCTAACCAGGATTACCAGTAGGGAAGTGGATGGATAGAACTATTAATACAGTATTTTGCACAAGTAAGCAAAAGCGTATCATGTGAAAACAACAGTATATAAAAAAATTGATATAGTGTGAAATGCTAATTAGCAATTAGCCTGTTGCCATCCATGTTTTTAACCATCTGGTACCTCAGATACTCTCAAATTCTTTTCACACATATTTTTCTCAGCACTTTAGAAGGTGTAAGAAAAATTTAAGTCAACGTTCATATCAGCTTAATCAAAAGTGTCACATAACAGTCTGTGCGCAACTTCTGCACAGCTGCATAACAAACAAAAAAAAAAATACAATAAAAACACTGGAAGACACAAAGGCTCATTAACACTCATTTCCATATTACACGTTAAATGTGCATTAATGAACGTTCTGTTGCCCCAAACAGGCAGCAGAGAAGCTTGGAGATCTGAACTGCCACTGCAATAAAGCTCTTTGAAATGCGTGCAAACATGGAGATAAGAGCCTGCTTTCTCACAGCATGACCATGTCCACTGGAGATTTCAGTTATCTCAAACAACTGTGGATATATGGTTATTTAGATTGCCCGAGACAACGGGTGATGGGTGATAGCAAGGTTAAGACTTTCCATAAGCATAAAGATGGGGAAAGGTCTCACGATAGGTAGTAGCAAATTTCGAAGAATTGCATTGTCTGTCCAACAGAAATGTGTCTACTCCTGTACTCTTTATTTCATCTATCCACCTCCCTCCATCTCTGTTGGTATCTTCCCAGTTTTTCCCTCCCTCTCTTTCTCTCTCTCTCTCTCTCACACACAAACACACACACTCTCTCTCTCTCTCTCTCTCTCTCAACACCCCTCCCTCTAGCTGTGGGCCTTTTGCCTCAAACTTCATTTCCTGTGTTGCTGCGGCTCAAAATAGCAGGCATGAGCCGCAGACGGACGTGGAGCCCTCCCATGTGTGTGCGTGTGTGCGCGGCTGCCTCCGCCGTGTGCACAGACCATGAGCCTGCCGGTCAGTGCAGAGTTTCTCTCTCTGGAGAGGGTTGCCCGGCACCGCCATGCCTATAACAGTGGCTCACCCTATGCCACCCACAAGCCCATCGATATTAAACCCAGGCGAAAATGGTAATGTTTCTAACTGGAATTCATTCTTCTTTTGAAGCGCATGTGTTATGTAACTGGAGTAGCAGGTCAGTTTGGTAACAGTGACAGTTCTTTTCCTGTTGTTTTCTTGAATGACCTATAAAAAACTGTATGCAATCATGCATTGGCATGAACTGTATCACGCATGCAAATGTATGTGTCTGTTCCTGTGGGGTCAACACTTGAGGATAAATTACAGTCTGATTTTACCAGCGAAAACATACCTTTGTCTACAGTTAGAATGTAAAACTTAAGGATGTTGTGATCAAACAGTTAGAACTTCACTCTCCAGGGGAACCTCCTTTCACTTGACATGTTTGGTCCATATGATATACTGTGTACTGGCACAAGAGTGATCCGTATTATATACTGTGTACTGGCACAAGAGTGATCCGTATTATATACTGTGTACTGGCACAAGAGTGATCCGTATTATATACTGTGTACTGGCACAAGAGTGATCCGTATTATGTACTGTGTACTGGCACAAGAGTGATCCGTATTATATACTGTGTACTGGCACAAGAGTGATCCGTATTATGTACTGTGTACTGGCACAAGAGTGATCCGTATTATGTACTGTGTACTGGCACAAGAGTGATCCGTATTATATACTGTGTACTGGCACAAGAGTGATCCGTATTATGTACTGTGTACTGGCACAAGAGTGATCCGTATTATATACTGTGTACTGGCACAAGAGTGATCCGTATTATGTACTGTGTACTGGCACAAGAGTGATCCGTATTATGTACTGTGTACTGGCACAAGAGTGATCCGTATTATATACTGTGTACTGGCACAAGAGTGATCCGTATTATATACTGTGTACTGGCACAAGAGTGATCCGTATTATATACTGTGTACTGGCACAAGAGTGATCCGTATTATATACTCTGTACTGGCACAAGAGTGATCCGTATTATATACTGTGTACTGGCACAAGAGTGATCCGTATTATATACTGTGTACTGGCACAAGAGTGATCCGTATTATGTACTGTGTACTGGCACAAGAGTGATCCGTATTATATACTGTGTACTGGCACAAGAGTGATCCGTATTATGTACTGTGTACTGGCACAAGAGTGATCCGTATTATGTACTGTGTACTGGCACAAGAGTGATCCGTATTATATACTCTGTACTGGCACAAGAGTGATCCGTATTATGTACTGTGTACTGGCACAAGAGTGATCCGTATTATATACTCTGTACTGGCACAAGAGTGATCCGTATTATGTACTGTGTACTGGCACAAGAGTGATCCGTATTATGTACTGTGTACTGGCACAAGAGTGATCCGTATTATGTACTGTGTACTGGCACAAGAGTGATCCGTATTATATACTCTGTACTGGCACAAGAGTGATCCGTATTATGTACTGTGTACTGGCACAAGAGTGATCCGTATTATGTACTGTGTACTGGCACAAGAGTGATCCGTATTATGTACTGTGTACTGGCACAAGAGTGATCCGTATTATGTACTGTGTACTGGCACAAGAGTGATCCGTATTATATACTGTGTACTGGCACAAGAGTGATCCGTATTATGTACTGTGTACTGGCACAAGAGTGATCCGTATTATATACTGTGTGCTGGCATAAGAGTGATCCGTGTTATATACTGTGTACTGGCAAATGTTTGATCCGTATTATATACTCTGTACTGGCACAAGAGTGATCCGTATTATGTACTGTGTACTGGCACAAGAGTGATCCGTATTATGTACTGTGTACTGGCACAAGAGTGATCCGTATTATGTACTGTGTACTGGCACGAGAGTGATCCGTATTATATACTGTGTACTGGCACGAGAGTGATCCGTATTATGTACTGTGTACTGGCACAAGAGTGATCCGTATTATATACTGTGTGCTGGCATAAGAGTGATCCGTGTTATATACTGTGTACTGGCAAATGTTTGATCCGTATTATATACTCTGTACTGGCACAAGAGTGATCCGTATTATATACTCTGTACTGGCACAAGAGTGATCTGTATTATATACTGTGTACTGGCACAAGAGTGATCCGTATTATATACTGTACAACCAGTTGTGAGCGATGGAAACTTTCAAAAGCAATTTCCTGCATATTCAAATTAGATTGAGATAATAAAAGGGTGAGTAATGTAATCTTCATTGTACCCAGTACCCAGCTTCTCGTAAAATGAGCAGGGGATGATGAGTAGGATTTGATGCAAACAGGAGTGAATCAGTATGATGCAAAAAGGGGCACACTAGGATTTTCAGATATTATTCATATTTATTTAGTGCCTATAATTTGCTGTCCATTAGCACATTTTGCAGCATTTACTGTAAACCTACCTCGATCTCCTCACCAGCATGACGCGATGGGTGAATTTTGCATTCACTTACATGTTTAGGATAAAGTTAACTTTGTGAAATTTGTCTACACCAGCTTTTTCAAAGCAAGGGACACAACACTTCAGCATATGTTTATTTTTCCATTGTCTTCAGGCTTTGTGGTGGCTTGATTTCTCCTGGACCAACATAGGTGCTTGTTTTGCCTGATGACGCCACAGATTTTATCCTATTAGGGCACACATTTACATAAAGGATATTCAACTGGCAAGTAAATTTAACTGGCAGTCAACAAACATCTTCATAATGCTCTAGTGTATCTCTAATAATGGACTTTTATAAGAAAAATGTCATATGTATTTAATAATGAAAATCTGAGTGTTTTACTCTAATAGATCGGTTTTGGAGAGGTAACTGGTAAGGTGTGTTGGTCATGGACACAGCTGACTTTGTCATTGACATTGAATAAGTGACAAGCGTTTAACATTAACTCGATTTTATTAAGGAAACGGTGAGCAGCTTAAATGATCTCTGGCTTGAAGGACCCCGGTACTGCCCCCGGCTTTTATCAGCCACTTTCAGCAAATCATTGTGTTCGTGCGACAGACTCCCAGAGACACAAATCGGTTCACACAAGTAGTTATCAGGCATAGATTTCAAATCAGTTTCCAGGTCTAACTATTGAAACCCGCCTACGGCATCATCAGCAGGGATTGTGTCAGCATATGTTTGCTCAAGCCCTTGTTCCCATTCTTGCTTCCTCATTTAAGCATACTGAGCTCATTAAACAAGTGTGCTTTTTTTGGAGTGGAGAGGGTTGGGATGCGAAGCGGCGATAGAGATTGGCAGAAGCTATCCGGCCTGCAATGTTGACAGTATTGATCTCGGTTTGCCTTGACTAGGCATTGCGATTACGCATGTCTGCCCTGTTATGAAAGCGGCTCCTTTTCCACTTCCTGATTTTTGTGCCGATGCCTGAATGCTCATTGTTGTTGCCTTACCAGGCATTCCAACGCCCCCTCTGCATCACGTCGGCGCCCGTTTCCGTTTCCGGTCACCCACCTTGGATCGGATCGAGGAAGTCCAATCACAGCAGTTTGTTTGTGCATCCAGGCCTTGCTGTTTGCAGGCCGATAAGGACGGTACACAGTGACTGGACTTGGCGTGAGGACATGGGATGCTGTGCTGGGCAACATCCATCTCATCAGCTGAGCACAGGCAAACCCTGATATTATATGGCAGAAAAAGGACAATGCAATGGGTATTAGGGCTGTGTGAGGACCTCACGGTGATGATGAGGTTCCTGTGCCCGTGCGGGGCAGCCTTTGGGACCTATTTCCTGCAAGCTGGCAACCAATAATGTTCTTAAGGCCTGTCTGCATCTTGCTGTATCCTTTGGGCGCTATTCCACTGCGCCAGGTTCTTTAATTTTGGTACAGTACTTTAGGTACTTTCTCTTTTTGTTGACTTCCGGTTGAGTACCAGTACCAAAAGTGCCAGTACCTGTGATGAGTGCCAAACCAACTGGGGTACTTTTTTTTTTAGTACTTCAGTACTTTGGGGTGGGACTTAAAATGCTTTCTTTGTTGATTGGCTATGCAAATAGCCTGCCTCTGAAACACAATACAACTACCATCTTGAAAAAAGTTACAAACTCAGAAAACAACAATAAACGAAGTTTAAAAAAAATAAAAGTAATATTAATGGAATTGTGGACAAATGAAAGACCCAAGCTTAATCTGGTCAAAAGAACAGATACAACAAGATGAGGACAGCATAACAAGAAATACTGTATTTTGTATAATGTACTAAGACAGCAAGGTATTATATTGTTGTAATAAATATTGGTGTATCTATAAAGCATAAATGAAGTTCAACACAAATTACTGACAAACCTGCCTAGGAGTGATTTACACAGCAAGGATGGAAATGATGTCTCTGAGAATACATGCAGCAAAAGCACTGGAGGTAAACTTTAAACATACATTAGAGAATCTTGAAAAGGAATAATAATTAAAATTGCAGAACTTGCCATTTTTTTTCCCTTTGACAGTAAAAATGTTTTAACGAAACTTTAACTGCCTGTGCTATAATGTCCATAAAGAATTGAAGGTAAGAAAAAACCCGATCTTAACGTAGCTGACTAGCTCATATGCATGACATCGTCATGCACATCATCCATCGTCCAGTCCTACAATATACTACAGCCATTTTTCGAATTCAGTACAAAATACCTTGCCTTGTGTTATAACATCATTCAGTGCCGGTGACAGTTTTTACGCCAGTGGAAAACCAACACCTTGAAATACCGTGCTTTTGGTACTTTTCTGAAGTACCAAAAATACCGTAACTGGTGTGATGGAAAAGCGCCCTCTGACTTTTTCCACAGCTGTCTACTCAAGAAATCGAACTCAAGAAGCAATGGCCTATAGGTTGGGAGTGCGTACATGGCCGTGAGAGAGGGTCCCACAAACTCACATTCCCGCTAAGGAATGTAATACAAATAAAAATGAATAGCACATATACATTTTCAGCATATACAGAATGAATTTGCCAAATATCATGGCAGATTTTAGACTGCAAGTGTAGGTATATTTCAGAATATATTTGAAGGGAAGAGGAGATGTGCTACAGAACATTCCCTTTTTCTTTACCTTCAGGGAAGTACTCATTGAGCTTTGGGAAGACTCTGTGATCCATAAATGTTTGTCTCAGAGATGCAGAGGGATGGAAATATCTCAGATCCAGCTGGGCCTGTTATTGAAATGACCAAAGTCCACACTGTATGTGATTATCTTCTGACAGGTAATGGGAGGCTTGCAGCTGCTTAAATGTGTTCCTCAAAGGTAGATAGATCACATTGTGTATAGCCTTAGTCCAGCCTTCTGGTCCCTGTTCACTCAGGCATAGTTTACCTCTAGAGGGCAATGAAGAATAACTATAAAGGTTTCTGCTTGACTGATGCATGAGAGTTTCACTAACACAAGGTTAAATCGCATAGGGTTGTCAGTGTCTGGAATATTCGGCGTTGTGCCAGACTAGCATAATACAGCTTAAGGCTGGAGAATTTAGCTGCTGCGCTACATATGTATCAGCTTCCACTGTAAGCGAAGAAAACAAGCATACAGTATAACAGTCAGTGATGTAACATTATTGAGTGATGTAACATTAAAAGAAACAATCTTGCTTTTTTAACGTCTTGTTTTTCATTGGTGATATAAATAGTTCATCTTAGTCTTCCTCTTAGTATTCCATGTATTATACTATCCATTTATTACGTTCAGAAAATGCTCTGAAAAGCTCTGAATAAGGCTTTAAAAGTAAATTATCAGACGCTTTGAAGGTGCTTAGCATTTCCCTCGGTATACTTTCTAAATAAAAAAAAAAAAACATATTTAGAGATCAATAGATACTAGCATTATCCTGGGTTAAGAAAGGATGTCCATTATGAAGCACCATGGTTAATGTATCCACCAGTGCAGCTTAGATCTCCCAGCAGAGGGTCGATTGAAAGAGCAGCCCATCTGCTAAGATCTATACAGTTTGCTGGTAACGGATGTCAATTGCTTCCCTCATAACCAAGGGATCCAACAGCAAGGATCTTTAAAACCTACTTATGCTTACGTTTACTGCTCTTAGATGCTGAAAATCTTTGCAACGGGGCAGTTAATAATGGAACCTCATCATTAACCAGTTAATTATTAGCAGGATTGCTTTACGAAAAACACCCATGTGTGCCATGTATGTGAAAGGTTTGGGATTCCATCAAAACCATAAAATGTTTGCTGTAACATTTATTACAGTAGTTTGTTATATTTGTGGGGGCAACTTAGTGGCGCAGTGGTTAGCACTGTCTGGGACCAGGGTTCGAGTCTCTGTTGTGGCTCAATGTGTGTGGAGTTTGCATGTTCTTCCCATATCGTCATGGGATTTCCTCAAGGCTCTCCAAATCCTCCCCCATCCAAAAACATGTTGAGGTGGAGTTGCTGAATTGTCCGCAGGTGAGAATGGACTGTAATGTATTGGTGCCCCATCCTGGGTTATTCCCTGACTTGTGCCAAATGGTTCTGGACCCTGCATAGGACAATTTTATTTGTCACGTCATGTTATTACTCTGTACAGTTCAAACCTTCCGCTTCCAGTCAGAAATGAGCGGACCTATGCAGCTCAGTTTGGCTTATTTTCTGTAGAACCACTCAACTTCTGGCATACTAATCAGTTAAGACCACACTGACGTTATTCTAGGACACGTCTGAGGTCACATTGGAATAGCTTGCCCGCAAGCTCCCTGTCTAATCTTGCCTAGGGTCTTCCCTACAGTAAGTGTGAGGTTTTCTCAGTTCTCCTATGTACCTGTCCTTTTCCTTCAAGGAATGGAAGGCGGTGTTGGATTAATGCCCTTCTCCTGGTGAGGTGAACCAGCGGACATGTATCCCGTATTTGGACAGGTGAATCTCCAAGGCAGATTAAGCTGCAGATCTAACTGACTGACCCTAACTGTCAGTCACATAACCCCTAATGTGCTTAACGCAACCGGCGGAATGGCCTGAAATGAGAGATCTTCTGGGCCCGGCTCCAGGGACACTGTGTCAGTCCACTGCATTCGCCTGCCACTGAGTACCAGGCAGAAGCGGTGCTGAAGCCGTGCTGTTGACATCAAGTCTTATTTGACGTTTGTGTGCATGCAAAAACATATGAGTCACTTCGAAATCAGTTAGTGGGAAGGAAGGAAGGAAGGAAGGGAAGAAGAGAAAGAAAGAAGAAAGCTTTGCATTGAGTAACTGGGCTGAAAGAATCGTGCACGCAGAATCGAGTCTTTTGGGGAGAACGTCAGCCCATGGGAATGAAACCATTCTGTATGGACTGTGACTCGCGCAAGTGAGAAGCAGGAAGCTGTGAGGCTGGGGCAGAGCAGCCCGCTGCACGGTGGCAGAACGGGCTTCCCGCTCCACCTCCCCCGTCTCGCCGATGGATGCGATGGAGCAGCAGCTGCAGCACCTGGCTGCCTCTGCCAGGGCCAGGAAGAGGAGGCTCCTCATGCGGTGCTACAGGTACGCGGCCAGGCTGCAGTCCGTCTGACCCAGTCTGTATGCTTTAAGTACCGCCTGTTCCTGCTCGCCCTGAAGATTATCGCCGGCTCTGTGAGAGTGTTGCTGTGCTGACAGACAGCTCGAATAAGGGAACTCAAGAGTGACTGCAGAGCCGTGCAACATTACTCTGCCTGGAAGATGCATTGGGCTGCTAGGCCAATATAAAAATCTAATTATTTACATGTCTTTGTAAATATGCATATTAAAAACCATAAATAAATGATATTTAATGTCTTGTTTTTGAAAGAGCAGTATGACAGTGGGACAACCACTATCTTTTAGAAATAGTGACATTTCTTAATCGAACTGTCGTAGTGTTTCTATTAATTTTTTTATTGAAACTAAAAAAAAAAAACATTTATCAAAATTAAACATGCAAGTATGTACAAGGATAGCTGACACCACAAACAGGTATATGGTCTAAGAAGTGGATGGATGTCCAGGCTGCTCCTCAGCAATTTTGTTATCAGCAAAATTTATTGTAATGCTTGTTAATGTTCTTCCTGGAGTTAACATTATATATGGTTTGGTTTGATTGCGGGCCCTGGGCTCTCCCAATCCCAATCCTTACCCCACATCTACTCTTCATGGTGAAAACCTCAGGTTTGGAGACAGTTTAACACTTTGGATGCTAATGACCGCTAATCATTTGGGGCCAGTTGTTTGAGCAGCAAAGGCGATGTGGGATATTTCGCAGATGTGTTTTAATGGCAGAAGCTTCTAGAAGTTAAAGGGCTTACGAGGTGTTCTTAGGGCCTAAGCTGCTATTTGTAGTGTCAACAGATCAAATGAGATGTTCTGTTTCAGTATGCTGAGTAGTTGTGGGATAGTGTGACTGCAAAAGCATTTGCTGTTCAGAGGAAATTGCATTTCAGACCCGAGTGCTGCACAGAAATCCCATAATTAACAGTTGTAAACTTAGAGCCTTTAGAGAGGTGTTTACTCTGAAGTTTGGGCATATTGGCATAAATAAAACATATGAAATTAATTTAAAAGAAAACGTGAAAATTGCCAGTCAGCTAAAATCTGTCAAAACAGATAAGGGTTGAGAATGCAGATTGAATGTAAAGGATCCAGCAAAAATTCTACCCGACAAAGAAGGAAGGAAATGACTAAGCAAGACAGGACATGGCTATGTACTGTGAAATAGTTTTGTTGAAGTGTCAAAACCATTTCTGCAAACCACCATGTGACTGTTCTCTGATTCGCTCGTCAACTGTCCTGTCGATTAATACCAATATGTGCGCCCTAAAATTGGACTGCATGAGCATATGAGTATTTCTAAAGGAGACATTCCTGAAATATTTTTATATTTAATTTTCATGGGAAGCATCTCAGCTAAGGGGATGGATTTCGAGGATTTACTGCAACATTTGCTGGTGGGCTTCTATCTGCCATGTAACTGAATTGTCCAAAATATAGAGGTTAAAAGTATTACTATAAATCCTGGTTAAGTTTGTGTAGCTGATTTTCCCCTGTTAGTGTGGGTTTTCCTAGAACATGGGTTGATGCTTTGATGTTCCTAAATTGCTCATAGGGACTCTGTGTGGTATTGTGTGCCCAGTGATGGACCGGCATCCCATCCAGGACATCAGCCATCCTTGTGGCAATAGGTCACAATTTCATAGTAACACATTCTGTACCAGATTGTGGAAAACAGATCAATTGTGCTTCATTTGTGGTATCTGAGTAGAGGCCTTTCAGTGTCGATTTATTTTCTCTTCATTTTTATACTGTCTTTTTATTCATTGATGATTTCGTATATGCTACTTGGAGCATAATAAAACCATATATAAAGCTAAAGACAGATTTTGAAATATGTGTACATTTTAATGGATCGAATTTCCAAAGTATAAGCTTATTTTGGAATTGTAAATGATGTACATGTAAATTCAATGCACTGTTCCACAACAAATGATACAAGTGATGTTGTGTTCAGCAATTTGTGGCAAAACATGGGCGATATTAAGTAACATATTGTGGCTGAATGTTTCGTCTGATGAATTTCCGTGAACATGAAAATGTGTATGATTAAGTTTCATACAAGTTGTAAAACTCAGATGCTTAAACGGTAGAAATAGTTTGAACGCAAGGTGGCGATAATGTTAAATACAATAGAACTTCTTTAAGGTAGGAGCAGGGCTGAGTATGGTTTTGTTTATGTGCCGATCTTATTCTTTTAAACATATACACACAACACAGCCGTGCACCGGTGCACTATATGTGTATATCCCGTTTTTCCTCAAAAAAAAAAAAAAAAAAAGTATACTCAACATAACGGATGCCAAATGCAATTAAGCAGGGAATTCATGCTGCGTGCTTGTCAACCTTAACAAAATATAACCTATAACTGACCGTAATGACGTACGTGCCATTTACCGCACTCTCGGTATCTGAGTCGGGACGAAGTAACATATAATGCTCATAATCCTTGGCCGTCCACCAGTAAATAATAACAGATATAACGTTATAAAATCCTTCAGAGAAATCACAGTTAATTGGTGGTCTAACCTTAAGGAAACAATATTTAAATATTTGCGGCGACACGCACGTGGAGATTAAAAAAAAAAAAAAATCCTGAAAGTATATTGCAATTTTATTTGTGATCTTCTATAATTAAAATATATATTTTTAGTCTAAACATTAATTGATTTTGTCTTTTATTTTCAGGATATTTCCCACCAATATTTATTTTATTTTATTGGAATCCATCCATCTATCGATCTTCTAACCACTCGTACTGACCAGGGTCGCGGGTGGCCTTGAGCAGATCATAGGCGGCACAGGGCACACGGCTGGAGTTACACCATGGGTGAGGGGGCAGGCCACACTGTATGGGTACATTAGTGGCCAAAATATAAGAAAAACATAACGTTTTTGGCATTGCGCCTTAAAAATTATTGGCGGTAATGTTTATAAACAATCAAAGAATGTTTACAAACATACATTGGACGATTTTAAAAGTAACTGGATTACTTGGAATGAAGTTCTGCAATCTCTAATAATCGGAAGTGTTTATATAATTTTGGCCACTAATTTAAAGATCCCTAACTACATGTCTGCGTGCTGCGGAGAATGGCATGCAAACCCCTTAGACGCAGAGCAGAGGTGGGATTAAGCCCCCTAATCCCGGAGATTTGAGGCAATTTACGTGGAAGTTTATACTAATGTTTAAGTATCGGCACAACCTCGTACTTGCTGATTTCGTACTTGTGTTCTTTGCCTGCCTAATCCGCATATTGTACGCGCTGATCCGTAAGTTGCTTTGAAAGGCAGCGCTTAGCAAATGAACAAACGAAAGCGTAAAGGGCAGCTTCGTCAGCGCCGGGCGTGTTGGCCGGCCTCCCGGACTGACGGCAGGAGGGATTAGCGTCTCGGCTTCATGGCATTGACGTAGCTGGGAGCCTGGCGCCGCCTTTCGGGGCTGCGCTCCCACGTCTGCCGCTTATGCGCTAAGCCGCTTCACTCTTTATTTCTCGGTCAGTTGCAGAAAGAGGCGCAGTTAACAGTAATTGTGATACATGGTGACTGGTCGTTCGATTACTGTCGATAAAACAGTAAAAAATACCATACCGCTAAGAGAAATTCCAGTAATTTTTACCATGCTGTAAATCGATTTTCTGGTTGCTGGTTTATGTGAGAGACATCAGAAGATGTACTGGAAGACTATGCGGTCTTTACTAATTTTTTAACATCAGTTAATAAGAACGGGGTGTGGAAATAATTAATAATTTACGAAGTTTCTCTAACCAGCGTTCAGTTTAACTGGTTAGTTGCGCTTAAACCGAAATGCATGTCACTCAGAGGTACTACTTTGCAAATCACTGAAAACTGCGTTAGTCAGCGGCATTACACGTAGAGTGCAAGATAAACACAAATACTTCCATTTTGGCTCTCATATTTAAGAAAACGATTGTCAAGAAGGATTTGGGAACCGTGATGTTTTTCCCCCTTCTTTCAGATATGCTGTTTAATTTCCGTGCCTGCTGAGAGTTTCTAGTGCTGTTCTGCATGGAAACGCCTTTTCTGGCAGCTACACTCTCACCTGGATTCCCTGGAAATGTGCTGACGGCCCGCACAGACGCACAGAGACACCGTAACCTTCCGCGACATACAGGAGGAACAGCTGTTTGTAAATAAAACATTGGCCTGCTCTTTCTGCCATCCTGATATTATATTTGCACAGTTCTGCTAAGCAGAATAAATCCAAGCAAGACCGATTCGCGTGTTCATAGTTTGAGGCCAAAGTAGTATTTATATAGTTATTTATATGAGTGACTTTTTTGTTTGTTTATTCACTCATCTGTTATTTATGTGTTGATTTATTATTATTATTATTATTTTGACACTACTCCTTGGCCTGAAGGCCCAACAGTTAGGGAAAAAAGTTCAATCTCTGAGGTTTATAAGAACTTCATAAAGCAAATGGACTAGACACAAGATATAAACACAATAGGAACATAGTTTTTATTTCAGATATGTTCTCAACTGGCCTGGTATCACTGGTGTAAGTTTTCTTAGCAAGAGCTCAATTGTGTACTTAAAAAATTCCATTTTTTCTCAGTAAGTGTGTGGTGATTGTCACTGTGTTGGAGATGATTCTCCACACAGTGGCTCAGATCCTAAAGGCCTTCTGCCCCGTGTAGAGGGAGGATCTTCGAGCATGTAGGCCTATCATCAGGACAAGCCCAACTGCTTCTTTCACTCAGCAGCAGAATTTACTGCCAAATAAGTCACTGTGGAACAATAGAGATTTCCACTAGGATCCTGAATGTAAAATGACACTTCATGCAGCTGTTGTGTGTGACAGTTATTGTTGAAAAAAAACTTTTTACTTTGATAGAGCGGGAAAGTTTGCAGTAATTGCACATCATTGAAATTTACCGATTGTGTTGGGAAACATCAGCAGTGATTTATTAATTGATCGAACAATTTATATTCTAGCCTGATATCTCAAAATGAAAGCAGAGCATTGCTGTGTTGGTTTCTGCACTAATAGGTTTGGTGTTGTGTATGTGTTCACCTCATCAGAAAAACTGCTGCTTATCTCTGGCCAGGACTGCTGCATGTCACAGGAGCCGAAAGGCTGTGACCAGGCGGACTCTGCGCTAATGTGAGGTCACTTTGTAGTCAGCAGCATAGAAGTGTCTTCCTTCCCCCGCACTGCACTCTGCCTTTGTTTTGTCCTAAAAAGCCACAGCCGTACTATCGGTGTCCTTAGTCTTTGGGTAGGATGTGATTTCCTGTCTCTGTAGCACTACAGCAGTGGATTAGTTGTATAATTCCTGAAGACTTTTCTGTAATGACCATGCAGGCTCAGCAAGATTCAGTTTCTATTGGTGTCAGCACCTTTTCTGTAAAACGTTCTGACGCTCTGAACAAAAGAACATGAAATTCACTTTGCTTCTAGGTTTATTTTATTGCGTTTAGACAGACCATAGACTAGGATTTAAAGTGCAGCTCATATTAATCCTGAAAGTGTAGGTGGCTGAAAATAACATGCATTGACCATTTCGGCCCATTTGTGTCACATAAACAGCAATAAGATCTCCTGTAATTATCTCTGAAGCATTCCAGTTGTTCACATGGGGATCTTGTCATGCATTTGTCCTCCTTACATTCCATTGAAGCACATTCTTGGAAGTTTTTCTTCAGCATCCCTAAGTGCTTCTCCCCGCAGCACCAGGATGAATCCTGTATTCACAAATGCATTATGTGCCATGGGATTCCCGGGGTAATGTGCATAGCAGGCCTGCAAACTCTTTTTATCCCTAAGCGTCCTTGACTCATTGGTGTGATAGTCCCTCTTCCTCTCTCTATCAGTCTGTTTCTTTTTTCCTCTCACCTCTCACTGTCTTTCTTTCTCGCTCCCCTTCTCTCTGTCAGTCTGTCTCTTTTTTCCTCTCACTGTCTTTTCTCTCTATCTATCTCACTCCCCTTCTCTCTGTCAGTCTGTCTCTTTTTTCCTCTCACTGTCTTTCTTCTCTCTCTCTCTCTCTCTCTCTCTCTCTCTTCCCTTCTCTCTGTCAGTCTGTTGTTATATGATTCTCTCCCTCTCCTTGTCACTCCCACCACCCACCCCCACCTTCCCTGCTGCTTCTAGACCCTGCCCAGTCAGGAACTCCTGACTGGATATGTAACAGTGAGATCCCTCGACCCGCTCGATCACACAGACACACACACAGACACACCTGCTCGCACACACAGACACACACAGACACACCTGCTCGCACACACACACACACACACACACAGACACATGGGTGCTTCTACTTTCTAGACTGTTAGTGGTGTTGGATGCCGAGCTGCTTGGCTGGTGAAAACCTCCCTGACTCGACTCACGTGGTCGCAACCTGCCTTTCCGGAGCCCTGCGGGCACATTCCTAAGTAGAAGCTGCTGGGAAAGAACCAAGAGGGAGCGACAGATCAGGGAATAGGGCTCTCTGCGCCGGGGTCTCATCACGGGACGTGCGAGAGCCTGTCCGTGGCGACCAGTGGCATGTGGATCAGGACTGTAGCCCAGGAGGACTAAAACAGTGAGGACATCAGCCGACCGGGGAGAGGTGTGAGAGAGCCGTGTCCAGAATGAGTATCGTGATGAAACCGCGCTCCCGCTCCACCAGCTCTCTGAGGAATATGGAAGGGATCTGGTAAATAACGCTTCTCTTCCTCAGCTTCCTGACACTCATGCTCTCCTTTCTGACTACGAATGTCATTTAAAGTTGTATGAAACTTGTTTAGCATGAATGTCAAAAAATTGTAGCTAGTTTGACATAAAGGTAAAAAAGTCTTTTGAAAGAATAACCTAGTTACTGATATATATATATAATAATCAGTTCTGTCCTCCTCTTCCCTCTTTCTTTTTTATCCTGCTGTCTTTTGCTCTTTTTCCTTCTATCTATCACTCCATCTGCTATCTCTCCCCAGCCCGTTTCTCCTCATCCCCACTCTCACTCGCTGTCCAGTTCTGGCACACGTTTGTGCACTGGCTCAGCACGATCTTGGTGGAGATCCAGTGAGCTGTCAGTGCAGTGCTGTAGTACACGCGTAGCCTGAGTCCATGACGGTGCTGTGTGTGCACTACGACAATAGCAAACGCCACCGGTACAAGTCGGGTACATTGTTGGTGCGTCTTGTGTGGCATACGCGAAACAGCTGTGTTAATGGTGCACCTCCCTTACATTGGGAATCAAAAGATTATTTAAGGGCAACAGTGCATTCTTATTTTTATTTATTGTCCAGTAAACTAATTCATTATCAGTCTGTTATGTGTGTTATCAGCCTGGTAACAAAAAAACACTCACGGTTGACGGCTTCACCTTGTTCTCCATCATGAGGAACATCACTTTCCAGGTTGAGCCTTTATTCATGCCCATTACTGTTTGGGCTAATCATGTTCTGAGAGGAGCCAGTGGCCCGGAGAGTGAAATTCACCCCCCCGAATAACTTTTTAGTCGGCGACTCTGAAGAGGCCAAGTCATTTCTGGACCACTAGAAGTAGTGCCCTTGGTTGCACGCTGTTGCACCTTCACCAGATTTGCTTTTCTGTCACTGAGGTGGGAAAATGACCAAAATGTTTCTCAAGGATTCTAAGTAAACACAATGTTAATGCGAAACAGATGCTGATTGACCAATATATGGTGAGAAAAAAAACTATTTATCAAGATGAAGTCATTCAAATTTTGAAGTTGAATAATTAATTCAACATTTTTTTTTCTTCTTTTACACTAAAGGTTTTGTTACATCTTTGTACGTTTCGGTTCATGTACATTACTTTCTGGACAGGAAGTTGGGCTGCACTGGACTGAATGTGGTAGATTTTGCAACAAATGGGAGCAGTCAGAGAGTTGTGGATGTTTCCTCCCACTGTCCTTGGCTTAGCTCAGGGATAGCTGTGTGCGAGAAGCATAAGAAAGCTGTCACCATAGTGTCAACACACTAATGTTCTTCATAAATACAGCAGCAGCCTTGGAGGTAGACCCAGCACACGCTTCTCTGTTGTGTCTCCATATTCTTAGTCTGCAGTGCAAAGACTTCTGACATCGGAATAGCAACATTCCTGCTCGGACTGGCAACACTTGTCTTTGTTAATACCTAAAATAAGCATTCCTTTATAAACAGAGAAGCTTTTCCCGAATAAATATGTGCACACAATCAGTGGCCGCCTGCCTCGTAGGACTGGGTAACGTTAATATTTTGCCTACAGCTTGAATTCTTAAAGGCATAAATTCAACGCTTGGAATCTTACTTTATGGAGTTTGATCCATGTCATTTTTGCAATTTTCTCATTTCTGTTGACCATTACCAAGGTGGTTTTCCCTTAGAAGTGCTGCTGACTGGATGTTTCTTGCTCATCACATCATTCTCTGTAAACTGTAGGACACTGTAGTGTGTGAAAATCCCCCTGACGGAGGCTGTTTCTCAAACGATGGAACCACCACGTCTGGCACCAATAATCGTAACTCATTCAGAATCGCTTAGATCATGCATTTTGCCCATTCTGAAGCTTTATTGAACCGTAACTGAACCTCTTGACCCTGTCTGCATGCTGTAGGTATTCAATTGCAGCCACACGATTCTCTGAAGGAACAGCCTGTTGGTGTTAACAAGGAGCTGTACCTAATAAAGGGGCATCTGAGTGTATCTGTGTATCTGTATATGTGTATGTGCCCATGTATATATATACATATAGAGAAAACCTTTGTTTACTCATTATTCTCTAAACTGATTTGTGTGTGTGTGTATTTATGTGTATGTATATGTGTGTTTGTGTGTGTGTGTGTGTGTGCGAGTATGTGTATGATAATGCATGAATTTAATCAAGTGAAAAGCAATAGTTGACTGAACAAGAGAATTACTTTTTTTTTTTTTTACTTTATGTTGTAATTTGTCCCATCTATTTTTTTAAGAATCTTCCATTTTTAATTCTCATTATTATGCATCCAGAAATGGAAAATCGTTTGAATTTGGGCAAAACACCACATCATCGTGGAAAATTTAGCTGTGTTTGTAAATCCTCCAGGGAGGGGCTGGCCTGTGGGACGTAATGGTTCGAATTCTCCCCGATACAAACAAAGACAGCCTGAGAAACGGGGTGGGGAGGGTCATAGTTATCTAAGGTACGACGCATCAGCTACCCAGAGTAGGCAGTGAGCAGGATGTCACTGGATGTCATGTGATCCACAGTTAAGGCTGCACTGGATGTGCTGTGTTCTCGTCAGCCACTGTCGTGGGGGCTGTTACTTCTTTAGTGCCTCTGTGGGCAGCTTTTCTAAAGTTATAAAGCTGCTTAGATAATCTGCAGGATCGTTTTCTCTTTTTATAACGCTGCTTTGAATCTATGAGAGATGTGTAGAGGTGTGAGCAAGGTCTATGTCAGAGGTTACTCAAGACTCATACTTCTGGTCCAGTTTCTTAAGTGTCAGCCCACTTATTATGGTTTTCAGGTACATTCTGTTGTGTTGTGTATTTGTCTTTGGCCATGGGACTTATGGATGTATTAAGCTGATACTCTGACCATTTTAGTGCTGTGCTGTTTGCATGGGGTCGGTGTTAGATGGTCTGAAGCTGACAGCCACTTCTTCAGCGGCAAAACCGTCCCCAAGGCCACTGGGCAGGGCAGCGGCCCTTGTGTCCTGCTCCTGATGTCACGTCTAATAATCCACTCAGCTGTCAGATCCCATTTATGCCAAGTATAGGGAAAGGTCCAGCATTTTTGGAAATGTGACCACTTGAAGTCCTCGAGGTGGCTATAAACACGCTCGCTGAATGTGAGATGTTTTTTGTCCAGTATTTCTCCAGGAGATCAAGGTGCTGATTGAGGGCTTGATACAGGCTTTAGTGTTTTCATTAGCCGTTTTATAGACATGTATACTGGTTGAGGAACTGGACTCTTTGGGTTTGTACATTCAAACCCTTCTGCCAGTGCTTTGTGCATTCTGATGACCTCTGGAGAACTGGACCAAGGGCACTATGCCGAGCAGCCGTGGTCTCTGCTCCCCCTCCTCACTCGCATGAATCTGCACCACATTTCAAAAATAACCCCCCCCCCCACCCCTTTTGTGTGAATCACGCTGGCCAATGTGACGGCTAAGGCCCAGCTTCAGTTATCCAGCTGCCGCCTGAGATTCCAGATTCCATACTGTCGATTATGGTAGCAACGGTACAATATTACCCAAAAGTTGGTGGGACAGTGAGTATCCCAGTGTAAGTGCCAGTGATTAAGGGAGGTTAACCATGATGAGGCCCACTGACCAGCCTGTGTTGGCATTAGCATGTAATGTAGCGCTCTGGGTGTTGAACTGAGCTTCAATCACCCTTCGGTATTTGGAATGATGTGCCCCCACCCCCCCCTTAGGACTGGAGGCTGACCTTCTCGGTTATGCAGTGCATGCATAGTAATATCAAGGGTTGCAATCTTTTGCAGTCTCTGTCTGGGGAAAGTTCCAGACAGACACCAAACATGCCCGGGAGAGCTTATAGCAGCAGTCAAATCTTTCAGTTTTGGCATTTTTTTGTGAGCTAGGGGGGGTAGTTTGCTGTACTTCTGAGCCCCAGGCAGAAGAACTATGGGGCAACTGGGGGTTTGGGCACATCTCACTGGCTGCCGTGGGACGTATAGCTCAGGAATATGTAAGCGGCATAGAAATAAGCAGACATGGCTAGATGTCTAAATATATTCAGTTAATATTCAGATATGGAATATGAAGCATGCCAACAAAAAATGAGTATGTCTGAGTACAGTACGCCGTTATCTGGTCAATTATCACAGTAGAGGATCTATGTGCAGTTACCGTTTCGGCTAATGGACAGAAAGGGCACTTTGATGCCTAGTGTTGACTTGGCTTCAGATACAGGGCAAAGAAGTGCTTCAGTTTTGCAGCATCTTACCTTGGATGGATGCTGATCATGTCATTGCTGATAAAGTGGAGGAGGAGAGACCCAGTGGTGTGATTAACTTTCTCTTGGCCATTTCCCTCCACCTTTGGTTTCTCCTTCTGAAAATGTCCAGCTAGTTCGTCTGGTAACTCCAACCTTTCACTCAGAATGGATAATGAGGGAGAGGGGAGATTCCTGTCTGATAAACTGGTGCCTATGGCCTTAATTGCTGTGGAAGCATGTGTGGTATTTCCATAACATTACATAACATGAAGGAAAATGTGAATTAATTTGGAAGAAAACTACTTAAAAACAAACAAACAAACAAAACAAAATTTCCACTGTAAAATGCTCCAAAATCCAACAGGCCCAAAACCACATGCTTTTCATATTTCACCTTATTTCATTTCAACATTAGTGTGAGTAGTTCTGTTGACGTATGAATTGATACCGTTACAATGCATTATGTAATAATGCTGCATTATGTAACAACTTCACAAAATGTAACAAATTTTCATCACATAATGCGATGTTATTACATAATGCATTGTCATTCACTGTGTAACACCACACTATGTAATGACAAAATATTACTAATTTATAATTTAACACTGCAACCTTACCCTATTATTATTATTATTACTATTAATATTATTATTATTACTATTATTGTTTTTGTTACATTCTTTTGAATTATTACATAATGCGACATTATTACATAATATGTTGTTACAAATACATTGTTACCGTCATATACTGTACACACTTTACTATGAGATGAATTAGCATGTAATGTAATCAGCTTACTGGGTTGCTGTAATGCGGCCTGTTCGGGAGCAGATGTTAATGCCTTATCAGGTGAGACCCCTGACTGGGGGGCTGCCCTTTAGAGAGCTGTCATTTTTCCTGGTTCAGACAAAGAATGTCTGAGCTGTGCCACTACACAGGCACAGTTTGTCTAATGAAATCCACAAACTGCTGTTCTATGGCCGGCCCATTGCCCAGAGCAACTGCAGAGTTCTGCATTTCATGCTTTCCTGACTGATTTATTCCTGGTTAAAGTAGTAGTTTCAATTGACCTTTCAGTTGCGATCCCCACTTCCTGACAACCTCATTACTGGTGCCATTATAAGCCCCTATTGGCCACATCCCCCCCCCCAAACCAGCAGCATGGGACAGCCGAGACCGGCTGTGAGGATGGGTTTCACCTAGCGAAAAGGTTCAGGCAGGAGGGATATCATCTATAATGCATGGAGCATAGTCTGAGTCAGGAGGATGTAATGCCGATCGCTAGGGTCACACAATATGGCCTCTGGGAGAGAACCGGCAATTCTGGGTCCGGATGGCTCCTCTACCCTCACTTGCACTCAATTTTGCCACAATGGATTTTGTGGCCCCTTAGACAGGGCCAGACACTGAAGTCGGAATTTGTTCAGCTGAGCATTCCAAAGTTCCTTAGTATGGTCAGGTCATGTGTTGTCAGAATATACCGGAATTTTGTGAGTGATGGTCCTCTTTACATCCTTGAGCCTTTCCAGTTTCATAACCTTCTGGGTGTGAAGCATTTCAAATGGAAAAAGGCCTGGCTTTTCCCCCCTCCCTCACTCTTCAAATATTGTAAATATATCTGGGTTGATGACATTCTTTTAAGATGGTTTATACAGTTTCTCACTGTGCTAAATTTCAGTTTTGTGTTGGCTTTTACCGGCTTGGAACACAAACCCCCCTCCAATATTACAGTCCACAAGAGCAAGATGGGCAATTTCATATAAATACAAGCATTTTTTGAACAATGGTGCGTGTCTCTGGTGGGAAGATTAAAACTAATTTAGTTGTGATGCAGAATGGTACTTAAGCAGGTTTGGGGGGGTCTGCAGGCTGGATGGAGGGCACTGCTATCCATTTTCCCTTGTTTTATCTTACAGTAGTTTGTTGAAGTTACGAAATGGTCTCTGACTAGCAGACGGATGTCGGGAGAAGGAGAGGAACTTTTTAGGCACGACTGTGTTCCTTCAAACCAAGGAAATCTGACAAACTGAAGTTTTCAGAAAGGTCTTTAATTCTTATCGCTCACTAGAAATCACCAAGGAACTGTCCAGAATTTCCTGTCATCCAAACATCCTCTAATGTGCCCCCCCCCCTTGACTTTTTAGAGTAATTTTAAGATCTGGCTGTCAATGGTCTGTAACAGCACACCCCCCCAAGCTAATGGGGGTTGCACGTCTTACGTTACTCAGGCACCCAGGTGACACGCTGCACGGCCCTCTCATTGGCCCCCACATGAAACCGTCTGCCAGTGAACACGCAGGAACACTGGCACGGGCTCCACGGCGTGATCCCATAACGTAATGGTGCCGGTTTTTACGGGATGAGCAGAGCAAAGCCGATGAGGTGACGGTAATGGGGATGATGTCAGGGGGCCCGACGTCACGGCCTGAGGAGTCCCCCCCACCCCGGGCCGTGACGGGCCACCCCGGGCAATCCCGTCAGGAAAACACGCAGGAAGGATAAGTGCAGCAGGTGTGATCCTTTAAGCCCGCGTAAGCCGGCCGTCACTGCCATCTACTCCGTCACTGGGTTGTTACTCAACAGTGAGCTCAGGATTGGGTCTTACAAAGTTGGGGGTGCGGATGGGGGGAATAGCCTGTCCTTTCATGCTGTGTCTCCCGCCAGACTCTCTCTGGATTTACACTTTTGATCATGTTTACGTGGCCTAGGTGTATTTAAGTAGTGCGATCGGTGACATTTTTGCAGCTGTATTTTGGGTACTTGTTCCAGTGCCGCCCTCAGGCAGCTTAAACATGGAGGCTGGCGCATGTACTTCTTGTACAAAGGGGTAATTAGACGACTGTTTTTAATTAAAACATCAGTAACTCTATTGGTGGACCTCTTAGCAGTAGGTGGTATATTCGTAGTTCTAACACTTAAAATTATTATTATTCTTTTATCGTGATGTTTATTTTTAGATAACCGTGTAACATTAAGCTAATAGTAGATCAGCAAATGGTCAGATGTGGAGAAAGGGAAGTGGGTGTACCTGTGTGCCCTCCAGGGCCTGCTAACCACACGCATCCTGCCCTCTCCCCCCAGCTTCGACGTGGACAATGGCACGTCGTCGGGTCGCAGCCCCCTGGACCCTATGGCCAGTCCCGGCTCAGGGCTCATCCTCCAGGCCAACTTCGTGCACAGCCAGCGGCGGGAATCTTTCTTATACCGCTCCGACAGCGATTATGAGCTGTCCCCCAAGTCCATGTCCAGAAACTCCTCCATCGCCAGTGACATGTAAGTATAACAGGCTCTTCTCTTCCTTGCACATTTATAGCTACATTAATGCAGCGTTTATCCTAGTTATCTAAGCAGACCCTCTTATCCTAGCTGAGACATAGCAGAGCTGGTTGTTGCTCATAGTAGTTCAGCTGCTGCCAGAGAACGCTTCCACACGATTGGTCTGTACCTGTGACACCTTGGCCTGAAGCAGGAGCTGCTAGAGCGTCACTCTCCCCTGTGATTTATGCCTGATTTCCCTCCCCCAGGAGGTCACATTTAGGCTTATCAATTTCAAGTGTCAGCTGCCAGTTTCATCAGTCATTCCAGGCTCCCACCTAGAGAGGAGTCACCATGGTGATTGCTTACTGACAGAGCTCCATTTCAGACTTGGGCTCTTCTTATTGAATTGTCAGGAAAAGCTTATGTCAGCAGGCCCAAGCCTTTTGAAGAACCATGTTGCCCTTCGGCGCAACACCTAAGGATCGTTCGGATCGTGCGGGTTACCCATTTTAAAATATCAGTTCTGCAAGACTAATTAAAAATGTGCAGAAATGTGTTTTACATCAAACTCTTTCAAAATATCCCTATCATACTGCTTGACTAATTGTATTTTCCTGCTAATACAGTAGGTTGTTTATTTCCTTTAACTGTCGATAATGTTCTACCCTCTATGGCCTGTTTTATTCTCTGGCTTGTTTGAATCATTTCTGACTGAAAAAAAAGAGCCGGTAGCTTCACTTCAGTGCAGAATCTCGCAGCATCGGCAGCCATAGTTATAGTTGTTGAAATATGAAGCAAAACAAATGTCTTCAGTGGAGAAATGTGCGCGGGACTGGAGAAATAGACATGGTGCCTTCTATTTGCTGAGGGTACCATCTTCATTCCAGACATGTAGAACATCTAATGTAGTTTTTGTCTGATTCCATGTTCTGAACAGGCCTGCATCTCGTACATCTGCTAATGACACTTTACATACAACCGGAGAGTCCACACATTGTAAAAGGGCTAAAAAAAGAAAAAGAACTTTTTTGTTTGATAAATCCTTGAATAATCTTTTCTACCTTTCATCTGGTGGGATATAAGTGAGGGACTCAGTGCCTGTCATCAGAAGGTTGCCAGATCAAATCCCAAGGTTGGCAGCGTGGTTTAATCTTCGGGCACTTGAGCAAGGCCCCTAACCCCATTCTCTCTAAGAGCGGCCTGACTCTGCTTTCTGAATTGCGCGTGGCTTAGTATGAAATGTCGAATGATTTAATTACACCCTCTGTGTTTGCGGCGAAGTGGCGGCTCTGAGGCTAGAGATCTGTGCCATCAACTGGAAGGTTGCTGGTTCAAATCCTGTGAACTTCCGGAGTAATTCTACTGCATTGGGCCCTTGAGCAAGGCCCTTAACCTGCAATTGCTTTGTCCTGGGTATGACATTAATCTACCCCCAGACCTATAAGAAGGTCCTCCAACTTACAGGAAATGACTTGGGGGTTGGTGGCAGGATTGGCACTCCAGCCACCAGAGAAAACTCACACTGGTCCCTTCAGACTAGTGTGGTGCTGAGGTATCACCTGCCACTGATACAGTGTGGAGGGCCCCACAGCTGGACCCCTCCCGGATATTTTAACCTGAAGCTGGACCAGTGTCGCTGAATGTGCAGTGTGGGGTATCACATGTGTCTCACACATGGAGGTTTCCCAAGTTTGTTTCTCTGTCTTTTACCAGCCCCCACAATTCCGCGTCATCCGGTTTTCATTTCCTGTCCACTGCCTTTGTCACCCTGCCCCCCACCCCCCACAGCCGGAGGCATGCGGCTTTTCTACTCGCCATGTGCCCTCTTTCATATCAACAATGATGTGTCTGTGGCAGATGTTTCTTCTCAGCTTTTACATTACGAAGCTCCCTTTGTTGTCCCCTGAGCAACAAAACAGGGGAATTTTTTTTCTGTCAGAATACATATATTTTGACACAACAAAAACAGGTGCAGTTATGTTCTAATTGTAATTGTTTCAAGTTTTTTTTTTCCCTTCAGGTTTTAAATTACTTTCATTTTCGTTTCTTTTTCTTTACTTATGGAGGCCAGCCCTACGAAAAAACTAACATTTATTCTTATTTAATACTAGTGATGCAAACCCTTGGCAACTTTATTTAGACTTGTTTCATAAAAATGATGACCAAAATCAAACTACAGTAGATCTTTTTAAGTGAACTAGAGTAGGTGCTAAACATTCTTGAAATGTGAAACCCCCCCCCATTAGGTAGCCTGTGAGTTTTCAGTTTGGTGATGGAAAATAATCTTTATGCCACGTGAGGGGCCACAATTGAGTCTGTAAAATCAGTTATTTATATAATGACAGGTAGTCAAACTCTAAGACCAGAGGAACAGTATTAAAGATTTATTACCCATATATTGTAAACAAAGTATTCACCTCTGTACCCATTACAAAAAGATTTGCCCTCTCAGTTTGAACAGGAAGTGGTTTGTAAATTAAACCAGCCGCTGCTCTCTCCTGTTACTTGCCGGGTGCCATTAGCCCTTGGCCATAACATCCTTTCTTCCTGCAGATTATTGAGATTATTCTTACTGTATTACTCACTATACCGGCTACTGCAAAAATTCCGGATCGATTTCAGCAGCAGCTGAATGAAGCGGCTTTTGTGTCCCAATGGGAAATGTCAGTTTCACAGCATTCCATTTGGCTGCACTTCGCCTGGGAGTAATTAATATGCCGTTTAATTGGGGGAACACGCAAAATGGTTCTGATGGCCGGAGGCAAAAAGTGTGGGCATCTGTATAGCTCCATGCCAAGGAGAAACGCGTGGACATCACATTTAATGGTTGACAAAAATAAGCTACGGCACTAAAGTGGTTTTGATAGAGAGCACACTTCAAGGAAGTGGATCAGTCTTAGTTTTCCGGAGACCAGTCCTGCATGGGTACTGCTGGATGTCTTTCCATGAGAAAGGCTGCTTACAGAGCATAATTTGATTTAAATATATTTAAAAAACGCATTAAAAAAGAAATGTGAATCTCCAAACAACAGTTCATGAATTAGGAAAGCACAAGTAAACTATGCACACTCCACACACATACAGAGAGCAGTAATAAAGACTTCAGCCCTCATTCTAGTAGGTATGAGGCAACAGTGCTACCCAGTGAGCCTCTGTGCTGCTCTGTTTTTGCTACCAGCAAACATACATACTGTAGTCAATGCGAAATAGAGCCTCAAGATGTTGCATGCATTACATGATTTAAGCACTAGAGGGTGCATTTTCGCCTCATAACCATCCATAACCCACCCTCTGAAAAAAACATATATTAAAAGTATGCACGTAACATTTGATAGTAATTCAGCTTTGTATTATTTTTAGGTTTTTACTTTTTTCATCAACTTTTTGGCATCTCCTGATACCTACTGTAATATTGATATTATAAGTAGAAACACATAACTCCTACAGAATTAATATAGATATTTGGAAAGTTCTACGGTTCTTTATTTTTGCTTCCCAAACAGCGTTCACAATTTTCATGACAGCCCCATTTTGCAAAAAAAAAAACAAACAAATATAACAGAAAACAGTTCATGTTGCGTAGACCAGGTCATGTGACCACATCATGGGGACGATAGCAGTAACCATGGTTATAAAAAGGCCGTACCTCGTGTCGGACCTTCATACAGAAGGTACCCATGTGACAGGAATGATACCGGTGCCAGGCCCCACCCAGCCCCCGCCCCCGCCAAGTTTAGAGTGCCTTATTTGTGGCGCATTCCTGCCTCGTCTTTCGCCATGGGGTCTGCATGACGCTTGCCTGTCCCCGCCAGTATCGGACACCTTTCCGCGCTGCTGCACCGTCGGCTAAGAGAGCCGGTCTCCCGGCGAGTAGGACACATGCGACACGGTGCATGTTCGCCGTCCCCTAGCGCCCGCCCCAGGAGGGGACCTCCGCCCGGCTCGGCCATGCGCGCCCCCCGCCCCCCGCGAGCGCCGGCCATGCGGGTTGTAGGCCGCTTCTTCAGCGAGCCCAGTGACAGATGCCGGCGGTATGTGGGCTCGGAGCTCCTGCGAGGTTGTGTGTGGCATGTCTGCTGGTTTCTCCCTGCGCCTTTCACCTCCCTGCCCTCTCAGCTGCTCCCTTCCCCCTGGATCTCCTGCCTGCTGTCCTGGGCCACTTTCCCTGCCCCACCCCTGCCCTACTAACCAGCCCTGCTGGGCTCGCTCTGCCTTCACTTCCCTCAAAGCGTTGGACGAAAGCCCCTTCTGTTATCCTTCTGCTGATAGGCACAGGAATGACTAAGTTTAAACTAATGTACTGTAGTTGCCAAACTGGGTTAAAAGCCCAAGTTGCTTAAAGAAGGCTGCGCTGAAAGTGTCCTTGTGAAAGCTCATGTGCTACACAAGACACTAAGAGTGTGTGGTGAGACATTGACTTTACACCTTGTGTTGCTTGTGTTGCTAAGACAGCACAAAACATTCCTGCCATCTTACCTGTGAAAACTTGAACTCAACGTCTTTATGACCATAAACATGCAAACATCACACGCACTTTCAGGAGATCTAAGCTGATGGCACTCAGCTGGACCATTGGTGTAAAAGATTGCCCAAAGTAGACAGTTTAAAAAATGAATAATAAAACCTTCAATCTTCTAGGAAAGAGAAGGTCTGCTAAAGGCTTTTCTGCTTGGTCTAGACTTTTCTTTCAGGTATCTAATCCATGAAAAGATCCAACATTCATACATGAAGGCCTTTAACAGACTGTACCCATGACCCGCTAATAAAAAGACACCTTGCAAGATCTTATAAGCGGTATCTCTTCTTGATGTGTAATTTAGCTGAAATTATGAAATCCCCTTCTGTTGTAAAAGAAAATGCAACATTTTTACAATCCTTTGTCCATAGGAGGCGCTCATCACAGTGATCCGGCTTTGCTCACAGAGCACTGCTGAAAGGTGTCATTTACTCATGGCTGACATTCTTATCAAATGCTACTGAGGTCAAAGACCACTTTTCTTACCAGTACATTTGTTTGGTGAATTCAATCTACACGTTTTGTGTGTTCTTGAGAAAAATATTAGCATCCTTGCTTTCCGGAATAGGTAATGAGGCATGTAGGGCCGTGGACTAAGACGACAGTTTTTTGGCTTGTTTGGCAGGGTTTCTGCTGGTGTCTTGTTTGTTGGGGGATTGATTTAGATGACCTTTATGGGGGACACGCTCTACAGGCATAAGAGAGTGGCTGGTGAGAGATTGCAGGCTGTCTGGGCCCTATTTGAGGCAGGGTGTTGACTTACTGCTGACGTGCCAAGCTTCTCTGCGGGCCCTTCTCATCAGGAGGGGAACATTCCAGAAGGGTAGAGCTATCGGTGGGACCCCAAGAACTGATTGAAGGGGACTGCCAGTACTTTAGCGCGGGCCCTATAATCTGACATGGGAACTGGGTGGAAAGGTTGCATTTGTTGTTCTAGTGCAGTGGTTCTCAATACCGTTTCTGCCGCCCCCCCCTGCCAGAATGTTTTCGTTCCAACCCTACCTTAATCAGGCTCAGATGGTCCTTAATTGGCTAAAGCCAGTTTCAGACCGAACGCGGGGAGCACTACGCTGCACTCCATGCCACGCGCCGCTCGCGGAGCTTGTGCGAGCTCTGTGGTCAAAGATGAACTTTGTTGAACTTTGACCGCTGAGCGCTATGACACATTGTCGCGCGATCAATAGAAACAAGGCACCGAAATCGAAATAGAGGGAAAACTTATTGGTCTGGGAACTCAAACACGGACAATATATCACAGAAGCGTAGAATCTTTCTCAATGCGAAATATACATGGTCGCTACTGACTGCGAGCCGAAATGACAGGAGATAGTTTTGAAAACCACGCCTACTTTTTGCGCAGAAGCCCAGCGCGAGCACAGCGCGTTGAGCGGACACCGCTGTGTTTTTGAATGGGGCGCGCACAGCGCATGCCGCGTTTGTTCTGTAACTAGCTTTAGCCTATTAAGGTAGGGTTGGAACGAAAACATTCTGGCGGGGGGGCGCCAAGCACAGGATTGAGAACCACTGTTCTAGTGCATGATTTTCATTGCTCTGAGGAACCACTTGTGGCGACTCCAACAGATGTGTTTTTGCAGACGTGATTTGTGTCACTGCAAGCAAGGGTTCGACAGTAACATTTCCTCAGTGTCCCCTGAGAATTCCACAAGCCTGTCATGGGTGTCTTTCCGGCCGTAACGGTTTCTGCAGAGTTGCAGTTCACACGCTCATAAATTTATCCAGTTTTCTGCATTAAATAAAACTCCCACACTTTGCCTAATGCGCTGCAGGTTAGGGACTTAGATAGCATCCCTAGGTCAGTGCTTATAGCAGGTTGTAATGCTTTAAATGGCACTTATAGGAAAACCATGTTAGAGCTCAGTGGTAGAGTTTGCCCCTGGAAAAACATTCTTAAATGTATTGTCAGTGGTTTGGTTTAATATTTTATTCTCTTAAATATTTAATGGAGGTATTTCCAAAAATAATGAAACTTTTCTGTTAGAAGAGTAGAGGCAAACTGAACGGCACCATCCTGGTTAAACCCACATCCAGACATAAAGTTCTATTTTAATGAAAAATATCCAACTAAGTGCGTCAGTCTATACAAGCTTCTAAGCAAATGAATAATGTAAATGCCTCTGGAAAATAGTGTTAGACAAAATAGTTAAATTTTAACGGATATGAGAGTTACTTCCTAAGAGAAATAAATTCTTCCAGTATGTCTCAAACTAATAACATGTTTAAGAGATTGTGCAGAATCTGCTTCCTCTCGAACAGGTGGGATGCGGAGGTTTTTGAGCGATGCTGGGGTGTCAGTCTGGGTACAGATGTGAGGGTTGGCCTGCAGGTGGCGCTGCCGTATAAGCTGTCTTCTGTATGACCAATTCCACTAATTTTCCAAGAGCCTATTATTCAGTGCAGAGTTGCTGCAAGCCTGAAGCCTGTTCCAGAGCACAGAGATCAGGGGACACCCTGGAAGGGATTCCAGTACAGCACAGGACAGATACATTAAGGGCAATTTAAAGGGCAATCTACCTTAACCACATGACTTTCAACTGTGAGGATAGCAGAGTACCCAGGAGGACCATGCAAACTGCGAATGCACAAAGCTGGGGGTGGCTTCTAACCCACAACCCTGGAGGTTTTATTCGTATCCTGTGAGCCGCCACTCCACAGCCCCCAAGAGAGGGTTTGTTATTAAAGTCTGTGTAGAGATGTAACACTTTACTTTGTTCTTACAGACATGGAGACGACATGATTGTAACGCCGTTTGCTCAGGTGAGTTTGCTTACATGTTAACATAAAATAATACAGTAACTTGTAACTTGAACTTGAGAATGACATGGGTCCTGCACATGGGTTTGGGAGTCAGTGGGCATTACGGCGTATTCTATTTAGATAAGATGCAAACAGTGGGATGTGTGTTACATGTCTGCTTCCAAATCCTGGCTCATGTTGGCCCTGGATATAAATCTGAAGTCTAACTGTCAGTAAGCGCATTAAACTCATGAGGCGTTTGACAGCATGTTCTCCATGTTATCTTAACTAGCACTGAGTATTTGACTTATTCTCTGTGTATTATATACACACTGTGTGTCATACATTTAAGATGAACTGATGCTTACAGTATGTTTTTCTCTCTTTATTTAAGGTGCTGGCTAGTTTGAGAACCGTGAGAAATAACTTCGCTGCATTAACCAATTTACAGCAGGATAGAGCCTCCAGCAAGTGAGTGACAGCAGTACAGTTCACTTCTGCACACTTTTAGGTTGTAGTGGATAAGTTTCTGTCTTATTGCTGGAATGTCTTTAAATCTATCCAGTGTTGAGTATTTCGTACTGAAGTATTGTACAAATACTTCTGTTTATGATGATTTTTTATGATTTCTGGTTTATTGATTTATTGTTTACAAGCATAGTTCTGAAAGAATATGATTCCTATTAGTGCTTTGCTTAATTTCCACCCAGGGACCTCTAATACTCTTTTATAGTGCAGCTGGATAAGTGTTTAACTGTTTTGGTGTGCCACCTAATGGTCACTGTCAGAAGAACAATAACGTTGGATGAAGTTGTTTGAAGTTAGGTTTCAAATTTGCATTACCTATGAAATCAAAACCCACACATTACCTGTAATTTTGTTCTACACTTGCAGATTGGCAGCATTTGTGGATTTTTCTGTTTGTTTTTTTTCTGTAGGCTTGTCAGTCTAGCGGTTTTAGGTGTGAAAATGATGTCAGCATCTCTTACTTGATCTCCTTTTCAGGCGATCCCCCATGTGTAACCAACCACCAATCACCAAGCCATCCTTCACAGGTACAGTGATTTTTTTTTTCATTCATGCTGAGGGTTTTTAACTTTCTGTTTGGGTGTTTGAGCAAAATTTGAAGTGCATGGGTAGATTGGTGTGTGTGGATAGTGATCCTGGTATGAGTCTGTTTAACACTTGTGTATTTCTTGTGTGGCAATTCCCAGGAACTGTCTCAGTTTGTTTTTAAATGGTTTTAGTGTAAAGCTCTTTTGTGCCACAGTTATGATTGGGAAGAGGGCATCTATTAGACTCTTGTCACTACGAAGAGTACTCTTCTGTAGCCTTGCTTACTGGAATAAGTGGTGTGTGTGTGTGTGTGTGTGTGTGTGGTTTGGAGAATGACAGATTGTGTCAGAGTCTCATCTTGTCAAGCGGAAGGTCATCAAAATAAGGGTTAGTAGTATAAGATATGCTTTGTGGTGGTAAAATATACACGTGCCTTTGACATGAGTATGTGTACATACTAGTGTACAGAATGTAACAGCCCTGATGTTTGTTGTTTAGTTGGTTAAGTAGTAATCGGAAACCCCATGGCATGATGGAATACTGACTGAAAAAAAATGGATTAGCCAGTTTGTCTTGGGATGTGCCTGTCATGGTAACAGCTCCTTCCTGTGATCCTGGACCTAGATGCCCTTGTGTCTAATGACAGGTGACTTTCTAACATTAGGCTTTGAGGAGACACCAGAAGCACATATTAACAGCACTTGATGCCACATGGATGCTCCATCCACTAAGTTGTCCACAAAACTTTATTGGTAACGAAATTCATCAGTAACGTAACTGGGTCTGTTGCGTCACCATCCACAGATCCTTCTCCCATAACTGCTTGTCCAGTGTAGTGTCAAGGGTTGTCTGTTGGACTTAACTAACATTTTTTATGACTGTATTGAGACGCCACCACGGGGCACTGCAGTGGCAGGTCGCATCCAGGCAGACGCACGGCCTGAAATAGCCTCAACCTTGTGCGGTTGTCCCGGAGTCGGTGGGACTCTGCTCTTCTCCCCAAATCACGCACCTCCACGCGTAATGCCAGCCTTCTCATTCGCATGCCAAGCCACCTGGCACTTCTGCATTTGCACCACTACACATGTCTGTTGCTCTTCTCCAGTTACACACGTGCTCTGTCACACGCTTTGCTTCTCCTGTTACAGAAACCACACCCCCCCCACCCCACCCCGACTTCCACACGTAGAAACACATGAATGCTTGTGGTTCCCCTCTGTTGACGTGTAAATACACACTCTGCACTGTTGGTCACACACACACACACACACACACATACACAAACACAGACACACGCACACACCGACCTTCTCCTGCCTCCCTGAGCCACACGCTGCCCTGCTTGTGGATGCCTTCCATTCCACAGTGAGTCATTCTCCAAATTCTCACGGGAGTCATTTACGCTGATGGTCGCCATGACGTCCCGGGCGTGAGGCTGGAAGGGCAAGCCCAGCGCATGTCAGTCCCGTGGAAGGCCGAGCATTCATGCGCAATGTGTAAATCTCTTCCACTTTCCAGGGGATCTGTCCCTGTGTCCTGGAGGTCATGGGTTTGAATCCCATGGCTGGCAGAGGAATCATATCACCAAGGCTCTGCTCCAGGGTATTTCCATGCTGGCTGCCCCGGCACCCTTACCCCAAAAAACTGTCACGTCTCACCAATTCTTACATGTGCATCTGGGTCTCTTATGGAGAGCAAGGGGGTGCATACTGTACAAGAAAACAGCATTCCTACGTAGCCATGTACAAGCTTCTACAAATTGTGTATGAAGTTTCTTTTATTCACACACATACACACGCACGCACACGCACATGTAGGGTAAACATATTCTTATGGGGACCGCTCATTCATTTCAATGGGAAAAATGCTAATGCTAACTATAACAACCTTAACCCCCACCCTGCCCTAACTGTAACCATAAGTAACCTAACAAAATACAAGAGTTTTTGCATTTTTAGTTTTTTCATAGCAGTCACCGATTTTTATAAAATAGTTTTAAAAAACGGATATTTATCACGTTATGGGGACATTATGTCCCCATAAGGATAGGTAAACCTGCTCGCGCACACACACACACACACACACACACACACACGCGCACACACACACACATACATATACGTAGACCACACACATAGATCAGCCTGCCTAACATCTCAGTTGGCTTGGGTCCAGGTTTAAGCTCTGACATAAAACATGACATTTAGTTAATGTGTAAGTAAATATTATCATGCCGCCTGACTATATGTAATGGTGGTTAATGTATATGTCATGATGGCCAGCATATAACCGCTTTCAAAACCACATCCCCCATGGCAAGTACAGAAACAGTCATTACGTTGTCTGTCGGCTTTCCCCTGGAATTTTCCTGAGCTCACTTTTAACTCTGCCTTACTCTGCTGCTGATGGCTGATGGCCATCCTATACACTTGCGCACAACTCAGATTTTTAGGCTGCAGTGTGGATCAAATGAGAAGGAAATTTTAAATTGGAAATAATAGTCAGTGAATGCGCCTTGTTCAGAGTGAGATTTGACTCTATAGAAAAGTGCAAAGTGAAGGTGTAAATCACAATGTAAACTGAACTGGCATGAATAGATACAGTGTACCTCCACCTTATGTACTGTAACATAAAAAATAATGTTTATGGAACATTCACTTCAGTCATATATTACCTTACTGCACTGTACTTTATTTTGTGTGTGTGTATATTTGTATATATACACATACTTATATATCCAAATAATATACTCAGTATATGTATAATATATAATACACACTATTGTACCATTTACTGCAAACATAAAATAAAAATAAAAATCTGGGTTGCAGGTCTGCACATGTGATGCGTGGTTGGTTTAGTGGTTAGTGATACTTCATAATTGCATGCAATAAGTAAATGAGTAGACTCTGAGACAGGGCACTTTCATTACACCACGCTTCCTCGGTGTTGCTCTGGGCAGTATGTAACTTTTAATGTGGACACACAGTCTGTGGTTGAGGCCCATGGGCGTGGCCTTCCATTCTGACGTCCTCTATTTCCCAGGGAAATGATAAGCAAATTCTAGGTTTCAGAAAAGAAAGTCGGGGGCCTGTTTGCTTTAGCCGTAACCTAATTACTTATAAACCACAAAAGCTTTATGTAAAGTAATGTCCTGGAATGTAATTGAGATGCTTCACAGCGATCCCTGTCCGGGTGCTCTTGCCCTCCCTGGCCTTTGCAGAATGGGCAGCTCGAGGCCTACATCGCCAGGAATCCATTATGACGTAAAAACATTTAGTTTAGTTACACTAGGTCAGATAATGACTGCTTCAGTGGGAAGAATTGGTAATTACAGGCTGAAAGCTGACTGTCATGGTTCAGCGGCCGACACTGAGAGCCGACACGCTTCCGGATGGCATTAAGTGTAGATTCCTGTTTACTGTACTTAGCTTTTCATGGCTCTTACGGACATCCTTTTACGAAATGACTCCATGTTTCACTTCCCAAGTGCTGAAGGCAGATCAGAATTGCTTAATTGTGTGTTTAAATAAAATTGTGTGTTTCAATAAAATATTAACTATAAGAAACCTGAAATATGGAATCCCCAAACATAAGTAATGTATCAAGACTCTCTGGGATCTAGCGTAACTAGACCGGTTGCGCTGCATTTATTTTGTGTTATTTTCCTGTTACTGATATTAGCTGTCAGCATTTAGCCTTGAATGCTTAGTATTTGGCTACATTTGCAGTACAGTAAGATGGAACCTGATATGTAGTTTGTACTGTGTTGCTACAGATCTAGTACAGTTGCTGGTTTGGTGTCTATTAAGTGGAATAAATGGCTACACAGTTTACGTACACGCCTGCTTCTGTAGCCTGTGTCGACGCTGCAGAAGTCAAAAGTCTCATGGTGCCTCTCTAATGAACTGAAAGGACAGCGAAACAGTCGGCTTGTCGTCTGTAATGATACCGTAATGCACAGTCTGTCATTGATAATGAGCCTTAGCGAGTCGTAAACATCTGCTTGTTTACGCACATTATTTAAATCTGTTCAGAGAGAAGATGCCGGTAATGGTAAATTCCTGGAGGATCCTTACAAAAATAATGCGACAAAAATGTGACATGTAGATGTTTTTCAGGCAGGAATGAAATGGACTGTGTTTTTTAAGAGAATGAAGCTTAAACTCTGAGTAAGTTTCCTGAGGAATATTGTGTTATTATGGTGATGAGGGTGAGGATGATTAACAGCCAGCATACAATAGCAGTGGTGGAGATACTGATCCTGATGAGGAAGATGAGAATTTGAAGCCAGAGATTAACAGGGAGCTGGCAGAGCAGATGGTAGATGAGCAGAGTCCGGTCCCGCTCTGTCTGTAGACTCCAGTCCACAGTTTGGCCGCAGCCCACCGCGGCTGAGCAGAGTGGCCTCTGAGGGCTGGCGTCTGATGTCGCACTGAGCATGGGAAGAATGCCACTGACGTCAGCGCTCGCTCTGCCTGGGAGAGTGGCACCCCTGCTCGGGGGAGCGCACCATTACTGGGAGAGAGGGAAGGGGGAGAAACAGGCAGAAAGAAAGAGGAGGAAAAAAGAGGGGCGATGCAGAGAAGAGGCACTAAAGGAGGACGGGGAGATTGACTAGGAAGGGGGAGAGTCACAGATGTAACAGGCAACAGTGTGTGCAGAGTTTTATTTCACCGGCGCGTGCTCGCACACAGTAACACAGAGGGGCACACGATGACGGTGTCTCTCATGAGGGGAAGTGAAGTGCAGCCTGGATGGCAGCCTCACATTGACTGGACACGTCTGCCTTCCCTCTCTGCCAGCTCATCTCAATGACCTTCAGTGAGGGAGCCGGGGAACGGTCCCCCATCATGCCGGAGTCGGCTGTTTCTGGTCCTCCGCAGATCCCCAGTCCCACTGTGAGGATATTAGCCCCCGAACAGTATACCTGCATCAGCCTTTAGCTGCCATTCATCGGGCTGCGTTTCCCAGTGGATCTGGAGATCCTGTCAGCAAGTGTCTTCCTCGAGAACTCCGGCACTCCAGCTGCCACGGTAGCTGGGATTCATGGGAGGCCAGAAACAGTCTCCATGTTTTAGGCAGGAAATCATACACCCTTATTTTGCATATTTCCTCTCCTATTTCACGGTCTAAAATTAATCAGCCATTTAAATGTTTTACAAGCCAGTTTTTTGCCCCTAAAAAGTGCTACGTCAGCCATGTGTTTTACATCTGTCTTTCATGGGCCTTGTTTCCTCACAAACTACAATCTCAGTATTCCCACTACAAAGGATCTTATGTACAATTCCCTACTCTTAATCATTACTAAGTTACCCTGCAGACAGTCCTGCACTGTTATACATGTCTTTACAGCAGATGACTTTCTGATGCACTTCGGAGTTAGAAATACAGAGATGTTTCACCTTAAACTGCTCTCTCTCGTACACAGCAGTGTCACCAAAGCTAAGTTCCTTCTGCCTTGCCTTTTAGACACCAAGTTGCATCATTTCAAACCGACACGGAGTTTTGTTGGAGACCATTTTCTTGACCAGTTAAATGCCAGTAACATGTATTCTCTCTCTGTATTTTTATAGTGCTCAAATACCTAATACTTCTTACCACTGTTTAGCTGACGTGCATTGCGTACTAATACTTTAGCTACTTTACGTTGTCCTCTAATTAAAGGCAACAGAAAGTCATCTTTATTTGGTCTGCTTTTAAGCTTATAATTATTCCACCTTTGACTAGAATTTTATGTGCCGTTTGCACGCATGTTTTTTTCCTGTTCTGCTGCAAACTGCTGCTTCCGCGGACAGCGATTCACGTCACACACTTCTGAGGGGTCTGTGTTTTACACGTCTCAGCGTAAACTTTAAGTAGACCCGAGATTGCCGCAGATTGCTAACTGCTGCTAATTAAACTGTCCACGCTAGAGTGTGGTTTTCCTTTCCAAGTGGTGTCCCCGCCCCAGCGGCCAGCGCGGTTCAAACCCCAGCTGTGTGTCGTATAGCCCCAGCTTCACCCAAAGGTGTCATGGCAACACTCTTAAGTGTCATCATGAAAAATGCACCAAAAATGCATCAACAGTATGGCTTGAGCTCCAGATCTGTAGTGGTGGCATCTGGCAGCATAACAGGGAAATACAACCGGTGAAGGGGGATACTGAACTAATGTTGATTTCCCACAAGGATAATAATATAAATCAGTACTGCACTGTGCATTAAAAATTCCACAGTTATGTGCATTCAGAGGATTCTGACTTGCTGCCCCCGTGAGCAGAGCACAGCGGCCCAGCCGCTGCATAAACATGCTGAGTGAATGACTTTGCCTCATGGCACAGGTGGCAGAGAGAGAATAGAAATATGTTGGGTCCTTTTTACATAACACATGCTCTTCATGAGACTCAGAGATGTATGCAGGTGAGAGGAAAACTTTAGGGTCAGAGCACAGGCACAGCCAGCATTACTGGAGCCATTTATGCCAGGAGCCTAACAGCCCAACACCACTCGTCCCAGAGCTGCAGCAGGGGCATGGATACCCTGGCAGATTCAGAGGGCCCAGCACTTTACAGGGGCCCAGGAGGGGCATGGATACCCTGGCAGATTCAGAGGGCCCAGCACTTTACAGGGGCCCAGGAGGGGCATGGATACCCTGGCAGATTCAGAGGGCCCAGCACTTTACAGGGGCCCAGGAGGGGCATGGATACCCTGACAGATTCAGAGGGCCCAGCACTTTACAGGGGCCCAGGAGGGGCATGGATACCCTGGCAGATTCAGAGGGCCCAGCACTTTACAGGGGCCCAGGAAGGGCATGGATACCCTGACAGATTCACAGGGCCCAGCACTTTACAGGGGCCCAGGAGGGGCATGGATACCCTGACAGATTCAGAGGGCCCAGCACTTTACAGGGGCCCAGGAGGGGCATGGATACCCTGGCAGATTCAGAGGGCCCAGCACTTTACAGGGGCCCAGGAGGGGCATGGATACCCTGGCAGATTCAGAGGGCCCAGCACTTTACAGGGGCCCAGGAGGGGCATGGATACCCTGACAGATTCAGAGGGCCCAGCACTTTACAGGGGCCCAGGAAGGGCATGGATACCCTGACAGATTCACAGGGCCCAGCACTTTACAGGGGCCCAGGTGGGGCATGGATACCCTGACAGGTTCAGAGGGCCCAGCACTTTACAGGGGACCAGGAGGGGCATGGATACCCTGACAGATTCACAGGGCCCAGCACTTTACAGGGGCCCAGGAGGGGCATGGATACCCTGACAGATTCAGAGGGCCCAGCACTTCACAGGGGCCTTTCAATACCCTGGGGGCCCAATGTGACATTTTGTTAGGGGGCCCAGAATTTCAAGCTATACTCCTGACTCTATAGACCATAGGATTTGAACCGACAACCTCCTGATCACAGATATAGATTTGTAACCTGCAGAACCACAGACCACCCCAGTGGGCCTCCTTGAGCATTTCAACTGTTCAAAAATACATTTAAAGTACAGTACCTAAAAATCAGTTAAATGTAATTGAAATAAGTAATTTAACATGTGTTTAAACTTGACTTCTTTGCAAGTTATATAGTTAATAGGGCATATCCAGTATCAATATGATTTTAGTTCACCTTTATTATTATTTGATACATTATTTTTCAATGCTGACTTAAAGTGAGAAATTTGTTGAGACTTCCAAATATTTTGTATGTTTCTGGGTTCATTTTGCCATTTACTCTGCTACAGTAGCTGCACAGTTGAAATTTAAATGCTCTTCCTGCCAACTTGCTGAGCAGGACCTTCAGAAATAGCAGGTGCTCCAGAGGAGGTTTGAACAGGATGTTGTCACAGAGGACAGACAGCATCTAGGCGAATAGTAAGATTGAAAATAAGGACGTTGTGGTTTCTGCCCTCTATATAGTGGAACCTGTGGGTATAGCACCTGTCTGTATCAAAAGCGAATGAGCATTACTTGGACCTGAAGTGTATCAGAGAGAAGTGTACTGTACATCTCCGTTTCCAAAAACGTCGGGACCCTGTTTAAAATGTAAATAAAAACAGAATGCAGTGATTTGCAAATCATATAAACCCATATTTAAATGATAAAGACAACATGACAAATGTTGAAACTGTTTTATGACAAATATATGCTCAGTTTGAATTTGATGCAAGCAACATGTTTGAAAACAGGGGACAGGGGCAACAAAACACTGGAAAAGTTGTTTGATGCTAAAACAAAACACCTGGTTGAATATCTCACTACTAATTAGGTTAATTGGCAACAGGTCAGTAAGATGATTGGGTATAAAAAGAGCCTCCCAGAGAGGCAGAGTCTCTCTGCAGTGAAGATGGGGAGAGGTTCACTGCTCTGTGCAGTGAAGATGGGGAGAGGTTCACCGCTCTGTGAAAAACTGTGTGGGCAAATAGTGCAACAATTTAACAATAATGTAACGATGTAACATTGCAAAGAATTTGGGAATTTCATCATCTATAGTACATAATATCATTAAAAGATTCAGAGAATCCAGAGATATCTCTGTATGCAAGGGACAAGGCCGAAAACCAGTGTTGGATAGCCGTAATCTTCAGGAGGCACTGCATTAAAAACGGATATGATTCTACAGCTGAAATCACTGCATGGGCTCAGGAACACTTCCGAAAACCACTGCCTGCGAACAGAGTTCGTGGCTGCATCCACAAATGCAGGATGAAACTCTACCAAGCAAAGAAACCATATCTAAACATGATGCAGAAACTTTGCCGACCTCTCGGGGCTAGAGTTCATTTTAGATGGACTGAGGCAAAATGGAAAACTGTCGTGTAGTCCAACAAATCAAAATTTCAACTTCTTTTTGTAAATCATGGACGCCGCGTCTTCCAGGCTAAAGAGGAGAGGGACCGTCCAGCTTGTTTTCAGCGGACAGCACAAAAGCCAGCATCCGTGATGGTGTGGGGGTGCACTGGTGCTCATGGCTTCAGTAGCTTGCACTTCTGGGAAGGCGCCGTGGTTGTTGAACAACTTATACAGGGTTTGGAGCAACATTTGCTGCCTTCCAGACAATGTCTTTTTCAGAGAAGTCCTTGTATATTTCAGCAAGACAACGGCAAACCGCATTCTGCGTGTATTACAACAGCACGGCTCCGCAGTAGAAGAGTCCGGGTGCTAGACTGACCTGCCTGCAGTCCAGACCGGCCACCCACTGAAAACATTTGGCATTTGGCAAATGAGACTCCGAACTGTTGAGCAGTTGAAATCCCATATCAGGCAAGAAGGGAGAGACTTTCACTTTCAAAACTGCAGCAAAACGTTTACAGAGTATTGTTTAAAGAACAGGTGACGCAAAACATGCCCGTCTCAGCTTTTCTGAAACGTGTTGCTGGCATCAAATTCAAATTAAGATTATATTTGTCATAAAACGGTAACTTTTCTCATTTTTCGGCATTTAATATGTTGTCCTTGTTCAATTTTCAATTAAACATGGGTTTATATGATTTACAGATCATTGCATTCTGTTTTTATTTACATTTTATTTATTTACATTTTACACAGCATCCCCACTTTTCTGGAAATGGGGTTGTAAAGTTTGAAGATCTCCCAGGTAAAATTTGAATGTGCTTGAACTTATTTACTCTTCACACAGCTTGAGGCTATATAAAAACTTTTTACTATTAGCATCTTTCTGTAATGTAATTTATATTTTAGATTAATTACAAATTGTTTGTCTATGGCAGTTCAGTAACACAATGACATTTTTGGTGCCAAAATAAAATGTCATTTGAAATTGACTATAGGATTTTGTCTAAATGAATAAAACCTTGCCTGGGACATTAAGATGTTAAAAACTTTGTGAGATGTTATTGGTCTTAGTTTCTTTAGTTCAGTGACACACGTGGGAAGGGGGGTTTGTGTGGCTCTTTGAGAGCCTGTCTGCCTTTCCTGTAGCCCTTCTGATATATTAGTGCTTTCATGTAGCCCTTGTGATATATTAGTGCTTTTTAGACTGCAGGGACAGAGAGAAACACTTGCCCACACTTAGCCTCATTGAGCCATACACTCCTTCCACTGTCATTTTAAAATGTTCCAGCACCTCATCACTAAACATCAGTGTCATGGCTGTCTCCTTGAGTACTCAGTGAGTCACAGAACAAGTGTGCGGACGTTGTTTTATCAATGGAAAAATCTGCTTTAGATCCTGAATGTGTTTAACTCGCTAGGATCTACTGACAAAGGTCATACTACATGCCGTAATTCTGGAATGGCATGGCAATGTGCTCAGGACCCAGTCCTGAAGCCTGCCTCTCTCCAAGAGCACGCAGAGAGGCTCTGTGCAGCACAGATGAGGCTTTGGCTCCGCACTCCTGCTTCCAGGCCGGGATTTGGCTGCAGCCCGTCCCCTCTCCGTGCAGCAATCTCAGCCTTCAGGATCTGGTTCAAAAGAAGCAGCACTCATGGTTAGCTGCAGGATGCCTCCTTAGCCCCGAAACCACAGTGCAGAGGAGAATCCAATCACTTTGTTTTTGTTTTAAATTCAGTTTGGAAGTGAGCAAATAGGGGCCGGCGTGCTGGAAGGCTGCAGGAACGGGAAACTGTGTCTACGTCGCTCTGGACGTGACTCCGTCTGTTTGACTGGGCGTGAGTGTGCGTGTGAGTGTGTGTTATGTGTGTGTGTCTGTATGTGTCTGCTCGCTGCCCCCCACCCCCCGCCCCCAGAAGCTGCCATGCTTCGCCATGCCTTCTTTGTTATGGGCCGTGTGAAGCCAGACTGATTCCGAGGAGCTCCGGGCTCGCAGAGAGATCCCAAGACAAACATGGATGTGTTTATGAGACTGATTTTTATCCTGCTACAGGACTGGAATTATACTGATCGGAATAAGGCGCATCACAGTCCGGATTATTGAGAGCTGCCTGTGTGCACGCGTGTGTGTATGTCTGTGTGTGTGTTTGCGTGAGCGTGCCTGTGTGTTTTGTCTTATCTATTCCAAAACAAGAGAAGAGAGATAGCCCCAGCTACGCTTTCACTGTAGCTGTGTTTTTTTTTTTTTGGGGGGGGGGGGAGGGAGTGACTGGGACTGCGCGTGGCGAAGGGGCTGTGGAGCGTGACTCCTCACTTGGACTGCTGCTCTGTGGTGGGGACGGGGAGGGGGCACGGAGCGGATTCCCCCACCGGTGTCCGCGGAGGGCCGTTGGTGGCGTTATGAAGAGTCACCCATGCGTCCACGCCGGGCGAAACGACATGGCCGTCGACGGAGCAGTGGACCCTCCACTGGGAGCCACCGCCAGTCCAGTCAAGAGGCTGAAAACTGACCCGCCGCTCCGCTCTCTCCCTCCAGAGGAGGCCTACCAGAAGCTGGCCACCGAGACCCTGGAGGAGCTGGACTGGTGCCTGGACCAGCTGGAGACGCTGCAGACCAGGCACTCCGTCAGCGAGATGGCCTCCAACAAGGTGAGCGTCCGGCACCTGTGTGCCACCTTGCGGGCGCCTGCAAACCGGGACGCGGTAAACGGCGCGGGTGCTGTGGAGATGTTACAGCTGGGTCATGAGTAGCGACGGCGCTGCCTTGCCGAGCCTGTAAGAGGCGCTCCGCATAGCAGCGGCGGTCTTGGGCAAAGCCAAGATGGCAGAGTGACGGGTGTCACGCGCTCGCGGAGAGCAGCTCACTGCCAGAGCCCCGTCATTCAGAAAAGGCAGCTGTGTGGCCGGTTGCTCGCAGCTGATTCCTGCGATGAATGACTCCCCCCGCTGGGAGATGTATAACTGTGGCAGGGCACTGGAGCCTGTATCTCTCTGCACACATACAGTGTGTAAAGTCTGAGGGACGCCTTGCTCAAGGCTGTGTGGTGTAGTAGTTGTTGTTGTTGTTGTGCTTATAGCTGTCTAGCTGACTGGCACAGCACTGGCAGGTCGCATGTTTGTCAGACCGATAGACGTCACCGTTTGTCTTTCACATTCGCAGCGAAAATTTTGGCGAAAAATGACCGGATAATGGAAGGCAGTGAAGCTGGTGTTTGTGTCGTCTGGATGTGCCCTTTCTGAATCTTGATTTCTTTGCTGGGACGCGTTTAAGAGCGAATGTCTTCAGGCTGGTGTAGCCTTACGCCTCAGCGGTGAATAACAGCAAGGGGATGGCGGCTTGCAGAGCCAAGGAAGGGTGCGAACTGTTGCAATGAAGGTCGTCGGTTTGAAGAGCATGCCCGTGTTGTGGGGGCTGGGGGTCCCAGTCATGTGTGGCTTTAATTGCAGCTGGAGATAATGGTGCCATGTGCTGCCCCTCATGCCCTGTCTGTCATTATGGCATCACACCTCATTCCCCCGATGCTCTTAAGTGCCTTGTTTTATTTAGCTCATACAGATACTGGAGCATTTGTCCATGTGACAGTTTTTAAAAGGCTGACCTGTTTCCAAGTTCATAACATCTGTCACGTATACCGCAGCCGTCACGTGGCACTGCCCAGGGCCTCGAACCCATGTACGCTCATCCAGCAAATACTAACCCTCCTCAGATCAGGAGAATTTATTTTTTAATTGTCCAGGATGTGAGATGTACAGGTACTGAGGATTTGGATATTGAAGATTCTGATAGGTAGGAGGATCACTTAAACTTGCTTTGGAGGTCATTTAGATTTGTGTCCCTAATATTTTAATACATTCTGTTGTCTGCTACTAAAACCAGAGTCAACATAGAGTCCATAAAAGACGTCTTGGGTTCCCCCAGGGGAACCCTACCAGTGTTTTAAGCAGGACGTATCAAGCATTTGTAATCAGCCTTGTGAAGGTCACCTACTGGGTGTGCACTTGCTGAGGCCAACTAAACATATTCCCTAGGTTTTAGTTTGTTGGATAGATAAATTACATTTCAAATATGGTTACACATGCAGTTTAAATGAACAAGTTAATGACTGTAATGCACCCAAATTCATTCAAGTGCATTACAGTCAGTCACTTCTTTATTTCAAATGTGTTTGATTTTATCTACTGTAGATATTACTCTTGTGCTGGTGAGTTGAATATTGGGAATTGACATTAATCTGCTGATTCTCCTGGAATTTCTCTGATTGGCTGCTTGAAGCAGGGGTGACATTAATTGTTGATTTGCACAGCACTCATTTTAAGGTATTTGCAGCAACAGTACAGCTATTGACCTGTTTAATCCCAAATATTTCAAATAAATGTTATTCCCTATGAAATATGTTTTCTCTTTGTTGAGAAATGTTGTTAAATGGCATTTGTCTAATATTGTGGATGCTTGTTACTCTGACTGGGAAGAGTGAGTAGGATTTTTTGTACGATTCACCTAAAAGTAAGTGATAACTGAATGAGGAGAGGGATTCAGTGGGGTCTCTAAATGTTTGGCCAGTAAAGTCACGCAGGTCAGGCTGTGGCTTGAAGCAGGGGGGCCCAACTCCAGTGTGAGGTGTGTCATTCCCCTGGCTGACCTCTCAGAGGTGTTCAGGTAATCGGCTTGTATCGGCTGGCTGCGGCATGGACGCCTCCAACAAGCTGCGTCACTCAGCCCCAGTGTGATGCCATTTGTAGCCACTATCTGCGTGGTAATATGGAGCTGGGTCTTGGGATCGCTCTGTCTGACAAGTTTCACTCTAAGATTCAACATTTGAGATGTTTAATTGGTCATGTGCAACAAGTGTGTTGGAATGCTGACTCGTCCAACCGCATCCAGTACTGGAAACAACTAACCATATTCAATAATACTTCCAACAGCTGACCAACACCAACAGTCTAGTGAAAAGCACAACACTTTTAAATACACTGCAATTTCAGCTAAACTTTGGGTTTTGCCTACATCTTCGGTCACCTCACGTCATTGTGAGACAACGTACGGTGTACATCAATGTGCTACAAGCCGCAGAAGGTTATCTGTGTAGGAGTAGCTTAGAGCACAACAAAGAAATCATTCATAAATCTTTTCGCAGCTGATAATAGTTGCTCCTTCTGGAACATTGGACTGGCATTGGACCCCAACCGGCTACTTTCAAAAGATAGCTGTTTTGGTGAATCCCCCGAATTACAAAGGAGCACTATTCTTAGAGAGCTTAACATGTGCAAAGCCTAATGACCCAGAGATTTTGACTCCCTTTTTAAGCAGCTGTAGAGGTCAGCTGGACATAGCACCTGGGTCCCCTCATCTACAGCTCTGACTTGGCGGGGTTGTGATTACAGCGGGCCCCTCACACTCTCTGGCATGCAGGACCAAGGCTGCTCTTCTCTGATGTCACTGGATGCCAGGCAACTCTTGCCGCGTGTTTGTGTGCGCGTGTGTGTGCATGCGTGTGTGAATTAGGTTTATATTACATTGTGGGGACCAAATGTCACGCACAATGTAATAAAAACCTGTTTTGACATTGTGGGGACCATTTTTCAGGTCCCCACAAAGATCTGTGAATGCAAACAGAAAAGTAAAAATGCCCCATAGAAATTAATGGAGAGTCCGCACAAAGATTTGAATACAGGTTTTTTTTTTTTTTTTTTTGTGTGTGTGTGTGTGTGTGGTCTGCTGGGTTTGTGTTAATCGGGGGCAATGCAGCTGATGAAAGACCCCCATATACACAAACCCGCCTCCCTGCGGACAGATGCAGCCAGAGAGCAGAGTACGCGTAGACGGAAGGACAGACGTGTGTTTAGGGAGCAGGGCACCTGGTGTGAATGGCTACAAGTGTGAAGGACGGCGGACTGACGGCCAGGGAGGCAGTCACACTCACAGAGCGAGACGCACCGGTGAGGCACACAGACAAACAGAGACGTGTCCCGGTCTCCATGGCAACGCACACGAAGTGCCCGCGGCTCGGCGGTGGTGGGGAGTGCAGGCAGGAATTTGTATACGGCGGAGACGCGCATCTTTGGAGAGCCGAGCCGGAGGAGCAGCAGACGAGACCATTTGCCGTGGAAAGGGTGGGAGAGGAGAGGCGTCAGCATGTTTGACCGGCACTCGCCGGAAAATCCCTGATACCTTAAACGTGCTTTCCATGCTCAGCGGTGCGCTTCAGGCTGTCTCGCAGGCTGCTATATGGACATTCCTTTTTTCAAATGAACAATGAATAGGAAATTCTGCTCATTAATATTCATATAAGCAACAATATTTGCAGTGTAGTGTCATTTCTCAGTGTTCATTAGATAAAAAAATAAAAAAATACAGAGCTTTGACGTACTGCGGCACACTGCAAAAGCGCCATTCTCATAACGCTGGGCCATAGTTTGGGTTCTGCAGCCTGAGACTGTAGCTTCTCTTGCACTGGAAACAAAGCAAAGACATGACCCACCTCTCAGTTTCTCTGTCCTCTCTCTCCTCTCTCTTTCTCTCACTTTTTCTCCTTCTCTTTGAATTCTAGTTTCAATTTCAGGCTTATTTGTTTGGACGGCAGGGTACCACGTTCCCCAAAAATGATTTCAGGAACATTTTACAAATTTTAATGACACAAGCTTAGGAAACAGTAATTATTAAGCAAACAGAAATTCATCCTGTTCATTCACACTTAAAATCTGTATTGATATATTAATATAATTGGCACACACTTCTTGTAAACGAATCACATTATTCTCAAATGTTCTCATGTATGTTTTCCTTTTATTACATACATAAAAAATGTAATTGACTGTGTTGCATATTTTGTTCTAGCTGTGCAATTGAATATTTGATAACCAGTACTCTGGTTTTAGGAAAAAACAATAGAAAAACAAATATAAATTATATATGTATAAAATAGGACGGAATGTCTTGTCTTAGTTTCAGCTGCATTTTGATGTGCACACACTTAGGAACAAAGATTTTCCTTTTAGTCTTCCTGTGGCTTCAGTCCGGATCAGTCTGGATTTTTCTCATTCTGGATCCACTTGGAAAGTGTGATCCCCCCCCCCATTTTAATTTGTCAAATAAATTACAGATGAAAGGAATTTGGATTTCTTCATACCATTACATTTTGAATTATTTTCCAGGTTCAGATGAAAAAGTTTGATTTATACGCCATGAATGTTTCGGGGATTTCCCCGCAGGCGTTGTCGGCTGTGTAGATGGGGGGGATTCCTTTAGAGAGGATGATGTGTTTCTGTATTATGCTTTGATGTGGCAGGGCGGCTGGTTTATTCTTTATCTTATCCTTGTGTAAAAAAAAAAATCAGAGAGGGTAATCACGTGACAAGTATGATCGTGTCCTTTGCGTGTGTGTGGCTTTCACATGAAGGGTTGTGTGGTTATTCACCAATCCCGCTATCCACGGTAGTCCAGATGATTGATTGATTGATACATCAACATTTTTCAATAAAGACCTAGGGGTTATCTGGGTTGTTACTCTACCCTTTAACCCAGAAAAACCGTCTAACACATCATTCCATTGTCAAACACGTGTTTTTGTCTGAGATTAATACACATGCTGAGGGTCTATGCTCCGGGCCCCACACAATAAGGGACTCTGCAAAACTTCCAAAAACTACTGCTACAGGAAACACCACATATATCATAAGTCTACAAAACTAGTGTATAAGTTTTCCTAATCTGAAATTTGCCTGAGATTATTCACTGGTAATACTGCTTGGTGCATGACTTATCGATTGAATAGGGTATCTTTTTGAAACAGTAAAGTATCAAGGGAACTTTAGAGAGAACACCTGTGTTTGGGACAGAGAACAGACCTGAGGGGGACAGAACCTTGGCAGCAAGGAATAGAGTTATGTACACTATTAGAGTTGGACTGGATGGGATGGGATCAGTTCAGGCTAACATGCTAATACAAATTAAAAGTATGAAAACAGGGAACAAATATAGGACTGATATACCAGTGCAGAATGGGCCAGTGGTTGCATGGGATGCAATGGGTGTGAGACTGGAGTCAAACTGGTACCCAGTTCAATGGGAGCTAGATTATTTAAATGGAACACAGCGGTATATACACAGTTAAGCAAATGAAATACAATGGAAATAGTTTTTTCACAAATGTGGCAAAATCTTGTGGTGCAGATTGCATATTTAAGATTTAGACAACAAGTGATTAAAAGTTTAACTTTATTTTATAATTGTTGTGGAATTATGTTTGACAGTGAATGGGATCCATGCTTACTTTCTGCACAGGCACTGCTAAACCCGTGATGTAAATGACAGTAACACCGTCGCCTGTGTGATGCGTTCGGCGTGTCCCCCTTTGTCTCGTCCTATCCTCCCGGTCTCATGGTCCACTCCTCTGTGGGATGAGCTTGTAAAAAGGTCACACCTAAATGCAACTTGTATTTAAGTCGTGGTTAAAGTACTTAACTAAATAATAAAGGCCCACTCAGCCGGCCTCACTGGATATCAGGCACACTCAGCAGGCCTCACTGGATATCAGGCCCACTCAGCAGGCCTCACTGGATATCAGGCCCACTCAGCAGGCCTCACTGGATATCAGGCACACTCAGCAGGCCTCACTGGATATCAGGCCCACTCAGCCGGCCTCACTGGATATCAGGCCCACTCAGCAGGCCTCACTGGATATCAGGCCCACTCAGCAGGCCTCACTGGATATCAGGCACACTCAGCAGGCCTCACTGGATATCAGGCCCACTCAGCCGGCCTCACTGGATATCAGGCCCACTCAGCCGGCCTCACTGGATATCAGGCCCACTCAGCAGGCCTCACTGGATATCAGGCCCACTCAGCCGGCCTCACTGGATATCAGGCCCACTCACAGGCAGCGTCATCACGTCTCTGTAAAAGTAACAGCTTTGAAGCTTTTTTTTTGTCTCAGTGCGAGACATCATATATACCCTCATAATTCTTCGATCAGTATTTCTTCATTGTTGTACAATCTGCACACATTGCATTCTTTAAAATGTTAAGCCCAGACATCCTGCCATTGACTCTCGGGCCAAAATCAGATTTTTTTAATGGGTTCAGACTTGCAGCTCATTAGCATACCTATAGGTCTGAGTATGATTTCTTTGTGTCCCGAAGAGAAAGACGACGAAATCCCATTTCTCTAGGTATAGGGACCCGACAAGTAGCATTTTAAAAAATAACAATTTTACAGGCGTTCCATTAGACAAAAAAATATATCAGTATAAATTAATATAATCAGTATCATGTTATATGTCATATTTAATGCTTGATGGATTATTAATCTGGGAATAATTTTATCATAGATTCAATATATAATCTAAACTGTTTTAGAAGTGTGGTGTGGTAAAAATACATATTTCCATCAGGCCAATCTATGAAGTAGCTGTTCATATTAAGAGTAGACATATGCTGAGTACACAGAACACCTCCATCAGAACCCATAAACCAATGGAGCCACTCGCACACAAACATGCAGCTCTCCTTTCTGATAAATCATGCAGTCACCATCTTGCCTTGTTTGATGCTCACAAGAGGATTTCAAGGAGTTCAGTAAGAGGGAAGCTTCACTGTCTCACTGTGCTGCAAAAATCAAACATGAGGAGAGGGGGGGGGTTCCGCAGGATTCGCTCAACCAATCAGCTGTCCGTATCCCCATCTTAGGTTCACGCCTTTCTGATCCATGAAAGAGATTTGATTGGCTGACTATTAGGGCGTGTGCAGACTCTGGCCGATAACATGAAGAGACCCTTATTTGGAGGATACTGCCAGTAGCCCCCTCCTCCTCCCACCCTCCAGGAGCCTCTCATCCTCCTGATTGCACGAGAAAATCTTGTTTCTGCCTCCATTACTCAACCTCCTGTGGAGCGCGGGCAAAGATGCTGATGCGGGAGGGGAGGCCCCGCCTTCGGCCCCTCGCTCTGGCTGCCTGTACCTGTCATAGCCGCTTAGTTCAGATTCCAATCCATGGATTCGTTTTCAGCACTGAGAACTGAAGGAAGGAAAAAAAGACAAAATGGAATCTGTACTGTGGATGCAGCCAGAAGGAAGTGGCATGAGAGCCGTTTGAGGTTCTCCGCTATCTGCTTTTAGAAAGCTGCTCCGTCTGCCACACAAAACTTGCAGAACCATTCCTTTCCTTATTTTGGACCAGTTTGACGTTTTCCTTTTCCCCAAAATGCCTGAAGCTAATTATTTACTTTCGGTTTCTTGGGGATACATTAAGGTAAGGCTATTGTTTTCTGAGCCTTTTTGAATATACAGTGTGGTTATTGTGGATGTGGATGAAAAAACAGAGATAATTGGCTTTTGTGTGTTGCCTGGTGTATACATTTAGCACTTGGTTAGGTCTTTGTTGCTTCAGGTGATTATTGCATTCTTCTGGTGGGGGGGGGGGCGGGATCTAGTGTGATACAGTTATTTCCCCTATTTTTGTTATATAAAACAAAACCCATTCCATTAGGACTACTGTACTTTTACAATTCCAAGGCTAGACAGATGCTTGAGAGGTATGCGAGATTCCATTTTCAAAAGCAGCACAACGGATCTTAAAATAATGTATAATTCATACCCCCCCAGTACTGTGGCACGTTCTACTTCTATTTCTAGGTCTTACGAAATTCCAGGCTATTTATTCTCAGACAATGTATTCCTAGTCCCCATTGTGCAGGAGGAAAATGACAAGTTTCTCATTGATTTGGGCTGTTCACTAATGCAATGGATATTGCCTTTCTCCTTTGTGTTATTGGGTGGTAAATAATCTGGGCTTTAATATCAATTGCAGCTTTATTTAAAAAAAAAAAAAAAAAAGTTTGCCATTTTTTCTGTAGTTAAAGTAAAGGGATTTTTTTTAAGCTGCATTGTTGCAGTGGATGGGACACTGGAATGGGGATTTGTGGGTCATGGAGTAGCAGCCTGTTATAAGCCTGCAGGTCAATTTCAGTCCAGGAATCTTCATGAAAATAAAATGCTAAAAAAGGGTATTTTGCTCCTGCCCTTCATTGAGGTTCTGTTAAATTTTGGAAGTGCGTCCTTGGAGACAGAGGTCTAGCAGACCTGTGATCCATCCACAGCTTCTGTCATTTGCTTGCGTCATCACACCAGTCCTGTTTTATGTTGAGGTTGAGGTGAAGAAACACTATATATATATATATACACACACATGGCCTTTGATGGAAGGCTGTAGGCTCAGGCTGATCCTCCAGCTGAGGTTTTGATCACGTGACTGTTCACATTATTCCTTCATTTGGCTTTCAGCCTCTGTACTGAAGTTGTGTGCTATTCAAACAGCAGAGTATCTGGTCCTCCAGGACCTGAATTAGATCATTCTCATTGTGGAATGTCATTGGCAGGACATTTGATGATAAAACTAAATATTTGGTAGACCAGCCATTAGGTGGTGTGGTTAAACCTGCTACAGGTATGTAGTATGATAACATAATGACTAGTAACTACCTTGTCACTACATTCATTTAAGAATAAGAAAGTGATAAACCTGGAAATATAAAGTAAAATTGCCAGCTTTCTTCCTCCTGTTTTTAGAAACCTAATTAGCACAGTTTACAGATCAGTATACAGTATTTAGACATATATCTCACAGTATGCATCCACTTGATGCCTGCACTGGTCTCCTTAGTTCTAGTATAGTACAACTGCTGTATATGGGTCAAGGATGGGTCAAGGCGACCTGAGTCGTGACGTGACATCATAGGCATGCCCATTTATGGGCATGAGAGCTGGTAGTCACCCAAATTAAAACTCCTCACCCTCCCCATCATGTCTCTGTTATCTAAATTTTTTGGTATCTAGGTGTACATAGAATAACACCTGAGACAAGGTGATAGTTATTGTTAACATCCGTGCAATATTTAAAACTACAACAAAAATGTATGGCTGGTATACAATTAAATCCTGTCACAGTTCAGTCAACTTATGAATCAATAAATCAAGCTTTGTAACTGGTCAGTTATTTTGAATGAGCTGTTTTCAGACTATATTAGGTCACAAAACTGGCAGTGACAAAAAACAGAGAACCAAGTATGTTAGCAGTGATGTGTATCTAGAACGCCAACCTTGTTTTATAACTGCAGTGTAGCGACTAATTCATCCAAATATTAAACTGATCTACAGTTATCATAAACAAAGCTGTTGTCAGGTTCCATTACAGTCAGCATTTTCTTAGTAATGAGTCATCTTGACTGAAGAAGTTCAATAACATAAAATTAAAGCAGTATTGAAATCAGTGAAATGAACCCAAAGGAACAATGTAATTCTTCATAATTAACACAGTGATGGTGAGGAGTGTTCATGTGAATGAGAAAGTTACGAGGTTATTTTGTTCTATTTTCAGTTCAAGAGGATGTTGAATCGAGAGCTTACGCACCTGTCTGAAATGAGCAGGTCGGGGAACCAGGTTTCGGAGTTCATATCCAGCACATTTTTAGGTAAGTGCATTGACACAGTGCTTTAGATCAGGCTTCTGTCTCTTAATTTCATCATGATCAGTCCTGTCTCGTGATTGTACATGAACAGTTACGGATCTGGACATTCTGATCAATGTAACTAAATACCTGGTATAGATTCAGCCAAAAATCATTCATATTTTGTCCTCTGCTCTTTTGATTATGTTGTGCTTGAATCATATTTTTTGTACTGGCTTGGTGGTTGTCTTGCATGCATCTCAGTTTTCCACTGTATATTTCCATATATACAAACTGAGGGATCCCAGATATATCTATTGATACCTATTTTATATGACCTTTTCTCTTCAACCATCCACTCATTTCACTTTGCCCCTATGCCTCTTCACCCTCTTCAGTCATCTGTGAAATTCGGTAACACTTTACTTAAAGCAGTCATTTATAACGCACTATGGATAGCTTCATAATGCATTATAATGGTCACTATAAGCCATTATAATGCATTATGATGGTATTTATAGTGTATTTTAGATGAGAGCCTCATAGAAGACTCATAATGCATTATAAACATGGGTATAATGTGCTGTGCCTTTTTATAGATAGTTATATTCATGTTTAGAATAATTTATGAGTGCATTATAATGCATTATGAAGGTATCTATAATGCATTATACATGGGGGCTTTAAGTAAAGTGTTACCTGTAATTCCCTATACAAAACAGTAGATGTGATACGGTTTAATTGGAGGGCTAGTGGGCAGCATTTATTTGGTTTTCTCTATACTTTCATTTTGAATTTTTTACCATGAGCGATTCAGAATCATGGCAAATATCACGCTCTTTTGGTCTCGGCTTCTTGCAGACAAGCAGCACGAGGTAGAGATGCCCTCCCCACAGACACAGAAGGACAAGGACAAAAAGAAAAGGCCTATGTCTCAGATCAGTGGGGTGAAGAAGCTGATGCACAGCTCCAGTCTGACCAACTCCAACATCCCCCGCTTCGGCGTGAAGACTGAGGCCGAGGACCTGCTGGCCAAGGTGGGCGGGGGCCACTCCCTTCAGCACACGGCCGTCAGCAGAAGCTGCACTCCGGCGTGGCGTTTCCATGGCTACGCTGGGCCCATGATCGCACGCAATGACACAGACTATTTGCATTTTCAGGAACTTGAAGATGTAAACAAATGGGGCCTTAACGTTTTCAAAGTCACGGAATTCTCTGGAAATCGGCCTTTAACGGTTTTGATGTACACGATTTTCCAGGTGAGACATAATTTTTCTTTTACTTTTTTTTTGAGTCCTAAACTTTTTTCTCCCCATAAATGGCTCCCACTTTGCTTACACTGTAACTGTTTTCATTCTTTTTCCATTTTCAGGAAAGGGACTTGTTAAAAACATTCAAAATTCCATTAGACACATTTATAACATATTTGATGACCTTAGAAGACCATTACCATGGAGATGTTGCATATCATAACAATATTCATGCTGCTGATGTCACACAGTCCACCCATGTGCTGCTATCTACCCCTGCTTTAGAGGTAAGAAACTGCACAGTCACTGCATTATACAGTAAGTTTATCTGTGTTTGCAGTAGTGAAGATATTCATCTTATTGGTTATTCAGCTTAAATCTACAAACAAAGAGGCACAGCACTGCAAAAACAGTTACTGTTCAACAAAGCAAATCTGCAGGTTTTCAGTATGGCAAAATCTGTATACACATCTCATAAATAATTTAAAAAAAAAAAATTTATTTAAATATGTACATAATAATATGCATTAGCACAAAATTATAGACATTACTTTTTTGCAAGTTTTTGCCTACCTCACTTATACCTCATTCATCGTGCCATAAGGTTACTTGTTATTTATGTTATTTGTTTTCTTTTAATGTTACTTTTTATTCATTTGATGGGGCAGCTATTGTGCTGAGCGTTATTTATTTCTGTAACAGAGAGATCAGAAAGTTCCCCTTGGGATATGTGAAGTTTTTGTATTGTTACATATAACGTACCAGTGTAATTTTGAAGGATAATGTTTGCAGTGTTTGTGTGTAGAGACAGCAGGCAGGTATTTGTTTTCAGATCTTCATTATGCTGCATTCTCATAACTGCCAAATTTCTTGTTTTGTTTCACAGGCTGTGTTTACCGACTTAGAGATCCTTGCTGCAATTTTTGCTAGTGCTATTCACGACGTGGACCACCCTGGTGTCTCCAATCAGTTCCTCATCAACACCAGTGAGTACATGTTCCATCTAGCCCAGTCTCGCATGGTGGGGGTAACTCAGGTCTCACTAAGAGCAGACTCAGACAGGCCGCCTCCTCTTGCGCACGTACGACACGAGCTGTCAGAAATGCACGCCAGAATATACACAGACGTGCTAGTGGGCACCACTGCATATGGACGCGCAAACATTAGCATGCGTGGCCAAACGCTGCCTGTATGCACACACTGTCCCGCTCACGCATGCACGCTGACGGAGTGATGCATGCAGGCCTGGCTGCCAGCGGGACAGGTGTCACATCCGTGCCCCAGTGTGTGGCAGTGCACGGGATCTGACGTCCAGTGAAGCGATTACTGCTGAGGGGAGCACTCCATCTGGCTCTCTGTCTGCAGTCCGCCTCACGCCATGCGTCCCCCACCCCCGCATCCCCTTCCCCCCGGCTTCCCATTCCCGATTGGCCAGAGGGGGATTCCCCTGCAGCCAATGGCCAGCGATGACTCATGGACTGGAAAACAAAAGGCTGCATGGATGTTCACCCACTGGCTGAGCTCTCGAGCGAAGCAGCCGTGGTACACTGCCTATAGTACAGACCGAATGCCGCTGATCTCATCATGAAGTTCCTGAAGATTGTGTTTTTCACTGAAATATTATCTTTGCAAATTCACTTTACCACTCAAACACCTAAATGAAGAGACACTGAAATGCAGCCTATGCACTGTGTTAAATCTGCAAGACGTTTCCCTCCATAATCCCAACAATCAACCCGGACCAGATTTCATTTATTTACTTGACAACGGCATGCCAGAATGACCTCAGGCAGCAGAGCTAACTCTCATTGTGATGTATGTGTCCAGCTCAAGAAAGAACAGGTGGTCTGGTACAGTGAATGTAACAGCATCACCTACTACAGCATCACAGTGTGTGTGTGTGTGTGTGTGATCCGCAGACTCTGAGCTGGCTCTCATGTACAACGATTCGTCTGTGTTGGAGAACCACCACCTGGCCGTAGGCTTCAAGCTACTTCAGGAAGAAAACTGTGACATCTTCCAGAATCTCACCAAAAAACAGAGACAATTATTGCGCAAGATGGTCATCGACATTGTGAGTGACAAGCCATTAGATTTAAAAATAATGGAATATTACTGTTTAACCTCTGTAGCAGAGTGTGAAGGGTAATTGTTGTTAACATTCACAGCACAAGGGATAATGCAACAGGGTACTGGAAGTTCTTTCTGCGTTTGTTTTTCAAGGTCCTTGCTACTGATATGTCCAAACACATGAATCTCTTGGCTGACCTAAAGACTATGGTGGAGACCAAGAAGGTTACCAGTTCTGGAGTCCTGCTTTTAGATAACTATTCAGATAGGATTCAGGTGGGTTACCTTTCTCTATGGTACAGATCTCACTAACTTAAGTGAACTTAAATTAATATCTTACTAAGCTATCATAAATATGCAAATATCTGAAAATGTTATCGAGCATAAGGAAGCTGAAGCATTTGTGGAAAATCCCTGCTTCACTCTAGGTTCTGCAGAACATGGTCCACTGTGCAGACCTGAGCAACCCCACGAAGCCCTTGCAGTTGTATCGGCAGTGGACCGACCGCATAATGGAGGAGTTCTTCAGCCAGGGTGACCGCGAGCGGGAGCGGGGCATGGAGATCAGCCCCATGTGTGATAAGCATACGGCCTCTGTGGAGAAGTCCCAGGTAACTCATGATGCTGTCTGACTCTTTGAATGTCGCCAAGGAGGATGATGGGAAACCACCTCTGAATTTGAGTACTTCCTTAATTCGACTTTAATAGTATGCTGAGGATTCAATTCCCTCATTGAAGTGTGCAAGTCCTGTTCAGTGATACTGTGGAAATCCCTTAACCCTTTGTCAAAAAAAGCATATGATTATATTTTCCCTTCCTCACCTTCTGTCCCCAAAGGTGGGCTTCATCGACTACATAGTGCACCCTCTCTGGGAGACGTGGGCCGACCTGGTGCACCCTGATGCCCAGGACATTCTGGATGCACTAGAGGACAACCGTGAGTGGTACCAGAGCACCATCCCCCAGAGCCCGTCACCTGCCCCCGACGACACTCTGGAGGGACGGCCAGGGGGCGCCGACAAATTCCAGTTCGAGCTGACGCTCGAGGAGGACGGCGAGTCAGACACTGAGAAGGACAGCGGCAGTCAGGCTGAGGAAGATGAGGAGGAAGAGGACAACAGTTGCAGCGACTCTAAAACACTTTGTACTCAGGACTCCGAATCCACCGAGGTCCCCTTGGATGAACAGGTGGGGGAGGAAGAGGAGGAGGAGGAGGAAGGAGCCTCCTCTGAGCCTTGCGTTGTAGAAGAGGAAGGAGAGGAGGAGGGGTTAGAAGAAAAGCCTGCAGACACATAACAGTGTGGAAAGGCATCTAAAACTTTGAGATTTATTAACAAATAGATAATATTTATAATTATAGACTTCTTTTGGTTCTGTTCTTTGTTTTTTTTCCTCCATTAATGTTCCAAAGCGCACATTGCACTCCACAACCCTGGCCAGACCTCACCTCCCTTTAGTCATGTCAGCTTGCTGGATTTCTGCTACCAATTTGCACTCAGGACTCTTCTCGATTTATTTGGGTTGTAGGTCTGCTAGCTCATTCTTTCCTTGCTCTGGATCGGTTACTGGTTACAAAGTCATCTGAATGGTGTTTTTCCCCTTCTGCACTGCAACTCTCCCCCTCCCATATCATTCACCAACATGGATCTTTCTGATCAGGATTACACCACATCTGTGAACAAGGGATGGATTTTTTTTTTTTTGTGGCTGGGGGGGGGGGGTTGATCTTGATTCGAACCAGAAAGTCAGTGTTTGGTGAGAAAAAAAGTGGCATCTTCCACATCCCTGCTTGTGAAGAAGCTGGGGAAAAGGGGGGTGGATCTGGTGGAGTGGGCTCGTGCAGAGTAATCCAGTTCCTGCAGAATAATCCAGTTCCTGCAGAATAATCCAGTTCCTGCAGAGTAATCCAGTTCCTGAAGTTCATGTCTTCCTTGAAAACCTGCTGAAAAGGCTGAAGTCTCATGCAGTGGCACATGTATTCTGCAGTCATCAATTTGTTTTATGTAGGTTTTTGTTTTGAGAGCAACATTTAGAGATCTTATAAAGAGAAGTAATAGGGCTTCATCTGATACTGCTGTTGGTGTCTAGTCACTTTCATCTGTGCTGTCTGACCTCCTGCGAGGTCTTTGCACTGTGTGGATCTTAATCACTCTTCTGCAAAGCTCACAGCTCCAACATTACCATCTTTGGTTTGAGTCTTGGTTAACTTTTACTTTAGCAATTAGTGAATGGCAGTGGTTTTTGGAAGAAGTGACATGGTTATCATGAAGCTATTCAAAACACACTTTTTCTTTGTGCTGGCCTTTAGAAAGATTTCCTTTTTTGCCTAAACAGAACATTATCACATTTGTATTTTAAGGACAGCACAAAACCTACCTACATTGCTGATTCTAAAAAGCATCATTTGTGAAGTTTGCATTTGCAAATGACATCTGATTTTGTGTATACCATAACCACTCTGTGTTACATGCTAAAGCATTTTCAGTGTACAGGAATCTGTTACAAACTTCTTTTGAATGTATGTATGTACGCATTATTATTATTATTATTATTATTATTATTATTATTATTAGTGTTAATAGTAGTATTGATAGTAGTAGTCAGTACCTCTGAATCACAATCAGATTGTATTGATTTTAATTCTGCTTAATTCTTTTTCTGCATTTAAAATAGGGTCGTACACAAGACAATCAGCTTCATAGTGTAGTCTCAGGGCAAGCAGCGTTAGCTTAATCAGTGCGCTGGCTCTATCCATTTCATGCTTATAATTATTATTATTTATAACACATTTGCCAAAACAGCGCTGCACACGGCTTCACACAGCCGGAAAACACCCTGTCTCTCGTCCTTCATCCTTCCTGTTCCTACAGCCATGATTTCTCTCACTGATGCGTCCTCTGTTTTGCTGTGTCGCTGTTTCACCGCAGTCAGTGTAGCGGTACCAGGAGATTTACGTTGTAGCATGATTGCAGCGTGCGAGAAGCTCGCTGGCGACCCCAAAACGCCCCTCATCTGGTGAGAGGATGTACATAGACAATGAAGCATCGCTTTCTGTTTCTGTTCTGAAACTTGAAAGAGTGAAGCTGGCCTTGACGGTACATACATTGACAAAATGTTATTTTAGCGTTTTTATTACTCTTATTATTATTTTAGCATTCAATTTTTATCTTCTTTGTGCCAAGCCTTTGCCCCCCTCACCAGATGACCTTATCTGTAGAATTTTTCTTTTGTCTGTTTACAACCATGTATTTATTGTGCTGTACAGATGATTATAATGTTTATTGTAAATGACTGATTCTTACTCTATCATCCCTAATGGCGATGGTGTTGCTGTATTATGTAACTCTTGTTGAGAGAATGTTTATTATATGTATTCAGTGTAAATTTGATCTTCTGTAATATTTCACCTGAGCATTGGCGTAGATACCATTGGGGGGAACATGAATCACATTCGACTGGAAAAAAACAACACAGTTGCTGGGAATTAGCTGCCTTCGTTGTTTTTTTGTTTTTTTTTTTTTAAATAGCAGTGTAATGTGGTTCTGTCCTATTCCTGCTGAATACAGAAAAAAACCCTATAATGTGGGTTTTGGAATTATAAACTTTTAATTTAAAAAGACAGAAAGGGGCTGCTAAGGACATCCCCCTAAATGCCCCCCCCCCCCTCCACCCGCTTCTCCACCCGAGAGTTTGTGTGTGATGGAGCAGTGAACAGGCCAAACAAGATAAGAGCTGCAGTTCCTTGGACCCAGGGCTGTGCCTTAACTTTAAATTCTGTTTTCCTTTGCATTTCCTGTCAGTCCTGTTTCTCCTCTTCCTCCTTTTTTTTTCCACCGCATCGTCGGCTTGACCTCGGAGCCGCACGCATCATCCGAGAGCAGCGCACCGGACACAGTCATGTTCAGATGTGATTCAGATGTCATCCCCATGTTGCTCAGGCTGAACTATATGGCGGGAGACGAAAACAGCCAATGATTTTTATTCTTTTATTTTTCACCCACACCTGATTGCCACCAGATGTAGTATGCAACACGGCGTATGCAATAAGAAAGCCCCTCTGCGTGGGTTGCGACTAGAGTGGGGGAGGAGGGTTTGGAAGTAACGGGGTTTGGGCAGGCGAGGAGCTGGAAACTCGCCTGAGCAGGCCAGAGGTCTCCGGAAACCAGCCTGCATTTTCATGCGGTTTGGAGTGTTATTATGACAGCACTTCTCCTTTGATCAGCCCTGTAGATATTTGCACATACCAAGAAGGGGGTGTCTTTTAAAACTCAACAAAAGCTCTTTTTGACACGCATACTGTAGATTTTAGCTGCCCTGGATCATCGGAATTGGTGACTTTTTATTCTTATTTTTTTTCGTTTGGTTTTTATTTTTTTATGGTATAAAAGGTTACATTAAATGTAATTGTAAAAGACTTCAGAACAACAGTTATTTTTTCTATGGGTTATGTCTTTAGAATGCCAACTTGTCTGGAAGTTTCACAAGACAATTCCACAATTATTTTAAAGGATTCCTTGTCTCTTACAGTCTATTGGATAGTACTGTAGATTAAGAACCTTCAGTAAAAAATAATAATAAATGAAAAGTGAAAAAAAAAAACATTTTTACATACAACAGAAATAAAAGCATGGGTTGACTCTGCCTAATTTGTTGCCATGTCTGCTGTTTTTCATCAAAAAAATCCTTTTTCATAAGGCATCCATATTAAATATTGCTAGTAAAAATTCTAAAAATATTTGCAATTGCATTAGGTAATTGTATCTGTGTTGTATTTCTTTCTATCCTATACCAATTTGCTTAGGAATTGTCACAAACGCAATGGAGTTGGTGTTTTTATTATGTAAGTTCTAGTGCCACCTTGTGGCCACTTTGAGGGAACACATTTGCCAATCTTGTGAGTTTTTATAATTTTATTATTGTGGTTTATTTTCAAGAGAATAAAAACACACACACAACGAGCACCATATTTTACATACATTCAACAACACAGTTTACAACACTGAATAAAAACCACTTAAGTAAGCAATTAAATTTTCAGGATAAATTTGCACATGTAATCAAATATGTATAAACTCAGACACTTCAAAATAAAACAAGAGATTTGCACGAATTAAAGAATGGGAGCAGATATATAATAAATCACTTACCATGTGTGTGCACTGCATCAAAGAAATAGAGCTGAATCAGATGTTAATGGGTGATTTATTCTTGAAGTAACTGGAATCCCGTCCAGGGTGTGATCCAGTCATGTGTCCCCGTCTGCCCGTGACCAATGGTTAGAAGATGGATAGGTATTCCTGAAGTGTGCCGAGCGGCAGGAAAATACAGAACTGTGCAGAAGTCTTAGACATCAAAAGGAAATGATCTGCTCACAAAGTTGCTTAGAAAACACACACTTTATCATTTGAATATATACAGTAAAAGTATAACACTCTTCTGTGCTCCAAAAAGTCACTGATATCTTGTTGAATGGCTAGAACACAGTTTTGGTTCCCAAACCTCTCCTCAGCCTTTCCATGTGCTTATCAAAATTTACCCACAGATAATTTAATTAATTAATTTGATTAGTGAATTAACCTCATGGGGTATTGATTACCCAAACAAGGTATACAAAGAGTTCACACATACATGGGTATGTAGGATAGTAACTGCAAATACTGGGATAACAAGAGGAAATGTCCGGAATGTTTAAGCTGTCACAGTGCGGCAAATATCACAGCTTAACACCAACACAAAAACAACTTAATTTCCTTTGGCTGCCTACGACTTTGGCACAGAATTGTAGATAGAGTGTCACTACCTGTCATTCAGGAATAATTCATTCTTCAAATCTCTTAAGTGAAAGACATTATCTCAGTCACTGCAGATTCATGCAGTTCATTTTGTTTAGCTGGTTCATGACAATGGACATGACTGGAAAATGCAGCTCATGACCGATGACCGAGATGCTCTTACTTCCACCAGCCACTAGCATAATGATGTACAGATATCTCAAAGAGTTAGTATAGGAAATATAATGTAATATATCCATCCATCCATTTTCTCCCGCTTATCCGAGGTCGGGTCGCGGGGTCAGCAGTCTCAACAGACTAATGTTAATATAATTAACATTAAATATAAAAATTCACAGCCACAATCAAAACATTCCTGGGACATTCCTAACATTGCGTCCATTGCTTCCGGGTTTTGCTCCATATCCCTGCAACCTTTCAATGAATAAACATAACTAGATCAAAGAGAAACTGAAAAAACATAATGAATAATGTATCACGAAAGCGTCTAATGTAGAGTTGAAAAACACAAGGATGCAAGAATTGGAATATTTTTGGGTAGGGGGCTGAGTGGTGGAGTGTCATGGTGGCGCAGCGGTTTTCACTATTGCCTCACACCTTTGGGACCTGTGTTTGAGTCTCTGCCAGGGTTTCATGTGTGTAGAGTTTGCATGTTCTCCCCATGTCGTTGTGGGGTTTTTTCTGGGTACCCCCTCACAGTCCAAAAACATGCTGAGGCTATTTGGGGTTGCCCAATTCCCCTGACGTGTGTGTGTGTGTGCCCTGCGATGGGTTGGTGCCCCATCCTGGGCTGTTCCCTGCCTTGCACCCATAGTCTTCGGACCCCCTGTGACCCTGGATGGGATAGGTGGTTTTGGAAAATGAATGGATGGACTGTGGTGCTTCGAATGAGTAAATTTTTTATTGAAAGTAATAAATGTTATACATAAAAATATTTGGGTTGCTTTTTATTCTTGAAAATTACAATGTACATTGTGGGCTAGTGAAAGTTATTTGGGAATATATCTGGTACATTACTTACTGAACTAGAACAGTGGGTTCCATCCCTGTCCACAATATAAATATGTGATACTTGACCGCATGTTTTGAAAAAATGCACATTTACATCTTATGCTTATTAATTGTTAATGATTTTGTTTTAGAAAGCTACTATTGGCCCTTTCCCACCACAGAAACTCTTCTCAGGGAAGAGGGGCTTTTTTTGTATCAGGAACTTCTGTCACTTTCCCACTGCAGGAAATCTGACCGATTTTAGTTCCTGGGAAGTAGTTCCCAGTCCTTTCTAAGTCCCTTCTCTGGGGTAGGTACATTTCATTCAAGTAGGAATTGCTGGGGTGGGGGTGATAAATTTGCTGCAGCCAGGTTTACGTAATGTAGAAGTGCATGGACTTGATTTTATCTCAATTTTTGTTTTCTATAGGAATAATGGAACAAAAATAGAACAAAATGAAGAGTGCATAAAATGGACAAATGCACTATCAGAAAAAAGAGCACCGGTTTGTACCTTTGCTGGCACAAGGGTGTACCCTACCTGTAGGTAAATGTACCTTTTAGTCTAATTTAAACTACAGAAATGGACTCTGAGGAACATCCCCAAAGTACAAATAACATTGCCTGGCCAGTGGTACAAAAATTATCCTGAGTCCATTTCTGTATCTTAAAAGGTACATTTATCTACAGCTAGTGTACAGTTGGAAAAGCCATGAGAGTACAGCTGCTGTGACAAGCAAAGGTACAAACTGGAACTCATTTTTTCTGACAGTGTGATGTCAGGGGTGAATTACGTACTCTGACATTGGTAGGAGGCCCCCTAATGGGTCATTTGAAATATTTTTTCTAGTTGAAAGACAAAAGAGAGATGATTAAAAACAATAAACAATATGCTAATCAAAGCTCAGGGTGCCTGTGCTAAACCTTACCGATGAGGGGGGAGTGCTGTCGCTAAAATTCGCCAATCTGGGAGAGGGGGATATTGCACAAGCGCATTGAATGGACAAATTTAAGAGCTGCTCCCGGTTTTTGCCATGGCCCTAAGCTGTAGCCCAGGATAGCCCTATGCCCTAGGATAGCCCTACGCCCTAGGATAGCCCTATGCCTTTCACCGTCCCTGAGGCTAGGGTTAGTCTTGAATTTTTGCTTATGTTTGTTAAATTCTGTCAAAGACACAGGAGAGTTAATGTTAATCTTTGTGCCATTTTCCTCTTCTGTTAGGCTACTTTGTGTCAGTTCTATTGGCAGTGAAACAACTGATAGCCTACCACTGGACTCCAATGTAAAATGAAAACTGGGTAGCACAACATCTCAAAGCTGGAATAGTCCTTTATATGGGGGATTGGGGCAACTTTGTCTATACTGAAAATTATTGCTAAAATGCAAATAACAGATATGTTGCTGTAATTTAAATGATCGTATTATATTTCCATAAGTCTAACTTCTAGAAATCCTGTTCTCAAGCGGCTGCCTGTAGGCCACCTGTGAATGATGTAATGAAGTGTTGTACAGCATTTACTTTTGGGATATAAAGGGTGGTAAAGAACTGTCCCTAAATCGTCTTGCTGAAATTAGACTTGGCACATGGGTTATGTACACCTTGCTGCATGGAGGATCTGGAGAACCCTGATCTCCAGTTCAACCAAACGTAATGAGACTTTGCGATATACCTGCACAATTCTAATATGGTCTTGTTGTGAGTGAATTTGCATATAATGGGTGACCTCCTGGAATGTGAGAATCCTAAGATACAAGACAGAACAGGATGGAGACTTCATACGAGAAACAGTATTAATTCAGTTACTTCCTTAGCACCCTATATTGGTGCCAGTTGGATCCCCTATTCACTTCCTCACTTTTCTATGGTCAGAATTTGCTGTCAGTATTCAAATTACCAACCAAGAACACTGGGGCATCCCTAGCACTCTTCCTTACAGAGGTAAGATATTTAAAATATTTCTTTACCAGCTTGGTAAAAGTAGATGTTGAAGACAAAATTGTGATTTAAAGAGATTTTAACACATTACACATATGTAACATGCTCTACTTGACAGGAAAGAGGAAGACACATTCTGATTTTCTAGAGGTCTTACAGAAGGAGGAACAACACATAGATGTCCAGATGGTTCTGAGAATTGTATTTGCACTTTAAGTTCTACACTACTTACATCTTTTGAGGGCTTAATAAAACCATTCTTTTTTGAAATAGTGGTGTTATTTAGTGTGGTGCATCACTGGCACAAAATAAAAATGAAAGCAGTTTCAACTTCAGTTGAATTTACTTTGATGCATATGCAAATGTGTCATACAAAACTTTACTGTTTGCAATTAAAAACACTCATGCACATGGTGCAATACAGGATAAAAAATTGCATGGCCCTTAAATACTGCAAGAATCATTTCCTAGTGATTCCCCCATCAGGGTGGCTAACAAGTCACAAAACTCCCCATTCCTCTCTACACTCCTCAACATGCAATTCACAAAGATAATGAACATCACAAGTCAACATTATGGCTTTGACATGGTTTACATTGCAGTCATTATGTTAAGAGACATTGCCACCTACACTTTAGTGTACCAAAAGCCTTTTCTACAGCAACAATCACCTTTCTGGTTTTGTAATTGTACAGCTGCTGTTGTGCTGTAAGCATAGCATTATCAGAAACCAGCTTTGTAAAGGATATGCTATATTACCAAGGATGTAGTGCCATACATCTCTCCCATCTATGTCCCTGATTTGGTTTGGGAACATCTGTTTGTCTGCCAATTCCCACAGTGTTGATAATCTTAATACTCTAGCATACGATGAATAAGATGTACTTTATTAATTCCACGAAGGGAATTCTCAGTGTTACAGCAGCAGTCATAAGCAGGATCAGACAATACACACAAGATAAGAACACAGTCTGAAGGGACACACAGACGCACATACACACACACAAGAACATAAGAAATTTATAAACGAGAGGAAGCCATTTGGTCCATCAAGCTCCTTTGGGGAGAACTTAACTAATAGCTCAGAGTTGTTCAAATCTTATCTAGCTCTGATTTAAAGGAACTCAGGGTTTTAGCTTGCACTACACTAACAGGAAGAGTATTCCATACTCTAACTACATGCTGTGTAAAGAAGTGCTTCCTCAAATTCATTTTAAAATGTTCTCCAGCTAATTTCCACTTATGGCCATGAGTTCTAGTATTTAAACTAATATTGAAGTAGCCATTTGGCAGAACAGCATAAGAACAAGAAATTTACAAACGAGAGGAAATGTACACACTGTACACAAACAACCAAATAGAAGCCAAAGTCTTAGACATGGGATTGTACTATACAAAGTGACATAGTCTGGCAGGAACAGCCTCTACACCAGCCTTTACTGTTAAAATATTCAGTGAGGTACTCCTCTGGTCCCAGAATGGAGATGTGTGCTCCACCTACGGCCCATACACACTGCAGTAACCCAAATTTCTGATACTTACTGATACACATACATGGTAATTTCTTCAAGTGTAGCATGTTTAGACATTCAATTACTTCTGGTGTTAATACTCCCACACAGTTGACATTCCAAAGTGTTACACATCCAAAAGGATGTGCAACACTTCGTAGTTGTTTGCGAGTTTCCACAGTGCAAGTAATCCCTTTTTGTAGGGCCACAAACAAACCGTAGTTGGTGTCTATTTTTTCCAGTTCGGGTTGTATCACGGTACATCAATGTATCGTGCGGCATTCAAAAGTTCTGTATCTACTGGTCAAACGCGAAGCTTGGAGCGGCTGTTTCCCACCAGTCGGCGCTCCTGCTGTACATCCAAACCGGCGATGAACCGCGACGTGCATAGAGTTGTCGGTGTAACTAGAAAAAGAGAGAGAGAAGAAGTATATGAACACGTTAACGTTATATCAAAATATATTATTAATATGTGTGCATCTCCACCATGTACATGAAACGTATCCATGAGTACCTGTTTTTGCTTGTGTTTCCATATTTCTGCCTCGGAAAATTCTATCTCCGCAATTCGACGTAAAAGTCTTCTTCTCTTTCGTGCTCTAGCTTTCCTGTCGTTCTTTATCTTTTCATACACGTCTTGAAGTCGTCTGTCTATAACAGACGTACATACGTTGGCGAAGAAATACAAAAGAATAACTAACAGAACAACTTCTTCGTCCTCCATTGTTTTGGGAGCAGCGCTATAGTTCCGTCGCACACGAAATTACGTGTCAAGTTTTATCAACGCACGCGTCATTTTTTCCGCCAACCAGTTCATCGCAAACCACGCCCCGCATCTTGACAAACCACGCCCCGCAGCCCAGACGAAACCTCAAGATCCCAATTTCATTGGCTAACAGTATAAAACCGGTGATTGGCTAACCAGACCCTGCTGATAAGAGCTGTAGTAGCGGGAATGTGGAAGATATGGCTAACAATAGGTTTTCAGTGGATGTGATTCTTCGTAGCGTGAATAATCCTAAACCGTTAAACGATCATGGTAAACTGACGTTAGCGTTCAATAACAATACAATTTCAGAATTATGAATGGTTCTTTGAATAACTAAATGTGAGTTTCATCAGGGTTGCAAACTCGCATCTTACGGCAAATCTATATTATTCCATTATAAACCTAAGATTAGCTACATCAAAAGCGTTGGGGTAGTTTGCAAACCCTACAGATTATTTACAAGGTAATAAAACTTACATGCATGTAAATGTCGGTGAATGTGTCACAGTTGCCAGCTTTGGTTGGCTCGCTGAGTGAGATTTTCAATTCGAGGCAATTAATAAATAACGTGCATTATATATTAATCACCAACAATTAAATACAGTTATAATAAAGTAAATTATTATAGAGCACTGTACAATCTCTCTCGAATGAAAGGGATTCTGACGTTTTAGCCTAATTCTCAAGAGGTATCTTAGCGGATATTTCGACCAGCGAGAGAGTCGTATGCATGCCGTGACAAATCTGGGCCAGACTTTCACTGTTTTATATCCTGATTGATATTGCATGATTGAATAAAAAAGGACAAATATTATTGTCATGTCTATTCATCTTCAAAAACGCCGAACTGGATTAACTTCTCTGGTGGCCGTAAACTGATATGGGTAGGGTCCCCCTGACAGGGGACTTCAGCTCCAGTCCTGGAGAGCTACTGTCCAGTAGGTCTCAGGTAAATACCAGGAACAGGTGTGGCTCATCAGAAGCCAGGTAGGATAGAAAACCTACTAGATAGTAGCTCTCCAGGACCGGAGTTGGAGACCCCTGTCATAATGTGTCTGTGTACCTGCCATTCAATGGACTGGTGGCAAACATCCCACCTTAAGCATACTGATTTCTGGGAGGTGGAAATGAAAAGTTGCTGACTGAGGAGGTGCAGGTGGTTAAACTTGAGGATGGCGAGCTGGGGGTGCTGGCTGCGAAATTTACCAACCAGGTTGGGGGGTGGGGGGATTGGGTCGCGGCGGTAAAGGATGCTGAAATTTCCAAGAGATCGGACATCATTCATGGGTGTTTTTGGAGCAGCTGTCAATTTAAGGGAGTCTTCCGGAACATCCAGAAGGGGTGGGGTGATTGTGGTACTCTTGCCTGGTTTACCTCAAGCTCTGTCCTGCCTCTGGTCCCCTCAGTGACCCTGATTAGAAGATGAATAAAATGTCGAATTGTAACCCTCTCCAGAGTAAGAGGTTCAAAGATCAATGGATGTATTTTTTCCAGCTGAAACATACGTATATATCCTTACATTTTAGCTGATATCACTACATCTCATTCATAGGCCAACCAGGCATTTCTCGTGACTGAAACAACTACTGTATGTCATATTGTGACCACCAGGGGGCATATTTGTAAATGAAGTTTAACAAGTTTTAAAGTGACTGAAATTAATGTCAGTATACAGTATTTCTCAAATGTATCCCTATTTTGTTCCATAAATTTAAAGACAAACCTGTTGATATTGATATAGTATTATTATGACCTGACTGAACTAGTTCATCAAGAAATACTGCTGAGACAGGAAGAGACAGACACTGAATGAACTGAGGAACACAGTACAGTAGTATAACTGCTTTATTTACTGTGATCTCAAAAACACCTGTGTAACACAGAATAATTCACATACAGGTACAGGGAAAATATCCAATTCAACAGTATGCATTACTAAGAAAATAGAATGAAGCAATCAAGAGCCGTTTTAATGCCAATCCAGTATCTCACATTAATTGTTACAGACCAAGCATGTCAGTCCTGCAAGTCAGTACTGTTTAGTGATGAGTTCTTTTTTTTGTCTAATCGTAAAATCCATGAAAATGAAACAGCAGAAGAATTTATCAAGACCTAGCTGATAAATAACCTATGCACATTTAAGTATCTATGTATTTATTTGATTCTAGGAAAATCTGAGGTGATGGTTGCTTGAACAAAATAGTTTACTCATTTGTTGGGAGATAATAGAGAAAAAAAAACATTAATTTATTTAATGTCAATGTATCCAAATCTGAGGGAAAGTAACAGTTCTAAGTTTGCACTGGTGCTGTATCACAGTGGTTCTCCAAAGGCAAAAAGAACACAGGTGTGGGGAAAGGGTCACAGTGAGTTACAGACCAGATAATTCAGCTTGCTGTTCCTTGTGACAGTCAAAACAGCAATGTGCTTCTGGTGAGGTCTTCAAACTAAGTGGCTTCTGTGAACATCTGTGCTGATACTGCCGGGCTATAAACAGCCTTAGTGGGATTCCCTTCTTTGTTCACAACCCTCCACCATTAATACAAACAATCATAAACAGTGATATGTAGGAAGACATACAGACGATGGGAAAATGTCATCAAAACAGAAGGGCGTACAGCCAATCCCATGTAATGGCAGAGAGTCGGACAGCTTGAAGGCCTCTAATTCACAGTACATCTCACCACTCTTGCGTGCTGCCCTTCTGCTTCAAAAGTTTCCAAAGCAACAGCATCTCACGCATGTGATCAGTAACATGGTCACAAGACACAACTTTCATTTAAGGCTGCAAACAGAAAACTGAGACAAAAATGTTACAGGCAAATTAGCAATTAGCCAGTTTCCTGATATGCCGAATATAAAGGAGTCGCAAATATAAAGCAGTACCTACCCAGAGAGCATTAGCATGGACAGAGGTCCCTGGTTATTTCAGCTGTCAGAGGGCTCCTGACTACTGCCCATGATGGTGTAGATGCCGAATTGCCCCTGTGCCTAATTACCCCACTTTACAAGCCCGGTAACCACTAAAGAATCTGCTTGTTATAAACCACCAGAACAAGCCGAGACCGCTTCAATACTGGGAATCATTAAGCAGCAGGCAAACAGGTGCAAAGATATTCAATTAACTATATAGCCCCATACCTTTTCACCTCATTTCCTACAGAGAAGGTTTTGGATTTAGTCATCAAAGCATGCAAACCACAATCACGCAAGTGACAGCACACAAACAAGCTATGGACAGCTATATATATAATACATGAAGTAGGTTTTGAACTATTGCACTTGTTGGCCCATTGCACCTCAGAAATAGGTCTGAGGGTGCACACTGACTGAACAATAAATATATATAGATAATTCTAGATTACTCACCATTTCACGCAACATCTACAAGACAATGTCTACTGTGTGTACATCCTTTTTTAGAATCTGTCGCAAATGCCATGACAAACACTACATACCTAATTTAGTATACAGATTGACATTAGGCGTACAGTATTTCATTTGGAATCAAAACTCCGTCAAGTGTTTTTTTTTAACAAAAGTTAAGAAGTTAAAGGTGTGTTTAATTGCATCTTCATATTTAAAATGCAGTAGTACTGATGGAATATAATAATGGTATACTGGTATTTGCATATATTAAGTGGCTGTAATAGCAATATATGAATAAGAAACTAGTAATCAAGTGCATTTTCCATCAGAGTAATACTTTATAAATTTTGACTAAAAGGATAATATTTTGGTATTAAATGCACCCCACTTCTTAAACAGAGGATGCTTCACCAGGATGAAATGTTGACACATAATTTTCTCTTTCTTTTCAGCATAAGCCGAAGTCTAAAAAAAGGATCAGTGAACTGACATCGCAGACTCCTACTGACAAAGACCTCTCATAAGCCCAGGCTCTCCAAGTAAAGTAAGTAAACTTCATCAACATTAAAAAAGTATTTTTTAGTAGTTTTTTTAACTTTGCATTGGAAGTATCTAATCTACATAGACATACAAATACCTGGACTAATAGCCAGTGAAATGGTAAATAAATCACAGATGCTTCTCCATGACCCAGTTCTATTCACCTGGATCAGTGCAGCCCAAAAAACTGTGATTATCTTCAATATGCATTTGGGAGGTCAGAGTCATTTTTTTCGGGCTACTTCTATGCTACTTTCCATCCAAAACAACTGCATTTCATTTCATGGTAATACTTTGAATCCAGTTTCTGGCTTCACTGTGACCCTAAAGGTGATTTGGCTCTTCTTAGCGCTGACAGGAGTCTTTACGACCTTTGGTGACCTCGGCTTGAGCAGCGGCAGGTGAGCCCGCTCTGGTCACCGGTAGCAGAGAGTTCATTCAAGGCTATAGGCATCCTGCACTGGGAGCAATCATCAGAGACATAAACGTCAATGACACAAAGGCAGACAGAGACACTTAGCACAGGACAGAGCAGGTCAAAGGCCACGCTCGTCTGGACAGATAAAGTAAATGGATATATTGTAGTATGATATATGTATGCGCAAGAATAATAATGAGCTATTAATAATAAATAATAAACTGTAGTAAAGGCCACGCATTGTAATGGTGAGTAGCTCACCAAGTTAGAGTTAAGTATATATCTATTTACAAATGGACAACAGGTTATGTAAGCATGCTCCTAGACTCAAAACAGCAGAATCACCCATCACACATAATAAATTAATATCCCACTAGGTATGTACTCTACTTAATACACTGTGGTTACCGCTCTACTTTGTACAGTCTGAGCTAATCGCAGAGAAACCATATCACACTTTGTTTGAGTGTCTTCCTCTCCACATAGACTGCTACCCATGTCTCCATGCATGCGATGCAGGGATCTGCTCCATGTCAGAGGAAGACTGCCCAGAATGGGAAAGCCAAATAGAGAGTAGGAAGCTAATAGTTCAGAGTTACATGAAACCCTCTTAACCTGCACCCTATAAAGACACCAGCTGTCTGCAAACTGAATGCACTCATTTCAGAAGGTGTCCTTCATGTTTGCCGTGGTTGGAACGTACACCTAACGTTCCCTTATCTATCTGTAGCCCAGGAAATGGCTGTTTGATTTCTGACCTTGCTACATTAATGCACATTGAGGGTTTAGCCATTATCTAAACAACTCTTTACATCTTTATAGCACCAAGTTTCCACAAGAAATTGAGGTAAAGGGGACTCCTTTGTTACAATGTTAAAATCATGTTGGGGTGTTGAAAAATGTCAACCTGAAACACATACAGTAGGGGGTACTAACATTTACATCAGGGAAATAAAGATTTACTGTGTATACACTATCAATGCGAAATGCCACTTGATATCACAAAAGTTTAGAAGGGGGGGGGGTTCTTGATTAAGTCTGGCATTTGGTTGATTAACCTTTGAACACACAGACAAAAAATATGAGAGCAAATTCTGGATACAGCACAAGCAGTAAGATTGACAAACCTAAGGGTATTGTATTATTACCGGTCCAACTGAATTAACGCTAGAGAGTGAATTGTATAAAATGTACAATACCAAACAGTTATTTTTGCCTTTGTGAACCCATGGGTCTATGACACAGCAGCAGCCTGTGAATCTGAGAAACGGGGCTTGGTAGTTTTTATTTCATTCATTAAAGAAAACAAACATAAAAATTGCAGGAGCTTAACAAAACAGATCCAAAATATATACTTCATAACACAGGCTTGTGAATTGTTTTTGCCATACATGTTAAGCTTAAGTTTGGTATATCATTTACTATAGGAGAGTGCATTTCTTGAGATCCACTAAATTATGTTCAAGTCAAAGGGAAACTTCAAAGCAAAAGGGTACGTTTGGCACATTACATCAGCATATGCGTTGATCAAAGTGAGATGTGGATGCAAGGTAGATTATACCTAAGGAACCGGGCTTCTTGGCAACATAGCAAATTCTACCCCCAGGCCGTGGCTCCTGGCTGAGAGCGGCTGGCCACTAACAGCCGCAGTTGGCCTGTGGGAGGGGCGGGGGGTTGTCAGTCAGTCTGGCGTTCGGGGTTCCCGTGGTGACCGCCGGGTCCGTCTCTAAACTCTCCGACATCCTGTCACAGATGAGGTCCACGAGCCGCTCAAACGTCTGTTTGACGTTTATGTTGTCCTTGGCACTGGTCTCAAAGAATTCAAAGCCTTCAGAAAGCAGACAAGGTGGCATAAAAAAACACAAATGCTAGCTTCTTTGTTGAAATGCAAACAATCAGTAAGTAAGCCAACCATTTTTTATCTCGACGTTACTATAATGAGTTTTAAAATATCACAGTCCACACTCACCGAGCTGTTCTGCCAGCATCCGCCCACTCTGCACTGGAACCACCCTCTCCTCTTCCATGTCACATTTGTTCCCGGCCAGGATGACCTGTGCGTTGTCCCAAGAGTATGTCTTGATCTGAGTTGACCTGAGGCGAAACAAAACGTACTCATTGATCATGTTGCCATAAAATCAGAACAAAAAAGTTCTGTTTTAATGCTTACCTAGGAAGAAAGTGTCACTGGCCTAAGTATCACCTCCGGTTTACTCCCTGAAGGATAAAAAGTGTTTCTACACTGCTGTTTAGCATGCAGTCAGGCAGGGGAGGTCATGATGGGATCAAGTCACTACCCTTCAGACGCAGGACAAAAGTCCAACTCACACAAGATGGCCTACCCTGTAGACGGCCTACCCTGTAGACAGCCCACCCCGAAACCCTTCTGGCGCCTCCCTGTTCTTGCCTCTCTCACATCAATCTGATTTGCAGTCAGAGACGCTCAACTGGCAAGACATGTCAGTGCTGCTTATGTGTAACACACAGGAAAAAAGAACAGATCACAAATGCAAATGCAAATTAAGACCGACCAGCGAAGCATATTATCTGCAAAATGACAAATGATGCTTTACAAGACTGAATGACAAAAACAACACTAATCAGGAAGGACACAGGGCCAGAATAATGTCACAACGGAAGCAGCAGTCAGACCGCTTCTGCAGTCTGCCGCAGGATGGTTAGTCGAATGTTATCTGATCTACTAGGGTAAGCAAGTGAGGCAGAAACGTTAAAAAACTGCTTAATCAACGGACTAAGATGTTTTTTGATTAAATAACTGCTTTTAACTGTATTAGTCTTGGCCAGGGAAATCACTCTTCATCATCCTCTGCTATAAAAATGAAACAGCACCGCCGCAATGAGGCTGACACCTCTGGATGGGCTAACACTACAACTTCTATCACAGATATAGCACTTGTAGGACTTACCTCAGCCAACAGGGCCGGCCGGCTGTGTGAATGACTAACATTCAGGTTTCAGATTAATTACAGTATAATGTTACGGAATGTTAAGGAAGCCTGAACGTACAGGAGGAAACATCACTGTTCGTCCAGGAATCTACTGATGAGGCATAGCGGTGGAAAAGGAAAGAGAACTTTGGTTTGCCATAAACATCAATTTCAAAATGGTATCCTGTGTTACAGAAAAAAAACGGCACTGGAGAAAAGACACAAGATGTCCAGGCATGCAACAAGTGCTTGAGGTAATAATTTTCATTCAAGGGATTGGGATTACTTGTGGATTACCTTTCACTTTGGATTGGAATTACTTGTGGTTTAGCTTTCAATTTGGATTAGGATTACTTGTGGTTTAGCTTTCACTTTGGATTGAGTTTACTTGTGGTTTAGCTTTTGCTTTGGATTGAGATGAGCTTTAATAAACATGTCTTCTACGGTACTCAGCAGTTTTGCTTAATCTCCACCTCCTTGAAACCACCTTAGATCCTCGTTCTCAACTCACATTTCAATTTAAATATATCCACACTGTGTTTTATCTAATTCTTTAAATAATGTATCTGATGACAGGCCCTCCTTCACGTACATAACTTTTTTGTTTCACAGCATAGAACAAGCTGATCTATATTCACCCTATATCCTTTCAATTTGATCTGTACCTCTGAATAAACCACTTATATTTATCTAAGGATTAATATATATTTATACTTATGGAAAAGTATCAAAGAAAAGTAGTTTCCCTACAAAATACAGAAATCACAACCATCTGTAGGGTCACCATGAATGACTTTTCCCAAGTTCACTTTTAGCGGCATGATTTCATTATTTCTTGATTATTTTTTAAATAAAGGGAGGGAAACACACTTTTCTGGTCTTCCTCCATGAGATGTGGTTTAATGTTTCAAACTCCGAATCCATCTCGGTGACAATGTACAGGTGATGATCTGCTGACTCAAGGACAGCCTATTTAACTATTTAATGGACTTGCTATGTGAAACCTGTACAACCCTAGATGGCTCCATTATAAGCTTCTTCAACGTGATATGCATGTGAAGGATAAATGCCCAGTGTAGCACTGCCTACTCACTGCCTACTCACTGCCTACTCAGTCACCCTCTTTTATCAACCCTCCTGGTCAAAGAGGAGGATCCGAGTCGTAGGACATTTTCCATGTGCAATGCACACGGGTGGGATTTAAGTGTGGACACTTATACCATCTAGGTGGAACACAGAGAGTCTAACACCATATATTATAATACTAATTGACAATGTGTTACTAAAAAAATCTACTTTTCAGTTTAATGATCTGATGATCTCACAAATTAGTGTGTTTGGAGAACCTGATATCGATGCACTTCACAGACATCTCCTGCAATGTGGCTTGGACTATTAGGGTCTCTTCACGAAATCATCAGCAGCTCATTCATTATAAACGATGTCCCTAAGTCTCCCATCAGCTCAGAGAGGATTTGAACTAGACACTGTACTGTACACCTGTTGTACAATTTTATCAGCAAGGACATTTGACTGAGGACTGTTCAGCTTCATCTGTTTATCGTTTAAATTGGAAATCACAGGCAGGTGATGGGCTGCGACCTATGACCCACCTGCAGAGCTCTCATTATTTTTATTAGAGAATGATGCTGTTATTCAGATCTCATCTGTCCAGAGATGCCACCTTCCTTGACTGGCTCCACCCCATATGCTATCCAACAATCCCTGGTTAAGGATTGTTGCTTGTTTTATTCTAGTAGAATAACTTAATCTCAGTGTATCCTGCATTGAAATGAGCCTGTGTGAGGGTGTTACATGTGGGGAGGTATTGGGGGGGGGGGGGGGTTGTTAATCACACAGAAGGCCTTATGTTGTCTGCAAACAGCCTGTATTGCACACCGGTTTATTCAGGGCGGGAGACTAGGACATCCATGTTGCCTGGTATCATAGCAACCGGGAAAAACATGACAACAAGAGCAGCATTGGCATATAAAACCTTATCATGGGAATAAACGCGACAGTCATTACAAGATTAAACACAACAGTTATTGCAAGTGAACAGTTATGAGAAACTCTGTCTACAAGAAAAAACTATGAGGGTGGTCACAGTGAGCATTTTTAAGCACTATTATAACTATTATAATATAAATCTGGAAATAAATGCACAAGTGATGAAAACGGAGGGTCTGCTGCAGTGAGCTCACAGAACCATGAAGGCTTCACCAGGAAGACGAACACAACAGAAAGGAAAGGCACAGGGAGCAGGAATTCAGCTTTCTGCTTGCTTACAAATGAATTAAAGTGTTCTGAATCGGTCAGCTTGGGTGGATTGCAACTTCTGCTGTGAGGAAACAGCTGGCTGGTTTGGAGACAACATAAATAAAGTCAGAAAAATAATTTCTGGACACAATTTTTGATATAGCAAAAACACCATGTCAGGAGTTCTAGATGTGGAGAAGAGTTTATATGGGTCAGTACTGGATGATGATAAAATAAGACCCAGCGATTCAGCATTACTGAAGGTGTTTCTCTGAGCTAGTTATGCCTCCCACCATGTCCTAACCACACCGACTCAATTATGTCATGCGGATCTTTTTTAAGTGTAATTTGGTCAGTATAATAATGCTACAGTTAAACCAGTTAATCCTGGTCAGTTGAATGAAGTATATGATGAAAATGTTTGACCTGGGAGAATGTTACATGGCCCCGGTAGGCATTTCTTGTCCTCTCCACTAATACAGATAATCAGCAATCAGCCTGAAGAAGGAGACACTGGCTGAGTTTTGAAGGCAGCAATGAGAAGCCCACTCAGGGACAGGGAATAGTTCAGGATGTTACGCAGGAAATTAGCCAGATAGAACCCTGCCTCTCAGCTCACGTCCTGAAAAGCTGGTGCCGTCTCCCTCGGGGGAAGAGCTGTTACCATGGACACCGGGCTGAATTTCTCCAAAGGGGCAAAAAGAAGAATAGGTAAATAGGAACAGCAGCCACAAGGGCGTCAAAATTAATGTAAGCAGAAGAGAGCTTCTGGCGTGTGGAGACTGACGGGAGGAAGGGGAAACACCCAACACTGTTTATCAGTGTGCTGGGCACCCTCCGTGACACCGGCCAATCAGGGTCAAACAAGTTTAGTTCATATGTTAACTGGCATACGAAAATGCTCCTTAAATTATTACTTTTCTAAGTAATAACACACGTTTTCTCATTCTTATTTTTCACAGATCTACTACAAAGTGAGGATAAGAAACTGATGGGGAGGGGGGGTCATTTTATGTAAATGTCACGACATGAGAAAGTGTGCTCCAGCCACCCTTAATTAATGAATAAGCTCTGTGTTTTAATAAAATAGGCAAAAATGAAAAATGATATCTGGATGGCAGCTGCTTCACCCATGGTTTTTGGGAAAAATTTTGCATCAACTCTGCAGACAGTACAGATACGTGGACTAAAAGAAGAACAAGACACGTGTCCCACCAGGGACTGAGTGACACCCCCATTTTAAATGAAAGTAGCCTTTAAATATATTATTTTCCTATTGAAAAACCCAGATGCTCTGTTGTATCTTCTTGGGCCTGAGCCTGCTACAGGGTTTACTCCATTTTAAGTTAATTCAAGTCAGCAGGCCTTGATTGGATTAGACGTCTCGCACTGTGTCTGTTTATGCAGCCTGACATTTCAGAGAGAGCCTCTGTCTAAGTGCTTGAAGATCCCCGCGTTTCACAGTGCTGCAGCTCTGACGGAGCTCGCAGCTGACTGAGCCGCAGAGCTACGTCACTGGCCGAGAGCTGGACCCCGGCACCTGAACCTTACAGTGCGCTCAGGGGACCTGCTGATGTTGCAAAACAGAGTTCTGACTACAGTGAGTCAGTGACCAGATTCCTCATGGCTCCAGCACCACCACCGATTCCAGTGACAACAGATAAAAAGGTAATTTTTCAGGGACCTAAATGTGATGGTAAAAAAATAAATACAACAGAAACACAGACATCTGGAGTCCAGACAAATAGAGCACTGTGCTTATAATGATGTTCAAAAGGTCAAAGAAAAACATCAGCCATTTCAATTGATGGCCCTCTCTAGGAAACAGCAGTGACATGTCAAAGTGAACAGCTCTTAATACAAAATTATACCATGTAGCTAATGGTGCTGACTGGGTCCTAGAAGAGGTTAATTACTCACGCTGCTATTTCAGTCTGGGGTATGTCCATTTCCAGTCATACACCATGATAATTGTAATGTTTTTTTTTTGCCTCTTTGATGTAAAGAAGTCTTGGGTTTCTAAAAGGTGTTTTTCAAATTAAATATTATTATTACTATTATTATTATTAGCTGCAGTGCTGCACTGTAAGATTTTATCAGATATGCTTCACATTGCACATTAGCTTATCAGAACGTGGTAACAGGAAAGCTTGAAAATCTTAACATAGCTGTAATAAAATGGATAATTTATTGACACGAAAACAGAAAATCTTGATGGCCGGTGTGTTCAAGATCAACAATTTCATATTAAGGAGTAACGAACCCTTGTATAAGAGCACCAAAATGTTTGCAGTCTGTCTTATTTGCCATCAGTCAGCTTTACTGTAGCAATCTTACTTTAATGTTGTAAAACAGAAGGAATTGCCTCCCTTGTTGATTGGTAAAAAAATTACCAGTGGCGAGCTCTGTATCATATAAGACTTATGTAGTAAACGATGACCCTATTCCTGCAGCTTACTTCCAGTGGATTAATTCTGTACAGTTATAAACATATGGAAAATCCTTGCATTTTGGCACCATCAGTTCCAGGGCATTATCTACGCGAATTGTCTCCAGTGTCGCTCTCACACAATGACTTACTGAACTGGGAGCCAGTGACAACACTGGGATATCTTAAATGTGTATATTTTTGCTCCAGCAACCGGGCTTCTTGAGCCAAATGCAACCTAATTCTGTCTATGCCCTGCATGCGGAGAAACTGCTTTGCTTTCGGTGAGACTAAGGAGCAAACTGATATTTTTTCGAGGAGAAAAAGCAAACATGGGTGCATAAGCTTAGATAAGAACAGATATGACCAGTATTTTATTAAAGGCCATTCTTTGGCGTCACCGGAACAAAGTAACAATGTCGATAAAATCTCCAGTGGCCTGAGACAGGGTGAGAGCAGTTTTGATGGATGTTGTGATCAATAATGCATGGGTGTGGGATTAGTCAGGGAAAATGAATTCAGCTATTTTAGTCCTCTCTTCAGGTAAAGGATTTACATGCCATGGGTCAAAAATATAGCAGTGTGCATTTTTAACAACTGCAAATCTTAAAAACATCGTACATTTATTTTATCTTTGTATATTTATATTTCTGTTATTTCATTTAGTTTATAAAATCCTTAAAATGTCACATTTTATAAAAGCACCGCTTTTAGGAAAGAAAAGCCTATTATTCAGAAATCTATCCAGTTAAATCTGGACAGCACAGCCCCTCCTATGTCACTGCGGGCATGAAATAGCTCTCCTCAAAAGAGGTAAATGTCTACTCCATTCTGTACTGGGGAAAATACCCAGATGAAGCTTTTCGTCCTGGCTTCCATACTCACCAGTCTTGCACTGCTGCGAAGGACTCCTCGTTGGTGATGTCATACATCAAGATGAAGCCCATTGCACCACGATAATACGCTGTAGTGATAGTCCTGTATCTTTCCTGGCCTGCTGTGTCCTACAGACGGAAACACAAGGCATGCAGGTTACCTCCCGCCCCTCTCTGTCTCACACGCACAGATGCACTCCACTGCATGTACTACACGTGTGTAAATGCATGCGCATGAGAGATTCTGCAGAGGACGGCAGCTTCATTTCGTATAGCTATAAAAGACCCTTCGCACACTGTTGACACTGCAGCTCCCACTACATCTCTGGGCACATATGGATGCAGCGTTCCATAACCAGTGCAGGACTCCAATAGACACACACACCAAGGTACCCCTTGGGCCAAAGGGTTGCCATGGTAATCGACATCTCTGTGACCAGCCTTGGCCGCGCATAGGTAGCACTCCCTGTGCTACTGGTAATGATAATGAAGTCTGGGGCTTTTTCTGCTATAACTGGCTTGTTAAAGACTAAAAATGGTGGCAGGATGGGAATTGTAGGAAAAGGACAATATATGGCTGCTACCATTGTAGAGGGAAGGGACAGCAAAAATAAACACACGATCGTCACATTTCATCTTTTTTTTCTTCCACTTGAAAGCTGGAGGGTCGGAGCTTGATTGTTTACAGTAGAGCGAGCACATGTTCACAGCAGTGGCTGGCTCCCCACTGCCAAGCGATGAATCATCCCTCGCGAACACCTCCACATTGCCTGTGTCGCATCCACAGCGAACACCTACCTCCACATCGCCTGTGTCGCATCCACAGCGAACACCTACCTCCACATCGCCTGTGTCGCATCCACAGCGAACACCTACCTCCACATCGCCTGTGTCGCATCCACAGCGAACACCTACCTCCACATCGCCTGTGTCGCATCCACAGCGAACACCTACCTCCACATCGCCTGTGTCGCATCCACAGCGAACACCTACCTCCACATCGCCTGTGTCGCATCCACAGCTCATCCGTGTTTGAGCGTCATGTATCGCTCATTTGCAAGCACAGGTAAAATGTGGCTTCAGCCACCATTCAGAAAGAACCCCCACCATCCCCCCCAGCAAAATGGAAAGATCAAAGGCCAGGTGAGTTTACTAGGCAAACACTGTGAGCAATTCATATGGTCTTCATACAACGATTTCGTAATATTATATGCCTGAGATGCCTCTGCTCGGGAATAGGTACCACCACAGAGCACTCATCAGCTCTACACTGCACCAGAGGCAGTCACCTGAAGTGACCTATATTCATCTCAGCACTTCGGTTTCCAGGGAACAATGGCTTGGCATACGTCACTGCCAGTAGAACCACATACACTCAGAGCCCGGCTCATGCTCATATTCGTCAGACCGATGCAGCTGTGGCGATCTCCCATGAATTTACATCACGGGTCGATGGGACTCCTCATTTACATAAAAATAATGGTGAACTAGTGATCTGAAGCAGGGAAGCTGCATACATTAGAGAAACCAAAAATGGACCTGAAATCATTGAAGCTCCATCCCCCAGACACACGAGCGGCCTGGAGTATTTTCATATTAGTGCTTATATATTAGGCTTTTTGAACCACTCATTTGTAGTGTGCTTTCGTTTTGATTAGCCGAGATACACTTGTAAACACTGTCTTTGTCCTCCTTCAGCAGTTTCATGTTCTTATTGTCTAGTCCTGACCGGTCTGTTTCCTCCATCTTTACAGAATATTACCATGGCAATCGTTGATTCACTGTCTCATGGCACAAAAGCCCAAGGCCTGTCACTATGCCAATTATCTGAAGTTGTTTTTTTCCTCCTCTCATAAATGAAATGCTGCACGTGTCCTATTCTTTACATAAATTACTACAACAGGTCATTAAAAACATTTGCCTACTCCACACAGCTAAAAGTACACAGAATGGGATGGCAGGACACCAAATTTGTATTAAATATGCTACACTTTGATCAAGTATGAATTCAGAAAATAACATGGTACTGGAAAAAAGTCCAGGGATTACACTGCGCTACCTGGGGCACATCTGTGTTAAAATATATATGCTACCTCAAAGCGATATACAAGAACAATACTTATAAACAATTTCACGACTTTATACAATGAGATCTTCAACGGATAATTTAATAATTTATTAGAATTGCCTTTAATGCACACCTGTGACCCTTAGCCACTAACCCACCTCTCGATATATAGCAGACTACATGTACAAATTTCTTATATTCTCCAAAATGTATGACTAGAAGAGCACAGCTTTCGGTCCCAAGCCTCTTCTTGTGGGAACCTCAGCCTATCCACGTGCTTGTTTTTGGGGTGATGGTGGCACAGGAGGTAGAGCCGTCGTTTGGCAACTGGAGGGTTGCTGGTTTGAGTCCTGGTTCCTCTTGACCGCATCAAAGTGTCCTTGAGCAAGACACTGAACCGCAAATGGCTCCTAGTGAACAGGTTGGTGCCTTGCATGGCAGCCTATACCACTGGTGTGTGTGGATGGGTGAATGTGAGGCATGAATTGTAAAGTGCTTGTAGGAGTAGAAAAGCACTATATAAATGCAATCCATTTACAATTTGTTAAACTTTACCTGCAGATCAATTAATTAATTAACTTAATTAGTGAATTAACTTCATGGGCTATTGACTACCCAAACAAGGTATACTATTAGATAGATATAGTGGATAGTAACTGCAAATACTGTTTAGAGTAGTACTATAGATAGCACTGTTAATTCATGCTTCCACCCTGTGTATGTAGAGTTTCCTTCTGTAGTTCAAAAATGTGTTTCCGTGAACCGGTTGTTCATGAGTGTGTATGAATGGAATATAATGTGCCGACATCGTGTCTGGGGTGTCCCACAGCCTGGAGCATCCTGGGATAGTCTCCCCATGACACTGCACAAACCATGACATGGAGACTCACGCATATAACTATATACACTGTACTTAACATAGACTGTATACATAGGCAAACCAACAATGCTACAAATTAGGGCTGGGCAATTAATCAAAAATTAATCAAAACTGACATTCAGAATCTCTAATAAATGTAATGTTGCCCATGTCAGTTACTTCGTTTAGTTAAATTCTGTTAATACTTTCCCCAGAGTGTGTTCATGTACTGTCCCCTTAAAAACATACTACCGAGTGTGTTGTCACGTGACTCAGCCCCATCCAGTCTGCAACATGGAAGCAGCATGGAGGAGGACTCAAACACGAAGCTGACTGAGCAACTCAAGTACCTTGTATCAAAGGAAAATTGCGTGTCCATCGTTTGCACACATTGTGGCTTTAGTGATGACAACACTGAACAAAAACAGATCAAACGTAAACAGTGCAGAAAAACAGTTTCAGGTCCCAAAGCAGTTGTTTAGAAATGTTTAAAATGCAGTGGAAACCACTCATATTGATCAGGGTTATAGTGATCAACCGCTTATATGGATCAAAAAGCTTGAGGCAGAATCATTCCTGTACAAATACTGTTTAAATAATTAATTTATAGTAATCAAGTAGTCTGTTTACAGTGTTCATTTTTGGTCTTTTTATGCATAACATGTTTCCATAAGTGGAAATTAGCGGGAGAACATTTTAAAACAAATTTGAGGAAGAACTTCTTTACACAGCGTGTAGTTAGAGTATGGAATAGTCTTCCTGCTAGTGTAGTGGAAGCTAAAACCCTGGGTTCCTTTAAATCAGAGCTAGATAAAATTTTAACAACTCTGAGCTATTAGTTAAGTTCTCCCCAAACGAGCTTGATGGGCCGAATGGCCTCCTCTCGTTTGTAAATTTCTTATGTTCTTATGTTCTTATATGGAAAAAAAATTAAATTACGGTAATTATTCATCTTATTTTTACTTGCCCAGTTTGCCGTGCGGTAATCCGTCTGCTTCTGGTTAGCTACCTGAGCCTAATGCCGCATGCACAGAACACATGACGGAGAAAGAAAGTAATTTTCTGTCAATTACAAATATAGACTCTTCAAAGTTTATGATAAACTGCCAAAAACGAGCCACAATGCAGTAGCGAAACTACAATAAGCTACATTTTATGTACAGTACTGTACTGCTTTATAGTGTATTTACATTATTCACAGTTCAGTAATTTAATTTTGCAGTACTGTAATGTGAATAGCATTTGAAACAGGAGTAATGTATTTTGAAAGAGTCAATAAAATTCAGCAGATAACGAAACTGTAGGGCTGGGCGATATGACTGAAAACTGTATCACGATATGAGTGTTTCATATCGGTCGATATCGATAATTATTGACATTTTTTATGACCCATTTAAAATAAAGACCAGGAGAAAAATATATTACATTTAAACACTTTTATTTTAAACATGTCAACAACCATGGAAAATAAAGTGTTTTTAAAATATGTGCAGTGTTTTGTAAACATAAATAAAACTGACGTAGACTGAGATACAGTACATCTGTAATATAAAAAAACAAACCTGATACAGTACAGTAACATTGTTTGAAATATAAAACCTGCAGAAATATGAAAAAGTAACTCTTCAAGTTATTCTTACTCTAATCATACTTGAAGTTGAACTATTCAAGTATATTTTCAGTCCAGGTTTTGTGCTAGGAAAAGACACACATGCAAACACTAACGAGGAAGACGCGATACGTAGGGAGCCGGAACCCGGAAGTGCGCCGTAAACACAGAGAGGAAAGAGAGAAGGGGAAACAAAAGACACGGCAGACTCGAAACGAAACACGAGATACGCGAAAAACCGGACAACATGACACATACAAACCGAAAGGATACAGACCTATAACTTAATATTCAGGAGACGGGGGGCGAGCGGCGTTAGGGAAGGGCGAGGCGACCGTCACAGTGATTCACAAAAAACCGGCAAAACTTCCATAAAGCAGTTGTTTTGCTGTGCTACGACCATTTATGACAGCTGCGTTTCCGGTGTTCCGGGCAATTCAGTTTCCCTATGTTTCCCCTGTCGCGCGCTGATTTGTACACGGTTTCGCTGTTGTTTTCATGTCTTTTTACGAAGCTCTTGAGGTAAACAAGCCACATATTTTAAAACATCACATGTTTTTTGTTTTTACTGATAATAAATGAAAGTATTTAATTCGCTGGATAGAGATATTTCTTGATGAAAACGGTATAGTATTTCTTATAAGACTATATTATGCGTGACGAACTACTGTATTCGCATGTAATACTGTACCTGAGTGATTTTCAGACATCCCACATACATATTTGCCTAAATATTAGGAGAAACATTATTTCCTGACATCCAGGATATTTGGTTCCCCCCTGTTAAAACAGGTATACAGCAACTCTGGGCCTCGGTACTAATAACAATACAGTATTCACATGTAATAATGTACTTGAGTGATTTTCAGACATTTCACATACCTCTTTGATTTAATATTAGGGGAAACATTATTTCCCGATAGACAGGGGAAACATAGGGAAACCGAATTGCCCGGAACACCTGTTCGGATCCAAACTAGCTTCGCAACCTCTGTTTTCTTCCGACGAAGAATAAAAAATATCGAACGTTTTATCGAACACATTTTTTATTGATATCGATCACGTGTCTATCGCGATACATATCGTAATCGTTTTATCGCCCAGCCCTACGAAACTGTCTGTTTTATTACCTTACATTTGTGTAATAAATATACAAATGTCAATTAGATGGTAATCTGCCTGAGACATAAAGAAAAAAAAATCGGTAATAATCATCCATTTTTAGTGATTAATTTCACTCATACAGGTGTATTTACTATAAACATTTAATTGTTTTTGCAAGAAATGCCAACTATATATTTTGTACTTTGTTACAGAACTTGTTTTTTGAATTAAAATTAAAATGTGACCTTTTTCATCAGAGGTTTTCATTTCAGGCGATTTGTGCTCTGATTTCAGTTGTTCAAAATCTTCAGTAAATAACCATAAATTATTCATTTGTGTGTGTTTCCTTCAATTATTTTAAAATTATAAAGATATGATATACAGTCTTTCATTAGGAAAAAATATCCCAGCTTTAATAGTTTATTTACAGTACAAAACGTTTAAATGAAATATGAACTACATATTTCACTGCATAGTACAGTGAAATAAAAACAAAGAAAATAAAAACAAAATAATTGTTCATTAATTGTAATCGAGGTAAAATGTTCAATTAATCATGATATTGATTTGAGGTCATATCGCCTAGCCCTACTCCAAATTCACATTGTTCCACTGCATCCACACTCATTCACAGACATTTCTCAGACAAAAACGATTACTCACACAATCGTTTTACAGTCACAAATCTTTTGGCTCTCAGAGTCACACATGAGCTCATAAATATATTTTCCAGGTTCACATCTTGCAGAAAAGGTGCAGCACATGATTCACCCAGGTGAACCAGACTCGTAAACTGAGGCAAAACCAGACAAGACAAACGTCACTAACCTCACAGTGATAACGAAAACACAGGAAGTGCTGTGGAAATGATTGGTCTGTGTACAATGTCAGTCAGACATCAGAGTACTCATGAGACACTGTCACGCTGCAGAAATACTGCTAACGGAGACTGCAGACATTGACTGTTTCACAGGAACGTGCAGCACAAGGGCTTGTTGGCACTAGCTGACAACCTGAGCAATGAAAAACAAATGTCTGGGTTATTTTACGCTAAATTCAAAGTCTGCTGTAATGCATCTAGCTCAGAGGCTGAAAGTGCTGCTAGATAATGGACATATACCAAAGGAAGGGAGAAAAAGGTAGACACAGTAAAGATGAAGCAACAAATGCCCTATAGAAAGAGTTTTCATTTCTCAAAGCAAACATTTATATTTAAAGGTTTAATTAAAGCAGCAAAACAACCTTGATATGTTTTGGCACCACCAAGTCCGCTTGTCCTACACAGGGTACCCTGTCAGCAGTCCGGAGCAAATCCCAGGGGGATTTCATTCTTTTGTTTGGCTTAATAGATGCACAAATCAATGATACACATGACACACTAGCTTACTATCAGTGAGGGTATAATCTGTTTTGTATCAATGTATCAACACAAACCAGACCTCCCAACAGACACTGCATCTTACTTATAAATAATTGTACCAATTTATCTATTTGGCCTCTCCAAACATGACACCAAAAATTGCAGACCAATATCACGAGGACAACCCATCCATCCAGTCATATTCAATTAGTCTCACAGTGATCCAGAGCCAGTGGTAGAAAGCACAGGACACACAGGTAGCCAGTCCAACATCTGATAGGAAGACTGTCCAAAAGAGTCTCTCTCAATCAAACCATAAGGCTGAGGTCACCCTAAAGCAGGGGTAGGGAATCTTATCAACACAGGGCCAGTGTGCATGCAGGTTTTGGGGATAACCTTTAGGTCAGCTATTTAAACCCAGGTGTGAGGACTCTTCAGTCAATCAGTCCTCAAATTAATAATCTAATTAGGTAGTGTTACATCCCGGTCTAGGGGCAGGCATGATAAAAAGCGGGGTGAGACCACTCCTCTGTGTTTATGAAGTTATTAGCAGAGGGAATCACTTCAGGAACCAACGATGCCAAAATAACAAACAAAACACCTCTAACTAGAAAAGAGTTCTCCTTTACTCCTTTACCTAGCACAAACAAAAGAAAATACAATTACACAAAACTTACCTATCTCCCTAACTAGCTTCAAAACACTGGAATGGCATCACACTCAGCTACCTGCTTCCTCAGCTACACACAGGAACTCAATATATTACAGATATTTACAGCCTATTTACAAAATCCAAAGTAACCAAACTAAAGAAGGGCTAAGCAAAATCAGGGGTCAAACACAATGAATATCAACAACACAAGAAGTACCAAGCAAATTCCAAAGCAATGGCCTGCTGTGCTTGTCTGAACAGGCCTTATAAAGGGAGTGATGAAAGGAAGGAAGAAGAAAACAGCCAATCAAAATGGAGAGGTATGAAATGTAATAGTGGGTGGAGCCAGGAACAGAACAATACACCCAAAGGAAACATCCACCCAATATGTATTATAAACTACACTTGGGGGTCGTAACAGCAAAAACTTGCATACACAACAGCCCTTTCTGGTAAGACTGCCCACCCCTGCCCTAAACCCTGAAAACATGGATGAGTGCAGTTGTGATGTGAACCAGCAAGCCACCATAGCAAATCTGCAGACTTATGTAAATTTAGTTAAAACTATTGCTTTTGCAACAGCACACATGCCCTCCATCCATCGTCAGAGCACTAGTGCTGGTGAGGATTGTGGGGGCAACAGATCAGACCAGACCTCTCTGGAGTCTGGCTCCTTCTGGGGGATCTGCAAGCATCCCTCGGCCTTGTGTTTAGAATACCACCATAAACATTCATTTTTCTCTTTAGTATTTCCAATTCACTCCATTGCGCAAATACGCGGTGAAAACCCTCAAAAAATCCACTCTGTTCAGGTGAAGCTTAAAAAATATTATTAATGAACAGAATCACATGCTTGCACAGTGTGTCACAGTGATCAGTGTCCAAAGAGGCTCCTGAAGTGTAAATGAACATCAGGCATCACCAGATCCCAGGGACGCCTGCATTTTACCGCTCAGTATTTCAAACGTTCATCCAAGACAAATTTTCTGCCAGGCAGTCATGTAAAAAGGAATTAGTTCATAACAGGTGAAATGTAGGTCAGGAATATACACACAACCATGTCACGTCACTGCAGCATCTAATAATTCCACAGTATTCTGGGAATTCTGATGAGGTTTGTTTGTACTGAATGACAGTCCCTCAATAATCACTACATCCTTCTCAGACATCACAATTATGAAATATCATAAAAAATATGTTAAATGTGTGTAGAACATAATTGGTAGAATGCTATAACCTTAATTATAACACATCCTGAAAATGGAATCCTTTCTTCTGCCTGTGTGGCTAAATGAATGGGATTAAGTGATGAAAAATCTGTTGCATGAAGGAATCACTTTGATCGTTTCCCCACACAGTGCTATTTTTGCTTCTCTAATTTAAACTTGAAGTCTCTTGTTATGGGTAAAATGCTCAGATTCAGGCTAACTGTAACCTACACTAAGACCTTAGTTCCCACCCCAGTACTGTCCTTTTAAATAGTGAATCACTCGCTGACTCGTCTGTGACATTAGCTCCTGTTAAAATTCTGTCTGCATTTTGGTATGACTCAGAACCTGGCCGCCACTGTGTGGAATGGCTTAAAGAATCAGGAGAAATCCTGCCAGCTGCCGTCAGATCCGAAACAGCTGCGTGTTAAAATTTTAAAGGCACAGTTAACGATTCACGCTCTAATTAACAAAAACAAAACTGGCCCTATGGCTGTAATTTTCGCAAGTGAAGAAATAGTGCTAATATTTTTTTTACAAGAATAAGCACATTTTAAATAATAACTGTGAAAAATAATGTGCATTTTTCCAAACAAGACAAACATGCTCATGTAACTAAGCTTGTCTATGATATACGTTTAATACAACTGCACCTATACAAATTCATGCATTTTTGCGTCAGAAGGTGTATAATATACCCAAACCCCTGTGTGTTACTCAGATACACACAAATACCAATCAACAATTGAACATCAGAGTGATACGAAGTTCAATAATCTCATCAGAGGTCAAAGCTCACAGGCAAGCAGTCAGCACATTTTCCCACAGGCAAGAAGACAATATTCTTAATAAGGAAAATTAATTGATAGGTTTCCATTAAAAGTTGTGCCTTCCATACATCTCCCAAAACGATTTATTTAATAAAGGGTCGCGATGAGACTGACCCCAGGAAGCACAGGGCACAAAGCGGGGGACACTCCAGAAACGATGCCAGCCCCTTAGAGGTGGGGGTGCCATAAAGGGGGGGAAGGTAGGATGATTCCAAAGGCCCCAAAAAATAATTGGATTTTTCTGGGTTGGGGGCCCAATATGATAAGCTTCCATTTGGCCTAAAATCTCTAACAGCACCCCTGACTGCAGGACACACACACAATTACACACGATGAAGAATTCAGAGACACCATGTCACCAGACTGCAGACAACAGGAGAACATTCACAGCAAAGCAAGTGGGAGAACATTCAGGTGGAGAACATTCAGGTGGGAGAACATTCAGGTGGAGAACATTCAGGTGGGAGAACATTCAGGTGGAGAACATTCAGGTGGGAGAACATTCAGTTGGAGAGCATTCAGGTGGGAGAACATTCAGGTGGAGAACATTCAGGTGGAGAACATTCAGGTGGGAGAACATTCAGGTGGAGAACATTCAGGTGGGAGAACATTCAGGTGGAGAACATTCAGGTGGGAGAACATTCAGGTGGAGAGCATTCAGGTGGGAGAACATTCAGGTGGGAGAACATTCAGGTGGAGAACATTGCTCTACCCACTGAGACACAGAGTCATGCGAGATAAGCCGTGAAAGCTGTCATTTATAAAGTGTGTATTTGTCATTTATAATACATTCATTCAAAGCTACTTCTATATTAAAGAGTCACTGCTTACATATTACTGACTAATAAAGTTAATAATGTTAAACTACATAAGAACACACAAAACACAAATAACTGTAAGGGCACTGATTGTAATACAGTGATTATCAGCAGCTGTAAAGATGCAGATGGGGAATAATAATAATTTAATTCTGTGTAAAAGCAGAATAATGCATTCTCCTAACAGGTCATGGATTGATTGCTTTGCCTTAAAAAACTCTATAAGTTTGTTTTACAGACAACTTTCTTGTTATTCTGCTTGCCTATAAAACTGACTACAGAGACAAGACCATTATCAATCATATTTAGTCAAATATAACGCATAGTCTGGCTAGGTTTCTCTTTCAGTTAGGTTTCTGTTGGCTACATCCCTTTGGTAACTTTTGCTAACTCTGACAGTCGGAAAGCAGTTGATCACAGCAGACCACCCGTGATACCTCAGAATACATACTGCCAATTTGCACAGAAAATGGAGTGCATTTTTCAAGCTTAGGCAAGGTTCAATATCTTATATTACTGTAGCAAACAACTTTGCTTTTGAGCGGTTATTTTACTATAGAAGGCAATGCATATTTAAGGAACCTGTGCTGAGTTCAATGTGTTCATTCACAATTAGACAATAGAATTATCCATGTCTGCCTTAAGGTACATGTTGTAATCCTTGTATATTTTTTTTCCCTAAAAATACAGTAAACCTTCTATATAAAAGTGGACAATTTATTGATTTTAGTTAAAAATCTAGTATTGATTGAAAACCACTAAACACTAATTAAATGGAGCCCATTGGTCTCCTCTCTAAAAGCTGCCATTTATCAGATAACGCAGAGCAACACTGAGCTGTGCCTGCTGCTGAAGTCCCTGGCCAGGCCGCTACGCTAGACCAGTCCGAGCATATTTAAATCTGTCACTCTCCCATGGCCAAACGCACAGCACTCAAACAGGAAGGTTCAGGGAGACTTCCTCTTGACTGCCTATTTACTTCCTGTGTTTTGCTACATTTGTCTTCTAATGGCTTAATTTCAGTGATACAGCTGTACTTCCCATAAGAACACTGCGATATTACACTACAGCTGATAGACACTACTCATATCTCTCTGCTTTAATTTTTCTGTGCTTTTCGTGAAAAAACCTACTGCAGAAACCCCTGCCTGATTCCTTTACATCATTTCCAAAATCATGGAGTGCAATAAAACATTCAGCAGACATGTGTTACAGTAATACATTCATCTGAAACCAGTACCTCCAATCTTGACCCGGAAGAACAATATGCAATTATCATTAGGCTCATAAATAACAACATGATAATAGGCATAGAGGACAGATATGGTCCAAAAAATGTTAATCAAACCCATTACTTCTAAAAATTAATGGACTTCACACATTGAGGTTTGTTAATTCCCACAAACCTGGAACTCATCAACAATTCTAAAACAATACATGAATGTTCTTGGTTTTTGCAATGGTTGGCGTTTATGAACATCCTAATAGCCAAAAGTACTCCTATTATTCTCTCTCACACAAATGTTTCTCTGAAACTGAACATTTCATAACAAACAAGTCCATTTTGTTCCTAATAACTGGAACGGAAATTCAGCACACTTCATCTGTGAACATGTTCCAGCTCTAAACTAATAGATTAAACCAAAATGAACCCTCCAGCCAGAACTTATTGTCTTAAGGAGAGTAGACATCCTTCATTGAACTTTATGAGTCTCTGGAAACCTCACTATTGGAAACAGTTAAATGTGTCATTTTCTGATCCAAAAGAAAGATATGGAATTAGAAATTTAATTATATATTTAATAAATAAAGGCAGTGTAATGTACATTGCCCAAAAATCCACAACTTGATAATATTACAAATCCAAGAACATATTTCTAAAGCAGAAACAAAGCAGCAAGACAGTCAAATGTCTCACAGATAAAAATGAAAAAGCCTCTTTTCAATGTCTGACAAAAAATCACCTCTACAAGTTTGTTATGCTGTGAAATTTTATTTGCACATCTGTTGCTTTTGTTCATAAAAATGGTCACAGAAAGCACTACCCATTTTGCTCGGAATCAGTAAGTATGTACCAAAACTGTACATGACCTCTAACCCTCTGCTTGACACCATACTTACTTAAATTAAATTTCATGTAACTGTGTGCAATTACCAGCATGTACTCTCTTCCCAGCAATCATCTATATCCTCTGTCAAGCTTGTATTCTAGTTATTGATTTATTTATTTGTTCATTTATTCATGTGTCCATTAATTTATTAATTCAGTACATCACTAAATACTGAAAAAGCTTTTGATAAGGTAAATTGGATTTTTTTTCCTGGAATAAGAAATAAATGTTTTTTGAGAGTAATTACTGAATGGGTATTTATTTTTTTTGTTAAAAATGCTCCACCATATGCAGAATTCCTACCTCCCCCTCTTTTACCTTCTATATGCAAAACAGGTTTACATTTTTGATATAATCAATACATACATTTTAAAGATTCGTTTTCTGACTACACATAACATAAGAAATACAATAACTAGACATATTCAAGTTTAATATCTAGAAATGGCTGTTATGGTTAGTTAACCATATATTACTGTACATATTTTACAGTATTCTAAGACAGAATATGGGTATACTGTATGTGTGGGCAAAGTCTGAGTTCGTTTTGGGGTTCTTAGTAGCATAATCGTTTGCTATTTCTTAATCAACGAGAAGAAAATTTCTCAATGACAAATATTCACCAACCTTGCAATCTCCTAACCTTTTTGTCTTTTGTGTCACCTCCATGCTTATGGCTCTTATCAACAGCAGCTAATAACCATCCAGGAAGCATCTCTCTGTTTTTTGAGGTTCCACCCATAAGAGTATGTTGTAGAAGATTCTGCCTGCTGAGGCCTGGATGAATGACTACAACAGAGGAGAAAACAGCTACTCGCTTCTCTCAGCATAATGAATCAGAGAATGAGCTGGCTATTGATTAGGTCTGTGGTTGCCTTCCTATCCTAGTGTGAAATTGGAGGTCATGGGGTCAGGGAGGTCCCTGTTACACCCAAACAATGTTCTGAAGATCCAATTTCCCAAGCCAGCCTCATCAACTGATTGTAATCCCTGATGTTACCCTTGGGCCCAGGTGTGTTTTTCTCCTTTTCTCACTATGAAACATCATTCTCACTTTGGAAACACTTGTTGGAGATCTTTAAGCACAAAACACTAGAAGGGGCTCAAATTAAATAATGATGTTGCTCTTTTCAGAAAGGCAATAATCACAGACAAAATTGGGAATAAGCTATTCCCTGCAAATCATAACAAGCTTGCACTGCTTTCTCTTTTTTGCGGAAATCTTAGGCTTTGTCTTTATATAAAATCAGTAGCATACAAAACAAGCTTACATGGATTACTTTTTCGTTCTGAAACCTTTCTTTTTCATCTTTATAACAATTACAGGCACAGAAAAGCAGATGTATTTCTGAAAGTTCAATGGCTAAAATCCACCCAGTCTCTCTGTTTGAAAAGGAACGTGACTCACCCAGATTTGCAGTTTGATCCTTTTCTCATTCTTGTACACAGTTTTGACTTTAAAGTCAATGCCGACGGTGCTGACAAAGGCCGAAGTGAAGGAGTCATCTGCATAGCGGAAGAGGAAAGACGTCTTCCCAACGCTGCTATTTCCGATGATCAGGAGTTTGAACATATAATCAAAATTCTGGTCAGAACTTTCTTTCTGGCCAAATTTACCATCTTGTGTGGCAGTCATCTAGTAGGAAAATAGGAAGATAAACTTAAGCGTGTTAAAATAGCAACCAATTTGACTTTCACAGGGAGAAAGAATGGATCCTGGGCCACGCTCTGCAGGTACGGCAAAATAGATTCTGATGTTCAGTGATAATCATTATGTGAAATATACTCTCTTGGGATAACACACTTATTATCTGAAGGTCTGTATTTTCAAAACCACTATAAAACAGCATCCTCTCTGTTGGACTGCTCAGCCATAAAAAGCATCTGTGAGGCCTCTGCTGGCAACCTCAGTCTTTGCTGAGATTTTTCCCCCCTTTTCTGTGTTTTACCATTCATACACGTCAGAGAAATGTTCCAGATACCTCTGTGTGTTCCACGGAAAGGCAATGCATCATTCTGACTCATGAATCTCTATATATACATACATAATTTCAGTGCAAATCCAATATGCTGCGTGCGGGTATGTATGTATGTGTGTGTGTGTGTATATATATATATATATATATATATATATATATATATATATATATATATATATATCCACACACACATACACACATATGTATGTGTATAGCACACTGCATGCCACTAAACAGTATATTGTTCATATTTGCTCTATCACTATAACATTTGACAACATTAACATATGGTATTTCCAGTATATAACTGCTCCACACTGTCACATATTTATTTAAAAATATTTATATATATGTAATTTTTTACGTGATTAAAGCATAGCATTCGTTTATCTTGGCACAATTCAGGAATCACAGCACAGATATTTTCAAATATACCGAAACTTGTTTTGTACGTTATTTAACTGCAATTTTGGCATTTAACCTAGTAAGACTCTACCACTAGATCTCGTTTTGATTCACAAAAACAACCTAAGTTATCCCCACGAGATATTTGAATATCGTCTATTTAATAAATAGAAATGAATCGCTAATCCGTAAAACTGAGTTTCAAAATAAAATGATAGAAATAATACGTCCAAGGCTCTATTATGATTATTTTCGCGTTTACACATGAAAGCTTTTAACTTTAATGTTGCCCGTTGTGTTCAGCATTTTAACAATTTATATAGTTTCAACAATGAATACTACAATGGATTACCAGTATCTGCTTCAAATAATCAAATAATTTTTTTACTAGCTATGCTACTTACCTTTTCATAGACAATACAATCTAGATAAAACTGGGGTGTTTAAAATCAGGGGCGTTCTGAGCACAAAACCGTAATAACTTAGATACATAAACCATAAGTTTGATGCACAGCACGACAGCGCATACAAACCTGCACGGCCGCCTCCTGTCTCATAATGCCAAATGCTTCGCCGATGTCGGGAAAAACGTTAATGCCAGCAGTTTGGGGAACCTCCGGCAGCGCCCCTTAAACCTGCCGAAAATCAGCACCCGAGCGCTGTCCTCCCCTTTAGAACCCAGCAGGCACGCGCCGACTGTGGCCGCGTGTGAACGTACGTCTGACCGCGTGAAATGGCTGCGCGTGGGGTTTGTAGTCTTCTGCCACCAACGAGCATCGCGATGAGAATAGCAGCAAACGGAATACACTGGATTACCCAGAATTCACTCGCATGCATATACATAAAACCTAGACAACGTATAATAATAGTAATAATATTAATACCGTTTTCCTTATTTTATTATTTAATTTGGAGTTTGCATGTAGTTTTACTTTTTAGTAATCTGTGATCTTGTTGTGCGCTTAATATAGGTATTTTTTTCGTGTCCCGTATTAAATATAATCACGATACTTTATGATTTAAGGTCTCATCAACACTTCTTTTAGACCAATGGTTTTAAATTTTAAGATTCATTACTTTCCAAAATAATTGCGGCTACAGTATTCATAATTACATCCGTGATTCTGTCTTACCTTCCCATATAAGTCCATTTGAAGGTAAACAAACAAAACGAAAATTACTTATCTTTTTTTTTTTAAATAAAAATGAAATATTTATATATATATATATTTATATATGCAATTGTGATGTCTGTAAAACCCCAACAATGTTTATCCGAGTCAAGACTTAAAAGAGTATCGGTCAGTGCTGAAAACGCGCTTCCTTCCACACCCAACGCCCATAAATACAGTGCAGCTGTATTTGCACGCCGATCGTCTGGAAACAGCGCAACGCTCGCCTCAGACAGAGTTACGTCTCCATTGAATATTGCGCGTTGCCTACTTAGCGCGGATACAGAAGATGAGGACCCACATATGTGGGCGTCCATAGAAAGCTAATAAAAAAAGTTTACCGAACTTTTAAAATAACAGGTCGTTGTATAAATATCAAATTCAGTCCCTTATGCAAAAAAACAGCATAAACCAGCATAGCTGGTTACCAGCATGACCAGTATAATGCATCCTGGTTATACAGTAGAGCTTAGATCGGGCCCAAAAAATTAAACCCGACCCTACCCGAGCCCGTGCACCTTGTGTCCGAGCCCGACCCGGTCCGACACATTAACTGTAATTATGAGCCCGAGCCCGATTTAAACCCGACTATTTTTTAATACGTGAGCCGTTGTAACAGACGTTCTCAACTACAATTCTAAGTTGTTTGAACTACAGAAATTAGTTTAGATTTATCTTAATGAAAAATGCAACAAGGACGAAGCATGTAAACTGCATTGTTTGTTTATTCAGAATGGATTTTTGAGACACGTTTAGAAGAAAAGCACGTTTTCACTTATCCAGTTCGCTTGCTGCTGGAACCAGTTTGTGTGCTCGGCATCGAACTTTAAGTAAAGGGTTAAGAAAAAGGTTAAATCCTTCCGTAAGCAGCCAACGAGGTATGTGTTAAGTTTTAGTTAAGTTTGTGGTATTTAGCCATGTAAATGTAAATGCTAACTGAGGTTCGTGTTAACTGTATATGAATTCTCTAAGCTGTCTTTATTGTTATTTATGTTTATATTTCATTTGAATTTCAATGTTTGTTAGCTAATATTGTAAGTAAATGTGCTTGATTTTGTGTTTCCGTATCTGTATTTAGTTCTCACGTCTGCCATGATGGTGATAATAACGAAGCCACTGTCTTTCGAATAAACCGTCGGCTCAGTTAAATGCAAAGGACTCTTGTGCTCGTGTCTTACGGGAGGGAGCTACATTTATAATTATGGCATAGCTCTCCACCCAATTAGGCTAATTAAGTAATGATTAAAAAAAAAAAAAACACACACAAATGCTTGATCATGGCCCCGCCCGGCCCGACCCGACCCGACCCGGCCCGAAGATAGTGGCAGGAAATATCGGCCCGACCCGGCCCACGGGTCGGGTCGGGTCGGGTCTGGGCTCGGGCTCGGGCAGAGAATCTAAACTCTATTATACAGGCATAGGTTGTGTTTTGGTGCTGGTGGACCAGCATAATTAATGAAGTATTGGTGATGCACCAGCTTGATGTGCAGATAGATCAGTACAGCTATGGAGGTCCACCAGCTACATCAAAACCAACCCAGCATGGACCAACATGGAAATCATCAAACAGCTATGTAAGGCATACTAGGAGAGTAAAGCTTTCAGCTATGAGGTTCTGGCACCCTGCTGAAAAACCCAGCATAGATTCTCATTCTGGTCCATGCTGGTTAGAGCTGGTTTGGTGCTGGTGTAGCTGGCACACCAGCATAGCTGTACTGGTCTACCTGCACATGAAGCTGGTCCACTATTAATATTTCATTAATGATGCTGGTCCACTAGCAGCAAAACACAACATACTGTATGCTAGTTTAACCAGTATGCAGTACGCTGACCATGCTGGTAACTAGCTATACTGGTCTATGCTGTGTTTTTCAGCAGAGCCTTGTTTATTGAATAGCCTATTATATCAGTCAACCTTCTCTGTCTGTCTTACCTCAGTAAAACGTTATATTTAATGGCCATTCACCAACTGAAATTAACTGAAAAACGTTCACTATTTAAGATCCTTCTTTTGGATTATTGCATTCTTGTGTCTGTGTGTGTGTGTGTGTGTTGCCCGACTGCACAAACTGGAGCCGCCTCCGTGACGACATACCTTTGCCCTTATTGGCTGAAGAGTTTAGTTACACGCATGACGTTTGTATCCCAGGCAGTTCCGATGCGTAATCTGCTATTTCTCCCGAATATCACGTAAAGCAGTGAGAACTGATTTTCAGTTAATTTACCTGGTACAATAGAGTTTAAATAAATGACATAAATGCTCCAATAGTACACGTAAGTTAGTGGTTTATTTATTGTTAGTTACTGTAATGTTGCGCTGCTTTATTTGGTTAATCGTCCAGTCTGTGAAGAAGGCATTCAAGTAAGAATTGCATTGTAGTATGACTCATTTCCTGGCACGTACAATTTATATTAGGTCAGTGTTCACGGTTCGACTTCTGATATTCAGATCGACTTCTAGGTCAAACTGGTTTGTTCGACTTTCAAGAAATTTGAGTTCTAGTGAGTTCGTGAACCGAGGTACCACTGTACGAAATACTGTCAGGGTCGATCCCTGTTGCTGGCCATCCAGTTGGTTCTGTTCCCAGTGTGTTTACTTTTAATGGGCCACAAATCCAGTACAGAGGTGCTAAGGCAGGGATGGGCAATCTTATCCACAAAGGGCCGGTGTATATGCTGGTTTTGGTGATAACCTGTAGGTCTGCTGTTCAACCCAGGTGTGAGGACTCTTCAGCCAATCAGTCCTCTAATTAGTAATCTCATTAGGGAGTTGCAGTGAAAACCCGCATTCACTGTGGCCCTTTCTGGATAAGATTGCCCACCCCTGTGCTAAGGAAATGTTTCTGAATTGAAACCAAAGTGTGTGCAACATTAACCAAGAAATAAACAATTGTGGAGACAAAATTCTTTGATAAATATCATGCTATTTTAGAGAAAATTGTGAGCTATTGTTGTTACATAAATCTTCCTATGGAAAGACCACTAATGCAAACATAAACACGGGGAGCTAAAACAACAGAAAGGAAAAATTCACTGATGTTAGGTTATATTTTTGTTTATCGTTACACCCTCTCCAGGCTGTTCCCAGGCTTACTGTGACCCTGTACTGAAGTAGCAAATGATGGCTTATTACTGTCTGAAAAATGTGAATGCAAAATAATTATATGGCCTCTTTTTTCTTTTTTTTGCTGTCCAATGGTGATAAAGAGTTCCTGGAAATAATTAGCTAAAGGGCCATAGCAGTCAAAGCTTGTTTTGTGACATTTTGTGGCAATACCACAGCATATATGTAGAAGGGAAACAATGCATAAACATCCTATGAACAAAATAAGACTGGTTCTACTTCCCACTCAGCAAATGGACAGATGCCATGGATAAATGCAGCTGGGTTAATTTGTATCAAGTCACTCTATAGAAAGCTGGCTTTGGAATCCTCACTATCATGGGCTTGAAGTGAATGCCAGAATGCATGTGGCTCAGTGGGTTAGGACTCGTGATTGGAAGGTGTTGGTTCAAATCCTGTGGTCGGCAGAATGATTATACTATTTCAACTTGGCATCACACGGACTGCCCTGAGCTGATTTGATCATCCAGTCACATGGCTTCTCCTAACACTACTCCTCCAGGGACATGACAAGACGACAGTGCTGACATCACAGTCTGGATGAGAGATCATCACCCTCAGTAAAATCTCTTCCAGAACAAACTGCTCGTCCAGCCCTACCATCCACTATGACATCACTGCTCAGCTTGGATCACAGACACTGTCTACATTAAGGTCCACCTAGGGGCAGGGACGGATTATGGGTTGTGTGGGCCCCTGGGCAAAACGTTCGCGAGGGTCCGTAATCCGTCCCTGCCTAGGGGTAATGATAGATGGCTAGCTACAGTATCTTTTGCTGAGCATATAACAACAATCTCCCGGTATTGCAGATTCATCCTGTATAACATGGGTGTCAAACTCCAGGCCTGGGGGGCCGGAGCCCTACACATTTTTGGGTTTCCCCTCATTTAACACACCTGATTCAGGTCCTTGTGCAATTACCACAGAGCTCTTGAGCTGAATCATTTGTGGTGGAACAAGGAAAGAAGTTACACAGGACTCTGCCCTGTGAACAAGCATTACTCTGATTATACAGCTCAGCTTCTTGTCTAGGCGCATCTTGCAACTAGACTACTGCAACTACTATCAGAAATACTAGCTTGTGCTGTCAAACTGCTGAAAAATACAGCTGCTCTGGTATTCAATCAGCCTAAATGCTACACTCCTCCTAGTCTGTGTTTGGTGGCTCCCATCAACTTCAAGGTTTTGCTGCTGGCTTTCAGAGCTATTAATGGACAGGGACTCAACTCCATTCAAAGGCTCTTTATGACCTGCATCCCTTCTCATGCTCTCTGGTCAGCAAACCAATGCCACTTGGAGAAACCTCCACTACAGGAGAAATCTTACTCTAGATGTTTCTCATATGTGGTTCCCCAATGGAGGAATGAGTTGCTGAACCACATCCAACATTTCCTCTAGATCTTCTCCTTCAACAAATGCCTCAAGACCCATCAGTCCCAGGAATACCTCTACTAGCCTAATACTACTTCATGTTCCTTGAATGCCCTTTAATGTTGCACTTTTTGTGTGGTAGTCGTATTAGATTCTTGCTTCGGCAGGAAGATGTTGTGCAGCTTTTGCTCGAATACTTGTACCTAGGCATTTGTTGAATGCCCAAGCTAGTAGACTCCTCGACAGCATGTATTTATGTAATGTGCTATTTGCCTCACTGGTATGTTGCTTTGGTCATGTCTCGGCTAAATAAAATAAATGTGAATATAAAGATGTCAAGAAAGACTAAAATGAGTGACATTCTATGAATTCATTGTTGTATGCTGACTATGACCACTGCAGACAGTACTGCACATTTATTAATGCTATAGTAACGTTACACAGGGCCCTACCTCACTGTTGGTGCTTTATACAGTTGGAGAACTACACTCAGATACACACCAAAAATCAATACTGCATCTCCTTCCCATGATAAATTTTCTCTCTAATGGACTTCCTGTAACCTAATCAATAACAGAGAATAAAATACTAGGCATTTTGGAAAATCACACAGTGGCCTCAATTAAATTGACTTGAGTATGTTGAAATGGTCAGATACCTAGTGGAATTATTTAAACTGGACTATGCTCACTCTTCAGCCTGATTCACACTTAACCCATGACCAACTGTACAGTTACAGAAATTGGGAAAAATTATACTCTATTCATATACAATATGGAAAATCCATCCATCCATCTTCTACCGCTTTTCCATGTCGGGTCACGGGGGCAGCAGTCTAAGCAGCGAAACCCAGACTTCCCTCTCCCCGGCCACTTCATCCAGTTCCTCCGAGGGGATCCCAAGGTGTTCCCAGGGAGGCCGAGAGACATAGTCCCTCCAGCGTGTCCTGGGTCTTCCCCAGGGCCTCCTCCCAGTGGGACATGCCCGGAACACCTCACCAGGGAGGCATCCAGGAGGCATCCTGACCAGATGCCCGAGCCACCTCATCTGGCTCCTCTCAATGCGGAGGACCAGCGGCTCTACTCTGAGTCCCTCCCGAATGACCGAGCTCCTCACCCTATCTCTAAGGAAGAGCCCAGCCACCCTGCGGAGGAAACCCATTTTGGTCGCTTGTATTCATGATCTTGTCCTTTCGGTCACTACCCGCAGCTCATGACCATAGGTGAGAGTAGGAACGTAGATTGACTTGTAAATCAAGAGCTTTGCCTTTTGGCTCAGCTCCTTCTTCACCATGACAGACCGATACAGCGCCCGCATCACTGTGGACACCGCACCGATCCACCAGTCGATCTCCCACTTCATCCTTCCATCACTCGTGAACAAGACCCCGAGATACTTAAACTCTTCCACTTGGGGAAGGACCCCCTCCCCGACCCGGAGAGAGCACTCCACCCTTTTCCAGCTGAGGACCATGGTCTCGGATTTGGAGGTGCTGATTCTCATCCCAGCCGCTCCAGTGAGAGCCAAAGGTCACAGTCTGATGAAGCCAACAGAACCACATCATCTTCAAAAAGCAGAGACCTAATCCTGAGGTCACCAACCCGGACACCCTTAATGCCCTGGTTGCACCTAGAAATTCTGTCCATGAAAGTTATGAACAGAATCGGTGACAAAGGGCAGCACTGGTGGAGTCCAACCCTTACCGGAAACGAGTCCGACTTACTGCGACCATGCGGACCAAGCTCTGACACCGGTCGTACAGGGACCGAACAGTCCTTATAAGGGCGCCCGGCACCCAATACAACCGGAGCACCCCCCACAGGACTCCCCGAGGGACACGGTCGAATGCCTTCTCCATGTCCACAAAGCATATGTAGACTGGTTGGACAAACTCCCACGCACCCTCCAGGACCCTGCCGAGAGTATAGACCTGGTCCACTGTTCCACGGCCAGGGCGAAAACCACACTGCTCCTCCTGAATCCGAGGTTCGACAATCCGATGGACCCTCCTCTCCAGCACCCCTGAATAGACCTTACCAGGGAGACTGAGGAGTGTGATCCCCCTATAGTTGGGAGTGTGATCCCCGTTCTTGAAGAGGGGGACCACCACCCACGGTTTGCCAATCCAGAGGCACCGCCCCCGATGTCCACACGATGCTGCAGATGCGTGTCAACCAGGACAGCCCTGCAACATCCAGAGCCTTGAGCAACTCTAGGCAGATCTCATCCACCCCTGGGTCCCGGCCACCGTGGAGCTTTTTAACTACCTCAGCGACCTCTGCCCCAGAGATAGGGGAGTCCTCCCCCATGTCCCCAGACTCTGCTTCCTCCCTGGAAGGTGTGTCGGTGGAATTGAGAAGGTATTTGAAGTATTCCTTCCACCTACCCACAATGTCCCGAGTTGAGGTCAGCAGTGCCCCATCCCCACCATAAACAGTATTGATGCTGCACCGCTTTCCCGCCCGGAGCCGCTGGATGATGGACCAGAATCTCTTCGAAGCCGTCCGGAAGCTGCGTTCCACTTGGCTCGCTGGTACTCATCAGCTGCCTCTGGAGTCCCACAGGCTAAAAAAGCCTGATAGAACTCCTTCAGCTTGACAGTATTCCTCACCGCCAGTGTCCACCAGCGGGTTAGGGGATTGCTGCCACAACAAACACCGACCACATTACGGCCACAGCTCCGGTCAGCCGCCTCCACAATGGTGGTGCGGAACATGGCCCATTCGGACTTAATGTCCCCTGCCTCCCCCGGGATATGGGAGAAGTTCTGCCGGAGGTAGGAGTTGAAGCTTCTCCTGACAGGGGATTCCGCCAGACGTTCCCAGCAGACCCTCACTATATGCTTGGGACTGCCAGGCCTGACCGGCTTCCTCCCCCACCAGCGGAGCCAACCCACCACCAGGTGGTGATTGGTTGACAGCTCCGCCCCTCTCTTCACCCGAGTGTCCAACACATGCGGCCGCAAGTTCGATGAGACGACCACAAAGTCAATCATTGAACTGTGGCCTAGGCTGTCCTGGTGCCAAGTGCACATATGGACACCCTTATGCCTGAGCATGGTGTTCATTATGGACAATCTGTGACGAGCACAGAAGTCCAATAACAAAACACCACTTGGGTTCAGATCGGGGGGGGGGGGGGGGGGGCGTTCCTCCCAATCATGCCCCTCCAGGTCTCACTGTTATTGCCCAAGCGAGCATTGAAGTCCCCCAGCAGGTCAAGAGAGTCCCCGGGAGGAGCGCTCTCCAACACCCCTTAAAAGGATCCCAAAAAGGGTAGGTATTCTGAACTGCCATTTAGTGCACAAGTGCAAACAACAGTCAGGACCCGACCCCCCACCCGAAGGCAAAGGGAGGCTATCCTCTCATCCACCGCAGTAAACCTCAATGTACAGGCACCCAGCCAGGGGGCAATAAGTATGCCCACCCCAGCTCGGCGCCTCTCCCTGCGAGCAACTCCAGAATGGAAGAGGGTCCAACCCCCCTCAAGGAGATTGGTTCCAGAGACCAAGCCGTGTGTTGAAGTGAGCCCATCTATATCTAGTCTGAACTTCACAACCTCGCACACCAGCTCAGGCTCCTTCCCTGCCATAAAGCCCCTGGCAACTTAACTTCTAGGATCATTGAAATATGCAAACCCTTGCACCACGGTAAGGTTTCGGCTCCAGGAGAGGCAATATGGAAAATTGTCTGTTTAAATATATTATTACCTAATTTGTTGATTCCCGCTATGTAATTTAACGTCGTCCAATATTTAAATGAGGTTATTAGACACGCGAATACTTTATTTTGGAAGCGTGAAGTACTTTTAAGTTTTGGAGGGCAGGCGTAAGAAAAACTAAAAGGGGCGTTATTTAAAACAAACGAAACCACGAGATGCGAAAACGGAAAGACTAGCACTGGGAAGGGCGCAGGCAACAGGAGGACTGACGTTAATGACCGAACTCACGAGTGTCTGACTGGGAATTACTTATACAAATGACTAACGAGGGGCTGCCACGACGCAGGTTCGGATAGTTAGCACAATAGGATTGGGGATAACGAGCAAGACGTGAGAATTAGGAGGGAGTCAGAAGACTCGCAACGACCCCTGCTGGTCAATCCAGGGCATAGGCAGGTAAGGGTTGTGGCACTATCATATTTAGTACTCATGGTATTGCCAAGAAGCATAAATAATGTAGTTCCTTCACAAACAAGTAACTGTATTGTAAACGTTGGACTGCGATAATTTCAGTTATACTGGATTTGGTAATTTAACCTCAGCTACTCACAGAAATCAGTAATTATACGTTGTTGCATTTTAATGACATCGTTTTAAATACAGACACAATTTAAAATGTGAGCAGATTTATTTCTGCCTTTTTGAACATGTTTTTTGATAAAAAAAAAAATCATTTCATAAAGTTTTGCCATTGAAACACATTAACATGATAATTTCTTTCATGGTACATGTAATTATGACGTCTAATTTGAGTGCTGTACGTATCATTATAATACTAGTGAACTACGTAAAACACTATATTGAAATAAGCTTATATTATGGGAGTATAAAATATTTAAAAACATGCTATTACCATGGTACAATACAAAAAGCTTAACGGATTACCATTGTATTTTAACTGAAGATACATTGTAATACTATGTAACGTGTAGTAACGTGTACGCCAATAAACAGTGAAAAAAATATTTGTTTTTTTTTCCACATTTTGTCAAAAATAAAGTAGACACTGGAATTTAGCAGGATGTTTTCACTGTTAATAAGCTTCAAGTGTAAAAACAGCCCCTTTTTCTACTACCTACATGATACACGTATGACTGACCCCATTTTATTTGTGAAAAAAAATCAGAAATCGGACTGGTCCATATGAGCCTGGTTGGGTCCTTGTGGCTCACGTTTTCGGGGGGTTTAGTATTAGATCTTCAATTGTGCTTGGCCAATTTGCTGAAATGTGTTTCTGACTTTTCCCCCCCACAAATCACTGTTTGTCTAACAAATGCATTTTCAAAATGATTAACAGTGTAAGTTTTGGAAATAGGCTTCCAATGTTGAAACGGCTGTTTTGAACCCCTTCCGCTGTATGAGCCTGGTTGGACCAGTTCATATGGTCAATTTGTTTTATTATTCACTCTTGAAAATAAAAAAGGGAAATTTCGGGGTGATGATGACGCCATCAGAAACCACACAAATCACGAGTAACAAAATGCCACTGTTTACCAACGTTCACGTTAACGCATTGTAGACATAAATTCAATGGGATCCCGAATCGCTAACTGCAAACTATCTTTACAGCGGTAAATTCATGGTTTTACCACAGTAGTACTATTATGCTTTGGTTTGATGATAACACCACAGTACTTTTTTGTAAGGGACACGATAAGTATAGAGCGTTTCAATCAGAGGGTCGGTGCCCAAAGAGCAGGTTAGCCGAATCACGACGCTTGCAGCACGCGCCCGTCTGGTTAATATTACAAGCATGGGAGGAAGTAAATAAAAGGTCTCAAACTGGATTTGTGGGTGAGGATCCTCCATGCTGAGCTGTCAGCAGTCGGAGTTGTAGGTGCGTAATGTTACTCGTTAAATATGTCTGCATTTCTAAGCATAGATGCATTTTGTAAAACAATCCGTTTGCTTGCAGTTTAATGGAAAGTATATAAGATATAGACTGGAAAATCGTTTCTGTGAAAAACTGCAAACTATATGCTGCAAACACGCGCCTTCGCAGAACGCTGATCTTCGCAGGCCTGACGTCTGATCTGGCGTCTGTGCGCTGCACATTTACTTTAAATCTAACAGGTTAATAATAAACAACTTGGATTTATAAACTTATAACAGCGTTTTCGAGAAAGTACCGCGTCAGTAAAAAACAACATTATCGCGACCTCTGCTGGACATGACTCTTGTTTAGGCCAGGCTGTGAGAAAATAAAAGCATATGCACCATTTCCTTTTGCAAGTTTTTAGTTGCCCAGCGATTTTCACTTTTTAATTCTTGATTTGTACATTTTTGATTCGTTGTAGAGTAGTTCTCATCTTTAGGCTTTTAATTTAGGGAAAAGTAACAGAGTACAGCTTCTACTATTCAAATGCGAAGTTAAAACAGCGCTAAATGCTATGATTTAGTGTGATCGTGTCATATCACAGGTACAGGCACAGTGTAACATGGAGGATTCCATCGAGGTGATCCTTCAGGACCCTGGCTGGTTCCTGCCTCATTACCGGGATAATTCCCTCTTAGCCACACTGGGCGGAGCCGCTCTTACGGCCTCCTACGGCCTGTGGACAATGTTCGTGCTGCCTGGCTTTCGAAAGGTCCCCATGAGGTTAAAGGTACATTTTGTGTGCTTGCTTTGTGTGAAGCTCAAAGTTGCCTCAAAGTGTCACCCATCATGTAATTTCAGTTCACATTATTGCAGATGTAGGCTTAGTTATATGGTACACTTTCTGGAAACTAGGTTTTACATTGTTTTTTTCCTGCAAATATGTTACAGTATATGAAATGAAGCAGAAGGAGGCAAAGCAGTATTCAAGAAAACTGAAAATTGTCTTGAGAATTCCTTAAAGTAGTCCCTTTGCCCAAATTTCCTTTGGCATCTATCTATCTATCTATCTATCTATCTATCTATCTATCTATCTATCTATCTATCTATCTGATAATGGATTCACAAACATGAGGCATTCAGTTGACAAGTTTCAACTGGAAATGAAAGATGTCTTATCCTCCCAACTCTTCTGTGCAGTTTTCACAGATTACCTTTTACTCTTCTGTGCAGTTTCTCTCTAAATATTGTGGGATTTACACTATTCAAAAGTTTTTTGTAAATTTTCTACATTTGCCTGTTAACATTTATTAAAATACACGCTTATTTGCTAACAAATAGATTTACAGTATGATCACCATTTGAGTACCTTTATTAGCAAGAAAATGTCATATCTTTGATTCATCAAAGTAACCTCCTCAAGCAGTTATAACATCAGAGAAAATTCAAGGCATCCTGGGCTCTGTGCCAGTAACTGTAGGGTTGCTGGTTCTAATCCCATGAATGCCCAGAGTGATTCTGCTTCGTTGGGCCCTAGAGCAAGGCCCTTAACCTGCAATTGCTTTGTCCTTGGTATATGACCGTAATCTACATCCAAGCCCTATAAGGAGGCCCTCCAACTTACAGGGAATAACTTGGGGGTTGGCACTCCAGCCACCGGAAAAAAGCCTCACACTGGTCCTTTTGGACTGGTGTGGTGCTGAGGTATCGCCCGCCCCATGGCTGCACTCAGGTTCTCCTCCCTGAGGTGGTTTGTCGTGTGGTGGGTGCAGCAACGCACTGTAATCAGTCCATGCTCCTTACCTCCTCCTCCTTTCTACAAGGAACATTAAATTCTGCTCGTTCCAGGGGATGAAGCACTTAACTAGTGCATTTAAAGTTAAAGGACAGCCTAGAATTTAACTATGCCATCATCACACGGCCAGATGACAGGATGTCATACAGGCACTGTTACTCTTCCCATGTTAATAAAGGAAACTTGCTTTATTTGACATATTTTCATTCATAGCCATTCACTCAACTTTCCGATGCTTGACAAGAATAAAAAAATCTGCAGTTTATGAAATAAATGGAAAAGTGGTAAAAACGTGTGGTGTGTAAAAGCTTGACTGGTGGTGTGTATCTGGAGATTTGGAGAAGCTGGAGATTTGCTGCAGAAGCTGGAGTATGCCTGGTCTTTCATTTGAGTCTTCCTTCCATCTTTTTTTCACAAGATACTGTAGTTCTTGCGCAATTTAAGGCGTATTTTGTGGCTTTGAAGTTTGCAAAAGTATGCAAAGTAACACATGTCATGGTGTGAAAATATTTGGCGGGAATTCCACATAATACAGTCCCTTATATATTGTACTTGGATGACTTGTTGCACACTAAATTTATAAAGTCTCCCATCAGGAAGGGTATTTGGATGGGGGAAGAGATTTGGCATGACAGCTCATTTGATGAGAACTGTTACGTATTTTTATTTTTACATGATTTCCTTGTAAATGTCACTGCTGAGGTTATGACATGAGAACAAAAATTTGGATAGTTATAATGTTGAGTTAATTTTTTTTTAAGCATCAACACGGATTTTGATGTTGATTACTCATTTTTCCAATAATTTTTCCACCTCCTATTTGCTTTCCCAAATAGGAGGTGAAAGAAAGTACCCTCTCCTTCAAGTTTTTTTTTTATTTATCAGGGCCTAAAGTAACAATTCTGTCATCCAATTTCTTTAAAAGTCTCACTTTGGGTGACGCCAAAAAAAATAATCAATTTTCAGTATGAAACTATGGGGAAAAACTAGTGCATCCTATGTGGCCTAAACCCTCCCTGCTTCAAACTCAATTCATTTGAGTAGCCAGGTGCACAAGATTAGTTAATCATCAATAAGTGTGATTACCTCTTTCAACAGAAAGTCTGGCAGTTCTGGAACACTCTGGACTTTGTTCATATCATGCCAAGAGGTACAGATATCAGCCATGACTTCAGAGAAGCAATGTTGCTGCATGTAAATCTGGGAAGGGTTATAAGGCAATTTCCAAACATTTCCAAATTTACCATTCAACAGAAAATCCCATAGAGCAACATCACATGACCTACAGGCCTCAAAAGACTGGCTAAGCATGGCTTTCATGGAAGGGTGGGCATGCAAAAGCCCCTTCTCTCCAATATGAATATGGCCGCATGACTTAGGTGTGCAAAATTGCATCGGAACACGCCTGGAAAGTTCTGGACAATATTTTTTCTACAGAAACCAAGGTGATAATTTTTGATCATCATGCAGAGCATCATGTTTGGTGTTAAACAGCTATCACCTCGAACATCTACCACAAACTGTTAAGCACATTGCTGGAGGGGTGATGATTTGGGCTTGTTTTGCAGACACATGACCTGAGAAACTTGCAGTTATCGAGACTGTCACGAGCTCCAGTTTATACTTAAATATTCTTGAGACCAATGTTAGGCCATCTGTCCTACAGCTAAAGCTTATTTGAAACTAGGTCATGCAACAGGACAGTGACACATCAGCACTCCTCAGCACATCAACAAATCAACATCTGAATCGCTAAAAAGAAAAAAAATCAAGGTATAATAACTATTGTTATTTAGGCTCTGATAAATATAAGCATAGGTGTACTTTCTTTTTCCTAAGACTGCATAATATTCATATTTTGCCTATCTAATGGTATGCAGGTCTAACTACAAATGTCAGATGTGCAGCATTTTCTCTAGTCCTTATAGAGAATTAGCATCACCCAGGAATACAGATGTGTTAACAGGAGTGTGAAAGAATAGGCTACTCTCTTCACATTGCTGCTGTTATCTATATATGTGTGAAAGTTTTCAGACTTATTACAGAGAGGCCTGTTTGTTTCAATTGCATTGCAAGCTTTCAGCACAGAAGGTATAAAACATGCATGCAAACCAGTTGTCAGGCACCGTATAGAAAGAGTCTCTTTCAGGTTTTTTTCCCATGTAACACAGTGTGTAGCACCCCCCCCCCCCCCCAAAAAAAAAACAAAAAAAACGGCAGCTGTTGCTTCAGAAGAAAGCAGCTTAGTTTTTCCCTTCAGTTCAGAGTATTGAAATATTATGACTCAACATTCTTTTCATTCTCAGAGAGTATGCAAAGCCTCGCAACAGGGAAGCATAACTTTTTGAAGGGATATATTTGTCTGTTTACTGTGGATGACCTTTGCTGGCACTAGTATGACATTTGCATACATTGCTGTCATTTGTTGCTTATTCATTTACTTAAGATGTTGCAGGTTGGTGTATCACTCACAAGTACTGGCTGTTTTGAAGTAAGTCATTTAATTGGAGGATTCTGGCTAGAAAATGATACAGTGTTGCGATTTACTGTAGCAGAAAGCAGCGAATGGGAAATTGAATACATGTACATGTATGCTTAGCTTTTTCAGCGAAATCCCAAGTGTCACAGGAAACGTTTATTTCTGACCTGGTTTGTCTTGTATGTCTATGAGGAAATAAAGTTATGTTCAATGGAAATCTGCAGTGCTTTTCCTGTCATTTTATACGTGCGTTTTTGCTTTACGTTAAATGAAGATGTGGCTTGAAGCAGCATTTCAGGTATCAAGTATCATCAACAGGGTTGTCCAGAAACCCTGAATTTAAGATTGCACCAGTGGCGGATGATAATTTTTAAAATGGGGGAGTCACGCTGTGGACAATTGGCAATATGAACCAAAAAAGGTCTTCTTTTAATTTTAGTAGGTCAGCTATTTATATGTTAACTTTACTCTGCTTCATCAAAGGACTTCTTTAGAATTAAGTCAACATTAGCTACTAGTCTATTAAAAATCTAACTGAAAACTCAATGATAATGACTTTATTTACAATATTTACAAATCCGATGGCTAATGATGACATACAAAACAATAAACTGTCACTCCAGGTTTGATTGACACACATTTGCGCACGAATGTTACTGGTAGTTAATTCTGTCTTGTGCAGAGAAGTCTGGCTTCCAGGCAGGTCTAAAATATCAAGTCTACCGGTTCAGTCAATGTGGCCTAAGCAGAAACCACGTATGAAGCTCTCGCAGACTCCCAGCGAGGAACGGCATCTAGGCAGGCTTTGCGAACACATAATCGAAGCATATTGATCAATAATCTTTTGTCTATTCTCCATTTAGACAAAGGGGACAAGAATGTTCCCTCGACTTCCAGTGAAGCATGGTGTCAGTGGCCGTCTGTGGGTTGTATTTTTTCTGGTTTCAAACAGAAAATGAATGTATATGTGGTTAAATTAGCAAGGCAGATTACAGTTTTAGTCATAAATAAAATTATATTGATACATTGACTAATTCAATTGTTTTGGCAATTTTATGGGGGGGGGCAGGCTTCATATGCAGTCTTATATGAAGTAATTACCCGCTCATCTTCCAACCACCCCCCCAGTTCAGAGTGACAGGGCCCAATGTAATTGTTCTATTAGTTTTATAGCTGCCGGGGGTCTGATGCCTATGCTGAACAATGTGGTCATGTATTATCGCTCATCTACCTCCACTGGCTGCTGCGTTTGGCGGAAGTCATCTGTCTGCTGGCTTTGTTTCTGCAAGCAGGAAATAGCACGCAAACCACTGTGCGTAGCAAACTGAGTTGGGGAGTGGTGCTTCAGAGGTCTGCCCATGTGGAGTCCTGAACTAGGGAGGAAAATGAGTGTTACAGTATATCCAGCATGCGGTCAGACGTGACTTGCATGTATGTCCTTTCCTGTATGTGTATGAGTATGTTTGGTAATTTTTACATAGCAACACAAACACATAAACAGCACAAGCATAGGCACATGTACAGCAATAAATATGTTTAATGTCATACAGGTCCCTTACTTGCCTTCAAGTGCAAAGCAGACAGCAAATGTCATGAAACTGTTGGAGGGCCGACGGGGTAGGCTGGCAGATCTGGGATCAGGTGATGGAAGACTGGTAAGTGCATGTGGAAAGTTCGGGGAGACCCTCCATTTCCACATAAAAGGACGTCTTAATATTTCAATAACAAACTTGAATCACATTTATATAAAAATGACGGTATAGATGAAATTCTTCAGTAAAATGTTCAGAGAAAAAAATGTATACTTCGCTTGTTAGATGACTGGCTCATTCCCCGATGGCATCTTATTGTAAGTGAAAAGAATGAAAAACTTTTTTTTTTTTTTTAAATGCAGTTGTATCTCTACACGTAGTGAATGGTTTGGGGCTTCCATTTCACTGAGCTTGCTGATGACTTCTCACTCACAGACCTGCATGTAACATTATTTCTGTCCACATGTTTGCCTTTGTAATACGACTGCAGGTGTTTGCAGCCTGTTCTGCGGGCTTCCAATGTACAGGCTTTGAAATAAACTCCATACTGCTAGCATACTCCAGAAGCAAGGCCAAATGGAAAGGGATCCCGCCCACCCAGGTCAACTTTGTCAGCAAAGACTTCTGGACGGTAAGGCCACTGCATGCTATTTAAAACATTCAGTAATGCTTTAACTGCACCTTCATAATGCCTTTATAATGCATTCAGAGAACATTCAATGCACCTTCATAATGCATTCATAGAACATTCATAAGCAGCATGTAAGTACACCTTAACATCATAACATACCTTAACAGCTTTAATATACATTAAAAACAAACATTATATGTTAACAATCATAATTATATAATCATGTAATGTTGGTTTCTAATGTATGTTAAACTGTTATGGTGTGTTAGGATGTTATGGTATACTTACATGCTGCTTATAAATGGTCTATATACATTCTTTGAATGCATTATGAAGGCGCACTAAATGTTCGTTGAATGTATAATGAATATGCTGTTAATGTAAAGCGTTACTTAACATTAACACGCATCACTTCAGAAACATGACGCATGTTTGCACTGAAACACATTCTCACTTTGGTGACTAGTATGTTCATGCAAAGATGATACATAATATCACATGTATGCAAGCAGGGGTGTAGGAACCAGGGGGACATGTACCCCCCCCCCCCCCAATATTAATTTCACTTAATTCGCCCTCCCCCATAAATAAGATTTGCCATTTTATTATTGTGTCCCCAGCGATATCAAAGTCTCTCTTATGCCGTTGTTCACATACATACCCATAAATACACACACAAAAAAATCTTCTACTTATGGAAACTGTTTCTGTATGAGATACGTTTTATGCTGTGCTTTGTATAGTCTGACAAAGGTAGAGTGACCCTTTGAAAAGCATCAGAACATTTAAGTGAAAACATTCATGTATGCATTACATTTGTATTAAAGTCATGCACAAATTCTTACTGTTGCAAGACTACAAGTTTTGGACATACTGAGTTGTATTGGATTATTTTAATGCTACTCATTTTTGCATTGCAGTAATTGTTTTAGTTTGTTTGTAATATGTCTCTTATCAAGAAGTATTGCATTGAAATCTAAATATAAAGCATGGTTTGTCTTAGTAAGGTGTTGTGGTTTCTCTCTTCACAGAGTGATGTTTCAAAGTACAGAAATGTGACAGTATTTTTAGCCCCCGGTGTGGTAAGTCTACTGATGTCCAGCAGTAAGCTTATTTTCTTTTATTCAGACTTTCCTAACAACTTATATGGCATGGTGGCTTAATAGATTTCACTGTTGCCTCACACCAGAGTGTAAATGTTCCAATACCACCTCTGCTTTGTGCGTGTGGAGATTGCATGTTTCCATAGGTTTCCATATTGTTAGGCTAGTTGGCATCTCTAACTTGTCCATTGTCTGTGAGTGTATGCGAACTGGCATCCTGGTCAGGATCTATCGCAGCTTTGTGCCCTGTGATACCCCTCCCTCTGGCCAGGATAAGTGTCCAGAAGATCCACAGAGTTACATACAAAGAAAAAAATATCATTATTAACTCTTTAAATCAGACCTCTGTTAATGTAGACCAGGGGTATTCAACTAAAATTTAAAGAGGTCCAGTTAGAGAAAAATTCTTGAAGCAAAGGTCCGGAAGATCATAATGTCTAACCATTTAATAGTGTGATATACACTCACCTAAAGGATTATTAGGAACACCATACTAATATGGTGTTTGACCCCCTTTCGCCTTCAGAACTGCCTTAATTCTACGTGGCATTGATTCAACAAGGTGCTGAAAGCATTCTTTAGAAATGTTGGCCCATATTGATAGGATAGCATCTTGCAGTTGATGGAGATTTGTGGGATGCACATCCAGGGCACGAAGCTCCCGTTCCACCACATCCCAAAGATGCTCTATTGGGTTGAGATCTGGTGACTGTGGGGGCCATTTTAGTACAGTGAACTCATTGTCATGTTCAAGAAACCAATTTGAAATGATTCAAGCTTTGTGACATGGTGCATTATCCTGCTGGAAGTAGCCATCAGAGGATGGGTACATGGTGGTCATAAAGGGATGGACATGGTCAGAAACAATGCTGAGGTAGGCCGTGGCATTTAAACGATGCCCAATTGGCACTAAGGGGCCTAAAGTGTGCCAAGAAAACATCCCCCACACCATTACACCACCACCACCAGCCTGCACAGTGGTAACAAGGCATGATGGATCCATGTTCTCATTCTGTTTACGCCAAATTCTGACTCTACCATTTGAATGTCTCAACAGAAATCGAGACTCATCAGACCAGGCAACATTTTTCCAGTCTTCAACTGTCCAATTTTGGTGAGCTCGTGCAAATTGTAGCCTCTTTTTCCTATTTGTAGTGGAGATGAGTGGTACCCGGTGGGGTCTTCTGCTGTTGTAGCCCATCCGTCTCAAGGTTGTGCATGTTGTGGCTTCACAAATGCTTTGCTGCATACCTCGGTTATAACGAGTGGTTATTTCAGTCAAAGTTGCTCTTCTATCAGCTTGAATCAGTCGGCCCATTCTCCTCTGACCTCTAGCATCAACAAGGCATTTTCGTCCACAGGACTGCCGCATACTGGATGTTTTTCCCTTTGCACACCATTCTTTGTAAAACCTAGAAATGGTTGTGCGTGAAAATCCCAGTAACTGAGCAAATTGTGAAATACTCAGACCGGCCCGTCTGGCACCAACAACCATGCCACGCTCAAAATTGCTTAAATCACCTTTCTTTCCCATTCTGACATTCAGTTTGGAGTTCAGGAGATTGTCTTGAGCAGGACCACATCCCTAAATGCATTGAAACAACTGCCATGTGATTGGTTGATTAGATAATTGCATTAATGAGAAGTTGTTCCTAATAATCCTTTAGGTGAGTGTATATTTAAGTAGCCTATTAGTTGCATCAACATTCTATGTAATCAGTACCTGACTGTCAAATCAATTAAATTAATTAAGTACAATTCAAAAACGTTTTGGCATTATTTATTGTCACGTGACATAGAACTTCGGCCAGCTGGCTGGAGTGAGATTTTCAATTCGAGATGTCTGCACACATGTAACAGTTCTTTACATTGTAAAGAAACCTTGTAAATAGTTTGCTTTTGTATTTAACCGTGTAAATACACTTTTGACGTAGCTAATTTTAGGTTTTATAATAGAATAATATAGATTTGCCGTAAAGATTTCCAGCATGAGTCTGAGTGTCAAGCCAGATGCTTGAGATTTGGCAACCGTGAAAACGTACATTTTTTGTTTCACATGAGTTTATTTATATAACAGATAACATTACTTTATACATAAGTTAAAATGCAGAAACTTCAACGAACATGAAATCAACAATAAACTACGTCTATTTATCCAACGTGTTATATAATACATATTGTACGTATTTGAAAACTTTTCAGCTTTACGATTTCAGGAGAGCGCAGCCATTCTGTTAGGAACATTACGCTTTTTGTTTGCGGGTGTTAGCTTCGCTGCTGCTATTAACACGAAAGGCACATTAGCGCAGACAAAGGGCTGCATACGCCGAACTATACGTCTTTCTTGGCGGTCAAAGGCGTTTGATGTTCATTGGCGTGGGAAACGGCGGTTCTACTGATAAACCACTACCGAAAAGACTACAAACGCTGTGCCGGTTAAAATAAAAGCGCCCCGTCAGGTTTTAAATAATAAGTAAATGTTTTGGCTGTCGGTCCGGGTCCGTATGGGACAGCTTCTGGGTCCGGACCCGGACCGCGGTTCGCCTGTTAGTGACTGCTGATGTAGACGATACACATATGGGTTAAAACATCATTGATTGCAAAACAATACTGTGCCAAGTATTAATTAACAAAATAACAAGTATTCACAGTAAAGACATTTTACAGCACAAAACAGAGTAAGGAAACATTCAATAACTCTATTTAAATAGATTCTGCTAAGCTAAGGAAACGTATAGCTAACTAAAACACAGGGTTGCCAATTCTCACACATCTGGCGTGACACCGTTTCAGACTCTCATGAAACAAATCTTACGGCAAATCTATATTATTCCATTATAATCCTACAATAAGCTGCATCAAAAGCGTTTGGGGAACTTTGCAAATCACACAGAATATTTACAAAGTAATAAGACTGTTTCATATATGTAAATGCGTGTGCATGTGTGTGTAGACATGTCTCGAATTGAAAATCTCATTCAGCCAGCTAACCAAAGTTGGCAAACCTGAAAACATTTTATGAAAAAGATACATTTCAAATATTTAAACTGTTTACATTTGGAATAAAAAAACAAAATGCAGCCACAGAAAAAATTAAGCGACCACAACATAATTTTTCTCTCATTTCTCAATTTATGGGTGTGCATCTGTGAATAATGTTTTTTTTTTTATTATTATTTTGCAAACTGCAACCTGGTTCTTCTCTCTGTCTCTCATTAATGAAGGGCTTCATCCTTGCTTTATGGGACTTCAGTCCTGCTTCTAGAAGCCTGATACATACTGTCTTAGTAGTAGACTTCACACCTGCCCTTAATATTTCCCATTCCTTTTAAAGGTCGCTTGATGCCATCCTATGATTCCTGAGAACCTGTTGGATAAGCTAACGGTCATCTCTGGCATTAGCAAGTCTCTTCTTCTCTTAATTTTTTCCATGGCTGTATATGTAACGTTGCTTGTTAATAATGATATGGTCATACATAAGTTCAGAATATTATGCTTTAAGTTCTATTTAATACATAACTCTAGTTATGTAATTACTTGAGGTGGTTAAAACTGTAGGATAACAGATCTCTTATTAATTGTAACGTAACAGATGTGGTGATTTATTGATTTTTGGTGAACTTTATTGGTAGATGGAGGAGCTCGGGGAGAAGTTAATAAGAGAATTGCCCAGAGAGTCACAAGTCATCGCCTGCCGCTTTTCCTTCCTGACCTGGCCCTCAGCTTCCACTGAGGGCTCTGGGCTGGACCAGGTCTGGGCCTATGACATCGACAGTATCCGCAGGCTTGCGCCTGTAATGTCAAAACCATCCACACTACCTGCAAAGCTCCATTTTTAACCTATACAGCATCTGCACTGTTCCCCTCAAATCAGACCTGTGATCAAGATTTACTCTAAACTAAGAGCAAAAACAATAAGCTGAGTGTGTATTTATAACATCATATATTTTCAGGAATGCTTCCTTAACTGTTATCTGTATTCACATCCACATCCAGCATGTACAAAGGCATGTGTAATTGGTGCATGGGTCACATTATGGGTGCTCTGTGTAAGGCATTTTCCCTTCAATACACCTGTCAGTGTGTTACGCAAAATGGTCACACAAAGTAATAAACCAAGCCTAAGCAAAATAAAGGTTTTGTATCCTGCTTGTTAAGATGGTGGATATTTTTCTCGTTTTCTGCAAATGCTTCTTATGTCCATGGTGCTTCTTCAGTGGCAATGGGACCTTCACTACTCACAGTGAAACTCGGAAGGTTCCTCAGCTGGGCTCTGTTCATCAGGGAAGATGTAATCTTCATCAAAACGGCAATTTTCCTCAAAAGCGACACTGTAGTTGCAGTAGATGTTGTCGACCTCATTGAGATACGTAGAGGGATCCCCTAACTCAGAGTCATAACTCTCACCAGCTTCTCTGATTAGGCCCGGTCCCGTATGCTGGTTGATCTCCAAGCTGTTGCCGAAGTTCTCGTAAATCGCGTCATGGTTTTCCTTCAAGTGAATCTCATGGTGCTGATGAACAGTGGTGATGGGAGGCGGCCTGGATTGATACACAATGCTGCTGGTATATAATCCCGGTACTTCCATGAAATCTTCGCTGCGGCGCCTTTTGGGCAGCACGCGGCACCTGAAAACGCCTGTGCAGATTATGATGGACAGGAACATCGCACCTGCCGCTGCCGAGGCCTCCACAGTCCCCCACTGTAACGATGATGGCATGGATATGATGGCAGTCTGTATGTGGATGCGGTGATCACCTAAGAGCGAGCCAAAGGGAGGAAAGATTTACATCAGATGTTAGATGGTCATGCGATATCTACTGACAGATATTGTGCTCCAGAGCATTAGATTAGTATCTGTTAGAATAAAAAAAAGTATTCATTTTTCTAAACACTCATCCAGTATAGAATCATGGGGCAAAGGCCTGGGGCTGATTCCAGGCAGCGTGAAGCACAAAACAGGGGAATACCCAAGACCGAGCACAAGTCCATCAAAAGGCACAAATATTAAAGACATTTTAGAGATGCATGTCCGCAGATTGTATGAGGAAACCCACACAGCACAGCAAGAACATAGAAACTGCATGTGTGGAGTAGGTCTGGGATTCAAACCCCAAATGTGAAGTAATTGCGTTACAGAATAAGCTGCCTACAGACTGCTGCATCTCAAGATCATTTTATGGTGTAAGTTTTTTTCTGCAAAAAGTTATATTTTGCAACATAAATGCTTTAACCCAAAAATATAATAAATGGCCTATATAGAGTCAGATTATTCAGCTGTTTTCTTAATTGACTTCTAAATATTCATTATAATCATACTTATCCGCCTCGCTAATATTCTTGAGTCACTCATATAACTATATATTTACAAATTTTCATTTGGATTATTCAAAAGTAGACATACCTTGAGATTACTTTATGTCTCTTACGAAGTATAATTAGTCTGAACTGGCTTGTGACGAACTTTCGAAATGATTGGGGGTCAATATCAGCTCACTGTTTTCTATGATCTCAAAATATCTCGACACGCCTCCTCGCTCTCTTCCGTGTAGGGAAAGCTTTTGAAAGTACTGTTATTTTTCATTTTCATTTTTCATTATTTCATGACGTCACTATAAAATACGTTCGTTGATAGATTTGCGCAGAATGACAACTCTTGAAGTTTACTAAAATGTTGATATACGTATCTATTATCTTCTTAGGCAGGTCCATCTGAAAAAAGACAAACGTAAGGTGGGCTGCAGTAGAACACATTGACCGCAAGATGGCGATAAGTTTCAGCTCGAGAGTCTGAACTTGGATCAAGCAGTAATTTCTGAGCTTATTCTCTGGCGTAAAACTGTGGGGTGAAAAATGTTATTTTGTGTCTGCACAGCAGTATAAGAAAAGTAATTATTCTCAGAGGATATTAGCTATTACAGAAATGAGGCCCTCATATCTACTGTATGTCTAATTCAGTGTGTCACGATTTCATTGGATGCTCATAGTACAGGGTTGACGTACAAAGCAGAATAACAGTTCTATGGCCCACCACACGGCGGCGTGTCCCTCATACAATTTTGCGCTTGTCTGCTTTCTTCAAATTTACAAACCATAATTAGGAACCGATCACACTATGTCAGAACTTATTTAAATGTAATATTTCTTTGTGATATACAGATATAACGTATTATTATTATTATTATAGCAAATGAGGCATAACCTGGCTTCACGGGTGTCATATATTAACTATTAATTATTTATATTCTTTATACTTATTTTAGTACGTAGTTTTTGTATTCAACAGTACCCCTTGGCTGCATGTTTAGTGTTTCTCATGTTTCTCTGTATGCACTAGCACTACGTGCGTTTTCATTCAGAGACGCAGAAAGAGCGAATCCCTCGGAGGAGCTGACGTCACACAGCCAGACAAAGGGGCCGGACGCGGCCGTATAAAAGACGCGAGCGCACCTTCTCCGCACGGTTTCGGAGTCTGCTCTACGGGAATCCTTGGGGATGGATGTACTGAGGAATACCAATTATCAGACAGCGACGAACAACAAAATGTGTGAGCAGTCCCTGAATAAATCCAGTGAGTTTAAGAGAAAGAAAGCGGAGGACCCTGGCCACGTCCAAGCTGAGATGTCGAGGATCATCACGGATTCCGTGACAGGGAGACGGTACTGCCGTGGAAAAGTTCTGGGAAAGGTAAATTGCCCTGGAAATAAATGCACACAATGGAACATACAAAATCTCGTGTTTCGTCAGAAAAGAACGCCTTTTACAAAGATGGCAAACACTTTAATTGTGTTTTTATTGTATTGTATTAAGACAAGTACGCTTTAAAGACCTGAATCGTTGACAAGAGCACGAGTTAACAAATATGATCAACCTGCTGAGTTCTAAACATCGCATTTCATAAAACAGCGATAATCAACATAACCGTGGCGTGTTATCTGTCCGATTTTTAGGGAGGTTTTGCCAAATGCTACGAGCTGACCGACCTGACCACCAACAGAATATATGCTGCAAAGATCATCCCTCACGCGCGTGTCTCCAAGCCGCACCAACGGGAAAAGGTACCAGCCGCTGCATGTTGGTTTTGGTGTGTTATATCTGGGTGTCGTTGCTTTAGCCAGTGATAAGTCAATTAATGATAGATCGCTTTCTTTGGCAGATTGACCGTGAAATTGACCTTCATAGAGCTCTCCGGCACAAACACATCGTCCACTTCTACCACCACTTCGAGGATAAAGAAAACATCTATATTCTGTTGGAATACTGCAGCAGACGGGTGAGTGGGCTCCTCAGTAAAAGCTTTAGATTTTAGCATGGTTTTTACCCCTCATTTTTCGCTCATTCCTTTTTTGAATGAGTTGTTTTCTATCGACAAAAATGCAATACATTTTAAATGACAGACCTTAATCAGTCCAGTTCGTAATCGGTAGTACAGCAAATGTGGCACAGATTATATTGACTCGGTATCAGAATCGACCGACTCTCCGGATGTCCAAATATCCTCAGTTGCTGTATTTTGATCCCTCCTAGTCCTTGGCTCACATCCTGAAAGCCAGAAAAATACTCACGGAGCCCGAGGTGAGATACTTCTTGCGGCAGATCGTATCAGGGATGAAGTACCTGCATGACCAAGAGATTCTTCACAGAGATCTTAAACTAGGTACATGATGCATTTCTACAACTACTTCCTTACTGATGAGTAATTTAATTTTTCCATTGTTTTGCTGTTTTCACATGTAGATGAATGAAAGTGGTTTATAGGGACTCATTTGTTCACATTTTCACAGGTAACTTTTTCATCAATGAGACAATGGAGTTGAAGGTGGGGGATTTTGGGCTGGCGGCCAAGCTGGAGCCCTTGGGCGACCGCCGCAAGACCATCTGCGGGACACCCAACTACCTCTCTCCTGAAGTGTTGAACAAGCAAGGACACGGATGCGAGTCCGACATCTGGGCTCTGGGCTGCGTCATGTGAGTATTAACGCCATCCTACATCTTACTAAACAGATAATAATGTTATTCCCTTGTTTAAATTTTGAGTTGTGACTTTTCAGTTAGTTCAGTTCATTTAGCTTGGAGTTGGCATGATTTCCTAAATTTACGCTACCTATAGAAGTAATGCCGCAGAGGGAATGGTGGACAGAAGTGTCATTGTGTCGGCTTCTGGGAATGTTACAGTTGGAATCGGACGAACGGCCTGTGTCTCTCTGCAGGTACACAATGCTCCTTGGGAGGCCTCCATTTGAGACCACCAACCTAAAGGAGACGTACAGGTGTATTCGGGAAGCCAGATACACCCTGCCCTCTTCACTGTCCTTCACGGCCAAGCAGCTCATTGCTAACATGCTATCTAAGAGCCCAGAGGACCGGCCCAGCCTCGAAGCCATTCTGCAGCATGAATTTTTCACCCAGGTATGTGTGTGTGTGCCTTGCGGCCGTGTCCGTGTGTTCACCTCATCAGCACTCGGGTGGAGTAATCGCCAGCGTGACGGTCACACTTGACAAGTTTCTGACGGCCTCTTGCAGGGCTTCACACCCGAGCGTCTGCCGTCCAGCTCTTGCCACACGGTCCCCGATTTCCACTTGTCCAGTCCTGCCAAGAATTTCTTTAAGCGGGCAGCCGCCGCCCTGTTCGGAGGCAAGAAGGAGAAGGAGAAGGCGAAGTACTACGACAATATAAGTGAGTGTCTGAATCCTCACCACAGGAATCCTCTCTTTCTAAAATTGTAACCACTGAGACACTGCCAACGGCGTTTTCTGGATTTTTTTCACCGATTGCGGCTACGGCTGGTACACGGTGCTGGTCTACAGTTGCTGCAGTTGGCTAGTTCGGCCTATAACGTGTTGCTTTGACCTGCCTCAAACAGGTAAGCTGACCAAAGAGGAAGAAGAGATCTACAAGCTACGTCATGACCTGAAGAAAACTGCCATTAGCCAGAAGCGCCAAGAGGTGAGAAACACAAATGAGCTGTAATGGGGGGGGGGGGGGGGGTAGTGTGGCAATCTACAGTAACATGATGGAACAGACTGATCCCATCTTTCTCACCATTTTCCTCTCTGTCCTTCCTTCCAGGACGGGAAGTCTCCTGTGCCTGTCACCACTCAGCCTGTTGCCACAGCAACGGAAAACGCACCACAAATCCGAGACACAATTCGCATGATTGTGAGGGGCAGCCTTGGCAGTTGCAGCAGCAGCAGTGAATGTAAGTTGGAAGGGATTTCTCTGTATGGTCTGGCCATTTGTATCAGTGTTTGGCTGGTTGCCTGTGTGCATTTGAGAAAGATTGACTGAGATGTCCTTTGATTTCAGGCTTGGAAGACGGCACCATGGGTAGCGTGGCTGATTCTGTGGCCAACGTCCTGAGAAGTTGTCTTGAAAACATGCCAGAAGGTAAGAGGTCCAGTTATATGACCATACTTGCAATTTATAGATATCATCTTGGATAAATGTTTTTGTTTTAATGATTGAAATTCCTTCTGTACTTGTAGCAAAGGGCTATCCTTAATCTCGAGTCCCTTTAAATCTGGGATGGCTGTACTCATTTCCTGTATTATTATGCTTTTCCAGCTGATGATATGCCAAAAGACACCTTCAGCAGCAACTTCCAGTGGGTCACAAAGTGGGTAGACTACTCCAACAAGTATGGCTTTGGCTACCAGATGTCAGACCAGGCTGTGGGCGTGCTCTTCAACAACGGCACACACATGAGCCTTCTGGCTGACAACAAGTAGGTCACCCTGTCAGCCGTTCTGTTCTCTTCTGCTGCTAATGCTTCAGGAAACGGCTACAGTCTCAGATTTTGTAAATCCTGTATTTTTCCTAGTGCGTGTATTACTTCACCATTTAGCTGAAATTATTTGGTCATACGTGGGACGAGAAATCCAGTTGTGTGCCTAGTGGCTGAATGACTTGGCATGTCCTAGATATTACCATGTACAATGTGACATTTAAGGCTGACCTCCTGCTCTCCCCTCCATTTTGTCTTTGCTCCCCAAGGACCATCCACTACTACGCTGAGCTCGGCCAGTGCTCTGTCTTTTCCTGTTCTGATGCCCCAGAGACACTTAAGAGCCAGGTCACTATCCTCAAGTACTTTGCCCACTACATGGAGGAAAACCTGATGGACGTAAGTCTCCCTGTTTCACACTGACCCTTCTGTTACCTCCTGTTACCTTATGCTTACCATTTGTGGGGAACATCCTGACGTTTGTTCTCTCCCCTTGAAATCAGGGTGGTGATATGACCAGCACGACAGACGTCTCCCTTCCCAGGCTCTACCTGCTGCAGTGGCTCAAGTCCGATCGCGCTTTGATGATGCTCTTCAATGATGGCACTTTCCAGGTAGCTATGGGCTTTAATTCCCTTATCCGTAACTCTGATGTATGACCTGTGAAGACTAGACATTACTACTGACCCCACCCGGGTGCACCTTGTCTGTCCTTGCTGACAGTGCACAGGAGAACCAATTAATTGTCTTGCAGGCCTGATATTCAAAAACTGAGGTGTGCGGCCTCCCAGCCGAATGTTATCTTGACGGTGCATATTTTAATTAACAGGTGAACTTCTACCACGACCACACCAAGGTCATCATGTGCCACTGGCAAGGGGACTACCTGCTGACTTACATCAATAAAGAGCGTGTCTCCACCACGTTCCGCCTGAGCACCCTTCTGACCCACGGCTGCTCGGCGGAGCTGCGCGGCCGCCTGGATTACGCCTTGAACATGCTCCTGCAGAGATGCAACTGAACTGCGCAGTGGGGGAAGATTTAGCCCGAAGGACCAACGCGAGCGCAGACAAATGAGATGGGAGAAAGTGTGCCATGAAAACTCATCTACAGAGATGGAACTGTGAAAGAACATTTACGGCATCCGGACATACAACACAGGAAGGAATATGGCTCGTACGTTCTCCTGCTGAATTAATGTCTGTGAAAGGGAATGCTTTAGGCAATCCAGAAAGTGCTTGTAAAGAAAGTGACGGTGGACTTAGCTGTGTGTTATCAGTATGGAAAATGCAAAGTCATGTGACTGAGGTACGAAAAGTGCAAGGGGAAGAGCATGAGGATGAAGGCCAATCCTGGGCTGGCTCCAGACTGGCATTTTAACGAGGAATAAAAATGGGATTATGAAATCTGACCCACCAGAGTTGGACTTGTGGACAGCGAGTAGTGGAGCATCTCTGCAGAGCACCTGTACAGCTTACAGGGCCGATCTCGTCGTGCTGGGGAGGGACGTCCCCTCCTGGACATGCGGACACTGTTGCAATGCGTACTGCCTGGCCGTGTCTGGGGCTGGGCGTTGCATAATCGGAGGAATACTTTCTGTGATACACAAGAAAAGTAACTTATTATGGACAAAGTGAAGTATTTATTTATTTAATAAAGTACCAGTTTTTTAAATAAATGAAACCTTTTGAGTGGTTCCCTACCCCCCCCCCCCCCCCTACACACACATGGTATACCATTTACACAACCATTTTGTGGTAATTCCCACAATGAAATGACTGACCTCAAGAGAATCATGTCTGCGAGCTTGTGTTTAATTCAAACCCCCCCCCCCCCCCCCCCTACACAAAGTGGCCCTTCATCTTACCGTCTTAACTTAGCAGTCAGTGCTCTGGTACAGAAGAAAGCTAAATTTAAACACATACACCAAAAACCATTTCCGCACAGTGACCTAATCTCCGACACGCAAAAACAATATTTGTGTCTTGCAATATGTGAAGTTTCTCGATGGATTTTAATTTTTAGTTGAGATCAAAGTGATGTGAATCTTAAAAAAAACAACATATTGCCTCTAACCTCAGCACACACACACCAACCTGGTTGTCTGATTTTTCACAGAACTGCAACACAGACCTTTTGAGCATGATGCATTACACCTTTTAAGGATAAGTCTTGTGGTCTTTAATGCGAGGACTTTGGGGCTGACAACATTAATTCAAACCCAAAACCTTTTTTCCAGCTCATTTAGCTGAAGGATGATATTCGCAGATGCGACTCTTGGCCAAGTCCCCGTCTCCTCCTGCTCCCTGGTTCCCCCCCTGCGCATCTCCCCACGTCAGAGGCAGAGAGCAGAAAGTGCTCCTACCCAGGAGGCATGCTGAAGTATTTGGCTGTAGTTAGACACTCCTGCTGGTAACACGTGCCCCAGTTTCATTCTCATGGGTGCAGCGGAGCCTGTTATGCTGGGAAATAACCACTTGTGTGTTAGTGGCATCTCTGTCAGGAAAAAAAAATGTTTCTGTTTACCGTGTGAACCAATGCCAAAATTCTCTGAATGATTATTGAGCATGTCAATGACTGGACTAGGAATCATGGCCGGTTCAATTTCTTCACACATATTCTTTATTGAACCTGCATTCTGCATTTGTTTCATTTACAAGTTTATGAACTTTTGGACGCTTAATTCACCTCACGTTTGTTAGCCCACTTAATTTCTTCAGAAATTCTCTCATACACACACACCCCTTACCCCGGAATGGTTTTGTTGCCAGTTTTAACAAGTTGTTTCACTGCTTACCTGAAATAGCCACAATCATACAGGACTGGAACATACACATTTGCCAGATTCATCGGCTCCATGTTTAAGCACCTTCGACGTGGATGTAATAGAAAATGAGCCCAGCATCCCACGGTTATGGCTAAGAACATGAGGAACTGCAACGCAGTGAGATCAATAAGTCTGTCATTATCCAAGATGTCCACATCCGACCCTGTAGTTTATTCTATTTAAAAAATCATTGCGTTACCATTGACAGAAGAATATTTTACCTGGTGCATTATAAACCATATATATAATAAAGATAATAGTAATAGTAATAATAATAATAATAATAATAATTATTATTATTATGTAATGATTAACTGCACCTTCAAAATGCCCATATAATGTATTTAGTGCACATCTTTAATATACATTCATAAAAAAAAACCTTCATGATTATATGATTATGTTTGTTATTAATGTATATTACAGGTCTCATATCTTGTACTTTGAAAGCAGTGCTTTGAGACATGTTAAGGTATACTTACATGCTGCTTATGAATGCGTTATGATGGTGCAGTTAATGTAAAGTGTTACCTATTAATGTTATTACTATTATCATTTATACCACCTCATTATTTCTCAGTGTCGATACAAAGAAAATGTAAATCACTGACTTGTTCCCTTGATTTGACTAATTTGCATCTCTTTCAGGGAAACTAAAGCAGCAAACCCTGTTTTTTTAGATTTTTAACGCAGGATGTCTTCTGAAAAATAACACAATGCACTCTAACTGGCGTGATTCATTGTTCACACATGTGAATAGATCTCACTGAGCTGAGCGACAGGGGCCCTAAAAAATTAGGAAAAAGCTGGATTGGTTTGGACTGGGGGGCCTAATATGATATGCTTTCATGGGGCCCAAAATCTCTAGCAACGCCCCTGCCTCTATCCATACTCATAATCAAAGCACACAAAATAACAAATGATAATGAGATTTAGTCATGATTTCCCAATTGTGTGGGTGGTTTAACTGTCAGTGAGGCAAATTCACGAACTAGAAACAATTTCCAATGACTGGCCATCAACTAGAGCCCATTATTCTGAAACCTAAAAATCCTGAAGGAGCTTAATGTAAGTGAACTGCCATCTGTAATGCAGGATTGCCCACAGAAAGCATGGTGGATTGTAGGTGTCATGTGCCCTTAGTCTTTGTGTCCTGCAGTAGACTAATATCCCATCCAAGATGTTCTCTAATTTGTTCCCAGTGGTAAAGGCTCAGCCAAACCCTGCACTGGATATTCAGCTATGGAAAACAGGTGGGTGGGTGAATGGATAGTTATAATATGTTTTATGAACATCAGGGTTGCTCATTGGGTAGCAGTGTTGCTGCAAGCCTCCTGGGTTTATGGTTCGAGTCCCAGATATGGCCTGTGTGTGTGGCCTTTGCATGTTCTCCTTATGCGTGCAGGTATGTGCCCTGCAATGCACTGGAGTCCCTTCAAAGCGGCGCCCTATGCTGTCTGCAATATGCTGAAGTTCACTGCAACCTTGACCAGTATAAGCAGTTTGAAAATGAGCAGAATATGCCAAAGACACATGCTCAACATTCTAAAAAACACCCTACCATACTTTTGCATTATCCTCATTCCGTACAGAATGTGTAATGTGCATACATGAAGTGTTATGTATATGTGTAAGGATACATTTTGTATTTATGTTATATATTTCACCTTTATGATAATCATCTTAGCTTGGCGTGACTGATTTGAATAACAGTTATGATGGAGCGGGATTTGGAAATGCGTCCCTTCAGTGAAGTTGGGTATATTTGTCTGTGTACATTTACATATTCATGCCTATGAACATGATTAAAAAGCTGCAGCATAGAATTAGGGATCAGAACAATCTGCTAGGAAATAGCAGAGATAGGTAGAAAGACGACTGAAAATTCAGCCGTGTGGCAGTACAGTTTATAACAGAACATCCTTTGTCTCGACCTTGATAAGGCTTTGTGCTTGGCAGTCGTACTAATGTGAGCAGTGTGTGTGGTGCTCTATCACAACCTGGCCTGAACATTAAACATAAACAAAAATGTTCTTTTGAAGCTTGCTTACTAATCTTCTCAGATAGAATGATTGTCATAGCAAATGTTTTTGAATGTGTTGGTCTGTAAGTTTGTGGCAAGACGGTATGAGGTGGAGACAGGATGATGTCATGTTTGTGGTTATACGGGATGCACTTGCTCATCTCATGGCTTTTCCTTCACAGATTGTAATTTTATGAGGACACTGTCTGTCTTGAGCTTGAAAAAGGTTTACGGTGGCATGAAAACAGGTTAAGGCGTCTCCCATCCAGACCATATCTATGCAATAAATCAGTAGGTCACTGATTTAAAACGTCGCCTTGATTTACTTGATATTCCATGCATCCATCCATCCATTTTTTGAACTTGCTTATCCTGTTTAGGGTTGTGGGGGTCCAGAAATGTACATGATATATTTAGAGATATTTTTTATGGATAAGTAAGCACATGTGAAACTTTGTAACGAACAGTTTTTATACACCTGACCTTTTTTTTAGGGATTTCATTACTTAATTATGGAGAGCCTGCATACCTTCAGATACATATATAGCTACAGTATAGGTATATAACTTCCTGTAATATTAACTTTAAAGGGTGTAAGAGTCCCACGTTATCTCATACAGATTCACTGTTGCCACGAGTGTTTCATTTTGATTGATCAGCTGTTCGATTTTCATTTGCATTATACTGGGTCACACAGTAAAGCTCAAACCAGATAGTCTGCCTTCTTTACATTCAATATTGACTCTGACCTTAAATTTATGACTGATTTTCTTTACTTCTACCCAGGTTTGAATGGGACTTACTCATGGGGCAAAGTGGGCTAACCAGCCCTGAAAAACAGATGCTTTTAGTACTCATAGGACAGGAGGCAGATCTCAGACCTGCCAGGGCAGGACTCCAGAAACCAGGAGCTCCTGGAGAATAACGAGTTTCTGGGTGCGGAGAGGGAGACCTTCCTTGCATCTGCAGGTCAGATAGCCTGGAAGAGGCAAATCCTAAGGAATGTTGCCTGTTTTAACAAATTAAGAGGAGTGTGAGTTTGGGAAGATATGTCACTGTTTAACCGCGGTTGGCATGAGTCACCGCTGCTGTTCCCTCCACTTAATGGTTAGAGGGGGGAAAAAGCCTTAAGAATCACGCACATATTTCACATTGTTTTCTGCCAACAGAATTTGAATATTTTCCTCATACATTTGACACAGGGGGGCTGAACCAACCATGAAACCACAAAAATTTAAACAGAAACATAAGGTCTATGCCTTAACTGTGATACATCCATTCCTCTTGTCCATCTGTCTTCATTCACTTGTCCAGTATAGGTTCTCATAGGGAACACCCTGGATGGGATGCTAATATACATATTAAATACTTAACAACGTTCTTAAAATTAGTTTATTTAAAGTATATTTTGGTGCATTCAGTGTTAGATCTTAGGTTGTAGGTTTGTTTGTTTGTTTATTTATTTATTTATATAATTTGAGTGGAGAGAGCTCTCAGACAACTATCTCAGACAACTATTTCAGTTTCTTCATTGCACAGTTTACAAGGCAGTGACTCCCTGCTCTTGTGCAAGAAAAATGCGGAACGTCCTTTGAAAATCCCACACACCTATACCTGGAATTTTTTTGCAACTCTCTTGCAACAAAATTGTTGACAGCTTGGCATGCTGCGGGCGGCACGGCCTGGGAGTGGGTCGTGGGAAGGCAGGAATGTAGGCTGTCAGAGCAGAGCTGGAGGAAATTGGCGCTTTACGTCGAGTGGGTTTCCTGTATCATGGCGTTCTGCTCCTTTGAGCTGGTGATCTCATACCAAAAGTCTTTGGACTTTTGCTAAATGATTTATGCTGTTTTCATACATGCGGTTTAGGATTTAAGCATGAAGGATTTAAGAGATCCACATTGCTTAAGGGAATAGCAGTCAGAGCATGCACTGACACAAAGATCTGAACTTGCAAGCTTCTGGCTGCATGAGGTTCTGTTACTCATATAACTATAGTAATCTTTCAGCTTTTTATGGTTCTAACATCTACCTGTTGACTTTAGCAAGGACAAGCAGGGGTTAGTAGAGCTGAAACCCATAATCTGTTGTGATGTTTCAGAAGTCTGCTATTTTCAAGTGCAATAGGTGAAACGTGCAATATCTTGAAACTTTGAGGAATGACTGCTTTATCGTGCTGGTCTGTTTGTTTATTTGTTGGATTTATTTTGTTTTATTGTTACTAATTTGTCTATTGTTTCGATGTTGTGACGCAGGAGAGGATGCACCTTTAAATTTCGTTGCTGTGGAAACAACAATGACAATAAAGTAGTAAAGAATCTGAATCTGAAGAGACCATGACGACTGTATGATCACAATTAGCAAACAGAGAAGTGCCCCCAACAGGAAGCACTCTGTTGGACACCGTGTTCTTATTTGGAACAGACCAGCCCTGAAGCTATTTGCAAGAGCAGGTATGTAGCCGAGAGTGTTAAATGCTTCTTTAGTATGACTCAGTTTCAGTGTGAGTGGGAAAAAAAAACTAATTCTCAATTTTCAACATGTTTATCATAAAAAATTAAAGGACAACTTAATAGAAAACAAAAATTTCAATTACTCTAACAAACTCCAGTTGGGCACACATTTAATATACAGGGAAACATTTATATAATATACCCAGGAAACATTTAAACAGATAGAATTTAGCTGCGTCAATTGGCTAGCTTAAGTTATTTTACTGTGTGACTGACGTGCCTGATTATAATCCACCTCAGGGAGATGTTTTCCCTACCAATGTTGTTCCCAGATGTTGTTATTATCATCAGGCTCAGCTGTGTGTTTCTCTGCTCCAACACAACTGCAAGTAACTCAAATGGTACAGAATAGAATCCTGTGCTTTTCTTTCACTATGGAGTTGGAAATATTGAAATCTTAGGGTAAGAAGAAGAAAACCTGCTTCATGTTGCTTTGACAGAAATATTACAGAAGAATATTAATGAATGAAAATGAATCAATTATCTACTAATGAAAAAGTAAATGAAATACTACTCTACTGCTACTAAGGTTCACTGGTGCCTCACAACCATGCATTTCATTGCGGCTCCTCAAACTGGGATCGGCACTAGTGACACACGCAGCTGGGTTTCCCACACCAAAGGCAGTAACACTTATGACATCATAAGTCCAAGAGCAAAGCATTTCTGTAGTGAACATTGCTATCCATGCATAACGTATTTACTTTTCACATAACTATGTATATGTATATCACTGGTTTTTATTACACTGATGCAGGGTACCTATAACACTCAAGAAAAGAGGGAAATGAACTTGCAGTCTCCCATTCTAAACTCCACCCAAAAGAATTCATGAACCATTACTCCCCCTAATCTCTTTATATTCGTCAGAAAACTCTTAGCACATGTCAGGTTTTGTCTTGCTCTCACCCTAGGCCTCTTTGAATGCAGAGTTACCTCCTCAGGATAGCATCCAGTTTTGGTCATCGCTAGTCACCTTTAAGTTATCACTTCTGTGTGTGTTCTGCTTATTCCTCTTAAATCCATGTATTGATTTTTGCCTAGCCTTATACAGGCCATTGCCACAGCAAAGCATATATATACAAAAATCATATCTTTTGTGAGAATCACTGTATATAAAGCCACTCAAACATGAATTCAGTCATCTGAGAATTAACTGTGATTTCAGCATAGGTCAGGAGAAGGAACAGCAGAGTAATTTGTCCAGAGATACTCAGAGATGGAAACTGCAGTGAAAAAGCAGACATCTCACTATGGGTCTTTTCCTCTGGGCAAACACTGGCAAAAATACCATAATCAATTGATTCATGGATACCAACATGTTATTTAAAAGGGAATCTTGTCTTATTGGCACTAAACTGATCATCCAAACGTTGCAGTGCAGTGGCATGCATGAGGTGACAGGTCGCTCACCATTGAAACCCAATACAACCAAGAAAAACTTCTCTTCCTTATGGTTACAAATGGCACGTCGATTTGTCCGAGACTGCAACATGACTGTATGGATGTTTGATTCCTGGAAAATACATTTTGTAACAAAATGTTGCAGCCTTATCAAGAAAAATTTGTTGAGGATATGGCAGAAAAAATCTGGAATTATCCATCCTGCCACAGAATCGGAGCAATCAAGCTGACTATGATTTTCTAGTCTGCAGCACTCTGGAATTGTACAATTAATGAAAGCACATGACAAAGGCTAGCTTAGCCAGTTGGGATTATACCTATGATTTTCATACTGCAAAAAAAATGCATATAAACACCAAAGTATGTATTGGGGCAGCATATATAGTGCTGGTTATGGAGACATCCTGGAGTTATGGATGGGCTCAGTTTGCTAATTCTGAGGCCTTGAAATATGCGTGTGTGCAAGTACACATAATTACCTGTGCTAATGTTTATAAAATGCATCCAAAGTAGGTAGGAGTGCCTTCTGAATAAACAGGGCATGTCATGTTTTTATTAGTGCTCCATAGTTCACACCAAACATTTTTTTCATTTTTCAAATACTGGTGAAGTTTCGATCAACTGAAATGCTCATTCAGCTTTATGACTATCTCCCAAAAATTGCATGAGCCCATTTTTACCTGCTGTTTCCCCTTTGATTTTGTAAATAATTACCATCAAACCTCTATTGACATAACAGGCTGTTGGGAACCTTTGAAGGCCGACCAAAAATGTTCCTGGACACACCCTTGTGCAGAATATTGTGATATTTTCTTGGAGCTTTAAATTAATGTGTGTAAACATGCCTATTCTGGCACGCGGCCAGACAAGAGTAGTTAACAAATTCCAGAAGGACAATGTTGCCACAAGTCTCCACCCAACCACCCTTGGTGACTGCTACTGTTGACACTTCAACACTTTTCTGGTGGAAATCATGTAGAGGAAGATGCCTGCATCCGGTCAGTTTATTACCCCCAGAGTTGCAATTCTTTGTACTGGATGAGACTGGACTGATAGACTTATCCTACAGGTAACCCAGTGAACCTAACGAACACATCTAAATCCTCAAGGTATAATGAATAATGACTTGCATGTCACATCTCTTTAACTTTATTATATTCTGAAGAAATTCTTGTCAACTGCAGGCTATAATTAGATTAATAAGTATCATTAATTGTTCAGAATACTGGTTGTTTCCTTAATTACAAGTTTAGTAAGCATTTTAAATTATGTAATGTTTAGGGTTGGTTGCCATTTTGAGGATCATTTGATTTATACCCCAAAGCTGTATTAGTTACATTATATAGAAGGAATGTCAAAAATGAATGAAAAAGGAATTTGGTTCAGTAGTCGACTCCAACTGTCATTCAATCTTTGTACTTCAGAAAGCAGTGCATTTTGACAGACTGCCAATGTGTTCTCAAAAGTGGTGTTTGGGGCAGCCTTGAAAGGTTTAATTCATACTTTCTACTGACATCCTCCAGAAAGACAGCGCTGTCTTTCTGCCTGCCAGCATACGTACTTGACTGGAAAGCCAAACAGATGAGGTTTGCCATACTTTGCATTCTCACATCAAATGTGTTCTTTTAAAAGGAAAGCCATGTAACATCATTTGCATTGACTTTCCAGGACAGTAAGTGAGCACAAACCAGTCCATTGAAATCTTAAGCTGGGTTAATGTTGCGTGCAAGACGTTTCTGAAAATAGTATAAAAACTGCTCAAAAAAACCTATAAACATGTTATCAAAATTATGAGCTTTTCCCTTGTTTTTGCAAAAATGTTCAGGAGTTTCGGTCAATGTGAACATTACCTGAGAAACATACAGACACAAACCTTAAACAGGTAATGCCACATGCCAAATGTACTTTTGGAGAGCACAAATTCACAAGTTAAGTCATCCCCTGTGACGTGTCCCCTAAGGCTAAATATGGAAACAGAGAAACTAGATACTTATATACATACAGTACATGAATACACACACTTGCATCACACATCATAACCTTCCCATATCTAGGAACTCTGTGTGCTCAGTAATTACGCGAGATCATTCAGTTCTCGCCCTTCCCTTATTTCTGCTTCAGATCTGTCCATTGTGGTTTCCCGTCTGGATATTTTCAATACAAAAGAACAATTGGTACAATATGCATTAACATGTTTGCATTTGGGACTCACCTTTCCTAAGTATGGCTTTTAATTGCTGTGCTCAGAGAATTGAAACATGAATATATTGAAAACAAAGCTTTAAATATGGGTTAGCAATTTAGTTACACTTTCTAAACAGTTTTTTAACGTGCAATACAGCCTGGAGAAGATGATTTTTGATCCATATATCCATATCTTCTAACTTCCTTTTCTGGTCAGGGTCATGGAAGAGACAAATGCTGATACCTGAAGATGCACACAATGTTCACTTTATTAGGTACACTTACTGTAGCTAGTAGCCTACTGCATAGGGTACTTCAAGGGTAGATGAGTAATGCATTTTATTCTACAGCATAACAATGATCTTAAACATGCTAAAATAGTGTACCAAATAAAACATTTGGAGGAAGAAATACTATATTTTGGGGTGAGTCTACCCCAACAAAAGTGACCTGAATGAGGCTGTGCTTACAAGACTGCCCACAGCACTGGACCAGCAGAAGCAGGTGTGTAAAATTTATATTTTGCATATATACAGTCATATGGTAATGAAGGCTGGTACCCTAGGACACATTGGAAGGGTAAAAACTATAGAGAGGTGTGCATTGCACAAGTTTGGGTATACTCTGCCCCAGCAATCGGCCTGATTGGTTGTGCAGTACTGCCAGAACTATGGGTAAATCTCTTGATTCGATTTGTCTGTTGGACTGGGGCTGGTATCCCAACATCAGGCTCACACTCACGTCCAACTAACTGTAGAACTCTCACCACACTGTCCTGAAAGTATTGGTAGCTGGATGTGATCACTTCCCTAGGGACTCTATAGACATACAGTACTTTAAGGAAGTGGGGGCTCCAACATACTAGTTCCCCTTTACTCCATAAATAAATTGCATCATGCACATACAGCTAGGGGTGTCCTAACACAACAGAATCTCAAGGTGAGTTAATCACTAAGAATTGCATGTACTATTTATGCAAGACACGTACCTGCAGAGTGACAGTCACGGTGTGTTGTGAAATGAGACCTGATCTCATGGGTTTTCCGCCAAGCACAAATCAAAGGGGAGGCCTGATCTGATTAAGGGGAATCTCTAACTTCTTAACTGAACATCAGTGAAATTACCAGCAGCATTGGAGTTAACAAGGGAATAAAGGGAGAGTTGAAACAGTGTTAAAGGAAACCCCTGATGAGTAGAATTAACTGCTTCTGAGGCACACTTAACAGGGCAGAGGCTCTGAACATGGTCAGAGAACTGGGAGTCAGAAGACAGAACAGGGTTCTTCTAGTGTCGAAGGGCTGTTGTCCAATCTAAGACTCTTCTAGTTAGCAGCAATATAACAAAAAGGGTCTTGCTGGTGTTGGTGTTAAACTTCTCAGGGTTATTCTCCATGTGCAGAAGACAATGGCTCCAGGAATCTCTTGCACTTTTCAGGATTCCCATCATACTGTTCTGGCAATGCAATGGTGGTGTAGGAATTTGCTGCACCAGTGATGGTATAGATGAGTATTTGTGAACCCAGTCCTCGGGGACCCCCAGACAGTCCACATGTTTGCTGCTCCCAGCCAATCAGGACACAGCTGTACTAGCGATTCAGTGTGGACTGTCTGGGGGTCCCTGGGGCCTGGGCTGAGGAATGCTGGTATAAATGATGTAACCGGTGGGTGCCTGTGTGGTGTTGATGGAGGAGCTGAAACTAACCTTGGCAAATGGGGCAGAACATCTCACTCAAGGTTTCTTCTTGGTAGGTTGAGACAGTGTGAAGCTCTGCTGAATCTACCTCAAGAGGTAGAAGTATTCTGTTATCTCTCATTTAGAGGTCTAGTTCCAGAGTGACCCATGGTGATTTATTTTGCCAATAACAAAGACAGAATCCAAGCTCAGAGTCATTAAATAGTCAAGACCTTAGCAAACTGGAGTGGAAATATAGCAGACTCAGAATCCAAAAGTCAAACAACAAGGCAATAGGTCTGAAAACACAGGTAACACTAGCAGGGAAACTCACACTATGATCACTTAGACCAGTAACAAACTTGCAATACCTTGCAAGTAACTACCTGATGCCAGTGGTATTTAAATGGTTGTGGGAGGTAAACATGGTACCCCCAGGTAAACATGGTACCCCCATCAGTGAAATTACAACAGTTTGGGGAGGATGATCAGTAGCCGGTTGTGTTGATGTAAAAGAGATAAACATAGACCAGAGAACATCCAATAAAAGCAAAAATGGATGTATGGATTTTCAACCAGGTTTGCACCAAACTAACCTTACAAATCAACATCCAAAAATTTTTTTAAACTGAAACTATATCTTCCATCTGGACACTCCCACCAATTATTAATCTGAATGGCATTCATGGTTAGAATCTCTTGGACTTTTTGATGCAATGCATGCACAGTTGATTTGCCAAAAGGCACACCCAGACATAGCTAGGACACTTCTAATCAAGGGTACGGGTGGAAGAGAAGTTAGCATCACTGACATGGAAAACTGAATTCTTTATCTGAAGACCCCGCTGTGACACACACTCTCCACTCCCCTTGTTGCCAGAGAACAGCGGTTTATTATCTGAAAATCAATACAAATAAAAAATAGTTAATGGGCCCTGACAGAACAATGCATCCCCGATAACTCATCTGATACTGGTGACACTGGTCAGCCTGCTAAGTAAACACGACTCCAAATTAGTTTGGGTGTGGCCATGCAGAAGGCGATGCTTTTCCTGAGGTTTTAACCATCTTTATTACACATGAAAGAAGGTAAAATCAGCAGACCAGGTTAAACTCATCTGCTGAGCTCCCAGGTTTCCTGAAGGCCCTTTAAAATGGTCTCGTCCGTTGTCCTTTCATTGATCTGGCACAGATGGACATTATTAGTGGCAGTGGGGAGATGACAAGAGTCATGATTCAGAAATTTCCGGCAGGCTGAAAGTCAGTGAGGTTGATGGGCGGGAAGGCACTCTGGGAACGAACAGCTTCTTGAGTTTGTGTTATAGAGACATCCGAGAGCATGACACGTCTGGGTCCCCAAATGACTCCTGCAAAAGAAAAACAGGCTGCAGAGTCATTTGCAATGCCAAAGCATCACCCTACATCATTAATTATGCAGTACGCAATATGCATTCCTCAGCCCTGAAGGCTTTTATCGTCGATGAAAATTTCATTCGTCCTTCTTTGTAGGAGCGCAAGAGGAGGTGAACTCGTTATTATATGGAAGGTAAAACAATTTAACTGCTAACATGACACATGCATTCTGGTGAGTGGAATTCTTTGTCATTCATTACAGTTCTTTATTCAGATGAACAATATTCATAGGAGCCTTATTTTGAGAGGTTACCATAACCAGGGTTCACTCTGCTATCTGGCCATGATTTACAGCAGCAGAGGGAGGTTATAAACATTATGGATCCGTAAAAACATTTCAATTACAGTACCTTTGGTGGGCTTTCGGAGAAACATAAAACCAAATGTTTTTATTTTCACCCAGGAGGTGCGTACAGCATTCACTGGAAGGCAGTCTCAGGGGTCTTGCCCTTATCTGTATCATTTTTGCAAAGAAAATCAAATAAACATTCAGAATTTATGCTACACAGTGAGAAAATGTGCAGTTTCTGATTACTTACAAGGAAGAGTATAAGTTGTTATTGAGCAATATTCATGGGTTTATAACAATGTAGTGCACTGATTTTTGAAAGATATAAAATTGTTCTTTACTAGCCATCTGAGATGAAGGGGATGATGAGAATTTCATTCTCTGGGGACCTCAAGCACTGAGCAAGAAACATTATTTTCTATAACTATATGCTTGTGCGTATTTGTGTACATGTCACAAAAACAATACAAAAAATAAAAAAAATAAAAATTATTACCCAAGTCCAGAGCATTGTCCCTGCCATGTTTTCAGCCTGCCTATCCTTTCCTGTCAGCTGGCATGCCTCCAAGTACTCAGTGCTAACATGACTTTGGGCCACTGACCGTGAGGTACTGACTGTGAAGACAATGGAAATGAATGACAGAGTCAAGGAAATAAATGACATATTGAAGTGAGTGATAATCAGGATCCAAGACACAGAGCCGAACCAGAAAGCAGCGAAAAAACCAAGTCAAGAATGGAAACCATGTAACAGATGTGAGTCACAGAGCCAGACCATAGAACAGACACAGAATCGTAAAGTCAGAAAGGCAAACTAAAAAATAGAACGTCAAGACCGAGTGGGTAGGACCAGACGTCAAGATTGAGCAGCAAGACGTTGAAGAGTCAGAGCATAAACACACTGCGTCCATGTATGGGTGATAAAGCACAGAAGTCATCTGGTGATGGGCGTGGCCAGAAGGATCGAGCGGGTAACTAGGAACTAGGAAACCAGATGTGACAGTATGGTTGTTAATTCTATACCATTTATGTGTGTTTGCATTTTTTTCCTCTTGTATTTTTTTTGCCCATAAGTTACAATTTATTTATGAATAAAACCTCAAACAAACGACATATTAAACATGTTGTAATAAATTATAAAAAAGAGCCATGCCAGGAAATGTCACTTGGATTGATTCTGCATTATGTCTTCTGTATATAATTTTCTTTCATATTCTCTTTATTACTATTGGTGCAGTACTGGTTATATAAATTTGTTGTTGCTTAAGAGTTAATATCCATCCATTTTTTTCCAGAATCGAGTCATGGCGAACCTGGAGCTCATGCTAGGAAACGCTCTGGACATCACAGGGAAATGTACACACACACTGTGTCCAGACAGTGGGAGGACACCGCAGTACCTGGAGGAATCCCATGTAAGTATTCAAATTTAAGATGCACAAGGGCAGGACCACAGCCCTGGAAGTAAGAGGACATGGTGCTTCCTGGCCAGCAACCTCTTCTGTGTTAATAATTCAAAATTGTATCACTTGATTTTGGAATAATGTCTGTTCTAACCTGTCAACAGAAAAAATACTCTGCTGGACATGCAAAATTATTTGGAAATGCTACTGAGCAGTTGCTCCTGCTAACAAATATCAGCATAAAGAGTTACGTAAACATTGTTCCAATCTCAAGCTGCAAAATATTCCCGGCACCCAGCGGATATTCTATTATTTCCAAATGTTGTGTAAGCGGACACGCGGGGAACAATCGGCTGCGAGAACAGGAACAGTAAGAGGAGATTGACACTTTGGTTTCCAGCTCACATCCTGTGACTGGTAAGGAAACAGGGTCACTAAGTGACGTCACCACTGATGTTTTTCTCTAAATTCATCTACGTTTTTATATTTTAAGTAGTTTCTGTATTCAGTGATTTTCCAATATACCAAGTGACTTGCAGAGCAATAGGGACAACCAAGTCAGATAAATCACAGGCCCCGTTTCTATGGATGAGAAACAGTGAATGAGAGAATGTAACTGGTTCCAGGTTCCAGATATTTCCATCCTCAAACCAGTTTGAGTAGGAGTATGAGGAGAAGACAAAATATCCTTATTTAAAAAAATATATTAGAAAAACCCATTTAGACGTTATGAGTTGCAGCCACCCTACAAGTGGTATATTAATATTCTTCAGAAACCTCATACAGAATGTAAACTACAGCAACAGAAGATATGGAAGGTCAGTCATATATTCACATCTTCAGTGGTGTGAGATGCAAAAAATGTGTCTGCATACTTTGTAGTTTTGAGATAGTACAGACTGTCCCTGACTTACGATTAATGTACTGTGCCAACTGACAGGTCGTGCACTGACATGGGCATATGTTGTGATAAGGTAATCGAGTTTTGATAATGAAAACAATGATGACACTTTGTGGATCCTTGTGGGAAAATGTGCTTTTTGTCCACTCCATCTTGTGCCCCGTGATACACATGTAGGTGAGAGTAAGCTTGACAGCGAAGGGCAGCCAGGGAACTGAGAACTAAGGTTCTTGCTGAAGGGCCCACAGACACAGAACAATTCTGTTGGGGCTGGGTTGGAACCGGTGACCTTCTGGGCACAGACACAGAGGCTTAGCCTGCTGAACCACATGCTGCCTCCCAGGCATGAAAATTAAACTGGGAGATGTGTGTCAGGCTGGGATGGTCACACCGCCATCCGCTACAGTATTTTCCCACAGCAACTGTCGTATGGTGCGTGGGTCAAAATTAATTTTTACAAATATTTACTTAATTTCACATAGGTTGTAAGTTGAGGACAGTCTGTACGGTTATAGCAGTTGTAGCTATGGATATAAGTTTCATTTTGTATTAAAGGAGATATTCACTGAACATAAGGGTGAAGGCCACAATGTGCACCATTCTGTGGATGGAAACATTTGTGTGCAGTGCCTATTTCTGGGTGTTGCAGCTGGGTCATCAAGCTGCATTACACAAGTAGGATCAATCAGCTACAGTTTACATTAGATGTGAATGAATTTGCTTGAATAATATGCTGTAATGTCCCGTACGATTTAATTTACACAAACACCAATACAGCATGGAGTATCTCATTTCTCAAGTGCAGTCCTCTCTCCTCCACCCTTGTGGTCTGGTCTTAAATTTGAGTAGCAAATTTAGGATGCTACTATTGGCTTGCTACTTACAGTGTGTCATTGTATCTGTCAGTCCAAAATCATGAAATGGTTTGACAAAGTAACAATTCCTTTATTAAAGATTAAAAAGAACTTGTCACTCATGTTGTCAGTATTTGATAACAATGTCCTGATCAAGCACTGCTGTGATGCCTAAAAAATATTAGGTTACGCGTAGCCGAGGGCCAGATCAAACTGGAAATAGTGCACCAGCCAAACACAGAGATTGATCCACATCACAAAATTTGCATTACATAACATCTTACATCATCAGTCTGCTCTGTGTCCTCAAAATGTTTAACATCGCTAAACTGACACTGGCATTGGTGAAACACCTTGCTTAGGGACACAGCTCTGCCAGCTGGATTCAAATAATAGTGAAATAATTGTGAAATAATTGTGAAAGTATCACAATAATCACAGTATTATACAAGGCTAACCATGCAATTAAATATTTGGAATTCATATTATTTGCTGTATGATGCCATTCTTGTCAAGTAAATGTGTCATATGTCAACAAAATAAAATAAATGACAACACCCTATTTAATAAATGAACATATATTTCATAGTCAGGCTAGGCCACTAAGAAGAGTAAACAACATTATGAATGCTATGAAAATTGCACAGAAGTATACAATCTGGGAATAGAATAATATGCAATGTATATACATTACAATACTTAACCAATTCTTAATCATAATGCCACATGACCTTCAATAATACATTCACATGGTAACATAGTTATAGACATGGAGAGAACAAAGTCCAGTTTGTGGACAGGTAATGTGACTTTGGAAGCCACTGTTATTGACAGTAAAATACAGTGAATTTCAGATGATTGGTTATTGGCTACATTTAATTTGATTTTCTGTTTCAGTGCTTTTATTTTGTCTTTAAAATGTAATGTCAAGACTGGAGGCAGGTGGCAGTAATTTGACATTGAGACAAAACATTTGTCAAAACCCCGAACAGCATTTATCATGGTGCTCATCAAAGTCTGCAAAGTAACACCTGCGATTGGCTCATTTCACTTTGCCCCAGGCACTAACCTGTGATTCATTGTTTAATTTAAAGGAGAACCCTGTTCTCATCCCAGCTGTGCTATCCTCACTGTTACAGGTCTAGTCCCGAGGTGAAATTGTCAGATGAAAAAGTACATACTCAGTGTCTATGGGATTGCATTCAAGTTGCTGTTTCAAGCTGAATGTGAGTTTGGGAGCACTTGTTTAATGGATAACAAAATGCTATTGTAAGCATTAAACCTCTTCTAAGTACTGGAGCGGAACAGCAACATTCTCACTTCATCTGACTTCACCGCACACCATAAATTGCCCAACCTCCAAACTTCCCAAGTCTCACGTGTTAGGGTATAAAATGCATTTGATTTCACTATCTCTATCGCTCTCATTTTCTTTAGGCTAAAGGAAACAGGAAAGATTAAACAAACACTGCATGTCGCAACACACAGAAAGCAAATCAGTGCTGGGGCAAAGAGCTGGGAACCAAACCCTGGCTTGTCTAGACTTGTTTGAAAATTAGTGAACTAGTGTCTTGTAAAATGAAACTCTGGCATTTATAGAGCTATGGCTTCAGGAGTTTGTTAGCTGAAAGCTGGCTCTTTCAGTATGTGGTGTATAAATTACATAAATAAATTTGATCACCTGAAAAACCTTGTAGTTTATACAATTGTTCTTTGTTCACATAATGTATATTTCAGTAAGCTCAGCCATCAAAGTTTGCTATATACAGCAAATTCATGTGTACATAATACAACTGAATTCTTACTTGTGTGCTCCATTTGCTATTCAATAAAGCATATTCATATATAATCTGGAATAAAGTGTTAATTCAATTCAGTTTATTTTTATATAGCGCCTTTCACAGCAGAGTCACCCCAAGGTGCTTTACATGGGTGTGTTGTGATACATTACACCATCATTTAGAGAGAGTAATACAAAGACAGGCAAAAGGAAAGAGAAAGAAATTAAATAAAGAAAGCCAGATTACAACAGAGGAGAGGAACCAAAAACTCCCAAACAAGGAGAAAAACACCTCTGGGGATCCAAGGTCAACAAAGAGTGGACTTGCTTGCTAAAAGCAAGGTGTAAGTCATGATCTAGGTCAAAGCCAAAGTCCATCAATGAGTCTGTTCTCCACACTAGCCTGTGTAGAATGGCAGATTGAAGGCAAAAAATATGTGTTAAACAGTGGATTGTACTAGACTGTACCAGTATTAAGGGTATAACTACATTTGTTGAGAAGCCTTGACCGCCTATGGGCAAAATCTGCCCATGAAACTTCAGGTCCAAATGCTTATTGTGCTTTACCATCTTCCATGGGGGAGGACAGACAGAAGTGAATATCCAAGATACTGGCATCCTTCATGAAATTGTCTCCCTTTCTAAGGCAGCATATAACAATAATCAATAATAATCAGAAGAGGACTTGTCAGAATAACATCCAAGAGCTTCACATAACATTACAAAAGCAGCTAGAGAAGTGTTTAAAATGCAGGGGTCAGCGTTTAGTCATCGAGGTTTATTGGACTTAAATAAAATAGATTTACTTTTACTTTATTTGGCAGATGTGTTTGTCCAAGTGACGCACAAGTGAGGCCCATTAATAGCGGGAAGTTGACATTAAAGCGTCTAATTGCTAACATCAACCGTGCAACTAACACAAACACGGAGATCCCTATAACAGAAACCCACAGAGAATTTGAGAGATGCATTGAAATATTGAAAGCTAAACTGATTCACAGGTTTTTGTGCAAACTGTTTTCACATTTCAGTTTATAAATTAATCCTTTAAATATATTCCCATACTCAAAAGGTTTCCTGAACATAAACTGACTCAGAGATTGCCTGTTGGTAGCTCTCTATTCCTTGGTCTCTAGTCCAAACTCAGATCCCAATCTGCTTTATTATCCCTGTCAATTATCATTCTTAAAGGACCACAGTCTGTCACTCACAGTTATTGCCTTCTCTTTGTGCAGCACCTGTGAGATCGCTCAGCTCACCGGTCTACACCCTTCACATCACTCTCTCTCTCTGTAAATAGAGTGAAATAGAACTGGAATGGAATAGAAATGGTGAAAATGAGATAAGTAAACGTTCAAGGCCCATAAAAGTTAGAAAGACTTGGTGAAGATGTAAATTACTAATCAGTATGAAGGCCAGGAAATTCCCCATTTTAATCCAGATCTGAAATGAAAGCTGTAGTACTTCTTTCATCCGTTTATATCTTAGAGAGAATACCGGAATATCATTTGAGCAGGAAGAGATGGCGCTGGAAAGCAAAATGATGACTCTCAGGTTTCAGTCTAGATTGTATCACAGATGTGCTGAACCATGTTCATTGTGCGCATTAAAATCTGTGGAAGTGTCTGTGAATGTCCCTTTGTGTGAGACACCAAGTGTTTTACTGGGCGTATGGCAGATAAGGCTGCGTGGTATTTGTAGCCACGTGAGACTAAGGTATGATGTAATTTGCTGGTAATCTTGTGGTACGAAGGTACAGGTTACTCTGGACTCAACTAAAAAAATGTCTCCAGGGGAAAAAAAATGAGGTGAGGCTTGTTTTGTGCTCCTTTGTGAAATGCTGCCACCGGACTGTGTGCTTCGGCCTTTATGACTTCAGGGACACTGTGACCGGCGGTGTGTTTGCAGTCATTTTGAACATCGGACAGCAAATCATTGCACTTCTTTAAGCTACTCATTTATCAGTGATTAGCCAATTAGCTGATTAATTAGAGATCTATGCTGGCGAGAAGAAAAAAGAAGGCAGAATGGCAGAAATGAAACCCAACTTTGCTCTGCATGCATGAAACAGTACCTCTGACATGATGAGAAAAAAATACATTAACGCTATATTCAGACCAAAGCATAAGGCAAAAGGTATGTGTTTGGCTGCATGCATCTTTAATTTTGTTTTGTCGGGGCAGTTAGAGGCCAAGGTGATGCCTTTCTATTTTGTTGCTGTCTCCCATCACAAGTTGACCAGTGGTTACAGAATGGGACCAGTACCAATACATCTTCACCCAACACCATACTTCACTGGGCAAGTCTATAATGACAAGGTCTTTGGACATTTCCATTACAGAAAGCTGGTCCACATACTCTATATAGCAGGCCTGGAAAATGAAGGATGTGTCAAAACTTCCAGACCCTTAAAGCATTCTATTTTAAAGCACATATTTTGAGAGACTACCATCTGTTGCTAAGTAAATTTCATAGTATGTGTGTTTTGTTTCTTATATTATGACACAGGAATAAGACAAGCTTCCATAGCTTTCAGAGCCATGCCAGATTAATATGACAAACTCTGCAACAAATGCTGCTTTGCTTTGGGCCTGATGCTTGGTACGTATCAGGGACTTTGCTTCTCCTTTCGACAGTTTGACTCATGCTTAGACTCATTCATGGTTTTAGCCCCAAGGTGTAGACAAGCCCCCCTGCTGTACTTAAGAGGGATCTGAAGGCTTTCAGATTTATTGGATTGGCATGACTTCATGTTTCCCTCGCTGACGGGTGACAGCAGTCACAGGGAGATCTCTCACTCTGGTTCCTTCAGTCCTGCTTTCTCCTTGCTTGCGTCAATCATACTCCTTGCCAGCCCCTGACTGGAAATAAAAACAGAAAAAAATTTCTGTTTACGGAATTACAGTTTATGTTACCTAGTTTTGCAAACCACAAAAACAACAATGCTTCTTATGGGGAAGCAGCTTACGCATGACTCTTGTCTGAATCAACAAGTGCTTTCAAGAGATTTAAGGTTCAGCCATCGGGGGCCCGCTCTTGTTTTTTTCATCTCGACCAGATTCGATGAGCATTTGCGGAGCATCTGTTCCGTGATCACTGAGGACGTGACGTGAGCTCAGAACCCACTCACTCCAAAAGAATGCTTTCCCCTGTGCCTTATAGGGCATCACAAGAACAGAAAAATACATAGAAATCTGGCATAGACTATAAAAGTCATACAAAGTCAGTGTCCTGACACTGCTTATCACATGACACATGACAAGTATGACTCATTCTTGCCTAATAAATCTTAATCCAAGCTTAACAGGCAGGATAGTGTCTGTGTCCTCTAAATATGTCAGACTTCGGGATTCTTATTAGGAAAAACACCATAGTTGACGACTTGGAGCTAATATGGATGTTTTTTACTGATTAATGTTAGGGTGACCTCCTGGACGGATGTTGGTTGTCTTGAGGCAGTTCTTTCTGACATAAACATATCTGCAGCTGGACCCACAAACACAGACAACAGCCATATGTCAGTCAGGAGGCCTCATTTATTGTATTGACATTGTTTTAGCTGTAATGGGTGATAAATGGCACAGAAATTTGTCATTGATGTGCCATCATCTGAAGTTTACAGTGTGGTGTTGCCTTCATGTCCAAATACAAACGTAGCGTCTTAAACACGCGTCACGGTTAAAAGGGATCGTGAGAGTGGAAAATAACGGGAAGTTGTTGCTCAGACTCCTCTCCCCCATCAGCCCCCCCATCCCCACCCCCATTGAGCAGCTAACCTATTGAGAGCAGATCTGTTCAGGCAGAAGAGAGTCAGGGGGCATTTAATGTGAAACTTTTTCATGTGAGTTGATGGAAGCCTTTTGTCTCTCTGCCAACTGACTGAGAAGATATTTCTTGCTAAAGGCATTTTTGCAATGTAGGGAGGATTAGTGAATAGATTGGATAATGAGAACTGGAACTAATACAAGCAGGACAGTGTGTTTGTTTCATTTTTGCAAACACAGTCACATTTTGTTTATTTGAGACTTAAATTTTATGGCAGTAAGATCCTTACCTGTGACAAACAGAAAAGGTGCCAGTTCTGACTGATTTGTCATTAGGTGCTTTCACACCGAAGTTCTGGAACTTGATCCCGGTTGTCCCTGGGCTGTCTCAGTCAGGCCACTGAAACTACACCACCACCCCAAGACAATGGAGGATCTATAAGTTGTTTGTTAGTTAATGGGGGGATCGATAGTGATCAAAAGGGGACACAGCCTTTTATTTATATTTTACTTATATGACCCATGACACATTCATGATTCTTATTAAATCTGTGTAGCAGATCTATCTTTTGTTTTCCACAGAATAAAAAAATGATGTAACATTATCCCACTAATAAGAGCTGGCAAGTTTCAGTGCTGCACCGGCGAATATTAGACAAAAGTATTTTGGTTAACGATCGAATTTTCAGGTGCAGAAGTATGGAGACCTAAGCAAAAAAATGTATTAATTGATGCATTACGTGCAACTGAGGAACTCAAAGAATTCCATCTGCTTAACTTTTGCTCCGCTACATCTCTTTTTCACTTCCTCGTAACTTACAAGTTAGTGCTGGTGCTCGTGGTCACCCAATCAGCAAGCTACCGCTGTAAGTTCAGGAAAAAGAGAAACCCAGTTGTTTGTATTCCAGTGAAACGTACCTAGTCTGGAGTAGGGACTAAAAAGGGTTCTGGAACTGCCGTCGAGGAACTACAGACGGGCAGAGTTCCTGTGGTGTGAACGCGAGTCCCTGGTTCCAGAAAAAGGTTCTGGATTCATAGAAAAGCTCCAGCGGTTTGAAAGCACCTATTGTTACAAAGGCCACCATTCATTTGCTGGTGTAAAGCTATAATCCTACATTCAAACGATATTCATCAGACCAAAGCAATGCGCGCAGGGCAGTTCAGTGGCTCAGTTGAGAGTACTCTGTACTCTGTGTGTTTGCGTGTACTTTGTATGTTCTCCCCCACCTGGCATCCCTGAATTTCCCTTAGTGCGAGTACATGGACTGCACCCGATGCAGGATATCCCCTGGCTGAGTGCCCTGTGCTGCCTCAGATAGGCTCCCTGCCCAAGAAAATCAGCTTGAGGATGGACGGCATGGCTTCCAGCACTTTCTCCCTCCTGGCGTATGAGATGGAGCCAGAGACCAGCACATTTGCATGCAATGTTCTTATTTTCTGTCTAATTAGCTCACACAAACCCAACCGCCGGACCATATTTGGTTAGCGTTGTTTTTTTTTCACAGTGGCTGATGACATTCCTGCTTTCCAGGTGGAGGTGCGTTTTCCAGTCCCAGCATGCCTCAGTGCATATCCACCAGGATACCTGCAAATTCCTGGGCTCCCCCTCCCACAACATACTGTAGCACATGCTTTTGCCACTGACAATCCAGGACTATCGGCTGTGTTCTTACATTAGCAGTGCAGCCTCCGTGTTCCGTCGTTTAATATCAATTAACTTAGCTTTGTGTGGATGCGACTTTCAGTTGTACTTATTTATTCTTGATGAATTTGTGCTGAAATAATTTGTGACTTGGAAAATCCATGATCAACAGCTAGAGTAGTAATTATTAAGTAATTGTAACCAGTTGGGTTCTTGCTGTTGCTAAGTGCAGTTCCCCACATGAATCAATCAGATGATTCCTAAAAATAGTTACTTTGTCAAATACCCAGCCTCAGAATTTGAATAAAATGTACCAGTAATTTTACAATGTAGAAGGAAAAAAATGCCCAGCATTATGTAAGTTATTTATCCTGTAGTACTTCAACAAATTTTGTAGTGTTGGAAATTGTTCTCGACAAAAGCACCCACATAGCAGTGTGAACTCTGAATGATGATTGGTCTAACAATGTATTATGGGATGCTTGTGTTTGCCTGCTGGGGTGACTTTCTAGGAGCCAGCTTCCAGTGACGCGGTGCTTGCTATTACGTAGGTTGATCAAAAGGATCTACTGTGTTTTTGTCGTTATGAGCCAGGAGAAAGGCTCTCGTCTCATTGGTCAACCTCAACTGGAAGAAAAACATCATGTGTCCCCCCGCCCCCCCCGGTTCCCAGGCCCTGTTTACCTACCACTTCAGAGCGACTGGGAGGGTCACTCGTCCGCTTCCTTGTGAACAGGAAGCTTGGAGTGGAGGCTGGGGAACAGTCCAGCTGCCCATTGCATGTCCCATTGTGTCTGTCTTCCTTGATTGCACAGGTGTCCTGGGGCGTGGGATTTAACAATGACACCGTTGTTGACGTGAATTGTGTGTTTGCATAAGTGTGTAAATCTGTGTATATTCAGTAGTGTTTCACAGTTATCACACCACGTGCCATTAGTTCACTTACCTCACAAGTGCACATATCCAGGAGTACATGTGACATCTTAAAGCAGAAAAGGATTTTCTGCACAGATCACCCAACTAAGCACATTCTTGCATTACCACATCAGCTGGTTTGCTGAAGATCTTGCGAAACAAAGAACAAACATAATTTTGTATTAAAAAGAATCAAAGTCTGATAGGAGCTGTTTACAAAAAGCATTTGTAGAAATGCGATAACAACATTGCTGTTTTGTCAATGCATTCTTGTCCATCATGAAAACATGTCTTGTATTCAAAACCTTTATGTAGTCATTCCATTTTGCTTTCATTCCCAGAATAACTGGTATGAATGCTGCACTCAGAAAAGTCATCAGCTTTTTAATACATTCAGTCATTCATTTGTCCATCTACCCTTTATTTGTTTGATTGTTTGCTTATCTGTGCATGTATGTTTGTATGTATTTTTGCAATGTGGTATGTTGTTAACAGACCGTATCATGAATTTTTAAGTACATATAGCTGTGGGTAATATGGAAATGCTGGTTTGAGACTTTGAAACTGTGATGAACCTCCCAAGGTTAATTATCTATTTATAAGGGATGTTCACTCAGAACCTTTGAAAGCTGGTCTTTCTCTCCATTGGAGAGCACAAGTGGAGAGTAGGATGTATCCATTGTCAGAGGAAAAATAAAGTGTCCCGCAGCATCTTGCAGCTCTGATATTGACCAGGGGCCGTGGGTGGAGGCACTCGCAAACTCATCCGATCAACACAATCGCAGCAGCCCACAGCATGGCAGTTGTGACAAGGCTTTCAGTGATTTAATCTGAAGTGCATTTCTTGGGTTGTTTTTTTCTTTGTTTTTAGCATATATGGCAGAATGAAGTTTTCTGCCTTTGAAAGTGCTTGCAGCATTGTTAGCCCTCATTGTTCCCCGTCGTCTCTCCAAACCATCAGTGCCTCCCCTACGCCCACAACTGGTGACGCAGGGCTCTTATTAAATGCTGACATAATTCAGTACTCTTTCCAGGACAGCATTTAGAAATATCTTGGCATATGGACGTCCAACAGCATTTGGACAGTGTGAAACTCCTGTACGTTTATAAACTGAATTTTTTAAATAGATGATCATTGACTCCCTTTATTTACAAAATTAGTGTTACACCAATTAGCAGTGCCCATGACTGCATTATTTTGGTAAGAAGTACATTCATGCAACGTATTTTTCTCCTGACTATCTAAAGCGAGAGGCTACTCCAGTGGGGGAGAACACACGTGGCTGTTGGATACTGTATTTGTAATTAATTTTAACGTTCATGATCATTTTGACTATCTGCATGAAACATTGTTATTTTAAATTGGGCCGTGAGATTAACGTCCCTCCTCCAAAGTCAAACTGTCCTCCATTTATCAGAAAGTAAACAGGAAGCCACTAAAAAAAATCTGCAGTCCTGCCAAGCTGGCTCGCCTTCACTAAAAGTGCTTCGCTAACATCTGAAGTATTAAGTAAATAAGACAGCCTTGGATCCCCAAGGAAGGACACAAAAATGAATGAATGAGGCTGCAGGGACCCACAGATGAAGAACAGGGTGTAAGACTAGGAATTTAACACCCATCCATCTCCCAGCCATATATCCTACAGTAGGTCAAATGTCTGTCCTTCAGTAAAGGAAAAATTAACAAATGAACGAGTCCACTTGTGAATCTTTGCTACATTGATCAGACTAAATCATGTCCTGTGATGCCATCATATAATCATACTGTTTTAGACTATTGTATCATTGCCCAAAGAGAAATTGTGAAAGAAGAAGTATCATTGATACAATGACAGTGATTCAGGTAGGTTTCCATGTGTAAAAATAGATGTGTACTTGAAATAGATCATTGTTAATATGAAACCTCAGCTTCATTGAATTCAAGCTCATGACCTTCTGGCATTAAGTGGAATGTCCCATCCACTGACCAACCAGTGTGAATTGAGTCCAAATCCAAGCCAATGATTTATTGAAAAATAGAGAACAAATGAAAAACAATAATCATTTAAACATGTTAAATTTCTATACCACACTCACATCTGATACCTTAAGAGAACCTTCCACATCTGATGGTTTGGGCAGGATGGAATCATCCTCCTTGTTTGTCTGCAGCCTACACAGTGTGATCTGTGTTCCTTCCTCAACAGCTAAGCTCCAGCTTGGCTTGACATTTTCCCGTTTGTTCATAATGCATAAAGATGCGAATGTGTGACTACCACTCATGCAGGAACTGTGTGACGGCAGCATAGTGAATGCTGAGTATCTTCCTGGTGACTGTGTGGCATCCTTGAAATCCTTAAAGCGCTATTTCGATACCTTAGTTAATAAATGTGCATTTATCCGTGTATGTATTTATTACAATACACTCTAATATCTTCCAAATAAATTATTAGGAACAATTCATTCTTATCTCACATAGCACCGGTCCAAGCATCTCCTAACTGTTTGTTGAGCACAGGATTATGGGAAGCCTTTCCCAGACACCACAGGTCACAGGAACACCTTGCAGGGGACGCCAGTCCATTGCAGGGCACACACATTGCCACTAGGGGTAATTTAAAGATGCCAAAGGACTGCAAACTAACTGGGGGAACATGGGGAGAATTTCCACAAACAGTGTGGAGACTATGGAGGTGGGAGGTGATATTGCTACCCTGAAGTACCACTGCACAGCCCACCCATAATTACCATAAAGTATTGATAATAAGGTGAAGCTCTTGTCGCCCTCTCCCATCAGGCATCTACAAACCAGTTTCATGTGTCCAGGAAAAAAAAAGTTGCCACATTTCACCGCTATGTCACCTTGTTTGCCTGAGGGGGAATTAAGGAGAGAATGCTGCCTCGCTGGAATGATACAGTCATCTGAGCTTCCAAGTGATTGGCAAGCTGACTGGGGAAACTGGGTGATGTATAGAGATTCCAGTGAAGGGTGACCTCTGCTGAGAACAGCCTGCAGCAGGCCTTCAATCCAAGCTTCCTTCCAGCCATGAAGAGAGGATGTAATAGGTGGCAATACACCCTCAGACGGCCTCAGAGCCCCACCAGACCAAGGCCACGTCCTCGTAGAGGGAGTCGTTATTAAGATGCGGGTTATGCTCATTTTTATATATACAAAAATCAATAATAAGGCTTTTGCGTACTTTTCCTCAACAGTATTTAACAAGTGGACCAGTTAAAAATAACGTAGACAGCTTTCAATTATACATATGCTATGGACAGTCCCCAGGAAGGTCAAATATAGTGCTTGCATGTCAGAAATGCCTGAGAAAAAATGTGCTCAAATTACATTCCTGCAAAGGTTGTCATTTATGATTTTGATCTCTAATCAATACGTAATCCTTAGTTGGCATTTCTAATATTTGGAAAGGACTAGACAGTTGAAAGGAATGTTAGAAATGAGTTTCAGAGAATCTAGGCCGCCGTTTCTTATACAGACTGGAAAGTCCCGATAGAAACACTTGCATGTGCATTTAGATTTATGTTTAATTGGATAACAACCTTGTGCTATATGCCAATGGAATATGATATTACATACGCCTGAAAGTAGGGCCAATGGCAGTATATGTTCGACATGCTTTCTGAAATATTTTTAATGATTCAAAGAAAATATTTTCTTAAAAGCACAATAAACTAACATGAAATAAACCCACAGAGGCTTGGTGGCAGGACTGGACAATAGCGAGTATTATCATCTCAATCCTATACATACTCTAAAGAATAATACTACATACGTCGCATATCATATTGGGCAGTTAGTTTACGCAGAGTAAATGACTGCTTTCACTCACAGAGAGAGCTAAGAAATTTGCTATATAAAATTATGCAAAAATGTGCGAATATCTGGAATACCTTTTGAGGCAGGCATATATTGTAAATGACCATTGAAGTCTACAGTAAGCAAAATGTGAAAAAAGGAAAAGGCCAGGCCTATTAGCATCATCTACACGCCTGGCTGCTCGCTCGTGTTTCATATTTACTTGCTGAACCTCAATGCCCCACTGTTCTCCTGAAAGGGGGCTTTTGTCATCTCAGCCACCTACCTCTCCAGCCCGAAACAATGACTGCAGCGTTGGTGTCTGCTCAGGCCGTCAGACGAGTTATTATCCCGAGGAGAAATGGCTGTGCTTTGTGCGGGGGTTTGTTGCCGCAAGCCCAAAGCAGCAGAATGGAATCCAATCCAAGGCACTCGCACTGTCCCATGCAATGTGCAAGAAGCATGACAACGGATCTCCCTGCTTTTCTAAAGGACGTTAACCCAAGAGCAGTTGCATTGAAACCAGTTTCAAGAATACATACTTACTGAATAAAATGATGCTAATGTGAGTGGTAGCCTATAGGTGTAGGCTGTGTGAGACATCAAAAGCTGTCCTCCGCATCCGCCACCTTCACACATAAGCTGCTCGTGGCAGGTTTCAGTGTTTTTAATGACTTTTAAATTTCTGCTTCTTGGATGATGGTTTTCTATGTGCAGAAGGCTTTGGTGACATAAGCAGGTGAGGGGCCTTCACAACACTGATCCAGATTTGGTAGAAAGGCTTGAAAATGTCAGGTGTCGAGAATCTCATTTCCGTGTGCGCTGGAATAACGTAATGTTGTTGTTGCTAAAAAAAAATACCCCTCTAATACAATTATGTTTTACTTTTTTCCTTTGAAGGATCAGAAAAAAATCAGTCCAGCTTTAATAATTCTTCATTTAGATTATTCTGTTTGTGAATGAAATATTTTATTCGAAGAAGATGTTTACAGATTCAATTCTAATGTGAAAAAAATGGGACACCACAGGAGGTGTTGGAGTACTTTCATTATATGCTCCCTGGAGGCAATTTGTATTCCAGATCTCTGTAGATATGGAAAATGGCTCAAAGCACATGAATATAAAAATGTCTAGAAGTGTGCCTGCATTCATTAATCTTGATTAGGTGCATGATGCTCAGTCTCGTCCCTCGGTTGCCACGGCAACCTGGCTGCGTACTCGCATCACGGAGACTAGGTGTTTCATGAGCACATCAAAGGTGCCTCGTCTCCAATCCTCTCGCCAGAGCCTGCGGGGAATGCCCCCGCATCACCAGCCTGAGAGTGGGAGGTGGCGGAAACAAGGCCGCCTTGACCGTCACCTTAAATGTCACCGTGGAGCACGTGACCAGCCACGGCAGACAGCGGAGCCCCCGTGCGGAAGTTCGTAAGGCACAGCGACGTGACAAAGCAGCGTCACGGACGTCATTTACATTGACGCACTTGGACAGGCGGCGGCACTCGGCAGAGTCCTGACGAACGGCCATGAAATCCTGACAGCGTTTCACATCCCTGTGATCAACGAGCAAATGACAGCACTAAAACCACGACTCGCTCCACAGCTGCATTGTCTTTGCTTCTAATTTTGCAAGTGAGCTGCCTTACCATGCTAAGCATACACAGGTCCTCCCAGTAGGGTGTGAACTGCACTCCAACTCACTGGTTTGAAAAGGAACCAGAATCTCAGTACCGGCAGAAATCATCATTGGCATTTGTATGCAAAAGGGATTTATTTCTAGTTTGTTCGGGGCTGCATATCTTCAGTCATGTAATAAAGAGGAAATAATTATCCAAGATTTTCTATTCCACATTGCATGAGACTGGTGTTGTAATATTATTACACTGGTTTACAAAGTTTTTGCTTACGTTATAATTTCTGGCTGTGTTTTATGCACTTTTTAATGGTGATTTAAGAAACCCGCTCAGGATTTTGATCTGGCCAAACATTTTTCAGTGATGTCATTTTTAGGCTACATTTATAGGCTATAATTTAGGAAGAAAGATTTGATGCCTATTTCTGAACATTTTTAGGACTTTACAGAAGTACTTTAAATCTATTTTGCCATAGTTTACTGGCCGTAACATGTTTGGCCATGTTGAGACAGGGTCCTGGTCTTTCTCTGATATGGAAAAACGAGATCAAGGCAAGCGCAGCCCCAGTATGCTGGCTGCATTCTGCTGGACCCTTTAGAGGGATGTTCCTGAGGCCAAGAGCAGCAGAAAATCAGACACTTCTACCTTTAAGATGAGTCACTTCAACCATGCACATATACTAAAAACATGCATGCAGTGTGAAGTTTAATAGTGTGTCACTCAAAATTAATTAATTGCACGTTAAGTAAATTCTGATTAGATATTTGCATTGAGCACAAACAATATTGTAAGATTTATGTATTTTGATTTGTGTAACAAAAAGTAAGTAAAAATTTGTTGACCAGTGTTGTTGTTGTATTTATTATTATTATGATTTATTATTATTATCATCCATTGTTGTTGCTGTTCACTAAAGAGTGTACTGACAGCCAGGGACGGATTACGGACCGGGCCAGCGGGGCCACTGCCCAGGGGCCCTTGGGGTGCAGGGAGCCCAAAACAATTTGCAACGCTTATCAACAATGTATTTTCGTTTGTCTATTTTAGAGGGCCTACATTCTTTGATCCTCTGCCTACAAGGGCCCCTGACCCTATAGGGCCTCTGATGGAAACATGGAGGGAGGGCGTTTGGCTGCCAAGGGCCCTTGAATTGTGGTGGTGGTGCTGCTGGTGGTGGTGGTGGGGGGGGGGGGGGGGGGCACTCGCGAACGTTTTGCCCAGGGGCCCACACAACCCATAATCCGTCCCTGCTGACAGCAGTTTCAGCCATTACAGCAGGTTGCCTTATGATTTTCCACTGGACTCCATGTCACCCATTTAATGCTACTCTATCCATTCTTTTATACTGGCGACCAATCCAATAATGGTCATTGTTATCCGAGCACTGGGGCGGCAGTTCATCCCAGGACACTCATGTACCATCTCACGCTCTGGGTGGTTTACAATCCCCGCTTCACCTGAGCGGGAGTACCCAAACGCCGTGCAAGCACAGCAAAAAAGTGGGCAGGTGTGAAGCATGAACACCACCCGCTGGGCCTCCGTACGCTGCTCTCTCTCTCTCCAGGGAAAATACTACAATTGGAACCTATCCTGTGCTTCGCAGAAATGTGAGATTCCTCCTTTTGTTCTTTTTTTCCACATCGGTTCACCAGCATCGCATTGGGCAGTCTCTCCAGCCAAGCTGCTAAAAATGATTACATTTACATTGAGCAGCTCGTTCGCGTCCTGTAACCACCGGGACATGAACTGAACTGTGAAGTGCACAGCTGGGAACCTTTTTGATTAACTGACCAATAGCATTTAACCACTATAAGAAATCCTTGACAAATAAACCAATGGCGTCACCCTTACTTGACAAACTGACCAATAGCCTTGAAGTGGGTATCACCCTGAATGTCTATTTGATGCATAAATAAGGCAAGTCTTTTTGTTCTTCAGAGCATCCATGCTGTTAAGTAATCAATAATTAGATAAAAGTGTACTTTTTAAAATTACACAGCTAAGAAGAGACTGCAAGACAGCTTAATAACTTCCACATCAGATTGCAGTTACATGAGGAGCAACAAATTCCTTCATTATCTTTGTGACTGTGGAATGACGAGGCTGGCTGCTATTCTGCTATTCTGCAGTCTTGCCTAGTGGCAGCTGCTTTTGGGTCCAAGGCTATAATTTAAAGTCCTGGCAAACGACATGCTTTAGAACTTGTCAGGTCAAAATGTTCACTCCTCTATAAAAAGGCATCCTCAGTGGTACAGACTATGAGAACACATTCAGGCTGAAACAAACCATGTGTCATCTACAGATAATTGAACAATTGTTGGTGAACAATATTATGGATCTGTAGGACTCGAAGTTGTAGAAGTGATCTGTCTGGGTTCTTATTTCTCCAAACTGGCTTTGGAACATCTGGGATTCCCGGGAAAGAAGTTGGAGTCCATTGATTTGCAAAGCAAGGTCTGGACCGACTGGCTCTTTGTGATGCCATCACAACACTCACCAGGAAAAGAGGTTTGAAATTGGATGGAAGGATGGATGGATGGATGAAAAATTATGGTAATAGTGCTAAAGAGCACTATTTTTTTTTTTTTTGCAGTTTTTTTCACTTGGTTGCCTCGTCCTTAGACAAATTCACAAAGCTCTTCAGACCTGCCCCCTCATCCAGTAATTTTATACTTCTGCATTTCAAGCAGAACCCCAGTGCTGCTTCTGATCTTCTGCTGCTGTGCCTGTCACATCTCCATTCAGGATCATCCCATGCATTTACATCAGTTCTTACATCAGCTGGTTTTACGTACCTGTGCCTTGATCAACAGAGAGCGTAACAAGCTCAGCAATATCTGGGGATGGTGGCCAGTCATGCATTTATCACCTGAAGTGTTTCATGTCATCCTTTTCAATGAATTACTCTACAGACTTGGAGAAGAAATACTTGTTCTTGTCACATTGCATCATGCTTCCTGGTCTCCAAAGACATTGTTCACGTTGGTCACTGTGTTTGGTTTGATGGTGAACAAAGAAAGCAGAAAACTGGGCACCGCAAATTGATGAGAAGCTAAAAAAATAAATTACAGTATAAAGTTGAGCTTTTAAAGTTAACATTAGCCTTTCATAAACAGCTTCTTTACTATCAAAAATACTGAGTCAGGCATAGGTTATATTAATAATTTATAAGCAATGGTTTGTACCCTTAAAGGCTATATCAGTGTCATACCCATTTTTTACTCTTCATTAATAAATGATGTTCTGCAGGAATGTTCCATTTAATTTACATAAAGCTACAATTTTAAGCAGTGAGATCAAACGATAAAATAGCCATCAAACTGTGCCACAATGCTGGTACTGAAGCCTGCAGTTTCTTTTGTAAGAAAGGATCCACAAATTCATATCTGTACAGTTAATTAAAAACTAAACGTGTACATAAATACATCAAGGCAATGCAGATTAAAGAAAGTCTTTTTGTCAGGCTTACATTGTAATTGTTTTGCACACATTCAGCCATTTGTCACTTTTTGTTAAATTATGCACAGTAAGCAGCTAAACAAGGCACAAAAACTTTTTGTAATTTTTAAAATTTTCTCTGAAGAGATCTCCCTCTGTCAAAGCAGCAGTTATATATTATTGTTATTATATAATACTGTATATTACAGGCAGAAAGGGGTTTCATCTGGTTCATGAGCGGCTTGAGCTGGAAAAAGGCTTTTTCATTGGGTGTGTGCTGTTTTGCACTTTCACAGGAAGTGATGTGTTCCCCCCCCCCCCCCTGCGCACCATTGTCTCGTATCCCAACTGGCCGAACGCAAAGGGGGAGTTGACCTGGAGTTCCTGTACTGCTACTTTCTCAGCATTGAAAAGTTTCCATGTAACAAAATGCATAAATAAGAATGAGAAGACAAACAAACAAGCAAATCCAACCCCATCCCCCCCCACAAAGGTGACCTCACCAATTGCGAAAAAAAAAAAATTGATAAAAGACCCACACACAAAGAAACCTAATGGAAACCAGTATGCCTTATAGAAAAGTCGGGTCCAGTAAAATGTTGGCTTTTTTCCTCAGCTTTGTTGTTCGGGTTATTTTATACAGCCAAAACTTTCTCTTTCTCACTCGGTGTCATTCTGTTACAGCCGTGTGTCATCCTGACGGTGGCCGATCTGACACAACAGGCTACCAGCAAAGCCTGACAGCTGCACTTTTTCTCAATAATGGCTGGAGGAACCAGGATGTCAAAGGCACAGATTAACAAATCAGAAATATGGGTATGTCTCTGTGTGCATAGACAACTCTACATAGGATTCAGCGGCGGTTACATTGTTTAAGTTGCACTGCTGCCAAGCAGGTCACAGAATGTTTTAGGCTTTTATTGCCATAAAATGATTAACAATAACAATAAACATTAGTAACATTCTGAGGACTCGACATAAGAGCACAGATTGCAAATGGATTTGAGCATAGTGTCTAATTACATCTGCATTCTGCACATCAATAAGATAAAATAAAAAAAAAAACATAAATCTCTGCTCTCCACACAAAGGCTAGCTAGGAAGTATAGCATTAAAATGGGGTACGTCACTTTGTGAGAAAATAACTCAGGAAAAGTGTATGGGCGGTGTTACCTTTTAGCATGTGCAGTGAGAGGAACACAATAATGAGTACTTAGAAGATAGATCGATGACTGAGGCAAATTAGGCAAGTGACTTATTTCCATTTGGTTTCTAGTAATATTAAAAGGATGAGAGAGGCTCTCACATGCACACAGCCGAATGCCAAGCGCCTTTGGCTCAGGTGTTCATGTTTGGCCCGTGGGAACAAGAAGCCAGAGATGCACATACTTTCCGGTTTGGCTTTTGGCCAAATGCTTGCACTTGCTGACAGCCAGAGCTGGGTAGTACTGAGCACAAGGCAACGAAAAAGCTGTTACAGGAAACTGGGGAACAATAGCCACACTTTCCACTAGAGGCTGGGCTACATACCAGAGGATGAAGGGTGCTTCTTATACCCACCCAAAGTCATCCGAGATTTTGATTCAATATCAAATCCTCCTCCCAAAATGCAAACAATTATGTAAATGTAAAGCGGGGCATGGTGCGGGTGGGGAAAGGGAGGTGACAATCCACTTGGAGCTCCAAGACTAAAGGAGTTTATCAAAGAACACAGAATCACACAAACAAAAAAAACAAATGCAGGCCAGGGGGCAGCACTTCCAACTGGCTCTTCCATGGCACATACTGTATCTAACATTCACAATGACTGGCTAAAAGATTGAGCAGAGGCGGGCACTTAAATGTAAAAGGCAACTGGGCTAACGAGGGGCAAGGTGTGGAACATCAGACAATCAACCAATAACAACAGTGCAAGGAGAACAGGCAACAGGCGCAATAACTTATAATGAACACTAATGAACACAAGACCAGGGAAAAACAACAACAACAAACACTGAAAGCAAGAAACAGTAATCACACACTAGGAATTCACTCAGAAAATGTAGGAACATGTGGAACATAATAAAACAAGACACAAGTTTGACAAGGAGAACACAGAACTAATAAACACTAGGAAAAAAAGAAAAATCAACCATTAAGAGAAACAGGTGAACCTCGGACTAGAGGATTCTAGCCTTTGTGCTGCACATTCAACCCACTGAGCCATGCGGCAGTCTGAGGAACTGGAGTAACACACGAGGGCGAAAGACAATGAGATGACAAAGGGGGTGGGCAGCAATGGCTGCTGGCCACGTGGGGAAGAAACAGAAGGACAGGGTCAGATGGGCACAGACCCTGACAGATTTAGCAATAAGGTACCATAACGGGTACCGGGAATTCTAACTTCCAACAAAGAGGTTCTTGTATCTCATCCAGTGCATTAGTCCAAGTAGAAAATGTTTACAGGAAGCCCTTTCAGTATTTATTTCTGTAGAAAACATCAAGAAACATTTAATGGAAAACCAGGCAAACGACCACTCACAGTTAAATCCTGTCCAAATCCTGTCCTTTGCTGTATCAAAACAAGAAATCCAAAGGCTGCAATATTATTCTTAATTATTCATTTGTGAGAGAGGTGTTTTCCTTGGGCGTGCAGGTTATTGGGCTACATGAATATCTAAACAGAAATCGAAATATGATGCCAACAAAGAAAATCATATGTCAATCAAATGGTTTAACCAATTAGATCATAACATGTGCCAGAATTAAATAAATGAATTACTGTCGCAGGTGCGACAAATGTATAGTTGCAACAAATGTATAGCCACGGCAGTGAAAGCCAAAAAATAATCCCATACAATGTCTCAGTGGATGGTTTTCCATGAAAACTGATAGGGCTGACAGCCAGAGCAACAGTCAGAGTGACGTGCCAAACTTCTGAATTTATTTCACACTGGCTTTTAAATCAAATCTCCTTTTGTGCATGAATATGCTTTCATTATGCATGGTAACGCTCAATGTCTATACTGTGTCAGCTGGTATTTCTTCTGGTGAAATTAATCTTACATCTATGGCCAATGAAATATGCACATATTTTTTTACATTTAGATGCCCTCATTTCTGAAAAATAATAGTTCAAAAATCGAAATCTATTGCATCGAACAGTTCTGCTGCTTTTGTCATAAGTGATGTAAAACTGAGGCAAACAGCACATTACAACCATATATGTTGTCAAGGAATCGACTAGATTCCTTTAAGTGCTGCTAGGCTGAGCTTCCAATGAATGCTCAGATAGAAGAGTGCCAATACTGGGGCAAAAGCAACACAACATCATCCAAACAAAGCAAGACCCTAATAAGACTATTCAAGTCAGTAGAAATTGCAACATTAAGAGCATTTGGGGAACATGGAGTGGTGACGGCTAGTAGAGGTATTTCTGGAACAGACGGGCCTTTGCAACAAACAATCAAATCAATAACTATAAATCATTTAGGGTTTTTTTCATATTTTCAGAGAAAAAATTTACTGTTGACTCTAAACAAGTTTGAACATCATCTATGATGATGATGACATCATTTCCCCAGATCCCCAGATCATGGAAATGCAGCAGTTTTGCAGTGAAGTACACTGCCAAATGTTATTACATTGACCATGATTTTAGTGGCAGTGGTTTCATGGAAATCATATGCCCTGCATATTGCTAAGTATCTGAAGAAGGTCACCTGCTAAATATAGAAATTGCCGGCATTCCAGTCACATTTAATACTCTAATCAACTAAGCTGTGTCATCGATGGAGCAAAGCAGCCTGTTGGCCCTGCTGGGTTTGTTAATGTACTCAGCCAACAATAAAGTCGTCACTAACTGGTATAGCCTGCAGCATTTTATGTTCTAATTATTTTTCTATTGATTTTCAAACCAGTGCAATTGCCCAGTACAGAATGCTGTGTAATTCCCTTTGAAAACAAGTTTGCTCTGCAGCGATATTTCAATATTTCTTGCTGTCTGCTATTTTTGCATGTTTAGTAGTTTTTAAGAAATACTGATTTTTTACTGTTGCTTATGGATCTCCCTTTTTCTCTCAGCCTATAGGTGTTCCTTAGAATAATGTCACCTTGTATCCCCAAAAGTCTTTTCTCAATGCCCCACATAGTGGAGTTTTATTGCTTTTTATGTGCCGTAACACAAGAAGCAAATTCATTTTCTAAGGTTCTACTCAATAAAAAAAGAATGAAAACAGGCTGGGTGGGCTGATTGCGGTGCTGAGATATTATTATGTAATTCTTATTGTTCTGATAAGATCTGAAATCACAGCCTTTACTTGCATTTGCATAAAAATGGGAGGGCAAAAATTAGTTTCCAGTGAAAAAGTGTATTTAAACACAGATGCATATCTTTCTCTTAAATACATCAACCATTAAAGTGTTATTTGCTCCTATCAAAGGCCTTCCTCAGCTGCATTTATTTGCCTGCTGTTCTCAGGTTTCAGTTGCCTCCTGTATCAATAGAGTTTCCTACTCAGACTGGATGCAGATAGAACTGCAGTCTTTGCCATGCGTGATCACCATAAGCTGGCTCCGTTAAATGTGCCACCATGAACAATGTGAAACACAGAATGTGTTTCTGGTCGTGCGACTGCGGTGCTATCATGCAGAGAGAGAACCACCACACTACTAGGACCTTTAGGCACAAGACATATTTATGCTCAATAGTTTTCCCTTTGAAAAAATACCCAGAGTGCATTGCTCAGAAAATGAAAAAAAGCAACCATCATTCAGTCTGTCCTGCAAAGTCTACACTGTAAGGGTTGATTTCCTTAATGGTAAAAAATAAGCCTGCTGTCAGCTTTAGGAATTTAGTATAAATGAGCAGGCATTTAGATATGGATGTCTGGTGCTCTCATATGCATGAATGTGAAATTCTTCTCCTGAAGTCAGGCCAATAGGATACACATGCCATTTTGAACAGCTATGCTTTTCTTCAGACATGCGGAAAAGATTGAAGCTGCAAGACAGTTGGGAGGCGGCTAGATCTGGGGAAAAGCCCGTCCACTCCCCTGTCAAGCTGTGCCCTGCTGAGAAAATTCTGGTTTCTCATTGCAGCCAACCCCTAAATGGAATAAGAGTGTTTTGTTCAAGCTGAGGTGTCTAGCAGTCATGATTTGATTATGACAAACATTTCACATAACTTTTTAGCATGAAACTATAAATCTTAATTACAAATAAATCAGCTTAAATATTTAAATTATTTTATTAAAATACATTTCGATTGTCAGCACAAAAAAAAATCTAACTACACAACAGTCTAAATCTAGGCTAGCTATTCTACAGTATAGTTTTGCTGCCCTACAGTACAGTGCAAAAAGCCACTATCTGTGGACAGATATACCTGTACCAGTCTCTAAATGATCAATAGTTCCTACCGGATGCTTCCACTGGCCATAAATGTATTAAAGCCATCTTCAGAGGAATCTGAACTCTAAGGCTGTCAGAGGAACTCGGTCAGCTTTGAGAAATCGTTCCACTGCATCAGATGGATGCGTCACACCAAAGCAATTTCACTGTCTGATGAATATGTCATGGATCATCCTTTTACTTTCCCTGGGATCATAAAGATTTTATATTAGTTTTGTATCTTTATTCATTTACTGTCTTCTTTCTTTTTGGTTTGTTTCGCTTGTTCGCTCATTTCGCTCTGAGCATATACATTGCCCACCTTTTCGCTGTATGCTTTCCTCAACATCAAAGTGGTGTTGCAGGAATGTGATGCTTTATCCTGGGGTACGTGTCGTGAGTGTTGATACGAGGGGTGGGGGTACATCTGCAAACAAATATTACAAGGGAGTGCCTTCCTTTCTGAGCAGGAGGTGCTGGCCTTGCAGGTGGGGACATAACATTTCAGACATTTCAGCTGACAGAGGATGCACTGGAGGCTCGAATTCAACAGCTCCAGGTTTCCTCTTGCGTAAAATTTCCTGTTCATACACTGCTGGGAGGATTAGCCCAGGCTGGGGGGGGGGTCCACCTCTGTAATCTGCCTTTATGAAAGGAGCAACGGGGTGGGGGGGTTTGCAGCTGCAAGGAAGCAGGGGATGTACCCGGTATCCTTCCTCTAACCTGAGATAAAAACCAGGAAGCCCAAGGAGGAGCTGAGGAAGCCAGTGCCACAGCTTTTACTGTCACATCCGGACTTGAGACACATCCAGAGAGCAGCTGCAGTGCACGTCTGCTGCTCACCCGATTCATTACAACACACCGGGGGCTTGTCTCAGTCCCCCGTTTTTACAACAGCTGTGCACAGTCAAAGTCAAATGCTCCTGTTTACGATTTACGATTCTTCTCTTACGCCTTTCGCAAAATTCTTGACTCAGCTAAAAGCTGCATTTTATGGAAGGCAGTAACTGGGGAAATCATGTGCGCTTGAGAATAAATCAGAGCGCCCCCAGGGCTCCCTGTGACCAAAGGAAAGCGGGCGGGATAAGGAAGGAGGAAATCTGCTGGGATTTGTAAGGTGTTAATCAGTGACAGGCGCTGCAGCCCCTCTGACATTACAGGATGAACTCTCAGGAGCTGCAGGAAGCCGCTTTAATGAGGCTGTACTAATGGGCTTAGAGGGACGTCAGCGGCCTGACCTCTGAACTCCACCGGTCAGGAGCATTAACATAACAAGAATAAAGCACCCTGGGTCGACACACGCACTCGTCGCACCAATGAGGGACGACTCCAGTGTGGAGGAGGGAACCATGGGTATGTGTCAGAAGAATTGGGGACAGAAAAAAACAGCGGACATAAATCCATCGACTGCAGCATCAGGCAGCAGGTAGTAGGACAGCAGGTGACAGTGGTTAAGGACATAAACAGGATGTGTATCCTGAAGGCTAACCTCACATCTCAGGAGGGACCCTGTTTTACCTTCTTTAATACCCTTGCACAAGGTACTTAGCCTGAATTGCTCCAGCAAAATGTCCAGCTACATAAATGTGATAAAAGTATCACATTTTAAGCATTTTAAGCTACATTGGATCAAAGTATCAGCTACATATAACAGATAATACTTCATTTGACTGATCTTTTATATAGGAATTTAACGTACAGTACTTCAGATATAAGGTACATGCACTTATATTCTGAGGTCAAAGTAAAATAGTCTCTTGTTATTTATAAGTAGCCTGCTTTATCTTATTTTAATTGAACACTGGGAAAGCTTATCTCCCCGGCTATGGGCTGGCTCTGTTGATTCATGCCACTGCATTTGTGCTATCTTTAGCACTGTTTTCGTTCTGAAGCAAAATAGGACCGAGTAATGAGTTTTTAAATGTAGAGCAAATCAATGTGTTGATAGAGAACTTGGTGTTTTCCTTTTCTTCCCTTTCCCTGGTATGAAATGTTTGGATAGCTACCAGCAAGTGTTATCTGGCCAGAGGTCAAACAGGAAGTCGGATTTCAGCAAGTAAACAACGTCTTTCAAATAAACATTTGGCATGCATATTTCCAAAGATACTGTTCAAAAAGACTTACAGAACGAACAAGAAAATGATCTTTTTTAACTTTCTCTTTAAATCTCAAGTTAGTCAACATCTGATGCTCCCACGACAAGGGAGTCATTCCATCGCACAAGAACAGCACTGAGGTTGACATTTAAATGTGCAAAGCTTCTAACAGTCAGATGTAGGAAGCGTGTGACTCATAAGTGTCAAGATTTTGGGTAGTCAGATGTATAAATGTTCTGACTGTCAGATGTGTGAAGATCCAGAGCCAGGCAAGGTGCCTACAGTCAGATGTGCGAAGGCTCTCTGGCTGTTGCGTAGTTAACCATAGCCATTAACCATTTCTGCCACAGTGTAGTTCTGTATTGTAAACTATCTGCAAAACAGCGTCTGAAATTAAGGGAGCAAAGCCAAAAATGCACCAAGAAATCTCGGAATGGCACTAGGGTAGTTGATGGAAATAATTGTCACTTGTGTTGTTTTAAACCATTGTCCGACTTCATGCATTAATTACTATTTTCAAAAAGTGCCCTCAAATTTTGTAAATGCCCCCATTTTTAAGACAGTAGGGGCAAAAAGTACCCTCCAAATATTTTTTTTAATTTCCTGCTGCAAAATCACATTACTGTAATGTCTGGTTTGCAGAGAATAACATCTTGACTTAATACTGTTATTTGACTGTTGTCTGTGTATTGAAATATTCATTGCATTTTGGACCATCCTAGACCTATGGATGATATTTCTGCAGCTGCCCCAGTTCCTGTCAGTCTGTGTTTATAATCCTATGATAGGAGGCTTTTCTTTCACTTAAACTAGGCGTGTCATGCAATACAAGAACCTTCTGACATCCAGTGTTTGCCCAGCATATGATGTATGGCGCATCGAAGGTGAGGTCGACCACATTATTTTTCCATATTAGCTCTCTATCTAAAAACATTTCTCAAAATGGTATTTGCTTTTCTTTATACTCATGAGTTAACTTTCCACCATGTAAAGTCGATGGCATCTCCTAACATGTTAAATAGAGCAGCAAACTATTCCAATCACAGATTGTACATGTAGGAATGGAAACATCTATGGGAGCAAAAGCCAGTTATACGTACATAGATATGTTTGATATTTTATCTACTGCAATCATCTTCTATCCGCTTCTCCTGGGGAGGCTTGCAGGCTCCTGGGGGGCCTGGAGCCCATCCCAGGCAGCACAGGGTACAAGGCTGGGCTACATGCCAGACCATCGCAGGGCACATACAAGCACATCATCAATCATACTCTGCGGGCCATTTAGAGACACCAATTAGCCCAATCGCATGCCTTTGGACTGCTGGGGGAGACCCATGCTATGCACGCAAACACAAGGCACACTGAGTGGAGGAGGGAATCGGACCCCTATGCCCGGAGAAGCAAAAGTGCTCCCAGACCGTGACCATGTCACCCATTAATCATATAAGAGAACAAGTCAGGTATTCAGCATCGCTCCCCAGTGTGATAATATTCTCAGATTCAGATATTTTCTGCCAAGATATATAACATGGCATCAATTTCCCTATTGTGCCTTGAGGTATCTTGGACATATATATTCTGTCTATATATGGTTATGCATCAATGTATAGAGCTTCCCAGGGAAGTTCCCAATGTCACAGTCTTTACGTCCTTTATGGGCATTAAAGCACAAAAGGCACTAAAACCCAAACGAGCCACAAAGAAATATTAGCTTCAGCCAGACACCCTTCACATCGGTATAATAATTGCATACAAAGAACGATAAAGGAATGTCAGACAGCAAATGCTGCAGTGTGACTGTGTATAATGTTGCCCCAGTAATGGACTGGACTTGTCGCCAAAGCACTATTTCACTTTGAACAGCAGTGGCCAGGAACCACTGAATTCGGCCCGTAATGATGTTTCCTATTAAAATATGTTGAATTACATCTGAAGCTGAGATGAAGAACAGGAACTGTACCAGCAAATGACGGATTTTATTACTCTTACTGATACTTCCATATTAGCGGCCCTTTTAGTCCTCTTCTATGACACTGTGCAATTTTAGTGTTTAAGGAAAAATAAAAGAAAATCTTACATTAGTGTGACTATTACTGAAAGGGTAAACAAGGTTTTGCATTGTTTGTATGAGGTCGATCAGCGGACTGTCTGTAATCGCTGTGGGATGCTATCTACACACTAACACAAACATTTTACTGGGCCTCTTTCCTATTTTCTCTTTTGTTTTCTCCTCAACAGATCCAGGGATGCGAGACAACTAAGGCTCATAAGGTTCGTCCTCTCTCAGTTTCTGCGAATTACAGCTGTTAAAGATATTGGCAAGGTTATGTCTCTCTGCCCCTGGAGAAGCGACACAAAAATAAAATTGAACCACAGAGATTTCACAGTAATAAAAATGATCTCTTTGCAAACATTGATTTAGTGGTTTGTGGTGTAAAAGCCCCGACAACAAACTGGTAAGGGGTTTAGCCAACTGGAAGGTCTGCAGATTTGCCTGTACAGTACCTGAGTATGAGTACCGGAAAGGTGATTGGATGGAAGTGTAAATGAACAAAGAAAGACAATTAAATATGTTTGGTTTAAGTTTCCATAAATACCAGCTGGTCATTTTGTTTCATAATCATAACATCACCAACATCTTTCATATAATGCGAGAAACTGATCCAAGCTTCAGATATTAAACTATTACATGATTAGAAGTCAAAGTCGGATAAATTTGCTACTGGGGACAGATATCTGAACACACACAGGAGATTGAGAAGCAGGAAAGGAAAGGGATTGCAAAAGGTAGTGGATTTGAATCTATAATAACTGGGTAATCTTAGATCTGTGTCCTTTTCACACGTGTCAATTCAAATCCCTTGAGGACCAAATTTAAGATTGTTTCGGGTTAAGCGATGATATCTGTAAGGAAAATAAAACCAGAATCCTTCAAATGATTATTGCTTGGAGCTGTAACACTGTCTTCTTGAAAATTAATTGCAAAAAGCAGGAAACTTCTTTCAAACTATTTTCTTTGTTCATTCTATTTATTCCTTTTGATCATTCTGGAAAAATGTAACACCAAAAGTCTGCTGATTGTCCTCATCAATGCACGTGGCCTCTCCATCTCCTTGTTCAGGACAACATCCGTTAATCTGTTATTTCAGAATGCTGAAGTCACTAACATCTGCTTTGAAGTGTGTGTGTGTGTGTGTGTGTGTGTCTGTGTGCGATTGCAGTTAATTAACCATCTTGCTTTTCAAAGTGATTTTAAAGATGTTCTAACTAGCCGGCTGAGCTGGGAAATTCCATGTATGAATGCCAACTGAACATCTGCGAAACGACTCTATACACCAATTACTGACAAAAAGGAAAAACCAGCACGTGCTGCCCAGCGTGTGTGACGGAATAGCTGCATATGTGCATAACCGGGAATCAAGTAGCAATCAAGCATTACAGAGTTACTGCAGCGAACTGCCATTGGCTCAACGTTCTTTATAATAATGTGACTGACATCATTGAAAATATGAGAAGGATCGAAAAAATATCAAGTTCGTCTTCAAATCCATTAATTCTTGGTGCTTATGTAACATTTTATGATCATGTTGAAAGATACCAGATTTGGTACAAATACCAAAGCAATTTTAATGAACAAGTGAGTGGATTAGAGGACTAAGTAAGTAGATAGGATCGATTTGTCTAATGGGTGTGGAAATTGCCGTCAGGTTGCAGTAAATGACTTCATGTACAAAATAATATGCAAAATATAAGCCTTAACAATTCAAACTGCTCATGCTTTATGGAAATTTTACTATGGTTTTTGTGACTTAGTCATCTGAGTCATAAAAAACTAATTAAAACAGGTTTTCCATTAAACATTTGTGATTTTAATATAGGCTTGGCTAAGGTTTATAGGTTACAAGAGAGCTATATCAGATAGAATTCTTTTCTTATATATTTTTATATTATATTTAATTCTTGTCTTAGACATTTATTAGCAGCCAGCTTTGTTACACACAGTATGAAGAGGTTAATGAGTTTTGGTTACAGGTATTCATATGCAGAAAAAAATACTAGGCCTTATTTCACTGTGCAGTGGTGGTAGATGGGTCATCCATTTCTACAGCCAATAGAATGACAGCAATGGGGCAGTGTCTTTTCCTGCTGGACAGGCTGCACTATCAGGGGTCTTGATTAAGCCCCTTTTCCTTAGCACAGAGGTGCATGGGGGCAAGGTGTGTCCTTAGGAGGTGTCCTCAGGAACTGAAATACCAGATGATCTGATGGAAAACCATGAAAGCACTCCAGGGTTCCACCCACAGGTCACCCTGTGCTCACATCCCAAGAAGTGTTTTCTTAGCAGATAAGCCTCTTTTGCCTTGAACTTGAAATACAAACAAATCCAGATGCTGATGGCTTTCTCTGGTGTTACAGTAGACGCTTCTAGATGCAGGACTAACGATTTCAGAAATAATAACAGCGCTTCCAGGTGTGACTTTGAGTACATGCCAGAGTGAAAAGCCACACAGATAAACAACATAAAAGCTAAATTTTGCCAGTCTTGAAATGGATTTAGGTGTAACGTAAACACTACTAAATTGAATTGACCAAAATTGACCAAAATTAGCTACTTTTGTAGACAGAATGTTTCATTACTAAATCATATAGTTTTATAATAGCGTGACCAGTGTTTCAGCTATACCATTCACATTTAAACAAAGCAAAAAAAGAGGTTGAATACATTTCCTTGATCAGCAGGACACACACTCTGTCAAAATACTAACAAGAGGACGCCTGCCATCCGTTGCTGGATGATAAGGTCAATCGAGGCAGTCGTCCCCTGTTATCCTTCCATAGTGGCAGCGGTGAGGCACTGTGATCGGCTTCCATAACGGACACGGTGTATCCAGACCCAGAATCTGCCTTTCAGTCATTTTCTTGTGCATTCATGATTCTGGCATACACAGGCTTCCAGTTTTCGGTATCTGTTTCCTACCAATACCTGTAAGGGTGATAAAACTTGCAGACAAAAGGCAGGAAAAAGGCATTGACTGTGCCTGCTGGCATCTGGAGCATCAAAAAGGTTTTTGAAGATTAGTTGATTCTTTTTTAAATATGACATGCATTACTTGCATTATATCTTGAATTGGCAGTATTGGTCTTACATGCACAAGCCAGTAGTTGCATTCATTTGTTCAACAATTTTTTTTGTCAGTGGGGAGCACTGCTGCCTCACAGTTTCAGGGTTAGGGTTCACCTCCCACCTCCACTAGATTGCACGCTCTCTGGGTGTGGCTCTGGCTTCCTCCACTGTCACCGGAACGTTAAGGTAATGTTGGTACCTAGAATGTAGACATTTGAAATACAAACAACACGCCTTGACTCATTCTAAAAATTTAATTTGCTTTGCGCCACTCAGCCAGTCATGAGCCAAGCATTGCAAGACACAGACAAATAGAAGCTCACTGAAAAGACTAGTATATCGCAGGCCTGGAAAACTCTTCAGGACATATTTGTCAATGACCTCTACAGTTTTGTATGTCTTTTCTCCCATAGCCTCCTTTCAGAGCTGCTAGTACACTTGCTTATCTTTATGTTGGTGCATTGAGAAGTTTGCAGTTATCTATTAAATACTAGTTTATTATTCTTCCAGTTCAGGGCTTGTGGAAGTTTTATCCTCAGGCTCCCCGTAGGAGTTTCATTTCACAGGAATGAATTCTTTGAAACGCAAAGAATACCTCCGCCTGAAATGACGAGCTCAGGGTGCTTCCAGCCCTTCTCGTCTTCTGCACATGTCCTTCTTACCAAAACCCATCACAGAAGCGAGCGGCATGAGACTGCTATGAAGCGGCCTTATTAAAACGCTGAAGCTGAGAGCACTCAGCTAAATGGGATCCATCCGTGTGTGTGTATCAAATCACTTTGCATAGTTTTCCTTTCAGAAAATGAGCTTAATGCTGTTTCTGCAGTGCTTAAAAGAGGTTACCTGTTTCGATTATGCGTATTCTGAGCTATCATTTTGTGATTAATCATGCAGTATTTAAATAGGGTCTCTAATTTTCCTTCTCTCTCCCTGACATTTCCACAGCGTGCCACAGACCTGAGCTTGCATTCACAAAAGCCGCGCCGTGAGGCGGCTCACGATACCGGTGCTCTGTCGCTAACGCGTGTTGCTCCCCCCTCCAGAGTCTCTCGGTAAGCACTTTCCGAGAGCCTTTCCTTTAAGATAAGAGAGTCGGGCGGGGGCTCTGGGAGGACCCTGGGTGGATTCGACTTAGGGGAGTGATAACTTTGGACAGACTGAATAACAGCTGATTAAAACAGTCTGTGTTTGGAAGAAAGTAGGTGACCTTTGGATCATGTGGACCACTCAATTATGATCTCAGTCTCTGATATAAAACTACTTAACTGATAACAAATCTATCATGTTTCTCATGCATGTCCTCTAAATACAGGTGCAATAATATTATTATATTATATTATATTATATTATATTATATTATATTATATTATATTATATTGCCTCTCCTTGGATTGCCACCTTTTCGTGCTGGAGGGGTTTGCGGGCCTCAGTGACACTGGGGGCTATGTTGTCGGGGGGCAATTGCATTGGAGAGCGCCTGGAGGCCGGCTTTGGCCTGTGTGGCCCGGCCGGGTCCAGCCCGAAAGAGGCACGCGGGACCATCCCCAGGTGGGCCCACCACCCGCAAGGGGAATGTCAGGGGTTCGGTGCGATGTGGATCAGGTGGCGGCCAAGGGAGGCCCTGGCGGTCTGATCCCCAGCTGACTAAACTGGCTTTCGGGACATGGAATGAAAGTAGGCTCACCTTAACGCATAGCATGGGCTCTGGAACCAATCTTCTAGAGAGATTCAAGATTCAAGATTTTTTCAAGATTCAAGATTCTTTATTTGTCACATACATAGTTATAACAGGTACAACATGCAGTGAAATGAACCCTGACCGATCCAAAGAGGGGCTGGATGCTCTTTTCTTTTGGAGTTGCGGTGGGTGAGTGACGCCGGGCTGGGGTGGGGCTACTGGTGGCCCCACAGCTCGGTGCATTAATGTTGGAGTTTACCCCGGTGAACAAGAGGGCAATCTCCCTGCGCCTTCGGGTCGGGGAGAGGTCTCTGACTGTCATCTGCGCCTATGTGCCAAATGACAGTTCGGAGTACCCAGCCTTCTTGGACTCCCTGAGTGGTGTGCTGGTTGGATTGCCTGCTTCAGGTCAGGGGAGGAGGTACTGCCTCAAGTGGAGGAGTTCAAGTATCTCGGGGTCTCGCTCACGAGTGAAGGTAGGTGAGATCGAGAGCTGGACAGACGGATCGGAGCAGCATCTGCAGTTTTGTATGTGCTTAACCGGTTCGTCGTGGTCAAAAAAGAACTGAACCTGAAAGCAAAGCTCTCGATCTATTGGTCTATCTTCGTTCCTACCCTCACCTATGGTCATGAGCTATGGGTAATGACCGAAAGAATGAGATCGCTGATACAGGCGGCCGAAATGAGGTTTCTCTGCAGGGTGTCTGGGCTCTCCCTTAGGGATAGGGTGAGAAGTTTGGATATTCGGGAGAGTCTCAGAGTAGAACCGCTGCTTCTCCACGTCGAAAGGAGCCAGTTGAGGTGGTTTGGACACCTGGTGCGGATGCCTCCTGGGCGGCTACCCGGAGAGGTTTTCCGTGCATGTCCTACAGGGAGGAGGCCCCGGGGCAGACCCAGGACACGCTGGAGGGATTATATCTCTCGGCTGGCCTGGGTACACCTCACCATCCTCCCCGAGGAGCTGGTAGAGATAGCTGGGGAGAGGGAGGTCTAGCTATCTCTCCTGAAGTTGCTACCCCCGCGACCCGGATCCCGGACGAGCGGGTGGTGATGGATGGATGGATATATTATATTATATTATCACAGCTACATCAAAAAGTAATTTGCTGCAAATTTTTGCGCGTTTTCCCAGTTTCAGGAATTCTTGGCCAGCTTAGTGTCTGTCCCACAAACAGGTTCGAGTTTGAAAAGGTTTTCGAAAATGCCTCTTGCCTTTCTACTCAAAGTGGAATTACATTTCACAGTACTTAGCCACGCCGCCGAGTGAAGCAAAGGAAAGTAGCGTGTAGGTTCAACACTGGTTATTTGCAAAAAGCTTTGGCCTTGGTTGTTTACGCGGTGCCAGTGAAGGATGAGCTGCTTTGAGAGACTCCCAGATAGACACCCAGAAAGGCAGCCACAATGTCTCAGACTTTCTTAGGACCTTTTCCCGAAGCGCATGACTCCAGCTCCACCTGCTCCTGAAGCTCCACTTTGCTGAGGCCGCTTGGCTTCTCACAGTCGATGCTTCAGCTTTGTGTGCAGATGTGCAGATTAGACGCTTTTATGGCCATTGTATATGCCAGGTCACTGAGTAGGAGCCCTGGGTGGGGTGGTCAGGGGGGGGGGGGTGTAGAGGAAAGATCCTGGCGATGGGAATCGGTATCCTGGAAGTTCGCAGCGCTGGGAAAGTGTGTGGCAGGACTTCCGGCCTGGGGGGGGGGTGATTGCACAGACGGATGGGAGAACAATGCTGGGGAGGGCTGCCAGCAGGGCATGTGGGGTTTCAGGGGGGCCATACATCAGCAAGAAGCCCCCCCATACCCATCCAATGCCCAGGCCTGCCAGGACACTCACAGACACCTCACAGAGGTGAAGGCCATAGTATGTTTCATTAACATGCCCCCTCCTTGCCTGAACAAGCTTGTCCTCCAGGCAGTGCCCAAGATACCTGCGGCACTGGGCTGCATGTTTTTCCCACATTTTTCCCGTGCTTGTTCCCACGGGACCCCATGAGGAACTCGATCCTCCTGAGAATCCCAAAGCTGCTCCTTCTGTGTCAGTCACCCAAAACGCCGCTTGGAAGATTACAGACAATAAAAGCAGTGTTCAAAAAAAATAAATAAATCATAATCTACACTGCATTTATTCTGGACACATACGCTAATACATCTCTGCACCTGAAGCAAACTCAAAGTAGAATCTTATTTGTCTTTTTGCATAATTCAGCCATGTTGCGGTTCAATGTGGAAATGCGGCAAATGCACTGCTATATAAATACCTCACATGCATCATCACACTTTTATGGGCTAATATACAAGTGAGTCAGAAAAGAATGTACCAGTGTGATTGCGTTCATATCGTAAATTATAATTAATTCGCGTTCATGAAAGTATTATTTAACAGTAGCAGTTTTGCCTGCCTGACATGCATGTCGCCTTGTCATCTGCGTCACCACGTCACGCCATTTCCCCATTTTTCTATCCTCTGGGTCTAATTAGGGGCACAGATCCCACAGTGTTTAAGCTGCAGTAAGAGGTCAAAGCCCATTTTTCCATATTTACCTGAGCTGGGACATGGGCACCGCAAGGTGGGGGATGGGTGTCTTGAAACACTTTTTGCTGAAACACAATACTACCCCCCCCCCCCCACACACACTATTTTTTGTTGAAGTAATAATTAATAGCGAAACATGCTAATGAATTTTGTATGTTATGGTGTAACACCACATTGTACATTAAAATGTGATGTAATTTACTGTCAGGGTCAGCCTCTGTTGTCCTACTCTGTGTCTCTTCCCCGTTCGGCCAGCAGGTGGTGCTGGTCATCCCGTTCTTTGTGTTAGTCTTTGTTCCCCACTGTTGCCTGTCTAGCCACATGGCTCAATGTGTTGAGCATGTGGTTGTCTGTGTACCTTGTCCTGTGTTCGAATCCTGCCTCTTGTTTTTGTATGTTGCTCCTTAGTGTTTCTAGTTATTGTATCTGGTGATTTTGTATTTGGTTTTGTTCCTTGTGCCCCTGCTTGTCTTTACCTGTTTGTAATTCCCTAGTGTTGGTTTATGTTTCCTTGGTTAGTTCTTAGTTTCCCTGTTTTTAGTTCCTTTGGGTTTATTAGTTTCACCTGTGCACTGTTTCCCTGGTCTTTGTTAATTAGTCTCACCTGTCCTGTGTTAGTCTCGTTACCCCTTAGTATTTTAGTTCCTGCTTCTGTTCAGTTCCCGAGTGGTTCATTGTTGTGGTTCGATGGTTGTGATGTTTGATGGTTTTGATATTTTCAGTGTTCAACGTGTATTCGGTTTTTGTTATTTAGTCTTGTTTAATCCCCTTCAGTTTTTTACCCCTCGTGGTCCTTTGTTTTTGGTTAGTCCTTTCTTGTGTTTTTTTGTTCAGCCGCCAGTGGGTCGTCCCCCTATTTTGTGCCCGTGTCATGCCACGTTCTTGTACCCAAGCCGCCCGGAACCGTAACAATTTACATACTATTGAGGTAAAGAAAATGCAGAAATGCTGGAAGTTAGGTGGAGCTAGGGTCACTATTTTCAATGGAAAAGTACTCATCTCCATCCTCTAGAACCCCCCCCCGCCGATACACACACACTTAAAAAGGTCGATTCACCCCTGATCTGGGATGTGGCTTGAAAGAAGGTTGTTTTGGTGCTTGAGTGACAGAGGTCATGCCTGGGTGAGTTTCAGTCTCTAGATTTCATTGGGGGGGGGGGGGTTAGATGTAAAGCAATAAGGAATTCCAGCAAATGGGGCTGATAATGTCTTTATGACTGTTATACAGGAGCCTTTGCATATTCCCATTTCCATGGCATTCACTCTCTCCCACTTGGGAGTATTTTTTTTTTTCCCAGACGAATCCTCTAATATGAGAGCAGTGTGGGAGTGATGAATCAGGTCTGCTGAGACATAAGGGCATTTCGAACAGGGTGTTCCTTCCTGCACATGGAGCCTACACCAAGCTATTTCCAACATCAAAGGGCAGAACTTAAACACAGCTCTGGTGCAGAAACAGCAATTTAGCCGGTCGACCCTTCAGCATTAAAATGCTCGTCGTTCCATGCATGATGAATGAAACATGAAATTGTACATTTATGACTATGTGCTGTAACATTGGACGTTCCAACAATGGAAACCGGACACACTACTCTGTGGAAGATTGCATAACATTTGCTTTGGGTGAATTTACGTTAATTTTTATTTAAACAGCGCCAAACTCAAAATCATTTCAAGGAGGGGTTCTGAAGCCTGGGTCAGTGGACCGGTATCAGCTCCCTGCCAGTATTCCATCGGGCTGCAGAACACTGGGGACAGAGTTGCCACCTGTCCTGTATTGAAAAACACAATGGCGTGATCCAGGAAAATACTTCATGTGTCCTGCATTTTCATACACCTTTCTTAGCCTCCCCCTCCCCTCCTCCCCTTTCACACGACATAAAGAGTTCCTCTGATATCAAAAGGGTGGGAACCCCTAATTTAAGTAATTTCAGTTTGCATGTGTGAATTTACTATTTGGCAGGCGTGCAGCAGTTATATGCAACAGAACACCGGAGCAGGTGAGCGCCTCCTTTTTAGATATATAGAATGGGAGCCCATGGCATGATCCGGGATCAGTATGAAATCAATTATCCACATCTTTGTTTTCAGCGGGGCAAGCTCACCTCAGGCGGCGCAGGTTATCTTATTGTGCACTGTGGTCCGTGCGCGAGGGAGCGAGAGAAAGCAGAGCAGGGCGTGAGCAAAGTGGAGAGCCAGTACGCATATCTAAAGTTAGAGGCATACATTTGCGTACGTGGCTGCCCTTTTACCATGCTTCTTAGTTACATGCTGAACGGGGGAAGTCTCTCGCCTTTGGAAGCAGCCGTGCACGTGGGCTGCTTTGCGGTATTGACGTTAAATGAAGCGATGTTTCCCTATGGACGCTAAGTGGGATGTTCCAAAATGTAATTTGACCCTGCAGTGGGTGCATTAGTTGCGTTGGTGGAAACTAAGTGAAGGCCTATCTTATTAGCTCAGCATCAGGTAAATATCCAACGCTCAGTGTAAAGGATGCAGTCAGAATCGCGTCCAGACTCCACGCATATATGAAGACTGGTTGTGAATGGAATCAGTCGTTTGGAGATCCAGTTCCAACCCTGGACCAAGTTTCAGCCTGTTGATCCCTTGAGAGACGGATTTTCTCATTGCGAATCCACTTCTGGGGCGGGGAGGGATGGGGGCGGGTTCAAGTGCTAAACTGAAAAAGTGCTGTACGTTTTGTCTCACTGCTTGCGTCATCTGTGGCCACCTTGTGAATTTTACAGCTCCGCAGGTGAAAACTTTGAAGTTAGCCGTTAAGCCTCTCTTGATGTTGGGATCAAAGCGGGACTGTGCCCATTGTGTTTGATCTCTTTGAAAAAGGAATGGAAACCCCTGCCGATTCAAGATGTAAGGCCATTGTGATCTAGCTTGTGTGTCTCAGACCTGTTATAATAATGACTTCACACTCTTAGATGTTACCTTAGTTTATTTCTGCTGATTCTTTTAATGTCAGTAACATTCTGGCCCACATCCATGTGGTATATGCAATGCTAATAGCAGACAGGTATGAATATTGTATGGTGAAAGGATATATAGTGCAAGAGCAGAGAGTCTGCTGAATTTTTTTTAAATTGCACTAGTCAGACTTGAGGTTTGAGCATGACCCTGGGTGAAGGAGGGTCATGGATTGTACCAGGGTCTGATGTTATACCAGTGACCAACATTCAGAGATGGACAGGCCGTCACACGTACCGGCCATTTTCCCAGTGGGCCAATGTTTGTGTGGGCCGGCAATATTTATCATGGAGGTCCCCCCTCCCCATGTCAGTAAAATGTCCCATGAGGCCATGGGGTACCCCAAAGTCTAGGGCTATCTCAGTCCGTTCCTGCCAAATTAAAGTTATTAATAAAGTTAGGCCCAACATTTGTGCTGACAGCCTTTTATTGGTTTGCATAAGGGACAGGAAATGAGTCACACCTACAGATGGATCTGAGATTAAATACCAACACACAAGCTGTTGCATACATGATAAGCATTTGACAGACCCAAACAAATGCTCTGCTGAGGCCAGCACCATGAACCCATGTAAGTGTTACACATTATTATGCACTTACTGGCAATAATGCAGATAGTTCTTAACTAAATGGAGCTTTTTTAAGGTTGCTGGGTCAAGCCCCGGCCTCAGCAGAACAGTCACGTTTGAGCGAGGCCCTTCACCCCCTGCTCCGGGGGGGGGGGGGGGGGGAATGTGCCGCATGCTGGCTGACCCTGTGATTCGTCATTCTAAACAGTTTGCAGTATGTTTCTGTATTTCACCTTGAACATTTATGTTGAAACGTCATGGTGTTGACAAGACAAAGATCACTAATAACTGAAGAATAAACATTTCTCTGTACCCGAAAGGGCAATGGCTGAGTATTAAAAGAGTATGTTTTATTTTTTTTTTCCCAAAGGGGATTTCACCAGCTGACATTATGGATATAAGTTGTAAATGTAAAGTGTATGAATATATAGAAACAGCTATATCTGTTAAAATAAAAAAAATTAGCAAAGAATATTTGTTATAGCTAATTGCACAATTTACAAATATTCCAGGACAAACAAATACATCAGTTGAAAAAAACAAGCAAGAAACATTCAAGACAGAAAATGACTAGGAAAAAACACAAAAGTAGACTTTGAGTTTCAATAGAATGCTTATTATCAGTTCAATTTAATTCCACAGTTTAATAAATACCCCTGTGCCATTAGCATGGCAGCCAGAAGCTTACAGGGCTACTGGCAATGATGAAGGTCTTGCTTGCATTTAGCTAATACTTCAGAATATAATAGGTAATAGCATGATGAAACCAACGCCTAAAATATATAAAGAATAAAAAATATTTGGACATTTTTTTAAAATAACTATTTCCACTGAAATGACATAATAAGACACAATTATGAATGTTGTCGTGCACCTTAATGTAGCACAGTGTGAGTTCTTCAAGTGAGTCAAGCCATTTGCAAAAGTCCAGCAATTAAAATGTTGGCGTGAGCTTGTGGCACCTCTGCTTGCTGGCTCTGCACCCCGGCCTTCTCCGCAACGGCGGAGCGCAGACATCATGTCACTGAGTACAGCATTCAGTCCCACTACCAGCCTTCAGTTTATTTCTGACCTTTCAGAAGGAAGGAAGTTCATTTGATTTTGGCTTAAATACAAAACGCAGTAAGTCACAGCACAAGATTTTGGCCCACAAATTGTTATTTTTTGTATAAATTACATCAGTAAGATCAATAGCGGTGATGATTTTACGTTCTCTGATGATAAAGTGGACGAGGAACCATAACTCCAAAATTTAATTAATTTAATACTTTGTCTGTATTCAAGAGCACCTTGGGGGGGCTGATGGGACATATCCCAGTATTTAATTATTATTTGGCAGTACCGTTTTTAGACTGACACGCTGTCTGGGGTGTGTACCCTAGCTCCACTCCTCCTGTAACAGGCTTGAGATCCTCACAAGACCCTAACCAGAATAAGCAGGTAAAAGATGCATGTATGTATGTATGTATTTATGTATGAATGGATGGATATATGGATGGAAATGTTTTTGATTGGTTTTACAGTAACACCAAAGAGCTTGTGGTTCAAGAGGTTGGTAGGTGGTGCTGGTCCTGGGTTCAAAGGAGGAAAAGCCTGTTCATGATGTGCAATTTGCCTCATTTGTACGTCAATTTATACACAGACATCTGCTCAATAAATCATTGTGAATGTAAACTGCCGAAATGTTGTTGGTTTGCTGTGTGCAACAGCGGCAACAAGTACAGGGACGGCTTGTATTCCCAGAAGGCTTTGCCCTGACTCGCTGGGTACACCCAACCTCCCATGTCTTGCCCCCAGGATGCATTTGTATCTGAGAACGGATTTGGAAACTGCATCAACAACGTCAAGCATTACTCACCGGATGTACTAACCCAAGTAGCAGGCAAATGGTAAATACCACAAAAGCATTTCATTAAACATTGTAATGTGGTGAAAAGAAAAAAAAAAAAGTTCAAAGTTAGAACCGTAGCCAGGCTGTGGGAAGATAGTTATTTAACGCTGAGCAGTTCTGTGATTCCGTCGGTTTCTTCACATTCACAGTTACATCGTTTGTCAGTACGAGTCAGTAGCTGCATGACTGCAATTAAATACTCGTTTGCGATCCACACAGTTTGCCTAAGGTGTAAGGTTAGGTGTGCGTGTGGTGTTTCCTTAAAAGCCTTCTTCAAAGCTTCAGTTTCTAAAGTGTAGCTACTAACCAGGAATCATGTTTTACTCAGTTTTTAAAGATACTCATGAATTATTCTTTTTTCTACCCTTGTATTAAAGCACATAAAGTTTTTAAATTCTTGTTTACAGTGAAACATGGTAAAGAGCAACACTACATTTTTTTCCTATTAAAAACGATATGGGCCATTTGGAAGAAACATTCAATAGACTAGTATGACTGAGCTGATAAGCATACAGTAAGTGTTTCCTACGTTGAAGATGTTTTTTACTGCATGCTCACATGTTTATATCGTCGACTCTTATTCTTGCTTTTATACTTTTTAGAGTTTTCTCTTTATCAATAATAGGTAAAATGGAAAACCAGCTATTATTGCTACTGTTAGTATCATTCACCTTATTTGTTAACTTTTACAACCCGCTTTGGAGAACACACTGTCGAGTGAAATAATTCCACATCACCATGGCCCAGGTGCATCAGACTTACCCAGAATCCTCTTCTAAGTGAAAGGACAGTACTGCTCGATAGTTTACCACAAATACTAAAGCACAGAGGTCATGGAGGAGGAAGTAGAGATATCGAGTGTAACGGGTAACAGGAACCAAGCCAGTTAAGGAAACAGACTTGTAACTTGACAGTGGCCAGTGGCTGCGATGCTACTACTGTTGTAGCATTAAATAAGGTTTTCACACTGGATTAATGCAATGTAGCTGCAGTCTGTATACTGACATCACTGTAAATCACTTCAGCCAAATTCACTGCAGGATTTCATTTGCTGCTGCCTGCAGTCCGGTACTAATAGTCATGCACACGTTGTCCCAGTACCCTCTAGTACCCTTGCTAGCGCCATTAAAAGGGCCAAGAACATCCTCTTTATTCCAGTTTGTATTCAGCTTTGTGAAAGTTGAATCTTTAATGATTCAAATTTAACTGGCAAAACGCCAGAGCAGAAACCCGATGCTTCATGGGGGTCAAACTACCTCCGACCTGCAATGAAATGTAACAGAACACATTCTAAGGCAGTGCGACTTTCAGAACCGCCCCCTCCTCCGTGCGGATATCTGACAGCCTCCCCCCCACGCTTACGCACTTCCAGGAACACCCCTCGGTGCGATTCACTGCCACTGCTCTGCAGACTGGATTAACAGGAATCAGTCACACCTTTTTTTTTTTTTAAATCTCAGCGAAGAACTTCATGTAACTGGGGTGACGGATGAAGGGAAGCCTACTGCGCGATGAGGATGTCTCTCTCACGCTTTGCAGTTACTGTACTATCGATTAGATAGATAGATAGATAGATAGATAGATAGATAGATGTGTTCTAATTCAATGTTTAAGTGTTTAACCGGGTTTTCCAGCTGCTTTCAAATGCATCAACCGCAAATATTGGTGCCATAATGGAAACATAGATGGTTTAAACCCTGATGTACGAAAAGCCTTCAAAGAGCCAGCGAGCGACCACACTAGCACATGCTCCTAGCTTAGACCACAGTTGAAGTCAGCTGACCGACTTCCTAGAGGGGACTAAGAGGCTCATAGAATGTGATTGATTTATTCATTGATGAAAGGCTTTCCAGCTGTGACACACCTGTCTTTCAGCTGCAATGAGCAGGTGTTCTGGTGGGGGCATTAATCTCAAGTGAGAATCCCATGGGGCAATGCTGCAGACAGGTGTGATAGAGAATATGAAGGTGACTAGGTACTGTAGACTGAGGTAGAAACAAACCAACACAGAGATGACAAAAGATACCTCTGTTGAATTGTACTGGTCTGTTATTTAAATATACATAGTGACAAAGCTTTTCCATATATATATATATATATATATATATATATATATATATATATATATATATATATATATATATACTGGATTAAAAAAGGCTTTTCTGTATATATTTTCTGTTGCAATGACAAATGATTAGATGGGAGGGCTTATTGGCCAGCCCTCTGCGCTTTTACAAACACTCATTTGCCAAAAACCATATGGAATAGAACCATGGAAACATATAACTACTGTTTTTTTTTTCTGGGTAGTAGATATGTTACTATGGAAACCACTTAAGCTTCATGCCCATGCTTATCTATTTATTTTAGTCTTAAAGAAAAACAGAACATTTTATGCTAATGCCATTCAATGCTAAATAAATCCTTTCGCTGATGTGATTTGATGGACCTGCCATTTCATTTGGCACCACGCACAAAAAAATTATATATTTAGACCCAAATGGGTGTTTTTCATGAGGCAAATTCCATATCCACAACAACACCACCTATCCTCTCCATGCCCGAATAAAGCCCTAAAAATAAAGATGCCCAATGACTCAGGTATAAGACTGATTATGGTTTCATTTTCAGGGGTGAGTATGGCTGAAAATTTGTGGATGTCTATTTCTATGACTCTCTGACAGTGATAGCTGTTAGTCCTTAGCCCATGTAATTCATCTCAACACTGCTGCCAAAAATAATGATTGTTTATCGTCAAATGAAAACAGAAGGTGTTTTTTTTAGTTTAGATATCATAAAGTTCAGATATTATGAAGTTTAGATATCATGTTGTATCTAAGAATTTTGGTAAGTCAAACCAAAGACAGGAAGAAGACCTGATGAAGATTGAACTCTGACCTTCAACTGAAGTTATTTGGATTTCATCTGAACTATTAGTCAGAATTGCAAGAAATTTTAAGAAAAAGCTGAACCCCTTGTCCAATAGAAGAATATAGTATAGAAATTGCGGCACACTGAACCATTAAGACTTTCTTCCTCCCTGTTCTAGGTTAAACATATCTACCCTTCTATTCGTCAGCAACAATTCCGTCATCTCCTGTCTATTGTGTCTAAGTGCGTATGTGTCATGGCTCCAGTCCGTGTGCAAATCTGATTGAAAAGCATAAAGTTTGCAGCTAAAAACAGAGCCTACTTGCAAGGTTTCTTTCTGACTGTCTGCACAAGGTCTGCTCAGAGAGGTTGCCGTGGCAACATCAGAACGATAATAGCAGACATCACTGGTGCGGAATGACGTGGTGACTTTTGGGCCATGGTAGTGGCGTTTCATTGTCATCGAACAGAGATTATGAAAATGAAATAGCCTTAGACTGTGTTTTATGTAGCATTTTATGAAGTCAATCATTTAATAGCAAAGGAATCTGTGCTCTTCTCTTGCACAAAAGCTGGATTTTATTAACACTCACAGCGGTGTCATACAGAGTACGTCCTTCAGAAAGTGTGAGGCTGGCTGCCTCAGTCAGCATTAAAACTGAGGGGAATAACTGTGCTTGTAAAGCATAACACATTACTATGCAAATATCATGACAATATATTTCAATCTATCTTATAATCACTTATCTTGGTTAGGGTAATGGGGGGGGGGGCTTTTCCTTTTGAATTTCCATCATAGGATGCAATGTGTACACTACCCCTATATGAGATACTGTAAACATGAATACAATCATTTTTGCAATATGGCAATAAATCCATTATCGCCATTATTATAATGAAATGCCTCAAATAAGTGTTCACAATGTCTCAACCATTAAACCAAAATTGTACATTTAAACTGATCAGTAGCTAAATATTTGCATATTTTGTTAGTTCATACCGTACTCAACATGGCGGATGGCGGTCCTTCACACTGTGAAAGACTGGGAAGCATCGTGCACACTCAAGCCTGCATGGCTTTTGCTCTGCCTACGACGCTACTTCGTATCATTAGTCACTTTAAAGAGAAAGATAGTTGAGGATAAACAAACCGGTGGCTATAATTTGTTAGTGTTTCACACAGCCGTGAATCCTAATTTGTGGGTGTTGATGGGAGACATTTTTCATCTTGGGGTAAACAAGCATGAGCAAACTTTGCACTGTCTGAAAGCTCCAGTTCGTTGAGAGTCACTGTAAGTGTCCTACACCAGCAGAACCACAAAAACAACCACACCTCTGAGATTTCCTATCATTTTCTTGTTATGTCATTTCTTGGAGCACATTGGGATTCCTGCATGCCCATGGTGTTGTGGTTAAGTACCTGTAGACTGAATGTTTCTAGTCCAAGTCCTGTTATTGTATTCATGAATAGGGTACATACTCTCCAGCAAAAATATTAACACAAGCAGATAATGTCCTTTTTCTCTGTCACCTAAATCCCAGTGGGAGAATGTGATTGTGAGAAAAACAGCCGTATAGCTCAGGAAAGGCGCTTAAGGTCGACTCTGAGCCCCGCCTTTCAATTAAGGCAGCCGGCTGTCACACATTCACATCCCCACAAGGCTTTTTAAGTTAATAGCTGTAAACATCGAGCCACCTGGACTGACTGGTGTTCAGGACCCTCCCTCTCTGGTAGCGCATCATGCTCACACTCGCCTCCCTCACAAGTTCACGGCGTCGATTTACTGACGTCCTCCTGGACCACCATACGGTACATGTGAAAACCTACAGACCAGGAGCGCGGCGGTAAGAATGACGTCACGCACTGGAATTTAGTTTATGCTGCCCTCTCCGCTAGCCTACATGCCGGTGCTTCCTTGTTCCATCAGGCTGTTCTGTCATTAACTGCCTTCATCTGCCAAAGAGACATCAGTCAGTCGGGGGGAGCCTATTCAGCGTAGGTGTGAAGGTATCGGCGCGTATATTTACCGCTCATCGTTATTCCTCCCCCTGTAAGGCTTATCCAGCTCACATACAGCCACCCTCCAGTTTTCTTTCCCCTGCCAGAGCAATTTCCGCTTGTCTAGATAGCGAGTGGTGGCGGAGGACGACGATGAGTCATAGCTCTGAGTACAGATGCAGCACTTGTACGATTGTGAATTAGAGGGATCTTAAATACTGTAATTTTGTATATTCACTGCAGCAAATGAGCAATACAGAATGCATGAGGAAGATCTTCCTGAAATGAATGCTCTCCATTGTCAAAGAGGTGTTGATTCCTTCTTGTTAGCTGTCTTGGGTGGGTCTGCAAATGCCTTCTGGCTTGTATTAGCCATCAGTCTGGACTAAGGTGTTTCATTACGGTACTGGATCCACACTTGCTTGTGAGAGATTTACTCGTCCAGGAACCTCAGAAGCATTCAATCACATTCTTCAGTTCGTCAGTGTTTTTCTTTCTTTTTCATTTGCAGTCCTACCTGTTGTGATATCCTCCTGAGACCCCACCCATTCATTTATGTCCATTGTAGTGGACGTTTTATTTTTGCATCTGTCTTTTCACTGATGTTAGGAAACATATTTATTCCTGCTGTGCACTAAAGAGGACATGCTGTGAAATTAACAATAAAAATAAATTGGAAAAAATCTAAATTGTAAGATGTCTTATTTCCTCCGAAGACAAATAACCTAAAATTGAAGGACACTTTTTTCCTTGGGTCTCAGGAGGATATAACCTCAGTGGCTTGTGCCCTGTCATGCCCAGGCTAGTGAAAGTAAGAAAGTTAATGCTACTTAATGCTGTTTCAGATAATAGGGGAATGGTGACTCACACCTCTGGGGTTTGACTCCACTCTTTGTGTAGAGTTTGCATGTTTAGATGAGCTGGTATCTCTAAATTGCCCACGCGCTTGCATTTGTGTTTGCCTTATGATGGACTGGTATCCCTTCTTGGGTATTACTCTGCTTGGTGATCCCCAGAATAAGCTACAGGCCCGTGACACTGTACTAGACAAGCAGTTAGATGATGGATGGACATTATTTTCAAATATAGATAATGTAAAGGGCTGATAATAGTTATATTATTTAAGAAGGCATTTAAATTCAGTGCAGAATGTTGAAATTAATTTTATGTTTTCTGCCTCTTTTTGGCTGAAGATATAGAGGCTGCGAAAGGTGCTCCATCGTGACAGTATCAGTGTGATGTCCAGACAAGATGGGTACAAATTGGGAGGATCTTTCCGTCAAATGAGGACTTTGAGCACTGTGCTGTGCGTGCTGTGATGCGTGACATTAACGGGCAGCCGGGAAACATTGAGCAGCTGTAGGTCATGGTGGACGAACATAAATCGGGCATAAAATCTCATACCGGATCGCCCTGAAAAATTTGTCAAATTTCAAATGAGGATAATTTGGAAAACAGAAAATTAATTTATGGAAAATTAGGGTTTGAAGTGTTATACACGAGTTTCTACAAAATGTCCAAAATCTTGTGGTTTAGGTGGGCCAATATCTGAAAATCGACCTTGTTGCATGTTTGTGTGGGTGTCTTGTGAATGTTAGTGACATTCTGCTCCCAGAATCTTCTGCCAAGCTGACCTTGCATTGGATCAGCAATGGGAGACAGATGGATGGGAAATATGCGTGTGAAGTTTTCAGTCATGATAGAGATTAATAGTAGGAAGCTTCCAGTTTTCAATGACTTTTTGATCTGAAACAAACAATTGGGAAAATATTTAAGCTTGAATTAAACTTTTGTTCATTTTCTTAACTGATTAGATAACAAGCACTAGTGGCTACAACATCTTAGCAGCAAGATTTAATATATGAGAAACCCTCAAAGGTAAATCTACAGACTGAAACGTGTTGAATTACGGCAGATTTGTCACCTTTGAAAGACACGTATTTTGTGAAATCCTGACCTCTAGTGGTGTGAAATACAATTGCACGTTTCCTCTTTTTGCACAGTCATTCCATACCCTTGATCATTGTAAATAGATATTGTGTTCCGAAGAAACAGTTGATTAGAAATAATACATGAAACAGTGCCTCGGTCGTCTTGTGGGTTAATGCAGTAGGAACCTCTAGCTACCATGTAACAAATCAATTTAAGAAAATGAGACATGCTTCACCTTGTAATTTCTATCTCCTAAAATATCTATTGGAAGCAACAACAAAATGTGGTGCTCTCTTCTAGTTTGAGTTCCTGTTTAGACAGCATTTTCAATGGCTAGACAGTAATTGCTCGTTAATTGCAATGGTCTTTATCTGCTAAAGCTAAAATGCTTTAGAGAGTAAAGGACAAATGTATTTTAAACCGAGAAGTTTTAGTGTCTTAAGTTTTTGCTTTTTAACGTTCTTTTATGACCTATAATAACCTCACAATCTAGCTGAATGTCCATATGTCCTATTTATTACTATAGTTTCTGAGCATTGGTTTATTTGGTGAAAGAAATGACTGAAAATGACAATGTTTCGGTCAAGCCCTGCTTCAACAGCTGAACTGTTTATCTTCTGCGTGCCAAGCCAAGACCATTTGTTTAGAACGTGAAGTTTGTCTGGCAATAAGCATAGGAAAACATTGCTCAAGATACACTCGATATCTCATGTTAACACAATAATGTATGGTGAGTTACCAGGGGTGTGGGATGTATACACCCCCAATATTTGATTTGGCTTTAATCATCCCCCTACAAATAGACCTTTACCTTTATATTATTAAGTTGTCACCCCCCCCCATCAAACACTCTTCCATGCCATTGTGAGTTACCACACATTTTCATCTTCAGTGAGTAAGCATATTAAAACTACTCAAAATGATGGAAAACTGATGAATCTTGTGCCATTTTCGATTTCCAGGCATCAGCTTGAAACCAGTAATGGAGGACATTGTGTAGGGTGAGTTTGACATTTCATTGTGAGAGCTGGAGGCCCATTTGCTGTTTTGTTGACTCAGGGGACTCTCTCAGGCTGTCTCCCAGGAAGAGTGAACTACACTCCATCTGCTTCCCCCACGTCTGCAGTTATATTCAGCCATTTTTCTTAATTTTTTTTCTCACCGAGCAGCCTTTGGATGGGACTTTGGGGTGAGCGTGGCACTCTCCAGGGCCAACCAATCCGAGCACTGTCCGGACCAAAGGTATCACCCTGACTGGCCGGTAACTGTGAGCCACCTTTAGAAGGCCCTGTGACCCATGCAGTAGCGTCCAATGATCACACATCCAGTTTCTGCCACCTAGTAGCAGTGTTTACCACCATGCAAACCACACATTTTCATAGGGCCCCTGAGCTTTGAGGCCCCCTGTTGGCCACATATAGTCACTACACTAAATATTAAATAAATGTAGGAGATGCCGAAGCAGTATGCTCTCCTAACTGGCTAGCTACCTATGGCCTTCTGACTGTATTCAATAACTATTTATTAAGTTTTTGAAACATCTGGGGGGGGGGGGGGACCAAAATGAAAACCTGAGTGGTGCCTGAAACAAGAACTGGCTCCCGCCCTCATCTTATATCTTAAATTGCAAACACTAATATCTTTAAAGGATTTTAAGATCATCATGAATAGTACAGTGACTGAGGAATGTCAATGTTTTGCTTGAGAAGGCACTGTGCAAAAACAATTGTTCTTCTGTTTTATTGTTTTACTGTTTAATGTCTTATTGTCATGTATATGTTTACGTTTTGTATGGCTGCTACCTTGGCCAGGTCTCTCTTGTAAAAGAGATTTTATATCTCAATGGGACTTCCTGGTAAAATAAAGGTCAATAAAATCTTACTGGGGGCATAAACAAGCACCGTCACCCCAAGGTCCCGCCTCGCTCCATCATGAGAATGCAACGCAGATCCATTAAAACATGATTAAGGCGTGTTCCTCTTTTCCCCCCCGCGTGCTCAGTGGGGTAGCACCAGGAGCTCGCCCTTATCATGCGCTCCGTCTCTCCTGTCCTTACGCCGCGTGCCAGGGTGGGCACACACGCCAGAGAGAGCCATGCTGCCCCCATCAGCGTTGGCACTATGCTGTCTGTGGACAGATTGACTACCTGGCCCAACCTTGCAGCAGTGAATCCCTGGTCTTAAAGATTAAGCCATGCATGACTAAGTAAGCACAACTGTAAACATGAAGCTGCGCATGGCTCATAAAATCAGAGGGCAGTGTGTGGCTCTGTGGGTTAGGAGCTCGTGCCTCGTTCTGGAAGATCATGGTTTGAATCCCATGTCCAACAGAGTAATCAGGTTCTTGATCAAGGCATCTTATCCCTAAAAACTGCTCCAGCAGTGCCAGAAACATGGTTGATCCTGCAGGTTTCTCTCACCTGTCTATACTCTCAGTAGGGGGCGCAGTGTGGCGCTGCAGGTTAGGATGATGTGTCCATGATTGGAAGCTTGCCAGTTCAAATCCTGTGGTCAGGAGAGTGATGTCACTGCTGGGCCCTTGAGCGAGGCCCTGAACCCCAGGTGCCCCAGGGACTGTCTAGCCTTGTTCTCTAAACTATATGTCCCTTTGGATAAATGTGTCTGCCAAATAGATAAAATCTAATGAGAGCAAGATGGGAATTTGCAGAAACCATGGAATACTTAAGTACTTGTGCTTGTACAGCAATCAGCCATAACATTAAAGCCACCTGCCTAATATTGTGTAGGTCCCCCCTCGTGTCGCCAAAACAGCTCTGAACCGTCAAGGCATGGACTCCGGCATTAAGATGTTGGCAGCAGAACCTGTAAGTCCTGTCATCTGTGAGGTGGGGCCTCCATGGATTGAACTTGTTTGTCCTGCACATCCCACAGATACTCGATTTAATGAGATCTGGGGGATCTGGAGGTCAAGTTAATACCTCGAACTCTTTTTCAAGTTGCTCAAACCATTCCTGGACAATTTTTGCAGTAGGGCAGGGTGTATTGTCCTGCTGTAAGAGGCCTCTGTTATTGGGCAATACCATTAACATGAAGGGGTGTACTTAGTTTGCAACAATGGTCAGGTAAGTGGTACGTCCAAAAGTAGCATCCATATCAATGCCAGGACCCAAGGTTTCCCAGTAGAACATTGCCCAGAGCATCGCACTGTCTCCGCTGACTTTCCTTCTTCTCCTGGTGCATCCGGGCACCATCTCTTCCCCAGGTAAACAACATGCATGCACCCAGCCTTCCGCATGATGTAACAGAAAACATGAATCATCAGACCAGGACACCTTCTTCCATTGCTCCATGGCCTAGTTCTGACACTCACATGCCCATTGTAGGTGTTTTCGGTGGTGAACAGGGGTCAGCATGGGCACCCATCACTGGTTCACCTTCCTTGGATCACTTTTGGTAGATACTGATCAATGGCTACTGGGAACACCCTACAAGACCTGCCGTTTAGGAGATGCTCTGACCCAGTCATCTATCACGGTTTGACCCTTGTCAAAGTCACTCAGATCCTTACACTTGCCCATTTTTCCTGCTTCCAACACATTAGCTTCAAAAACTGACTGTTCACTTGCATAATATATAATGGCCCCGCTCACAGGTGGTATTGTTACAAGATAATCAATATTATTCACTTTATCTGTCAGTGGTTTTAATGTTATGCCTGATTGATGTACAAATGGCAAATAAAGTATTATTAGAAGTTTAACTGGAAAAGAGAAACTTTAAACAATTTCTTAACTGGTGTATGTCAAAGCAAATAATAAGACTTCAACTACTACCCTGAAATCAGAGAATAATATCAAACGTTTTGGAAGGTCACCCCCATTAAGGTCTGAAATGATTCACTGGGGGGTTGCATGGTATTCAAATTGTTATGGAAGATTAAACTAATGCAAATAATTAAAGAATTTTAGGTACAAAATAACCTCTCAGCACTTCAGGGACAGTGCAAACTCTGTTGTGAGAGTACACATACTTACTGGAGCTTTTTTTTTTATTAGATTAGATTAGATTATGTTACGTTGTGTTGTGTTACATTACATTCAACTTTATTGTCATTACACAAAGTACAAGTACTGAAACAAGGAACTGCAGTTTGGAATCTAATCCGAAAGTGCAAAATAGTGTATATGGTTGTTCAGAAAATTGAAAAAACTGATCTCTGGCAGTACAATATCAATATGAAACAAAGAACCTTGGCACCGACATTGAGACTAAGAAAAGTTTAAATTTGATGACATTTAGAATTAACTTGTCCAGAATTTGGAAGATCCAGGTGCAGGAATAAGTAAATTCCTTTCCAGTGACTCCAAAATGGCAACAACTTCTTTGTCTGGCCAATTTCAAATTATGAGGTCATATCTTTTTATTTCTCAGGCAGAGCAAGACAAACACGGGAAATTCAATAAATCATACAAAAGAACCGAATTAATCTGTGTTGTTTCAAAATTATCACGGGTTGGATGAATAATCAAGCAAGACGAGACATACCCAAGTCATGAATGAGAAACGAATCAAAATCTGAGCTTGTGTGCGAGATTCTTCTTTGGTGGATAGGATTAAAGGGCAACGCGCCAGGACCAATCAGGCGAGCCCCGGCCTTTGGTGTGCTACGATTGCAGTGCCCTGTTATCTGAAGGTAACCGTGGTTTAATCAAGTAAACCAGATGAAAAGTGAAGGACCTCTCAGACACGGTCTGGGATTTATGGAAATGTGACAAGGATTATGCTAATATGGTGTTGAATGTCGAGCTGTTTGAAGGCCTAATATGCACATAAGAGATAAACCGCCCCGCCAACTTTTTTATGAGCGAGACATGGGAATTAGGCCTCACTGGCAGGTTGGTGAAATATTTATGGCATCAATGGCTTAGAAATGCAGGTAAAATTTTATCTGACAGGCACAATCCTCCGAACGCTCATAATGTAAAGAACAAAATCTATATTCCTGTTAAAAGTTTTTACAGTTGCTTCCTCTTTTTATCTGTCACTACCTTGAGGGCCAAAATATTTGACTGTGGCTTACTTGTGCTCCCCGCATAACATACTGTACAGCCAGGGGAATCACCTACTGTAGGGCTGTTTTAGCTGGACTTCAGCCCCCCTAAATAAATGTACACTAATTTGTTTACAAGGTGTGCTCTCATTCATTGTCATTAAAATCAGACCCCCTAGAAAAGGCTTGGCGCCACTTTTCATAAATCTCTAGTGACACCCCTGCATATTGTAACACACAAAATGGACCCTAGATTCTACAAACTGACCCAGCAGCACTCAAACTCCCCATTTGCATCCTCCCAGTTACCAGATGTGGCCTTGATCAAATTCAAAACACTGATTTAGAGCAGCCGTTGCCTGTGGAGTGCAGTGCCCTGACACTGAATATTTCCAGCTTCCATAACTGGCTGTGCAGTGCATTGTTTCATTAAGCCTGTAATGCCAGCCAATCACAGAGCTAAGCTAAGCAAGAGGGACATGTTCAAGATCACTGCATCTGCGAAGTAAATATCTTCATAGTTTCATCGTCGTTTTCAACAATCAGCTCACTAAAAGTGGCATTGTTGCGTGTTTTTGAAACTGCAAATGTTACAATAACAATGTTACAATAATCTTTATTGACGTGGTGATCACATAAAACTCTGAGAACCCATAACTTGGATTGCTCTGCAATGAGGGATTATTTCAATGCTTTAATTTTTCTTCAGTGACTGGAAATGGAAAAAAAAAATGTATTAATCATTTATAAATCAAATATGTAGTCAAATATGTAGTATTATAATCTTTAAACAGTCTTCAGTTGTTACAGATATTCAGTCTGAAGGAATATTTATAAGCACAATTTCACATTTCTTTTGGTTCCTTTCCATTACATTGGAGAGACAACACATTTGTGTAAAATGAATGTATGTACCAAAAAACAAACTTACAGTCTAGTATGACAAGAATGACAAATGCTTTATGGTGTAATGAATATAATCTTTTTTTTTCCAGTGGTGTGATTTTCTTAATATTTATATTCATTATTTAAGGTAATCTTTGGTTATACCTAAATCTAATATTAGTAAAATGTTCAAATGCGATCAATGTCATCTGAATGTGTTATAGCAGTAACCCCACCATGTAAACAGATCGTTCAAGTTCATCACCCATATTAAATAATGTTTACATATCCCGAGTACAAGCACATTTTGACACTCTTCCAGAACTGGCTAAGGTTTTTATAAAGAACGATCGTGTAAGACAATTGCATGTCAGCATAAACCCCAACCCACTGTCCACCAGCGGGCTGGAAATAGCGTTTGTAAACAGCTTGTTGAATTAAATGCTGATGTGATGATATCCTGGTGGGCGCTTTGCATGAAACTCAAGCACCTAATCACTTCCACGAAATCGAGCAAGGCGGATAAGTGCACATGATGCACTTAAACAAGATATACAGAATTCACTTTTTTCTTTTTTTTTAAAAAAAGACAGTTGCGGAAGAAAATGAGAAATTACAAATATGAGTTTGCAAAAAGAAGTTTCTAAGAAATGAAGGCTTCGCTGTGAGGCGAGATTTGAACGATCGTTTTAGTACCATAAGCAGAAATGAAAAAGGTCCTTTAGAGCAATGTACACAAACGCCTCTTACCAAGGCTGAGTTATACACTACAGTGAGTCAATGCTGCAGGGAGGTTCCAGTTATGTTAGATTTAGAGGGGATATCTGTACATAACTAACACATGCTAATGTGCAGTCTTATGTAATACTACATTTGTTACATTTGAAGGAAGACATCCATTAATTCTCAGATTTACTCAAAAACAAGATCATAAATGTATAAAAGAACGTGTAAAACATTTCTTCGTCATTTTGGAGCCCATTATAAAGAAAAAAGACACAGTATTTTTTTGGCTTTGTCCCCCCTCCCCCAGCCATCACAGTACACATAAGAACAATCATGGACTGAGTGAGTCTGGGGCCAAGGTTATGCTCAGAGACCATGATACCATGCATTTTCTAAAAAAAAAAAAAACCAAGAAACATTCAAAAACTTAAGCAGTGAAATGTCCTTCAAGCAAAAAAAAAAACATCTAACTTCCAAAATGTTTGAGTAAACCAATTCCTATACCACCACATGGACATTTCTCACTACCTTACAGTGGAAAGTGGTCTTAAAGGCTTTCGATGAGCTTAACAATTTGGACTCAGTTGTTCAAAAGTTATATTTGGATCAGAATGATCCCGATTTAGAAATCCCATGTTTTGCTATCCAGGATTGGGTAATCCATCTTAGTTTTATGCCAGTTTTTCAAAGCAACATTGGATTGGATCACCCTGATCCAGATACAAACTTTTCAAGATCACCAAATCCGGATGACCAGTGTTCTAAACCGGACGACATATCACAATGTAGACTGCTAGCTATGTAAACCACAGGTAGAACAACCAGTGTGGGGTCACTTTAAGTGTTTTTATTTTTAGCGTTTTAAAAATTCCTGGATAACACATAAGGTTTGATGCAGATCAAAATCAAGATTGGATTATGTGATCTAATCTGATTTCAGAATCCTTTTTTTTTTTTTTTTACTTTTGAACCACCCATTTTCAAGATTTGATCCAGTCCGATAGTCAAAATCTGATCAGACTCCATCTGAACAACTGGACTTTGATGTAAGAATCACCGCTCATTGCCACATGGCCCCAACCTCCAACAAAACTCAGATTTTGAATAATGCTCAGTGCTTTGTTGTTTCACAAATTAAATGTATAGGACAAAACGTATAGGAAAAAACGTAAGATGTGTGGTACCTTTGAACCAATTGCAAGCCATAGATTCACAGCCAGGCTAAAGACTAAAGTTGGAAACACTATTTGCGTTTTTTTTTATAGACAGGCAGCACAGTGGTTAGCCCTATTCCCCCACACCTCGAATCCCACCTCTGCTCTGTGTGTGCGGTATTTGCATTGTTCTCCCCATGTCGTGTGGGTTCCTGCCAGCTGAACAAAGCCTAAGGCTAATGGGCATCTCGCATTTGCCTGTAGCGAGTGCCCTGTGATGGACTGGCATGCTGTCCAGAGTCTACCGCAGCTGTGTGTCCTACGATGCCTGGGATAGGCTCCAGGTTAAGCCGGTTAGAAGTTGGATGGTGCTAAATACTCCCACAGAGAGCAAACGTTTTGTGACAAAAGCACCAGAACCACACCGACCATATTAGGTTATTCATTTACATACGAGCAGAATTCACGGACTACCTTTTCACAATAAATCTCATTTCACGTGCTTTCAGGGTTTTGTTCCTACCAACGATGTGCACAGGCTTTTTCGAGGGGCAGGTGCTCAAATGGGGGGAGCTCTTTGCACGTGTCTGCCTCATTTGACCTGCTGGTTGGCACGTGCCTAATCCTACTTCCCTGTTTACATGGTGGCGATGGGCCCAGATTCAGCTCATCAACACAGAGGCCCGTTCCAGATGGGGAGCTGAGAAGCCCGACCCGACTCAAACAGCTGCAGCAGTGTGCAGGGGTCTGATGTGGCCCGTGTGTTTGCTGGAGGAGAAGGAAAGCGAATGATGTGCAAGTTTACCTCAGAATTTCGCGTGGGGGTAAAGTAAGCAACGGCAAACAGCTCTGGTAAACAAAAACACAGTTAAGATAAATGTCAAATTACCAGATTTTGTGATGCCGCATGTTAACATATGTTATTTTAAGGACACCTGGGGTTGTTTAAGACTACAGTCAGTTAAATCACTATTGAGTAAAAGCATTTTTATTACAAAAAGGCTAAAAACTGTTAGAGAATGTTACAATAAAAAACATTAAATGTTACACAGCAAGATTAGCTGACCAGCATTTTAGTTTCTTTTTTAAATGAATGCGTTCCCCAGTGAGAGTTTGGAACAGCACATATGTCTTTGTTTACAATCGATTTATGGTCATTTTAATGCTATCTACAGCAAGTACGCATCCTATCCATCTTCTCCACCTGATGCTACTGTCTCCTTACAACCCCACCTGCCCTATGTAAGGCCTGAGTCACTAGCATCTTCCTTGCTTCACCTGTGGTTGCTTGTATTTTTGCACCTTGTTTCATGCTGCTTTATTTGCATTTGAGGTGGAAAGTGGAATTTGACTGGCAATGGATTGTGGGTAATTTGTTATTACAGACCAGACCGCGGTCTTATAAGCAGTCAGAGTTTGTATTTAGCTATAGCTTTCAAATTACTCGATGTAACTGAAAAACATGGAAAAAAGGAGTGGAAGTTGAATATATAATAGAAATAGTCATCATGCTGCCTCAGGATTCATTCCTTACTCACCTTCTCCATTTCGCATGAGGAATGATAACAGGATCATATTAATACCTGACAGATATCCGTTATTTACGTAACCTATAATATCATACAAATTTAACATTTATTTGTGTAAAAATTCTAAAATTCACAATAAAACATTTACATTTTAAGTACAAAATAACACAAAATAAGTATGAACTAAGAACAAAATAACAGATGCTGTTCAATTTAAAAATCTGTTATGAGTCTAACGCAGAACATTCTACAGTCATCTCACGCCCCCTTGTGGTTTCAAAATTTTTTCAAATTTGATCTCACAACAATAATCTTTTAATTTGTGCATTTACAAATGGAGGTATTTTCTGTTTTTCTCTACATAAGTACTTTTCTACTTATTCAAGGTTTTGCTTCTTTTCAAATCTAAACTCACCTGATACTGAAAAAATCTATAAGTAAAATTACAAACCACCACAGAGTAGCTAAATGCATTTAGAATTAGGTGATCAGTGGTCATTGCTGACACACCACAACAGTGAAATGTGTCCCTGCATTTAACCCATATGTGACTTTGGGATATAGCAGGGGGCAGTTAATTCAGCACCCAGGGAACAGTGCTTGGGGGTGGTACCTTGCTCAGAGTATCTCAGTGGTGCCTTGCTGGTCAGGGATTCAAACATGCAATCTTTCAATTACAAATGCGCTTCCATAACCATTAAGCCATCACTGCCCCTCAGGTACTGGGTATTATTCCACACAGTAACACTGGTGAATAAATTTTTGGTGTTTCCACTAGACAGCCTCAACCAAATTATGTATTTATTTGTTAATTTCCATGGTTTCCCCTAATCTAAGATTATACATAGAGTATTGCATATCTTTCTCAAATTTTCCATATCTTACATTTACATTCTTAAACGTTGAGTAGACAGATACTCAAGTGATGCAGTAAACAGCACAAGAATAAGGATATTACTGGTCCTACCATACCATTCTGCAAGTACAGAGGTTGTGCAGATGACATTTAATATCCTCCAGGAAGATCTAGCAATTTTAGGGCTGCTGCACCGATTCTTTACACACATATGCAGATGTATAGTATGATCCAAATCGATATATGAAAACTAAGGTTGTGGGGAATCCACAAATGTATCAAGTGAAATATTAAAGAATTCATTCATGAATCTTTACAAAAGTTGTTTATTTCATGTCTTGCAGCCGCAACCCACTCTAGCTTAGCAAAGCTGAGAGGTGGCTTGTGCTCAGCCTTCATAACATTAGGAGAGGGGACTTTTCTTTTCATACAGATGAACATTTTAATGCCAATGGACACATTCTTGATGGCATTCCCAGAAACACTCCGTCAACAGAAAAGAAAAACTGACCTCATCTTCAGGCTTGGTACCTAAAAATCGAAATAAATTACTATTATGTATAAATACGTGAATTAAATCACTCACGGCCAGATGATAAACATCAAAATGAATCTGGATGAAACGGCAGCACATTATGAATCTTCTTGGAATTGGGATGGGATTCTGAGAACACAGCCTGATATCCAATAAAAAATAACAGTGGTATGTAATTGGTTAGGCTTTGTAATAATCAATTTAGGACTTTGTGAGGGATATATACAGTATGTGCAGGAGGCTGCAGTAAAAGCAGTGCTGACAAGATTCCTGTAACGCACCAATGGAAGAATTCTGTGGGGCTACAGATGTTGCAGGACACTGATACAGAGTGGTAGCAGGAGGAAATATCATGAGCACAGTGGGACGATCAGAGCCTCCTCACCATGCATGAGGCTCCTATGCACACCTCCTTTGCAGAGGTGGGTCAGAGGAAGAGAGAGCAGTTTTAGAGGTAAAATATAACTGCAACAGTTGCTTAAGCAGTGGACAGATCTTGGAGGATGGTGAAGATCTGGGGAGTGGTGTGAGTTCATTTTAGTTTGTGGTGCCTGATCACGTTGGTAGGAGGCCCAGGTGGGCTGCTCAGTGGAGAACAGGCGCGGAAAATAAAAATGAGAGTTGCTGAGCTGAGAGGACAAAAAAAAAAAAAAATCACAATTTTGGAATGTGCACACTGTGCACTACTTTGTATCTAAAGTGTATTAACTTAGGAATGCATTGCTTAAAAAAGTGTTCTGAACATCACACATTTTAGAGATGGAAGAAATCCTTCATACTTTGTGAAAAAATGCCACTATTTACATCATAGACGTAGAGCTCATTATTCTAAAGCTTAAAACCTCAAGAATAGTATAATTTCTACCTATTTGAACAACTACAATCACTATTATGACAACCTTAGTTACACCCATCCATTTTCCAATCACTTACCCAGTACAGGGTCACGGGGGACCGGGAGCCTATCCCAGACAACACAGAAACACCCTAGATAGGGCACCAGACCAAAACAGGACACTCACATATACACAAAAGACAAATCATGCATGGAATTCATCTAATGATGAAGGATTTCTTTTCTTGGAATAAATTTATGTTAATGAAAGGCTGGATTTTTCTGAATTTTTCAGTGTGACATGAAGCTGCTTCACCAAAAGGTGGATTTTTTTCTAAGCCTTTTTACAAATCTTTACAAGGGGTGCCAATAATTGTGGAGGGCACTGTAATTGCATAAGGAAACCCGCAGATCAACAGGGGATCTCCACAAATGGACAGCAGGAGCAGGACTCAAACCCCTGTCACTGGAGGTGTGTAGCAATGCTGTCCACCAAGCCACGCTGCCAGCCAACATATAGCATTGCTACTGCACATACCACTATATGCTAGTGCTTCATCTACTACTAATAGTACTGCATTTAATGTAGTACAACACTGCAATTGCATTGCTATTAGTAGCATCAGTTGCAGTAAAAAAATGCATTGCTGAAAATAACTGCTACTATTGTATTCTAATCGTTTGAGGTATGTGTTCAGTAACTACGACTTCTGTAATTACCATTACTTTTTAAAAGGCAGCTTCCCCCTTTTTCCCCTAACATTGCTTTTTGGTTTAATATTTTTTCCCAAGAACAATAATACGGATGTCAGTCTCCTTTCAGAGATGACATTAGTAGAAAAATCTTCGTTAAAATACGACGGATGTGGTTTTGACTTAATTACAGAATTGCATGTTAAAAATACAAAAATTAGTAACCCGATTCTATTGTGCTGCAAGCATATGAAGGGACATGAAATGGGGTAATTAAAGGTAAGCGGACAGTAACTTTTGAGCGCCACTTCAGAGATTCTGCCCAGTCCGGCGACTTTCCCGAGCAGCAGTTTGAAAGTTACGGCGAAAGACGTAATCGCGGCCTCCGATTGGCCGGCCGAGCTGATCCGGGTACCGGGCGCGAGCCAGTTTATTAGCCTAAAGGTACCAATATGGCGGAGGTAAGAAGGAAAATAGGGAAGAAGCATCAGATTTTAAACGTCTGATTTTTAGCCCCGTGGCCGACATTCTCCGCTTATATCCATTCGATTGTGTTAAGTAAGGTTTATTTTGGCGATGCATCGGTTTCTGGGGGTAAATCGGCCCGACTAGGCATATGAAAATGTTTGAATGTGAAGCGGGATCCTACGGGACTAGGCCCCTGCGTTCCAGTCTAACGCAGACTGTAAGAATGTTTCGTAAACCGAGCGGCGGTGAAACGACTAGCTAGCTCACTAAATATACGCGTTTCTTTGGCCGATCGGGCGATGCATTTTCTCCGATACATAACTTTCGAAGGTGGTTTTTAAATACACCAGTGAGATTGCGATGTAGTTGATGAGAATCTTTTTTTTTCCTCGGGCTTTGGTTTATTAGATTAATTGCGAAGCGCAGTGACAGTAAGGCTGGCCGGTTAAGGCGAAAAAATATATGTATATGTTTTGCATCGCTAATTATTTTATGATGGTGAATTAAAGTGCAATTATGCTTTTGTTTCGTTCCTGTCGAGGAGCGATGCACAAGGCTGTGTAGAAAAGACTCCCAGGTAGCGGAAAAACGGGACGCAGACGTGCATTTATTTATTTATTATTCCTGCTACTGATGGATTGACAGCGCTGCCTGATACCTGCGTTTTCTTACTTGTATTTCAATAGCTGTATTATCGAAAATGTCCCCGAGTGAAGTAGCAGGATGGACGTTGCTGCAAATGTTTTTCATACTAATGTTTGCCTTTTATTTCGCTTTGTAGGCTTCCTTTGGAAGTTCAAGCCCAGGTGAGTTTCATTTTGCCTTCCCGTTAAATTTGGAGATAGTTTCCTGGTATAATCCGTTGATGCATTTCCATTAATCTCTGTGAAATCGTAAAAAAATCTTCTTATTAGTTTGACTTAAAATGAGTTTAAATAAAATATCAACTAACCTAGTTGGATGACTGTTATAGGCGTATGCCAGATAGGAGGGGCACGATTATCCGGGCTGACGTGAAGTGATATAAATTGATGATGTCTGGTGGTAACTTGTATTGACTTTAATAATGTGGGTGTTTATGTTGCTTCAGGCTCTTTGTCTTCGGAAGACCATGATTTTGATCCAACGGCAGAAATGTTGGTCCACGATTTCGACGACGAGCGTACTTTAGAGGAGGAGGAGTTGCAGGATGGAGAGAGGAATTTTCGAGCAGAGTTGGCGGATTTGGAGAAGGTATTGTGTTTTTTTTTTTTTTTTAATCTTTTGTCGGTTTTTTTTTTATATATATAACGTGGAGTACTGATTAAAAGTCATTTTGTTTTAAGTTTCTCAACTCCCTTTTTGATTTTTCTGTGAGATACATTATTACCTGTATGAGTTTCAATGCCTGTTAGGTCTTTTTGTATTATTAAAATTTTTAGTTAGAGACTCTTGGTTGTTATTTTTATTTTTACAAATTCCTGTTGTCTTACTAGGAGGGCAGCATGCCCTTGGAGGAGCTGCTGGCCATTTACCGTTATGAGGCATCAGTCAGCACGGCTGCGGGTTCGAGCATGGACAGCTCCTCTGGTGAACTGACAGATGAGCTGCCTGATATGACATTAGACAAGGTGAGGGCCATGCTGCCACTGTGTTTCTGAACCAAGAGCTTTCATTGTAGTCACACTGAAAAAACTGCTGTCTTTTAAAAGAGAATGTCAGAGGTGTTTCCAGTAAAATTATCGTAAACAGAATAGCTGAAAATTGCCTAATTTTAAATAAGGTGGCTGGTACAGGTTCATGACTACACTGATCAGAGTCTTTATGTTCAGTTCTTGGTTGACTCCTCTATCTCTGTCAACACTAGACGTGCATTGGCCAATGATTGATATGACTGGGCTTCCATTGGGACAACAGCCACTTTGTATAATTTCTTCCTAATTGAGTTAATAGCATTACTCAGTCATTCACATTAACTGCTGTGTGTGTTGAATCTGGTGTTTTTTTCTCCTTTATTATAATATTTTAAACTTTTTGTACTTTTACTTATGCGTCGAAGTGTTACAGTTATTGTTTTACTCCTCAACAGGAGGAGATTGCAAAAGACCTCCTTTCAGGGGACTATGAAGAAGAGACTCAGTCATCAGCTGATGATCTCACCCCATCAGTAACATCCCATGAGGCGACAGATTTCTTCCCAAGGAGCCTCAGATGTAAGACCTGTCAGATTTTCGTGGCTGGGTGCACGAACCGTAATAATCACGTGTGGTCTGGCTATGATGGAACTAAATTTTTAGTAGCATGTGTAAATGTTATTTTTTTTGTATTCTCCACCATGTGTGCCACCATCTAATTTTGTGTCGTTTAGCACAGGTGAGGCGATCATTCTCAGTATGAAATCAAAACAGTTCTTAATCTTTGCAGAAAGGGCTTCAGCGTCCTTTACATGCTTCCCCAGTGCTGATTGTTTACTTGAGTTGGAAAGGGTTCATATAGCCCATTTGCCTTGTATAGTATAGTATTTCATTATGAAATGTCATTTAATATGTTGTCTTCAGCTAACACCATTTACGATGGGGACAAAGAATCAGAAGGAGAGGAGGATGGTACGAGTCCAGAAGACTCGAAAAAGGCAAGTCTTACAGTATAATCCCGCTGTCATTGAGTGAAAACCTGCAGTCAGACGTGTAATAGTTTTATTGATTTCCTTATTTGTTTTGCCCTGATTTTGAAGGAGATAATGGTTGGATCTCAGTACCAGGCTGAGGTGCCGTCACGCCTCTGCAGTTATGATGAAGATGAGAAAGGTTGGTCCCTCCCCTTGGCTTTAATTTATTGCCAGTTGTGTACAAAGGGGGAAAGATCATCATAGCACATTAATGGCATGAAAGATGTTACATAAAAAGGAAGCTGGACCCAGGTAAAGAGTTTACTTTGGTGCCGTTTGCCCCACTGCAGCGTACGAGTGCGAGGACCAGTTACTGTGGAGTCCGGGAGTTTTGCCGGAGAGCAGAGTTCGAGATTTTCTGCGCGAAGCAGGCTGTCGGGTAACGGATGGAAAGACTGGAGCTGTCGGAGAAGGGGTCTGCATTCGAGACAATGAGCAGGTAGAGCAGGAGACCTTGGCTGAGTGTGACATTGTGCTTGGGCCGTCTCTGATATCTTGCATTTCACAAAAAAAGCCAGAACGGATTTCTTATGTGTTTTGAAGTACAGTCAGTTTGCTGACTGTCTCCACAAAATTGTTGTAATGCGATTGATTCATTAGTATCCGAGTCCAATACAACCGGCAGTCGTGTTTGTACTTGCACAATTTTCAGTCAGAGAGAAAAATACTATGTGAATACTATGCGATTCATGAACAAATTGTTTTTTTAGTGAATCAGTCAAACTGGTTTTCAATTCTAAATCTTTTTTTGTACATCTGCGCATTGCACAGGTCAGTCTTAGATTCTAAATATCTAAAACAATATTTGATAAGTTATCATATAAAAACACCCAGCAACCTAATGTAGACTGTCTGTAGCCATCTTGCCTTCAGTGCCCCTCCGCATACCGTAATCTATTGTATTTGCGCTGCGTCCATGCCCGGCTGCATGGTGCCCCTCTGCATACCGTAGTCTATTGTATTTGCGCTGTGTGCATGCCCAGCCACATGATGCCCCTCCGCATACCGTAGTCTATTGTATTTGCGCTGCGTCCATGCCCGGCTGCATGGTGCCCCTCTGCATACCGTAATCTATTGTATTTGCGCTGCGTCCATGCCCGGCTGCATGGTGCCCCTCTGCATACCGTAATCTATTGTATTTGTGCTGTGTGCATGCCCGGCTGCATGGTGCCCCTCCGCATATCGTAATCTGTTGTATTTCCGCTGCGTCCATGCCCGGCTGCATGGTGCCCCTCTGCATACCGTAATCTATTGTATTTGTGCTGTGTGCATGCCCGGCTGCATGGTGCCCCTCCGCATATCGTAATCTATTGCATTTGTGCTGTGTGTATGCCCGGCCACATGGTGCCCCTCCGCATACCATAATCTATTGCATTTGCGCTGTGTGCATGCCCGGCTGCATGGTGCCCCTCTGCATACCGTAATCTATTGCATTTGTGCTGTGTGTATGCCCGGCCACATGGTGCCCCTCTGCATACCATAATCTATTGCGTTTGCGCTGAATCCATGCCCGGCCGCATGGTGGCTGCGGCTAACTATGCCCGAATCTGAGCAATTCACAAGTTCAGAGAGCTCAGCACGTTCGGTTGAAGCACTAAGCAATTCTTGTGAAACTCTTAAGACCCATAGAAGATGTTTATGACATTTATTAATGTGCTATTTCTTATTTAAAATGCATGTAATTACATTATTGGCCTCTGGTATCACTGCTTGTATTTGATTCATTTTGTTTGACATAAGCTATTTCTGGAGTGGCATTCCTGTAAATCTATTTTTCCCCACAGGATATGTGTATTTTAGTACGTGATGGTACTGAACGTGAGGTTTTCAGGAACACGTTACTCTCATTGTAGCAGGACTGATTTGAAATATTTAAAGTATTGGTTGTGGCACGAACAAAGTGATAGAACGATTAAAACTGACTGAATCCAAACAAGGCATTAGATAATGTAACTCTTATGGACTTCCTCTTCTAACCAAGTGGTTGTAGTATTAGATCTAGACTAGGCCTGGGCTATTATTTTCTATGGAGGGGCAAATCTGAGCTTCACCATGTCAGCATTGGGCATTTTTTTCCCTGATCTTTATTTGTTAGGTCTTCCTTTGCTTATTATTGAATGACAACGTTTTGGGCAAAAAACTGCTTATCTCTCCGTAGACTTGAACATAAAACATTGACTTTTTTTAATGATTAGTAAAATAGCTCTGCAGGTCAGCTTTTGCCCAGGTGTCATGTAGGCTTGCTGTAATAATGATAAGAATTGTTAAAGTAACTCGATACTTTGCTTTAATTCAGGCATTGTATGAGCTTTTGAAGTGCGACTACAATACCCACGAAGCACTTAAACGGCACCGAAACAATGCGAAACCTTCAAAGGGTGAGTGAGACCTCATGAGGGAACCAAACCCAAAACAATACTTCTCACGGTGGTGGAGGAATATGATCTTTTTTTTTTTTTCGTCGTTGTTTTAGATGGACTACCATGGTCTGAAGAAGAATGCAGAAACTTTGAACATGCTCTTCAGATATATGATAAGAACTTTCACCTCATACAGAAACACAAGGTAAACCATCTGTCTTGTTTAACTGCGGGGATGTTGCGTCATATGGACAAATCGTTTATTTTTCATTGCATGTCTTTATTTTTAAGGTGAAAACAAGGACAGTGGCTGAATGTGTAGCGTTCTACTACATATGGAAGAAGTCTGAACGCTTTGACTACTTTGTACAACAGAACCGATTTGGGAAGAAAAAGTACAGCAGCTATCCAGGAGTAACGTAAGTGACTCTCTTCTGTAACCTCATTTAACACAAATGGTCAGTGATCATCAGGCCTGTAATTTTATCCAAGCTCTCTGGTTTTACTAGGTTTGCTCCATATCAGTCAGAACCGTATGTTTTTGGACTGAACTCATCAGAGAATCTCATACCTCTGGTCATGGTTTTGGAGCTAGACAAATGGATTCTCTGCTGAAGTTGCCTGGCAGTCCTGTGATGGAACTTTCTAGAAAGTAGGGGTGTAAAGATGCATCGTGATGTATCGATTAAGGTGGCAATTCAATGCATCCATCTTTAACGTCAGAATCGATTTTTGGACGTAAAGATACTCCTATATCAGGGTTGTACGCTCTAGCGTTAATGTTGCAGGTAGCACTGCCCACGCGGGAATTTCCTAAATGTAGGTGGGTTAAGGCTCATTAATATTCATAAAGGAAGCACCACGTGAAGATCTGTTTACTATGGTGGTGACATTTGCATTATGGTGTTTTTGGCTTTTGGGAAATTCACCACTGTTGTATTGAAGAATGCTCACATTTAATAGGTAAGGTAATCTTTGCACTATGATGCCTTTGGAAAACGCCTGTTTCGTAGTGCGATAAAGTGAGGAGGCAGTGGTCAAGATCCTGAGGTAGGTAGCTAGTTAATTAAAAAGTATTGTTAGCCTTGGAAATGCATGTACGTTAAGATATCACCATTGGTTTGATGTGCCAATCTTGGTCGCTATTGCCAGCTGACTTCTAAACCTTAACCAGGATTCAAAGTTAGCAGCATCAGAGCTAAAGGAACAACCACCAAAATAATGGAGATGATTTTATTGAATGATCAGCCATTTTTCGTAGTGGAGACTGAGGAATTTCGTCGGCTCGTTCTCCATTTAGAAAAAGCCTTAAAGTATTGACCCGCGACCTGGTTATAATCCATTATTAAATCTGACTGGCAGATTTGATCTTTCGTTTTCCTCAGTATTAAAAAAAACTATGTATCATCGTTCTACTAATCTGCCCCTTTTTTTTTTTCCTTCTCTTGTCAATACAGTTCAGTAGTTGGCCTTTTGACATTTTATACTGGCTTGTTCTCTCTTTGATAATAACATTCTTCCATTTTCTATACCTGCTTGTCCTGTTCAGAGTCGCATGGGTCCATAGCAAAATTTATGTTGTAAGATTCTGCTTTTGTATATGGTTAATAGTTTGCAGTTAAGTTTTCATGGTAATATTTGTGAATTCTTTTTCAGTGAAGTTAAAGCTTTGAATTTAGGTTATTATAATAATTGATTAATTGGATTGAATCGTGATAGAAATGAAAGGTTTCCAATGCATGAAATTGTTCCTTCAATTATTGTAATCAAATCGCCTGGGAATCAGCTATTTATACCCCTATAGACAGACTTTCTGCAAGTCTGCCCCCGATGAAGCATCTTTGGTGTTGATGGCTGATCGGCTTCCTTTTCTGTACTGTGGCCCTGTAGTGACCTGATGGACCGACTGGTTGACGAGGCAGAGGGCCTGGCCATGGACAGCTCTCCCTCCGTGTGTGCTGGTGGTGGACGCTTGGAGCCTCCAACGGAGCAGCAGCTTAGCCTCCTCAATTCCATCACTGCTAGTGACCTCACAGGTATGCTGACCTCACAGGTATGCTGACCTCACAGGTATGCTGACCTCACAGGTATGCTGCCTTTACACTTTGGGCTCAAACAACCACATTTCAGTGCTCTAGTGTGGCCAAAGTAAGTGTCTTATGGTCTTTTATTTGTATTTGTAACCTAGGAAAATCAATTTGGAAGAATTTGGATTTGTTGCCAACTTCTACCCTTTTAACAACATACACGATATGAATTGATTTGCTAAAATAGTTCTATAATTAAAAAAAATAAAAATTAAAAAAATGAAAGTTTCTTCTAATAAATGTCAAGCCAAAAGATAGCAATTGAAAGGCTGTTGACCCCCCGGCTGTGACGTAGCTGATTCTCTCGTTTAGAATGTAGTGGATGTCGCATTTATTTCAATTGCCTTGTGGCCCCATGTGATAGTTGTGTGATAAGCTGTGTAGTGAGCCTACGCAGTGAGCCTACGCAGAGAGGCACATTAATAAATGGCTGGCTATCATCTGGAATACAGTAAACCGCATCCATAATGAATGACAGGATTATAAGTCCAGTGTTCTGTAAGGAGCTATGCCGCCAATGGCATCTATAATGGATAACGCTTGAAAGCATTGCCTCTGTGAGCGATCGGTGCTGACCGTGACCATTTCTGTCCATCAGCACTGACCAACAGTGTGGCGACTGTGTGTAACCCTGCGGACGGGGCCTGCCTGGAGTCCTTCAGCTTCCCCCCTCTGGAAAACCTCCACCGCAGCAGCCTGGGCCACAGTGAGCCCTTGGGTTTCGGCGCCAACGGCGACGCAGAGTGCCTGAACATGCTGGACACTGGCTTCTACCACTCCGAGCTCGGCCCGCTCAACGTGTGCGGCAAAGACTGCGAGCGGCCCTCCAAAAGGCTGAAGATGGGTCTCGCGGAACCCCTGGTGGGCGAGGTGTCGGTGGGAGAGCTGGGCGTCGGCTTTGAGGGCCGCACGCACCGCATCACCAGTGCCAAGATGGCCGTTTCCGTCACAGACTTCGGGGGCCTGTCCTCCGGCGACACCAATGGCTTCATTAGTCCGCACTCACTGCACACACAGCCTGCGGCCCTGCAGTCAGAGTAGGGGGCCTCATGCCGGACCAACCTCCTGTTTGACGGAGCCTCCGTCAAATGTGTATATATTCTCATTCACTGGAATTTTTTTTATTATATATAAATATATATAAATATATTTGTGTTTTCTTTTCCTTTTTTTTACTATGACATCAGTGATGTCTTTTATCGTATAGAACTAAAATCTTGATTTCTCAAGAGTTGAAATAGCCATTTATTTTCATTTGTTTTTCCTTCATTTGTTTTTCCAGTCCTCAATTTGGAAGTACCATATCTCTGTCCATATACTTTGGGACCTGAATGCAGGGTTTGTGCATGTATGTCCTCTTTCTGGTTCAGACAAGCCTTTAAGTACCTTACTGTCGTCCAGTTAACAAATGGCAAGGATCTCCAGATTGACTGCCAGAAACAGCTTTTCATGTTGGGTTTTTTTTCTTTTTGTTTTGTTTTTTGGTACTTTGGAATATCAGTACTTGGCGGTACCAAGAATGGCCAGGCCCCTTCAACGCAGTGCCCACTGCATGCTGCTCTGGCCTCACTCCCCAAAACGGCACGCATTTAGTGCAAGAACTTTCTGCAAATTGAGAAGCACTTCTGTTTATTAGTCTGGGAGTTAGTTTTTGTTGTTGTTCTTTTTCTTCCCTTCGGTCTCCTGAGTGGACTACAGAAAGAAAAGGCTACAGGTTCCAAGGGATTTGAATCTGGCGACTCCACGCCACAGTGGACATTTACCTCACTGCCAGATCCTGTTTGAGTTGGCTGTAAATTAGACATTTTGATTTCCACACACACACAAACACACACACACACACACACACATATATATAAATCTCTGACACAATTTGTTTTAAATGAGGCGGAATGGGGAAAAATCAACTATCTGGTCGACTTGCATCTTTTTTTTTTCTTGATCAAAGAGAATAACATTGTTCTGTTTGTCTTACACCTGGTTCTGTTGTTCCTCAGAGCAAAAGTGCCAAACCTCTCCTTAGGGAAACCCTAGTCATTCCACATGTGTGTATGGGTGGCCTGATTTATCATCTCCATGCCTGCGATTAGTTATAGATACAGCTACCATGTGGGATGGCCAGAGGGCACTCAAGGACAGCTGGGCAGCACTGCGTTAGGAGCTGAAATACAGTGTGTCATAGCTGTAGTAGTCGTGAACGGGAGCTGGATCGTATTGGTGAATCTTGCCTTTTATCCCCTAAGTTAGGTTGTCTTTTGGGAAGTGGAAGGTTGCCCACAATAGCAACATTTAATCTCTTTGTATCCCACTGCCCTGGTCAGTCTGTCAGGCTGTGATTGCAGATACACCACTTTGCCTCCTTGTTGCACACGGTACCGAAGGAGCGTCTATACGACGGCCTCAGTGCCTATTCATTGTGAAGCCTGCCCCCCCACCACCCGTGGTTCACGTTTGACTTGTATGGGGGGGGAGACCTTAAGGAGCCTCTATTGGCACATGTCACTCTGAGGAAAGGCAAACCAGCGATGTGTGAGAACAGCTCACTCCAAGCGTGTAATTCAGTCACTCTATTTATTGCTGGTTATGGTATTTTGACGCATTTTCTTGATGGCTGAAACTCTTTGAGACTTTTTATTTTGAGAGGGCGGGGAGAAAAATCAAAGGTTTTGCTGTATGAAAATGTGTGGTTTAGAGGTAGTCAAAAGGCGGATATTTATTTATTGCAGAGTATTATGGGCTGCACCACGGTCCCCACAGCTTTAGCCTTAGTGTTCTGTGTTCAAATTGCTCCCCCCCGGCAACTGTACAGTGAAACATTGCTAAAAATATTGGCACATTTTAACTTCTAGTTTGTGATGTATAAGAATATTTTTACTGACTTTAGTGCTGTTTATGTAAGTTGATCAGTGCATGTACATCCTTGGTTTAGTAAGCTTGTTATGGTGAATTGTTGGGGGGGAGATACTTAATGTTAATAGTACAACTTCACAGAAAAGCCTAAGTACACACTTTGGAAGGTGGGTCTTGCTTGCCAGCATCTCCCTTCCGTCACGCTATCCAAATTACTGTCTTATTTATTTGTCATTACTTGTCAGGGATTCCCATTCATTCCAGTTGAAGGCTGTTGGATTGTGAGGTTTTGAGTTCTGTCACTGTCTTCAGTTTGCAAACCAACAGGTTACTTAGGAATCATTACCAGTTATATGAATGCAGTATGAGTGTTAATTTATCTATGCATTTTGAGGTTGACTGTAGGGTTGGAGCAGCCCTTTCAGGGGTATTTGAATTCTGAATGTTGGACAATGGAGTGGATAGACATAGAATTACTGAAATGGTGAAAAATTTTCTTTGATTTTCTTAACTAAAAGGTTCAATAGACTTGCCAGTGTGGAAGAATGTCTAATATTTTGGTGTTCACTGCCATCTTTTCATTTGTTAATGTCACCTGTTCTGGTTGACCGCCCCCCCTTGAAGAGAAAATATATGTAGTCATTTCCCCTTAATGGTGCCATTCTAGTAATTCTATTTCTATGGTGGAGTATTTGAGACCAATGCATTGCTCACCATAACAAAGGTTCTATTGCAGAATGGGTCACTAAGTTACTAATGTACATAATCACTGGGTAGTCTTTTGAAAAGTTGAGTATTTGACCTCGTGAATTTGTGTTGAGACAAAGATTTCTTTTAATTCCCTGTTAAGGCAATAATTTGTAAATATGTACAGTGGTTGTTTTGTTTGACTTGGATTTTTCTTTTTCCCCATTTTCGTTTAATTTGCGTCAGAGGACAGCTTACCCATGCATGCTGTGATTGTTCACTAAGATGCACCACTAAAAACAGCTTTACCTTCAACGTATTAAGCTATTCTTCTGCACTGTTTTTTTTTTTTCTTTTTTTTTTTTTTCTTTCTTTTGAACGCTTTGCAATCATTGTAAATCTCCCCCGCCCCCCCCCCCCCCCCCCTTTGTGCAGTAGCTGTCTGCTAAAAAGGCATTGCGGATGCGCTGTGCTATAGAGTAATAGGTTGTATAAAGTGCCGATGAGAACGTTTCCCACTGTCCACTGAAACAAGTGATCTCCCACACTATACACGTTGGTGGTCTGCGTCATGTTCCTTTAAGGGGTCACCGGGTTCTGACATCTGGATCCCACAAGCAGAGCTGGGAGGCTGCTTATGCCTTTTTTCACATGCTTCTGGAAGCCTTTTGGCATGACCAGGGCTGGGATTTGGTCCTTTCTTGCAGTAAGGCCTTTATTCCAAGTGACTGCGCACCCAGTTTTTGCAAAAACTGACACGAAAACACTTCCATATGTCTGTGTACTCTGCAGGTTCTTCTGCGAAATGTGAAGGCTGACTTTCTCTCGTGCTGCAAATTGAAATAGAATGGCTGGGTTTTGATCCATGCAACACTGAAGTACTGTACTTAGTATTAGGTTGCACCAGTGTGCCCCACTCTTACTGTTGTTATATTCCAACACTATAAAACAGTGCATATTCAGCAAAAGGTGCAGATTTGGTGTGTTTTACATTAGGACAGCTGATTGATCAAGTTGTGGTCTCGCTGCCCTGCTTCCACTGAGCCCGTTAGCCAGGGGTAGCTGGAGTGGCCACAGGTCAAGGCGCTGCATTTTCTGTACAGGACAGAAACGTTAATTCCACATTTTGTGTTTGAATCGGACATCTGTTGTCTACCAACTCTGGGTGCTAAATTTGCTGTATTTGTTTAATAAGACTGATGGAAATGGCAACAAAGGAAATTGACTTCTGACATAATTAGAAGCCAGAATGACTGCTTGTTTAGTGCCTGGTGTTTGTTGCGGTACTTTTGCTTTTCCTGGAATCCCCCCTTTTTTTTCTTCCCGTTTCCCTTCCCAACATTAAATTTACTTGGTTGTACCTTAGTACCAGTTGTTGGCAGATACAGTGTACAGTTTGGTCACTTAGGTTGTGCAATTATTTCTATTCGTCTTTTGCAAGGACTGATTGATCGCTAGCTTTAGCAAACATAGTGGTGCAGTGGTATTTATTTTATCCAAAGTTTGTACGGAATGGTTATAGATTAAAAAAAATTCAGAATGTAATCGTAATGGCATTTTACCTGTAGGGAAGTATGTGTCTATTTTAAACCCTCCACTAAAATCAGTCAAATGTGCTATTTTAAAGGAATATTTAGTACAAGATTTTTTTTTTTTTTTTCCTAAACACTATTTTTAATTTCTCTTATTTTAGAATTTAAAGAAGCAAATACAGTCAGTACAGTTATGAGCATTCTTGGTCTGAGTTCAGAACCACCTTTGTGAATTACACGAAACAAACACAAATATATATAAATATATAGAGAGCCAGAAATATAGACAATCGAAACTGCATTTAATATCTGAAATGTTCAAGACAAAATCTTTATTGTTTATAATATTGTACATAAACACTGAATTGTTTTGTTTTGTTGAGCATTATTTTGTATTTTCTGTTGTACTTTAATACCTTGTGTACAGATCCAGAAATAAAGCTCTGGAAATCTTATCCTCCATGTCTTTGTCATTCTTGACCAAAATGAGCAGTAACTCTCCAGATTTCAGTGAATTCCTTTGGCGTAAATGCTTTTTGATGTAAGACCAAACGTAAATACTACTGTATCCATTTGATTCTCACATTATGGATCCAGCCGGACTTGTCTTTTTATCATAAATAATCCTTGAAGTGTTCGGCACTGTAAGTTAATCCATAAAGCATAAATTCTAGTTGTAATTTATTTAATTTTTCCTGAATTACTGGTAAAATTCCCCATAGTATGAGTTTCCTTATTTTAAATTCAGAAATTGACTATTTGTACCTGCAGATCATTACATTTCCAGTGATAATGAAATTAGTTTAGCTGACTGGCTGCTAGTGATGAACAATTTTAGGCGGGTCAATAATCAATGTGTGTTTATTGTTTTGCTTAGGTAGGAAAAGTGATTAACAGACCAATACGTCTGGTGGCAGCAGTTTTGTGAGCGCTGAACAGATCAGTCATCCCTATCCCCACATTTGGTCAAGGGCTATGGGTAATGAGCATAATAATAATAGATTCTTTATTGATCTCCATGAGGAAATTCTCTGTATACCTACCCCAGCTTGCTCTCTGTAGGTGAAACCAAGCTGGCCATGAAGGGCAGCCACCCATAGCAGTGCCCAGGGAGCTGGGGGTTAAGAGCCTTGCTCAAGGATCCGCAGACGTGGTGAGGCTGGGCTCAGGCTGGGGACCTTCTGATTACAGGCACAGAGGCTTAGCCCACTGAGTCACACCTCCCCAAAAAAAGCACAAATTCACAGGTACAAGTGGCCAAAATAAGTTTTTTTTTTTTCATTTGACTGCTGGGATCATTGACCATGACAACTGAATTTGGAATAGAGTATGCTCCTTGAGACTAAAAGGAGTCAGCTGAGGTGGTCTGGGCTTCTCAAGGGTGCCACCTGTTTGGCTTCTTGGAGAACGCCTCTGGGCAGATGCCCTGGGCCACGTGCAGGACATGCTGGAGGAATGACATCTTCCAGCTGGCTTGGGGAAACCTGGAGATCTGCTCAGATGAGCTGGTCTGTGGCCATGGGAAGAGAGGATGGGTCAGACCAGCAGCATGCTGCCGCAGTGAAGTGGTGTGAAGATTGATGCATGCTATGCTACATCACATGCATGACCTGATGAACATTTTCAAAATATGGAACAATGATCTGTAGCATTCTTGCAATAATTATCAATTTTAAGAATATTGTGTAGAATTCATCCAATGGGAATCTGACATTCTGGGCGCTTTGAATGTCATTTGTTTGATGAACATTTTGTGTTGATCAAAAACGACTGAATTTTTAAAGGAGGAAAAAAAATGTAATACAATTAATAAACACCAGTTTGAAATGGTCATTTGCACTTAGTCAATTAGGAAGTTGTTTTAGAACATTTGATGGCAGTTTGATGTAGGTATCAAACACCCAAGTGACTGCCTTTCTTCTTCTCTCTTAAAGTGGATGGCACTCAAAAACCTACTGACCAGTTGTTTCCTTTAAATAAAACTCAAACTCATACAAATCAGGAAAAACAGAACACGCATCTATATGACTAACAAAAAATGAGATCTTATAAAAGAAGAAATGTATAGGAAATCTGATTTACTGTTTCAGTAGAAGATCATTATTGTCCACGTGTTTTGGAAATTAGTTCACATGCGAGACATTTCGCAGTGGAGAGATTCAGGTATGACTCACACTACACAATCATATACGATATTCCTCTAACTTCCTGCGTTTGTGCGATTTTGTTTTGTTTAGAAGCGGCCATTTCACAGCACGGAACGGCGCTCACCGACCGACGAAGCTGTTTAATTGCGATGCGCATTCTTACCTCGCTATTTCCATATTGAGATGAGACGGGATGATTTCATTGGATATATTTCGTAGGGGGCGTGGCGCGGGGTCGGGGCCGACTACTCGGAGGGGCAGGTTCTGCATGAAAGGCCGGAGGTGTTTCGTTGGTGTTGTGGCGATAGAAGATGGGGGGTCGCGTTGTTTTCCTCTGCTTCCTTTAATGCCACCCTGAACGTATTCCTATATAGTTTTTAGCATCTGAAGCAAAACGGAGCGAGTTAGCAGCTGGAAGCGCCATTTTTCTATTTTACAACTGGGTGACGTAATTGCCATTGGTTCACAAAGAAAGACAGGGTGAGCAGTGACAGCTGGCGAGGTGCTTATAATAACATAGCGATCGGAATGGCAGGAGCTGGCAGAGGTTGTCAGAAGATCAGGGGATCTCAAATACGAGACGTCCTAGACACAAAGCACAGTGTCCTTTTCGATTGCGATGGGGTCATTTGGAATGGCGAAAAGGCAGTGGCCGGGGCGACTGAGGTCGTGAGTTTATTGAAAAAGCAAGGGAAAAACGTATTTTTCGTGACCAACAATTGCACCAGGCCCAGGGAGAACTACGTGCAGAAGTTTTCCAGGCTGGGCTTCACAGACGTCGCGCAGGAAGAAATCTTCAGTTCGGCTTACTGCTCTGCTGTCTACCTGCGGGATGTAGCCAAAGTGCAAGGCAAAGTGTTTGTTATCGGGGGACATGGAGTGTACAAGGAGCTGCGAGAGGCTGGCGTGCCCTTCGTGGAAGGAGAGGCGGACGATCCGGGAATGACTATAGTCGACTGTCCATTAGACTCGGACATCAAGGCCGTCCTGGTTGGATATGATGACAAGCTGACTTTCCTAAAATTGGCCAAAGCTTGTTGCTATTTGCAGAACGACGATTGCCTCTTTTTGGCCACCGACCCTGACCCTTGGCATCCACTCCGGGAAGGGAGAGTCACACCAGGTATATTGCTCCGGACACCTGTGCGGTCAGCGCACCAGCCGTCATAAACTTTCGCACCTTCTCCTACCATTGCTTTTTCATTTGTTTTGATGAAAAATAATAGTAAGTTGACATACTTTAATGACCTGGTGTTCAAAGACGGTCTGATGTACAGTATATGGACACCTTATCAATGCTTCATGTGCTGTTTTATTCATTGTCATAGGCATATATACATTATATACTTATATACATCATCTTATACACTTGAGTACATTGAACTTTTTGTATTTTTTGCATTGCTTTAGCCAAGTCCTCAGATATAGGTATATTTTCTGCAAAGGAAACCTAAAAATATTAATTAAATAAAATTTTATCATAGACACAGTATCCCTTCTTGCAAAAAGCTGTTGAATTTGAATCTTGATGTTTTCTCCCGCAACAGGTTCTGGTAGCCTCACCGCCGCCCTGGAGACGGCAACCGGCCGCAAGGCCACAGTCATCGGAAAACCCAGCTGCTTCATGTTTGAGTGCATCGCCAGTCAGTTTGGGGTAGATCCCACCAACTCCCTCATGGTCGGCGACCGTCTGGAAACGGACATCCTGTTCGGGGCCAACTGTGGAATGGACACCATGCTAACCCTCACGGGCGTGTCCACATTGGAGGAGGCGCAAGCTTATAAAGATGACCAGGCTCCTGAGAAGAAAATCTATGTGCCTGACTATGTGGTGGACACCATTGCCGACTTCCTGCCTGTGATAGAGGATAACGAATGAAGTCTGAAGCTAACATTTTCCCGACACTTCATCCACCATTGTTGAAGGACATCTCAAGTAGACTCCCTGAACCATTGGTTGTTGAATGCCTGGCATGTTTAACTAAATGATCTCCCCGGAATCCATAACCTTAGGATACCTCTAATGTTAAAGTGAAGCCTCTTTATTCTAGTTCAGACCATGGAAACTGAAGTACTTCATGACTGTTGTTCTTAGAAAACAGAAAACAATTGTGTTTTTGCAGTCCAGTGCATATATGGAGATACTTTCTTTTATATACCTTCATCAGTAGTATGTTTTACAGGTACTCTGTAAAGAAACTTCTTAGGTTAGTAATATGTAAACGCTTGCTAAATTGTCAGTTTGATACATTCGCTGCTAAATGTTCTAAATCCTTAAGTGACGTCTGCTAATATAACCACCCAAAAAAGCAGTGATCTTGGATTGCCTGATAAATTTACAGACTTTAATATCCTTCAACACCATTTAAAAGTTTTTTTCCAAGGGGCGTAGTTGAAAGCTTTGTGGATTGCTTACTGCCCATAATGTTTTCATCAGCTGCTACTACTGTAACTCAACTATTTTTATTTCCTACAATTTAAAGTTGAAGTTTACAATTTTAAAAACCAATAATATTTTGTGTAGCCAATACAAAAGCTGGGATACAAGAGACAGGACAGAAAATGCTGCAAACTATGTTTGAGGTTTACAAAGCTGTAGACCCAGTTGTGGGTTAAGTGATTTATTCTTTAAAGTTAAGCATAAAAAAATATTTTTTTTAAACAAAGGACAACCACTGTGGAATATCCTTGCTTGCCAGAATGATAGTGGTATTACTGTATTTTTCTAAAAGCATCCTTGTGGTCGATTATTTGCAGACTTTTCATTCTTGAGCACACATTTTATGAAGGAAGTGTGATGTTTACAACCATTGAGCTCAGAAGCTTAGGTGTGGAAATCAGCATTTTAATGACAAAGTTGGTCTTGAAATGATTTATTGAATGACCAATACCGCACTTGTATTTATACATTTGAAAGCATTAAAACTGAGCTTATTGGAATGCTTTATGTAAGTCTGATAAGTATGAAAAACGGATATTTAATGTCAGCCTTTTCTAGCCGATACCTAATTGATTCTGTATTACGATACATGGTATTCATTTTAAGTTATTTTGAGAGATTTGACGCAGCTTTTTTCCATATTATTACATTCAGTTCACTGATACTATCCTATTAAATCCTATTAAAAATCATGGTAGTATCGTGAATTTTTCATCAGCAAAAATCTGGAATATTTGCCCGATTTCATTAAAATAAACTAAGTTAAATCCATATTCACCTTTGATTTAGTTTTTTTCTCTAGCAGTATGTGTGAAACAAAATCCTACCACATTCCACCATATGTGTATCCATTCAAGGAATGAGACAAAACACTAAACCTCACAATCAGTTTTTCATGTTACAGTCCAGTGACCTGCCACTTATTTAACTTTCTACTTGCAGCTATAAATCTGAATGAGTAATGATACTTGAGTACGCTATGAGAAAGGTTAGCATTGCTGCCATCTTTAATTGTGTATTCTGCACTAGACAGAAATATGGATGGCAAAGACAATCATAAGTCCGCATTGTTTGCGCTGTGAAAGGAGCCCACTGTAGATTCTCACAGGATCAGTAATTTCAATTTCTTCAGGTGAAGTGCAGGACCTAGGTGAAGCATTGTCGTAAAACAAATTCCAGTTATATATTGCTTTATTTTTTCCCCTCCACTTCATATATACACACATAACAACAGACATATGACAAGAAGTTATATAGCGTTAAAGAGAACTAGCCTGGAAGGGAAAAAAAACCCAAAAAAAATGGATTTGATGATCACTGACACAGTCATTCTGCTCCACCACGCTGTAAAACAAGAAAAGTAAAATGTTTATAAAAGCATTTTGATGGAGTCAGAATGCACTCAGATCACTGTACATCATCATAACATTTGAGTGGACAGCAACTAACCGCTTGTAGACCATAATATCACAGCACATATCTTCCAGTGCTGACTGCCCTCACCTGGATGTAGTCCATCTCATCTAGGGCCAGAGGTTTCCTACGATACCTCTGGGGTAAATCTCTGACTGTAGCGGCACTGTCTGGTGTCCCGGGCACCTGGCTGGGAGCTCCCGGGGGTCTTGATCCTAGTGCCGCAGATGGCACTGAACTGTGTGTCGAAGGGGAAGTATCTGGAAAGCTGGCAAAAGCCATTTTCAGTGCTTCCTGTGCTGAAAACATGGAAAGTTTCGTCATTAAAATTCTGAAATTATATTCAAGCATTTTGTCCTTTAACACTTAATCGTGTTTCCCATGTTTGTGGCATCTTAACACTGATCATGGAAATAAATCTAAATGTTTAGTTTATTTTTTTATAAGCATTTAAGTTATGCAACAGTAATACTCACCAGTAGGCCTTGGGATATTCTGGCGATTTGGAAATTTGATTAATGGCGCATGAGGCTTTACTACCTTTAAATAAGAAAACATAACAATCCAGTTTCAATACATATAATGTACATGTCAACATTAAATAAAATTCATAAGCATTCATGGAGCACAATATAAAAATTGTTTTTGGGAAAAGCCTTGGGTCAAAATCTATGATCTTATTATTTTGAAACTAGTAATATTAACCCATGACCAAAGTTCAATGAACTGGATTAGCTTGACATTCAAACAGGCTCAGGACACTCGTGCACTTGTAATAAATGCCGCATGTCATGACGTGTCTATGCAACTAACAGTATTTGTATCAATATAATGAACAGTGGGGCAGTCCAAGTGGAAGAGTAGTATGTCGTTTGGTTAAATAACGAAATAACTAGATTGGCAAATTAGTAGCAAAAAACACTACACTACAAATTTAGCTTAAAATACTTAAAGTGTTCGCAAGATGTAAAGTAAAACCTCATTCAAATAATAAACCAATCCGATTAATTTCTTTTATAAATGAAGAGCAAATCTAGTTTAATATTTAAACAAGACACACCCAATACTTTAGCTTTATGTTCACAGACCCAGTAGGACCTACAAGGACATCAAAACCTGACAGTAAACAAAGCGATATTTCTGCAAGTACGTACAAAATTTCGGAATGCTTTCAGGCGTACATTATGCGCCCCACATCACATATAATGAAATTCCACAAAACACATATCACACGGCTAATCTGCGTGCATTATTTACCTGCACGACCCTACTAGCAGCTGCCATTTTGCCACTGATTTTGCTCCCCATGGCGGCCTCTGTCTTCTACGTCCGGGTTAAATCGATACAAAAAGCGCGATTTCTATAAAGGACATCAGAGGGCGCTGTTGGTATGTGCTTTATCTTAAAGGGCCTGGATGTCATCAATACAATAAGAATCTGTAGAGAAAATAAATAAAACTAGCCATGTACACAGTCCCGTTTTGATCGTGGTCTCTCTTATTGTAGTAACAATAAGAAAAGAAATTCTCTAGTCATCAGATGTCGATATCTGCAATAAGGAAAGAGTGCATACTAAAAACGCACATAAGGAGCTATGGGGAGTCAGTTACTCAACATTACAATAACAGAAGTAATCTGAAAGCATGCAATAGCTTGTCATGCATAAAAACACTAGCACTATATAATTTTTCTTACCTGTACCACTAACATCGGTTGTCAGTTGTTTCCTGATAATGTACGTACGAAATACTATTTGTGTCGTTCTCACACATCCACCTGACTGCGGCCTTTCATATCCCATCTGCCGGAATCCCGACTGATTCTTACCCTTGTTGTCATTGGTCCATCATGTGATAACCTACAATTTCCTGGCGCTATATTCAGTTTGCAAGAACAGCCAATCACAAATCGACTCTCGCCGGAAATCTTATTGATGCACATTTCAACCAATGGTCGTATAATTTTAACCCATAGCGCATGACGCGTCATGTCTTGCTGTCCAATCCGGTTTAACATGCGCCACCTTTGAAGGATAGGCGGGCTTGCGAAGTCACGAAGAGGCACATAGTTGACAAAACATATGGTTACAGCTAATTTTTTTGAAGACGAAGACGGACGATAATAGTACGGCAAGGTGAGAAATATTAGAAAGTATGAACAATAACAGCAGTCCTAAATTAGTTCGCTTGTTCTTAATATTTAGGCAAGCTATATTTCGGTCATTAGTACAGTACACACATAGATAATCAGTCTGCTTGAACTAGCGTGTTTTTGGTGTTTTGAATAGTTTAGCCTGTGGGATTTTGATTGCGGGTGTGAATGTGCACTGTGAGAGACTTACATTATCCTTCCTCTGCGAACCACGGCCTTGTGCTGCCCGGCATCCCAGGCCCCTTCGCAACCCGGATCAAGACCGGCGCTTGACGGATGGACGGGGAATTACGTGCTCGTGTGAATGTAAATCTTTGGCTTCTTCGCAGAATGGATCTCTTTGATGAGCTGGAGAACGTGGCTTCCAGGCTGGAAACGGTGGCATTAAGCGGTTGTCAGGCGCCGGAAGATCCAAATGGGAAGGACAATTCACCTGCACAGATACTAAGGTCTCTTGTTTATTGTTATAATCACTTGGCGTCCTTCAGCCAGAACTGAACCGAATTATTAATTTGTTTTATTTTTCATGCAACAGGATAAAAGAGAAAATGGCGAACCAATGTTTTGAAATGCAAGTCAAAATCAGTGCAGGTAAATCCTCATTGTAGGTGTATGTAATAAAGGAGCTGAGCTGAAAGCAGAAATGTCACTTGGCGAATAACGAACAAGATAAAGAAGGAGTGACTGGGTGATGTTTACGTGCGTTTCTCAAACCCTTCATTATTCCAGAATTAACGAACGAACTTTTAGTAGGACTTTTTGCTGCCGTAAATATTCGAGTCCCTTCTCTGGCGCTAGCATCACTGGGTCCCTGAGTAAAACCCTAAACCCTAACTTGCTCCAGGTGGACTGTCCCTTAATTTAGAAAAGTGGAAGTCGCTCTCTATAAGAGCGTCTGCTAAATGCTGTAAGTGTAGGGGTGGGATCTTTATGGTAACATGCTGGGTAATTCATATTGAAATATTAAGCTGTATAGTTAAAGCTGCACTGACACTATGTATATGAATTTGTGCAAAATCAATTCCATTTTAATTCTACTTCTTTATATTCAAAGTGGAATTGGGATTCTGCACCGTGTTTTCAACCAATTTATGAATTTAATTTGATTTTCAAGGTCATTCTCAAGTCAGTTCTGAATGGTGCACAGCCCTGTAATGTACTCCAAGGGCATGCAGGTGTTACAATGAGCCCCATTTGTGCTTATTTATAATTAACTTCATAGTTTTATATTGCAATATTGACCTTTTATTGTATCTTCAGAATTATTACGTTGTCCCAAATCACTGTCAGTGTGTTTTGTCATCTATTTTGGCTGATCTCTGTGTCTCTGTGACAGGACAGCAGGCAAAAGTTCAAGTAAAGAACGCCATAGAAAATAACGAGTGGGTCGGAGCACTTGTAAATCTACGAATAAGATAACGAACTACTTTAGTTACGAAGGGTTTCGGGAACCGCATGCTAATTAACCATCAGTATTAAGTACTAGATAACAAACTGCTTAGTATTATGAAGCTTTTGGGAAAGCCACCCCTGTCCTGTTATGGTCTATATGTCACTGTCCTGTCCCGTTATGGTCTATATGTCACTGTCCTGTCCTGTTATGGTCTATATGGTATATTTACCTTAAAGCATCCTAAATGTTCCATGAACCTTCCCACAGAAAAACTAAAAAAATCATGTGGAGAGCAGGAATCTAGCAGAGATATGTAAGTATTACTTAAAAGTAATGGCCCTTGTGCTAAAAGAATCAACCTATTATCTAGTACTTAAATCAGTGTTTGATCATAATTGTTGTATGTTTGATAGGTCTGAATGTGAAAGTGAGATAGAGGAAGCAAGAATTAACCACTGCAACAAAACCTTGGCTCTGCAGAGGCAAGTATCTCACTGACTGTGATTTCTCCGCTATGCAGGGTGGTCCCTTACTGGTCCCTTACTGGTCCCTTACTGGTCCTTTACTGGTCCTTTACTGGTCCTTTACTGGTCCCTTACTGTTTATTCCTCATAGGTTTCTTGTTCTATTCAGGGTTCCGTTGGCTTTAATTGTTTAATTATTCAGAAAACTTCTAGTCTCCCTGATGATCTACAGTCAGATGCAAAATATTTTCTCAAACTATAATTTTATGAATCAAAAGATATCAAAATGATTGACACACCAAAGATTATTATAAATTGTGCTGCAGTGAACAGCAGTAAAGTTACATTAGGGTGTCAGCTATGTATTGATTCAGTGGCAAATAAGAATTATGAAAAATGTATAATTAAGTGATTAATATGGTAGCTGAGCAGTTAGAATGCTGGTCTCGCACCTCCAGGGTTATGGGTTATGTCATTCCTGCCACTAGCTGTGTGTGTCACGAGTTTGCAAATTCTCCCAGTGTTTATGTGGGTTTTCCAGGGTTCCTACGCAATATGGAAAAGGCATGGAATTTGATTGTCGTGTTTTCCAAGTTTGGAAAAAAAGGAAGTATGGAAATACTTCTGTGTTTCCAGACAAGTGTGACAAAGTGGACTACTATGTATAAAGAACATGAATTTACTTATTCCTGTTTTTGATGGAATCACAAATGTGAGCGCTGCACTGTGCTGTTCAAAGTAGAAGAATAAAATTTATTTTAAACAAATTCATCTTAATGTTAAACTCATGCAAATTTCCCATTTATATGAGCTGTTAATTTTCAAATCTGTCCAAGATGTATTTAAATATAACCTGGACATACTCATCCATATGCTGGGTTTCATTCTATATATAAAGCACCTTCTTGGAAATATACTGTACAAATGGAAGGCTTGATGAAAGTAATGAGCATAAGAACTTTGTGGTTCCTACAGCACATTGACACTTGGATTGGAACTGGGTGATATGGTCCAGTACTCAGTTACAGGGAATCATTTTCATAATGGATAATGAACTGCCCACTCCTGGGACCACAATTTGTATTCTGTCACTGAAAATGTAATAATTATATGACGGTAATTTTTTGAAGTGGGTTATATTTGTAGATTCAAGGCATATTTTGAATTTGTCACATCCAATGTTTCCCAGAATGCAGATCTGGTGGGGCATCTCAGAGAGACTCAAAAAGAATGACACCGAGTCAGAGTAAGTTAAATACCTCACTGGACATTGTAGGATTGGTTGGGAACCATATAAATTTGTTGTGATTTAGTGGAACAAACACAGATTTTGTATCCATGTGCAGGGTGTTAAAAGCATCAGCCAAACACAGTCTAGAGCTGTCCTCCAAAATACTGGAAGTTCAGCAGGTGGGGTTTTTGGATTATGTATATTTGGATTTATATATACAGTATATCCTTTTTTCTGTGGCGGTTTCTTGTTTGTTTGATTGTTTTTTTTTTTTTTTTTTTTAAAGGAATCATCTGAGATCCAGGATCAAGTTTTTCAATTGCAGAAAAAGAGACTCGGTACAGTTATTAAAATTATATTTATTAAACTTTTACATAGTCATTATTCACAGAAAACAAACACACACAGCACTAATGCAGCACTAGCAGACTGCCCATGTGGTATTTTCATAGCATTTCGTATTAAGCCTTATTTTTGTAAAACAAATGAGGTAGAACCCAGATCATAACACGATCATGGTTATTCTTGAGGCAGATTGACAGGGATGGTGGTGGTATAACTTACCTCCAGTACATATGTAACAGGTAAAAAGTAAATCTGTTCTGCATGGCGTTGTTTTCTTTTACACTCATGCTAGATCTAAAACGACTCATTCACGAAAAAATGAAGGAGATGGAGGAGCTGAAAAGAATGAGAGAGCATCCAGAGGAAGGGAAGTACAAGAAAGCTTTAGAGAAAGGCCAGGAGTACCTGCAGAAGTACCAGAAGATGGCGACAATGACACAGAATGTCCTCCAGGTAATACAGTGGTACCTCAGTTCTCGAACTCATTAAAACTCGATTTTCTTAAAAGTCGAACCAACCAGTTAAAAAAAAATTACCTAGAACTCGATCTGAATCTCAGAAGTCAAACCGTGAACGCCGACCTAAGATAACTTGTAAGCGGGTAAATGAGTCACCCGGCACATCTCTCAGTGGAAACAAAGGGTAACGCTTCACTGTCAGCCTCGCATTCGCTGTGATAGCATCGTGCATGTTTACACTAGCTGAATACATATTAGACAGTAAAAATACATTTAGACAATGATAGACAGTAACAGTAATTATTATTATATAATAAAATACATTCAAAAATAAAGATTTCTTATTAATTATTTTAATATTAATAATAAACCATTAATACATTTAATTATAATAATATTTTCGTGCGGAGTGGGGACGGAACGGAGACAATGGCGCAGACGTCAGGGTATCAGGGAATACGGGGTTTAATTACAGGTAAGGCAGGCAAAAACGCAGACGGACAATACAATGAGCGAACTGGGGAAACAAACTGAAACGCGGACTAAATACAGAGGACTAATGACAACAACCAGAAACAGCTGATCACACGGGGATTCCACAAGGGGTTAACGAGGGGGCGTGGCACCCGGAAGGAGCGGACAATCGGGGCAGGACACATTGTTTGGATACATTTATTTTCTTACTTTAAAAATTACTGTTTTGATTAATGTGCTTAGATGTGTTTGGTACAGTATATGCCCTTCTTGTTTTATCGGGTTCATTTTGTGTTTAAATGCTAAAAAAAACATATTTCAGTGTAATTTTTTGGGACCGGGAACCAATTAATTGGTTTTCCATTATTTCTTATGGGGAAAATTCGATCAGAACTCAAATTTTTTAGGATTCGATCCGGAGTTCTGAACGGATTAAGTTTGAGTTCTGAGGTACCACTGTATCTCCATACCACTGTTTGTCAACCTGAGGCCTGTACTACGAAGCGGGGTTACTGGCTGATTTGGGTAACTTGTCAGATTTAAGGTACCACAGTTTAAATGGACTTCATATTCGTTCACTTACATTTTGCCCAGACTACCTTAAATCCGACAAGTTTCGCCGATAAGCCAGTAACCCCGCTTCGTAGTACAGGCCCCTGGTCATTGGGGACCTCCAGATGGTCCACTTCTTTGCCCCCACCAAATTCACTATGGGAGGGAGCATATCCATATTTCTCAGCTGTCCTGGGTTTAAAAACACTGCTCTATATGGCTTTACTGTCCATCAGCATTTTCACTCTGTTGGTGATGTTGGCAGTTGAGACTGGCAAACTGCCAGTGATACTTTGCCTGGTACTATGACTCATTGACTTAGACCAATTTAATCTTTATAGGTTTTGTATAAACGGTCAATATGACATTTTTAATTGAAATTCCATCCATTTATACCTTGATCCTGGGTATCCTGTACACTTGGGGTGCCCATCTGGTCTAAATTTAACAGACCGGGGAAACGGCAGTGGATCGATATGACAGTTTCGTAAGTGTTACAATTTCCATTTTTTTCAGATGCAAATAGAACACACAAGCATGAGGAGTTGTAAAAAATAGAAAATATATAACTTTGTTTTGGAAGTTAACCAGTTGTCCACAAATACTCCCTTGTTACAATATACTGACCATGGACCAGGAAGAGTCCAGGCAGTAGAGGGCATAAGGCAGGGGAACTCCCTGGATACAATGACAGTTTAATGAAAATTGAGAAAATCGTTCAGTGTTTTCATTAATCGACGGAAGGGTTTTTTGTTGTTGATGTAGCTATCCATATTTTTGATCCTCATAGAGAAAGTTGCACTTGGGTGTTATTGATTGTGAAGTGTGTAACACAGTGCTCTCTCTTGCAGGGAACTATACTGGCCAGTAAAGTGAACTGGAGAGACGATCCAAAACTCAAGGACATTGCACTTGAACTGGAGGACATCCAATTGTATTAATACAGCTACAGTACAAGTTGTTTATATGTACAAATCATATAACTGTAATAAAACTGTTCATTTGTAAATATACACAAACTTATTTACTTTCAGTATGGTATGTGATATTGCATTTATCCATTTTTGTAAATTTCTTGTAAACTTTTTAAAAAAAATAAAAATTCACATTAAGGGCTTGGTGTACATATAAAATCAGTCTTGGTCATTGGAATTACGTATCAATGCAGACCGTGGGCATTGCTTATCCATCATGTTAAGCCAAATGTATTTATACATTTTGTTTTTTTTAAAAAATGGTAGCGCATAAAAAACTGCATCAGGATCTTTTTTAAAACCTGGGAAACAATACCACCTCGTGGCCGCGAAGAAGCTAGGCTGTGGTGAGTAGACATAAGCAATCGAATGTTGAAGGCATTTATGGTCCAGTCCTTGCTGCGGGAAACGCCTAATAGAGCGGCGATTGGAGGCCACCGATTAATCCGGCCTGAGCGAGGCAAATTTAAAAGTAACACGGATTTTTATGCAACAATTGTTCAGCAAAATCAGGAGCATCTGCGTCTTTCATTCAGCGGTTGGGGTGGATTTATAATAGATCTTTCGATACTTTTTTTATACCGGATAATAATTTGATAATATATTTTGTTTTGCTGCCGCATAAAGTCTACAGTTTAAAAGTTGGATTGCTTCCTATTTGGAAATTGGGATCTTTCTCGAGCACAGAACCCACCGCATTTTTATAAGCACGAATTGTCACCAGAGTTCATTAGCAGGCGATCATAGGACTGTACGTGCGTAATACATTGGTAGTGACAGACCAAGAGAGGATAAGAAGATGACTTCTCCTCTGAAGCCGTTCAATTCCATGGATTTGTACAGCACGCCTCGAAGGATATCCGGGTGTTCAAAAGACAGAATATCGCGACGGACGCTTAGTAAACTGGCATCTAAGGAAAATGAGCAAACTGTAGAAAGTCACGTTATTGCGAAGACACGTACCCGATCTATAACGCCAATGATTTCCAAGACCCAGGCTAACTTAATGTAAGACAATCACCTTTATGAATAGAGCTCATTTAGAGTGCCCATATGTCCTGTCTACTCTGGACTTGTCCTCCTTTTTTTGGGTCATAAAAATGCCTGAAATGTCTGGGATTTCGCTTTGTTTCGCACTATCTACTTTTTACTATCGGAATAGTTCCTGAGTGCATATCTGACGCTTGGACGTTTCTTTTTGCGCCCTGTGGCCGGTGTTTGCAAAGCAAAATATGGTCACCGTAGCTCATTAATAAGTTCGTACTTCAGGGAGGGAAAGATAAGAGGCTTAAATTTGTCCTGAAGTTCCTCCTTATTGTTTTCCCCCTATATTTCTTTTTGCTTGTTTCAGATCGAATTTAGAAACGTGTAACAGATCATCTGATAAGGCTGTAAGTCCTAATCTTGCCACGTTGAGAATGACACCAGGTATGTTTATTTGTTTATTTTTTTTGCTCTAAAAATCTCCCAATATATGTGTTGTGCTATGTTATGTAATCCCAGTCAAGTTCTTAGTAAACACCGATCTGCACAGTAAATACCAGGTTTCAGATCAGCCCAGCAATCTTGAGGTCGGTGCTGACATTGTATTGTATTTGTATGTGTTTGCTCCAGGTCCCAGTCTCCAAGAGAAGCAAAAGCTACTACAGGAAAAGCATCAAAGAGCCAAAGAGAGTGTGGACAGACTTGCTGTAGGAGGAGGGGTAAACGGCTTCTTTATACCCTAAAGGGCTTATTACTTGTACGTGTTAGTCACTTCCTGTAGGTGACCATGGTAGTTTGGGGGACACACATGTTAATGTTATATAATCTTGTATCCATTGATGTAGGCATTCCTGTACTTCACAGCCTGATGTTTTCAATGCAAACAGCGCTACCTTCAGATTCTTCTGGTCTGTGCTCTTTCAGGTCAGTCTGTGGCCTGAGATGGACAGCATGCGTCTCTCTGCAGAGGAGGGTGTTGTTTTGGGTTTGTTGTGTGTTGTCGTGACCTTCGCCACATGCCACCTCTTCAAATACCTGCACGGTAAGTGCTGTTTTTTATTATTAAATAGCATTCTAGAATTGTAAGTGCATTTGTTGTATGTACAGGGGTTGGACAATGAAACTGAAACACTGGCCAAAATAGTGTTTGATGTTTAACGCCTTTATATGCGTGGCTTAGAGCCCAATCTTCACTGATGCACTTTCCATCAGTAAGAACAGTGTGTGAAGGTTGAATTAGCAGAGCAATAGCACAGCTCTACATAAAATATTTCAATCCTCACAACATAATGGGAGACATATCAGTGTTTAAAAGGGGACAGATTGTTGGTGAGCGTCTCGCTGATGCATCTGTGACCAGGACAGCAAGTCTTTGTGGTGAATTGAGAACCACGGTATCCAGGGTAATGTCGGCATTCGACCACGAAGGATGGACCACGTCCTGCAGGAGTAATTGTGGACGCTAGCGGAAACTGTCTGAAGGGGATGTCCGGGTATTAATCCGGACTGTATCCAGAAAACATAAAACCACAGCTGCCCAACTCACTGCAGAATTAAATGCGCACCTCAACTCTCCTGTTTCTATCAAACTGTTCATCTGGAGCTCCACAAGGTCAGTATTCATGGTCTGTTCTGCAATAGCCAAACATTTGGTCACTCGTGCCACTGCCAAACGTCGGTTTCAGTGGTGTCAGCAGCCACATCTTGAGCTGTGGACAATTTGAAACATGTATTGATCTCTGATGAGTCCACCTTCGCTGTCCTTCCCACATCCGAGAGAGTCACGGTGTAGAGAAGCCCCAAAGAGGCTTACCAGCCTGACTGTTGCATACCCAGAATGCACCACAATAATGGATCAGTGATGGTTTGGGCTGTAATATCATGGCATTCCCTAGGGCCACTACTAGTTCTAGGTGGGTGTGTCACTGCCAAGGACGACTGAACCATTCTGGAGGACCATGTTCACCTAATGGTTCAAACACTGAAGGTGGTACCATGTATCAGGTTGATGATGCACCAATACACACAGCAAGACTGGAGATACAGTGGTTTGATGAACATGAAGGTTGAACATCTCCCATGACCTGCACAGTCTAAATACAGTATTATTGAGCCACTTTGGGGTGTTTTGGAGGAGTGAGTCAGGAAACATTTTCCTCCACCAGCATCACATAGTGACCTGGCCACTGTTCTGCAAGAGAAATGGCTTAAAATCCCTCTGGCTGCTGTGCAGGACTTGGATCCATCATTCCCAAGAAGAACTGATGCTGTATTGGCCACAAAAGGAGCCCCTACACCAGCCCCTACTCATTGTCCCAACCCCTGTATATCCATCCATCCGTCTTCTACTCACTTATCCACTACTGGGGGCCAGGATGTCCCCCTGGGTAAATTTCTCCAATCAGGGTGGGGGTGTTCCCCTCGTTAGATTTTGGATGGTCAGGGGGTTGAGTGGGAGGAGCCTCCCATTGGTAGATTTCAACAGTGTGTGTTTTTTTATTCACATTTTTGGATTTTTATTTTTATTAAAATACGCTGGAAATTAATTCACGGATCTCTTCCCAGCAGCGGTTTGCAACTCCCCGAGCGAGAGTGGACCATGCGAGAAACAATAGAGCGTTTTGTTTCAAAGAATGTTTATGGGAATTAAAGCACCCGAGGCTGACTGATGAGTGGGCAGCAGAAGATGCAATCTAAGGATTTTCTGCACCGGCCAATTGCTTTATGTACAAGGGAGTGTTGGGAAACAGTATATTATCATTTGCATTCCATAGCACTTATAATGGTAGCTTAATGTAATGTGAGACACGTCACATGGGCACGTAACTTGTGTGTTAGCTCTGGGTGTTAATGCCTGCAGGCTGACTGAATGGTGGCTGTGCCGGCATTTCAGGTTCCCTGCTGCACAGCATGCGTCGCTACACGGCGGCGGTGGATGGTTTTTCCGCCGTCCACCCCATCTTACGGGCCTCCCAGGCCGCCCTGGACCACAGCTTGCTCATCTGGCACTCTCACTTCCTACAGCTGCTAGTAAGGTTTCCCCGACTCCATGGGCCTCAACCTCCCATTTTTCCCCTCTGTCACTTATCGTAGTTCAAAAAGTCTTGTTTGCATGACAAGTATAAAATTAGTTTCCAGATAATGGACAGATTTTTATGAAATTCCCCTGGCTGAATGTGGCTCCTGGAACAACCACCTACCTTTCCAGGTGTTACATATGTGGTGTTTTTCTGGTTAATTTTGCTAATGTCTGTTCCTTCATGACTCATAATGGAACATCCCATGGCTGCCTAGAGGAATTTGATGGGAGATCCCTCTTTTTGTGTGAATTAGGACGAGATTAAGAAGCAGTTTGAAACCCACCTCATGAAAGCCCACACAACCTACCTCATATACCTGGTGCTCTATGCCAGTGCCATTGCCACTCTGCTCTACTACCTGATAGATAATGTCATCCAGAAAAGCAAACTCACCCCCAGAAGGATGAAAGTATGGTGCGTATTTCTTATTCTCTTCTAAGGGAACATATCTGAAGTGTTTGATATGGTGTCATGGTACACAATTCAGCCCCTTTACCTCTGGTGACCATATAAACTCATTCTTTTATTACTGTAATGGAACTTTGAAGTTTTCCCCAAATTAGTAATTCTTTGAATATGTTTCATGCCTTTTCGCATGAGTGTGAGCAAACTGGCCCAGCAGTCTGTGATGTGGGTGAATGTAAGCAGGGTCTCAGGATGAGCCCCTGTGTTAATGTAATATCACATTGAAAGTCAAAGCTAGGATCTTGTGTAACTGACCCACTAGGGTGCTGCTGCTTGTTGCCACGGCGTCCTGGACTTTGCTGATGTTTCACCTGCTAGTGTCATATCAGCGGCTGGAGCAGTCCATAGAGGAGACAGTCTGGAGGCTTCTGGATGAGCGGGTGAGGCTTTCTGGTACAGCATGCAGGACATTGTGGTTTGTAACCTTGCAGCGTACAATTATCTCTAGTCCCGAAAGCCTGTGGGGCATTTTACTCCCATGCCAAGATCATAGACACCACCGAGATACAGGTGTGCGCTGTACCCATGCCAAGATCATAGACACCACCGAGATACAGGTGTGCGCTGTACCCATGCCAAGATCATAGACACCACCGAGATACAGGTGTGCGCTGTACCCATGCCAAGATCATAGACACTACAAGTTCTTTTTTTCCCCAAAAAATATCCTTTAGTATTAAAGACATAGTATGCATGTACACTAATGAGTATTAAAAACACAAACATTTATATGTGACTTTATGTGATACAAATTATTTTCAGTATTATTTATATATTTTTGGCATACACGTTGGCATACACGTTGGCATACACGTTGGCATACACGTTGTTGGCATACACGTCGTTGGCATACACGTCGTTGGCATACACGTCGTTGGCATACACGTTGTTGGCATACACGTTGGCATACACATTGGCATACACGTTGTTGGCATACACGTTGGCATACACGTCGTTGGCATACACGTCGTTGGCATACACGTCGTTGGCATACACGTTGGCATACACGTTGGCATACACGTTGGCATACACGTCGTTGGCATACACGTTGGCATACACGTCGTTGGCATACACGTTGGCATACACGTTGTTGGCATACACGTTGGCATACACGTTGGCCAAAAATATTCCCTTTCATTTGTTTAATTAATTGGATTTTAATCTCAGTTTTGATTTTGGCTTCCAACAAAAACAAAATAATTGCGATAAAACTATCATTGTGCCACTTTTCGTTTTGCAGTGATGTTCCCATTTCGTTTTGTGTTATGAATCCGCCGTGTCCCATTCCAGCCCCTTTTTCTCTGTTTCTCAGTTGAATTATATTTAGAGTTTATAGAAATCCAGTGTTAAAATGACAAGGTTTTAAAGTTTAATAAATGCACATTTCATGTTAAATAATCATGATCTCAGTATTGGCAAAAAGAATTGTGATTATGATTTTTTGCCATAATCAAGCAGCCCCATTCCCAAAACCGGGAATGTCAAATTCACAAATCTGGAGGGGCAACTGTACATATTTATACATTGTATTAATTTAAGACTATTCATTCCTTTACTTCATATATATTGTTTAATGTTCACTTACCATTGCAGAGAATATGCTGTGGATATCAATACTGGAAAGACATCAACATATAATTTTACAGAAATTGTATGGAAATATATTGCGGTTTTGGCTAAACACACAGAATACATTATCCTAATTTTTTCATTGAGCCACAGTTTATCTTGTTACTAATTATCAGATTTACATGATCTCAGGAAACACGAGTCATACAGTGAAGTGAACAATGTTTTCAACTGTAATAAATTGTAAAAAAAATTCCCCCTCAAAGGCTCATCTTGCAACTATGGACTTGAATCTGAAAATGTACCGTAACGTCGCCACCTACTGGAAGGAGCACTGCCTGCCGCCGCTATCCCGAGGCACCCTGAGTGTGTTTGGGATGGTACCAGTACGGGATGTTTTCTTCTACCTGCAGTACTACAGCGTCCCCATTCTGACTGCCTTATGCACCCCGATTCTCAAGCTCCTCGTGGCTCTGAAGGAGACGTACATTGATCCACACCGAGTCCATCCCAGGCAGAGACCACTTTCCTGGCGGTGAAGGGGCACTTGGCCGTTGCCCAATGGCAAATAGGGCCTGTGGTTGCGGATTCCAGTCACAATACATCCTACATTAGCAGCACAATTAAAACCTGCATTTTATTTTTCTTAAAGCTGCTTCTGTTTTATTTTTTGCCATAAGTAAAGCAATTTACGCCAGTTCCTGCCATAAGTATTCGGATGTGCAAACATTCTGTTTAGTAAACTTCAGTTTTTTTTTTATTTATTTATATTGTTTTTATCGAGTAGGAATGGAGCTGCTGCGCTACTGTTATTGAGAAATTTTGCCCTAAAGTCATAGATTTAATATTTTATCACCAAATCATGTCCTGTGCCATTGTTTTACTTTGGATTTGAAAGTAAAATAATACTGAATAGCATCAAATTTTCTAAAATTTCATAAACAAATGTAGATGTATCTTTAACTGTCTTGCATGTATTTTTTTTTTTTAATAAGTTTAATCTTTGATTTATGATTAACAAAACAACATACTTTTTCATCAAACTTTCAGAAAGGTGGCTTATACATTTCGGGCACTATTAATAAACATGATCCATAAGCTAAATAAAAAAGATAAAATAACTGACGTACAGCTGTAGTCTTGGTGATTCCATGTGAATCCCTGCTGATTAAGCCTAACCGTCACAGCCTTGCCTACATGGCTTCCCATCCCACTTGAGGTTCCTCACAGTCTTCAGCACCTGTCCTGTTCCCCCCGCCTGCCCCATCCTCACCCTAACTGTGTCCTCCGCATATTTACATCGGCTTCTTTTATTTCCCCTTCAGGGCCTTTTTGCATTAAAGAGCTCAAAGCTTAACAAATAGATAACGGCTCGGGTGCCAAGAGATTTGTGAAGGACGATTCTTCACCTTTCAGCACCGCACTAATCCTCTCAAGGGGAGACGCATTAGCCCTTCTCTGGTGTCACTGGCACTCAGTGGGGTTTTTCGGATGAGGAGACATAGACCCGTCCTCAGAAGTTTTTCTGGATCAGACTCATGAAGCAAAAACATTCATACATGCCGCTGCTGTCAGGGGGAACTTCAATATCAAACCTATTTGGCTACTTTTAGCTTCAAAAGAGAAATGTTACTAGGAATAAGGGACATGCATCCACATGACTGAGGCCAATGTGACACACGTCTCGATACATTACCAATGATCTGAAACATTAAATATACATATGAAGAACCTACTAAAGTGATGCGCTACGATGAGCCCCTATTGCGATGCAGTGCTATTCAACATGATTTGATTTAACACAATCCAATTCAACATGATTTGATTTAGCACAATCCAATTCAACATGATTTGATTTAACACAATCCAATTCAACATGATTTGATTTAACACAATCCAATTCAACGTGATGCAATATGATGCTATGCAATCCAATATCGTACAGATACAGAAACAGTTTACAGAGGAGAATCAATCTATACATAAAATTATTGGTCAAAACGTATTGGTCACATTTCTAAATAATAAAGGCATAGGGGCCTCTACTAATAACCATACATTAATAAATTGAATTTTATCAATGCAAAGATGTTAGAAATGATGAATCCCGGGTCCATCCCAAATTGTATCCGGTGCACCCTTTTTAAACGGGGCAATTGCATTTTGAACTTCCGTGCTGGTACATCGACGCAGATTAGTGAATCTTACCATTCCTTGAAATACTTAGGTTTTACTAGTCTCTTATTGTGCAGTTACACAACCCAAGAGTCACCATTTGGAAATAAATCAACCACTGAACTGTACTCTTTAAGGCTAGTTTTGACATGATTTTGTTTGCTTCTTCATAAATGCTTGGCACAAACTAACCACATGCATTGAAATGTTCAGATCTGCCCTAGGATACGGTTGATGTTCTTCCAACTATTTGAAGTGGGACTGAAGTCTGTCTTAAGTTGCATTTGAGTTTGTCCAGCACTAAATTATGTTAAATTTTCCTTTACGTGAGTTATTCCAGATGACAATTTATAATTAGTCAGAAAGTTAGTTCTTTGATTGCAATGCACCATATGCTTTCATGATTCCTGGCCAGGAACTGCAGTAACATCACTATCTATGAATCTTAGATTTCAATAAAACAATTTGTTGGCTTGGCAGATGCATCACACATATAGTTCTAAAAAAAGCATAGGCAAAGTGCATCTGATATCTGAAAACAGTGTCTAGCATATGTTATGCATTGTGTCAGCTCTCTGTCACACATAATGCATATTATCACTACTGTAAATATGCCACTTAGGCTAGTTTTATCTATAGTCCCTGCATTTCTCTTTTAAGAGCATATCTAAATATAAAAACATTATCAATACCATAAAATACAAAATCATACTATACAACAAAAACAAAGTGAGACCTCCTTAACATATTCCATAAAACTGGAAAACAAAAGCACAAAAGACGACCAGTTAAAGAAGACAGAATGCATGACCCTTTTCTAATTATGCAAATTTGATTACTCAAGAGGCTTTCATTTAATTGAGAGTGGAAGGAGTGATAAAGAGCACCACATATCTTCTGGTACAATGTCCCAATCTTATGAAGTTCTAACTGAAAAGGAATTCTTGCAATCAGAAAAGTGTAGAACAGCCTTTTGAGCCGCTGGTCACGTGGTGGGAGGTGTGATGAGTCTGATTGACTGATGGACTTCAATCCAGCTCCTAAGCATTCATGCTGGTCAAGTTCACAGGACGGTAGGCAGAACAGGCTGGAGTTAGAGTCAGGGAAACAGTGTCACAGGCTCTTGTCCAAGCCAGCAGTCCTTATTCTGAAAGGACTTCTGTGAATTTATGCTAAATTATTTTCCTTTTATGACAGCAAAATGCCTGGGAACATATTAAAGTTACAAGTGAATGTCACATTAGAACCGGGGAAGCAGGAGCAGGGAGACGGAGAACCGGGGAATACGGGGTTTAATCGATGGGTAACAACACAGAACAGGCAGCAAACGCGAGATGACATTACAATGACCGGACTGGGGAAACAAACTTAAATGCGGACTTAAATACATTGAACTAAGGAAAGAGCTGGTAAACACAGCAGGAATCCACACGAGGTTAGCGAGGGGCTGTGGCACAAGGAAGGAGCGAGTGATCAGGGCAGGACTTGAATGTCTGTTTTTTTTTCTTTCTTTTTATTAGATTGATTTAATGATTTTATCAGCATTGATTAAGCTTATGCACTACATCAAAGATGCCAGCTGTCCCCTCGAGGAGCTGGGGATTTCCATGCTTTAATATATTTTTATTTTACTTTTAGTTTACATTCAGCTCAGAATTATGTCAAATATATAATTCTGGTGCAACCGAAAAAATCTAGTGAAACATCCACTTGTATTTGATATTTTTCAAAAGGAATCCCATGCGGTCAGTCTGCTGGAAGTATACGTACAGGATGGTGTGCTGGTGGGCCGGTGGGCCGGTGGGCTGATGAGCTGGTGGGCCGGTGGGCCGTTGGGCGGGTGAGCAGGCCCTTTCTCCTATCGTGATTTATACGGTAAAGAATGGAAAAGCCACCAGCTCACTTAAAACTGTGGGAACTCGTGATCATAAAGCAAATGCCTCTTTCATAGTGCTGTGTTTACTTGTGTGTACTTTTCCTTTGTCCATTTTATAAAAAGCTGGACATGGTGGTCTTATGTTGACACTTTTCCACAAACATTCTCCTGCTTGTGAAGCAGTCAGCATAAGTATACATTATGTTCCTGAATTGGTAAGTACTGAATTTTTTTTATGATGTTCCTTTTAAAATTTATTTCTTAGGCACTGCCAGCTACACAGGAGCCATTGCCAAATTATTTTCTGTAAAGCCTGATTCACATCAATTTTCTTCAGGATCTGGAGGTGTATCAGACAAGCCCCTGCAGCGTTGTCTACGAAACCCAGTGCTATTGCCCCAAGCCTCTATGAGGTAGCAGTTGTCTTGCATATTAGGCCCAAACATAAATATGTGGTCAGGTGAGGTTTTGTGAATTTGCTTTTATTCTGCATTAAGTAGGAGATTCCTAAATATTTTTGCATGATTCTCTTTTACTGCATTTTTATCTATCTTATCCAACATTTGGCTCATGTACTCCTATATATACTGTTATAAAAGTTAATGACATGTATTGTTCATCGTTTACTTGGGTGGCAAATAAAACATAATCAGCTGGTAGTTGGAGACATGGATGGATGGATGATTGATGAAATACCTTGGTATTTAAAGCGCATTGCTGCCACAAAGGAACCCAGGCAGAGTGACACAGAGTAACATTCACAATGGCAGACTAAAGTGCAGAACAAAGGCAGGCACTTAAATACAATGAGGACTAACAAAAAGCAGGTGTGAATCATCAAGACGATTAACCAATGAGCACAGTACAGGGAAACCGGCCACAGGTGGAGAAACCTAACTAACAATTAACAAGAACAGAAAACTACGGAACTTTAACAAACTACATACTGGGAACACTAGGAATTTTGACACACACCTGAGGGCTAACACTAGGAGGGACCTGGAGAGTAAACACAAGCAGAACAGAAATAAACTGGACACAAATAGGATAGACGAAACTAAAACACTAGAAAACAGAAACCCAGTAAACAAAACAGATGAGGTATGCAGCAGAAGGAAAACACACTAGGGGCTAGAACAAAGACTGAGAGGATGGGATGGAAGGGCACTGACCCTGACCCCGGTGGAGCTGGAGGAGGGGGCCGGTGAGAGGGTGCTCTGGGAATCCCTGCTTAGACTGCTGCCCCCGTGGCCCGACCCCCGGTAAGCGGCAGAAGATGGATGGATGAAATATAATGAATATAATGAATTGTTTTACACATTTGTTTGGAATGTTCCGGTTCAAGCTCTCTAAAAAGCGTGAAAATGTCTTGAAGCATTTGTCCCACAAACGCAATTAGTAACAGATACATCTTTTTATGTGGGTGCACATTTGCTTGTAGAAATTGAGCATCCTACCTTCACCCAACAGCAAAACATGCCCTATCAGTGTTTTAAAATGACTCTAATTAAGGCCATAAGATAATGTACTTTATGGGTCATTCAGTCTATGTGGTCTTCATGTATTTGGTCTAAATGCATCTACATCATTGATATGTTTACATACTGTAGGTATCTTTACTTGGTGACTGTAGAACCTGCAAAGCCACTTCATTGCTCCAAGGCTGTAGCTCTGAATCTGGCCCAGATCCTGTATCTGTGTGGTCTTCATGTATCATCACACATCTATGCATGCTTGCTTTGGGAAGTTTCCTTTCACCATCCAAAAGATTTGTTGATATGCTGATAGGTATGCTTGTTTGTGTGCGTTTGCATTTATCACATTGTGGAAACCAGATGTCCCCATAACGTGATTAAAACTTGTGTCTTTGACTGTGTGTGTGTGTGCATGCCAGACATACTGAGAAAAAGAAACCTGCAGTATTTATATATACATGGACATTTAAATATTGTACTTTAAGATCTCTGTGATTGATTGAAGCAGTAGTTATTCATAATGGATTCACTCCAAAAAAAACTGTTCACAGTAGCAACTATTATAATTGCCTGGCTAGTTCAATTTACTGATAATCTAAATTGCATGCAATAATTATTTTTCCATAATTTCACTCCTATGTAGCAGTATTCATATACTGTGGAATATATTGATAATAATATTTTCCCCTGCAGTCCAAATTTCATCAGCCACACAAGGCCGTGGTCCCCTTCAGTAGATTATACTGACCTGGGTGGGTTACATTGTGGTTTTCTGCCTTCTAACCCCCCTCTGTAGGCCTATATACTGTACACCACACTCACTGCTTATATTGCATTTTTACACCTGTTAGGTGTCCGAAAGTTTTGAATTGGGATGACAGTCTGAAATTGTGCATATACAGTTGTGTTCAAAATAATAGCAGTCCGACATGACTAACCTGATCAATCACCGTTTTTGGTAGAAATTATATTTCTACATGGCAAATAATTTACTAGTAGGTGTAGTAGAGTAATGGAAAACCAACAGACCCAACAGTCATGACATGCATGCTGCTGATTATGTGTAACAGAATCATTACTTGAAAGGGGCTTGTGTTCAAAATAATAGCAGTGTGACGTTCAATTAGTGAGGTCATTCATTCTGTGAAAAAGTAGGTGCCAATTATGGGCCTTATTTAAGGAAGGAAGGCAGCAAATGTTGTACATGCTGGTTATAGTGCATATGCCCATCCATATGCATATTTTACTCAGAATTTCTCTCTGAAATTCTGAGTAAAATGGGTAATTCCTGACATTGTTCAGAAGAACAGCGTACCTTGATTAAAAAGTTGATTGGGAAAACATATAAAGAAGTGCAGAAAATGATAGGCTGCTCAGCTAAAATGATCACAAATGCTTTAAAATGGCAACCAAAACCTAAAAGACGTGGAAGAAAACAAAAAACTACCATTCGAATGGATCGAAGAATAGCCAAAATGGCAAAGACTCAGCCAATGATCATCTCCAGGAAGATCAAAGAAGGTCTAAAGTTACCTGTGAGTACTGTTACAATCAGATGATGCCTATATGAAGCCAAGCTATCCGCAAAAAGCCCCCGCAAAGTCCCATTGCTGAAAAAGACATGAGCTGAAGAGGTTTCAATTTGCCAAAGAACACATTGACTGGCCTAAAGAGAAACGCCGCAACATTTTGTGGACTGATGGAGGCAAGATTGTTCTTTTTGGGTCTAGTGGCTGCAGACAGTTTGTCAAATGACCACCAAACACTGAATTCAAGCCACAGTACACTGTGAAGACAGTGAAGCATGGTGGTGCAAGCATCATGTTATGGAGATGTTTCTCATACTACGGTGTCGGGCCTATTTATCGCATACCGGGGATCATGGATCAGTTTGAATACCTCAAAATACTTGAAGAGGTCATGTTGCCTTATGCTGAAGAGGAAATGCCTTTGAAATGGGTGTTTCAACAAGAAAACAACCCCGAACACATGAGCAACATCTTGGTTCCAGACCAAGAAGATTGACTTTATGGAGTGGCCAGCCCAATCCCCGGACCTTGATCCAATAGAAAACTTGTGGGGTGACATCAAAAATGCTGTTTCTGAGGCAAAACCAAGAAATGTAGTCCAATCATCATGGGATGGAATACCTGTTCACAGGTGCCAGAAGTTGGTCGACTCCATGCAACACAGATGTGCAGCATTTCTCAGAAACAGTTGTTATACAATTAAATATTAGTTCAATGATTCAAAGGAAAGCAAAATCTTTCAGTTCATGCAATGAATCTTTGAGTTTTTAAAGAAGAATGTGGACACTGCTATTTTTTTGAACAGCCTAATATTCCCTTTCCTTCACTTTCTGTAAAGGAGTAACACAAATGTGATACAGTTCTCTTCTTGTTTCGATTTTGAGTAGAATTTGTAGTCTTCCCAAAGCATTTGCGTGTATGGAAATAAAAACTATTATAAGGATTTTCAGCTTTATTCACTTTTTTAGATGCACGGCTATTATTTTGAACATAACTGTAATTTCCTGGGAAGTTCCCTATCTGTGTTCCGGCAAAGTTATTAACCAAAACTAAAACCATAAGAGAACATTTTTGTAAACTGAAACAAGAAGATACAAAAGAAGACATGAAAATAAAAGAAAACTACTATTAAATGAAAAGCACAGGGGGCAATGGTGGAGATGCAAGTACATGCCCTGTGAGACACTGATACCTAAGCAGGACACATTATAGAAGGTGTGTTTCTGAATATCATTCATAAAAGGTATGTTTCTAAATATCATCAACATCTGCATTATTTGTTAGGATTAATATGCTTTTATTCAGAGAGTATCCACATGCTACATACATTAAACATTTTCATTTTCAACCAAAAAATCTTTAGATAGAAGACCTTCCTGAAACTTTACTGCAACAAGATGAAAATGCTGTTCATTTCAACAAAAAGGAATTGATGCAGATGAATGGAAAAAAAAAAGAATAGCACATGAACCACCAAACAACCCATAGATATCTCAACAGCCATGAAAAGTGCTCAGGTACAACAATGGTGTCCCTTCTCTCCCCACACGTGGCACCATCTGGACAAAAGTCTTTACTTCAGGATCCATACGCTCTGCGTATCGATTGCAATATGTTGTTCCTTTTCAGGCGGGACAACACCCTTGGTGCAGCGCAGATCTTTTTGTTGTTTTTCAAATGCAGTCTAGAAAAAAGGGATCAAAGGGAGATTTGCAGATCAGAAGGAATGGAGGACTTCTGATAGACAGATAATCAGAAGGCCAAGTATCAAGTGATCCTTTGTCATAACTCTGCCACCTCTATCTCTACAACTGAATGAGTCCATTATGTATTATGTTCTGCGTGATATAATTATTTCATTATATGGTTGTATTTGTATGTCATTAGTACTCACACAACAGCTTCAACTTCACAGGATGCACTGGGTTTCTGGTAGGTAAATTTCTTCACCTGGTTCAGCAACTCCTTGGAGAATTTTGGGGATACATTCAAACAGCAGGTAGGGAAGGCACCTGTACAGGGGTATGACATCACTGTCTTAACGAGAAGCTGGGGTACGACACCGATGCGGAGTTAAACAATGGATAAGGAATTCTACAAAAGACTTGAAAATCCTTTATGTATTTCAAAGTTGTCAATTCACTTCTTCACATATATTTTCAGTTTCTTTGCATCTGTTTGTATGTATTGATTTCTGTTCCTCATTTATGACAATAAATATAGCACAGTAAATGGTGAATGTACTTGCCCCAAGACTGACATTTTATGCCTGACTTAATAAAATTTATGGTTTTTAATGTGACACATGAACTTGTAGCTGTGACAGAAGAAATCACTGAGAAATAAAAATGACACAATAATACATTCTTTTATATCATCTGGCAATTATTTGACTGCGCAACCTTAGGCAATGCCAGTCAAAAACTGCAACTGCCAGATAATGGTTTCATTTTAAAGAACTGAGCACTGCTAAACCCAGCTTCCTGTAAACCTTCCTAACCACTCCTGATTTCCTGGAAGGAACACTACATGTACTCAGCACATCTTAAAACTGCAATAAGTTTGTAGATGAGTATTTGCATGTTGACAGACTATTATAAACGACCCTGCCCACCCCTTCTGTGACTCTGTCTTGGGGCACTTTTAGCTATTGGACTACTTCACCACAGTGCCCTACTACGTACTATCAGGAATTTTATTACTGCCTGCTACCATTCGACTGTAGTAATGTGCTCCTCCATCATCTCCACCTCCCCATGTCCACAGACAATAGTAATGACAATTAACATTGAGCATAGTGTCAACACTGCGTTTGCATTCATACATTATATGTACCATCCATATGCATTTATTCTGTGTTCTGTTACACGCTGTCGCATTACCGAGTAATGCATTCTTATATGTACATTGCACTGTCCGATATGTTGCAGTTCTTTGCACCTTAAACTGTATTATTCCCTACAAGAAAATTATCTTTACAGTATATCTAACAGCTAAGTGCTCTATCTGTATGATCTGTTGAAAGGTTTTTTTGGTAACACTTTACTCAAGGTGGCACAAATAACTTAGTTACCCAGTTACTACTCAAGAACAGATCATGAACTAATGCAGTTCTTGCATAAAATACATGAACCATCATGATTCATTAATGATGAATGAACACGGGATCATACCATTAATGTAATAAATCATAAATGTACTCAGCAAATACTTTAGGTAGTTTTAGTTTTGGTTTTAGTTCTATGCTTCATATTCCTGCTCATTACTATATGATGTAATTATAGACCAAAATGGAGGTCTAAGTTTCCAGTTTAGTCCTTAAATATTGTAGATTTTGAAACTAATTTTTATTTGCATATCTATATGTTTTTATTTAAAAATATTAAAATCTTGAGGAAATGATTGATGATTCAATTTGCTTAATGCAAAAAAAAAATATTACAGTAGTTGTCCTTCCCCATACGACTGCAGTGGAATCATACCTTTGATGGTGCCAATAGAGGCACACAGGACCAGGAGCAGACCGACGAGTTTAAGATCCATGTTGAAAGTATAAGGGAAACCGGAACAGGTCAACTCTTATACCTCCACTTAGGGACGCCCTCACACCCTAGGGCTCATCTGCTCAGCTCTCATTTCATTTGTGGGTAGTCTCCCATAAAGAGATTGCTGTCACGTTAAAGAAATCACAGAATGCAAACAATCAGTATTTTGCAATGGTGTAGTAAAAGGGGAGTGCCGCAATACATTTTTCTTTTCAACCCATGTAAACTTCATGATTTTGTCCTGGAATCTCAGTCTCTCTCACATCATTATATATTTATTAGTGCCTCAATGTAATTGACTGGCCACTATAGTTATGTGGACACCTGTATCGACAGGTTATAGTTACATAGCTACCATGAGTGAGAATAATAAGTCAATAACCCAAAAACTAATGACAATGTCCTTCTGATTTTATAAAATGAAGAAATAGACCCCTGTGCGGTTACAGTTTTGAGAAATGTTTGTTAGAAAAATGGCTAAAAACTTAATGGTTAGTTGTCAAAGGAAGTGCAGAGTGATATATATTTAACCACAGAAAGTGCTGTAGGGTAAAAATCTGAGGAGAAACAATAACAAGTGGGTACAAGTCGGAATAAATGGAGCAAAATTAGTACATTATGTGATGAAGGGATGTTTTAAGATAACAGTCTGCTTAGTCTGGGGTGGGAAATGTCAAAACTTCATCACATCATTCATTGTTTTCCTCCTCTGTTATTAGAAAAGTATGAGTCTAAAGTACACTGCCTTAGATACTGCTGGTAAATGTAAAAGGCTCCCTTAATTCCTCTTCTCATCGCTTTCCCAAGCCACTATCTGTGTCTGAACTTGCCCTAATCACAGTGTGGATTGAATGGCATTTGGCTTTATGCTCCGCAAATTTTATTTGTTTGGCATCTTCGGCTTGCGACCACTGCTCCACTCCATCAACACGGTCAGCATTTGCTGATTTTTGAAGTGTATCCCCCTTAATGTTGCTGGTTTTTGTGACCAATGCACCTACAACTTGGGCATCAGCTGTTTGGCCACTATGGCACTCTGTCCTTTGCCTCCTCCTGCTTTGAGGACTCGCATATAGAATATGGACAAAAGTATTGGGACACCTGGTCATTATACCTACAGGAACTTTTGTGACAACCCACTCTAAATACATCAATATTGGATTGGTCCAATATAACAGCTGCCACTCTTCTGGAAAGGCTTCTGGCAAGCTTATGGAGTGTGTCTGTGGGAATTTTTGCCTATTCATCCAGAAGAGCATTTGTGAGGTTAGGCACTTATGTTGAACACCAATGTTGGCTGGAAATCTCCGTTCTATTTCATCCCAAAGGTGTTTGATGGGTTGAGGTCAGGGCTCAGTGCGAGTCAGTCAAGTTCTTCCACATCAAATTCACCCAACCATGTCTTTATGGAGCTTGCTTTGCGCACGATGGCATAGTCATGCTGGAAGGTTCATCTACACAGGCTGCAGGGGGAACGGGAACAACTTCCAGACCAAGCAGGACTGCCAAGAAACATGCGGTAAGTGGGCTACTCATGCATATTTGGTTCTTCTTCAGGAAAAGGTCTTCCCCAAACTGTTCCCACAAAGTTGGAAGCATAGAATCGTCCAAAATGTCTTGGTATGTTGAAGCATTAAGAGTTCCCTTTACTGGAACTACGGGGCCTAACCCAATCCCAGAAAAACACTCCCATACCATTATCCCTCTGCCACAATGCAGTCAGACAAGTAACATTCTCCTGCCATCTGCCAAACCCAGACTCATCCATCAGGCTACCGGACAGAGAAATGTGATTTATTACAGAACTTAACAGAATCCATTTCACTGCTCTAAAGTCCAGTGCCTTACACCACTCCATCTGACGCTTGACATTCTGCTTGGTAATGTCAGGCCAGGTAAGCCCATTCCATGAAGCTGCTCGGCCATGGAAGCCCATTCCATGAAGCTGCTCGGCTTGTGATTTTTGCACACTATGCACCTCAGCACTTGGTGACCCCGCTCTGTTATATTACATGGTCTGCCTCATGGCTGAGTTTCTGTTGTTAATAACACTAAAAGTTGACTGTGGAATATCTAGCAGGGAAGAAATTTCTCAAACTGACTTATTGCAAAGGTGACATCCTATGACAGTACCACACTTGAATTCACTGAGCTTTTCAGAGTGACCCATTCTTTCACAAATGCTTACAAACCAGACTGCATGGCTAGGTGCTTGATTTTATACACCTGTGGCAATGGGTCTGAATGAATCACCTGAAGTCAATAATTAAGAGGTGCGTCCAAATACTTATCCGTATAGTGTATCAGAGAGCTGATTGTCAGACCTCTTTTATAGCTAATTGGCATTCAATCTAGTATGACTCAACTTTGTAGATGCATTTTTAATTGTGCAGTTCATTTACTTCAGAGTAAGTTATCCCCTATTTATTAAAGTAAATTAATGCTGATAGAGATATACACTGCTCAAAAAAATTAAAGGAACACTTTGGAAACACATCAGATCTCAATGGGAAAAAAAGTCATGCTAGATATCTATACTGATATGGACTGGGTAATGTGTTAGGAACAAAGAGATGCCACATCGTTTGATGGAAATTAAAATTATCAACCTACAGAGGGCTGAATTAAAAAAATTCTAAGTGAAAAAATGACTCAAAATCATACTCAGTAGTTTGTATGGCCCCCGCGTGTATGCATGTCTAACAATGTCAGGGCATCCTTCTAATGAGATGATGGATGGTGTCCTGGGGGTCAATGGGTCCAAGGATTTCATCCTGATACCTAATGGCAGTCAAGGTGCCGTTGTCTAGCCTGTAGAGGTCTGTGTGTCCCTCCATGGATATGCCTCCCCAGACCATCACTGACCCCCCACCAAACCGGTCATGCTGAACAATGTTACAGGCAGCATAATGTTCTCCGCAGCTTCTCCAGACCCTTTCACGTCTGTCACATGTGCTCAAGGTGAACCTGCTCTCATCTGTGAAAGGCACAGGGCACCAGTGACGGACCTGCCAATTCTGGTATTCTATGGCAAATGCCAATCGAGCTCCACGGTCCTGGGCAGTGAGCACAGGGCCCACTAGAGGATGTCGGGCCCTCAGGCCACCCTCATAAAGTCTGTTTCTGATTGTTTGGTCAGAGACATGCACACCAGTGGCCAGCTGGAGGTCATTTTGTAGGGCTCTGGCAGTGCTCATCCTGTTCCTCCTTGCACAAAGGAGCAGATACCAATCCTGGTGATGGGTTAAGGACCTTCTATGGCCCTGTCCATCTCTCCTAGAGTAACTGCCTGTCTCATGGAATCTCCTCCATGCCCTTGAGACTGTGCTGGAAGACACAGCAAACCTTTGGCAATGACACATGAATATGCACCATCCTGGAGGAGTCGGACTACCTGTGCAACCTCTGTAGGGTCCAGGTATCACCTCATGCTACCAGTAGTGACACTGACCGCAGCCAAATGCAATACTAGTGAAAAAACAGTCAGAAGAGATTAGGACGGAAAAATGTCAGTGGCCCCCACCTGTTAAACCATTCCTGTTTTGGGGGTCGTCTCATTGTTGCCCCTCTAGTACACCTGTTGTTAATTTCCTTAACACCAAAGCAGCTGAAACTGATTAACAACCCCCTCTGCTACTTAACTGACCAGATGAATATCCAAGAAGTTTAGTTTACTTGATGCTATACTCTGATTAATAAGCGTTCCTTTAATTTTTTTGAGCAGTGTATTTAAAATTTGTAAGTGATGGGAAATCGACTCTCCATTATTCCCTTACCAGACCATGGGTAATGGATATTATGTTGTAGAATTATTTTAAACACTGATTACTTACAGGCTTACGATGGATTACTTGTTAAATAGAAAGGAGTTGTTAGAATTTAATTAGGATACATGATCCTGTGTTCACATTTGCAATCAGTTACCTACTGATTTTTCTGTTTGTGGGTCAAAAACGACGTGGTCGGGGTCATGCATACCTCCTTTGCAGCTTTGGCACATATTTACACCATGCTACTAAATTGTTATGAAACTTGAAACCATTTCAAACAAGAGAATATAAAAAACAGAAAGTAGTTTTTCTTGGCATAGTGTGCTGTTTTCCTGTAGGGTGCAGCCTAGACAGACCCAGAAGCTGTTTTTCCAGAACAGAAGCAATCCAATACCCAAAGACAGAATAAATGTTTATTTTTCTTGCCATACTGTTACTCGTAGGTCAGAAAGAGGAAACGTTACTATTACTTTTGTCTATTTTCACCACATGATTGCATGATGATGTATTTGTCATGTTTGTTACACAGGAATATTTTCTACAATGACCACTTTAAATATTTAAAGTACAACTCATACCCTGAAAATTGGATTAGAGACAGAAAAACATTCAAAAACAAACATATACGGGTACTTTCAAATATTTACTTTTATATATTCGAAACAGACAATAACAATCCTCTTTTGAGACAACCTTCCTGTATCACCCACATTTAATTAATTTAATTGATGATGTTAGATGGAGACAGATGTGGGAATGCCTGCAGCTTGTCTGTTACTCGTAATTCATGTGACTCCTCTGTCGGGTTACGGGCAGCATTCCATTTCTACGTCTCTCAACTGCTTTATCAGGATTTAGCCTGACAATTTTAATGACAATACAGTATTTCAACTAGAATGTCTTGGCATAGAAAATAAGGATGACAGCCAAAAGCAAAGCAACAGAACTCAAGTGTGTTCATGCAAGAAAATGTGTATGCAACATATAAAGTAACATACCCTGATATCTTAACATCCATTCATCCTTCATAATCCATCTTCCTTAATCTCCTATCGAGGACACAGGGCACCATGCATAGGATGCCCCGGATGAGGAGCTAAAGCAGTATGCGATGCAATTCATAGTCTCTGAGTTACTGTAATGCTCACACTTGCGTGGGTTGACCAAATTTGCTACCAAGAGTCTGGACAGAAACTGGTGCTAATCCTCATCTGACCAAATTATGGTGCATCTGCTTTCACTCTACAGGATGCAGCCCAAGAGGAAGAAGTTGCACAGGGTAGCAAAGGCCTGGACACCAAGCTGCAACAAGTGAAAATGGTAGATTACCTGGATTCAAGTAACATTCTGAGGGATAGCCAACATGTCACAGTGGGCCTGTCTTCATAGTGGGGTACCGCAGGGTTCAGTGTTTTGGCATCAATTATATTAACGCCAAAACATACAGTAAACTGGTCAAATTTGCAAATGACACCAAGGTGGGTGGTGTAGCTGATACTGAACTAGCAGCACAGAGGCTACAATGGGATTTTGATTTAATTAGCGACTGGGCTGATACCTGGCAGGTGAAATTTAACGTAGATAAATGTAAGGTAATCCATGCAGGAAGCAGAAATATAAAGTACAGATATTTTATGGAAATATTTTATGAAATAACGGTAGCTGATTATGAGAAAGACCTCGGTGTGTATGTTGATGCTTCCATGTCCCACTCTTGCCAGTGTGGGGAAGTAATTAAAAAGGCCAATAGGTTGTTGGGTTACATCTCTAGGTGTGTGGAGTTTAAGTTAAGGGAGGTGATGCTACGATTATAAAATTCCTTGGTAAGGCCCCACCTAGAATATTGTGTGCAGGTTTGGTCACCATATCTTAAAAAGGACGTTGCTGCCTTATAAAGGGTTCAACATAGGGCTATAAGAATTATTCCTGGTCTTAGAGGAATGTCTTATGAGGAGAAGTTAGCTGAGCTGAATCTGTTTAGCCTCGAGCAAAGGAGACTAAGGGGGGACATGATCCAGGTATATAAGACTCTAAAAGGTCTGGATGCTGTTCAGCCAAATGGCTACTTCAGTATTAGTTTAAATACTAAAACTCATGGCCAAAGGTGGAAATTAGTGGGAGAACATTTTAAAATGTATTTAAGAAAGCACTTCTTTACACAGTGTGTAGTTAGAGTGTGGAATAGTCTTCCTGTTTGTGTAGCACAAGCTAAAACCCTGGGTTCCTTTAAATCAGAGCTAGATAAGATTTTAAGAACTCTCAGCTATTATTTGAGTTCTCCCCAAACAAACTTGATGGGTCGAATGGCCTCCTCTCGTTTGTAAATTTCTTATGTTCTTACTTAAAAGCAGTAGCTGGACTGTATGTCTTGAAATAACCAAAATGAGCATGTTTCATTCTGTGTGTTGACCCTGGGAAAACAAGAACCTTGGAGCACTGAACCTTGAGCCAGTGAAGGGTTCACTGAAGAAAAAGATGGACGTAGCAGAAAATAATTTTAAAAACATATATGAGGAATATGGGAAGTAAATTTTGAAAACATGCCAAATATCAACAGTAGTGGCTAACACATTATGTATCTGGCAAGCTACAAAGTTTCTGTTTCTGTGAAACAGCCTCGATTTCAGTAACACGCGTGTGCAACACCCTTGTCTGTCTTTAAACTTGATTCCTGGGGTTTAAGGGTGGCACAGTGGCTCAGGTGTTTAGCAATATAGCCTCATGCCTTCAAGGCTTAAATCTCACCTTCACCGTTGTGTACGTAGAGTTTGCATATTTTCCCCATGTTTGTGCAGGTTTCCACCTGCAGTCCAAAACCATGCATACTTTCCAGAGTATTCGCTGATGATGTTCTGTACTTTCTGCTTTTTCTCAAACTTTGGATAAAAACCACCTGCTAAATTAATGTCATGTAAAATCAAATGAAACCAACTCCAGATTTGGTTATCATACACTTTTTGTAGTTCTTATCCAAACCAATGGGGGGATCAGGTTTTAAATCTACAGGTAAGTCAGGGGACACTTACAAAGGGCAGGTGAGAAGAGAAACCTTGATGGCAGTACAGTTAGATGTGCTGTCTGGTAGTGATGCCACTTTGTCCACTGAGGGAGGACTGAAAAATACACATTTCATGCTCAGAGTACAATGTAGTCAGACGTAATTCCATCTTAGAGGATCTGCTTGGCAGAGACAATTTTTCATATTATATATTGTGATTTTGTTTTGCATCTTTGCATTTTCTGGTATTTAGGACTGAACTTTATTTTTATTGTGTTTACTTAAAAGGAGTGTTGCAATGATCATGGACTGATTTATGTCACATTTCTTTTGCGTAAGATCTGGGTGATTCATTCTATGCTATGCATTTCTCTACCAGTAATGGTTGTCTGAATTTTTTTTTTTTTATTCCATTGCGTGATTCTGATGTTTACTGTGGATGTCAAAACAGTTTTGGCCTTTCAGGTTTGACGGTGCATGTCAGTTGGTGCCTTTGGACCAGTCAGCATTACCATTCTGGAACTTTTAAGTTCCCTTTTTATTGTTTTTGTTGCCACATTCCACTCCTTAGATTAGGAGTTTACATCATATGAGAGATGTCTGGCCTTAAAATTTTTCTATAAAGACTTAAAAGCATCAAAAGCAAGTCAGCGGAGCTGGGTCCTTTCATGAGAATTCAGTTCTTCAATGTCTGATGGATGCTTTATTTTGTAGAACAATTAGTTTAGGTTTGCCAGCCACGTGATATGGCAGCATGAATTCATGAATCAGCAGCAACTAAACAAACTGCTTGAGAGTCTTTACTGACATTGTAATTAAAAATATCCATGGAGTTTGAATGTAGTCCAATCAGCCATCAGTTCAATTTCAGCTGCAACCCAACCTGCAACAGCATAGGAGTTTGATTTTGGGGGACCACCAACTTAATAATTTAAAAACAAATGTACGAGTGCAAAAGTTTGCATCCCTCTTAGACTCAGGTTGAATAATAAAAAATCTACCTTTATTTTAGAGTTTATTTTCAAAATATCCTTCCATAATAATTTCTAGATGTTTTTCCTCTGAAAACCTTTAATGAAATGGCCTCAAAATTAAAATAGTTTAGTCTAAATCCAAATTCATCTTTAATGGCAAGCTCAAAAGTTTACATCCCCTTTAATAAAACCTGAAAATTAAATATGTAAAATTAGGTATCTTTAAAAACATCGTCAGCAGTTAATGGTGATGAGTTGCGCCAGGTGTGTTCAATAAGGCCTGCATGTCATAGATGCGAGCGGGTAGATCTCCAGGAGAAGCCTCAATGAGAGCAACAATGATGGGAACCGGGAAACAGCTGTCAGAAGACCTCAAAATGAAACTGGTACATTTTCATAAAGCCGAAGAGGGATATTAAAAACTCTGAAAGCGTTTAGGGATACCAGTACCAACTGTGAAGACCATAATCCAGAAATGGAAAAAACATGGGCACATTAAAACTGTACCAAGGAGTAGAAGACCAAGGAAAATAACTGAAAGAGCTGCTGGGAAAACTGCACGAGAGCTACGTATGGATCCAAAACAAACCACAGGCGACTCAACGGGGCAACTGGAATAAAAGTCCACACCTCCACAGTCAAACTCTGGACTGAATGGGAGAAGAATGTGCAGGAAACCACTGCTTACTACTAGACACAAGGCAGCAGGCTTAGAATATGCAAAAGGACATGTGAACAAACCAAATGAATTTTGGAATAAGATAATGTGGTCTGATGAGACCAAAGTTGAATTATTTGGTCACAATTCACACAGATACATCTGTTAAGAAAAATACTCTGACTATGAGGAGAGGAACACCTTTCCCATGGTCAGACATGGTGGAGGCTTGTTGATGTTTTGGGGGTGTGTGACTGAATCAGGCACTGCAGCTCTGCATAAAGCAGAAGGAAGAATGAGTGCAGGTCAATATCAACAGATTTTAAAACAAAGTCTCCTTCCGTCAGTTAAAAATCTAAAAATAAAGAGGCAGTGGATCCTACAACAAGAAAAAGAGCCAAAGCACAAACAAACTCAACTCAGAAATGGTTTAAGAAGAATAAGGCGAAAGATTTACCATGACCACCGCAGTCTCCAGATTTGAATGTAATAGAAAACCTGTGGATAGATTTGAAGAAGGCCGTTCATAGTACACAGCCAAGGAATCTGGGACACTTGGAACAAATATGCCAGGAAGAATGGTCTAAAATTAAACCTGAGAGGATCCAAAAGTTGCTCATCGGTTACCCAAAGAGATCGGAGGAGGTTATAAAGGCAAAGGAAGGACGTACAAAGTAGTAGAGAACAGTGGATACAAACTTTTGGATTGATATTATTTTCATTATTTCACTGTCACTCTCTTTTTATATACTCTTAAACCATTTTGTTACTTTTGATGTTGAAGGATTCTTTGTAAAAACTTAAAGTGCATTAAAAATATTGTGTTGATGAAATTTCTTTGTTTTAGTTTTGGTATTTCAAAGTGAGGGGATGCAAACTTTTGCACTCAACTATATACATGTATTTATGAATACAAATCTCCTCTGATCCCTAAGCCCCTGCTAACATGCTTCCTTACTCTCACTGTGCCATGATGATAATATGCATGCATGTCTTGCAATCACTGACAGCACAACAAGCACCTGTGTTAATTACGCAATTTCTGCTCTTTTCCCATCAGCGTCTAATTTTGTGCAAAGTGTGCAGCATTTGTTGTTTTTTCATTCAAATTAAAATCTTCTGTAGGGTGGCACATACTCTTAAACTGTGATTGTTAGGGCAACAACAGTTATAAGACTTGTGAAAGTTGGTATAGTACGTCACATGTGAAGTACAGAAAGAATTTATTTTTCGGTATACTTAAGAAGAAAACCATATGAAACATTTTTTCTATTATCATCAATAATAAGAACGTTTTCCACACTATAGACCAGGGGTCTCCAACTCCGGTCCTGGAGAGCTACTATCCAGTAGGTTTTCTGTCCCACTTGGCTTCTGATGAGCCACACCTGCTCCTGGTATTTATCTGAGAACAGGTGTGGCTCATCAGAAGCCGGGTATGATAGAAAACCTACTGGACGGTAGCTCTCCAGGACCGGAGTTGGAGACCCCTGCTATAGATGGTTAAAAAGTAGCCATAGATGTTTTGTCTGAAAATTAATGTAACTGTATTACCAAATCTCACTAAGCCAATATACACTATATGGCTAGAAGTATGTGGACACTCCTATTAATTAGAGGAATTGCCTAATTAAGCCACGCCCATTGCTGACACAGGTGTATAACTAAGCACATTGTAATGCAACAGACATCAGCAGCAGAATGAATGATTGTACAGAAGTTAGTGATTTTCCACTTTCCTCCGTCATAGGACGCCATGTTTCCGACAAGTCAATTGACCACAATTCTGTCCTGCTAGAGCTGCCGAGGTCAACCTCGAGGCAAGCTCAGATGCGGAACGATCAGCCACGAAGCTAACAGGAAAGGACCCCAATGGTTAATAACACCCAACCTGAATAGTACCAAATGGCACCAGCATCCATCCATTGATTTTCTGTACCTGCTTGTTCTATTCCAGGCCACAGGGTGCAGAAGCTATGGATACAAGGCGGGGAAAACCCAGGATGGGGCACCAACCCATCACAGGGCACACACACAAATTCATACCTATGGACACTTTGGTAACTCCAATTCACCTCAGCATGTTTTTGGGCTTCGGCGAGAAAACGGAAGACAAAGGACACTCCATAACAACAAAAGAAAACCTTCCCAGAAGAGTATAGAGGCTGTTACAGCAAAAATGGTCTTATTATGGTATTATTATACAGGATTTTGGAATGAGATGTTGGATAAGCTAGTGTTCCTATACTTTTGGCCATATAGTGCAACTTAGAAGTGTAAAACTATAGGATGTAGCTGTACTACAAATGTAACAAAACATCGTTATAAAAAGAGCAGTCTGTTAATGTAATACTCTGCCCAATTTTCTTACAAATCAAAATGCATTCAAAAGTATAAAACATAAGAGGTTGAAAGTAGAATCACTCAAAGTCAGTATAAGGTACTTCATATTCTTTGAACTGTTTTGAGCAATCTTTCAAAAAACCTCCGCTCATCACTGCATCTCAACTTCTATGGCATTTGTTGGAACTTTCTTCCGATCTTTCGGTTTTCCGTTCCTGAAAAAGACATCAAACGAAAAAAAAACCGCAATTAACGGAGTTGACAATTCATCTGGCTGGCGTGAGATATTCAATTAGAAACAAGTAATAGTTTTATTACCCTGTAAATAGTCTGTAGGGTTTGCAAACTGCCCCATCGATTTTGATGTAGCTATAATTTAAGGTTAATAATGTAATAATGTATTTGTCGTAAGAGTTTCTTGCGTGAGTGTCACGCGCCAGTTGCGTGAGAGTTGGCAACCCTGAATTAAATAGAAAACGGGCTTAACAAGAAAATGTACGTATTATTTTAGTATCCATGTGGGGCGATTCTAGGCTAAAAGGAGAAACGAGGCTTAGACCAGAACCCTGACGATAAGTCAGAATTATTATTAAATTATTATATTAAATTCTGTCCGACTATTCCGTGCAAAATGCATTAGTTACCTGTCCATCACAGCCCTGACTTTGGTGTTTAATGGCAACAAAAACACATTATACATTTAAGGAACAAACCATGACTAAAATAGATTAAGCCTCGCTAGCCCGACACTGGGGCCGCCAGTGGTACCCATTAACAATCTGAAAAGAATTTTAACACTTTACCTCTGCATAACAAGTACTACGATCGCAGAAATGACGGCAACTGCAAACACACATCCACCTACAATTCCAACGATCAGACCTGAAACACAAGAGAGAATGAATTTTCAGCCCGTTTTACATAGGGAAAAAAGAGAAAGAGCTACGAGTATTTATGGTCCCTTACCGACATTGGCAGACGGCGCATCTGGGTTTGAATCTTGAGCAGACGATTCAAAAGACCGACCCGACTTTGCTGCATTCATGTGAATGAAAACAAAAATTACCCAATCGATGCATTACTGACTCCTAGAGGAAAAAAGTGGAACAGTTCCGTTTGTACAGAACTGTAACCACTTGCAGTTGTAAAAAATAAAGTCTGGTAAACAAGTGAAATTCTGTGTTGAAACAACATTTACATACCAGATAAACTAATCTTCAAACTGAGTGTCACTGCAGATAAAACTAGAATTTTTGTGGGAACAGAACTGGGACACAGATGCACCTGTGCCACACCTGTGCTATGAAGTTATGCCCATTTAACTCTTCCAGTCAACCGTGAAGGAGTAGCAAGACTCCAGACACACAAACAACTGAACTGTCTCACTTCGAAATTCCTTTGTCTTTGACCTTTGGCAAGATGTGGATTGCCATACATATGAAGGATTGGTTTCACTTTTTCTCAACTACAGGCAGCAATAGGTGTGAATTCATTGAATTACTGAATTCAGGTGTCATCATTGAATTACTGAATTTAGATGTTTGATTCAGACCCATTTCCACAGGTATATAAAATCAGGCACCTAACCATGTAGTCAGGTTTACAAACATTTATGAAAGAATGGGTTGTTCTAAGGAGCTCAGTGACTTCAAGCATGGTGCTGTCATAGGATGCCACCTTTGCAGTAAGCCAGTTTGTGAAATTTCTTCCCTGCTAGAATTTACTAAGTCAGTTGTAAGTGGTATTATTGCAAAGTGGAAGCATTTAGGGACAACCGAAACTCAGGCACAAAGTGGCAGACCGTGTACAGTAACAGAGCAGGGTTGCCAAGTGCTGAGGTGCATAGTGTGTAAAAGTCGTCAATGCTCTGTCGACCCAGTAAGAGTTCCAAACTTCCTCTGTCATTAACTCCAGCACCAAAACTGTGCACTGGGAGCTTCATGGAGCCGGCTTCCATGGCCCAGCAGCTGCATGCAAGCCTCACATCACCATGTGCAATGCCAATCGTAAGCTGGGGTGGTGTAAAGCACTGCACCAGTGAACTCTAGAGCAGTGGAAACATGTTCTGTAGACTGATGAGTGACACTTCTCTGTGTCAGTCTGATGGATGAGCCTGGGTATGGTGGACAGCAGGAGAACATTACCTGCCTGTCTGCATTGTGCCAGCTGTAACGTTTGGTGGAGGCGGGATAATGGTATGGGGTTATTTTTCATGGGTTGGACTAGGCCCCTTAGTTCCAGTGAAGGGAACTCTTAATGCTTCTGCATGCAAAGACATTTTGTACAATTCTATGCTTCCAGCTATGTTGAAATGGTTTGGGGAAGGCCCTTTCCTGTTCCAGCAAAAAGAAGAACTAAAGGTGCATGAGCAGCCCACGTACCGCATGTTTCTTGGCATTCCTGCTTGGTCTTAAATTTGTTCCCGTTCCCCCCGCAGCCCCCGTAGATGAACGTCCGGCATGCCTTCTCCTCCGCGTTGTAGTAGAACCTCACGAACCGGGCTAAGCAATTGCCCTGGTCTTCCTTTAACGTGCACACTAAACCTGGACAAATTGTAGGGGATTTTAGGTCTGTTCCTCTTGGTAGACTATAACTCTTGATAGATTCAACCACAGAAAGCAGAACATGGAACAAAGCAATGCCAGAGACAAGACAAACTAGACAGAAATCAAGAGAAGCTGAGTTTGACTTTGAAATCTTTCCAATTGCTAAAAGAGTGACTGTATACATTTTAACAGGCATGAGCAGTGCTTGAAGTGGGAAAAAATAAGTGCAGGAACTCTAATTTTCCGACATTTGACATTTGTGCGGTGAAAAAAAAATCAAGTCTTTGAGAGATGTGTTGGTTCAAAAACTATTTTAATTTAATCATTCTTCCAAGCAATAACCTATAGGCATAGGCTACTTTTTTCTAATTCACAAATGGAATACTGAAAAACCATTAAAACAACATGTAGTCTTTTATCGGTCTTGTGATATTGTCTATTCTCGGGCCACTGTCGCTGCGTCGGATCAGTTTCAGTAAGTACCGGAACGCAGAAAAAAGTGGCGGAACCCAAAAGACGAAAATACAGAAGTTCCGGAACTGCGTTCCGCTGCATTCCGGCCCACTTCAAGCACTGGGCATGAGTTATTTTAGACATATGGCTGGAAACGTAGAATTCTCAGATTCTCACTGTCCCCCAGGCCTGGTACAATAAACATAACTGGAGAAGGGGTAGCAAAATATTTTGGTTGAGCAACAACATTTTTTTAATCCTATATTCACTTGGGGAAAATCCTGTTAAAGTTTTATCTTTTATATTTATTTTAGAGACGGGGCCCCTCAGCTCCCCCCTGAGGTACAGTGCCGCCATACCTCCAGGCGGGTATAGCTCATGGTGTTTGTCCGAGCAGGCCTGCATGCATTCAGCGTCTGACGGGAAGCGATTTTCGTTCCCTCCATTTCCTTTGTAATGGAAGGGAATGCAGATTCCCTGTGTGGTGTCATAGTAGAAACTATGTATCCACACCTCCCCACTTCCTTGGTCCATAGGCTGGTTACATCTAGACTCTGGGAAGACAAGAACATACAAAAACATATAAAGATTGTGGACAAATGTGAACTGCTTAAATAATTGAGAAAAATTTCTAAATCATGTGTCACAGAAATAAGAGCTATACACAAGTCTGACTTACAGTTTGCACTTTGGGCACAACAAGAACATATACAACTACAGTACAGAGTGTTTCTGTAAATAAAATCGATAAATAGTATAGAAAATATATAAACTAATTTAGACTTATTTAGCTTTCTTTACATAAATAATAAATAAATACAAGGCTGTACTCCCACAAGTGGTTTCCTTACCAGGATCCACAGAAAATCTATTGATAGTCAATAGAGCTTATTTAGTATAAAGGGTTACAATGGGCTGTCAGGGAGTCAGGAGAAGTTTGGAAGCAACAGATGTAATGTTGAAGAGCAAAAAGTGATTATTGGTTTGTTTGCAATTTGCCATAGTTCCTCTAAAAGGACATTAGAGTTGAATCAGGAGCGAGTTGATATGGCACAGGTAGTAGTCTATATTAGATACCACAGCATAGTTCAAACTGTTGCATGTGTCATCATCAGGATTTCGGCTTTTAAAAACAGCTTCAAGATCTTTACTCACGGTCAATGGAAGAAGCAGAAGCAACCACGACCACGACGAAGCACAATCCAAAGGAGTGATGAAATGTCATGTTTCCTGTGGAGTGTGAAGGACTGGTGACCCTGAGCACTCTGTCTGCACCGTGATGGGCTTGTCTCTGCTTGAATGCCTCGGTCTGCAGCAGCTTTTTGCAGGTTAGCATTGGCCTTTGGACCCACTTATCAGGCTGTGAGTTCCAAATGACTGGGGAGTGTTTTTCACTCTCACACACACCCTTTGGTCCCGGTTTCTGCCTCATATAACAATAAAACATCTTTAGCCATCTGACTCACCAGATACTCTCATCATCTGTAATCCATATAAGATCTACAAAGTCCATCCTTTTAGAGACTTTGCAGTGTTGGCTAGAATGGCAATATCATGTTTTCCAGGAACTATCATCTAATTACAAGCCAAGTTTTGATCATACTGTAATTAATCAGCATTAAAAATGCTTCATAAAACTTTAAAAAGCATGATCATTATTCTGTCCATGTATACATGCATTTTTTGCTGCTTGTTGGGGGCTGGGTGGAGGGGGCTGCAGTCTGAGCAGGGATTCTTCATGTAAACAGTGATCATCATTGCTCTGAGTGAAGGACTCAGTGTTATATCCAGTTGTATTGTACTCAGTTCAGAGTCTTATTTGTGGGGCTTGTCTTAGTTTGCTGGTGTTTGTGTTGGGTCTCTGTCATGATTTCCAGGATGATCACTGGCTTTGTGGTGTAGGGTCTTGATATATTGTTTCAGGGTCCATGGTTCCTGTTAAATAGCGTTATATCTTGAGTTTCTGGTCCCGGTTAGCATATGTCATGTCCCTGGGATCGTGGTTCTGATTACCCGGAATTACACATCTGGTGTGCTGGGCAACTTGTCTCCTGTTTTAGGGGTTTCTGGTTTCTGTGTTTCAGCCCTACTTCCTGTTTCCTGGTTCCTCATTCTGAAGCTACCCAGTCAGCCAGAAGCCCCTAGACCTACTGGTTACCTGTTTCCTGCAGTAAGCTGTGTTAAGGTCTCAGGGGGCAGAGGGAAGAAGATCCAACATTATGGATGGGTGGCCCTGTTTGGGGTGCTCTGTGCCAAGCTATATAAGTGAGAGGCAGTAAGTGTGGTTTTACCAGAATGCTTTGAGTGCTAATCATAGCAAGAACAAAGTCAATATCTTCAGTTTCGTTGGTGACATCTATTTTTATGATGACTTTTATTACCCTGCCAGTTTGTCTAAACATTAACTGTCAGATCTCCTATTCCATGGCATATCACTTTCTAACAATGCTGAAAATAAATTCAAACATTTTAGGAATGTTTATATATTAGTTATTTAATAAAGCTGGCAATTGTTACTTATTACCTTTTAAAATAAGAGATGAGGATAAAGTAGGAAAACATCTGAGGTAAGTTAAGCACTCCGCCTACTCATATTTTACGAGTTGGTTTGGTCTGGGAGTTCCTGTAGTAGGCTTCTGCAAAGAGTGCTTTATCACTGATCACGTCCATTGCAGTTTTATAAGTATCCAGTAACTGCATTCGTCACATGTATAATAAATCATATTTATTATATTAAATTAAAATTCAGTTTATTTTCGTTTGTTCATTTAAGAACATAAGAACTATACAAACTAGAGGAGGCCATTCGGCCCATCGAGCTCGCTTGGGGAGAACTTAACTAATAGCTCATAATCAAATATTAAGGTTTCTTACTAATTAAGCACAGTAGTGAGGAAATATTACTTCCTTTGTAATAATTCCGTTATTCATGTAACCAAAACATTTACAAAATATGATTTTTTTTTTTAATCCAGGATGTACTTCAGCCTTATATCCTATGCAGCCGGGGATAGGCTCCGCCTTCCCTTGCAGAACTAACCAGGAAAAGTGGAAAGAAGATGGATGGTGGGCTGATGAAAGCTTCACATATTTGTTTTGTTTTTGTATAAATGATTGACCAATGAAATGTAAGGAAAAATCAGTTAATGTTGAAAATGGTAATGCACATACTTCAGCTTAGTTTACCTCGTCCTATTCTATACTTGCATTATAGAAATCATTTGTTTGTCAATTGTTGCTAATTGTGTCTACATTTAATTCAGAGGAATATTAAAAACTTTGCTGCAACAACTGGAGAACAAATTGTATGTATTTAATGGGAAAAGGTAAAAGTGTCAGGATCAGTGCCCAGCTGACCCTGTCCCATGTGTCTTATCCCCATTTGGCCAGCAGGTGTCACTGGCCATCCTGTTACCCCCGCTGTCTTGTAGTCGCTTAGTCCCTAGTATGTTTCCCTACTCCATGGGCCAAGGTGTGGCTTAACAAGCTGAAGGGTCGGCCAGCATCCAGACTCCTTTTGTTATGGTTATAAAGCCGGCCAGAGGTCTCAACTAGTTATTTTTTTGTTTAGCATTTGCTATTTGATTTACTTAGATTTCCAGAAGGCCTTTGATGTTGTCCCCCACAAACGGCTCTTGCTAAAGCTTAAAGCTGCAGGGATTTTAGGAACTGTGGCAGCTTGGATCGAAAACTGGCTAACTGACAGGAAGCAGCGAGTAGTTATTAGAGGCACTATGTCACAGTGGGCCTCCGTTCATAGTGGGGTACCGCAGGGTTCAATTTTAGGACCACTATTGTTCCTAATTTACATTAATGATATTGACACAAATACATACAGTGAACTGGTTAAATTTGCAGACGACACCAAGGTGGGTGGTGTAGCAGATACTGATCTAGGAGCAGAGAGGCTTCAACGGGATCTGGATTTAATTACCGAATGGGCTGATACTTGGCAGATGAAATTTAACACAGATAGATGTAAGGTAATTCAGGTATGAATGGCTCGTCGGCGATGCCGGCGCAGATGAGGCCCCAGACACCTCCTTGGGTTGGGGAGGGGGGGCGCTGCGGCGGGGGGCGGGGGTGTCCCCCTGGGTGTTGGCGCCGCGCGTCCGGGCGTGCCTTGCCTGGCGCCCGCTGCCCTGCGGCACTGTGGGCTGTCGCCGCGCGCCCCCCCCTGCCGGCCCGCATCCACCTACACCACACATAGGTAATGGGGGGTGATCAGCTATTCACCCCCCATCTTACACATTAGACGCCACATCTAGACATCACACCGCACCACACAGAGGGAAGGGGGGGCGATTAGCCACTCATCCCCCCCTCATTATCTTAACTGCATTTTAGACATACATCCACGTCACACCACTCATCCACATAGGGCCTTGGAGGGCGGGGGGAGCTGTGCAGGTCCTGGGTCGGCTGCTTCTGCAGCCCGCAGCTGGACTGCACAGCTCCCTTCCCCTCTATTTTAACTCCACTATAGACACTTAGGGCTTGGGGGGGGCGATGGGTGTCTTTTCCCCATATGCTCCCCCATATCTCAACGACACCTTAGTTCACACACATGTACACCATCAATGATCAAGGTGGGTGGGGGGCGGTTGGGGGGGGGGCGGGGTGGGGGGTCCTGGGTGTGGCGGGGGTGGCGGGCGCCGGCGGGTGGGCTCGGGGGTGGGGCGGCCGCATCTGTGGGGCGCTGCCGGTCTCCGGCGGGGTGCCCGCTCGCCTGCGATCTGGGGGGGTGGGGAACATCCTCTGGGCCGTCCACTGGGCAAGTCCAGGGCATCTGCTGCCGGGCTTCAAAGACGAGCAGGTGTGACTGGGAGTGTGTGTCTGAGTGTGTGTATGAGTGCGTGCATGGATCGGTGTGTCTGCATGTTTGTCCTGGTACGGGGAGCACGTGGATGATGGGGCGGTGTGGGGGCGGCAGTGAGGGGACTTGGGGGAGGGAGGGTGCGGGGGCTGGGGAGGGAGGGTTGGGATCTGGGTGGGGGAGGGGGGGTCGGGGTAGCCAGGGGCGGGTGTGCTTGGTGGCTCTCGGGGCGTCCCCCTGGTCCCCCGGGTGGGGGTTCTTGGGGGGGGGCGGGTCTCCCCGGGGCTGGCGGGGCCCCCGCGGGGTGTGCGGGTGCTCCGGGCTCCGGGTTCCATCCGTGCCTGCGTGGCCGGCCCCCGGGGGGGCCGGCGCGCTACCGCCTGTGGCCGTGGGGTTCCTGCCTCGTGCTTGCCGGTGGGGGGCGCCCGGTGCCTCCTTCCCTGCCTTCCTTGGGTGGGCGCGCAGCCTTCCGGTGGCGGGGGCCCGGGTACCTGGCCACTGTGGGGCGGCTGGGTCCGTGACCCGTCGGGGCTCTCCCGGCCGTCTGGGGGCCCCGGGGCGGCGTTGTTGTGGCCTCGCACACACACTGGGAATCATTCCATGTTAACCTGCACACTCATACATACACTCACAACACACAAACATACACACATACACATATGCGTACACACACACATGCACGTACATATGCACACGCACACACATACACTTAGAACGCACACACACATAGACATGCACGCACACGCACACACACGAGCGCCTGGGGCTCTCTTCCCCTATTTTATCCCTCTTTCCCCTTGTCTGGGTGTGTGTGTGTGTGTGTGTGTGAGAGTGTGTGTGTGGCTTCCACTCCCTCCTCTCGGATGCGGATGCGGGTACGACAATGTTTGGACGGTGTTCCTGGTGGTCTGCTTGTGCCTACTGTATATATTTATTTTCTTTCGTTGGTATTGACGTGTTTGGTTCCAGGAGCGGATACTGGCACAGGCACGGTCCCATGTTGTGGCGGTACCACTGGTTTCTTTGTGTGTATACTGTTTGTGTGTGTCCCTGGATCTTATCTTTCAGATACAGCAGCTGGTGTGATGATACGGTGTAAAGCAGCAAGATGCAGAAGCTGTCCTCATCACTCTTTCCTTTTTTGTTCTATTGTTTGTTATGTATTATTTCTCTTTCCCTGTCTCTCTCTCTCTCTCTGACCCCCCTCCTTATTTTATTTTTATTATGCATTTATTTATTTTACTGTCTCTCACCCCTTTCTCACTTTTTTTTTTTTTCCCACTAACCCCCCCTGTCAGCTCCGACTTTGTGGCGCATTGACATATAACTGATTAATAAAGAGTATACCTCAAGTAACAAGAGGAGCTTAAATCCGAAGCTCCACTTGTTAAAATAAAAGTGTTGGCACTATAAGGCACCCAGACTAACATCCTGCTTGCTTAACTGCCGACACGACAGGGGGGAAAAAAAAAAAAAAAAAAAGATGTAAGGTAATTCATGCAGGGAGTACAAATATAAAGTACAGATATTTTATGGGTTCCACTGAAATAAAGGTAGCTGATTACGAGAACGATCTCAGTATGTATGTTGATGCTTCCATGTCCCACTCTCGCCAGTGTGGGGAAGCAATAAAAAAGGCCAACAGAATGTTGGGTTATATCTCTATGTGTGTGGAGTTTAAGTCAAGGGAGGTGATGTTACACTTATATAATTCCTTGGTAAGACCCCACCTAGAATACTGTGTGCAGGTTTGGTCACCATACCTCAAGAAGGACATTGCTGCCTTAGAAAAGGTGCAACGAAGAGCTACGAGAATGATTCCTGGTCTTAGAGGAATGTCTTATGAGGATAGGTTAGCGGAACTGAATCTGTTTAGCCTTGAGCAAAGGAGACTAAGGGGGCATATGATTCAGGTCTATAAGATTCTAACAGGTCTGGATGCTGTTCAGCCAAATGACTATTTCAATATTAGTCTAAATACTAGAACTCGTGGCCATAAGTGGAAATTAGCGGAAGAACATTTTAAAACAAATTTGAGGAAGCACTTCTTTACACAGCGTGTAGTCAGAGTATGGAATAGTCTTCCTGCTAGCGGAAGCTAAACATTTCTAAAGAATGCTTTCAGCACCTTGTTGAATCAATGCCACGTAGAATTAAGGCAGTTCTGAAGGCGAAAGGGGGTCAAACAACGTATTAGTGTTCCTAATAATCCTTTAGGTGAGTGTATTTACATAATACAAATTATAATGCAGTATGTTTGTTTAATATTTGCATACTTTTTTATATTTAAAATTTTAAACTAGCCTAAATCTACCCAAGACAAGTGAAAAAACTCACAAATAACTGCAAGAAAAATATTTATTACATATTTACATAATTTATTTTATGTATATTACAATATTTTTTTCCATTGTAGCAAATGAAATTACATCATAATGCTGGACTGCAGAACTTTTATAATAGATTCATTCAGATATTTCTGTTTCCTTGGAAAAAAATAGAACAAAGCCACCACCCCCACCAACTGCATGGTCAGTGGAGCGTTGCCCAAAGTAAATCACCACATTTCAGTAGCCTAACTCATGACGGCCCGTTGTTTATTTTCAGAAAAGAAAGTTGTTTTAAAATATATATATGTATAAACGATGTTTAGGCGATATTGAAATATGGTATGAATTGTTTCTTGCGACCGAAGTTTTCCGTTTCGTCGCATGGAACATCAATACTGACTCTTCCCCCTACTGGTCATGTGCAGCAGGCGCAGCAGCAGTTCTTCAGGTGCGCTTCCCATTGAGAGGGAGGACTCCTCGGGTGAAGGCTGCTGTCTCATGTCGTCCAGGCAGTCTGCATCTAACGCGCAACCGTCTGTCAAGATATAAAACGCGCATTACGCACACACACACACACACACACACACACACACACACACAAACAGCATATTCTTTCATTAATTCGTTTATTGGTGTATCATTCATTCATTTATTGCATTGTATAAAGCCTCTATTAAAATTTTCGTTTCATTGTATGTATGCAAATTTATAAATGGACTTAACTTAAACACGCGAACAAATTAATCGCCTTCTCACATTTAAACGGCGTGGATCAATTTACTAGACCTACTTTTATCGGAGAATCAAGCATGCCTTGCACGCCCTCTATAGGTGCTTCCGCGCACTGACCTGTGTCACAGCAGATGCCCGAAGCGGCACAGCGCCCGCCCTCGGTCCCGCACACCTTCCCTCCAGCCTCGCAGGGACTCGGCAGGTAGTTCTCTTCCAGACAGCGCACCGTCTCCGGGGAGCCCACGTAGCAGCCCATCCCCTCCCCACAGCAGATGCTGGGGCCAAAGCAGCGCCCCCTGGCCCCGGGGCCACATGTCGAACACTGGCGATAAAGCAAGAAGGATTAATTCATCTAACAGCAAGAATAAAAAATACTCAGAATTACACCAGCAAAAATAAATAATGTAATATTTTTTTGGCTGATGATGAGAAGCGTTTAAGGGATATAGAAATACACTATAAATGTAGTTTTTGAAAAACTTTAAAACTACGCTGGCGCACTAATCCAAATGTTTTGAAGGCTATTTTCTAATAATAATAATAATTGACACTTTTATTAATCCCCGTGGGGAAATTCTTTTTACGCCTCCCTCAACTTGCTCTTTGTAGAGCAAGCTGTCCGCGAAGGGCAGCCACCTGTAGCGGCGCCCAGGGAGCTGGGGGTTGAGGGTCTTGCTCAAGGACCCGCAGACGTGCTGAGGCTGGGCTTGAACCGGCGACCTTGTGATTACAGGCACACGGCTTAGCCCACTGAGCCATAAAAAACACAGCCAAACAAACAGGAACGTCGAACATTTCGATGATAAATAATATCAATGGATTGTGCTGCGTGTCCAACCACGTATTACTCTGCTTCCAAAAGAACAGATCGACGCGCATTTTTTTTTAAATTAAAACGTTAAATGTAAAATACGGCAACATGATAATACTCACAGATGAAAACATGATCAGTATCTGAAAGCTTTTGCAGTAATTAATTAGTCCTTTTATTTGATTGATAGAACTGCTTTTTCCCCGGAAAACATTGCATATAAAACTCGTCACATGCGAGGAACTATCACTGTAATCTGTATAATTAATCACTACCTACATTTGATTGTACGTATTGACTTTAGTTAAATTGTAAATGGGAAACAAATACATAATCTAAATTGAAATAACCGTTGCACATAAACGCCAAGACAATCTAAAAGATAATCGAAAAGTTTTTATTGATGTTTTACAATCCCATAGGTGCGCTCGTATAAATGGTGTTTCAGGTTTTAAGGCTAAGCATCTTATTTATGTAAAGACGCTTATTTAAAAGTTCACCGAAGGTTTAATAGTTGAAAGTAGACGTTACCTGTCTCAGGTCTGGGTCTGGGAAGGAGCGCTTCCCACCCCGCGGGCAGTTCTGGATGTAGCAGGCAGAGGAGAGAGTGAGGAGGCTGAGCATGATCAGCAGCAATGCGGAGTCCGGCATCGCGGCTGAAAGGCGGCGGAGAGCTGCGGCTGAAATCTTCTCCCGAGTCTTCTGAAAGACTGTCGGCGTTTCAGAATCATCTGGTATTTATAGAAGCCTGACCACTTCCCTACACGATACATCTGTTTTTTTTGTCTATACGTCACACGTCGCCGCGCGTAACAGACATATTTTAATTAAAAATACGTATGCAAACCCCAATATGCCCCCTCTTACTTTTTAGAAACAGGACAGAAAAACTGGTGCTATTAATATAATAAAAAATATATATTTTCTAGTGCTTGATGCCAGTAAAATTACATCCACCTCTATAGAGTCCCTACATTATAAAACATGGTGATTTTATTTATATGAACATATACTTATGGGTATGCATATTTGGTGGGAATTATTTACCTGTTTAACTGTTATACTTTGTGGAGGTATACATGCAGGGACATATATAGAAACATCCAAACACCATTAACTGAGAAAAGTGGATGCCTTCTGTGATTGTACATATACAAATTAAACAATTCATTATCAAGTTCTTTTTCCTAAATTTCGTAGTACAGTTTTATAAAGCAGAATTGTGAATATGTATAAACTTAGAAAGTCCAGCGAAGTTATAAATACTGAAAATGACAATACCATATTCATAAGGACTACAGTTCTACTAGCAAGAATAAGTGTGGGGTATGTGGTACTGATTATTTATTACGTACTGAATCTGCATTAGGTTATTTTGTACTATTGTGAAAATGACAGTAAGAGTAATGAGCAGTTAATAGCTAGACCAGAATAAAGGATTAAATAAAAGAGAGAGAAAAAAACAGATAGGTCATGCCTAGGGATGGGTTTGCATTAAAAGTGTCTTATTTCATCAGCCAACAGCTCTGAACATCAGAAATGACACTTGCTGATTCACAGAGGATAATGTGGCTCCATGTTTATGAAACATGCAAGGTCGCATCCAAACGAACAACAAAATATGGCATAATCAGAGTTAATGGGAACTGAGACAGTGAAACTAAAACATCAATTTCAATCTTAAATGACTGCTTTACAATGCATATAAATGCATTATAAAGCATATGAGATGTATAAACTAGTTTTCTGACATTAAAGTCAAGTTACTTCCCATTCAGAGGCAAAGTCAGTCTTTTTTCAGTAGTGCACGAATTGGCATTGGCTCCCACACGACACACAGCATAAAGGAGATTGTTTCAGGTGGACCTTGCAGAAGGTAAAATCCTCCCATATGATATTAAGCTGTATAAACCAGTAAAGTATACAATGATTTAACTTAATAAAAACAAATAAAATATTGCTTTAAATGAAACAATTAGAAAATTTTGGTATTGTGTCAATACCTCTTAGAAGTCTGCATAGACAGAACCATAATTTTTAAAAAGCATGAATAGAGGTATGGTTGGATACCAACTGAAATCATAATTCAATAAATTTAAGAAAATTTTAACTATTAAGAACAAATGACCATCTCGTGCCATATGATCAAACAAATGATTTAATATTTCACCAACTGCTATGCATACAAGTCAACCATTCAAAAAATCATGTACTCTACTATACAGTCATCCATCCATCTGTCCAACCATTTTTATGTCACAGAAGGATTTTGGTTGAAAAAAAAAGAAAATCTGTACTTATCCACCTTCTAACTGTTGATCCTCATGAGGGGCGAACCTGGAGTCAGGAAACAAAGGGCACGAGGTTGGGAAACACCAGGCAGCTCATTCCAGATAGGGCACGAGGATGGGAAACACCAGGCAGCTCATTCCAGATAGGGCACGAGGATGGGAAACACCAGGCGGCTCATTCCAGATAGGGCACGAGGATGGGAAACACCAGGCGGCTCATTCCAGATAGGGAACGAGGATGGGAAACACCAGGCGGCTCATTCCAGATAGGGCACGAGGATGGGAAACACCAGGCGGCTCATTCCAGATAGGGCACGAGGATGGGAAACACCAGGCGGCTCATTCCAGATAGGGCACGAGGATGGGAAACACCAGGTGGCTCATTCCAGATAGGGAACGAGGATGGGAAACACCAGGCGGCTCATTCCAGATAGGGCACGAGGATGGGAAACACTAGGCGGCTCATTCCAGATAGGGCATGCGTCTCAAGACACATGGACAGAATCATAGGCTATGGGCAATTTCCAGACACCCATTAGCGTAAACATGTCTTTGGAGATGGGCATGCCTCTCAACTGATTTTAAATAAATCATTCTCTTTATGCTTGGGAAATCATTTCTTCATCTAAGAGCAACTTGAAATCTAGGGCTGCATTTGAAATTACCCAATTTTCTTAAGTAGTGAACTATATAGTGCATCCACCATTTTGCGGTGCTGTTAGAACAGCAAATCTGACTCACTTTAAACTGCAGTGAAAATTCCCACAACCCACTGAAAATTGTAGTGTACAGAGGATGTAGACTAGCAGGCTACCAGTGTATCTTAATGTAATGCAAAGGTGTTTTTCTGTCAACTGATTGCTTAAAAATAATTATTGATAATAATAATAATAATAATAATTATTATTATTATAATAGCAATAATAATATTAATATCCTGGTTTTGATTTAGGATTAAAAAACAAATTATCATTTAAAATAAATTGTACATATACACACCCATATTTATATTATATCCTTTATTCCATTAAGTTGCCACTGTTTATGATGTATTGGTGCCCCATCCTGGCTTCATCCCTGTGCCCATAGCTACCAGGATAGACTCCTAACCCCTGCCACCCTGCATAGTATAAGCAGGTACAGAAAATGGCAGGATGGTTATGGTCACTGTATTGTGCTCTTTGTAAATGTCAGATGTCAAAGGTTGCTATAGGACATCAGCAACGTGGAATGTAGTGTTTAAAACAGACTTGTTTTATTAATTACTTATATTGCAGACTACATAGATTATCCCCATACATCGCACAGTGAGTGAATCATTCCAAATGCAGCTTAGGTATTAAAGTGTAACTCTTCTCACTCTCCCTAATCAAATTGTCTTTGTGGTGCTGAATCCTGATGTTGGCAGCAAAGACCAATAAAATGGAGCATTGTACTGGCAGCCAATTTTCTTGTTAGATTTAATGACTGATCATGCAAATCTATTCCCCCATGTTATATTTAGCTACTCCAGCAAGACTGGAAACACTGACATGGCTTCGCTTCGTTAGACTGCCTGACGGAACTATCTTGCAGTTCTGTGCCATGAGAGCTGCCTGGTTACCTGGTCAGTGGCACAGCAAGCTCACCACGGTCTCTTCATTACCATCTAAGAAGCCTCTCTCCCCTTGTGTTGCCACATCTTTGTCTTGCATTGCTTTTAGTATTCTGCTTTTCATCACTCTCCCAGCTGCATGTAGACCCATCGCTGCCCCCACCCTGACTGAGGCCAGTGAGACATGGCCTCCATGTCTCCCTGGGTGCTGCTGGGACATGAGACATACGAGCTTCCATCTGAGCCTCATGGGGGATTCTGACATGGTTCCTTGGTCTTATTGCCCAGGGTGGTGATCAGTTGCTGTCCAGAGACTTGATAGTGAACACTTCTGGGGTGCTGCTTCCCCGTGATGCAACCGGCAGGCCATCACATAATAAAATGCAAAAATATTCTTTAAAGTCTGGATAAATTAGTAAATATTGTAGTAATAACGTTTTAGTACCCGGCTGTGTGCCTGACTGGTAACAAACATTTCAGGGGGGTTCAAATCCTTTATTTTACTAGGTAGCTATGTGCCGGGAGAGGTCTGAAAAGCTGTGGATATCCTTTAAAGACTCAAAAGGTTCCATCAATGTAGCATGCATGGCCTTGGATATAATGAGTGACAACACGTATCCTTCATCGTGGACATACATGAATAGCATCACATTGTCATACCTAGTAAAGTGCCTGATGCAACACACATATTTTTGACTCTGTGGTTTACAAAGCACTATGGTTACATAACAGTCTATATCCACTGTGAAGAACAGAGGAACCAAAATGATGGGTGAATATCTGCCCCTCACACATTACCCATCTCTGAGGTAGACTGTGCATTATATTATTACAATGCTTGAATTATGGCGAAACTTGATGCTGTCAGAACAATAATATACTCCCCCAATGGCCCCATCGCAACCCTACTCTTCCCACCCCTGTCCTCTACAACCTCTGGCCCCCCTACAGACTCTTCCCACCTCTCCAAAAAATCTTTATTAAAAGCCCAACTTGCATGCCTTGCCTCATTATAGTCAGCTTCACCAGATCTGCGCCTGTGGCTGTCCTTTCATGTGCTACCAGTAAGTGACACTGCTTCAGTTTTGGTGTGATTTGTCTCAAAATGAAATCATCACTTACATAATGTTTCTGGGAAGTTTGAAAATGATCCTTTGAATACTTTTAGTTACTGTACTAACAGCAGCTAGTTTTCTGCAGTCACCATTCTCTTTGCTATTAGTGTGTGGCACTGCTTCAATTTTGGTGCAATTTGTCTCAAAATTTCACCATCTGCAAAATGCAAATGCATCTGCAAAATTTGAAAAAGACCCATCAAATACTTTTTCAGTTATCATGCTAATGAGATAAGTGTCTGCGGCGGCAGCAGACTGGTCCCCAAACAATATGTATTCCCAGACCAAGGAATACAATTATTGCACTAGAGAATGCTAATCCTGTCCTGCCACCTCTAAAGGTTGGGCTTCATGAAGTCCTTCTCATTGGTGCTTGTAATGCAATGTTTTCTATCTTTAATTATCTGTTCCCAATCATATAACTACAGATGTAACATTCCTTCCAATCAAGTATCAGTTTCAGACTTTTAGAGACATTGTGCACCTTCACCTCTCCACAATGTATTAATTTGACAGGGATAATTAATTCACTCAGCCCAAATTCATCCTACTGCAACTGGAGGGTATTAACACAGCATCTTACACCAGATTCACTTTTCTAAAGCAATCAAAACCATTAGATTTACACCAAGCTCAAGAGACTTGATTGACGAAATATCTTAATTTATCTTCCAACAGGTTATCCAACAAGGGGTCATTTCAGTGAATGGAGCCTATCTCAGACAGAATAGGACACATAGACAGGGGAACCCTCCGAATGCTAATCCATCTCAAGCTACAGGCAATTTAAAGATGCCAGTTTACATATCTGCATGCATTTGGGCTTCAGGTGGTCACCTCTTCCATAAGTAAACACATACTCCACTGCCATCAAGTTCTTCATGTGGCATGCATGTCTGTGGATATACACACATGGTCACCTTCACGCATCTTCCAGTGTCTGACGGCCAATCGATAGCTGGGGACATGGGGTTTGCTCCCAGACAAAGACATGACAGCCTTGGCAACCCCCCAGTTGTACGGTACTTTTTAATTCCAGCCACAACAATAGCTATTGGCCCAAGGCCTTGTGCTTACTCAAAAGGTGCACACATACATCCACTCAGTCATTCAACTTCACAAGCTTTGTTTCGAAAGATAAATGCATGCTGTGGCACATTGCTGTGCTCCTTTATTCTCTTTGACCTTAGAGGAGCAAGCAGACAATTAAAACAAGAATTTTGTGGAAGTGAACATCACGGACGCGCTGCTGATTGCACATGTTCAGCAGTGCACACGCACGACGGAGCTGGGCCTTGCCGGGGCGCCACAGGTGGGACAAGACAGGGAGGAATATGGGGGCTTCGGGGGGCATCTGGTGGACAGGCAGGGCCGACAGAGCAGGTGTCCGCAGGGCAGGCGGAAGGCTGGCGGGGACCCAGGGAACGCTGTGAAAGCACAAGAGCACTGTCCACACCTCTTTGCACCTGGGAGAGAGGGAGGGAAGTGGAGCCACATGTTAAAAGGTGTTTCACTCTGAATTTAGGCAGCATTAGCAATACACAGCTTCACTGCTGATTCTAATGGGTTCCGTTTAGTCAATGTAGCCTAATTCTTACTGACACAGCAACTTGTTAAGATGCTGTAAATGACAGTTTCCTCAAGTGAAAATACAATGATCATATTATCTCTTGGAAATTAGTAACTTTTAGAGGCAGTCTTTCTAAACCCGGTTCTCGGGGACCTCCAGATAGTCCATGTTTTTGCTCCCTCCCAGCTTCCTGCCAGACAGTCTGCATTTTGGCTCCTGTTTGGAGGTCTCCGAGGACTGAGTTGAGGAATACTGTTTAGGGTAATGGTGTTTTGCGCCTTAGGGCACATAGCCTGTTTAGCCAAGCACAAAACTCAAAGTAGCCAACACAGGACAGCACAACTTGTTCTGCACCTTTATATCCAAGAACTACTTAGTGACCAGATGTCGTGAGTTTCAAAACCTTGGGCTCACCATGCGGAGTATCTCAAGTCCCAGACATTGTCTAAAGCACAGAGATAAATATTATAGTCAAATATTTTGTCACCGTACATTTAATGTTTTTTTTATTTTACATTTATCTGATGCTTTGTTCCAAAAGAACTTTCAGTAAAAGGAAGGGTTACAATTTGGGTGTGGCCTCTGGGAACTGAACACATGACCTTTGCGTGGGTTAACGTGAAGTTCTATTTGTTGAATTATAAAGAATAAAGTAATTCAACATGAGACCTCATTAATCATGTTACTGAAGACAGAATCAGCAAGAAAACATAACAGAAACGTAGAGCAAGGATAGGAGCATGCTACAGGGCTCCCATCTTAGAGGAAGGCAGAATTTATTCTGCTTGCGTAATGGTTCTGTAATGCAGGGTCCTTTGTGAGATTAAAAGGCCACGGGGCAGAGACACACTGCTGCCCACGTCATGTTGTGCTTCATACGTATTGCAACTACCTCTGTAAACAAATGTCTAGGGTCTTTCAGTCATAAATGGTCTTGTAGCTCTTGCCCATTTTCCTTCAGCACTGGACAGCCCACTGCCTTCACTAGAGGTGGGAACTTGTAAAGCGATTTGATAAGTATCACGGTTTCTCTAGTTTTTGCTGAAGAGCATTTCTACATTTAAAGACAAGGGGTGAGTTTCCCGAAGCGTTCTTAACGCTACGTCGTTCGTAAGTTCTGTGTTAAAAGATAGAACTAACGAACGACGTGTCGTTAAGAAGGCTTCGGGAAACTCACCCAAAGGCTGTAACAACACACATATTTGCTGCACGTTTTTGGTTATATCATTTTTGTTTCCAAAGGCACAATGAAATGAATGAATATATTTTTTGACATGGGTAAAATCTAATTTCACATGTAGATTTTCAACGTTGAAAGTTTATGCTAATTGTAACTGCGAGCTGGTCACAGCTAGTGTTGGGGAGCTCAAAATATCCTCCCACAGCACATTAAATCAGTAGTTTGGGAACACTTTGGTTTCCCAATAAATAACACCAACAATAGAGAGAGGATAGTTGATAAGACCAAGACAGTCTGTCAGTTTTGTTATACCAAACTCAGATATGTTGCTGGAAACACATCCAACCAGCTAAATCATCTGAAATATCATCCGAGTGTGTATACAAAGGAGGAAGGCAGAAAGAGCCTTTGTAAGTTAGTCTCCCCATGGCATTTAAGGCACTTCTGCCAAGAAATTCAGACCAAGGCTCTAGGGGTGTTTAGATATGCCACCATACTTGGTATTAACAAAACCAAATTTTGCTTTCCCTGCTGTACCAAACCCTAAACTGTAGCATGTACTGAATCATGAATTTTGTGTTCTGTTAGTAAAGGCTATTTTCTCACATTAATGAGCCTTTATTGAGCTACGTGTTTGTGGTAGTCAAACTCGGGGTGTTGGAAAAGATGTGTGCAAATGTTAGTGGTATTAGGTCTGGATGATAGGGCAAAATATTTTATCATGATAATTTTTGCCATTTCAGATGATAAACAATTATCATGATATAATTTAAGTAATGATTTCGTTAATTCAAAGCTTTTGCTTAAAATTCCATTAGGATTCATTCCCCTTAAATAGATTCAGAACATGGGAAAAAACACAAATTGAAAGGACTACAAGCTGAAATCTAATTTTAACAAATAAATAATACAAAACTCTTACTGTAAGAGGAAACTAAAAAAAAAAAACTAAAAAAAACGCTGACAGTACAGTTTTTGCTAGATTTTTCCGAGGTTGACTGCCTCGCTGTTTATTCCAGGGAACTGCTTTGCAAAGGCTGATAGAGTTGCTACCCTTCTTGTACTGAAAAATAAAATGCAGTCTCTCGTTTTTAAACCAATACAGGACACAATTTGTCTCATAATTCTTCAGGTTGAAAGTGGAAACCATAACTGCTGGTATCTGTGACTGTAAGTGCTTGCATTCTGTACGTTCTACTGGATAGCAATGAATCAAGGTTTGCAATACACAGCACCAGACTTCAAATTGTTAAAGTATTGTCACACCATCAACATTTACTATGTTCATCCACAATATCTATAATTAAAAGATGTCGTGGTTGATAAGCAATGACTTTCTTCACTGAATCCTCCTCTGAAGGAATGCTTATTTCTTCCATGACGTTACCAAACAGTAGCAAGCGGTGCGCTCTGCTGACTCAGTCAACCTTGCTGTGCTTTTGTTAGCGCCACATGATTTGTACCACATGATTTGTACCACATGATTTGTACCATATGTACTGTGTTCATTTCTGTTATCAAACAAAGTTCTTTATCGAAGTTTCTCATTCTTCATTTGTTATCGTGACAATTAGTCTAATTACTACTAAATTCTACTGCAGCAAATCTTTCCGATAGCCGTACTCATGTCTAGGTGTCTGTTTACCTTGTAGATTCCAAAGTTTGCCCAGACTTCAGATTTAAACTGAGATGGTGCTGGGAAGGTCTCTGCACGCCTCATTCATGATATCACTGTGCCAGACTCCCCCCAAATCTTCAGCCCCTCCTCAATACCTACCCATGCCGCCACCCTGCATGGCATTATTGCTTGACCCCGGTTCCTGAGCACGATGGGCAGTGAACCCAGGACAGGCTCCCAGAGCGGACTTCAGGGCCTGATCCAGGCTCTCGGACAGGCGCTGCTCATGGGAGATGCTGCTGGGGCCTGAGACACAAACAGAGGGCAAGTGACTCTCAGCCTGTGAGTTACAGGGCAGAATAGAGCCGCACAGGGCAGGATGGAGCTGCTAGTGTGGCTCCCCCATTGCTGAACCACACCAAGCTGAACCACTAAACGTGTCACTTCTGTTACCTTCCTAACTACAGTAAACTGCCCAGCTTCATACCGGAAACCCTCAGTCCACCTTAAACCAGACACCTTTAAGCAGGTATTTCTCCAGTGGACCAAGATTTCTCAGCCTGAAGCATTTCAAATATGCATCACCTATAGATGCCGTTTTTAATTATTAAGATTTTTATTTGATCGATATTTGTAATACTCTGGTGTTCCATAAGTGAAGTTTAAGTGATAAGTTGTCATTGTTGATGCACCACAGCACACAACAACAAATTGTGCCCCCTGCATTTTGATTATGCTTCCCTAACCATTAGGCCACCACTGCCACTAATCAGGATTATAATGAATCATTATAAATAATTTGAATTGTCTTGCAGGCACTGCTTGTTTGATGCATAGAACCACCACAAGGTGTCAGGGCCAAGGACAAGCAATGGACAAAGTAAACAATGAACAAAACAAATAAACCCAGCCTCATTCAGCTTCCTGTGGGTTTGTTTGACTTCACTCATGCTGGACATTACATTACAGCATTAGATACAGAGAATGACATTACAGAAAATGACATCACATCACAGCATTAGTCACTGAAGGCGTAAGACAGAGGAGCTACTGGACTCAGCTTGCTTACCTGAGCAGACTAAGGTGTCCTCCTGTTTCCTAAGGTGTTTTGGGGGCACCTCTGGCATAGAACACGGGCTGTCTGCAGAGTCTGGATCCACCAATGAGGAAGGGCCCGGTCTGCAGCTGGAGGGACTTCCCAGATGCTTATCAAGCGCTCTCTTCCTGCCATACAAGGATGGCCTTGTCCCCCTGCTTGATTTACCCTCAGGCTCTTTCACCAGGGTCCATCCCTCCCGCACCTGCCAGCCACGCTCCGCTGCCCCCTGCTGGATTTCGGATCCCCCACACACTTGAGGTTGCGGTGATATTGGGGTCTCCTCTGGATGAGGCGTTCCCACAGTCTGTGGTTTTGCATGGCTGCTCAATGTCTTGGGGGGACCCTGAGAGTCTGAGGCCGCCAGAGAGCCGTCGGAGCTTCCAAAATTAACCAACCTGGATGGGTGTGGCAATTCCTGCTGCACCACTCGTCCAAGCTGCCCCGTCCTGCCCACAGCAGCACCACCATGTAGCAGGAAGCGGTCAATGCGGCCCTTCATGTCTGGGTTGGGCAGAGGCTGGGAATCCCGGGTGAAAGGAATCCCGGTAAAAGGGTCATTGGGGAGGCGGCCCCAGCTGGCCTCCTGTCGCTGGTACTTCTCCAGTGAGGTATTGTCAATCACCACCCCACTGGGCAGCAGCAATGGCAGCGTCATGACTTCCTGCGTAAACGGGTCTAGGAACTCCTGGGGAATGTTAGAGTCTGGGAAAGGTGAATCTGAGGTAGGTGGTGAGGGCTGAGGCAGGGCAGGTGTTGGAGAAGCCTGCCTCTGACTATCCTGGTGTGCCTTTACAATCCTTTCCAACACCAGTGGGGGGCAGCAGTGAGCTGGCAGTCCCCACACTGCAAGGGCCTTGAGCCCAAGCGGTGAGCCAGCTCCTCCATATGGAAGAGAAACCCGGAGCTGAGTCACAGAGCCCAGTGACTGGGGCCCTCGGCTCCACAGCTCCTCACGCCTGGCCTCTGCTGGGGGCTCAGGGGGAGGCTCTGGAAATGGAGGGCGGGACCTAAAACAGGGCAGAGCAAAGCTGACACACAGGGCCTCCTTCACCTCGCAGCGGCCCACCAGCCGAAAGTGTCTGAGGTCCAGGTGCGGCCCGTCCGGTGGGGGGTTGGAAGACATGTGGATCTCCAGGCCCCGGGGCATCTGGCCGTGGTCCATGCCGGAGGGCCAGAGGGCCACATCCACCCGGCAGATCTCCACCCGGAAGCGGAAGCGGAGCGTCACATGCACAGGGGGCCGCAGGAAATACTCCAGCCTGAAGCCCCGCAAGCGGAGCTTCGCGTCCGCTGACAGCAGGTTCGAGACGTCGTACCCATCTGCGGACAGCTGGGGGCGACGGCGGCAAGAGTGAGACAAGAGGGAAGTGAAAGTAGGCGAGTGGAAGGACGGATGGCAGGAATGGGATGCACAATACGGTGAGGTTTACATGTCATTCTGGACAGGGAGGCATTGCGGCTGTCTGGAATACTGACATTCCAGGGAAGCCGGACAGAGGCTGGAACATCTGCAAGACCAGAGTCGACATCTATCTGCAAAACGGCACGTCGCCTTCCATGTCCAATGTGCGAGTGTGATAAACACCCAAGGTTACCTCTGACGCACCCCCCCGGAAGGAAGAAGACACAGCACTACTACCAATAAACAGAGGACAATGAGGGGACACACGCCAGCAACCCACAGCCCAATTAACCCCAAACTCCCAACCAATTTAAACAACACAGCCTCTTCCAGTCCTTTGGGTGTATAATTGCTTAATGATCATCACTACAGAAAACGTGATGTCTTTAATAACAATGGAGTTCAAGTTTAATTAAATGCCCTTATTTACATCTTATTCCATCATGGTTACAAACAGTTCTGACTTGCAGAAGAAAAACCTGCGATAAATTAGAAAAGAAATCCTGATAGGCCGTCTCACTTGGAGGACTTGGTAAACTGCCCCCTTCATCCAACCCTATGAGGAAAAAGCAATTAGAAAGACTTGGATAAAAGAAACTAAGGGAATTGCTGCAGCTTTAAGGCCACTGCACACCAAGTCCATATTTTTCATCTCAATTTGTCACATTTAAAAATAAATACGACCTCACATTGTGCTAATCATTTACACAACCACTCTGAAACTTTCATTGGTCATAAGTTTTTGTGTGTGTGTTTTTTTGCATCCATCAAAAGCTATTGACAATGACCTTGTATGAATGCTGCAGCGTTTGGGGGCTGTTTGTAGGAATGTGTGCCAATCACCTACAGTGCGCTTTTTCGACAGCACAATTTGGATTGTCTATTAAACTCATGGTGTGTGTGTGTCCCAGCCCTAGACATACCGCCCTAGACATACCGCCAGCTGTGATGTGATGTCATGGATTGGGTTTGATAGAGCTGGGTGGTAGGCCCAGAAAATGATATCGCAATATTTTCAGAGATTTTAACAATATTGATTATGCATGTAACGATGAATCGTGAATCGGTTAAAAATCGATGTAAATGTATGACAATTTAAACCGGCTGATGTGGAAAATGAATCGCTACTTTAGGAATATTTCACGGTACTTTACTTAACAGAAAAACTGCCATAATATTACATTTGATTTCACGACGTCAGTTCGACGTCGGATGTCACTGCGTATTCATGTCGACGTCGTACGTTAGTTTTTGGTTTTGACCGAATGCGAGATGGTGAGCGAATTTGACATTGTGGACACACACCCCCCGATCTTAAATCAGCGGTGTTGCAGTATTTTAGCTTTCCGGTAACCACAAACGAAAAAGGCGAGAAAAGCACACACAAGACAAAAACTGCGTGCAAACATTGTAAAAGGCTGATACACAAAGAGCACAACAAACATGCTTCAGCATGTCCACCAGCACCACAGTGAGCAGAGCAAAGATTATTAAAAGGACAAACCACGCTAAAAAGATGCACATGCAAGCCTTAGTTTATTTGGTAACGCTTTATATTAAGTGCACCTTCATAATGCATTCATTATGCATTTATAGAACATTCAGTGCACCTCCATAATGCATTCATTATGCATTTATAGAACATTCAGTGCACCTCCAAAATGCATTCATTATGCATTTATAGAACATTCAGTGCACCTTCATAATAATTTGTCTGCAGCTCATTCTGTTAAAAAATCGTGAGAAAATCATATCGTGAACTCAGAATCGTGAATCATATTGAATCATGAGTTGAGTATCGTTACATCCCTAATATTGATATTTATCACAATATTGCGATATTCTTATATCTTTATCAAAATATTCTAATTCATATGTAGAACACCGTAAAATACAATCATAATGATCAAATTGTTTTACTTATAGTTTAGAGCATGTGACAGATAATAAATTAAAAAACGCTAACAGACTCATAACATGATGCAATTTGTGCATAAATAACTCAATATAACTGTCAGTTATGCAAAAAAGTGCTTATGCTATATCACAGTACTTATGACATTCAAACTGAGGAGAATATGAACATTAAGAATCAGGACACTATATTTTATCGATATATTGTCCACCCCTAAGAATGTGCACACACACCACCCTCAATCACACACAATGAGCAAATTGGAGATGCCAATTCAGGTAACCATATGTATCTGGACTATGGGTGGAAACCCATGCAACACAGGGAGAACATGCAAACTCTACACACAGAGGGGAGGGAAGGCGTTTGAGCTCACAGCCTTGGAGACGTGAGGCAACATAAGAACAAAAGTACATAAGAATTTTACAAACGAGAGGAGGCCATTCTGCCCAAGAAGCTCGTTTGGGGGGAACTTAACTAATACAGCGCCAATATTATCGAACCATTGTAGATGAAATTATTTTTATAATGAATATCTTCTCATTACAAGAATCTCTTTCCTTGTATCCTACTTTTTTATGAATTAACTTTACAATGAAAGTAGGAATGAATGCCCCACATTAAACTTAATGGGCATCAATGTCTTGTAATGCTAATGAACCATCAGCAGAGACACCATGCACAGCCGAGTACCAAAGTGGAGTGTTTATTAAGTCCAGCAGGAGGCAGCGTACCTTATTGCACTGCACGGTGGTCTCAAAATGCGGAAGACACAGGTTCACCACCATGACTTCTGTCCTCCACACCTGTAAGGGAAAGAGCAGAGGAGCGCCTACTATTTTAATTTTACTTTAAGACAATTCCTCATTCATGTTTAGGGGCAGGACGGATTTCCAGGCCAAGCATATTTCCTGTGAATTATGTGGGATGAAAGGCTGCTCTGTTCATATGTGTTTATAGCAGTAAGGAGTTTCCCACAGAAAAGACAGACAGGGCTACACATCAAAACTACAGGGAAAACTCAACCGAATCATCAGCATCTACATGTCAATGAGCATGTCATTAATTACATACTGAAGAGGACTAATTAGTTTAACATTCAGCTGGAAATTAATGTTAAAACCTGCAGAATAGGAGACATCTCAGGTAGTTCATTGTACATCTCGTCTCACACACATATGACCACAAAGAACCATAAATCAGCTCCAAACACCACAACTTCCACCAGGGCTGGAGGGGGCATCTGGCACATGGGTGTATGGACTGATTGTGGAAGACCACTGCCCCCTCCCTCCGCCCTGCTACACACATGGACCCAGTCAGCTATGGGGGAGCCCAAAGTCCAGGGCCAACTTCTAATAACAGTCCAGCTCTGACTTTCACTAAACTCAGCAGAGTTAAATCTTTTTTTTGTTTTTGTTTCGTTCTTTCTTGTTTCCCCCCCCCCCCCCCAAAGTGTTTTCCTCTACTTTCTTGCATTTAAGCTGAACTACGTGCCTTGGAGCACCAATAAAGGACTTCACAATGTATAAAAATCTTACATATTTCACTTTGCATGGGAGTTTACACCCAGTTCGGAAACAATATGGCTACCAGTAAGCGATCATTATCGTGTGGCTATGGATGGAAGCCACCCAGTGCACAGCCCAGTGCTCGTCCGAGCCATGGTACCTAAGCACAGAGCCTGCCGCCAACAGGCGCCCAAGATGTTCTTTTGGTTAAATCCTGTTCAATGTCACACCACAATGAGGCACAAAGAAAAACTGCAGAGCTGAGGTCTGGGTCTGTCTTCACAAAAGAAAACAATTATTCCATGATTTAGCACAGTATTCATGGCCACTTGTCAATAGCAGAGGAGGGGAAAAAAAGCCAGTAGGGCTGTGAAGGTAATATTCCCATAGAAAAAGCTGAAATCCATGGGATGAATCCCCCTGGCTAGCCAAGTTAATGTTTTGCTGGTTTGTCGGAAGAAAACATTTCCATTGAAGCTCAACTTGGGTGAATTCATTAAAATTCATTGATTATCTTTCAGAATACCACTTACAACATGTTCTAATCTTCTATTTTACAGTCCTCTGCCAGATTTAACAAGGACAGAATAGAAAATGGCTTTGGTTTTCAATCTTGTTCTTGAAAACTGTGTATTTAAATTAGATACTATGTTTCCAATGGGTAGACCATCTGGATACATGTAGAAGTCTCCAGCTGATTGTTTTTTAGTAATTTGGGGGGGGGGGGGGTAGGCAAAATTTTAATCTTTTAAAAACCAATGTATGAAACCAAATTACCTCCACCCCACCCTTGGTTCCCGTACATCCCAGGAACAAAACAAATTGTAAAACCTAAGTAAAAGTAGTAAGCAGCATGACGTACCAATGCCTACCATGTTGCCTTCATGGACTATAAATATCGATTCACTTTTTGAAGTAAATTGTGTTAAATGATGAATTAGACCTAACTATACACTTCTGAAGTGCTATGCTTCATCCAGTAACCCCTAAAAAGATTTATAAATCTGGAATACTGATTAATCATAGGGCACAATGCAATATATATCTAACTATTGTATTTATATATATTTATTTACTAGCCAGGGTACACTGAAACTAAAGAGACAAATATCAAACGGCGTGAATGGTCGATTATTTTACCTGTGAGTGATGTCACGTTTGTTCATTGTGCGATACGTTAATAGTATTACTAACGTCCTTTAATGCATACATTAGCAGGATTAACGTTAACATTTAACGTTAATTTGATTAGAAAAACAAACTTCCCCGTTTTCCCTTTGTACACTACGTACTGCTATTTTTGTATTTATTTCTATGGAAAAACAATGCAGTTTACAACCGCTATTTATTATAAAAAATACCGTGAAGCCTGTGGGTACAGATTTTGCTATAGTTAAATTTTAATGCAAAGCTTGGCGATGGCGGGGGGTGGGGCAACCATCACACAGACCGGGACCGTGGACTATTAACCACTGACCAGAACAGTCACCCGCCGAGTGACAGATTAGCCCAATTGTGAGAAACTACGAGAAAGACGCTTAAATCATAGCGGCCGTGACCGGGGGCGGAGACCCAGTAAGTGGGTGAGCACAGCCAGTGTTCTGACAAAATGTCCTACTTTATCAAAACATCCTACCGTAGTGCTAATCGATAGCCCTAACCCTAACTCTTACCCTAACCCCCCAAAAACCCTTACCTTAACCCTAACCCCTAAAACCTAACCCTAATCCCAAAACGGTGGAACTGCACATGCGCAGAAAGGCTCGATAGCACGTCTCGAAAGGTAGGTTTTGTCAGAACACCGGCGCAGGAAACTCACTGCTTGTGGTGGTTTAGCGTTAACCTTACATACATGCAGTGTACTTACATTAAACAGAGAAAAAAGCCTCAATCCACAACCGCAATTTTGTTTCGGCATGAGACTCAGCTCTTACTGCTGAAGGGCTATAGTGACCCTGTGTAGAGAGTAGTCAAGCTAACTGAAATAACTTTGATGCGTACATGAGACATAGCTATAAAAGAAAACTTTACCTATGATTTCCAGGGCTTCCTGTTCCTGTGTCTCATTGTACCAAGTTCTCTCTTTATCTAGTGCATTATAGCTAGCTACCAAATATGTACATAGCTAACTAAGACTGCAGTCATCTCGATGCGTACGGAAATTTCCCGGAAGCAAGGTAACTACACGGCTCCCCACCTGAAACACAGACCCTTCTCTCCCCCTGCAGAATAGCGAACGCGGCACGGCTTCAACATTGAAGTAACGTGCGTAAGAGCAGCCAGTATTTTGTCGAGTACGGCAAGCACCGAAGGCCAAAAAGGCCAACGAACGCCCTAACGCGCTGTTTTATTAGTTTGATACCAATTATTCAAATGCGCAACCACATGAAATAAGATTTTATTTCGGGCTAGTTAAGAACAATTTGAAGAATTCCACATTTTCTTTTTATATAGTTTCATACATCAATAATTGGACCGGTAGTAATGCAATCCAGATCAATGTAGGCTAAATGTGTGATATGACATTTGAAATGTCATGTTTAGTTTATATTTTCTTGGTACTTAAATAGTGTCATTTGCACTTATTTGTGACTTATTCTCATAATTATGAGGCTGGGAATGTATCGAACGCTGGTCTTGTTTGGCTTCCAAATTAAAAGGCGCGGGGCGTGTTGTTCCTATTCTTTCCAGTTTTGTGATTTAAAACCGATTTCAGGAAATCTGCAAGGTTGTGAAAATGTGAATATGGCAGCAAGCTTGTATGGACTTATGATCAGTACTTTAATTGCTGGGGTATGTAAACGTTGGGTACCAACAAAATATTCGAGCATAAATTACACAAATATATAAGCATATCCTCCTGAGACCCGACCTATTCATTTATGTCCATTGTAGTGGACATTGTATTTTTGCATTTATTTTTTCACTGATGTTGGGAAACGTATTTATTCTTGTTGTGCACTAAAGAGGACATGCTGTGAAATTAAAATAAGAATAAATTTGAAAAAATCTAAATTGTAAGATGTCTTAATTTCTTCCAAAGGCAAACAACCTACAATTGAAGGACACTTTTTTCCTTGGGTCTCAGGAGGATATATAAAAACATAAATTGGGAACAAAACTTTACGACCACCTTAGATGCTCCGACAATCAAATGTCTATTTTAAGCCCTACCCTTCGCTTACCACCACACTACCCTGAACATGGAAGCTAAGCAGGGTCGGGCTTGGTCAGTACTTGGATGGGAGACTGCCTGGGAATACCCGCTGTTGTAAGCTTTTCTCATGACCTCATCCAGGGGGCGCCCCGTCCCCTCACAAATTTAAAATGACCATTCACCCCTTTAAATTTACGAATTGTTGATAATTCGCAGCTTCCTACACACTTTTTAATTACGGTTACCGTTGTTGCTAGATTCTTTCCTGTTTTAAACGCTACTTTTAACTTTATAATTTAATCAATATTTTTCAACTCCAGCCTAACGTGTAGTGGACGTCACAGAAGGATAAGAGCTGGCGACTTCTTCGCTGCCCGAGAAGCCGTCGGTGGCGTTTCTAGCGATCAAGCTGTCAATGTGTCTATTTAGAAAATTCTTCTGGCTGTAATATGCACTTGTTGGTGTGTGAATCTAACAGCATTTTTAGTGTGTGACGTATTAAGTGGACACGCGATTAAGCAGCTACCAGGAGACCAAAGTTAGTTTCATGTAACAAAGAAATTAGGCAGAAATTAAAGTTAATAAAATCGAGGCTTTAAAAGAAGTCTGAGGTGGACGAAGGAGTAATGCTTGCTGGCCAGTAAAAATCTCCAGCTCAAGCTCTGCTAAAAATCCGCCCAACGGAAGTTTAAACTAGCCCAATATCTGAAACCCCAGTGTACTGTATCTCAGAGAAATAAACCAGTATTTTGCATGCTGATCACATTAAAATGTTCAACATCTTAAAACCACAGTTAAACACACTGGTCAGCTGGCTGGTTTTTACATGTATGTAACAGTTTTATTACATTTTAAATATTATATAGTCTATAATCTATAGTCTATTTGTAGTTTCTGCCCCCCGGTCGAGAGACAAGAGGGAATTAAAAAAATAAGTGAAGTCAGTAATCCGCCCGTGGGGTAAAAACTCCCCAAGGTAGGCGGTCCCCATTTTGGCCACGAATAATATTTACAGTCCAAAAATTAAATTCTATTATTAATTTTTGCACATACAATTTTCACAGTTGGGTTTTAAAAAGATTGATATTATTTGTTTCATTATATAAAAGTGTAACATATTTATTGTATTAATTGTTACTCAATATTAAACAATGAATAAAATTTGTTCACTATTTGTTCATTATTATTTTGGCTTCGGCTGTAATGGTCCGCAGAGGGGTGGGGCGCCGCGCGGGCTAGGGTTAGCCCTTCTTGGGTACACTTTAAGGATTGTTCAAGTACTTCGGTTAGTGATGTGTAAGTCTGTCATATGCATCTTCCTATAATGCGTATACATCACACCTAAACATCATATAAACCCGGTATAAAAGCAGGGAGCAAAAACATGGACTGCCTGGGTGGCCCTGAGGACCTTGGAAACACTGATGTACAGCATCTACAAGGCATTTCTTTGGCACGACATGTGTGGGCTGAAACCCAAGCTAAATGGGCAGAGCAGGCAACCTCCACGCACACTGAGCCCGGTCGGGAGTCGAACCCCAACCCTGCATGTACGAGGCGGTACTGTTTCCTAGCATGTTCATTCATGTTTTTGATCCAGAGGTATGACACAAGGAACAAATGACGCAGGAATATGTAGTAATGTTGATTTATTTGGATCTTAATTGTTTAAATTAACATCTGCTAAAGGATACTTTAGATCAAGCTATTACAAGAACATAGGTAAAAATAATAATTAAAAAAAGATATTTAAAAATTATTGGTAGTGTTCTGTCTTCTTGGGTGTCACATTTTTTTTTTTTTAATTTGTAAGAGTAAGAACAAAAGTAAATAATCAGGTAAGGATTTTGGATATGTCTGTTTCTGCTGTACCATGTTGTAGATTCAGTGTAAATATATTTGTATTTATTTTCATACAGCTAAAAATAAATAAAAGCTGAAACGTATGAAATGGATTCACGATAAAAAAAATTAGAATAATGCTCTTGAAGTATTCACACACAATATCTTTGTATACTGGAATAAGTATGTACACATAAATACCAATGATATTTACAGCTAAGTGCACCACCTCTCTGTCTACCAAGAACGCAGCAGGACACTGTAGCAGTACTAGTCAGCAAACTGTAGTCTATTCTCCTGACGTCAGTGTGTTTCACGCGAGCTCCGCCCACCTCCACACGCACGCACGCATACAGACACGCCCCCCTTCTTCAGTCTCCTGCCTACCGACGTTGTCTATCTCTGTATACCTGTTGCTTATGTGCTCACACAACTCCAAAAAAAAAAAAACTCAAAAAACATATGTAGACAGCCCAAATTTCCCTGAATGTTTGGGTGCTTATTAGGTGGATATAACATATTGTACTGACAGTACGATAAAAACACAAATTGCAATAAAATAAGACATTAAAATAACAAGACAGTATTGCACCGGGATTTCTCAGCCCTGACGGCACACTGAGTATTGTGGTTTTTTGTTTAACTTACATTTCATTACTTATGCTTGATTCATTTGTTATAAAACAGTGACATCACATATCAAGAGTTTTAAGCTACAGGTGTTTTTACAAAACAGCTGTTATGGGTGTTTGTACTAAAAAAGAAACTAGGTTTCCATTACTAAAGCTTGTTTATTTTTCACCCTTAGGGAAAAAATAGTGCTGAACTTAAGTTATAACTTAAGAATAATCAGTGCTTTAAGTTGTTAATTGTTTGTGTGGCTACTTAATTATAAGTAAGCATTTATGAATTGTAATAATGAATACCATATTTATTTAATTGCAAAAATACACAAAATATTTTATATTAAAATATATTTTTATCTGATTGAATTGCATTTTCTTCATTACTGGCACTCCACTAATTAAAATTCAGTCTGACATCATTGGGAATAATGCACTTGATTTGACATGGCTGGAAGGGTGTAATTATTTCAACCAGCAGCTCAATCAGGTCTAATTAATTTATACTTTTGCTAGCAAGAAAGCTAGCATAAACGGTGTTCTATTAATATCACAGCTGAGAAATAACTCCAGTCCATGTCCATCAGAGGCATTAAAAGCCAGAGTGTAAAGGGTATTGAGTTACCTTTCAGAGCAATTTGTTAATACCTGGAACATCAGGGTAAGTAACCAAAACAATGAGTTTACTGAAAGGTTTAAGATAAGCAGACTATAGTCTAGAGGGTTCCAGCATTTTAAACCCAATTCTGAAAAATACGGTTTATTTCACGACATTTTTCAGTTTGATCAAATGGATTTATTAAAACATTACTCCAGTTGTCAAACATTTAACACAACTGTTGAAATCACTGTGCTGTCGGAGAATGTTGTCATCCCTTGCAAAATGCACTAATCTGTCACAATATAAAATATTTACTACAAATTCAAAGTACATCAAAACAGCGTGATGAGTAATGTGATCATATGTGTTATCATTAGTATCACAGAGGCTCTGAGAACACTACAGCCATCGATGAGTAATGTGATCATATGTGTTATCATTAGTATCACAGAGGCTCTGAGAACACTACAGCCATCGATGAGTAATGTGATCATAGGTGTTAGCATTAGTATCACAGAGGCTCTGAGAACACTACAGCTATCGATGAGTAATGTGATCATAGGTGTTAGCATTAGTATCACAGAGGCTCTGAGAACACTACAGCCATCGATGAGTAATGTGATCATAGGTGTTAGCATTAGTATCACAGAGGCTCTGAGAACACTACAGTCATCGATGAGTAATGTGATCATAGGTGTTAGCATTAGTATCACAGAGGCTCTGAGAACACTACAGCCATCGATGAGTAATGTGATCATAGGTGTTATCATTAGTATCACAGAGGCTCTGAGAACACTACAGCCATCGATGAGTAATGTGATCATAGGTGTTAGCATTAGTATCACAGAGGCTCTGAGAACACTACAGCCATCGATGAGTAATGTGATCATAGGTGTTAGCATTAGTATCACAGAGGCTCTGAGAACACTACAGCCATCGATGAGTAATGTGATCATAGGTGTTAGCATTAGTATCACAGAGGCTCTGAGAACACTACAGCCATCGATGAGTAATGTGATCATAGGTGTTAGCATTAGTATCACAGAGGCTCTGAGAACACTACAGCCATCGATGAGTAATGTGATCATAGGTGTTAGCATTAGTATCACAGAGGCTCTGAGAACACTACAGCCATCGATGAGTAATGTGATCATAGGTGTTAGCATTAGTATCACAGAGGCTCTGAGAACACTACAGCCATCGATGAGTAATGTGATCATAGGTGTTAGCATTAGTATCACAGAGGCTCTGAGAACACTACAGCCATCGATGAGTAATGTGATCATAGGTGTTAGCATTAGTATCACAGAGGCTCTGAGAACACTACAGCTATCGATGAGTAATGTGATCATAGGTGTTAGCATTAGTATCACAGAGGCTCTGAGAACACTACAGCCATCGATGGGTAATGTGATCATAGGTGTTAGCATTAGTATCACAGAGGCTCTGAGAACACTACAGCCATCGATGGGTAATGTGATCATAGGTGTTAGCATTAGTATCACAGAGGCTCTGAGAACACTACAGCCATCGATGGGTAATGTGATCATATGTGTTATCATTAGTATCACAGAGGCTCTGAGAACACTACAGCCATCGATGAGTAATGTGATCATAGGTGTTAGCATTAGTATCACAGAGGCTCTGAGAACACTACAGCCATCGATGAGTAATGTGATCATAGGTGTTAGCATTAGTATCACAGAGGCTCTGAGAACACTACAGCCATCGATGAGTAATGTGATCATATGTGTTATCATTAGTATCACAGAGGCTCTGAGAACACTACAGCCATCGATGAGTAATGTGATCATAGGTGTTAGCATTAGTATCACAGAGGCTCTGAGAACACTACAGCCATCGATGAGTAATGTGATCATAGGTGTTAGCATTAGTATCACAGAGGCTCTGAGAACACTACAGCCATCGATGAGTAATGTGATCATAGGTGTTAGCATTAGTATCACAGAGGCTCTGAGAACACTACAGCCATCGATGAGTAATGTGATCATAGGTGTTAGCATTAGTATCACAGAGGCTCTGAGAACACTACAGCCATCGATGAGTAATGTGATCATAGGTGTTAGCATTAGTATCACAGAGGCTCTGAGAACACTACAGCCATCGATGGGTAATGTGATCATAGGTGTTAGCATTAGTATCACAGAGGCTCTGAGAACACTACAGCCATCGATGAGTAATGTGATCATAGGTGTTATCATTAGTATCACAGAGGCTCTGAGAACACTACAGCCATCGATGAGTAATGTGATCATAGGTGTTAGCATTAGTATCACAGAGGCTCTGAGAACACTACAGCCATCGATGAGTAATGTGATCATAGGTGTTAGCATTAGTATCACAGAGGCTCTGAGAACACTACAGCCATCGTTGGCACGGTATATTTATCTACTACATTTGGAAACAGTGATCTTTAGTGATCTTTAGTGATGGTCAGTTGTTTTTTTTTCCTCACTAGTCACTGATGGTCATTTTTATAAATTACTGTTCTGTACATTTTTTTTTTGAAGAAGTTTCAAAGATTTTAGACAATCTTTGCTAAATATAACAGAATTGGCTTTATTCTGGGAGAAATAAAATAACATACTGTATCAGCTTTGCTCCAGATCTCCACCTTGTGTTCCTAGTTTATAACATACTAACGGGCAGCCTCATCCAACACAGCTAATTGTAATACTTGTATTCTGTACACAACCAATTATAAATAATTTTGCTGTTTTACAAAACAATGGTTTTGTATTATTTTATATGAATCTTTAATAATAACTAATATCATAATTAATTATTATGAAATTATCCATTTCAAGGGAAAATGTATGATTTGTGTTAAACAGTACTATTAACAGCACTGTGTATTAAATCACACTGTGTTATAACATCTTCCCCAAATATTGACCTCCAGCTGCATTCCTTCATTGTAAGTCTATCCATCCAGCTCATTGTCTTCTAGAATTTTGTCTCATAGTACTGGGCTGTCTGCATACAACAAAAAGGACACACATACACACACAGACACACACAGAGCCAACTTCGTCGTCCTTTTCCAAATGAATCGCTCTGTTCTCGGCTTACCATATTATTCCATGATCTGTGTTACTATGTGGGAGACTTTCATTGCCACGCTCCACGTGAACACGGCAAAACACGCCTTGCGGTAACATCACTGATCATTCAAGCCTTGGTCTCAGATGCTCTCTGCTCGACGCTGATGTTGAGTCATAGCAGCAACGTCACTGACAGGCCCTCGTCCAGGTACCCAACACTTTCTTTACCCAGAGAAACACCTAGTAAGTTCCAGCTACTAAACAACTAGTTAATGACAAACACTTTGTGTGTTGTGTTCACTGCCGAAAAACAAAGAAATGCAAGAATCATTTTCAAGTACTTCATTTGAGAAGTAAGTAACCCTGAATTGTTACTGTGTCGCTCTCTGGTGTCCATTTTTAGTCATTACAGTCTCCAACAACACCAAAAAGCCAGACCTCTCTACCCAGAAACGCATCCATATCACCCAAGAAAACATTACCTTTTCTCCCTTCTCAGGGAAAAAAAAACATTTCATCTGCCGTTCTCTTTCAAAAAAGGTATTTTTTTCCCTGAATTATCCCAGTCTGCCTCCTTCCTTGTGCACTAACACCTGGAAACATCTCTGCTGTTTTCCTGACACAGGCTTCCACATGCGACTGACCCTTATCCACCGAGAGATGCTGACCCGTCCTTTAGCCTTGCTTTACCCACACCTACAAACACGCACACAAACAGCCCATCGGTCCCTCACTCGCTCTCTCTCCCACTCTCCCTTTCTCTATCAGTCTGCTGTCAGTTCCACCCCTTTGCCACGATCCCTAGATCCCCTTACTCTTTGCTTGGGGGAGGGGGGGGGGGCTTCCCGACAACCGCTCTCCAGTCCCATCTGTGAGTGAGTCACGTGTGCCCCCACACCCAAGGCTCCTGGGGGATTCTCCACACCAGCGCGAGCAGCGTGCATCTTCATGTGTCAGTCTGGGAATCTGAACGAGCCAGCGAGTATCTTGGCAGGTCGTGTGCTTGAGCTGTTAGCTGGTGTGTGGATCATCTCTGCCTAGACCACCGCTGTGCATATCTCCGTCTAGTGACGTCCAATAGGAAACGCCCTCCTCCCCCAGTGCCTTTCTCCAGCCTCTGATGTCTAAAGTGTTACTGAGAGCTCCTGGGAAGACCGGGGGTGGGGGATGGAGAAGAAGCTGGACTGTACTTTGTTGGACAATGTTGATAGCGGTGTTTTTCTGGTGCTGTACTGGGCATCATGGTCTCTTTGTGATGATGTATTAGGTCTCCTAATCTGTGTTAAATCTCAGTGGATTCGATCCTTTCCAAACGGGTGGGTCCCGACCAGGGTGGTGCCAGCTGGTGCAGTGGTGGCGGTTTCAGCTCCTCGCTAGGGGGCGTGGCCACGGGCAGGGCTTGCGAGGGGGGCGTGGCCGGTGACGGGGCCGGCGACAGCTTGGACGAGAGCTGGCCGACACGCTGCTCCAAGGCTTGGTTCTTTTGCAGCATCTCCACGTAGCTGAGCTGCAGCTGGGCCTGGTACTGCAGCACGCGCTCCTTCTCACCCTGCCAGGTGTGGCGCTCCTGGGCGAAAGTGAGGGCCTGGCGCTCGCGCTGCTGGCGCTCTAACCGCAGCTCCCCCTGCAGGCGCTCCAGCTGTCGTCGCAGGTCGTCCGCCTCCTGTCGCTGCACCTTGGCCTCATCGCTCTGCAGGCTCAGCAGCGTCTCAGGTGGGGGGGCGGGCGCCGGCGCCGGCTCTGGGGGCCCATGAGGTAAGGGCGATGCCCCCCACGTGGCTCCCCCGCCCCGGCCCTCGCTCAGCTCCCCCAGGGCCTGCTTCAGCCCAAGCACCTCAGCCTCAAACACACCCAGTTTTTCCCTCAGCATGGCGACCTGCAGAGGCAGGATACAGAGAGACGAGAGACTCCATCAGTCTAACCACACAGATTCTGGTTCTTCACAGGACAGAGCCTCCGTGTGTGTGAAATGCAGACACACTAGTGCAGGGGCACGTGTGTTTGTCAGATACAGGGCAAGTGTGAGAGCAGTGAACCTGCATCAGAATGTGTTAGGATTAACAGGATTAAAATTAGGATTTGACATTGTGGGTACCTTTCCTCAAATCCACTTTCTTTCAAAACTGCACAAATGTCTTCAGTTTTCACTTTTAGCAGTTATTTGGTGTGTGTGTGTGTGTGTGTGGGGGGGGGGGGGGTCATGTGTATAATATTACATTGTGGTCCCCACAATGTGTGTTTTGATGCTGTGGAGACACTTTAGTCCCCACAAGGGGAAACTCAATTTTGCCAGAAGTCTTGTATTTTGTTTGGCTACTTATGGTTAAGGTTAGGGCTGGATAGGGGTTAGGGTCGTCATTGTTGGAATTGGCATTATGCCCATAGAAATGGAGTGTCCCTACAAAGATGAATACAAACATGTGTGTGTTGGTTGCCCTGTGTGTGTGTGTGTGTTGGTTGCCCTGTGTGTGTGTGGTTGTGTGTGTGTGTGCTCCTCTGTACCTCCGCCAGCGTCTTCTGCAGCTCGCCCTCACACCGCTCCAGCTCCAGGCTTTTGCTGCAGTAGGAGTCCTTCAGGCTCATCACAATCTCCTCCTTCTCCTTCAGCTGCGCGTTGAGCTCCTTCAGCTGGCCCCGTAGGGCCACCATCTCTCCCGCGCGCTGGGTCACCTCGCCCTGGCTTTCCCGGAGCTGCTGCTTCAGCAGCGAGATCTCCCCAGACTTCTGGCACACCTGGCCAGAGGGGTCGGCGTCATAAACAGGGAGCGCAGAGAGGGCGTCCACCAGCCAGTCCGTTACACCTCGGTTCATGCCCACCCGCTCGATTCGCTGCCGCTCCCACCCCCCCGGCTCACCTCCCACTTGGTTTCTTCCAGGCGAGGCAGGATGTCGGCCTGCTCCTTCCTGTAGTCCAGGCACTTCCTCTCCAGCTCCTCGCGGTGAGACAGCAGGGCAGTGAGGTCGTCCTGCAGCCGGCGCTTGTCCTGCTGCAGCCGTGTGATCTGCGCCTGCAGGGCCTGCTGCGTTCGCTGGGCGCGGCGCGTCACCTGCTGCAGCCGGCCGGCGTAGTTCTGCCGCAGCTCCTCCATCTCACGCTCCCACACACGCTGCTTCTCCTCGAACACCTGCACGATGGCCGCCTCACTCTGGTCCAGGTTCCGGCGCATGTGCAACACCTGCCGGGGGGGGGGGGGGGGGGCATCCGGGCGAGGTCAGCTGACAGCCCAATGGGAGTGCTCGGCAAAATCCCAAACGGAAGCAAATACTCTCCCGAGTACATATTTTATACTTGCTTAGTGCTCCTACACTTACTGTGATCCCCTCATATGCACCGAGTAAACACTGTCACAGGATTTAAGCTATACTCATATTTTGAATGTGGTGGATGCAGTACCTCGCTGTCCACTGGGTGGCAGTGGTAAGCACAATGTTGTTGCTCAGAAAAGAGTGATGTAATATGCAAGAACAGCAACACCCATAGCAACCATTTACTTAACAGTAAAAAAAAACTATATGTTGTAACCTGTCTTCAAACTGTAAGACTGTATGAGAATGATGCATTACTAAAATTTAAAATCCAACTGCTAATCCTGACCAAGGGTTTTTTTTTGGGGGGGGGGGGGGCGGGTGAAGCTTATCCCAGGTAGCAGAGGACATCTGAATGGGATGTCAGTACACAGGGATGACAGGACACATACACACACTACAGGCAATGTAGAGGCACCTATTAGCCTAAATGCATGTCCACGGGCTGAGGGAGGAGGTCTGCATGACGAGGGGGGGGCATGTGAACTACACACGCAGAAAGTCACGGTAGGATCCGTGGGGATGTGAGGTAATAGTGCTGACAACTGAGCCACCCCAGGGCTATGTATGCAACACCGGCTATGTATGCAACACCGGCTATGTATGCAACACCGGCTATGTATGCAATACATACAAAACATCACCCCCAACGAACATTTAAATGATCGGCAATACTTACAGTATGTATGAATATATCAAAAACGTACCACCTCTAGCTCTAACTGTGTTTCAATGGACTACAGTAGGGGTGGCCAACCTTTACATTTTTGGTTAATGTCTACCGGACTGGGGGGGCACTGGTGGGATTGTGTTCACCAAAGTGTAACCATTTCCATTTTTTCCAGATGTGAACAGAACGCATGAACGTGAAGGGGTATAACAAAATGACAATATATAGTTTATTTTTGGAAAGTAACCAACCTCTCCTCTCTCCAACCCCCCCCCCCCCCCCACTCCATGGCCCGGTAGAGTGCTGTGCTGGCTCAGACTGGCACCGCGGACTGGAGGATGGGAACCTCTACACTAGACGATTCAAATGAAAAACCGATAAAATGACAGGGATTCGCTCCCTGCCTCACTAATACTCACTAATTCCTGAATCAAATTCCATTTTTATTATAGTATAAGTATACTTTTAATGGTTAGGTGATCAATGCAGTAACTGTAATGTTATTTTCATCAGTGATTAAACAATAAAGTATCTGATAATAAGCTATAATACATTGAACAGTAATTTATTTTGTGATGTTCATTATGGCACTGACCACAAAAAGGACACATTTAATCACCAGCGCACAGATCCCTCCGTCTAGGGCTGTGCTGAGACCATGCTGCCACTATTGTCCAGCTGGATTGCTAGAGGCTTACGGGCACATGCAGAGCGGGACGGGTGTTGGGGCACAGTGACGAGCAGCTCTATTTCCTAGCCAACAGCAGCACACATACGGGAACTGTGTTAAGCGTCAACATTGTCCGCTTCACGAAGCCTCATCTGGGCACCACTTAGCGGTCGTGGACGACAAGAATGCTCTTGTAGCGTGAAGAGACACAACGCAAGGACAATAAATGCCACGCATATGACGCAAGTTTGCAGACGAGACAGAATGGTATGCAACATTTCAAAATTTCATGCAATATCTCTTCCCTGTTATCTGACGGGCTTTAGGACCTATCGAAACTACTCATGAACATAAATAAATACGTTTCTGAAGAATGTGTACGTCCTTTTCAATCATGCCTTCCCTTTGTCCAATCGCAAATCCTTACGGTTACAGATTCACCTTGGTTCCTCCATGAGAAACCTTGGTAATCATCACAGGAAGATACTTTCGGTCATGGGAAGCCAAAAATGAGATTTTACCTCTTTGCCTGAATTTCTCGTGCATTATATAAAACCCAAATAGTGATTTTGGGGCCCCAACCAAAAGGCCACCCTGGGACCACCATCCCCTCTTCATAATAAACAGCTAGCAATTAGAGCCAGAAGCTCATTGCTGGCTAACTGGTTAGCAGAACATGCTGCTTCAGCACCTTCTAAATACAGTATGGAACACATTTATTTAATATTTAGTGTTATGACCATTTATGGCCAAAAGGGGGCACAAACCCATGCTTGGATTGACTGGTGGTAAACAACACGACACCCCCATTTCTTAGGTGCTTTAGTCCTGCACCTGCAGGCACCTGCCCCCTCCAGGAGTATGGAAAATACACATGGACCTTGATCAAATGCGTCTGCTCACTGCTGCATTGTACTAAAATAAAACAATCGCTGCGCTGATCACTTTGGATACTCAATCCTACACAATGTCCTTTACCTCAGCCATCCCCTTTATAGAGTGTGCATTTGTGTTCAGCTCTCTGATTCAGACCTCAGCCAATCCGCTTCCTTTTCACACTGCAAGACTATCATGCCACAGAGTGGGCTTAGCTGACAGCACCAGGAAAAGCAGCAAAAAGCACGTGGAGTATCTGTAGTTGAATGGTCCATCCACCCATCATACATCCACCCATCTGTCCATCCTTGCATCCATCCATGCATCCATCAGCACTGATGCGGTTCAGGCTCACAGTGAACTAGCAAGAATCAGCTTCATTCATGTCACATGACCAGATCCTGCAACCCTGGCCCGTTACCTCCTGTTCCTTCTCCCAGAGTCTATCTTCCAAGTCCTGGATGATGTCATCGGAGGAGGGGGAGGGTCGTAGAGCCTGGGGGGCGTCGCTCAGGTGGCTGAGCCTCTGGTAGGAGGAAGAGCTCTTGCCTGAGGAGGAGCGTCCGCTGTCGGAGGCACTGAGCCCGTTCTGGTAGCCCGGCTTCTCCAGGCGGTCCAGATTGGCGCCGGCCGTGCCCAGCCGGTTGATGTGGCTGGTGGAGGCGCTGAGGGGCCCCAGCGCCTGCGAGGGGCCGCACGCCGAGCCCGAGCCCGTGTACGTGGGTAGGCTGGTCAGAGAGTTCCTCCCCGAGTCCGACAGTGCCCCCTGGCCACTCCGGCCTCCACTGGGGCTGTCGCTGCTCTGCTGGCTCCCTGCAGCACTGGGTCCCCCACCGGCCCCCACGCCCCGCCCCCCCACGGCGCCACCTCCAGCCTGCCCTACGAGGTTCTGCATGGAGTGGAAGCTCTTGGGCACCACGGGTTTGAAGGCGGAGGGACGCACCAGGCCGCTGTTGTTCTGCTGCAGATAAAGAGGGAACAGAAGGGACACGGAGCTTCTGTATAACAGACAGACGGGCCACTGTGCCACCATGCCACCCGTCTGGACAGGAAAACAGATGGAGACACTGAGATGCTGCTACACGCTTAGCATGGTCTGCAAGGTCCCGGGCCTCACCTGCTCCAGTTTCCCAGACACAGGCAGTATTTTGGGGGGGTTGGGGTTGTCCGGTTTGCTCCCACTGTTGCCCCTGTACTGTGTGGGCCCATGGGCGGGGGCATTGTTCCCACAGGCGTCCAGGCTGGCGCCTGCCCAGGGCCCCTCCCTCCGACCTGCCCCGTTGAGGAACATGGCGTTGGCCACCTGCCGCTCGCAGTTGGAGTTGGCGCGGTCGCTCTCGGAGACGGCACTGTCGGAGCCGGCAAGCGGGGGTCGGTCGGTGCTCCCGCCGCGCTCGTCGCTGGAGACGGTGCTCTCAGAGGGGGGTGGGGGGGGCCTCTCCGTGCTGCAGCTCCGGCCGCTGGGGCCACGGCGCGTGGGGGGCGGGGCCCGTGGCAGCGTGGTGCGAGTGCCGACGCTCTTCATGGCGAACTCCTGCTCGCCTGCCACTCCGCTGCCCACGCTGCCCATCCTGAGGGGGGCGCCTCACTTACTCGGCTCCCCGCAACCCACGGCGGCCATCGCAGGCACAAGGGGGGCGCCAGCTGATGGGCAAACACACTGAGAGAGAGCGGGGTGGGGTGGGGGAGGGGGGGGGGGTTACGGGAAGGGTTAACTGTGATGCTGTCCTGACTGTACACAGGGTACAAGTTTGGGCCACAGAGATGAGGATAGGGTCAGCAAGGACAGACACACACACACACACAGATACACGCAAAGACATAAAGGCACAGAGACATACACAGAGATACAAAGACTGACACAAAGGGGCTCACAAGCACACACAGAGGCACAGACACACACAAACACCGAAAGGCACAGACGGAAACAACGAGGGTCACAGACACACACAGGCACACAGCAGAAACAGAGAGCCAAGGTCAAATGCAGATTTATTTATTAACCGCTGATTACCGAAAAACTACGTGAATCCATACATCCACATTTAGGCTTCCTGTCACACACCCTCCTTGCACAGTAACATACCTGTATATATTTTATACACCAGGGGTGCGATATGTAGTATTATTTAGATTAAAATAATATATAATATCATCCATACACCTTATATCTCTATCCAACAGTTATATTATCTAAGACTGGGTTACAGCAAGCCTCCCTCATGAGTCATATTACACAAGGCAGGCTTCAGAGCAGACAGGGTGCCAGTCCAACACAGCGCACACACACACACACACACACACACACAGTACACACACACACACACAAACAGCACTTAGCACACACACACAGTACACACACACACACACACACACACACAAACAGCACATAGCACACACACAGTACACACACACACACACACACACACACACACACAAACAGCACACGGCACACACACACACACACAGTACACACACACACACACACAAACAGCACATAGCACACACACACACACACACACACACAATCACAGTGTGGGCAATTTAGTATCAATGTCTCCAGAATTCTGTGATGGTCCAGTTCCTGCTGACTCCTTGGTCCAGATTTAACCCCTGATGGCAGCTGATCTCATTCACATGTGAAAGTGTCCAGTGAGCTTAAGCTCAGTGTCATGTGATCAGGTGTATGTGTACATACCCGCTACCAAAAGCTTTTACACACCACTGGTTTTACCGCTCTTATTTTATAAAATGTTGATTTTTTATTCTTGTTAAGCATTAGAAAGTTGAGTAAACAATTATGAATGAAAATACAAGTCAAATAAAACAAGTTTCCTTTATACCATGGAAAGAGCATGTAACAGTGCAAGTCTGACATTCAATTCACTGGCTGTGTGGTGATGGCATAGTCAAATTCTAGGCTGTCCTTTAACTTTAAATGCACTAGTTAACAGTCTCATCCCATGAAAGAAAGCAGTATTTGATGTCCCTTGTAGAAAGGATGCCTTGAATATTCTCTCCTGTTATAACTGCTTGAGGATGTTACTTTAATTAATCAAAGATATGGCATTTTCTTGCTAATAAAGGTACTCAAATACTGTACTGTAAATTCATTTGTTACTACCTGGGAGAGCGTCCCTGCTCATACCTGAGTATTTAGTATAACGACTGTAGATGCATGATGGTTACTGCCAGGGAGAGCGTCCCTGCTTATACATGAGTATTTAATATAACGACTGTAGATGCATGATGGTTATTGTCAGGCAGAGCATCCCTGCTTATACCTGAGTATTTATTATAACGCCTGTATGTGCATGATGGTTACTGCCAGGGAGAGCGTCCCTGCTTATACCTGAGTATTTATTATAACGACTGTATGTACAGGATGGTTACTGTCAGGGAGAGCATCCCTGCTTATACCTTGGTATTTATTATAAGGACTGTATGTGCATGATGGTTACTGTCAGGGAGAGCGTCCCTGCTCATACCTGAGTATTTATTATAACGACTGTATGTGCATGATGGTTACTGCCAGGGAGAGCGTCCCTGCTTATACCTGAGTATTTATTATAACGACTGTATGTACAGGATGGTTACTGTCAGGGAGAGCATCCCTGCTTATACCTTGGTATTTATTATAAGGACTGTATGTGCATGATGGTTACTGCCAGGGAGAGCGTCCCTGCTTATACCTGAGTATTTATTATAACGACTGTATGTACAGGATGGTTACTGTCAGGGAGAGCGTCCCTGCTTATACCTTAGTATTTATTATAAGGACTGTATGTGCATGATGGTTACTGTCAGGGAGAGCGTCCCTGCTCATACCTGAGTATTTAGTATAACGATTGTATGTGCAGGATGGTTACTGCTAGGGAAAGCGTCCCTGCTTATACCTGAGTATTTATTATAACGACTGTATGTGCATGATGGTTACTGTCAGGGAGAGTGTCCCTGCTTATACCTGAGTATTTATTATAACGACTGTATGTACATGATGGTTACTGTCAGGGAGAGCGTCCCTGCTTATACCTGAGTATTTAGTATAACGCCTGTAGATGCATGATGGTTTCTGCCAGGGAGAGCGTCCTTGTTTATACCTGAGTACTTATTATAACGACTGTATGTACATGATGGTTACTGTCAGGGAGAGCGTCCCTGCTTATACCTGAGTATTTATTATAACGCCTGTAGATGCATGATGGTTACTGCCATGGAGAGCGTCCCTGCTTATACCCGAGTACTTATTATAACGACTGTATGTGCATGATGGTTACTGTCAGGGAGAGCGTCCCTGCTTATACCTGAGTATTTATTATAACGCCTGTATGTGCATGATGGCTACTGTCAGGGAGAGCGTCCCTGCTCATACCTGAGTATTTAGTATAACAACTGTATGTGCATGATGGTTACTGCCAGGGACAGCGTCCCTGCTCATACCTGAGTATTTAGTATAACGACTGTATGTGCATGATGGTTACTGCCAGGGAGAGCGTCCCTGCTCATACCTGAGTATTTAGTATAACGACTGTATGTGCAGGATGGTTACTGCCAGGGAAAGCGTCCCTGCTTATACCTGAGTACTTATTATAACGACTGTATGTACATGATGGTTACTGTCAGGGAGAGTGTCCCTGCTTATACCTGAGTATTTATTATAACGACTGTATGTGCAGGATGGTTACTGCCAGGGATAGCGTCCCTGCTTATACCTGAGTACTTATTATAACGACTGTATGTACATGATGGTTACTGTCAGGGAGAGTGTCCCTGCTTATACCTGAGTAGTTATTATAACGCCTGTAGATGCATGATGGTTTCTGCCATGGAGAGCGTCCCTGCTTATACCCGAGTACTTATTATAACGACTGTATGTGCATGATGGTTACTGTCAGGGAGAGTGTCCCTGCTTATACCTGAGTATTTATTATAACGCCTGTAGATGCATGATGGTTACTGCCATGGAGAGCGTCCCTGCTTATACCCGAGTACTTATTATAAGGCCTGTATGTGCATGATGGTTACTGTCAGGTAGAGCGTCCCTGCTCATACCTGAGTATTTATTATAACGCCTGTATGTGCATGATGGCTACTGTCAGGGAGAGCGTCCCTGCTCATACCTGAGTATTTAGTATAACGACTGTATGTGCATGATGGTTACTGCCAGGGACAGCGTCCCTGCTCATACCTGAGTATTTAGTATAACGACTGTATGTGCATGATGGTTACTGCCAGGGAGAGCGTCCCTGCTCATACCTGAGTATTTAGTATAACGACTGTATGTGCAGGATGGTTACTGCCAGGGAAAGCGTCCCTGCTTATACCTGAGTACTTATTATAACGACTGTATGTACGTGATGGTTACTGTCAGGGAGAGTGTCCCTGCTTATACCTGAGTATTTATTATAACGACTGTATGTGCAGGATGGTTACTGCCAGGGAGAGCGTCCCTGCTTATACCTGAGTACTTATTATAACGACTGTATGTACATGATGGTTACTGTCAGGGAGAGCGTCCCTGCTTATACCTGAGTACTTATTATAACGACTGTATGTACATGATGGTTACTGTCAGGGAAAGCGTCCCTGCTTATACCTGAGTACTTATCATAACGACTGTATGTACATGATGGTTACTGTCAGGGACAGTGTCCTTGCTCATACCTGAGTATTTAGTATAGCGACTGTATGTGCATGATGGTTACTGCCAGGGAGAGCGTCCCTGCTTATACCTGAGTACTTATTATAACGACTGTATGTACATGATGGTTACTGCCAGGGACAGTGTCCTTGCTCATACCTGAGTATTTAGTATAATGACTGCATGTGCATGATGGTTACTGCCAGGGAGAGCGTCCCTGCTCATACCTGAGTATTTAGTATAACGACTGCATGTGCATGATGGTTACTGCCAGGGACAGTGTCCCTGCTCATACCTGAGTATTTAGTATAACGACTGTATGTGCATGATGGTTACTGCCAGGGACAGTGTCCCTGCTCATACCTGAGTATTTAGTATAGCGACTGCATGTGCATGATGGTTACTGCCAGGGAGAGCATCTCTGCCTCATCTGTCTGCCCCACCAGGCACCTACACTGCTGTCTCTGCTTGCAGGTGTCGGACACCCATCCCCAGATGAGAAGTGAGCTTTTTGCAGCCAGCTGCAGCTCGTAAACCCTCCCATTCTTCCTCCGCTCGCCAGGAGTCCGTTCCGCTTCCCTCGCTTCCTTATGTGTCTCACACGCAAGGGCGCCTCGGTGATTAATACGAACGAATGCCGCTCGAGTCCCTTGCCCTGCAGCACCCCATTTGGCCAGCAGGGGTCTCCCAGCTTCTGTGTGGCCTTACTGAAGGCACATGCTGAAACTCCCCTCCTTGCTCGCTGGCTCATTCACTCACGAGCATTACATCATTGCTCTCACGCGCCGCTCACAGCGCATATGCACACACCCAGGCGCGCACAATGGGCACAGATACAACTCTGTTTTCGAAACGGCGGCACTCCGACAGACATGGCGGAGAAGCAGAGATGCACAAAAGTTTGAACTCCTCTGGATCAACAGCATTCTCAGGTAAGGCCGTTCGACAAAGGGGAAGCGTGTGCAGGCATGTGCTGCAGGCTGCCGTGCTCTGCTAAGGTGCAAAGTGCCCATGACCTTTTGCATGGACACATGAGAGTCTCATGTGCAAATCTGAGAGCTCCGCGCAATGGCGGCCTACAAACGGAGCGATATACAAAATGCATATGAAATACACCCACTGAAGGGATATTAACCAAAGAGCCCCAACACACCGCTGCTGAATATCTGCCACCCGGCCTCAGAAAATGCCCCCAGATAAATACCCCTCTCTGGACACCTACTGGCCCAAGGGGACCCACAGTGCACTCTCCGTCCTCCATGGGTATATGCCTGCGCCTCTGTTGAGGCCCAGGACACGCGGAAGGCGCCCAGAGCCCAACAAATGACATCTTTGAAAGCGAATGTGTCAAGCACGTGCAACACGTCAAATTATACAGCCTTACAGGATTAGCGGCTACACACTTAATGCACTCTGTGCTATGGGCCAGCAAACTCTCTGCTTCTTGATAACCACAGAAAACCAGCTACTACACGCTACGTAGCTAATACACATTGCACATCACACACACTGACAACCAGGACTCATCTCTTACACCTTCAGAAGTAAAACCTGAGGATCACACTCCCCTACCATGTCCTTCTCTATTAATAGCAGATGTTACAAATATAAATGTACCTACTAACCCCACTTCCGCACTCCCTGACCTACACACAGGACATACCGAAGATCGCACACACACACTGGCAAATCCAACACTATACTAGCCAAACTACTCACCGGCCACCTTACAAATCCCCACAACACAGATACCCACCAATACTACACATCATACAAAGCAACACACCTCGTACTTGATTCATGCCCAGTACTACACAGCAAACACCTCAATACAACATCGTACTCCCCTTACACGCAGAGTGCTACACACTGTACCATTAAATAAACATCCCGCATTATTGCACTATACATCCGTATATACAATACGCACCTTGCTCACTAAATACTACGCGATATACACCTCAGTAACGCAAATTCCACCGCCTGGCCGTCTAACGGTATACACTTGACGCTCAGCGCACCAAATATATCCCATCCGGACCTTATCTGGCCGAGATGCACGTTGCAAGCGTTATCCATCTCCTGCCATCACCGCAGCCCGGGCACATCGCTGCATCCTCACCTCCATCTGCGCACACCTTACCACACACACGCAGACGCCAAAGCTTCACCCTACATCTATCACGGGGGGGGGGCAATCGTATAAAAGCGGGATAATGACCGGATTACTCAAGCGGCCGCGTCTGGCGTTAAAACCCGAGTCGACATGCCGCAAGGGGGGCGAGAAACGAGTAGATCTATTTTCTCCTTCTTCGCCCTGGTAAAACATTACATAATGCGTGTCGGCACACAGCAGCGCTCCGCCGATCCGGGCGTCCCGATGCGGGGGGGGGGACGAGCCTCGCGCATCGCCGCACAGGCAGCGCACCCTACTCCTCTCTCCGTCGCCTTTACACCGACTTTACTTCCACTCCGATGAGTAATATTAACAAACACTAGGCACCCCCCACCCCCAGCACGTAGCTTCATCTACCTCTCTCTCTCTTACCCCCTCTCCATCTCCCCCTCCCTCGCTCTCTCTCCTCCATCCTAGAATAGCAACTATAGCAGGATTTAAAAAGGAAAGATCCGCTCACGTTTGCGGATAAATACGGCAAACGGCGAGGCGGGGGACGGGCGCCGTCCATTACATCTGGCGCCGCCGCATCTGTGCAATAGGGCGAGCAGCACGCAGCCGTGACATTATTAATCCGTACTCACTGTTTGCGGCGCCGCCGTCGGCGGCGTGTGACTCCAAACGGCCCCGAGCTGTGCTTTGCGGCGTCCCTCCCGACTCCTCTTTGTCCGCCTCGCTTGCTGGGTCTGCGCGGCAGCTACGGCGGCGCTGTGAGGGTCGCGGCGGATGCTGCTGTTATCTCCCGTGGTAGCGATCGGGTGATGGAGGCAGCGGCGGCTGCGTGCATCAGCTGTACCACACGCCCACCTCCGCCCCGCCCCCCACTAGTCCTCCAGCAACGCCCCCTCCCGGTGCTCCGCGCATGCGCGGCGGGGCCTTCATTTGGTGACATCGATTTCCCCAGGACCACCTTGGCTATTCCGTGTGCTCTCAATCTGCATCTCCCTTATTTTCACGCATGTGTCCGGCGACACAAACCATCACTGAGCGAAGGTCCCGCCTCTCCTGGGATGTCACCACAGCAAGCGTTCATCGACAAGGAACGGGGAGGGGTGAAATATTCACCAGGCTCTCAACAGAAAGGCATCTATGTGTGCAACAACGCAAAACACAACAAAGGTTTCAGCTTCCACTTTGTATTATCAAATAAATTTGAAATAATACATCAGAGGGGTTGATGGAAAAGCAAGTAAAAGTTAAATGACTTAAACAATTAACAAAGAATCAGCAGGTGAGAGATTCAGCTTTATGAGGTTCATCACTGTCCGTGGTGCTGATTCCATATTTTAAATGCATACAACAGCACAACAGCTCATTTTTAAAATCACCTGATACACAAATGAGAACAAGTGTTTTTATGCTCTGCGTGTTCAGAAACAAACTGTAAATTACAATAACTAAAGAGGTTGTTCACTGTCCCATTTCTATGAATTCAGTGTAACCCATATGCTCACTGATGTCATTATCAGCAGGAAAAGCAGAGAAGCAAACTCACACACTCACAGCCCCTCAGCACCCACCTAGGACTCTTTCCACTCACAGTTTCACCGGTAACATCCAGAATGTGTCAAAGTTGCCATGGCAATGTGCTCCAGCCAACATTAGGCTTCCTGCCCCTCCTCCAGCAGGCAAGGAGGGCCGCTTATATTCTGCTGCATGAAAAGCACGAATGCTTTATGCTGGGGAATATACAACAAGCGCATAACAACCACATCGTGGAGCTCCAGATCCAATAGTGCTCATAGGTACCCAAATGAAGTCAGCTCTAGTCAATAGTATGGGGTCTTAATCTGACACCAGTTGCTATTAGAGTAGCAAAACACTGCACCTTGGCTTCCGACTTGGAAACTCCAATAACAAAGCATCCAACAACCTTTATGGTCAGGATCTAGCCTCTGAAGCCAGTGCAAATCATACATTTTACATGGGGTCAGAACAGAAGCAACATTCTGGTACAGGTCGTTAAGATGTGTGCTTACTGGAGGCCAGTACATTTGAGCTTGGGATCCAGGTACTCGATGAGCAACATGTGGGAGCAGATTCCAGCTCCCACAGGCAGTTACTCATTCATTCACCCACGGTAACCCTGTAAAATTCGGGTTTTACCAGCATGCCACACTGCCTCTTAGGGGTCGCATCAAAAATTACAGAAACATTAAAGACTTAACTTTATTATACAATTTTTTTTTTTTTACTGTGCGTGCATGCATGCCCACATATGGGGCAGCCCCCCCTCAGGCTGTGTTGCGGACCACTGGGGTCAAGTTGATCAGGGAGTTGCTGGCCTGGGCCAGTTCAGTAATGGACACTCTGCCTCTCTGTTTGATGAATTGGGCCACAGAACTCAGCTCCTCTGGCGTGATGAAAATAAACTTGCCCCTGTCGTCTATCACTCCTAGGAGATGGAGGGAGAGAGAAAGCAGGAGGCAAGAGATAGCAGTATTGGGGAAGAGAACGACAACAAGTGAGTAAGAGTTGGACAGAGATATGCAGATTAGGAGAATATATGCAGTATGGATCACTGACAGACACTGAATCACCTGAAACTAGCTTTTATAAAGATGCAGTGAAGCTGCAGTGAGATGTTTAGCACTGCCGTTTTTAAAATAGCGGCTAGTTTTTGGTCTCACCTGTGAGGGAACCGTCGACAATGAGGTCCTGCAGTCTAGAGATGGCATCCTGCAAGGTTCAACATTAAAAAAAAATGTCTTAACAGCCGTCACCAGCTCGTGAGAGATGTCTCAGGTAACGTGGGATGAGCACATACAGCGCATGCTGGCTGAACTGACCTGGGTGCGCATCTCAAAGTGTGAGGCCAGGTCCTCCAGCAGAACCACCTTGGAGTCCTGGGCAGAGGAAACAGAACAGGTCACAACAAACCATTCACTGGATAAATGTAGTAGTTCTTACGAATTCCACTAATTTGTGCTATCAGCACCCAACCTAATTCCAGGATGACCTGGTAAGAGTCGAATAATTACACCAGACTTCCGGTGAGCTCTCTTACAATTTCTCCTTCGGCCATATCTGTGGTCTTACCTTGATGTACTGGATGAACTCCTGCAGCAAATTTCGAGACTGGGGGAAAAAGAAAAACAGAAGTAACAGTCATTAAAAAAAAAAAAAAAAACAGAACTGTCATTTGACGAAGACTAAGACAAAAAAAAAAAGTGTGACAAAGAATGCAGTCCATGCACATGTACTCTTCACATACACTGACAACATACTCCTGCATGCCTGTCACATGACTCCTGCATGCCTGTCACATGACTCCTGCATGCCTGTCACATGTACACAGGTAAAGAGGACTCAGTACTATACTCCCAAAGGTTCATACACATTCTTCTCTCATTCACTTGGTTTCCTCACCTCCTGCTCACTGAGCTCCTCAACAATTCCCTGCTCCTCAATCACAAAGGACTCCTTCAGTCGTAAGTACTCCTCTTCCTCCTTCCGCTCCTGCTGCTCCTTCGCCCGGCGCAGCTCTTCCTCCTGGAGAGAGGTAGAAAGCATGTGCACCGTCTGTCTTAGTGTGCTTGTGCGTCGACGTGCACGTCTGTGTATTCACTGCATTCACAGTCACGTGCATGATCACAAGAGCATGCAGGCGTGAGCCGCCAAATACCTGCCGCTGCTCCAGCAGCCGCTCCTTATCCTCCTCCTTCCGCTTCTCCTGCTCTCTCAGCTCCTGCAGCCGCCTCCTCTCCTCCCTCTCCTCCTGCTCTGCCTGCAGCACAGAGCCTAAGATTATGCACGCAGACGACCCTCAAACACAGCTATGCATCCACAGGCAATACATGAAGGGGCTGGGACCATCTTCAGAAATATTTCAGCAGTTATATCTTTTGCAATGTTTCAAATTCAGATTTTAGAAACTCCAGGTTTAACACTTAGATGACAGGGAAAAAGAAACATCCAGCTACTGGAAGAATTAGCCAACAAACAAGGTGGGCTAAAGGACAATTGAAATGTCCATTTCTCAGTCTGAATCCATTTGCAGGACCAAAATGCAAATTGTGTTTAGGTGTGACGGTGCAAGGTAGAAACGATGACTATGTTTACTGATGACATATGTGGTGTGATACCCTCCAATAAAAGTAAAACCTCAATGTACACCTTGCAAACACTACCGACAGTGCTGGAGACCACAGAACAGTGCTACCTTACAGGAGACAGGACCATGAAACCCACCAGTCCTGGAGGCTGTTCTGCACTCCCGTGCGGTTTACACATGTAACTGGAGTTAACGGTTCTGTGTTATACTTGTCTGTTTTGGGTCCTACCTCCCTCTGGGCTTTCTTGGCTTGTTTCTCCTCTAGTTTTCTCTGCTTCTTGAATCCAATCTTTCCTGTAGGTTGGACCTGTGGTCCCACACCCTCCTCCACACTGCTGTCCTCTACAGGGACGTGAAGAAAGAGACATACAGAGAGCATGGCTCACAACCACAGCTGTTCCCTGAATGATACTCAAAGACCTCACAGATCTGGTCCAGGAACAAGTACCGCTATCAGATGCATCCGGCTGAGCCTGCCTCTGTACACGTCTTTGGGCAATCATCCTGCTGTTGAGGTTTCTGCGTCGGGGCATGCCTGCACCTCGCTCATCCACCACTGGGTGGCGCCCTGCTGCTCGACCGACCACATCTTCCTGAACCTGGCCAACTGAGGAAGAGTAAGGAAGCAATTTTAAGTGTATATGGTACTCCAGTCGTCACACTTCTTGTCCATGTTATGAGGCTGTATGGGTGTAACATCCTACAATTAACACCCAGTAATCAGATATTGTGGAATGAGCCTGAGGAGCAGAAAGCTTTAGATATTATTTTCTAAACATTAATTTAAAATATTGACATTTATACATTTAGCAGGCACTTCTGTCCAACGCAACATACAAGTGAAGATCAAAGATCAGGCACAGTGTCCCTGGAACAACCGGGATTAAGGGCATTGTTCAAGAGCCAAACGGTGAGGACACTGCCAACCACACAACCTTCTTATCACGGGCAAAGGACTCCTAACCAAAAACTGCTTATTTTAACTGGCTGTTTATTTAGATGTGAGAGGGACTTATCTTGGCCAAAGTTAAAATAAAAAGGCATTAGGCAAAATAAGATGAATGTAACTACCGTGCCACCTATGTATTAAACTATTAACCTCTCATGTAAATACTGCTCCACAATAAATCCTGTTTCTAGGCCACTTAGTAAAAATCAGATTCAATTCATTTTTTAAAGAACTTAGTAAAACCAGTACAAATATTTTGCATTCAAACTCATTGTGCTACTGATTTGTACTATTAAAAATAACTTAAAAGTAATATCTAGCACCTTCCACACCAGTTTAAACATCAACTTTTGACAGCTGAACATAAATCTTTATGCATTCAAGTCTATTCAAATCTTAATTATTAATCTTAATCCTTAAAATTCTATGTGCAATGATGTAATGATGGATCTAAATGACGGAGCGTTGGACATTAAAGGCTATCCTTACATGTTTCAGTTAGCAATTTTCATCACGATTTGTAAGTCGGCGTCCTTGATTTTAATTCAGACACAAGCAGCAGCTACTGCCATTACAAAATAGCGGGCTGTAACAACCTAACGCAGATGCCCAACACATATTAAGACTCATTTAAAACAATGTCAATAGAAACATCTCTCTTCTGTGGCGACATGCTGACATCACTTCTAGGTATGTATTATGTAACCAATTCTTAGTCCACTGATCATGTTGGACTATTCATCTAGAGCTCATACATCTTCACTCACCCGCATCTTGCTTTCTTCGTACTTTAATCGCAAGTAAAATCAACAGGACTAAAACTACCGCGGCCGCCACATACAGCAATACCTCCATTGCTGTTACGTCAAACTCGTGACACGTGATGCCAACACTAATATACAATTACCGGGTCACCCCTATCACGTGGTTTATCATCTTACCATTTTTTTTATATTACCGCCACCATACGGACGGGAGGAGTGAGCACGTACATGCTTTATTGAAATTCTGTTTTAATTTCCTACTTAATGAAATACACGACGCTAAACGAAGAATAACAATGTAACCTGAAGCAGTTACATTATAAACAATATATTACGTAATACACATCTGTAAAAGGTTTATCCACAAAACGAATCCGGAGTTTTAGTAGTATTTTCCACATTTAAATATATTTCTGTTTTATCTTTACACATTTTGAAATGACTAACACCTAAAAGCTCCACTATTGAATACATAACTGAATGCAAATATTTAAATATAAGAAAACGCAGAGCAAATACAATGTATAAAACAATAAGGTTCCATAGCACTACGTGCTTTGGACCCTTAAATATATAGGCTAGAGGTGGAGATTTCATGTCCAGAGAGTGTACAAATCCAGACCAAGATTTTGTTTGAACCAACCATTTGAGTACTAAGAGTCACAGTCACAGAGTACTCATCTGGTTGATTGAAACAAAATCTTGGTCTAGATTTGTACTCTCTGGAGTACAAATTTACTCTAACTTAGACGTTAATGATGATATCATTATTTATATTACCATGAGTACCAGAAAATATTAATATCTTGATGTAAATAATATTTTTCTGCTCCCCTTAACATGCAAAGCAAGCTGCATTCCAATCTGGATTGAAAAATGACATCACTTATCAACCTATTCTTCAAAGAGTTCCTCGTAAGGTTAATGACAACCCTAGGTTAACCTGATAACGAGGCTATACGAGTTATTGAAACTTCTGGCTTTCAGGGACTCTGTGAATCACTATTTTGCAACCATCGTGTGCCTGGCGTAATACAGAACTGAGAATCTGGGTTGTGTTTGCTGTGACATTATCTGATCCGTGGCTTTTGTATTATTTATACACCTAATCATTCATTATCTTTCCTTGTGCATGGTTATGTGCAGTTTATATTACAGTACATTGCAAAAAATCTTAAGCCATCAAAGACAATATTTAAATTTATAGTATTTATCTGGGCTGTAAGTACATATTTAGCCTGAATAAAATGTATTACTATTAGAACACTGGTGGAACTACAGGCAGTGCAGCAAGTACAAGGCACCACTGAGGTACCCTGAGCAAGGTGCCGCCCCCAAGCACTGCTCCCCGGGCGCTGAATTAACTGCCCCCTGCTATGTCACGATGTCACATATGGGTTAAATACAGAGGACACATTTTGTTGTTGTGTACTGTGTGCTGTGGTGTGTCAACAATGACCACTGTTCACCAAATTCTAAATTCTAATTCTAAAGTACAGCTGCGCTGGGGCCCACAGAAATGGAGGGGCCCACGGAGGGTCAATGTCTTAGTTTGCAAAAATTTTGTGATCCCGAGTATCATGTGTACCCTTACCTGTGTTGTATGTCCTGATGTGCTCTAATGTTGTGTAATGACCTACTGTGTGTCAGCCTTCCCGTGTAGCATGTAACCTCCCCGTGTTTGCCTGCCATGTTTGTTTCTGTGTTATTATGCTTGTTGTATGGTCCTTTTGAGGACTAACATAAAGAGCAACTTCGTGTGAATACGTCTCTCCTTGTCTTTATTCACTGCCGCTGTCATGCCTCGGTGTGCCTGGCACCAGAATATATTAGTTTAAATTACTGAAGCACATTGGAAACCAAGACAATATACATATACCTTTTACCTGGCTGACAAATCTGTCTGGTTTAAAGTGTCCAGTTTTTCTTTTTATGACAAAGCTGTAAATGTTCACATTGTATACCTTAAGTTATAAGCACTGGACGGCTCCCTGGGGAGGTCTATCTAGAAGGCATGTCCAACCAGAAGGAGGACCTGGGGCAGCAGACCCAGGACATGCTGGAGAGATTATGTCAACGCCTTGGTACTCCCCAGTGGAGCTGAAGGAGGTGGCTGGTGAGGAGGAGGTCTGGGCAATGTTAACATGAAACCTAGACCCCTGTCTTCATTATATCTCCAAAGATACATGGTACATCTGTAACATTTAACCATTAAAAGTCTCGCACTTGGTCCCATTATAAGAAGCTTATGTCACTGCATTAAAATACATGTGAATGAAAAATGACACAATAAAAAATATGAAAAAGTTAATGGTATCTTATTGGATGGCTAGAAGAACATCCCTCCTGTTCCCAAACTCCTCAGGGGCACCACAGCTATTTCAGTATATTCACTACGTTTCATCGCTAGCTTATTTAATGAATTAGATCGATTAGCCAGACATACACAATGTCTGCAAATACTGGGGTGACTTTAGGTTTTGAAGTACCTAAGGTTTGATAATTTTGAAAAAGTATAACAATAGTAGCAAGTATTTGTCATTCTATCCACTAATATCTTTCCACTGAAGACAACATGGGACAACTCATGGACTTTTCAAGAAGGAAAAAAACATTATTTCTGATATACTAACAGCATTAGTAGCAACAGTGGTGTGGTGTTACCAGTAGTAACAGATTATTTTCTGTATTTATTTATTTTATGTTTGATGTTTGACACTTTTCCCAAACTTAGTAATAACATTACTCATCTTTGGCTTGGCTTTTAGTGTGACAGTACTATGGTCATTCCCACAGCATCTGTCTCCATCTCTTATCTTTCATTGTTTCAGCCTGTTCTTTGTGACAGAAATAGATAGTAATTATGTTACCTTAAGGGTCTGCTTTCAGAGGACCACCCTGCCTGCTTGCCTTCAGAGACATGCTGGATGCTGATCTGTAGGCCCAAGAGTCAGTCTCTGTGTTTTTCTCTGTGATCTCTTTGTAGACTTCGACTCCCTTGACTTTTAAGGAGTCCCAGGTGCCCAGCGCAGCTTCTGCACAGAGATGCAGTACATGCAGGCTGGCGCAGCTTCTGCATGGAGATGCAGCACATGCAGGCTGGCGCGGATACTGCACAGAGATGCAGGCTGATGCAGCTTCTGCACAGAGATGCAGCACATGCAGGCTGACACAGATACTGCACAGAGATGCAGGCTGGCACAGCTTCTGCACAGAGATGCAGCACATGCAGACTGACGCAGATACTGCACAGAGATGCAGGCTGATGCAGCTTCTGCACAGAGATGCAGGCTGATGCAGCTTCTGCACAGAGATGCAGGCTGATATATTAAACATTTCCTGAAAATAAAGTACCCAGAAGATTAATTCCATAGATTGTTTTTTTTCCCAGAAAACTTGTGGCATTTCGTTATATACTGTAGGTTCACATTGACATATTTTACACATTTACATATTTTGTCCAAAGTGAGGCAACATAGATGCTGTATCTCCATTTCCACCGAGTGTATATCACAAAAACAAGGCCATCCCTGGGTGTTCTGGCAGTCAAGAACCAAGACAAGACTGTGTTGCCCAGATATCACCATTAAAAGGGGATGTGTATTTTGTGTATTTAAGTTGTGGTGAGTTAAGCCAATTGTATGGATATACTGGGTCATCTTGTTCCATACTTATTGTGTTAATCAGATAATGAATTTCTAAATTTGTTTGGGGGGAATGAGACACGATCAGTCTACAGACAGTTTTAACTGCTGCTTCTAGAAACTTCCAGTGAAATGGTCACCGGTCCTTTTCTTCCAGGCACTGAACGTGTGTTATTAATGACTTAATGCTTAGACATTATTATATTTCTTTGTCACTTTTATTTAAAGTGACTTGTAGTAGAAGGAAAGGATCCAAATTTGATTTGTTATTGTATGTGCTTCCTGGGATTTTAATCCACCACCTTTGCATTTTTACCACAATGTTGGTACCTGCTGAGCTACAGGATCTGCGTTTATATGGAAATTATTGGCCCTACAATGGATAACCAAGGACTGGGAAAAAAATGAAGAAGAAACAAGGACTGGGGGAGGAGATATTTCCAGAGAGAGAACATGCGAGAAAGAGAGTATGCGAGAATTTGAATGAATGATATGGAAGAGATCAGAGAGTGAGCTGGTCCCGTCAGCTGTCTTTCAGCTGCCACTGACAGACAGACACAGCTGTTGGATAAAAATACCTCTGGGACGACCCAACGTGTCTCAAAGGGAGGGGAGTGGATTGGGGTGGGCCAGATTAAACTTTTTGAAAAACATTAGAAGTGGAAGGAACTGCTTCTATTGAAGTGTCCTGTAATCTCTAGCTAGCTAAACCCCTGCACCGTGCGTCCCCCGTCTTTGCCCATGAGATGGTACGGCTGGAGACATGGGTCTATTTTAGGCAGTGGGCGGTATGGGAGTGGAACAAGCAGGTGCAGTGATTTAGAGACTTGGAGTCAGTCGGCAGTAGTGTACTACAAACGTGTCCTCCAATCTCTTCCTTACACACAACAATCAGGACAGCATGGAAAGCGTGGACGTGTTTGACGTGCCTGGGAAAGGCCGGGGTCTCAGAACCACCAAGGAGGTGTGGGCCGGAGATGTCCTCTTTGCCGAGCCAAGCTTCGCTGCCGTCGTCTTTGACAGGTGAGGCTCTCTAACCTTGAGCATGGGAGGTGGAGCACTTAAGGAAGGCATGGTGAACCTGAGGAGAAGGCTTCCATGTGAGAGCCATCTCTTCTTTATGGAGTTCTGCTTCTGTGTTTGATTGATTTTATAAACAAGACTGCTTTGAAGTGGCACCTGAATGCACTGAAAGCATGGCATGCTGTCGTACCGAATCTTTGCCGAAATCCTATGGAGTTCTCTGGTTCTTTCAAAACATCCTAGAGCTCATATTCCACTGAAGACACTGCAGCACCACTGCATGGATTTAGTTTAAACAACTGTACAAAAGTCATAGGACACATATAGTCCTAAACAGAAATCAAAGTGATGCTTAATTGTCATAGGCACTAATGACTTGATGCTTAAAAATTGTTTCATTGGGTTCTGAGGAAAAGTTGTCTTCCACTCTCCATACTTGAGTAGGCCTCGAATTTGTTCTATTTCTGCATTTTAATTAATCCTAAATATGTTTCATCTGTTTTGGATCTTTAAACAAATCATTAAATAGTAAGATATTGTATATTTAGGAGACATCTATTTTCCGCTATTATTTAGACAGCTGGGATATCTATTACGTACTACATAGACTCACAGACGGATGTACATGCCACAGAATCACAAACTCACTATAATATTTCACAAAACTCGACAAAACCTACAATTGGCTGCCCTGAATCTAATTAATTGGCTCAGTACAATGAGCAATCTGTTTTATACTTCAGTCCCAGACTCTTATGTCCCATGCAGCATATGTGAATTAATCTTTGCTATCTGGTAAACATGTGCTGTGTGAGATTCCCCTAAGACCCTTATGTGTGTAACTGTTGTAACTGGTATTGTGTAGGACAGTGTTTCTGTACCTGCTTCACAGGGACCCCGAAAGGGTGAACGTTTTTGCTCCCTCGTGGACCATCTGGGGCTTACCGAGGCCTGGGTGCAGAAACACTGGTGTAGTGCCTCAGTGACATCACACGGAGCGTATCAGAGCTATCTAGGGTCCTGTGCCATCATGACCTGAAGTTGCCTGTCATTACTTTTCTCTAACGCAATATCATATCATTTTCAATTTTTATTAGATAAATATTGATTCTGTTTTATGCACATCGATTAGGATTCGATATACACAACATAGACAGCACAACGATTACCACAGGATTGGGTGCTGTCCCTAACCAATCCATTCCTTACTAAAATTAATCTCAGTGGTTAATTAATGATTCATTTTTAATGTTTGCAGAGATAGAGTCTGATGTGTTTCATGGCACTGCATGAACACAACCTGCTATCTCGTACTGTGAAATGCTAGCATTGGACATTAGCTGTGCTGCAGGAAAGACATTTAATGCCTCATACATATGTAACAGTTTTTGATTAGCCTTGTATGTCCATGAAACTTGTGGCACATAAATCTGAGATAGAGAATAAAGAAACGTACGGATGTTGAAGGATTTCCCCCCCCCCAGTTTAAACCTGTAATAAATTGTACATGCAACCCCACCTGATAATGGCCTCACGTTTGCTGCTCTGAATCATGTCTACACCAGCTCCACCCTATTTTTAGGTTGGAGATCAAGTGACGTGTGTAGTGATAGTATGTGCCAAATGGCAGAGTGACACATCTGCCCACAAGCAGTCGAGGAATTCCCCCCCCCCACCCCCCCCCCAAAAAAAAGCTTTATTGTGCTTCTAGGGACTATTGGTAACAGCAATGGCTCACTAAGATTCCTTCTCCCTAACAATGGGAAATGTTCCCTATTGACTAAGCACCCTTCTTCATATATAACTTGAAGTGAAAGTATTTCAGGTAGAATTTTCTAGGATACATTTAGAAGGTTGTATTGACAGACGGCTTAGGTTGGACATGGGTGCGTTTAACTTTGTTATTATTTATCCACTGAAGGAAAGAGACCTGGATGGTGTCGGGTCTGGATGCTGGTCTTCGCATCAAGAAAATCCTAAGCAGAACATAGAAAATGACAAAGACTAAAATACCAAAGGAGCTTAGAGGCCTTAGGTTCTTCCATTCTTGTTGGGTCTGTATATATCTGCCAAAGGATTATTGGAAGTGTCCCACCCTCACCTCTTAAAACATCTGTTATTGTATAATCCCATTTGCTGCAGGGACTGTCTCAACCTGTCCTCTCACTTGCACGTCGATTTGGATGAAACCGACTGCTAAATAATTAAATGTAATTTTTGCCTGGTTGGTTGTGGTTGGGTAGCATCTCAGCTGAAGGGCCACACAGGATGCAACCTGCGCTTGTCATCTGTCACTTTCTAGCCGCGGTGATGAGAGGTTCTCAGAGGAGACGTTACTGGCGAGTTACTGGGATGTCCGCAGACAGGCCACTTTATGGGCTTTTCATCCCGGCAGCAGATTACAGGCCCTCTTCTTCTCCCTCTCTCCTGTGATCAGCATGGCTGAACATGTATGTCACAGCTGCTTCCGACGGCAGCCCAAGCTGCACCGGTGTGGCCAGTGCAAATTTGCACAGTACTGCAACCGCACGTGCCAGCGCCAGGCCTGGGAGGAGCACAAGCTGGAGTGTGCCGCCATCAAGGCCTACGGCAAGGTGCCCAACGAAAACATCCGGTAAGGGCGATAGCAGAGGGAGGGGCTTGCCAGGAGGGGCCAGGCTTATGCAGGTAACAGAGGTGGGAGAGGAAAAACGGTGGGGGTGGACCAGTGAGCTGCAGCCATTAAGACAGTGGACCTCATTCAGATACCAGGAATGGCTTTGCTTTTAAAAGTCTTGAGAAAAGGTATTTAGTCACTGTAATTGGTTCTATAATTTGGTGAAATGGCACATGTTGTTATTGTAATAATTTGTCAAAACGACAAATAAGAAGACAATGACAATAGAACTGGAATAAAACAATAGGAACTATAGGAAGCTATAGATGGAGGTTGGTGTGTTAAATTGCCATGTTTTACTGCCAAGGCTTGCGGCTCGTATCCTGTGGCGCGTTGACAAGGAGGGAGGGATTGTGTCGGACACTCAGCTCATCTCCATCGATGATCTGGAGAATCACGTGTCTGACATGCTGCCAGAAGACCTGAAGGACCTCAAGATGGATGTTCTTCACTTCCTGGACTATTGGCCTCGCTACAGCAAACCTCACAAAGTGGAGGACGTCTCCCATGTCCTCGGCTTGGTCTGTATCTTCATCCTTTCAGCTTATATATACTTTTATGTGTCTTTTAAACGTTACTCACCACCGTTTCATCTTCACAAACACCCACAGCACTTTTCACAGATTCAGCATTGATGTCTAATTTTTTAGCTCTTATGAATCACGTTTCCTTCTCTTTGTGTTAATCATTTTTGCTGTAGCTGATGTACGGCTGGTAAATATAAAAGCACCACTCCTCCCGAATTAACTTGTGTTACAGATTAACTGTAATGGCTTTTCAATGAGTGACCACCGGGGGCTCAACGCAGTAGGGGTGGGCCTCTTCCCAAACCTGTGCCTGATCAACCACGACTGCTGGCCCAACTGCACCGTCATCCTCAACAATGGGAAGTGAGTACCTCTGCCTCACTTCCAGTCCGGTCCTGTTTCATGGTTGGAGGAGCAATTGACGGCTTTTGCAGCACCAGTGCGTGAGAGAGAGCAGTGACCACTGGGTGGGGGTAATGAGCAATATGAGGGGAGTGTGTTGACTGTGGCGGGTGTATGAGTGTGTGACAGGGAGAGCAGAGCTTGTGTAGGAACCATGCTGGACTATTAGGGTGTCTGTAAACAAGTTGGCTTTTGTTTTGTCTTTCAGTCAGACAGCTGTGAACACTCTATTTCACACTCAAAGGAGGTGGGTCTGTTTGGTGTGACCCTCCCACACACACAAAAGTTCCCACCTATTTAGCCTGCTACCTCACACACCCCCAAACATAACCTAATCACGCTGATATCAGTTGAGTATAACACAAAAATCACAGTCACTTTTCTGTTTTAAACATTGTTTCTGTTCCATGTCTTTCTTTTACTTACTTGTAAGTTTCTCTCTGAGAATCTTCTCTGTCACAAGAACACCTTAAAACGAAGAACAAATAGTCAGAGGGTCAAAATTAGGGGTCCAGGAGAGGTTAATTGAATCAAGTTTGCTGATGGTGGAATAGAATAAGTGTGTTGGATGAGGTGTTCAGAACAATCACTCCAGATAAACCCAACAAACACTTAACAATACAGTATTTGATAAAGAAAAACAGCCTTTGCCAGCTTTTAGCTCCTAGTGGTAACAGAAGACATCCCGCTTCTCGTGGAAGTTCTGGAAGTCTCTTACAAATTGAGGGCAGCTCCCTGACACCCACAAATGATGTACATTGTCCCGGAAATCTGTTGTTCTGCTATTTGATTAAAATTCGGTAAAATGAACTGGCAAGAAGTTTCACCACTGCAACCCTGCCCCGCTCGGTCAGCTAATGGTTGGCAAATTTTCCGGTCATCGCCTAGCCCTGCTCGGCAGATCTGTCTACCAGCAGCTCCTATGCCCTGGCTGGGTGGTATCTAATTCTTAAATACCATCTCACCATTCAAACATTATACCTTGATATATGAAATTTGAATGGTATTTTTAAAAGCACTGCTATTCAGGGTGAGGTAGGGGGTATATTCATTAAATGGGGGGTATTAGCGTGGTATGAGTATTATTACCATAATACTCAATGCCTCCTTGAAATTAATATGCCTAAGGTGGGATGTCTGTAACAGGTGAGGTGTATACTTGATGATTTAGGAGAACTATTTGATGGTATAGCCCAGGGTTCTTCAAATCTGGACCTCGAATCCAAATCCAGGCCTTGTTTTCAGTTCTCCCAGATAGTTAGTTTAATAATTACTGATTCTGATTGGTCAGAGGCTTCACACCTGACTGACAGGTGAAGGAAGGCTGGAAAACCAGCAGTGCTCGGACCTCGAGGACCGTGATTTGAATAATAGGGATATAGCCCTTTGCGACACTCATCAGTATCATTTATGGGTAAACAAACAGTGTTAGCTGCTGCTTTACAGAGTACCATCCATTTAAATCAAGGGCTTGGGTCTTTCAGGTGTTCCTCCACAGAGCAGTCAAGCCCATCTGTCTCGTCAAGCCACCTGTCTCATCATGTCTAAAGGCAGCTGCTTGTCCTGTCTATTCATCTGCCTGTCCACCATTTTGTCTGTCCTGCCATCGCTGTCTCCAGTTTCCTCTCCTTTGTATGTCTGCATGCTGTTTCCCACTGATTTGCCAGCCAGCAAATACTTCTCACCTTTTCTCTCTCGATTTTCATTCTACCTGTTGTTGTGTGTAGCTATTTGATCATTCTGCCTTTGATAACTCTCTCTCTCTCTCTCTCCCTCTGTCGCTCACCAAATGTTTGCTTGTCTATGGAGCTTGCTGGTAGCGATAACCAAGCCATCTATGTCTCTGCTCTTACTGGTATCTCCTCCTCGTCTCATGGTTTGAGCCAAAACACACCCGCTGGCCAATGGAATTAACTGATACAGCCCTTCTGATAACTCACACTAAAGCGACTAATGAGGCATGGGTGTGACCCTGAGGAGAGACAGGGCTCAGATGACAGCAAGAAAACCCAGCACAGGAGTTAGTGTAGATGCTAGGGATGTACACAGGAGGGTATTGATAACTGATACGCAAGTAGGCATTCACATTTAAAAACAATACGTGCGACAATCGATTCTGGTAGCAGAGTAAATGCGTACTTATTTTATGTGATATAACAAGAAAATACCTTGCATTTTAACCTGTATACCGCACATGAAGTAGAGTTAGCATATAAAGATTAAAATGCACTACATTTTGTTTTCATATCAGCACAAATGCACATAAAATAAGTACACATTTACACTGTTACCACAATTGATTGTCACATGTATCATTTTTAAAGATGAATGCGTACTTTCATACAAGTTATGTACATCCCTGGTTATGAGATAGATACATTTCATATACAGCTCAGGAAAAAATTAAGAGACCATTTTATATATTATTTAAATCAGCATTTTTAAATTCTGGTTTAATCCTGGTTCTGCTGGCAGAAATCTAAACTGAGCGTCAGGCTGCTTCCGGGCTCAGATTTTCTGAGAACAAAGTGAAGCAGGAGTCACTGGCAGTAACCAAAAACCAGCCAGGTAGGGGGCAAAAACAACTGTCTAATGCAGTGATGACCCTTAACTTATCTGGCAGTGCATCATAAATCGGAGGATGACCTCAAGTTCAAAAACAATGGGAAACATTAAGTGGTGTGAAGTGCACTGCCAGGACAGTTCATAACAGGCTCCTAGAAGCAGGACTGAAGACCAATCAAGCAAGGAAGAAGCCCTTCATCACTGAGAAGCAGGGAAGAGCCAAACTGGAGTTTGCAAACAAATGTATATTTTTACACAGGTGCATACCCATAAATTGAGAAATGAATGAAACTAAAAATTTTGCTGTCGTCTCTTAATTTTCTCCAGAGCTTTATCTGCTTTGTCTGAGCAGAGTATTTGGAATTGTAGTGAGCAGGTCATTCGGGTGTTAATGTGGTTCACCAAGTTGTCGCCAGCAGACGCACCGTCGTCATACAGTGGTACAAAATGTTGGGTCTTCATGGAATTTCCATAAGATCATCCTGCCCCATCTCCCTCTGCTTGCATCCCTTCCCAAAATCACCCTTTTCCTCTCCCTCAGGATTGAGTTGCGGGCCCTGGGGAAGATCAGCACAGGGGAGGAGCTGACGGTGGCCTACGTGGACTTCCTCAACGTCTCCAGCGAGCGGCAACGGCAGCTTAAGCAGCAGTATTTCTTTGACTGCACCTGCAAGCACTGCACCGAGCACATCAAGGATGATCTCATGATGGCCGCCAAGGAAGTGGATGATAATAAGGTGGGGGGGGGGGGGCTTTGGGCCTTTCAGGTGTTACCAAGAGCAATGTGAACATATCTGTCTATCAGACACATCATAGCAATATGGCTTTAACTCGCTTCACGCACCCTAATGCGACAACCCATCTGGAAAACAGCTCAAACGACATTACATGAACTTCGGGGGCAAAGCCTGATTGTTTACTACATGAAGTAACATATTATCTCTGTCAGTCACATTTGCGGTACGGCGTGTGTCTGTCAGACCGAGTGTGACCGTCTGTCCCCAGCCACCTCTGTCACCCCTCTGTCCGCCATGTTCCTGGGAGTCAGAGCAAGGAAGTTTGTTGATGGTTATAAATAGAGCACTTGGCCACAAAGAGCAGTGAAACTTTTTATGGCTTAGAGTAACACTTAAGGACCCCACAGAGGGCTGGGAGACTGGAAAGATCAGAAAGTCTTTCTAGCAGCCAATGGAAACTCTCTCAACAAATACTGCAGCATTCTGCTCTTTAGAAGAGACTTTCATCACCTGCTATAATTAGTAGGCAACAGCAATAGTGGATGCAGCCCTGATAAGGCACTGCAGTTAAATGGAGCCATTGAGATGAAGCAGAACATTATACCACCAGAAAGAGCTCAACCCAGCAGTCACAAAGCAGTGAGAGCCCTTCTCTTATCGGCTTATTTAGGGCTCCCACACGCCTGGTTTTCTCCCAAACAGTCTGACTTTCAGGGACCCTATATGCTGAATTTAACCTTAAATGAGCCCCAAATGAATTATATATTGTTCTGAGCTTGTTTTATTAGTAAAATGGGGGGGGGGGGGGGGGGGGGGAGCATCCAAAGAAGAAAAATGGTTTTCATAGAATTCTTTCTATTAAGAACAGCACATTTTCTTAAATTACGCAATAATTATGCCTATGATTAATGCATTTTCATGTAACACTGGTAACTAATAAAATTATAGCAGTGATACATATGTGCATTTGGGGAAAAAGCATAGGCCTCAGGGGACCCTGGACTGAGTATGCAGCTGGAGGATGGAGAGAATGACAATAATTCCCATTTTAGCTTTTATGATTAGAACATTTTTAAACATTGAACATATAAAGTTCAAAAAAGCAGCATTTAAGCATTCCTTTAAATTTTTCATTAAATTTGATGTCAAAACATTGATTATGATCAGAAAGTGACAACTTTTTCATAACTGAAATTGTTTTAGTACTTCATGTCTCTATCAAGATATGGTGTTTACTTAGTGGCGCCATCTAGTGTACACAGACCATCATAACAGGCAGCTATTTGTTAGCGTTCAATGTGAAAATCCATGAATATTAGAGCTACCATAACAATCTCTATTAACCTCCCTTAGCCATCTGAGGAGGAGGTGAAGGAGGTGACAGAGTATAGTCTGAAGATGCTGGAGAAGATGGAAAAAGCTCGTGTTGAAGGGGACTACCATGAGGTAGAACAACCTGGATTCATTATCTGTCCTGCATTTGTTTCCTTTATGTTTACTTTACCCTGTACAAGGGGAAAATAAGTTTCATTGTCAATTTAATCTTTAAAGATATCTTGCTCACTTAATATTATCTTCAGGTTTAACAATAAAATAAAATCAGCAATGGAAGGGAAGGAGCCACGAAACCTTGTCATATACAGGCCCGATTTCAGTGACCAAATGTTGAAGATTAGGATTCCACATTGTTCCTGTGGCACCCACACCTCCCAGGTGGTAAAGATCTCCCGGGAGTGCCTGGAGAAGCAGGAGAAGGTGCTGGCCGACACTCACCTGTACATGCTGCGCGTGCTGAGCACGGCCAGCGAGGTGCTGTCCTACCTGCAGTTCATTGACGAGGCCGCTACGTACTCCCGCAGGATGGTGGAGGGCTATATGTGAGTACGCCCACCCCTGTCTGCCTGGGGGGGGGGGGGGGGGGGGCTCTCATCAGATCTCTTTGAAAGTTTACTGCACATTTAATTTTTTTTGTGATGATGCACCCTGTTAACAATATATGCGTCTGATACCGACCCAGGAAGCTGTATCACCCCAACAATGCGGCGCTGGGCATGGCTACCATGCGAGCGGGGGTGACGCATTGGCAGGCTGGTTTCATCGAGGTTGGACATAGTATGATCTGCAAAGCTTACGCCATTATAATGATCACCCACGGGCCAACCCACCCCATCACCCAGGACCTCGAGGTAACCTCTGACCCCAGTTAAGCCACACGTAAGGCTGTGTGCAATGTGCAGCTTTGCAGGTTACAAATCTGCGCCTATGGTGGGTTCATATGCTGTATGTAGCAGAGCAATCATATCACTATTGGGATCTCAGCTGCTAAAGTGTCAGCTAAATATAATGTTCCCAGTGGACCGGTTTTTAACCCGGCAATATACAGCCTATATACGCGTCGGTCAATCTTGCTTTACTTCCGGGTCGAGTGCAGGAGATGATGATTGGACGACTGTTCATTGCATTGGTGGCCAAATGGTTGATTGCAATTAGGGGGACCGAGGGGGACCAACCCCCCCCCCCACCCCAGCAGCAAATTCCTTTTGACTTTTGGTGGCCAGTCCACCCCTGATACTAATGAATTGTAAATGCTGCTACATTCAACTGAACAGTGACTGGGAGAACCAGTGCTCATGATTTACTTTATCTGTTTGTCTGAAGCTGCACATCCCACACAGGCAGATATTTTTTGCTGCTGCTTTTTTTCTTTGTACCCTTGTAACTATATATAAATCGCGAATGTTAATCTTACTTCAGCCTGAGTGCAATCAATGAATCATGACCTTTGTTTCCGAAACTGCAAAGAAATCAGCAACCTTTCATTAAGCAGCGCACACAGGTGTCCTTGAAGTGTCATTGAACCGATTGTCTGAGGGTAAAGCCATCAGCGGCAATAAACCCAGGGTCTCTGAGCCAGATTCCCATTCTGCTCGACAGGCCATGCGCAGGCAGACAGAGATGGAGCTGCGCATGTTCCAGCAGAACGAGTACGTCTACCACAGCATGCGAGAGGCGGCCCTCAAGAACCAGCCAATGAGCATGAGGCCGGAGCCCGTAGAGGAAGGCATCAAGAACCTCTTCCGGAGGAAATGACCTTGTTGCCATTTACTTGCCTTTATGCAGTGTACCTCATCATCCTTTGCCATTTTTTAAACAGTAAAAGAATCTTTGGGGAATCACAGAAACAATCTTGCATACCTACCAGAATCAGCAACAGCATCCATTGCTTCTATTCCAAAGAAACCTGATGGTTTTAAGGAACCATAAAGTTCACCAATCGAATGTTGGTACCGTTGAGTCTTACAAAGGCACTTGCACCATCTGCCTATAGCAAAGCAGACCATCCCCAGCACAGAAAGTCGGGCTACATTCCGGTGTGATTCTGAAGTGCAGTATGTCACTGCTTAACCCTTCCTTGTCACTGGTTAAGAGATAAGTCTCTCAAGCTGAAACCACCTGAGCTGAGGCAGTACACATGCACAGGACAGCCCTGTCAAAGCGCTGCAGCTGTACGCTGTGTGTGTTAGTGTAATTATTTATGGGTGATGCTGTCAAAGTTGTGCCAGACTTGAATTAAAAGTTGGTCACCTAAAGGCTCTGTTGAATGATGAATACCTGCTAATAAACTCAGGCATTGAAAACATGGGGAAGAAAGGGACAAGTCACAACATGCAAACTGTTTGTTTTTTATTTGCACCAAGCCACATAGAGCCCAGCTCTACATGCGTTTGCTGATCCCCTTGTATGTCACGCCTCCTAAAATCAAAGACTGAAACGAAAGCAAAAATGTAGGAGATAAGATGACTGTCTATAAAGGAGCAGGAATAGCGGCTCTCATGCAGCCGGGCACCTTCCCAGTCATACTTACATTGACTAGCGTATTCTCATCAACAAGTTCAGTCACAGACTCAACACCATTCAGCAACGCCCTCAGCTTGTTACTCTCCAGTCTCACTACAGTCTGTAGAAAGTTCAGAGTCAGGTGCCAGGTATGTATTCCAAACCATCAAAAGCAGTTTGCCTTCTACTGCAAGTCAGACTACCAGCAACCATGAACATCATTTTAAAATTTCATCAGTAGCATATAATATTCGACTTAAGAAGAAGCCCACACAGACAAGCAGTTGCGATTATGATCAAGCGCTGCATTTAATCATTCTCACCTTGACCTTTTCTCCTGTGATCGTCTCCAGCTCGGTTTGTTGTCCCACGGTGAAAGAGTTGACTAGAACCTTGGCTCCCGTCGTTATGGTCACTTTGAAATGGTCACCACTCTGCTCGATCTCCGAGATGCTCTTTATTTCTTTACTTTGTTCGATCATTTCATCAGGGAGACTTGGGGAATGTATTTTATTGTAGGGGATAGCGACAGTCGGTGTAGTTGATTTAGAAGGCGATTAAACTATTAGATTTTTTTTTAATAAATCGAACAATCACAAGGTAATTGCCAGTCACTTACCGATCATCTTCATGAAAGGCTCGAAACTCTCATGAGAACGAAGTTCGTATTTTCCGGTAAATGCCATTTTGAACGAAATGAAAAAGGTAACATCTAATTTTGAGGAAACCTTATTTATATCCATTCGGCGGCGACTATAATCATTAACTGAAAGGCGGAGTTTAATCTTTTTCTCTCAGCGCGGAAATTAAATTGATATGCGATTGCATGTAGCGTAACTAAAAATGAGGAAACATTGCAGTTCCGATCAAACACATTTTGCAAAAATGAATATTGTCAGTGGGGATTCTAGCTTGTATGGCGCTCTGGGTGAACACAACCCCATACCCACCAACAAAAAAGGCACATTACTGAACTAATCATCATTTCATAATTTTTAGTAAGACATTGAAATATAATAATATAGCATATATAGCAAAAATAAATTGACGAGACTGGAAAAAATAATATACATATACAAATAAATTCTTATCACACAAATCTATAAATAGCATAATACACTTAAAGAATACAGAAGATAACTTATTACACTACAAACACACACAAACACACAGACACATAAATGTCATACAAATGTCATTTAAAACCTGACCTTTCCTGCCTTCCTTGATGCAAAGTCATCAATTACATCATCGTATGAAATCTGCCCCGCAATTACATGGTTCACCTTGGTGGTGCGCAAACAGGTTTTATGTTATTAACGAATTCACACACCCCACAACCAATTATGTCCATAAATTTACATATTCACTTCATTATAAATGAATTGTGGCTTATTTGGTAACATTTCTTACTGTGGTTTCACTATCTGCGATAGTATAGTATAAAGCGGTACGCTATGTGATCCCCCTTCTCTCTCTCCCCCCCCGTTGCACCCGCTGTAGTGCGGAAATCCGAGGTCAGCCTACCCCTGCCCTCTCCCTCACGTGTCAAGTGACAAACAAGCACTCACTCTGACCCACACGGTGACATGACATCATTGAGTTGACGCGCAAATGAATGATATCAAAACCGATTGCGCAAAAGTACCATTCCTTTTTTTCCTTCTTCTTCTTTTTATTGTGATCGCCCCGTGACTCCCTTGGCAGGAAGCCGTCCATGCTCATGCTGCTTTACTCGAAATTTAACTCGAACTTAATGTAATCCATGTTAACTACCAAATCTGTATAAATCAGATTCAGAAAGCCTGACCTGGTCTGGCAGATTGAAGGGGACCTGGAACATGAAAAATGATCATGTTCACACTAGGGAACCATTATGCACCCACTACAGAAATTATACCATGGGACCCCTGCACAGCAATTTCTATGGCAGGGACCCCCCTACCCTGCCCCTCTGTTCGTGGGGCCCCAGAAATACTAGCTGTGACCCTACTCTGATGGCCAGGGTTGATGCTCTGGTTGGCCAGGGTTGACGCTGCATCTCCTACTTGGAGCGAAGTTCAACATGTTCCCGTGAAGGCGCCTCTCAGGTGATCTCATGAGCCGCATTCCACAGCACAGGCAGCTGCCCCAGCCAGCCTTAGCTTAGCTAACATCTGAGATCTTCAGTCCAGATCTGCACATTTGAATCAAGAGTGTTTCCACACTTCAGGGGTCTTGTGACCGACTCCTGTAACACTCCAGCTATTTTGTTTGTTGTAAGACATTAAAACGTGTCCTGTTAACCAATTTAACGTAATGCTAATAATCTTAGTTAGACAAGAGGTCAACACAATGAGCACCTTTTAGGTTATGCAGATTTTCATATCTGCTCTAAATTTGTTGTAAACCCAGTGAAAAGGCTTAATGTCTTGAGTTATCATCATACTTTTAGTTATTGTGAGGTACCATCAAAACCCACTGGTTGGAGGACCACAGGAATTCCAAAAAATGTATTTATTTTATAATAAATAATAAAACACATTTGACAGTAAAAAAAAAAATCACTAATTAACAGAAATTCACAGCACATTTTAATTAACCACACTGTCCCCCTGTCAGCACTCCGATAATACAACCCCACCCCCATCCTGAAGCAGTAGTCAACTGCCAGTTGATTGGGTACCGCCATGAAACACCCAGGGTTCACTGTGGGACTGTTTTAATGGTTACGCTGCTCATGGTAAGTTTGATACATCCCCTGTATTGAACTAATCAATATTTATGTTTTAATAAATAACACAGTATCAGTTTACAAAGTTGTTTCAGCTTGACATTTTACCTTGAAAAAAAAAATGGGGTAACAAATTTATGGCTGAGCACTAGGCCCAGTGAGTGCTCTCAGTTATACGTACAAGTCAAGTGGCAGTTGGCCATTACTGTGTTTGTATTTGCAGCCCCATTTGTTACTAGTTGTCTTTAAACTTCCTGAAACCATTAAAGCTAACATTGTTGCACAAAAATATAAGCAGCTAGTTTTAATTATGTAATTTGTTATTTTTATACTATATGCTTTCTCAGTCTGGTCAAAACTCCCATCTATACTCAAGTACTGATCAATTTACCTTTTATAGTCATAGGAAATTGATGACATGGTTATGGTTTATATTAAGTAATGTACAATTATCAAGCCTTTATCTTCCCCCATAAAGATGATGACATGCTACTGCTGACATTCCATTGCTTGTACAGATAAGCTTCCTATCAGAAGTTTTGTTCCCTGGACTCTGACCTTCTCTATTTCTACTTCAACTATTTTAGCTTCTGCAATCAGGCAGAAGGTTCCGCAACATCATGGCCAAGACAGAAAGACTCAGAAGGAGTTTTTATCCCCAGGCCATTCGACTCCTCAATCAGGACACGCCCCCCCCCCCCCTCTCTCTACACGGTGTTATAGTATATTATTATAGTACTTTTATACTATACTGGACAGCAACCATCTCAGGGTCTCATTCTAATCGTCATCATTCCACACAATGTACTTTAAATATAACTTTATAACTTATAACTGCATATCGCACATCTGTAAATCTGTTTCAAATCTGTATTATATTCAGTTCTATTTTAACATTTTTATTTATTTCTCCTTTTTATTTTTTTCATACACTTTATAACTACTCAAATGCGTGGTTCAGGATACATTTCACTGCATGTGACAATTAAAGAATCTTGAATCTTGCGGAAGGGGCAATAGCTTACAAGTGTGATAAACACGGACAGTTCAGTGGTGTTCTGTAGATACATGCACCTTGCCGAAAATGTGCTAGATTGCCCTAACGACCCCAGACCCATCTGTAGCTAGACTGAGTGTGCATAAGCCTCAGGTAGAATTTGCCTCATTTTTACTTTGGTATCTGTCTCTGAATGTAATTCTAATCACCGGCGGCCAATAGATAAGATTAATGTCAAGGACAGGAACTGGGGCTCTATTGGTTAAGGGTTGTTATATGAAATTCAACTTTATTTGCCAGTTCCACAAGCACATTAGAATGTGTTGGAGTTCACGTGTCCCATCTCGTTCTGCCGCTGAAGACATACACAGGTGAACCTGAAGCTTGGGCTGACAGTGCAGGCTCAGCTCTTTGTCCGGCTCCCCAGAGCATTTCCCGGGGGGTTAAGGGCCTTGCTCAAGGGCCTGACAGAAATGTGGCGACTCTGATTTTATCCTTTGTTAAAATTATATGGTTTACCTGCCAGATAAGCCAATCCTTATCCCCATGTTGCTGTGGTTTTGGGCAGATCAGTTGAAAACAGCAACTCTAAGGAAAACAGCATTTTGAAAACCTGTAAAGACAGCAGCATCCTTCTCTGGGTTGGTCTTTTTTTAGGTTGCCATCTAAGTGTCTTATGTCTCTAAGGTGAGACTGTTACATAGTAAAAGAAACAGATGAGAGGTGCCCATGTCTTTGGACTCACTAACACACCAAATTACAGAGAACGCATCATAAAAGACAACAGCCTTTGTCGAGTTAGGGTCAGGCTTACGAAAGAGAAAGGACATTTTTTCTGAACTTTTTTTATTATCTGAATTAAACTGCCCTGCATGCGACTTTCTTTGAAAATGTAGTGAAAAGAGAATAAACATATTGGTATTTTGGTAAGTCCTTTTAGAGTATGTATTTTTATATCCTGTTATGGTTTGAGTGTCAGACTTGAAAACTCATAGCTCTAGTAACTAGTGAGAGCCTATGACATCAGACTGAATTATAAATCTGATTTTGAGTCAATCTCACGTTGAAGTATATCTAACACAATTCTGAACCACAGAGAAGATCTCAATAGCTTTATTAATCACATAGATATTTTTTACAGTAAATCGATGTTTACAATAGATTAGCAGATGATTACAAGCCATTTTATACACAGATATTTATATTAGATTGTAGTATAAAGTCAATGTACAGGTGTTTCACATCCTGAAAGGCTCGACATGTCCTGGGATGAAGTGCTTAGAAGAAGCATGTAAGATTTTGGGGCAAATCAGCACCAATCTCTTTGTTTTTTCATCCCAGTCCTATACAACCACACCATCTCAGCTACTGGAAAATCCTACTGGGGGAGACCCTGGGGAGGAGTGCGGCCAGTTAGGTGGAGAAGTCTCATGAAGACGTCTCCGTCAAGGTTGGGGCCGCCGTTCTCGGTGCGGCCAACTTGACTGTCATCACCATCTCCGTCCATGCAAGACTGGTCAACGGTGCAGCTCTCTGTATTAGGAAAGAATCGTATGGGGATAACTATGACAAGCTATGGTCAGACAGGCTTTGGTCATTACAAAGTAAAACGCAAGAAAATACTGCTAAAGGATGCAGTACTAAATGCATATGGTGCAGTACTGAGTGAGTCACTTGGTACCTGCACTGACCTGTGTCACAGCAGATGCCCGAAGCGGCACAGCGCCCGCCCTCGGCGCCGCACACCTTCCCTCCAGCCTTGCAGGGACTCGGCAGGTAGTTCTCCTCCAGGCAGCGCACCGTCTCCGGGGAGCCCACGTAGCAGCCCATCCCCTCCCCACAGCAGATGCTGGGGCCAAAGCAGCGGCCCCTGGCCCCGGGGCCACATGTCGAACACTGGCAAAAAAGATTTAAGAAAACCAATGAGAAAAACAATGATTATTGTTCATTAATCGTTCAGCAGGCGCTGTGTTCTCTCTGACAAAGCATTTCTTTGATTTAACAGCCAAATATAATGTTATTGTATTAAGTCGCATTTAAATTGAAAGAGTCCCAGCAACTGACAAATACAGCAAGAAGGTGCGGAAAGTGGCTGGTCTAGACGGGCTCCTACCCTGCGTGACGGAAAGTCCAACAGAGACCTTTTTCCCCCGATGGGGCAGTTGGAGATGTAGCAGGCCATGGAGACAGACAACAGGCTCAGCAGGCATACCGACACAGTGGCTCCGGACATCTGTGTCAAAAAGAAGGGCGGTAAAGAGGAGAGAGAAGAGGAGGATGTGATGAAAGGAAAGACAGAAGTGTAGCACAAGGTGCTTATTCTGTTGCTGGAATGTGACATGATTATTCAGTCCTGTGGCTTAGAAGGTAAGAAATACAATCATGTGAGACCAAATAAAGTAGCCCTTTTTATCCTCGTTGATCAAAATCTGAATAAAATGTACTTAAGGAATTCTAGCATGAAATCCTTCAGGCAGACAGTAAAACTAACATGGTCAGACAGCTTGTAACATGGACATAACATTAGTTTGAATAAGTGAAATGGCTGAAAGAAGAAATAATAATCATAATAGGAGAGACTTACCGTGTGCAGAGGTCTTGGATGGGCAGAGTGAGCTAGAGCTTGATAGAGGAAATGTGTGAGGGTCTTCGTCTCACTGTGGAACCATTTATACTCTGCTCTGTGCTGAAGAGAGTGACATGGGCACCATACAGTCACTTAAGGTTAATGAGTGTCTGCTAATCACCCTGACATTAATAAAGACCTCTGATTAGGCTAAAGAATGCCTGAGATCTGGGGGTACAGTCATTAGTCAGTGACCTGTGAACATGACCATGCATTCGAGAAGAGGGATGAATGGCAGTCAGAGACTCAACACAGCTGCCCCTCCCAGCAACTGTTTGTGGAAAGGATTTGACACAAGCCACACCTACGGCCAACAAAGATCTATGCCATGACTGATGGGCATCACTTTAAGGGTAAATGCATTTAGATTTCAGAGTTCATCGCCAGTGAGGTTTGGAAAGCACCACGCTGCAAATGTAAAGATGGGGAGGGGGTACCTCTATTTAAAGAACTGGGCTTGCAACCAGGCAATGGCAAATATGAATCAAAAGTGGTGAGACAAGCGATCAACTGAACGTCATACCTGAACATATACACACGCCCATGAAGCTACAGTCACGCAGACGCCAAGGCATATCCTCTGATGGCTATAACCTTGATCCATTTAATGGCCACTATGAATTGATGTCCGTCGACCAGGTCAACAGGTTAATAGCATTAACTTTCAAATTAGCAGAGTTTATGATAATCAGCAGCCAATGAGAGTGTTTTCACAGTTGCAATAAGAAGTGCTCAATTAGTTATTACCTTATTAGCAATTGCTTAATTACTAGAGTTAGAGAGGCTAAATTCTGCAAAAAGAATGGAATACGTACACCCTGCCACGTGTCAGAAAAGTTGCCAACTCTTTTAACAGAGCAGTGCTCATCTGTCCATCACACTAACCTGAACCAAATGAGCATTTAGAACATTACACTACTAACAAGAATTTCCTCCTCACGAGAATGCAGGCCACATGCACCACAGTACTCTGAGCAAAGTCTGAAGTGACATGTATACTACTTTATGATATAGAATTCTGAATATATATTACAAAACTGTCTGTGATTACATGCAAAATGATGAATAAATTTACTGTAAAATGGAGAAAGTAAATTGATAAACTATTCAAAATATTTCCTGGTTTAAATCAATGTAATTACATTTCTGTTATTATATAATCAACATAAAGCACTTGATAAAACCCTAAAAGTGACAATTTTCAGGTCATGTATAGGTGTATAGCAACAGAACTCACATTACATTTAGCACATTTCTGTGATGCTTTTATCAAAAGCGACTTAAAATAACTAATAAGACAGAACTGCTGTTATTTTTTCCACTCCCTGTATACAGGCCAGATGTGCAGATGTACAGTATGCAGCATTTTCTTTCCCAGATTTTTCCAAAATTAGGATGAGAACTACTAGGAATTAAAACTGAATTAACTTTAGAATAGAGGTACCAATAAGACAAAAATCGCATGGTTCTCGTTCCTCTGCTCTAGAATTCTTAGAAATTAAATTTTGCTACATCCATCATTTTGCAACCAAGAGTATCTTCTTGTACCTTATTCCTATGTTTTTGTATAACAGAATATTGATAAACATGTTGTTTATGCCATGCTACAGTATGTGTTAATATCTGTGCTGGACAGGCATACTGAAGCTATTACAAAGCAATTCCTTAAGGTCCCTGTATAAGCAAAACTCATAGAATTCTTATGGCCACTAGTGGTCATTGTTATATTGGCGATATTTTATGCAATGTTTTCTCAATATGTGATTGTTCATTGATATGGCAAATATTTACTTAGCAGATGCTTTCATCCAATTCAACATACATTTGAAGGGTTGGTCACTTGAGTAATTGGACATCAAGGGCCTTGCTGAGGGGCTCAAGAGTGCAATCCATCCATCCATTTCTGTAACAGCTTGTCCTATTGAAGGTCACAGGGGTCCGGAACCTATCCTGGAGGCTACAGGCACAAGGCAGGGAACAACAATCCATCATAGGACACACTTGCACACCATTTATTCACTGCGACAGAAAATTTGGTGACTCCAATTAACTTTGGCATGTTTTTGGATTGTGTGTATGTGTGTGGGGGGTGGGGGTGGCAGAGTACCTGGAGGAAATGCCACAAGGAGAAAAGCACACACAGGTAGAACATGCAAACTCCACACCCACAGAGCTGTGGTGCAGCCTTGAACGCTGGTTCCAGAGGCGTGAGGCAACAGTACTAACCACCATGCCACCGCAGTGAAATCATGCTGAGATTTGAACCAGTGACCACCTGATCCCAAGCACAGCATCCTTACTCATTGAGCACCACTCAAACCATGCTGCTGCTCTTCTGCCCATAACAGGCTCACAGTAAAACAGGGGACAGTGCGGAACAACCAGCCCATCACAGGGCACAAACATGGAGTGAACATACAAGCTTTCCATACACACAGAGCCAGAGAAAGGAACTGAACCTACAACACTGGACTTGGGAGGCTACAGTGTTAATCACAGAGCCTCCATAGCACCCAAATATGATTATAAACACCAAGGATCTAATTCAGAAATTCTGCAGCAATGTGAATAGCATTCCAGTTTCAAATCCTGGAATATACATATACAGTGGAAACCAATTAATCACAAATTGTTCACTATAAGCCGATGATGACTATTACCAATTTTTTTATGTGTCAGGCAGATTACCATTGACATTTGTATATTTATTACAATATAAAGTAATTAATTTTATTGACGATTTCAAAATACAGTACAGCTGTTTCAAACTCTTTTCAAATTACAGTACTGTACAAATTAAATTGACTGAACTGTGTAAAATTCAAATACACTATAATACAGTATAGTATTTAGTATTCAATTGTATTTAAACAGCGCAGTTTCGCAACATTGTGTTATATCAAAGGGCTTATTGTAATTTCGCATCTCGGTGGCTCGCTTTTGACGGTTTGTCATAAGTTATGATGAGTCTATACTTGTCACTGAGAGAACAAGACTTTCTTTTTCCCGTCATGTTTTCTATGCAGACTTGAGTAGCTTCAGGTAGCCCATCCTGCGTCCGTAAATGGTTTAAAACGAGTAAAACACACGACGATTGACCTTGATTAGACTTTCATTTGATTAGCAGAAATATGAAATTTACCGTATTACCTAGCTGTCAGTCTGCCGTGCACATCCACAACCACGTCAAAGAGAAAGTGAGTTACAACGTGCAACTCAGAGGGGGCGAAAATGGATAAGGCACAACCAAAGAGATTTGCAAGATATTGCACAAAAGCATGATGTCCCAATTAACTGGATAACTTAAGCCAAACATGAAAACTGTCGAATATAAGAGAGGTAAGCGACCTTCCTATTGGACATTCCTTATATCTGGCTTAAGTTATCTGGCTAATGGAAAAACACTGCTTTGTGGAATACCCCCCTCCCTCGTCTCCATCACTCGTATTTTGTGCCCAGCCACAATTTCAGTTACATATGAAGGAAAAGCAGTGTTGGAAAATCATGCAAAAACAAAGTAGCACCAGAGTTTTGTATTAATTGCCATTATACTAACTGATTTGATGAATACCCTCACTGGGGTGCTGTGTAGATTTCGTGAGCATCAAATTGCAATAACCTGTGATGTGGAGAAAATGTTCCACCGTTTTCATGTTTACCCAGAAGATTGAGATTTTCTGAAGTTCCTTTGGTGGGAAAATGGGATTACAGAAAGTGAAATCAAGGAGTATCGCATGCGAGTGCACATGTTTGGGGCTGCATCATCTCCTGGATGTGCCAACTACGGCATTAAATACCTTGCCAGTAAACATGAGAGGGACTATCCCTTGGCAGCAAGCTTCATTTGCAAAAAAATGGATGATGGGCTTATCAGTATTGATTCAGTTGAGGCAGCCAAACAGCTTATCAGTGAGGCACAAAAGGTACGCGCTAAAGGTACTCTACGTTTACACAAATTTCTGCCTAATAACAAAGATGTCTTGGATGCAGTTCCCGAAAGTCAATGTGCCAGTGCTGTAAAGGATGTAGATTTGAACTACAGTGAGTCTTTAATGCAGAATGTACTGGGAGTACAGTGGAATGTACAGACAGATATGTTTACATTCAACGTTGTTCTTAATGAAAGAGCTGTCACCTGACGTGGAATTCTGTCAGTATTTGCAAGTGTGTATGATCCCTTGGGATTTCTTTCTCCCTACATTTTGCTCGGGAAAAGAGTGCTACAAGAAATGTGCAAACGTAGCATAGGGTGGGATGAACCGCTCCCTCGTGACCTGAAACTATTATTATCAGGATAGCTCAAAGGGAGTCTTTTGAAGAAGAACTGAAATGGTTTAGAGAAAAATCTCCAAAATTGCCAAAAACTCACAAGTTTTACCAACTTCATCCCTTCCTTGTAAATGGACTACTTGAGAGTTGGAGGAAGGTTGAAAAGGTCTTCTGCATCCTTTGAGTTAAAACATCCTGTAATTCTTCCTGCAGAAGGCATTGTCACACAACTAATTCTTGACCACTGTCACAGGAAAACTGAGCACCAAGGCAGAGGCCAAACATTGAACGGGCTCAGAGCCGGTGGATAAGCATATTAAATGCTGCGTAACTTGCAGGAAGTTGCGCAGACCAACCGAAGAACAGCATATGTCAGACCTGCCTGTTGAGTGGGTAGATCCCTCACCCCCATTTTCATATATTGGAATTGACCGTTTTGACCTCTTTTTCACAAAACAAGGTCAGAAGGAATTCAAGAGGTATGGGTTGTTGTTCACATATCTATGTTCCAGAGGCATCCATATTGAAATGTTGGAGGATCTCACGACCGATGCGTTTTTAAATGCTTTGAGATGTTTCATAGCCATTAGGGGTGCTGTGAGACAGATTAGATCAGATCAAGGTACGAATTTTGTTGGGGCAAAAAATGAGCTGGAAAAGGCACTATTGGAATTGGACAAAGTGAGAATCACTACATACCTCGCAACGAAACAGTGTGACTTCCTGATGAATGTTCCTGAAGCAAGCCATATGGGAGGCGTTTGGGAGCGCCAAATATGGACAGTCAGGAGTGTGTTGAGCTCTGTCTTAACAAAGGCTGCAGGAAGATTAGATGACACCTCATTGAGAACTTTCTTTTATGAAATAATTTATGGAATAATTGTCCACTCACCACAGATACAATCAATGACCCCATAAGTGTTTGGAATTGTGGTGATGTATGAGCTGCTGTTTAGCGGTAATATTGTGGATCTTTTAGGATGTTTGTAAGATTAAATGCAATGCAGGAGTTTAATAATGTTTATTTTATAGTTTTTCACGGTGTTTGGAAGAATAAAGACGGAATAAACTTCAACATCAGTCGGGCGTATGTTTTCTGTACCAAATAAAGAACTTTGGGAGCTGTTATAAGTATACAGTGGTACCTTGGTTTACGAGCATAATTCGTTCCGGAAACATGCTTGTAATCCAAAGCACTTGTATATCAAGGCGAATTTTCCCATTAGAAATAATGGAAACTCATATGATCCGTTCCACAACTCAAAAATATTCATATAAAAATTATTAATACAAAATATAAAGTAAAAATACATAAAACAAATTAACCTGCGCGTCGTGGCCGCTTCACCACCTCGGGTGTGCATTATTTTTCTAATAATTCAACGGCCCGTCGTCAATTATTCCTTACTTAATAGTATTGCATGTAGCGATTTATTGATGCATTCCTGATAACTTGAAACTTGAAAAGTTCCAACCTCCAACTTAAAAAAGAGCTATAGATTAGTGGAATGGAATGTATTTGTAATGCAAATTTATGCAAGTAAATAATAATTCGGCTAATGTTTGATGTTAACACAGCACATAGAAAGAATATGAGCAAACATACAGTATGTCATGTCCATAAACATGACAATAATAAACATTCTGTCCTGTCAAACTTACCAGATGTAACTGTAAGAACAGCAGTGTTAGCAGCTATGCTAAAGAATATTTACACCCTCCCTTGAGCAACCGTGTCACGTAGCCGAATACTACAAAAAAAAAACAAATAAGCACCAAATTACTGACTATAACAGAACACCAAGTGACCAGAAACCAAGCAATACAGACGGAGCACTAGGCAGCATTTCTTATTGCACTTAGTCCCAATTAATGAATTTAAATGTACACTCATGCCGCTGCGGTGCACTTGCTCTAGCGTCACTCACCTCAGAAACAGCTAACAGGACTCAAGGCATCTCAGTTTGTGCTGCTTTACATGACCAATGCTCAATAAACGATCCCACACCAGGGACACCACTAGCCCGCATCCTACCGACAGAGATGTATTTTTTGTTATATTTCACAGGTGTTTATGTTCAATTATACAAGATTATGCAAGACTGTAAAATAGTTTGCCTTGTATATGGATGACATGCAGTCAGAGCATGAGCAGGACGGGGTGTGAGTGTGGAAAAACACAAATATAATTTTTGAGGCTGCAGAGGGGGAGGGGGAGGGCGGGAAGGAGGGATATGTAAGAGAAGGTGGTTTCTCGGAGCTCCAAGATGTGTTTGGCTGTAATAAATGTAGAATATAATCATATATAATGTAGTTTTTAATAACACAAGCATTTGTTTTTAGGCAAAAATGGCAAGCAGATCAAAAGTGGTCATATTTGGTCTTGCTGCTTTGTATTACGAGACAAAACAGAATTTAAAAGTTGTCCTTTGTATGAAACTAAATTCGTTTGGTAATCAGACACAGTTAAGTGTTAAGGATAAGTAAAAATATAGGAAATTAGGAAGGGGGCAAATATTTCATCACAGCAGTGTTTATATTCCCTCAGTGACTGTGTGTGTTCCAGACTGTATCAGGGTTTCCAACTCTCATGCCTTCTGACTCTTACACTCATTCAAGAAATCTTACAGCAAATCTATATTATTCCATTATAAACCTAAAATTAGCTACATTAAAAGCGTTGGAGTAGTTTGAAAACCGTACGGACAATTTGCAAGGTGATAAAACTGTAACATACATTGTAAATGCGTGTGTAAAGACTTGTCTAGAAATGAAAATCTAAGGCCAGCCAGCTCACCAAAGTTGACAACCCTGCTGTATCTGTTGTCTGTGGCTTTAAACCACACAGATACAAAGCATGTTGACTGTCCTCTGACTCACAGAGGTCACCAGTGAATTTTGAATTGAATTTGAATTTTGGAATGATATGAATCTCACACACACATCTTTATCCTTTTCCATCCCCTTCCTGCTCTTATCTGTAATCAATTATTCTCACTATCTACATGCATCATGCCCATAAAAATTGACCTAGAACATGTACAAACAGACACATACGCACACCTTCCTGAAGGGGTATGTAAGGGAAAAACAACAGGAAGCATATATTTCCTAAGGTTAATAAGTGAACCAATATAGTAGAGCACGGTGCTGCTCACAGCTGTTTGACCTAATATGTACTGGTCTCTAAATGAATCTTCAGAGAAACAGAGCAAGTTGTCTCTTTGCAATGAGTCAGCCAGAGAGGAAGTGTAGTTGCATAAATTTCTAAAGAACAGCTGGCAAACTTCCAGCACGTGATTTTGGGGGATTGAGTCTTTTCTCAGAAATACTCACCTGCAGCTCATTAACTCAAAGGCAATATGTAATTCCCAGGGGTGAGACACAGGTGGCGCAAGATTGTAACCCTATCACTCAGTTTATTTGTAACTCACAGTCACTTTTAATTTTCCAAAACAGATGCAGCGTGCCTGGGTTCAAGTCTCCGCCAGGGTTCCGTGTGTGTGGAGTTTGCATGTTCTCTCCATGTCATTGTGGGGTTTCCTCTGGGTACTCTGGTTTCCCCGCACAGTCCAAAACCACGTGTGTGTGTGTGTGTGAGAGAGAGAGAGAGAGAGAGAGTGAATGGTGTGTGAGTGTGCCCTGTGATGGGTTGGCGTATCCAGGGTTGTTCCCTGCCTTGCACCCATAGCCTCTGGGATAGACTCCGGACCCCCCGCAACCCTGAATAGGATAAGTGATTTCACAAAATGGATGGGTGGATGGATGCAGCATGCAAAATGGATCTGACCTACCTTGAACTCAGACACAGAGATATAAAACAGAGATTCAAATAGATATACATCTTACCTACTAACTTATTTGAAACATAAGTTTCCCATTTGTATGACTGACAGAGACTTTTGGAGAGACTCATGTGTAATTCTTTCAAAAAGACCTTTTACCTGGAGTCACGTAACGTAAACATGACATGCAGCACATTTAAGTCTTTGACTGAGGTTCCTTTAAACGGTTATATTTCCGGATTTGGGTCAAGTTGGCTCCAGTGAGCCACTCTGGCATGTCTATCGGGTTCATTACCATGTGAGAAGTGATTCACTGGCCTGTTTACACAGATACTCTGGTCAGAAATTCCATCCCTTCCTCTGTCCTTCTTTTCTCACCATCTTTCTTTTACCCAGGTTACACATAGTCCATTCATAATGTTTAGATGTGAGAAAGAGTTGTGTGACTGCAGGTGGTGTACGTACGAGTGTTTAATCTCATTTGAATGATCTCGGTGTGACTAGTGCAATGGTCTCAGGCTTAGAACTGTATTTCATTATAGAGTTATTGAAAGCTAGGCAAATTGTGCCCGGTTAGGAGGCTCTGCTCCCAGTCTTAATTGTCCAACTGACCATCTAATGTTTATCAGTGAAAAGCAATTAGAAGATGGATGGATGCTTATTGTCCGTTCCTATATCTTTTGGAAATAAGTTTCTATATTTCTTCATTGGTAATAATGGAACTTTTTCACTTGGCCTGTTATTTAAGGGGGTCCACATGATGACTGGTGAGTCACACTATCTGCAGAGCTCCCACATGTTTCTCACACTTACTGTGTGTAAATTCTGCTGGGTATGTATTACTCTGACTCTTTATATTGTTTTGCATAATTGGTATAGTCATGTAGTCAAGTGTTCGCTTTCAGTGGATCTTTTCGCTTTCCTTTGAATTGTATTTGATGTGTGATATGTCTGCCCAGTAAATAATTTTTATCAATTCTTATCTCTCTGAAATTACCGTCTCTAGTAGATTCCGAGATAATGATGGTACCGAAATTTTTCAATACACACGACAGTACTAATGTAAGAGCATGGGGCATTACAGTCTAGTCACTCTACATTTATGACGAATCACTTAGACTAGTCAAACTGGAGGTTAGTGGATACACAATATTGCGCAGTTATAAGCTGATTTTCAGTCTCTGAGTTTAATCAGTCGGACACATTGAGAGGGTGTCGGTCCCCGAGCGGAACTGACAGGACATGCCAACATTGGGACAGTTTGTAGCTGCCCTGCCGTCCATGATCCAAGACCTAGCTGGTTTCATATTGTGTTTGTGGATTGCTTAATCAACCGAAAGCAAAGAAAGGTCTCAGAATAACCACCAAAAATATACTGACCATAAATAAAATATACCTATAATTAAATAAAATAGTTTGGAGTCAGATTAAATTTAATTTGAACATTCTTCAGAAGTGCAGGGAGAAAGCCATAGGGACATAAAACCTTCCGCTGGAGTTTGTCATTGGGTCAGTGGGGGGTTCCTTACACACTTTTAAAATCCTTTAAAAGCCTTGTTGTCTACATTGCCAACATTTGCATAGCACACGATAATGAAGGGCCTTCTGCTTGCTTGTAGCTGTATCTAATGTGCCACTGTAATTTTGCTGCAAACCCAATTTCCTTTTGGCATAATAAAGGTTTTCCGCATGAAAATATGTCTGTCTTGCACGATTTCTTCATCACTGGTTGTCAAGATTTAGCAGGGTGAATAACAATCCGCTGAGCGGCTTTTGGGCAAAAGGGGAAATTTTATGATAAACTGCACTCGAAAGAATGTAGAAACAAAAGGGACCGCAAGCATTCAAACAAAAGGCAGGTAGACAGAACAAAACCAATGAGAGCTAGAACCAATCATGGAGGAAACACATACATGAACACATACAGCACCTACAATGACCAACAGAGGAACTGGAGAGGAGCAGGCACATATAATAATTGATACTTTATTGATCCCTGTAGAGTAAGTGGTCTGCAAAGGGCAGCCACCTGTTGGGGCACCAAGGGAACTGGGGGTTAAGGGTCTTGCTCAAGGACCCACAGACATGCTGAGGCTGGATTTGATCTGGTGACTTCGTAATTACAGGCACTCAGGCTTAGCCCACTGGGCCACACACTGCCCCTAATATATGCAGACAATGAGGCTGGATGAGTTAGACCGATATGACCATTACTAATTACACACTAGGGCAGCGTTTCCCAACCCAGTCCCCGGACAGTCCACGTTTTTGCTTCCTTTCAGCTCCCAGTGCACCTGTACCAGGTATTCGGTGTTCCTGATTGGCTGGGAACTGGGATGGAGCAAAAACGTGGACTGTCCGGGGTCCAGATCTCAGCTGCCCGCTTAGCCCCTTCAGCCATGCGGCAACCCTGGGAACAGGAAAACACACTAGGAACTGAGAAGAATGCTAATCCTAAAGAAAAAGAGAAAAGTACAGGATGGCCATCGACACCTGCTGGCCAAACAGGGAAATGACAGACACGGCAGGGGCTGATCTGCATGCTGGTGAGCTGCTGGTTATTTTCCAAGCCTGGACTGAGAACCATGAGATATACAAAAGGCTGTTAGATATGTCCTGGTTATTCTTGAAAAAATGGATGCTGAGATAAATGAGGCTGGGATATAGTATATTATTATTATTATTATTATTATTATTATTATTATCATTAATATTATTATTATTATTATTATTTTCACCAAATGTACACATTTAGTAATGTTTTAAAAGTTTCATTTTTCAAATTCCTGTGTTTTCTCTTACTAGTTTGTAGATGGTTGTTGGAAGAAAATCTATCCATTAATCTATCCATCCATCCAAAACCACTGTACCCAGTATGTGATTGTAGTCAGACTGGAGCCCAAACTAGGCAGCATAGAGCACAAGGCTGGGAAACACCCTGGACAGTATACAAGGCCGCAGTATGTTTTTGTTATTCTGTTTTTGAATCTTTTAAGCTGACAGAAAAACAATACATGCTGGTTTTGATACTGAAACTGAATATGTCAGGGGGTGCAAAAAATTCCACCATTCACATGGTACTAATACACATCCAGCCCCAAATGTCACATGGAAAATAAGGGAGTAGCTTTTTTTGTTAAAACAAAGAGTCTTCCTCTACTTACTGTGCATGATGAGCAAAACTGAGAATCAGGGTTAATATTTAGCTGGAATTCTCACTTACTATGAACTAACAATGCAGCCAATATAAATAAACCCTTAAGATAACATTTTGCAATTCCTGGGACTTAAACAGTGAAAAGTGAAAGCTAAATTGTTTTTACATTTGCTGATAATTCCTAGAAGGTATGAAGTAGGAGAGCACCAGCTGTCTCAGATCTGCTTTTTGTGTTAACCTGTGGTGTCTTAATTGACAATTATCCTGCCTTGGTTGCACTCATGTGTTGCACCAGTGCTTTCCCCTTTATATAAGAACATAAGAAATTTACAAATGAGAGGAGGCCATTCGGCCCATCAAGGTCGTTTGGGGAGAACTTAACTAATAGCTCAGAGTTGTTCAAATCTTATCTAGCTCTGATTTAAAGGAACCCAGGGTTTTAGCTTCCGCTACACTAGCAGGAAGACTATTCCATACTCTAACTACACGCTGTGTAAAGAAGTGTTTTCTCAAATTCAGTTTAAAATGTTCTCCCACTAATTTCTACTTATGGCCATGAGTTCTAGTATTTAAACTAATATTGAAGTAGCCATTTGGCTGAACAGCATCGAGACTTGTTAGAGTCTTATATACCTGGATCATGTCCCTCCGTAATCTCCTTTGCTCGAGGCTAAACAGATTCAGCTCAGCTAACCTCTCCTCATAAGACATTCCTCTAAGACCAGGAATCATTCTCCTAGCCCTACATTGCACCTTTTCCAAGGCAGCAATGTCCTGTTTAAGGTATGGTGACCAAACCTGCAGACAATATTCTAGGTGGGGTCTTACCTAGGAATTGTATAATAGTAGCATCACCTCCCTTGACTTAAACTCCACACACCTAGAGATGTAACCCAACATCCTATTGGCCTTTTTAATTGCTTCCCCATACTAGTGAGAGTGGGACATGGAAGCATCAACATACAAACCGAGGTCTTTCTCATAATCAGCTGCTTTATTTCAGTGGAACCCATAAAATATCTGTACTTTATATTTCTGCTTCCTGCATGGATTACCTTACATTTATCTACATTAAATTTCATCTGCCAGGTATCAGCCCAGTCGCTAATTAAATCAAGATCTCGTTGTAGCCTCTGTGCTGCTAGTTCAGTATCTGCTACACCACCCACTATGGTGTCATCTGCAAATTTAAGCAGTTTAATGTATGTATTGATGTCAATATCATTAATGTAAATTAGGAACAATAATGGTCCTAAAATTGAACCCTGCGCTACCCCACTATGAACGCAGGCCCACTGTGACATTGTGCCTATAATAACTACCCACTGCTTCCTGTCTCTTAACCAGTTTTTGATCCAAGCTGCTACAGTTCCTAAAATCCCTACAGTTTTGAGCTTAAGCAGGAGCCATTTGTGGGGGACAACATGAAAGGCCTTCTGGAAATCTAAGTCCAGTTGAGTCCATAGGCCTTTTTGTGATCAATTTCTCGTGTCGCTTCCTCAAAGAACTCAAGTAGATTAGTTAAACAGGACCTACCTCTCCTAAATCCATGTTGGCTATCCCTCAGAATGTTATTTGAATCCACGTAATCTACCATTTTCACTTGGATTATAGCTTCCATTACATTTCCAGGTATGCAAATTAAACTAATTGGCCTATAGTTTGATGGATTATTTCTATCCCCTTTTTAATATGGGTGTTATATTAGCATGCTTCCAATCAGAAGGTACCACATCAGTAGATAAGGATTTCTGAAATAGTAATGTTAAAGGCTGGCTAATAATATCCTTCATCTCTTTTAAAACTATAGGTAAGATGCCATCAGGGCCCTGCGATTTATTTATTTTCAGTTTAGCTAGGCTTTGTACCACATCAGCATCAGTTATGCATATATTAGTCATAGACGACGCTGTATTTGTACTAAATGGTGGCAGGTTACTTGTGTTCTCTACTGTGAACACCCGTGTAAAATAATCATTAAACTCATTTACTATATCAATTTCATTTTCCATTATAAGACCCTTACTATCCTGCAGATGAGTGATTTCAGCTTTTAGAGCTCTTTTGCAGTTAAAATATTGGAAGAAACTTTTAATGTCATCCTTAGCCTCCAATGCAATCTTCCTTTCTACATTCCTCTTAGCGAGTCTAATGTTATTTTTTAACTCAACCTGTAGACTTAGATACTCCTGCTTTATTTTGAAATCGTTAGTTAATTTCCATTTGTGGAAGAGAGCCCTTTTCCTCCTGACTTTATTCTTAATTTCCGTAGTAAACCACCTTGGCTGCAGTTTTCTAGTGTTAGTTTTGCTGGAAACAGGTATGAAGTCCTCTTGCACATGCAACAACATGCTTTTAAAAAATTCCCATGCCTCTTCAACAGTTTTGCTGTTTAACTCCATCCAGTTCACAGTTTCTAGTTTCAGTCTACTTCCATTAAAGTTAGCCTTCTTCACGTTGTATATTTTTGTTTTGGACTTTGCTCTTTGGACACTAAAATTAACCTCAAATTTAATCATGTTGTGATCACTACCGTCCAGTGGTTCTAAAACCTCTAATTTTCCAATCCTATCCTGGTTGTTAGACAATACAAGATCAAGAAGGGCTTCTCCCCTGGTAGGGCTATTAACAAACTGAGTAAAAAAACAATCCTGTACTAATTCCACCATCTCAAGTGCATTTACAGAAGAGCCAGTAACTGAATCCCAGGTAAATTAAAATCACCCATAACCACCACATCATTTTTATTACTCATATGTAAAGGTTTAGGTCCTGGCTTGCCAGTCAAGCATTTGTCGTAGCTGGTGTTGTCGTTGTCATCGCCAGTGGCAGTATCTGTGACATTATTTTTACCTTGTTTGACTTAGTCTGCCCCTCTGCCATGTTTCTAGTCAGGCTCTCACGTTCAATGCCTTGTATCTGTTCCATGCCTTGCTCATTAAGCCCCAAGTACTTGCACCTGCATCCCTGACTCTCTTCACCCGTTACTGACCATTTGTGTTATTTTTTAATAATTGATGCCAAAAAAACAGTCACCTGATACGATACTACACCCTGATAATACAATATTTAAATTGGATTTGCAAATAGGTGCAGTAAGACTGTTGTCTACAGAAAGGACTTAAAGAGAGAAGGCATTTCAGTGATGTTTTTTCGGGGGGACGATAAAATAAACACCAGTCATGTTGCACTATTGATATGGCTGTTATCAGTGGTGCTGGTCTCAGTGCTGGACTGTTAATGGTGATGACTGTACTCCCGCCACCTCACACATATGGGGATTCCCACCTCTCCCCAGTAACTCACACCAATTGTACCAGTCATTCAATTTATTCTCCAGGAATTTTAAACCCAGGAGTTACAAATATAAGTAGAACTGTTTTTGGTCATGCGTATTTATTTTGGAAGACATCATCATTTTTACCCCAACAGACAGCAATATAGGGATAATTATATACAAAACCCCAGGCACACAGAAAGCAGCAATGTTGGGCATTTCAGGCCCAGAGGCTACAAATCCAGACCAAAATTTTGTTTCTACCAACCAGTTGAGCATAAAGAGTTACAGTCACAGAGTACTCAACTGGTTGGTAGAAACAAAATCTTGGTCTGAATTTGTGTTGGGCCTGAAACGCCCAACACTGGAAAACAGGCGAGTTTTTTTTTGCAGACTGACCCTGACCAAACTGTAATATACTGCAAGTCTGAATATGAAAGATCTTCAAAAAAAAAATCATTTTATTGTCCGCAGTGTAAGTACCCGACATTCTGTATTGTACTAAACCTCTGAATATGAGTCTGTCTGTGGTTGTTTGCATTTTGGGCCTGTTTCAGAGAAAATACGTTTTGGCTTTTAAGCCCCAAAGTACATAGATAAACTTTATTAATCTCTAAGGGGAGATGAAGAGCTTAGGGTTCTGATCCACCTTCTTTACAGTAACATGCACAGATAGATTTTTTTCAATCTGTTTCTGACTTTGACACTTTTAAGGTGACAGAAGCTGAAATGTAAATAGACAACTTGAGTCATTGTTTTTCTGCGTGATTTTCACGATTGCGTGCATCTCTTTCTATTTCTAAACATGACAAAAAGCCTCTACTGCGAATTATTGAGAGTTAGCATTAATGTCACGTCATCGACAGAAGGCTGTTTCCTTTTTCCTCTGCCTTTCTCACTTCCCTCACTATCTCTCACCCGCAAGGCAGGCAAATTCTATACAAATTTGTGTGCTCAACATCCTCTCTGACATCACTGGTGTTGGTGAAAATTGTTTTCTTTTAAAAACCCATTGTGTACTTTCCTGCCCCCACGGTGAACATCTCGTTCACCAGTCTCTGCTTTCTGAAACAAACTTGTCCCTATTACCCACTCCACCACTCGCTCCACATCATACCTATTTGGTCACCTGTCCTTTATCTCCTTCACATTTTTCTTCTCCATCGCTCTTCCCCATATCCGTCCATTCTCTGTGCTCACCCCCAGCTCTACCCCCGTGTTCCTCTAACTGTGGTTTTGCTGAGTGTGTGCTGGTTTCGTTTCTTGTTCAGGTTTTCTCAATAAAATTGCTGTCTGCTGTTCTTGGGATCTGGGATAGAAATTTGAAAAACTCCCATCGGTGAAAATCAAGAACCCCCCAATCATTAGGGGTGATATGGTTTCATTGTCAGTTTAGGCAGTGCACTCAGAAATATGGCTCATACTGGAAAAATATGAACAGTGACGTCCTTTAATAAACTGTGGAAATAATACAATTAACCTACCTTCCCTGCTCTGTGTCTAGTGAGCAGTTCAGCTGCACTTTTGACAACAACCTGCAGCATCATCTGACTAGGTTTCATTCAGCAGGATTCAATTCTAGACATAAATCTAGATGCCCAAAAACATCAAAATATAAAAACATATAAAGCATACAATATAAAAGCTAAAAGAAAAAAAATCTATCACTAATATTTATCAGAGTATGACGATTATATAGTAATGTAACAGCTAAAAAAAACTTTTTCTGTGAAACAAGAAAGCTATTCTTAAATGCATGACAGTTTAACTGAGTCATTTGCCTAATGATCTCTCATTTGACTTAATAAACCCACTGAATGAATAATGTCTGAAAAAGTTTTGTCAAGTTTTAAGTCAAAAAATAAAATTGTTCTAATTATTTAGTAAATTGAAATCTTAAATAATATCGTGCTGAGAGGCAGCATTCTGAGCAGGTCTGGCCAGACCTCTCTATCCATGGTCACAGTGCCCCTCCAGGAGATCCCCAGACTTTCCCAAAACCACATGGTAGATATAATCCCTGCATCATATCCTGGGATTTGCCTACTGCCTCCATCCAGTGGGACGTGCCCAGAATGGGAATTTTCCCAGTGGGCTGATGGGTTTATTCAATTCAATGATTAATTTGCAGGACAACCCGTCCTCCGCCCCCAGCTGCTCAGGTCATGACTGTAGGTAAGAATGGGGCTGTAGACTGAGCAGTAAAACCAGAAGCCTCGATCTATGAAGCTTCTACTTCACCACAGCTGCAGTCTCTGGCCTGATCCTCCAGGCTTTCTACAGTTATTTTAAATAATACTGAAAATGTGTATCTCTGTGATCATGTACAGTATAACAGATTAAAAGATAGATAGATGGATTGGTGAATGTAGGTAGCTATGTATGACAGTGTCAGTATCAGCCTGTCCTGCCAGCTTCGCTGGGTTGGGTTCCCTGTTTGGCCAGCTGGAGCCACTGGCCATCCCTTTCTGTGTGTTCCCCGAGTCTTACGTGCTTCATAGTCCCTAGTGTGTGTGTTCTGCTTTCTTGGCTGCTGTCTGGTTCATTGGCCTAAGTGAGTGGTTCTTACCTGCACTTCAGATGAGATATTCCACCTGAGGCGAAGCTGGTTTGGGCCTGGCCTGTACTTAGAGGGGAGACCATATGGGTTGCTGCTGGAAGAGGTGTTGGTGTGGCCAACAGGTTAGCCTATCCTGTGGATCCCAATGCTCCAGTGCAGTGACGGGGACACTGTGATTAACAATTTAGCCCATTCTGTGGTCTGTGTGGATCCCAATGCCCCAGGGCAGCGACTGGGACATCGTGACTAACAATTTAGCCCATTCTGTGGTCTGTGTGGATCCCAATGCTCCAGTGCAGTGACAGGGACACTGTGCTATAAACATGGTGCCATCCTTCGGATGAGACATAAAGCCGAGGTCCTGACACTCTGAGGTCATAAAATATCCCTGGGCATCTTGCGAAAGAGTAGGGGTGGTACCCCCATGTCCTGGCTAAAACTGCCCACTGTGCCCCTTTCAGATCTGACCTCCTAATCACCCCCTATATCTAACTGGTGAATTCTCTCCTGGCCCTTCATCACCTTAGCTACTGTGTGGTGAGCATACTGGTGCAGAATGGCTGTCTTTGATCATCCAGGTGGGGGCTACACAGTGGTGGTGGTTGAAGTGGCTCCCCATTGGTTCTGTAAAGTGCATTCGGTGTCTTGAAAATGACTATGTTAGTCATTATTTGGTATATTTCTGTACAGTTGATTGTTTTACTCCCTGGTTGTAGTATTTCAGTTTTCCTTGTTTTGGTTTCCCTTGGTGTCTGAACCTTTCTGTATCTGTTGATTGACCCCACCAGCTCCTCCTCGTCCTCATCTTTTGTTTGTAACAGCCCACACCTGCTCCTTGTTAGCCTTGTTATCCAAGTACCTGTCATAGCCTGGTTTCCTTCGTCAGTCATTGTGGTTGTTACTGTATGTTTGCAGCTATGGTAGTTTGCTGTGATTGCCCCTATGTTGCTCCGTGCTTTAATTATTGTAGTTCTCGCTTTTTGTTCCTTGTTTGTCAGCGTAGAGCTCACGAATACCCCCGGCTTAAACAAAAGCAAATCTAAATAAAACTAAACATTCATCTGCCATAGAACCAGTCCTGAATACAATTATTAGTGGATGGATGGATGGATGAATCTATGGATGGATGAAGATATGTTCACTGAAATTCACTGAGCAGTATAATTAAGATTGTCCCAGGAAATGAACCAGGGGAGTTTGAAGTTTCTAGCTATTGGGAAATAAATTCAAATCTGGGGCTAAGTCAAGTTTACCCAGGGCTTAACGTTTTGTTTATTTGTTTGTTTGTTTGTTTGTTTGTTTGAAGGAAGACTGACATAGGGGGTAAAGTACTCGGGGATATAGCCCAGAGTGATTTGACCTAACTACGCTAAAGATATGAACTGATGTACAAGCGAAGTCGTAAACGGAAATAAATCAATCATGTTCAATTCCACAAAGTGAATGCGTGAATTTTGAAAGACTTGTTGAAATGGGTTTTACTGATATAATTCTGCACACGCCAATAAATAACAGTAAAATAATCTAAACGGGTGCAGAATTATTTGGAGTCAAGATTTTACTTGTTCGGTTTTTTTCCTGTCAAGAAAATTATCACGCATACAATTTACAATACTCACTTTAAGTTCATAAAGATAAGATATATTAGTAATTCAAGGAAAAGGGGTCAGAACTGCCAGAAACCCCTCAGGAAATCACTACAAGCATAATGGTTACACGGAATTAGCGTGTTGCATTAAACCCGCGATGTCTCTTCGCTGGCGCCACATCATGACCAAAGCACACTCTCCCCTTATGCTTTTGCGTTCTAGGAATCCACCGACGATGTTTCCGTATTTGCTCGAAACTCCGGTCGTGTAGGTGGTGTTTCGCTCTATAAAAATGGGTAAGTGTTAGGGTTACACAAGCTAGCCTGCACGTACTTGTAATCCCCTTCGCAAAACAAGCCCACGGAAGATAGAACCGCTCAGGTAACAAGGTAGGGGGACTGGGAGTGTGGAAAAGAGGGGAGGAGGATAACTTGGAAAACGTGGAATTTCGTGATGTGTTGTGGGTTATTTTAAACATGTAGATATGATCATATTCTTATCATGTTTCATTGAATGTCATATGTGTTATAATTAATAATAATAATAATTATTATTATTATTATTATTAGTAGTAGTAGTAGTAGTAGTAGCAGAAGCAGTAGTAGTAGTATTATATATAAATTTAAAATTAAGTTTATATGTTTTCACTAAGATATTGCAATAATGTAATGTAATGAATGCTATCTATCTATCTATCTATCTATCTATCTATCTATCTATCTATCTATCTATCTATCTATCTACATGTATCTATCTATCTATCTGTGTTATATACATTTATATGCAGTATTTAATAGTATTTAAGCGAGGGAACTCAGTTGGTATCACTGTTGCCTCACACCTTGTGGTCTTGGCGATTGTAATCACTCTGGTGTGTGAATGTGTAACACATTGTGTGTGGAATTTGCATGTTCTCTCCGTGTCAGGCGGGTTTGCTGCCACTGTCTAAAAACTATTTATTACCCTGACCGTGATAATCAGTTAGACGATTGATGTATTTATTAACCTATTTAACGCAAGGATATAATATTTTGAGAAGTGTCATGTTTTATTCCTAAAGGAAAAATAATAGGACAGGTGGATTAATTGTTCATGTGGATTTTATTCTGAAAGGTAACCTAATTACATCCTTTTCAGCTCAGTTCCTGTTTTTCTTTGAAAATGTATAAAGTTTCCTTCATGCCAGGGTCGTGTGGGTCTGAGTCACAGATTGTGTTTCTGTGTTTTAAGGTGAAGTCGTTTGGCACCGAGTTAATCATTGTACGTACAGAGATGTGTTTTGGGTCTGTGTGTCCCCCTCCCAGATGCCAGCTGGATCCTGGTATTTCCTCCTGCTCTCCCTGCCTTCGGTGTGGGGACTCAGTTCCTTCCCAAGGCACAGTAAGGTTTTACATTGTGCCTTCATATCTGCAGAAAGCATGTGAATTGTTCACGAAACTACTGTACTTAACAGAATGAACTTCATTCATTAACTTGAAGTAGACATGCAAAGAAAGCATCTAATTGCATTGACTGTAATCAAAATACAACAACAAGAACAACAATTAATTCTGATAATCAATCAATCAGTTAATGTTGTTATTGTCTGTTTATATAGCACTTTTCATACATGAAATGCATTTTAAAGTGCCTTACATACGGGATTAAAATACTGAACAAAGATGGAGAAGCTGTGTACCATATGAGGCTGATCAAAGAAAGTGTAGAAAGAAGAAATGAGAATCTAAAATAAAGATCCTAAAAATAAAGATCCTTTTATAGATAAACCCATACAGTCGAATGATTTTTGGACCACACCTAATGTACAGTATGAATTACTGCAAATAAAACCAAATCCAGATTGGAAAATATTTTAAATATTTGGGTCCTATTTGAAATAATATAATAATATGCTGAACATATTATTCATACTTAAAGTTTATCTTGTAGCATAATGTCACAGAATAAATACACATTATACTCTTTATGGTTAATTCTGCATGTGTCTTTTTAAAGGATGAAATCAGGGATATTATTAGTTAGAGCTACATTATGTTGAGGAAATTGCCTTTAGGGAATGAAAGACATGACTAGACTGCTTTTTGTGTAACACTTGGAAGTGAATGCCCTGAAGGACACTTGCACCAGACATTTACACAATTTAAGAAATGTGACTCATTATGCATTACTTTTGGATATACTTCTAAAATAGATTTTTATAATTTTGTGATTGAGATTGGCTCAGGAAAAATTTGGAAATCTGTCCGTTTCCAAGTCTACATCTACCTTTCTTCAGTTTACTTGTATTTTTCTTGTATATTGTTTTAATGTTTTATTTCTGTATTGTGGGTTTCATGGTACAGCACTGATGTATGTGTGCACAACTGTCTTTCTGCAGTGGAGGTGAGCAAGGTAGAAAACAGCGTGACCATCACCTGCAGCACTGACTTGGCGGGCGAGGTGACCTGGAAGCACAGCCGGGATGGTGAGGAAATCAGAATCATCAAAGGGAAGAGCTTAGAGCTGCTGAACCTGGAAGAGCCAGATGCTGGTGAATACAGCTGCTGGGATGGAGAAAGGAAACTCAACAGCACCTACCTCCTACTGGAGGAGGAGGAGGTGGACACTAAAGGTAAGCAGAGAAAACATGTGTAAACGTGTAAAGCGTGCTTTAGTAGGCTATACCAGGACGTTCCATTTATGATTCTGCCTCTGTCTTCCTCCTCACAGAAGCCTTGGTTTGCTCAGCTCAGACTTACAGCTGTTTCTTCACCTGCAGCTGGTCTCTGAATGGCTACACCGCAGCCCGATTAAGATATCAACGGTAGGACATACAAAGCTAAAGGCCTACACACTCACATGCACTCAAGGGTCCTAAACTACACCAAGTCTATGACTGCTAAGAACTCTGCAGATTAACAGAGAAGCGCCATGACACATGGCTCCTCTGCACTGAGGTTACGTCTTGGTCACCTGGCATACACTTAGACAGGTGAAGGTAATATGAATTGAAATGAAAGAAAGGTTTGTCTTCTACAGTGATGGCCAAGATCCAAGCCCCTGGGTTTACTCCGAAGCCCACGGAGAGCAGGAAGCCTCCGTATTTACTCTTCAACTGACCAGCTCCCCTTTCACCGAAGAGGACACCCCTATGATCCTGACTGGAGAAGCAGTGAGCTCCACGCACTACATGAAGAGGACCCTGCAATTTTTCTTCCGTGACATTGGTGAGCGCTGCATATCTTAAATAGAGATAAATATGTGAATGCTGGTTTGCTAAGGATGTGAAAACCAAGGCGACTCATTGAAGAGAGCCATGTGACAGGGGTGGGATGTATGGAAGAGGCCAGAGGTTTATCTGGGGCAACAGAAAGATGCTCAAATAAATACATTGATATATCAGCAGGGAAGAATTAAATCAAGGTTCTGTAGTTATATATAATAATCTAGTGTTGCTGTTAAAAGAAGAACGTATTGATAGGAAAGTGAATTTGAATTCTACCACTGCCAGTTTGTCTCCATTATTTGTCATTCTGAATGTATTTTCTCACATACTGCTGAAACTATGATTTGTCAGAGAAACTAAATTCTGTTTCACGCCCCAGTTAAGCCGGACCCACCCCAGCTGGGGCTGTGCAAGAAGCAGGGGAATTTGCTCAGCGTGACTGTGCAGCCCGCAGCCAGCTGGGCAAAGCCCCTCAGCTACTTCCAGCTGGATCACCAGATTGAGTTCATATACCAGAACGACGGCACGGTGAGGAGATCGGCAGCATGAACTGAGCAAGCCGCTGCCGTCAACAGGCCGATGCTGAAACTGTGTTACAATAACATGCTGATAGTGATCGTAGCAGATACAGCTCTGGAAAAAGTTAAGAGACCACAGCACACTTTTCACTTTCACTCATTTCTCAATATATGGGTGTGAGTCTGTGAATAATATATATATACAGGCTGTCTATAAAGTCAAAAAATTATTACAAAGGCAAATGAAAAGACAGAAATGTTGAAATTATTACAAATTGAGACGTATATATTTAAGTTATATTTTTGCCTCATTTAATGCACCTGTATATGGGCACCATTAGTTGGCCGTACTCCGCACTTAATATTTCCCATTCATTTGAAGGTTGCTTGATGTCATCTTCTGATTCATAAGAAACTGTTGGAATAATTTGACGGTCGATGGGTCGCTTCTGCCCTCTACCTGGCTGGTTTTTGGTTATTGCCAGTGTCTCCTGCTTCACCTTGTGCTTGTGTACTGCTGACTTTGAGCCCGGAAGCAGCCTGCCGCTCAGTGTAGCCTCATGCCAGCAGAACCAGGATTAAACTAGGATTTAAAAATGCAGATTTTTAAAAAAAATACGGAGTGGTCTCTTAATTTTTTTTGTATTTAAACATTAGCAATGTCATTTGATGAACGCCATTTAAGAAGAAGCATCCTGTGTTTTGCCAAGGGGCCACAAAAAGCAAGTGACCGGCCTGGTTAATGGTGCTTCTCTTTACTTTGCAGACGGGCCTGTCCAACAGCACCACGGTTCCTGGAGATATTAGCAATATACGTGCTCGCTCCAGGGAGCCCTTTGTGCCCTCGCCCTGGAGCCAGTGGAGTCCATGGAAAAACGTAACCGACTGATTACTCTCCTGTCCCTAAGCACTGTTGCCAGCCTGCCCCACCCAATCCCCAGCTCAGAGGGGTGCTTGGGATTCGATTTCTGAACCCTTACTTTGCCTTTTCATCTGTCTTTTTATTCTCCTCAGAGCAGATTAGCTCTGTCCATACCTGTAAATCCATCTCAAACTCCAAACATCATTTGCTATAAGACGGTGCTATAATACTGACTACTCCCATTTAAACTCTATATCGTAATTTATTGACAGTGTTACTTATGTACCTTTTTATCTGAAAGAGTTAAATTATGAATTTATTTAACCTATGTTTATTATTTATTAAGGATAATAAGCTATAGTGTAGGGAAATCATTGTATAATGGCATGAGGAGGATAACTCGAAAAATATGGTAAAGCAGAATTATACCACGCATCTAGCTTTTCTCTGTGATGAAGTATACGATTAAGCTGTGCTCTCTTTGTATTAAATCTCTGCAGTGTTTGCAGTTGGCTCTCAGAATGAGAGAGTTTAGCATCTAACCAGTCCAAAAGTTCAAATTCATGTATTTTTTTCTATTTATTTTTCAGTCAAGTTTCTGTCAATTTTAATGACATAAGTAAGTTGACTTCTCAAATGTGGCTGTAATAATTTCAGGAGAGCTGGTCCTTTTCTTTGGCCTTAGAGCTGACTTGTTGAAAATGCTTGTGAGGCATCCCTTTCAAAGCTCTCTTTGTGGTTGCACTTGTATGTTTCTGTCACAAACCTATTTCAAGCTGACAACATGATAACCAGCTCGAGGAACTGGAAGTCATCTGACCATCTTTGTGACAATATGTTTGTGCTGCACTTGGTTGTGGTTTATTTTTCACTGCATGCTATTAAAAAGCCTCTCTGTCTCGCCTTCAAACTTTGCCCTTTTATTTCCTTTTAATTGTTGCTTTGCATAAATCCTCACTTTTACATTGAGTTTTGTGTATACAATAAAAAAAAATCAATAGTAATATAAAATCACAATATATAAATATATCAGCATGAATTATTACTGAATTACTAGCTTCCCCATTTAGCCTGAAATTATATGCACGATAGAAATATATATGTTACCATCTTAACATTGTGAATTTAGGGAAAATACGTTACAATCATTAACCACTTTAGGCCTTGAAAATGTCTTGCTCCAGGTCCTTGGTGAGCTTAGCTATGCAGCACACGGCCACATACAGCGTTTGTTCGTGCAGAATCTATTTGTGTGCTGTCACTCATGGCCTCAGAAGAGTAGCACATGCTGTCTTGCTTTTCATTTCCTCTAAAATGAAGAGTGCCAAAGAGGAGACATATAAATGTATTGTCACGCCCTGCTCCGTCCGCTCCTGATGTGTGCCACGCCCCCTCCTTATCCACGTGTGCTTTCCCGATCGTGCCCAGCTGTTCCTTGTTAGTTTGGCTTGTCTGCTGTATTTAGTCCGCGTCTGAGTCTGTTACCCCAGATCCGTCATTGATGTTTGTTGGTGTCTCTACCCCGTTGTCCGGAATAAACCCCGTTTGCCTGCACTCTCGGCTTGCTTCGCCTGCTTCCCGGTTCGCTCGCTCACCTACCGCAACATGTATACTGAAACCACACTGCTGTGGTCTGAGTGCACAATCCTGCAGCAGAGATATTGTATTTTAATTAAATGTATGATGTGGTACAAAAAAAAACTTCCAAAAATCACAGGAAACGAAAGAAGCACAAAATATTAAAATTTTAAAGCAATTACCTCTGTTTCATTCTCCAAATGCAGATGCGGATGAAGAGGAAAATGAGTGATAGGAAGAAAGAGATGAAACGACTTGTTAGGACCTCAGAAAAAAATGATATCCTCTACTGCAGAAAAGAAAAAAAGAAGGGAAAAGCAGAGTAAGAAAAAGCAGTGGAAGAACAATTCAGACCACAACTGAAAGGCACACGAGGGCCAGACTGGTGGAATTATGCTTCTTAAACCCCACGTGGTAAAAGCTAAATGCTGACATAAAACAGCAAGTTGGTAATGAGTCAAAAACATCCTCTATGATCGCCATCCTCTATGATCATTGAAGCGATTGTTTTGATGTGAATATAAGACTTCAGAACTTTCTACTTGAAAATGACACAAGTGTAGTAAAACAAAGCTATGAATTTCAAACTACAGAGTTAATGTCTCTGTAAAGACACTTGTAAAAGTAGCACTTGTTTCTCCATCGAATGATATAGTGATTTCTGTACACAGAATACCTGGTGATGTCCGTTAGACTGGTGATGTCCTTTAGATGTTCACTTCAGTTCCATGCTCACATGGCGCTGATAATGGTGTTGCTCTTTGGAATTAGCATTTTTGTCACCCTTTTATATAAAATCTTAGGTTAGAGATGCTGAAGTGAAGAGGGTTTTTAATTAATAATATACTGTATATGCTATTATTTTGCATAGAAACACAGCAGGTACATAGTTTAGTTTTTAATTACTTTTTAATTATTATTGTTGTAGGAAATGCTGAAGTTGTGAGTGCATACGTGCATACTCACAACACTTCCTCGGAAAGATCCGGACTGTGACTGGTTCTGTTTTTTTGATTATGTGCATTTATGATCGTTATTGTAGTGTTCATCTTATTGATGACTGTTCACGTGTGTTGTTGAATGTAGTTGTACTGTACATTTTAGCTGTTTTATTTATGTGTGTCAGGGTGGCCACCATATAGGGTGATGTCATTTAGAAGGGCAAGGTGCCCTGCTAGTGGTGCTTTCACAGTACTCAGTTTTAAGGACAACAATTGAAAGTTATTATAAAGCCGTGTCAGAACTCCCCGTGTTGGTTAATAAAAATACCCTGCAAAGATGAATACTGTGCTTACTAATGTTGTTCTAACATCCACACCTTTGAGCAAACATTCACTATATTAAAATGTTCTATGTGTCTCTTTTTTCTTTTGATTCCCTATTACTAGGCCTGTAAAAGTGCATCAATACTTTGTCATGCAACAGTCTGAAAGTGGCAATCCAGCTACATTGATTCTGGAATGTTATAACCGGTTATTAATCTATTAGAATATGGTTTTTTAAAAACTGTGGACCTCTGTTGTCAAAATAGCCTTTCCTTAATTATAAGTTTCTCAATTAGCCTACACATCCTCAATCAACTTCCAGTGTGAAGGTCCTCTCCTAGACAGAGCAGAGAGGCCTGTGTTTTGGTTATAAAGTTACATGCTTTGTCCGTGGACACAAATGCATGGTCAACTGACTGTTGGTAATGCCAGTGATAACTCTTCAGTGGCTCCTAACAGTGAGAGAAAAATTATACAATGCTCCTCACACCAGGTAAAATGCTTGGAAACATTTTGGATTCTGATAGAAGGGCGACACTCTGGACGAAAAGGTAGTCATGTAAAAAATGTAAAACTGAAATGACATTTAGTTTGTTTAGCAGCCACTTTCATCACAGGCAACATACACTTTTGAGAAAGCAGGGTCAGACGATCCATAGAGCAATTGGAAGTTAAGGGCTGTACTCAGGGGCCGAATGGTAAAGTCACTCAAGGAGCTGATGGCAGGAAACCAGTGAAGAAAGGCACACCAGTATCTTTTCTACCTCCAAGGACTTAAAAGGTTTGGCAAATTAATTGTTTTTTTTGTATAGTCCCGATTTGGACTGTTCAAATCATTTGCAGTATTTTTGTTGCTGCGATTGTGGGTTTTTTACGTAAGATATTTACTCACCTGTATATCAATCAATCAACAAATCAATCAGTCATTTTTATTTTGTATAGTGTTTTCACAACATTACATTGCCTCAAAGCACTTTACATTATCCCTGCCCAAATCCCCCAGTAAGCAAGCCATTTGTGACAATGGCAAGGAAAAACTCCCTAGAAGGAAGAAACATTGGGAGGAACTAGACTCAAAGGAGAAATCCATCCCCCAGGAGCCGGTGTTCTGACGAGTTGAGCTACCTATCGAGACGTGCTAGCGAGCCTTTCTGCGCATGTGCAGTTCCACCGTCTTGGAATTAGGGTTAGGTTTAAGTGGCTAGGGTTAAGGTAAGGGTTTTAGGGGTTTTCGGGGGGTTAGGTTTAGGGCTATCGATTAGCACTACGTACGGTAGCCTAACTCGACAAAGTAGCTACATACCAAGTAATTTGACAAATAAGGCAAATCAATTCGATTTGAAACGCACTCGCAGTGAGGTCTGAGATCTGCACCTCTCCTCTGGCTATTACATACGTCTCATGAGGCCGCCTGTACGTTAGGTGGCGATATATTTTAATTTCGATGCTTCAATTTATTTATTAAATACGAAGAAAAGAATGAATTAAAAGGAAAAAAAATGGTTCCGATCAATTCTGAAATTGTTGTATACTAGTTGTGTTATTGCAATTTTGTTTTTTGTCTGGCTGGTTCTAGATCATTTATATATTTATTTGTGTCCGCGGAGGTATGTGCGGATCGGGTAGGAATCGGCTTCCAGTCTAAGAATCGGACACCTTCAACAGAATCATGACAGATCCGTACGGTGTAGCCCCGCTTCTTGTAGCTGGGGTGATATTGTCACAGCTGCATTTTACGTTAGGTAAGTAAACGCCAAAAGATACCTTTATACCTAGTTATATAGCATACGAACCGGTGAAGACAGCTGTCCGTTTCTCATGTAAACTGGCGGTAACTTATCTATAGTCTCTGCGTGAAAATGTAACTTTGAAATCCAGGTATTGGTCTGAATTCTCCATTAGTCCATACGCAAGAATTCTGCTCCCCAGTAAGGTCGCTCTTGCGTTTCTTATGGAAATAATTTTTGATTTTCTGATCTATTGGCTACAACCCCCTGCTGTGCTTCTGTGGTTTGCATTATCCCAGCTTTTAGTGTGTTAGCTGACAGCCTGTCCTTTAAAATGTTTTTAAAAATCAAATGGAGACATGTATTTCGAGTTGGACTGCGAATGATAAAAAGAACTTTACACGGTCATATTCGTTTAGTGTCTTTTGCATGAACAGGGCAGCTCCCTCCTTGTCACGGCGGGGTTATGGCTGTGTTTCGGCTGTTTGTGTGAGATGTTCCCTTTGCTTTCGCTAGGACTCGGAGTAAATGAGCTGCTGTATTTCCGCATCCTCAGGCCTGAAGATATTGGGTACATATTCAGCGCAGCCCCTGCCCGGGACTTCGGTGGCGACTTTGTGAGTTTGCATTATGTTTCAAGCCTGGTAAACTGACATCGATGCATCTTTGAATAAACTTATACTCCACTCCACCTCTCTCTGACAGACCTCTTCATATGATGAGATCTACCTGGTTCCTGCTGAACCCTCGGATGGCTGTTCAGAGTTAAGGAACAAAGAAATTATAGAGGGCCAAGTTGTCCTCCTGCAGAGAGGGTACGAGACCTGTGCCTTATGGGTTACGGTCCATATATTTGGGGCAGGGAGATGAATCAAACCAAAGCATGGGTTCATGTTTGCTTTTGAACTAATCTGTTTTACTGTAAGGTTTCTGACATGTTCACTTAGGCAGAAATGCCTTGGGACAAGTATGTAGCATAGCACTGATGAACCTGGCCTTGTGTCCCAAAAGTTACCACTTAGTCGTAAGATGCTTCCTACTACTGCTTCAGGTGAATTGCTTAAGTGAAATATTATATAGTAAAAACAGCATATACAATGTTCATCGTTTGGATAAAATGTTTGCAAGTTTTGTTAAAAGTATTGTGCTTATGTTAATGTGCCTTAATAAATAATCCCCAGTGCAGAAGCTGGATTGGAACTGTGCGGTTGTGCAGGCAGTAGCAACATGGCCAGGCAGTGTGACACTGTGTGTGTGTGTATCCATGCAGTGTGACACTGTGTGTGTGTGTATCCATGCAGTGCGACACTGTGTGTGTGTGTGTATCCATGCAGTGCGACACTGTGTGTGTGTGTATCCATGCAGTGCGACACTGTGTGTGTGTGTATCCATGCAGTGCGACACTGTGTGTGTGTATCCATGCAGTGCGACACTGTGTGTGTATCCATGCAGTGTGACACTGTGTGTGTATCCATGCAGTGCGACACTGTGTGTGTGTGTATCCATGCAGTGTGACACTGTGTGTGTGTATCCATGCAGTGTGACACTGTGTGTGTGTGTATCCATGCAGTGTGACACCGTGTGTGTGTGTGTGTATATCCATGCAGTGTGACACCGTGTGTGTGTGTGTATCCATGCAGTGTGACACCGTGTGTGTGTGTGTATCCATGCAGTGTGACACCGTGTGTGTGTATCCATGCAGTGTGACACCGCGTGTGTGTATCCATGCAGTGTGACACTGCGTGTGTATCCATGCACACAGAGGGTGCTCCTTTGTCCAGAAGGCGCGGGCTGTGGAGGAGGCCGGCGGACGGGCCGTGCTGATTGCTGACAGCGCCTCTGACAACGACAGCCAGCACTTGGACATGATCACCGACGGCACTGCGGATCTGCCGAGCATCCCTGCACTCTTCCTTCTGGGCCGTGACGGGTAAGGTGCTCCGCTGGCTACACATACACATGACCAGCAAGAACTGCCTCTGACTGTCTGCCCCTGTTCTAAAAGAAAAAAAACATTTATTATTTTGTTGTTTTGACTTCCTCTGCTGCCCCCTGCAGGATGGGCTCCCCCTTTGGGTCTGGTTCCTCCCAAGGTTTCTTCCTTCCAGGGAGTTTTTTCCTTGCCACTGTCACCTCTGGCTTGCTCACTGGGGGTTTTTTGGCAGGGATAATGTAAAGTGCTTTGAGACAATGAAGTGTTGTGAAAATGAGCTATACAAATAACATTGAACTAGATTGACAATCTTATGTTAATGTTTATTCGTTATATTTCTGTTATTATTAAGTCTTTGGAGTTTTGTGTGTTGTCTTTTCAGACTTGTTTTTGTAGCCATCTCACATTTCAAGTTCAATTTAAGTTTACCATATGCACACAAAATGATGTTTACATCTTCCAGACCAAAAACTACATGTAGTGCATATATACAGTGCACACGGAATGTATAAGTTTCTCACCTATGTGTTGTGACCTTATGTGCCCATATTAGAGGCATGACTGAGGTGCCTCTTGTGTTTCGTTATACTCCTTCAGGCATATGATTCGTCGATCTCTGCAAAGGCAATCCCTTCCGTGGGCAGTCATCTCCATTCCGGTGAACGTGTCTAGTCTGGCATCTTTTCCCCTGCAGCAGCCACCCTGGACGCTCTGGTAGAGATGCTGATTCTGGCACATACAGAGTGCTGATCTAGCTTTGATGCGGAAGCTCCTTCCAGATTTACACAGGATTTAATTATTTATGTTTCAGATCTCTGGCATGCTTTCTTTTGTGCTACTTAGGATGTTTTTTTTTTTGCTGTTATCTGTGCCTCTTGCTCTGTTTCTCTGCCCCCTACTGTACTGAGCGTGCTCTGTGACGCTCCGCCCCATACCGTACTGAGCGTGCTCTGTGATGCTCCGCCCCATACCGTACTGAGCGTGCTCTGTGACGCTCCGCCCCATACCGTACTGAGCGTGCTCTGTGATGCTCCGCCCCATACCGTACTGAGCGTGCTCTGTGACGCTCCGCCCCATACTGTACTGAGCGTGCTCTGTGATGCTCCGCCCCATACCGTACTGAGCGTGCTCTGTGATGCTCCGCCCCATACCGTACTGAGCGTGCTCTGTGACGCTCCGCCCCATACCGTACTGAGCGTGCTTTGTGACGCTCCGCCCCATACCGTACTGAGCGTGCTCTGTGACGCTCCGCCCCATACTGTACTGAGCGTGCTCTGGGACGCTCCGCCCCATACTGTACTGAGCGTGCTCTGTGACGCTCCGCCTCATACTGTACTGAGCGTGCTCTGGGACGCTCCGCCCCATACTGTACTGAGCGTGCTCTGTGACGCTCCGCCTCATACCGTACTGAGCGTGCTCTGTGACGCTCCGCCCCATACCGTACTGAGCGTGCTCTGTGACGCTCCGCCCCATACCGTACTGAGCGTGCTCTGTGACGCTCCGCCCCATACCGTACTGAGCGTGCTCTGTGACGCTCCGCCCCATACCGTACTGAGCGTGCTCTGTGACGCTCCGCCCCATACCGTACTGAGCGTGCTCTGTGACGCTCCGCCCCATACTGTACTGAGCGTGCTCTGTGACGCTCTGCCCCATACCGTACTGAGCGTGCTCTGTGACGCTCCGCCTCATACCGTACTGAGCGTGCTCTGTGACGCTCCGCCCCATACCGTACTGAGCGTGCTCTGTGACGCTCCGCCCCATACCGTACTGAGCGTGCTCTGTGACGCTCCGCCCCATACCGTACTGAGCGTGCTCTGTGACGCTCCGCCCCATACCGTACTGAGCGTGCTCTGTGACGCTCTGCCCCATACTGTACTGAGCGTGCTCTGTGACGCTCTGCCCCATACCGTACTGAGCGTGCTCTGTGACGCTCTGCCCCATACTGTACTGAGCGTGCTCTGTGACGCTCTGCCCCATACTGTACTGAGCGTGCTCTGTGACGCTCCGCCCCATACTGTACTGAGCGTGCTCTGGGACGCTCCGCCCCATACTGTACTGAACGTGCTCTGTGACGCTCCGCCCCATACTGTACTGAGCGTGCTCTGTGACGCTCCGCCCCATACTGTACTGAGCGTGCTCTGTGACGCTCCGCCCCATACTGTACTGAACGTGCTCTGTGACGCTCCGCCCCATACTGTACTGAGCGTGCTCTGTGACGCTCTGCCCCATACTGTACTGAGCGTGCTCTGTGACGCTCCGCCCCATACCGTACTGAGCGTGCTCTGTGACGCTCCGCCCCATACTGTACTGAGCGTGCTCTGTGACGCTCCGCCCCATACTGTACTGAGCGTGCTCTGTGACGCTCCGCCCCATACTGTACTGAGCGTGCTCTGTGACGCTCCGCCCCATACTGTACTGAGCGTGCTCTGTGACGCTCCGCCCCATACTGTACTGAGCGTGCTCTGTGACGCTCCACCCACTACCACTCTGTTGTTACTGCAGTGATTTCAGCCTGTAGGTTTCACTTTCCTTGTACATTTGAGGCAAGCAACTTTTTCTTTTCCCATGGGTAGCCAACTGAACCAGCTGTTCTTGCAGTTTACATATGAGCTGTTCAACAGACATGAGTGCTTATCAGATACACTGATAATTTTACTTGATTATAAAACTTCAGTATTAATGACAGCATGATGTCACCTTGAATCCCTTTATTGTTTTTAAGGACTCCACTGTCTTGAAGATGTGATATACAGTACTGTAGCCATTAACTGTGAGCTATTGTAATAAAATTGGCATTTGCCTATTTTGGTAATATATATTAATTTAATTTGAATAAAAATATGTGTTTCTTTTCCCACATTCATGGAAGGTGGTCAAAATAAACCAAAATGGAAAAAGCAGAGTGTGTGCTTTCTGAGACAAGTTCTACATAGAATAGGGGCGAGTGACACTTGCAGTCCGAAGCTTGCAGTCACCCTGCAGCTGTTCTGGGCTGCAGCCCTGCATCATTCCATGGCTGTCCATTGGTTCTCTTTGATCTGTCAGGGTTTGTCTCAATCCCCCACCTTCAAACTGTCCTATTAACCATTTCAATTTATAATCTTTGTGTGAGAGAAATTATGACGGTCATTGGACAGAACCACATGACTGGGATTTTGTGAGAGATTTATTTAGTTTGCTTTTCCACGACAGGACAGGGAATGATTTGCGGTGGGTTGGGGAGACACAACTCGCAAAGAAACACGGGTCTGGGACTGAGACAAAGGCCAGGGAGACAGAAGGTTATTCACATGATTTGGGACTGGAGTGATGGTGAGTCACACTGAAACAATGGGGGGGGGGGGGTACTAGTACTACTAATCAACATGCAGAACTCGCTATATATCAGAAATACTTGCACATGAAGGTGTTGATGCCTTTTTGATTATCCGAAGCCTGGGGATACTTTAAGATTACCTCTGCGTCTAGAGAGTTAGTAATAAAGCAGAATTGAGAAGGGCTGACTTGGCTGGCTAAGTCGTGTCCGGCTGCCTTGGCTCATTAGCCATGTGCTGAGAATGGGGTGACTGTCATTGATCAGTTAGCCTTGGGTCTGTGGCACATTGTGCTGGAGATGAAAGTCTTCACTGAACTCGCTGAAATACACTATTACACATACACTATTCAGGCACTAGAGAGCAGTTATGGGACCTTTGGAGTTAAGGGAAACCATTCCTTTGGTCTTCTGGAAATTTTCCCTTTCCACCCAGTCAAGGGTGCAAATTTCATAATGAGGTACCTGTGATATGAACATTCATGCTGGACCTGTAAATTGAGCAGGGAATCTTTCTGTCAGTCCATATGCTTATACCTATTTCAAGGTTGCCAACCCTTTCTACCCTATAGATTGTGGAATTGCTTTCATATACATTGCACACATTTCAGTGAGACCGGAAAAGGTCGTGTCTGTGATTTTTTCCACTGGAATCCTATTACAATGCCGATGTGACAGAAGACATAAATTTTCCTCTTGGTCTATAATAGCACATGTATGCGTTGTGTACCGTTCCGTATATTTTCCATATATTTTTGGTTCGGTTTGCACAATGAAATGAATTAATACATTTATCGACACGTGTGAAATCTAAATTCACAGATGTAGATGTTCAACACAGAAAATATTATGCTAATTGTGGCTGCGAGTTGATTACAGCTAATGCTTGTACGTTCCATTATAATTGCTGGTTTGAGAACACTTTGGTTTCCCAAAATAGTACACCAGCACTGGAGAGAGAGTGGTTGGTAAGACCAGAGCCTGTATCACGAAGCCATTTTTTTTTTTGCTTAGCTGGATAACTTGTTAGATTTAAGGTACCTTAATTTAAATGGACTTAATTTTGTTTCGGACACGTTATCTGGCTGAGCAAGAAATCTTGCTTCGTGGTACAGGCCCCAAAAACAGAAGCAAACATACTAACTCATTTGAGAAATCATCTGAGCCTCCGTACAACCAGAGCGAAGCAGAAACAACCTCTGCAAGTTAATCATCCCGTGGCATTTAAGGTGATTTTGGCAGGAAATTCAGACTGAAAAATAACTAGGTTATAGCTACAGATATGCTGATATACTCGGTAGTAGAGAAGATTTAGTTTAGTTCATTATGGTTGTTATATTTTTGTTTTTCTAAATTTATTTTGCATAATTGTAATTGTCGACATGGGTGTCACAGGTAGCTGTTTTGGGGGGTGAGGTATTGTATTGAGTAGCCTCCCTCTGCTGTAACGTGGGTCTGCTGAAGTATGAGGACTGGCTTATTTATGTGAGCCGGGGATGCAGTCACATAAGAGGAAGTCTACAATGAAGAACGTGTCACAATGTTGACTAGAAACACAGAGGTACATGTTGGATCGAACAGTTTGGTACAAGGAATCCCCTCCAATTCCCATGATCCCCCCCTGTCATAACACAGTCCACCTAATCACTCTCTGACTTGTTACTCTCCTGCCACTGATTCTCATGGTTGTCTTCTGCTGTACCCCAAAGCAGAAGGGTCTGCTAATTGCTAACAAAGTGAGCAAAAGACAAAGAGCAAGAGTTATACAATGACTGATTGGTTCGCTAATGCACCTGGCAGCATCAAGGGTGGGACATCATCATCAATGAAGATAAGTGTGACCCTACAGTGGGGATTTCATGGTAGAATTGGGGTCCACTTCACAGCGGGCTCGTAGAAGAGGTTGCCAGCCGCTTTCCCAGATAAATTCTGAAACACAAAGACCGAAAGTTGTTTGTATTTTTCCGTACTCAGTCTTGTGACTGAAACTTCATACAGAAGTCAGTGTTGCAATTCAGTTCACTATGGAGTGACTCATCCGCTCTGTCTGAATGTCAGCTTTTTTCTAGTCTGCAGTATCTCTGCCTTCAGTGTCAGTGATTATAGTGCAAACCCACTTACAGTGAGCTGTGTCTCACCCCACTGCAGAAGCACTTACAATCTCACTGGCCCCACTGTGAAAGAGTGACATGCTCACCCCACTGCCAGTGTGAGCAGGTGTGAGGTCACCAGGGATGGTATGAACAGGAGGAAGACTTCAGAGGAGAAGAATCCCCACTTCATCACCCCGCTCTTCCCCCCACCGAGAGAACCTGACCGCTTTGGCTGCTGAAACATCAATTTTCTGTTGGAGAGAGAGACAACAGGATTAGAGAGAAACGAATGTGCAAAAACAGAGTGAGAAGAAGAGAAATTGAGTAAAAAACAAAACAGCTGTTAAAATGTCCAAAGTCCAAATTATCATCCCTCAATCCATCTTAAAACTGCTCATTCTCATTATGGTGATGGGGAGTGGGGAAGATAATTATCATCTGTGTTTAAATTTAGAATAAATTTATAATCTACTGGTGAAGGGCTTAAGACACTAGAAAGCTTTAAAGTTTAAAACCCAGTGGGTGAATCTGCTGGTGCCCCCCCGAGGAGAAACATGTTACATATAGTACTGTGCAAAAGTCTTAGGTAGTCTAAGAAAACGATGTTGAAATGATCTTTGTGTTCACGTAAAACTATGAAATTACGTCTGTCAAAGTGTGCTAGCATGGCCATTTCAAAACTTGTCGTAACGTCACGTCAGTGTGTGCCACAAACCTCCAGTACACCCAAGTATTATTTGACTGGGCCGCTGGCACCTTGTATTGCTAATCAATACTTCATTGACTTTTAAAACAACTAATTTAATTAATTAATGAAGTGAGTGGGTGGTGAAATCTAATGTTGTACATGGAATAGCTGGGGTACCCCTGAGGAGAGGTTTGGGAACTGTAGCGGTGTTCATCTAGCCATCCAGCAAGATATCAGTGAGAGAACAAAAAAAAGGTAGTTTTTGTGTTACTCTTAATATTCATATGTTCTAATGTTAAGTTGTGTTTTTTGTTCTGAGCACAAATGCTATTCAGATAAGAGTTATACAACGTTCCCTCTGACTGCCTAAGACTTTTGCACAGTACTGTATATTGCGTTAAGGAACACGTCTGATAATAAAATAATAATAAAATCCCAAGCAGCACAGCGCACAAGGCTGGGGCTGCATCCTGGGTGGGATACCAGTTGGTAAGAAAATGAATAACCTGTAGTTGTGTTGACTATAAGAGTCAATTAATATGTAGATTATTCACTGCCAGCCAGAAACGGTGGTTGAAAAGAAGGGAAATGCAGTGTGAAAAGAGCACTGTAAGACTGAACAAATACAGCAGCTAACAGTATAGCAGCGGTGATTTGGGACACAGCCAGAAAGGCGTGTGTGCTTACTTGGGGGGCTGATTTTCAGGTCGACTGGACCACTGCCACACCCACTCTGCGCTGCTGCATCGTCTGCACTGGTGCCAGTCTTCCGGCTTCCATAATGAAACAAGTGAAAAAACATGATTGGTTATGTTGCCTATTCCCCAGAACTTAGGGCACTTTGAGCATTTGTCCTTTCCCATACTGATCAGTTCCAAAGGGTCAGTCTCTGAGACCATTATTATGAGGTTTTTGTGAAAGGATGTGAGTGGGTTGCCTAATGCCGCAGTATGTGTACTTGCGACATGCAGTATAGTGCAGTAGAGAGTAATGTTGCAGCATGTGTACTTGTGTCCTACAGTATAGTGCAGCAGAGAGTAATGTTGCAGCATGTGTACTTGTGTCCTGCAGTATAGTGCAGTAGAGAGTATGGTGCAGCATGTCTATTTTTAACCTACAGAATATCACAGTATGTTGCAGCACATTTATTTTTGTGCTCACAGAAATTCTTGGGACACTTGCTCAATTAAGCAAAAATATTTTAGATTATAAATATTATAAAATAATATTTATAATATTATAATTAATATACAATAATAGTATCACAAAAATCAATATTTTATCCATTAGTTTACAAAAACATATTAGAAACAAGTTTTGGGTTTTTTTAAGTAGTTTTAAGTAAAACATTTGTTTCAAGTAGTAATAAATTGAAACCCAAATTATAGCTCTAAAAGCTGTTCTGAGCTTTTTTCATTTTTTCTTTTTAATTAGCAACACCTTTGCAATAAAATAAAAAACCAAACATTTGTGTTTAGTATGCCTTTGGAAAGCAATGACTACAACTGCAACTAATAGCAGAATGACAATAGCAAAACTGAATGAATCAAACAAAATTATGATACTTAATAAAAAGAAAATGTCTGTGCAGAAGATATGTGCAGATATATTAAACATTTCTTGTCAATGGGCTTTAGTTATGAAACCAATAAATTTGCGACATTTTTACAGAATTAAGTATGTGCGCCAAGACTTTCTGTGTATGTTTCTCTGTGACCTGTAGTAGAGTGCACACAGAGTATGCATGCACATTACCTGTAATATGCATTCTGTGACAGAATTTTCCTCGCTGGCTACCTGTGGGGTGATTGTCTTCTGGGGAGACGCCTGAGAAGTGCTACTGTAGCAGAGTTTTGAGAAAAACAAAATAAAACCAGTTTATTGGTTTTCTGACATCTTCCAAGTTGTTATATTAGTTAATACCATTCAGTGGAAAAAATGGTGCTATTGTTACAACAAATGCATTATGAATCAATACATCTTTATAGTGTATGCCTACTACATATAAAATATTCCACTGCTTAACCAACATCTTATTCCAAAGTGGAAATCTAGTCCATTCACTCAGCTGAATATTTTATGGAGGCAGGCAAATCCTTTTTATTAAGCAGCCTTTTTATTATTTAAACATCTGTCAAGTTTAATTAAAACTCATTAAAACATTTGCACACACTTTTCTGACCCGTCTGCCTGGGTGCTTCTCTCACACTCCAACTGTGCCTCAAGGAGGATCCTCTCTAGCTCCCCCTGCAGGAGAGATGAAGTGGTGCCCTGTGGGCCAATGACACTGTCTCTGCGACTGGCCACCGTGGTAGTGAATCCATCCAGTTCCACCCATGATGCTAAGAGATAGAGGACAACCGGTACAGTTGGTAAAATAGAGATATGGAAGAAATAGGAATTGGATAGCTGTTCAATTGGTAATAATAATAACCAGTTGGTATATCACTTGTGACAACATTTCATACTGCCCACAAATAAATTCATTCACGGTCATAAGCAGCAACACAAACTGCTTAGATCATTAGGCTGTTTGACACCAGAGCCTCCACACCGTGACCTGCGCCCACAAACCAATTCTGCCAGGATGGAGGGCTACCCAGGATTAGCTCTTTCTTCTGCAACGCCTGAGAAACTATGACATCAAGTCATGTGCAGCGTCAGCTTAGACCCAAATACCAACATTTTATGAATTAACCATTTCATTGGCATAGCTCACACATTAATCCGGAAAAACACAACACACAACACTCATTAAGCTATACCCCTAAGTACATAATTGTCAGATTTGGCATTTGCTGCCACTCTTCCAAATAACTACCAATCTGTTTGTCTGTCTTTCTATGCATTTTATTTGCCACAGAAATGTACAAAAGGCACATATGAACTGATGATAGTATATAAAGGATATGCTTTCATGGCACACAAAAAGTTAACTGTGTTGAACAGCATAGAAGCATACAAATGATACAAAGTGGTCAATGAATGACAATAATACAAGACAAATCAAAGGCACCATTAAACAAAAGTATAATTACACACCGGAATGTTCATATTTACATTTCTCTGACGACAGCCACCTTGCCCTCTATTTCTCTCTTGCACATCCCTTATAGTGGAAGGGAGGACTCTACACACTATTAAAGAGAAGGTAATGAAGAGCTGAAAGGGAGATGACTGGTGGGCCACAAGTTCAGAGTACCAGTGCCCTAGATTTCTTGGTGAGGTGATGATTACGTAATCACAGTAACACCCACCATGAAGCCACGAAAGACCAGACACCTGCGCCATCCCCCAATGTCATTCCAAGGAACTAGACGCTCCAGTTTTTAAAGATGCCTATTGTTTCACAACCATATCATCCACAAACATCTACAGCAGCGGCTGAATGAAAAGCAACAGAAAGTTAACACGTGTAGTGCTGTCGAGTGTCGGGTCGTTATAAACTGCTTATCGACAGCGATACCGTGGTGTAGGTGAGATATGAGGCAGCCTCTAGCGGAATAATGACATTCAAAAGAGTGGAAACCCAACAGCATCGTGCAAGCACAACTGAGTCCTCTTGAACACTGGAGCACAGAGTGGTCAGGGAGGGGCGCACTAAGCCAGAAACATGCAGCCCCGCACGATCGCAAATAAACGCAGTGCGCATGAGCAATTCATGACAGGACAGTTGAACGCATCAGCTACTCAGAATAAAATTGTTGTGCAATAAGTTTTCGTTTTTTGTTCGTACGACTCCAATACCTTGCTTATTGGTTGTATATGTGTCAATTGCAATCGGATTCTACTCACTTTTTCTAGAAACTATACTCGAACACAGAACGCTATCCAAAGCTTTCCTTGATGAAGAACGTGCAACATTTATAGGCCTGGCGCCTTATGTTATCTTATGTAAGCCTTAAACAGTTCCTGTTCGGCTGGCACTTTTGTGCAAGTTGTATAACACATGCGCAATAAAGCCACGAAAATTAAGCAGTAATTTGACTACAATTATTGCTGTAGTATGTCCTTAACTGACATATGGGACCTACCCTGGATTTCGTCCTCTGTTGATTGGGAACCAGTCAGTGACATTGTGAGTCGCCTTTGACGAAGGGAGAGATGCAGAGACACACGGTGCGCGTCCTGTACCGAGATGAACTCTCATTCACAGGGAATGTGTCTGTGTTGTTAGGGCTGCACGTAAGCATCCTGACGTCACATCTCTAATCCCCTCCTCCACCTTCTCCCCCACGTGTAGCTGCTGCAAAGTAAACAGATCTGCTGTTTAACCCTTTGTGTCACCAGCTGCTCTCCATACGTAGTTTGATTTTTTTGCGTTAGTGAACTGATGGCCACAACTGGGAAGCGAAACATGGATGGATGATTTTGAAATGTATAGATGTTTTAGTCGGAGAAACTGAGTAAATTCAATGTATATCATAATTATAATAGGCCTACAATTCGTTTTGAATAGTCTTCTCGTGCTATAGTCCAGAACAGAATATTTGGGTAAATTTTCTTCGTATCAAAGTAAATCTCGTTATATTCTAGTTGCTTCCTGACGACGAGAGGAAGTGACACGTAGCTTGGTTAATCTCTTAGGTAAGCGATGAACAGTTACTCGGAGAATTTACCTCGGTGCTGAAAATTTACATAGCAGGTATCCCAAAAGACAACTCAGAAATTTTATATTTGTTACTAAAATGTCAGTCGTTAATAATATTTAACAACGTCTTTTTTGTAAAGCAACAATCGCGCACAGAGGTGAAGTAATTCAGTTTCGCGTTTTCTCTGACCTCATATAAACCGTCAGAAACGGAGTGGTATAGGTTATTACGGCGGTGCGGACTTGTGAATTGAAGGTGAATATTTGCATTTGCAGTGCTGGTGGCAATGACATTATACCTCGTTATTTCGCCTTTCGCTGCCAGCTTGTCTGAGCAGAGAACATTGATAACGCTACAATAGTTTGTGTAGGCATGGGACTTTTACGTAACAATACATACATTTCGTGTTAGGTTTTATCTTTATGTCCACACCGAATACTCAACTATTAGTTGCATTAAAATAAGTACGTGATTTGCAGGACTAATAATTAGTATCCTTCCTTGCCGCCGCAATGCGACTGCGCAGGAACCTCTGCGGCTGAATGGGTGTTACTCCAAATTCGGTGTCAGATTTAGAGACGCAGCTTCACGTGATGTTGAGAATGAACGTGAGGTTCCCGTCCACGTGCGCTAACTCTCTACGCATTTTACGTAACTCAAAACACGTAGCCAGTGCCACGTTTATTCATTTTTATTTTATTTTATTATTTAAGCTATTTCCACTTTACTTTTATACAGTGTATAAAAGGCAAATTCAAAGAAATTTATGTTAAATAGTCTTAAACAGCACGAGATGCATCTTAGTTTCATTATCTTAATTACTTTCTGATACTTGAACGCTGTCTGACATTCTGATACTTACACAACTGCTACCAAATCAGTTGATTACGCCAATTTAGTGATGAATCATATTGTGTATTGAAGTGTACTACATTTTCTGACACAATTATGAATATGGTAGTCACTCGTCCCTTATAATTCAGTACTATAAAGTCTCGTACTGGAACATGAAATGCTGCGTACAGTACGATTCCGTATTATCAGGGACGGATGGCAGCCCTAATTAGGAATGCTGAATATAATACGACAATTGGTGACCTTAAGTGTATAAACATGTTGAACATGTCTGTTTAAAGACCTGCTCAGTACATCCATCCATCCATTTTCCAAACAGCTTCCTGCACAATACATTGTTGCCCAAAAATGAATGGTATGTTCTGATTTTTCAGAAGCCACACTCGGGTCACAAAATCTCATGCCCACTGTGTTAGTCACCCTGTGCCAGAGCTGATCTGTACACCCCAGTTATGAAATCTTTCCAGGATTATAATTTCTAATTATGATAATGCACCTGAAGTGTTTTTGACTGCAGAGTCTTTACTTTTTTCACTGGTTTGTTTGGGGTCATAATATCTGATGACAATCAAGAATTGTATCAAGAATTGTGACCATTGTGCTGAATCTGATTGGTGCACCCTAGTCATCAAATCTTTCCAATATTACAGAAAAAAATTACATAAGTGTGTAGTAGCGGGGAAAAATGCAGCAGCAGTTTGCAAGAGGGGGGAAAAAGTAGAAACTAACAATTTGAGTAAACTGTCTGCGGTGATATAACCCTGTGTGCTAAAATATCCAAGTTGTATTTGTCTTAATGGCTAGAAATAACAGCCAGGTCTCTCTAGGGCCCCTTGAGTTTGAGTAATTAAGTAATGAGTTGATACATTATAAAGGGTGCTAATCTGGTTAGGGAAGAAACAATTCACAATGCCCTGAAGTCCAATAAGACCTTTTTTAAGGTCTTAACTATTGAGTTGCTGTTACATACTCTGCCACTGATACTAAGTGTCAGGACTGCTGAAGGTACGATGGGAAGGGAAGCGTGGGAGTCCAAGTATAAGGGATAAACTCAGGGTTTATTAGAGGGAGAACACAATTGGGGGCACAGAGAAATGTCAGCGACTACAAGACTTTAATGACAAGACTGGAGAAAGACTAACTGGGAAGCACTTAAATACACAGATTCGATTGGACAAGACTAGCAACAGCTGGTAATTCCACACGAGGTTAACGAGGGGGTGTGGGACTCAGGAGGATTGATGCATGGCTGAACACGCAGTTAAGATTGTGCTCTTATAAAAATACGAACCAAGTGGGTATGTGCATAGACCACGGCCCATTGTTCCAGTCGGCTTGAATGTCTTTTTTTGTCCTATCCATGGTAGTTGATCCACATTTCCTGGGTGGTTGCGCTTCTAGGCAAAAGCTGAACCTCTTCGCTAACCTGGTCCATGTGAAGAGCCTGCCCAACTGCAGTACTCGGCAAAACAACCTGGACCTGATAATTATATACGAGCAGACATGGAGCATGATGTTAATCTCACCTTTCATTAAGTAGTTAAAGGGACATTGAGCAACAGTGCCCCCTTGCTGCGTTGACGTAACAGCGCAGCAGGCTGCCTGTCCGTGTGTAAAGCTCAACGCCCACGTCTTCCCCAGCCCGTCTGCATGACACAGAGCCAAGGGGGTTATTGAGTGTCTCAAGACGATCACCAGGGAGACATCTCGCCGAATCACTAACTTTGCCTTTGACCGCACTACCAAGAAGAAATGTCAGAAGGTCATGGTCACGCACAAAGCCAACATCATGTGAGTTCCCATCATCTGTGAGATGAGTTCATCATCTGCTAGCAGCACTTCCTCTGTCCTACACACTCATTTGTTCTGTAACGTAGCATGAAGGTTTGATGAGGCAGACAGTTAGCGAACAAAATGGTTTACTGTAAGAAAAAAATCGCAGTGAGCCTGGAAATGATCCCTCAGGGTACAGGGTGGTAGGGAGGACCCAGTATGAGATACAGGTCTACCACAGGATACACACACACACACACACACACACACACACACACACACACACACAGGGATTCATTATCTTTGTCTTTGTGGGGACTCTCCATTTCTATGGGTATAATCCTAATCCCAACATGACGACCTTAACCGCTACCCAGCCCTAACTTTAAGCATATAAATAATCAAACAAAGTACAAGGCTTTTGGTATTTTTAGTTTTTTGACTGAATTCACAGATTTTTATAAAATTGATTATCCTTGTGGGGATTGGAAAAATGCCCCAATAGGTTTTTTTTTTTTTATCACATTGTGGGGGCCAAATACAGTAGGTGAATCACCTGCATTCATATCACAATAATATATTAGTGTGGTGTAGGGCCTCCTTTTGCAGCCAATAGCAATTCATCTTGGGCATCAATTCATCTCGGTAATGAAAGATACAGGTCCTGCACAGTGACCAGAGGGATTTTGAGCCATTCCTCTTGCATAATATTGGCCAGGTCACTGTGTGATGCTCCATCTCCTCCAAATCACTCCAAATTGTGTCAATAATATTCAGATCTGATGACTATGCATGCCATGGGAGATGTTCAAGAACACAAGAACATTAGATATTTACAAATGAGAGGAGGCCCTTTGGCCCATCAAGCTCGTTTGGGGAGAACTTAACTAATAGCTCGGATTTGTTAAAATCCTATCTAGCTCTGATTTAAAGGATCCCAGGGTAAGGTTTTAGCTTGCGCTACACTAGCACGAAGACTATTCCATACTCTAACTATACGCTGTGTAAAGAAGTGCTTTCTCAAATTTAGCTAAAAAAGTTCTCCCGCTAATTTCCATTTATGGCCATGAGATCAAGTATTTAAACTAATATTGAAATAGCCATTTGGCTGAACAACATCCAGTGTTACGATCCCCAGTGTAGGGTTGGGGATCGCCAGAAAGGTAAAGGAAAGGGAACGGGAAAAAGGGAACACGGGAAACAAGAGGGATCTTCTTTTTTTTTCCCCACAAAGACTTTCACAAACACCAGGTGTAACAGACTTCGGGAGTGACAAGGCCAAAACAATAAACAAAACACCGCTAACGAAAACGTCCCGGACCTAAATTTAAGTGCAACACAAGGAAAACAAAATACAACACCAGATTCTGACTCCCTAACCAAACATACAATAAACCACGTCTCGCAAAACAAAAAGGCAGTCACTCCTTACACACACCTGGTACAAACACACACAGCAAGCATACAAAACACAGGCAAAGGTACCAAAGGGAGATGGCAAAGAGAGTAGTCCAAAAACAAGCAGAAGATCAAATAAACCAGGAAATCAAAACAAACCAAAGCGACAGTACCAGAAAGGGGCGAAGCGAAAGTCGGAGTCCAGAACAAAACAGTCATACACGTATAGTCAAAATCAATAAGCAAACCAATCTCACAAATCCAAAAGAACCGAGCAGAGCCCTCGAGGGATCTTGCTGTCCGGCTTTTCTGTTCAGGAACCAGGAAGTGACGCGCGGCGCATTGGAAGAGCCGTGGGCGGGGTCTGGTCAGCAAGGCGGAGCCAAGATGCAGCCGGCGAATGACGACGAGGGAGGGAGGTCCGGAGCGGAGTCCAGGGAGCGGCAGAGGAATGGGCGAGTGGGCAGACTTCCAAACACGCACACAATATTCTAGGTGGGGTCTTACCAAGGAATTGTATAATCATAGCATCACCTCCCTTGACTTAAATTCCACACACCTAGAGATGTAACCCAACATCCTATTGGCTTTTTTATTGCTTCCCCACACTGGTGAGAGTGGGACATGGAAGCATCAACATATGCATGGAGGTCTTTCTCATAATCAGATACCATTATTTCCGTGGAACCCATAAAATATCTGTACTTTATATTTCTGCTCCCTACATGGATTACCTTACATTTAACTATGTTAAATTTCATCTGCCAGGTATCAGCCCAGTCACTAATTTTCATGTTCACTTTCATGTTCATCAAACCACTCCATCACCAGTCTTGCTGTGTGTATGGGTAAAATACTTGAACCACTGGGTGAACAGGATCCTCCAGAATGTTTCAGTAGTCCTTGGCAGTGACACGACCATCTAGAACAAGTAGTGGGCCTAGGGAATGCCATGATATTGAAGCCCAAATCCTCATTGATCCTCCCCTGTGGGTCCGCAACAGTCCAGGTGGTAAGCCACTTTGGGGCTTCTCCACACTGTAATTCTCCCAGATGTGGGAAAGACAGTGAAGGTGGACTCGTCAGAGAACAACATGGTTCACATTGTCCACAGCCCAAGATTTGTAGTGCTGGCACCATTGAAACTGACGTTTGGCTTTTGCTTGAGTGATGAAAGGTTCGGCTATAGTAGCCAGACCATGAATACTGACCCTGTAAAGCTCCCGACAAACAGTTTGGTAGAAATAGGAGAGTCGAGGTGCACATGTAATTCTGCAGTGAGTTGAGCAGCAGTGGTTTTAGGGTTTTTGGATACAATTCGAGTTAGTACCCAGATATCCCCTTTCAGACAGCTTCGTCTTGCGTCTACAGTTATTCCTTTTGGATGTGGTCTGTCCTTTGTGGTCGTATGTCAACATTTCTCTGAATACCGTGGACCTCGATACATCACAAAGACTTGCTGTCCTGGTCACAGATTTAAGCTTGACGTCAACTAGTCGCTAATCACGTGATTATGCTACTAACAACTGGGACACCTTAGAGAAGAGTTATGTGGAAGTGTGGGGAAAAGAGATAGATGTAGTGAAGCAAAAATTGAGCAGATGGAATTTTTGTACCTCAATTACATTTAATGCATTAATGAATACCTTTTAACTTAACATCTCCCTTATGGGGTTATTATCATAGTAATATTATTTGCAAATGTGTATGGAAAGTTGTGTGACTGTATCTCAATCCATGTGTGTGTAATCAGATTTGTAAATGTGTCAAAGAATTTGTTCATGCGTACTGAGATTTGCAAATGTGTACAGGAATCTGTAAATGTGTATTCAGAATCCATGCGCGTAATCAGATTCATAAACCTGTAAAAGAGTCTCTTAAATGTGTAATGAGATTTGCAAGTGTACTGAGATTTGTACATGTGTTCAGTCGTGCCACCCCTACCACACACACACCATTTCTTCTAGCCATACGTTTTTACATTCCGGGAGGCAGCTGGAGAACCCAAGGAAATCCTAGCAAACATATATGCAAAGTGCTAGAGCTGAGTAGCCATCTTACAGCCCAGGAGCTGTGAGACTATGGTGCTGCCTGCTGAGCCACATCACCATGCCAATTATGAACAATATTAACTATGGCAATAAAGAATAATATGACGAGCAGGTATGTAATTTTATACATGGGTGCACAGTGTACAAGTATGTTCTGCTGAGGACTTTCCAACTGTGAGCACACAATCTCCATAATTAGAGTCCCTGTGCGCTTTGTCATTCTGACAGTAAAGTTTGTAGTTGTCTGTCACATTCAGGAAGTTGGCACACAGCGTCTTCCTGCAGAGCTGTTGAGAGGCGGCACAGCTATAACCAAAGATCAAGTATGAGAACACAGTCATCCACAGCTACTGTACAGTATGTAGGTCAAGATCCCTCTGTAATCATTAGCGATTCACCATGATGTGCAGTCAAATGGTCCTTCACAGCCATAAGCATGTCTGTATGTAACCATTCCATGTTTCCTGGAACTCATACTGTACTCCACTCCAAAAGAAGACAATGAAATTCGGCCTCTCTGCAGTCCAAAGGCACCCCTGTAGCTTCAGCGTTTTTGTCATAGTCCTTCAGGCTTAAGGAGAGGCTGCACCCCAAGTGAACCTGTAACACAGGTCCTACTGTGACACAGTGACATGTCTTCATACTGTGCACCAACTTTAAAGACATTTGATTCATCTGCATGTCACGTTAAATGTCCACGGATTACTATTGAATGGAATGTAGCTTACCAAGCTGGTTCAGAACTCATACCAATTTCATGTACTGGTAGTGCTTAACCTATATGGTAACATTATTGGCAGCTTGGGGGCTGGGCTGGTAGGCAGGGGAGGTGAGAGGGTGGGTTTCCCCTTTTGTCCATCTGTGACTGTTTGCATGTCTGTCTGTCATACTCTATCATCCGTCTCTTACTGTTTGTGTGTTACTGTCTCTGACTGGTTATCTGTCTTATGTTCTGTCTGATGTTCTCTGTGTCTGTCTGGGATTCTTGTCTCCTCTGTCTTACTGCCTCTCTGTCATTCCATCTGTCTGCTTGTGACACTATAGTCACTCTCATGCTGTCCACTCTGACAATCCCTGCATGGACATCTAGGTCCATCGCTATAAGCACGTTTCCTTGTGGTACACGTACAGGTAATATCTACTAATGACACCATGTGAAAATACCTCATTTCTGACTTCTAAGCGACAGTCCCTTGTCTCCTGGTGCCAGTGGTCCTTAAGTTGCAGTCCCACAGGTCTCCTCGGATCTGTTCGACCATCGTCTCTTTGGTCTGTCCTGTTGAAATCAAGCAGTAAATAAAACAATGCATCTGAACAGTGAATCATGCATGATTATTGCACAACGCTGTCCATATTGCATACCAGAAGTGCAGCGGTAGGTTAAATTAGTTTAAGCTTTGTCAGAAAGGGCAGTGTCAGGCACCCAGAGTCAAGCAGGATGGGGTATGAATTTGTATATATAAAGGCAGTCAGTTCTATGACATTTATAGTTTGATGGAAGTGAGTTTGTGTAGAAATAACCCCGTTAGGGCTGTGGAATGCTTCCTGTTTTCTGTTCCCCTCATGTGGATCTGTGCATTGGATAGCTGTGCCACCATCTCCTGTGTTTTCCTGACTAATCAAGTCCCTTGTTTCTGAATCTGTCTGGGTCATATTAAGAATATGTTGCATCAAAGGGAAAGTAAATCTGAAGTCGCCTAGTGATAAGTGAAGAGTCTATCTCTCGCTGTTACTGGTGGACCTAGGAGGCTAGTTGCACCACAGGTGCCTTCGTGTGAGCCGTCGTTAACAACCTACACCACCAGCCTGCCTTTTAAGAGGCCACGCCCACACCCATTCGACTCCACCCACACACAGCTCTCTCCATGCTCCTGTATGAACAGACTTATTTGTGGCAGTTCAGCTGTCACCATTTCTGCCAGAGGCCTGATATCCACTTTGCACACAGCCCGTCGGCCCACGTTTCACCATCTGGAGTGGTGCGACTTTCACTGCCGGCAACCCGTAGGAGATATGGAAGATACAATGGGAGCGATCAGCCTAGGTACTTCAGCAGCTTTATCTAAGGTAGCCAGGTGTCCTGGTCTGGCCAGGACGGTCCCGATTTCAGGCTATACATCCCAGTGTCTTGAGAAATAATTCTCAAGACTCTCTTGCTTTGTACAATGACAGCTTTCAACCACAGTTGGGCGTTTATACTCCCAGGCTGTGTGGATTAAGCCTTAAGACGTTTCTATCTGTCAATAAAAAAAAAACACGACGGAGATGAGGATGCTGATCCATGCTGTGAATCTCACAGATTAACCATTCTGAAGAGAAAACGCCTTTTTAATCAGGGGCTGGAGCAGGCATCCCCTCAATCCAATACCGAACGATGCTACTGAAGTTTTATCCACTCATTGCAAAAGCATTTATTCGGTTGTATGCAGAGGAAATTCAGTCATTCATGACCATCTGTTCACTTCCAAGCACAAAACATAGCTCGAGGCCACACCAAGTCAGTAAAAGAAGGTAACAAATGAACCAGTTTTTCACAGAAGGGTATAACTCATTGCATGTAATAGTGCATTAACATTCAGTATGGCCCTTTGAAAAGAAACAAAATGCCCTTGGTTTGTCCAAGAAACAATAGTGAATATGTATGCACTATTAAAGGCCTTGGGTTTGTCCATAGTGAATATTTATACATTATGTTTATGCAGTGAGTTTCTCCAAAAAACAGTAGTGAATGTTTATGCCCTATTAAAGACACAGATGTTTAAAGGAACATCACAAATGTTCATGAAGTATGCAATTCAATTTCAAAAAATGTTTAGCAATTTGATGTTGAAGCATAGCCTACGTGTTTATTTGTGTGCATATCCCCTGATCCCTCTCTGATGATGATGAGGATGGGTATTATGCTTGGGCACGAGCTAAGACACATATACACATACACACATGCTACACAAGTGTCCCAGGAACTCTGAAAATCTGTCACCCCAGCTTCAACTCTTCTTGCCACTCCACACCACAGTCCGAGGAATAAAACAAGTTCCTCTGATTGGTGGCTTGAAGCAAAGTTTTGTTTGTACTTGTTTAGAAATGGCCACATGTTATGCATTTTATTTGATACTCGTGAATATTTAGATTGTAGCAAGCTAAGCAAATCTCAACAAAAAAATAATTAAAACCTGTCTTTCAGTTTATTGCACTGTGATGGTAATTGTTAGTCTGGAATGATAGGTTGTTGTAAAAGTTTAACCTACCAACTCTAAAGTATAATTTATCCATTGGTAAAGCCTCATGAAAATTGTAAATGAACTGATGGGGTCCTGTCAAATTGTCATTTGAGTACTGGTCTGGTTATGCCAGGTTAGGTCATTGGTATTTTCAATGGTTTGAATACTGCCTTAAGTACTTGAATCATACTCGGTATTGGCAAGTACACAAATGTAAGTACTCATACTCGGTCTGAAAAAAATGGCATTGATGCAACCCTAGTGACTTCATTAAGTGTTAGATCCACCAAGGGTAATCCTTGGTTCAAGGACTTTTTTACGCCGATGTCCACACAGCATCCCTGCAGTATCAGCTCTTCTTACAAACTGTGTTCTTAGCTGCCAGGCTTCTCTCTCACTCATACGTTCCTATTGTAACAGCAGCGTTCATTGGCCTCTGCCACCTGTGGGCCCTCGGCTGTCCTCAGCTGCAGCGGGTGTGTCACGCTCAGCACATTACTGCCAGTGTACTCCCCTGACGGGTAACAAGCTGAAAGCAAAGGGTGCCCCGGATGCTTACATATGTCAGCTTATGCCATCCCTCTTAAATTCCTCTGAAAACACACAGTGATGGCCCATGAAACGAGAGCCTGATCGACACCATTCTAAGCTCAGTTGTAGATCAAGTTGGGGGAACATTTAGGAACTTACTTCATAAGCTTAGATGTTTCATCATTTTACTGCAAACTCAGGTCCGTAACCCTCACGGGCCATAAAAAAAGACGCAGCACTTTCATATAGATTTATTTGTAAGCATTTACCCTCAGTGCAGAGAAATATTGACAGATCTGAGTGTAAATAGCAGGTGACAGGATGGTGTGGTGAGTAGCAGTATTGCCTTACACCCCCCACGTGGCTGTGTGGGTAGAGTTTGCAGGTTCTCCCTGTCTGTGTTGGTTTCCACCTGCAATCCATGGTCTTGTTATAGACAGACATTGTTTTGAACCAGGCGATGTGCTGGAGATTTGAGATGGCTCGGTTCCACAGTTGCTTTAATAACTGAGGGAAAAAAAACAACTGTGAAAATTCCCTTTGGCACAATGGCTTTAAGAGTTTAAGAAGGAGGAGAACATCGTGATCCAGACTTACGACTTAAACCTGTCATTTCATCTTATAGTGTAATCTTGATTCACCTTTGGAATAATCACATCTGGTGTGCCTCCCCTGATGGCAAACTGTGTAAAGCACTGTGGTTTGTCCAGTGCTAGAACCTCCTGCTGTCCTGGGTTTTTTTGGTCTGTTCTAGCCACTATTTTGGTGAAGAACCTCTTTTCCAGGGGTTTGAGTGTAGGCCTGGTTCAGGGAGCAGAGGTCTATATGAAGATGTATTATGATATGGCGGCCAGACTTTTTGGGTACAGGGAAACACAACATGTCATGGTGAACTTGTGTTCTGCAGTGTCTTGGGTGCCTGGACCCTGAAGCAAGAAGTGTGCATCAAGGATGTAATTTATGATGACTGGTTGGGAATGTGCACCATAGTAACGAAACTGTGGGTGAGGAGACCTTGTACTGCATCCCAAATCCTCTCACAGTGTCCAAGGGCAAGTGACACACGAACCACTTCAAATGTTGACTAGATGCACATCCAGAGGTGCCTTTCTACACAGCTCTGTCATACTGAGCTGTTATTTTTGTATTCATAGGCTTCCTGTTAGCTTTAATGAGTCTGATCATTCTTCTCTGACCTCACTCATAAACAAGAGCTGTATCAGGAACAGAACTACCACAGACTGGATATGTTTTGTTCATCACACCATTGTCTGTAAACTCTAGACACTTGAGTATGTGAATATCCCAGGAGGGAGGCTGCTTCTGAGATGCTGGAGCCACCATGTCTGGCACCGACAATCATGAAACGTTTAAATTCACTTAGATCAGATATCTTATAATGCTTAGCTGCACAATAACAATCTCTTGACCCTGTCTGTGTGCTGAATGTGTTAAGCTACTGACACGTGATTTGCTGTTTGGAGAAGAATGTTGCTTACAAGCATTAACAAGCCGCAGTACCTAATAAAGTGTTAGTGTAGTATATATTGTGGACTGATAAGCATAGGTTGGTCTAAAAAACATCAATACTTTAAAAGCTGATAATGATATCTATGACTAAGCCATAGGCTAAGACTTATCATGAAGATATTTTATCTTGAAAAACTGACTGTTTTGTGAATACTTCCTGAGACCAGCTGTCAACAGGTATTGCACTAGGTATTGAAGTGTACCATTCTGTCAAAAACATAGATAGAAAAAACAGGAAGCACCTGCTTAAATTATGGAGATCAAGAGCAATGTATCTGGGGCCAGAATGGCATTCTGAGATTCATCCTGCTGTACCTTTTCCTTTCTCCAAAGTTATTGCAATGCCATTTTTGAGAGTATAAGATTTTGTAGTCCAGCTTCTTCTTGAAGTCCAAAAACGTGAGATTATGTGCATTGGTATCTCCAAAATTGCACCTAGTGAGAAAGTGTATGGTCTGTATTGGACTGGCATCTTGAACTGCATGTCCCCTGACCCCTTCTGCCTTGGGCTTCAGAGGACAGGCTCCAGGCTCCAGGCTCTTCCATAATAAACTGCATATGCAACTGTAAGCTGTCCATTAGCACATATAAAATGCCAGGTAGTTGAGTACAGAAATATGATATCATTTACCCTTTCTAATGGAAAATATTTAATATTATTACATACAGGGGTATCAGAGGGGCATGGATGGTGAAATTTTGTCAACCAGCCCAGAATTTCTAGCTACACACCCGATTACACAGTATGAGCTTATCCTGCGCTCGGTTTTGTACCTAGAGTCTAAGGCATGTATTACGATGCAATTTTTTGTATATATTTAATAGAATTAATTGTGTCCAGATTTAAAATATTATTTATATATACATTTATAGACGAAAACAGGAGAAGAATGCACACATAAACGTGGAATTTCCTTATCAAACTATATAGAGCACAAGTCATCCCGGGGCTTCTACTTGAGATTCCTTAAGTATATTGCTGCTGTCCGCCGCCAGGGGTCGCGGTGGCAGCGCTGCGGCGAAGGGGGGAGGGGCCCCGGACCGGGATTCGCAGCTTCCCATTCCCAGGCACGGAGACCAAACATGGCGGAGTAAAAGCGGCGATTACGGCGCTTAGACGGAGCAGGCAAATCCCGGGAATCCTGCTCACACTGCGCTGCGAGGGACCAAAGCAAACAGGCCCGCGGTTTATGAAGAAGTGCGGCGGGGCTTGGATGCTCTGCGGCCCGTCCAGGCGATCCTGTTATTCGGGTTGCGTTTTAGCGCCCCGCTCGATCGCCCGTCTTCCTCGGATCATTCCAAACAAGCAGACCCCCACCCACCCACCTAACACTCACTGTTCCCGGGTGTGGAGGCATGGATTGGGGAAGCGAGTAAGACGAGAAAGGGGAGATAATAAGCGCGCTACCGCATCGGAAAGGAATTCTGCAAAGACTGCGCCTCACCCGGAGGAAAGCCTGGTGAGTTTGTTTAACAAAATAATATTCTTGTGTTTTTCTCCAGGCCAGCCTTCTTACTGTACTGCATTAACGAAATCTGTCGTATTCTCCTGGCATAATTAATAAAATCCCCAAGAATATGCACAGGCAGAAGGTGTGTGCGCGTGTGTGTGTGTGTGTGTGTATGTGTGTATATATATATATATATATATATATATATATATATATATAAATATATAGAGTGTGTGTGTGTTTAATAGGAAACAATGCACACCTCATGGGTGGTGATTAACGCAGCGCATCGGTGTGACCAGTACCTAACTGGGCGCTATGGGCGCCTGGGTGTGTATCTGTCATCCGTGCGGAACATCATCAGCGCGGCTGCATTACAACAAGCGACTCGCTGAAGTGACCCGATGCCGACACAGTGAGATAAAGCCGAGGATCGGCAGCGAGTGTCCGACGCCTGATGAGGGTCGTTTCGGTTCCGGGTGGAAAATAATGGGTTGCGTGGGGGGAATTACAATATAACAAGTATTTTGACATCGTCCATTTACTCCTTGTTTCAGTTTCACACTGCAGACAAAACACGTGTTTATATCAGCGTTTATCACAAGACAGTATTTACGCGGCCCTTGAAACCTCAATAATTTCTTCAGTAAATTGTGCTTAAATGAATTTTAAGACCAGTTGAGTAAACTTCAGCCTTCCCCCCCTCCCAGTGTGGTGCCCAGAGCTGGTGTTTGTCAGATCTGATAATAATCAGTAAAACAAACACTCGTGCCCACACGAGTCTGAGATGGGGAACCGTAGATCACCCTTGTATGTCTGTGTGCCTGAGATTAGTGCTTTCAGAGATTTCTGTCCACCATCCTCCACCATTTGAACTAGGGAGGAGCTTTTTTTTTGTAAAAGGAACCTGAAATCGTTGCGTAAATGGCCTGTTTAAAGTCTAAGTTTATTATTATTGTTCTTTAGAATAGATAGATAATGTTCCTCCAAAACTGAATCAACTACACCCCCCTACATCTTCTTCTATGAAACTTTTTTGTTCCGCATGTGGTGCTGTCTGCTCCAGGGAAGTGTGTTTTCACCATCAGCTTTGGTGGCGTTTCCCGGAACGCCAAGCATACATTGCCAAGGTGTCAAAGCAGGATTGGCAGACAGCTTGCTCTTGGTGGAATAATGGATTCTAATTAAAGATGTACCTTTCAGTGAGGTAGCTTACCTGAGAGCATTTAGGTACAAACAGCAGTGAAGTTCAGTGTGCAGGCTAATTTACATAGAATCATATGCAAAGCCAGCACATGCATGTGTATAACGTGCTTAAAAGCGCAGTCTGTGAAAGGCAGAAGATCACTGGATGCATTTAGCATTATATGGCTGTGCTTGTTGATGCTTGGATGGATGGAGGGGGTAGGCAGTCCCCTGCCTCTTTCTGTGTGTTTAACCCTAGGCACTGCCCGGGGGTGAGAGTGTAGGAGGTCGGGGGTAGGCATGGCAACGCCGTGGGCGGCCTGGCGTGCGAGTTCGCTAGCGAGCCCCGCGTCCCTCGGCGCCTTCCGCTGATCCGGGTAAATCCGCGTTCTCCGGCTGGGCTCTAAGCGCCTGCTGTCGCCTCTCTCTCCGGGCGTCACATGGCTGTGCGAAATCGACTCAACATTAACTGGGGGGGGGGGGGGGGGGGGGGACTCAGGAATCAATAAAGCTGAAGGTCCGTGGAGACTGTAGTGGAATGGAAGGTATGCATTCTACCCTGGGAGGGAGGTGTTTACTGTAAGCCACTGGCCCGTCCTGTGACTCTTGAGAGGTTAGTATGTATAAGCTGTGGTTCCGTCATACGAGGATATTGCTGAATAAAAACTGTCCTGCAGTTTACTGATGTAGGCAGGTTATAAACAGACACATTAACTGACTGGATGGACTTGGTGGGGGCGGTTGATTAGCCTTTATGCTGTGGACCGGGATCTTTGAACCATATCATAGACATGTGCACTGTCTCTCCGGTAGGAGTCCAAACATCTTATGTGTACGGGTGATCTCTCCCGTTATTTTCTGTCTTTTCTTCTCTTTCTGCGGTCGGATGGATGCTGGCCCTCGGTAAATACGTTCACGTTCATTAACTAGATGTGCTACAGATGTTGTGGTTAGAGCAGCAAGCCTTGAGCATTATAGTGTTTTTTTAATATCCTGTTATGAAATGAATATGAAGAGAGCATAACTTAGTCTGCCACTAGTCACATGAATAATGAGTAGAGAAAATAGAGATAGCAGTCGTTGACCATGTGCCCAGCGTGGAGATGGGGGTTCTAAATGTGAAATCGACGTTCATTGTGGATGTATGCATCACGTGTTGCGAGATGTGTGTTCTCATGTCGGATTGATTTTACAGGAGAGAGTGTACGCTTACTGGGAGTTTGGGGGATGGGGAGGACGTGACAAAGCATCGCTGGGGATATGAACCACTGCTCGGTCTTGGCAGAGACACAGTGTTGCTTTGTGTTGTTTGTTGCAGTTGCGGCTTATAAATTAGGGTGAATTATAAGGTATGTCGCTGTAGGGAGCCCTTTATGCTGCCAGCAGCCCGGAAGCTGCAGAAGAGGGCTTACCATGAATGAAACGGCGAAGCTGGGGCAGTGGCGATCGTTTGCTGCTTCACTCTTGGTTCTCGCTGTTCCATGATTTCAGTTTTCGAGTGCATTTTGTCCTGATACTTAATCATTGATGGTTTTGATCTCCGGCGCTGTGGAGTAGCCTTGATCTAGCTTTTGGTTTTAATGATCTACGTGTTTCTTTTGGGTAAGCAGACCATGAGGCTGGTTTCGTTTTGTTAAGCTGATGTCTTAAGTTTCTGTGCACGTCGTTCATTTTGCTCTCTGTCGTCGTGGCCCATGTCTGGTTACTGGTCACCACTAGCCGCTAGACCTTCCTAACCAGGGGACGTTACAAGGAATTACTGCCAGACAGTCAATCTAGTCAAACACAAACCTGAAAAACAGCAAAACTGATTTCTTGCCAGAGGTCATTCTGCTAAATTAAGTGTATTTATTGTGCAATTTGCCTTAATATTCTTTGGTGTCTAGTATTATGAAACAAGTGAAGTATAGGTTCTTTTCTCAGTTTTAGTCACTGCTATTCTGTGGTAATGTGACATGTTTATAAGGACAATTTTTACATTTTTGGATGTAACCTGTGTGATGCTGTGAAAAATGCAAAGGTGATGACAGGGTCCGGCTCCGAGTGGATCTGAGAGTGCTGGCTGGGGTAGATCTACCCGCACATGCATTTGCTCTTTAAAATGCAGCCGTAGCAACAAAATGCAGCAGTTATTGTATTTGCAAGAGGAAACCAAATGATTCGTTACTAAAACGGTTTGGGCCTTCCGCTGGCGGTACAGCGATCAATGATCCCACAAAAACAGAGTTCAAAGTAAAAAGTAAGTATACACAACCAAGCTGAATACATATGAAGTTAAAGGAAAAATGCATGGAATACCAAAAGTACTAATAAACATTTTCTTAATCAAGATAATTCTTAGGTGGCTGTAATATTGAACCCAGGACGCCACCAAACAAAAAAATGAGGTACATTGAATATGGTGGGGCCTAAAATACCATCCTGAACAGACTGTCCCAGTTTGAATCAGGCCCCAGTTAAAGGCCATGGTCTACACTATTCAGCGCCTTTACCACCAGTAGGCCTGACATAAGGGCGCTTTTCCACTGCACCAGGTACCGTACTTTTGGTACTTTCCCTTTTCCATTGACTTCCGGTTGAGTAACAGTACAAAGGTTCCTGGACCTAAAGTGCCACACCAGCTGGGGTACTTCCTTGGTACTTCGGAACTTTAGGGTGAGACTTTAATCAATTTCTATGTTGATTGTTTATGCAAATAGCCTGCCTCTGAAAGACACTACAACCACAGTCTTGTAAGAAGAACTCAGAAAATGATAAATGAAGTCAAAATATAAAAATAATATTAATGGATGTGTGCACAAATGAAGAGACCCAAGCTTTAATTGCAATGTGGTTGGAAGAAGAGATACAAGAAAACCAGGATAGCATAACAAGAAATAAAGTGTTTTGTATGGTATACTATGACAGCACGGTATTAGAAATGTTCAGATATTGCAATGTAATTTTGTTGTAATAAATATTGGGGTATTTATGAAACAAAAATGGAGTTCAACATAAATTCTCTCAAACCCGTCTATGAAGGATGAAAATGATTATGATTGTCTCGGAGAACGCATGCAGCGCTCATGCAAAAGCAGTGGCGGTAAACTTTGAACTGATTTTTAAACACATACGAGATAATCTTGCAATGGAATAATCATTAAAATGGCAAAACTTTAATTTCCTCTAGATTTTGTTTTCCTCTAACAGAGTAAAAAATGTTTTGGTGAAATTTAAATTCCCTGCTCTGTAATGTCCATTCCGAATTGAAGGTAAGAAAAAGCCTGATCTTAATCTAGCTGACTATCAATGTGAGAATTCCGTGTGCATAACATGCAATGTGCGTATTAATATCGCACATTGTCCAGCCTTGTAATATACCACAGCCATTTTTCAAATTCAGTACAAAATACTTGCCTCGCACCGTGATGTCATTCAGTGGCAGCACCAGTTTTTACACCAGTGGAAAATCAGCACCTTGAAGTACCAAAGGTATGGTACCTGGTGTAGTGAAATAGCGCCCTAAAAGGATTTTCCAGTTGCTAACATCCCCCCCGCACCTCACCCCACCCCACCCCTTCATCTTATCTCCAGCGGAACTGACGTAATACAGCTCTCCGTGATGGTAGTCCCTGGGAATTATCCCCCCACGGTCCCACAGGAAGTGGCTTTCGGTGCTGACGCATTGACTTACTTAAACATTGCTTTAGGGCAGGACTCTGCCTTACTTTTAAAATAAAGCACCTTACATAGCAGGCTAAATACACATGAATAGCAGCTATTATGATCGTCGTTGTTATAATTATTAAGTAATCTAAAAGCCAGGAGAAACCGGCGGTCTACATTTCAGTCTACTTAAGACATATTTGCTATTCCGTCTCCTTTATTTGCATCAGTATTTCAGTATTTAGGTTATAAATTAGGTCTGACCCCTGATTTTCTTTGCAGTTGCGTTGGCATGAATAACATTTAGCCAGCCGTTTAGATTATCTTTATCTTACCATATAGAGTATCCACACAGCTTATGGGCACTGCTGGCTGTTGACAAGCTGTTGCTAAAAAAGCGGGCCTTTAACGGCGGGCGATGGCCACACGGCAGCTCCTCCCTCCACGATCAGGTGGGTCTGCGCCTGCCTTACTGCGGATTGATGTGCCGGATTGGTACAGGCTGGGCTGGGATGATGTGAGGCTGCAGCACTGAGCTGTGGGGCCTGCTGAAAAGCTCAATGGACGTGGAGAAAGAAGACACAATGCCGTCTTTTAGAGGAAGACCCAGTGGAGCAAACGTGTCGATAAGGGAGAACTTTATGGATCGCTGGGCAGGGAACGTTTCTTGTCCAGCAGCGTTACAGAAATAACAGGCAAAAAAGGACCCCAAGAACTGTGCCCCCCAAAATAAATAAATAAAATAAAGGTACACTGTGTATAGTACAATGCAAGCAGTAAAAGGAGAGGTAGACAGAACATCTGGAGAGATGAGCCTGTGGCTGAAGATGCTCCTCAACTCTACCAGCTCTTTTTGTGGAGTGGATGGAGGAACTCTATGGTAGACCACATATTGTGAGAGACCACATCACAAAGATCAGTGGCAGCCTTGGCTTCCGTAGGGCTGGAGCGAGCGCATTGCTTCATGAGTGCTTAACGGTAACTCAGGCAGCGCCCATGCGGAAGCTGACGCTCATCCATATCACAAGTCCCACCTGGTTTACGAGCCGTAGGCGCGCGGCTCTGCGCGTGGGCGTGTGCGTGCGTGTTCGCCACCTCCGCTCCGCCGGCATGTCCCGTACATGAAGATTCTGACGACGGCATAACTTATCACGCTCTGCATCGGGGGAGTCTGCATCAGCGTGAATTGCGTTACCATTTATGCGTCAGGCCGATCTTGGCTTTGGACTTATGGCCGGCTACTTGGTGTGTGATGGATCTTCAACTTTGATTTTAACCAACAATTTGTAACAATCGGTCGCCATATTTCAGACTGCATGTTCAGGCTGGTATCATCCGTCTGGGAACTGTGGCAGGGCTCCTCGAACCCGATCGCCCAATTTATTTTCCTGCCATATGCATCCGACTTCTGGGTTGTACCATTTTTCAAAACTAAACTAATTTAGTCTTCATTTTCAACAGCATGGTTGTTGGCAAGAGAGAGAAAAGTTGTCGAACTTATACTGGTCTGTTGGGAGCCAGAATTGGGATTTGGACCTTCTGTTGATGACTGTCAGACTTTTTTCATAGCGGGAAAGTTGTGGGTTTAGGCTGGGATTTGCTGCCCATCTGTCAGCTCAACAGAACTCAAACATACCATACCGGGGGGTGGGGGGCAATCAGACCTTTTAACTGCTAATGCAGCAGGGGTGTGAAACCCATGTGTATTGAGTCGAGGTGGGTTTTGGGTTCAAAATGCCTCCCTTTAAAATAATTAATGGGTAGAATAAAAGTAAATGCTATCCAATAAAAAGCTTTCCATTGCGTAATTACACTTTGTATTGCTCTTCCATATATTGATGTGTGTGCCCCCGCCCTGCACACCCACCTGCATGTCCTTGCACTTGCCACTTGCTGCTGTGTCATGCACTGTACAGAACGGCCGGTGGGAGCTTCTGTGATGCCGGCACTTAGCTCACGTCGCTGGGATTCCACTGCTCCTCCACACATTCCTCTTAAAACCAGCTGTAGGATTAACGGTCCATGTCGGACTATGTTCCTGGGACCGACAATGACATCAAGGTCCCCTGTGGTCCTGTTCTGTCCCATGTAACTAGAGGGGTCTGATCCAGCCTTACGACTATTATGGGGTGGAGGGGAGCACATCATGTATGCCTGCGGGTAATGATAAGCATGTGTAAAATTTATGAGTGGGGTGGGGTGGTGCGGGGGCTCATTGGTTAGGGCTGAACCCCGAAACTCCCATAGTTGTATTCCTGCCCCCTCTGCATGTATGTGGAGTTAGTATGTTCTTCCTGTGTGTGCATCTGGAGTTTTTGTGTTCTCTCTGTGTCTGTGTGTAGAGTTTGGATGTTCTCTCTGTATGTGTGTGTGTGGAGTTTGCGTGTTCTCCCCGTGTCTGGGTCTGGAATTTGCCTGGTGTGTGCGTGTGTGCGTGTCTGTGTGTGTGCGTGTCTGTGTGTGTGTGTGTGTGTGTGTGTGTGTGTCTGTGTGTCTGTGTGTGTGTGTGTGCGTGTGTTTGCATTTCCTCTGGGTGCTCCGGTCTCCTCCCATAGGTATTTGGCATCTCTGAATCGCCCATAGTGTGTAAAGTTATGTTCCCCGCAGTGGGTCAGGATCCCATCCAGACCACCCTTTCCTCATACCCCATATTTCCTGGGACAGCCTCCAGAATCACTGATCCAGTCCCAGATAAGCGGTCATGGAAGACAGACGGCTGGATTTTTGTGCGGTAATGGAGTGAGACGTCTGGTGACCGTCCGCCTGTCTTTGCAGGGTTGATGCAGAGCCTGGGGAACGGATGACCGACTGATGCCTTCGCCGCTTCCCGAGGTACGCCATTCCCCCCTCCATCACACGCCCGGGGCGCCTCCCCTCAGCCCCTCTACCAAGTGTCAGGTGCTTTCTGGAGAGCAGCTGAGATCTCCTCCTTTCCGCCGCTCCGGTCTGCTGGGGGATCTGGAGCAGCCGCTCGTCTTGGCTTCCTCTCCCTTAATGGAAGTTTTGTGTCAGGCTGACTTTCTGCCTTCGTGGCCTCTGTGACCCAGATGTACGTGACGTAATTGGGCTTATTTAGTGGGTCCGGAGAGTGACTTCATGAGGCCGCTGTCACGTTTGCGGCACTTATGTGTTCACGCCCACGTGGCGTCACCGCAAAGAGGACGGACTCTGGCGGAAACCTCCACGCTAGCGGTCATGCTGGGTGTGAGCTTTGATTTCCTGCTCCCTGACCACGCTTCTCCGTTTAGGGCACTATGATGCTGCTTGCTGTGACCCTGGTGGCCTTCAGTGCAGCTCAGGGACCTACCCCTGTCTCAGGTAGGATGATCACATGATCCTCCCGCTTCTCTTAAAGTGTTTGTTTTGTTTCGGGTGAGTTGATGTGTCACATAGATGATCGGGTTACAGTGAGGCGATGGCGTTCACGTTTATGCAAGCGTAGCGGGGTCTCACTGGCTTGCCATTTGCTCCGTCCCACAATTAATCTTGCTATGATGAGTTGCTTGTTAGAATCTCCTGACTGCTTTTCTGCTGCGGGTTCTTTTTTTTAGACAGATTTTCACCCAAGCTTTTGTGTAAACCTGTTGTGCTAGTCCTGCCTGCACTGATAGCTCGTTTACAATACAAGTTACCCACCTGGGAAATTCTACCGTGTAACTGCGTCTTTTGGGGGATTTATTTGGTCAGGAAGCTTTTTATTTCAAGATAGAATATGAGGGCAAATATTCTGCAGTATAGAAATTTTGCACATCAGCATGGTGGATTCGTCACAGGAGTGAAACCATAAGCATTCCTCTATGTCTCTTTCCAAGCTGTGCCATCTGTGACCAGCAAGCCCTCCACGGCGTTCACCAGTGTTTCCATGGCAACAACATCCACTGGCAGCACCACGCCCACTGGGCCCAATGCAGCCAGAGCAGCCCCCGATGTCGTCACAGCAGGCAATGGCGGGGACCGGCCCCCCCTCACCATCACGACCCCGGTCCTTGGTTCCAAACCCGCCTTGGCGACCGTCGTCATGGCGACCACTGCCCAAGCTCACGATGGCAGTATGGGGAGCGAGAATGGCACCGCTGTGCCACCTGCCCGGACACCAGCACCTGATACATCCACCGAAAGCCCCATGGCTACTGGGCCCCCCACAAAGCCCCCCGCTGGGCACAGCATTGCCCCAACCACCACCTCCGCAGCAGGTACGGTTCTGCTTTCCTCCTGTCTGCAAGTCGCTTCAATTCAATTCATTTTATTCATCCATGTCCTACACGTCCAAATGAAATTATATTTAAGAAGACTGGCTTACTTTATGAAGTCACAGTGTCACCGGGCAGATTTAGATTGTGTGTGTTGTAGCTGTGTAGATTAAAGATGACTGGACGTGTTTGGCTGCTCTCGGTGTCAACACCCTGCCTTTCACAACTAAACGCCTCTGTTAGGCTCTTCCTGATAAAACAGGAAGTGCCGCTTACTTCACTCTGCTCTCAAGGCACCGGGAACAGAGGGGCTGGAAAAGCACTTTGTCCCTAATTTCTGCTGGCCTGAAAAGGTGCACAGCAGGCTTGATGATGGCAGTGTGCCCACAGGTCGTGTTTGACACTGGCGACCTGATGTTCTGGTGCTTGCGCTGTGAGACGAAACCCAAAACGGGAACCTCACATCGACTGAATATCAGTTACTTGAGGCTTCTAGAAATAATCTGGATCGATGAATCTGAATGAATGCTTACCGCTGATGTCATCGTCTTTTCTTTGTCTTTAGATGGATCGGACACAGGTAAGGCAGCAAAATCTTTAGTTTTCCTACTGGTTAGTGGCAGCTAGGTACTGACTCGTACTGGGGAGCCTCCTGCAGTGAGTCAGCGTTTGGGAGTCAGCTTTAGGAGTCAGCGTTCAGTGAATCACACCCATGTTTCTCACTTGGTAAAACTGCTTTTCACACACACAGGGGGCGCTATCGCACTGAAGCCCGAACTGTCGTTTTTATGGGCTTTCTCACATTTGCTCGTGTACTGCCTCTGTCTTTGTGTCCTCCAGTTTACATGTGTTATATAAGCGTTAGTTAGAGCAGTGTTTCCCAATCCGGTCCTCTGGGACTTCGGAGACAGTCCACGTTTCTGCTGCCTACCAGGCCCCTGCCAGACAGTCCACATTTTTGCTCCCTTGGACCGTCTGTGGATCCCTGAGGACTGGATTGGGAAACACTGAGTTTGAGGTTTAGCTGCTCGGTGAAGGTGCGTATCCCTGTGCCTCTAGCCACCTTTACCCTCCCCCTCCCCGCCAAAAGCCTGATTTTTATCCCCCGCTCCCCTGGACCTCTCTTCCCTCTCACTTTGCCTACAGGCGACAGGGCGGTCATCGCAGTGATGGTGGCCTTGTCTTCCCTACTGGTCATCATCTTCATCATCATCGTGCTGTGCATGCTAAGGTGAGGAAGCAACACGGGGGAGGCCATTGCGTGTCGTGTCGTCTGCCCGCAGACGCGCTGCTTGTTTTGTCCGCAGTGCAGCGTGACGCCCGGAGGGAAAGCCATCACGATACCGGGGTCCTGCTCATGTGCCCTCTGGGCTCATGCTGCACACTGTTTGGTACAGGACACACACGCACACACACACGCGCACACACACGCACACACACAATGGGCAGAACCCCCCCCTCCGTGGTATCCTCTGCCTTGTACCCTGTTCTTCCTGCAATTGGCTCCAACCTCATCACTACCTTGGATAAGACATAATGGACAATGGATGGATCTTAGTTGGTTTCTGTTGAGTACAACACTGTGCTAAGTATGAATCAGTCGTGTAATTCGTACGCTGGCAAACGACGTCAGGCAGTAAATGTTCCGTTGCGTGGTGGTTGACTAGCGTTGTCTCTGTGCCAAAACTATGTGGAACCGCTGATGTGCTGAACTCTTGGCAGCCTTTCCGGTGAGCGAATGCGACACTTTCACGCTTTCTGTCATTTTTCTGTGCCATTTGATTGACAGGTTTAAGAAGTACAAGCAGGCCGGGAGCCACTCCAACTCATTCCGGCTGTCCAACGGCAGAGCCGACGACACTGGTATCCTGCACTTTATCTGCGTGTGTCTCTCTCCACCTCCGTCGCCTGCCGTCCTGGCTGGGCCCTTTGTCCTGGCGCCAGTGTCCCCACAGCAGTATCTTTGTGACCCGCCGTCATGCGCTCAAAGGATCAATGCGGAACAGTCTGTTACATAAAAGTCGGCGGCAGAAATCCCCCCTTTATCTTATGTGGCCCTAGTGATGCCAGTGCAGTTCAGCCTATCCGCTCCTTTCTGTTAAAATGGTTTGGTTTGTTTCATCCTTGTGAATTAGTGGAACGTCTTGATTACAGCATTGCTGTACTAACTGTTGCTATTTTCCGTGTCTGCCTGGAACCCACGCATTTCCTGTGAAGTTTCGGGGGGGTCTATGGCTGTCTCAGGAGTGAGACTCATGTGACTGACTGATTAGTTCCACCTGGGCTTCCCCCCCCCCCATATATCGCGTTTAGGTTGACTCTTTCTTTCTCTCTAATGATAAGATATTGTGCTGGAACTTGTGTTAAGTGAGGGGGCATCAGCGTTGTTTGAGATGGCAGCATCCAGTATGCCTTTGTGGAAAATAACAAGCTTGTTAAAGATCTCCTTGTATGTGTTCATCCTAGTGATCAAGCATTTCATTGAGTTTTATTTCCATCTAGTGGTCACTCTGCAGTCTTGCTAGCAATTTGTAGTCTTTGGTTATCTGAGTAAAGTCCAGTGTAGATGCAGCTTGTCCATTTTTGCATAGCCCCGGCGAATGTGCAGTTGTCAGGGTTATTAAGTGTTTTAATAGCATGGCTACTTCACCTCCTTCCTCTGCTTTCCACCCTTTTCCCCCCATCTGCCACTCTCAGAGATGCAGACCATGCCCCTATTGGCCCGCTCCCCAAGCACCAACAGGAAGTACCCGCCCCTTCCCGTTGACAAGCTGGAGGAGGAGATGAACCGTCGCATGGCGGACGACAACAAGCTTTTCCGGGAGGAGTTCAATGTGAGGCCCGGCTCCAAGTCCCCAGGAAGCTGTGTACAGACCCAGCGTATATGTCACTGTGCCATCCTGTCACTCACACCCAATAGAGGCCGACTGCTCTTTTAAAACTCAAGTCAGAACATGGCCTGATATTTTAGGAAGCTTCTCTGCTAACTGATAACCATGTGTCTTGGTGTGTGTTATAGAATAAATATGTAAACATGATTATGAAATCAAATCACTGCAGTCCAGAAGCTTATGGTTACATTTAGTTATAATTCAAGCTGTCACAAAGGCCTGGAGTTGCCCCCTGCTGTCCACTCGTGGGAGCACCGTGCTGCGCTCTGCCAGGCCTACGGTGACGTTTGCACGTCCTTGTCCCTGCAGGCCTTGCCGGTATGCCCCATTCAGGCCACCTGCGACGCAGCGGCCAAGGAGGAGAACAAGGAGAAGAACAGATATGTCAACATCCTGCCTTGTAGGTGCCGCCTGTCCTCTTCCTCCTCCTCGTGTCCCTCCCTCTGTTTTCCCTTTCATTTCCCTTCGCTTTCTTTTCACGCTTAGAATTCTGCGTTTTGTTTGGCCAGATAAACACACCAGCCTACGTTTGGCTGTCTCCCGCCATCGTGTGCTCGAACGAATCGTTGCTGAGCGGCGGCTCACTGGCCAAAGTACCCCCCCCCCCCCTCAACTTTTGTGCCCCCAGTGACTCCCATGTAGTTTAGCCAGTCCGTTTATTCTTCTGAAAATTGTTTGGTTCATCCTTGTGAATTAGCGAAATGTCTTGATTATAGCACTGCTGTTCTAATTGTTGCGATGTTGTGTGTTTGTGTGGAGTCCACACATTTCATATGAAGTCAGCGGAGCAGCCTATGGCTGTCTCAGGAGAGAGTCACATGACTGACTTCTGCTGATTAGTTCCACCTGGGCTTCTCCCAGCAGAAATGTTCTTTTTTGTTTTCCTAATCAAATGGTATACATGCCGCTTTTCAGACCTGCATTGGTTTTGTTCTGTTTATCTTTGTCACCTTAGGCTTGTTCTCCCCTAGTTTCTCTGAATATTTTTTTTTGCTGCTTTTTCTCTCTTGCCCTCTAGAATGTCTCTGTATTTTCCTGGTTTGCTCTGTGTGTTGTTTGTCCTGTTCCTGCCTGCACCCCATTCCCCCCCGAAGAGGAAAGTCCAGACTCCCATAAGCCCACCCCTTCCTGTGGGGTTCCTGTGTCATGTGATTCTTTTGGCTGTCATGACCGGACAATTCGTATAGAAGCCCCCCCCCGAAATGACAGGACGTGATTTAATTGCGAATTGATTTAATTCCAGCTCACTTCTTTGTAGAATTTTTCCCCTCATTGCTGAAGTTTGTCATCTTTTGGCAGGAATGAAAATAATTACTTCTTATTAGTTTTTTTTTTCTGGATGTAGATGATTTTTTTCCCTGCCTACTGGCGTAGAGTTACCATTGGTGACGCTTTCTCATTCTCGTTAGAAGTACACATAATTTAAGTTTTTTTTTTTTTTTGTTGCTTTCTTTTGCACAGACCGGAGTTACTCTACACAGAACCATACTGCCTCCAAGTGTCTTTTCTGAATTACGCTCTGTGCCACTAGTACTAAACATCTGTTAGTACTATCAGGGCAGCAGCCAAGAGAAACACATCGGGATCTTAATTTATTGCTTCTTGTTTAATGGCATTTCCAGACCAAATCTGCCATACAAAGCCCAAAAGTGTCAGAATTTAAGCTGTACAAATAAGAATACTTAATCCGTCGGCCCAAGTGTTAAGGAGTTAAATCATGCTGGCGGAGTGGAGTTTTATTTACTTTCTCTGGGTGATTTATTCCTTACTCTTCCTCCTCTTTCTAGACGATCACTCCCGAGTTCACCTGTCCCTGCTGGAAGGTGTCCCAGACTCAGACTTCATCAATGCCTCCTACATCAACGTGAGTCCCTCCGGAAATGGGGGGGGGGGTGTGGGGGATGTTTGAGAGAGCTGCTGGGGATGATCTGTGGCAGCTGACTGGTTGTCACTGTGGGCTGCATTCTGTTTTCCCTGTCATTCATCAGCTCACTGCATTAATGTGTGTTTACATTTTTTAAGTGATGAGCAAGTATATCGCTCACAGATACTACTTCTAAGTCCCTCTGGTTGGAATGCCTTTGATCTTTTGGGATATTTGTCCTTAACTACCATGATACCTGCTTTCATACCCCTTGATCTACGCAAAAACCCGATCATTAATAGTCCTTGATTTTCAGTTGATTTACTACTCACCACATTGTGTTAGGCAAAATTTATAACCTTATTCCTGAATAGGCTACAGGTCCTTGGAAAAAAAGATATTTTTTTCTTCCTTAATACCGTCTGGTGGATATGCTGAATTCTGGTTGGGAGGTTATGGGTTTACGCTCCTTCTCAACCGCTGCTTGTTAAGGGATTGCATTTCGAGTATTTATACTGAAAATTAGAGCTTCAAATAACAGGAAAAACAGCCCGAGTGCCAGGTTGACTAAGTAAAGCAAAGAATTATATGTTTTTGAAGCTGGCTTCTTGTTTTGTGGGTTTTGTGCTATGGTTTTTGTTTTACTAAAATTTCTCCGCAAATCTCCACCAATTTGTGTTTGATTCACTTGATGCTGAAGAATGGAATTTGACATCTTAATTTGTGGGTTTTTCCCTATATAATTTCTGTTTTCGAAATTTCAGGACTTTGCCATCAGCCCGTTAGCTCACTTTATTAGAGTGCCTTTTATTTTCTAGATAGATACCTTTTAAACCCAAATGAAATAGCAATTTTAGGCCAACATTACCAATTTGTGTAACTGCCGGAGGCCAGACCACTCTTATTATGCTGCTTTCTGATAGCCTGGTGCCCTTTCAGCTCTCCCTGTCCTCTCTCTTGCTTGTACAGGGATATCAGGAAAAGAACAAGTTCATCGCTGCTCAGGGTAAGTGTGCAGAGCAGCTTACGCTCGGCTCGCCCTCAGATGTGCTAATCCAAAGTGATGTTGCTTCTTTAAGGTTAAAGAGGACAGCACTGTACCATGAATTAAAAATGAGTGTGCATATGATTTATTAATACAAGTGTTTAAGTACATTTGTCTTTTGGGGGAATACATGTCGCAAGCCCAGTTAAACTTGAGGTTTGGCAGAGTCTTCGTTTTGGTTCTTGATGTAACGGAGCAGAGATTACGATTTCTTAGAGTAACATCTATAGCGACATTTTGCAGTTTCACACTTGTGAGTTTATATGACTGAGTGTAGCCTGGAGCTGCAGACTTGCTGTGTTCGAGGCTACCACAGTATTCAGTCTGCTGCATTGTTCAGGTGATGTGGCTTGCTGGTCTACCAGCCATCTGTCTGTCTGTGTTATTTTTTTTTTTGTATTTTAATAATGGTATCTCTGTGGCCCAGGACCAAAAGAGGAGACGGTGAATGACTTCTGGAGGATGATTTGGGAGCAGAACACTGCAACCATCGTCATGGTGACCAACCTGAAGGAGAGGAAGGAAGTAAGCTAAAATGTGTTTTAAGTAAATGAAAGTAAATTTACATACTTAAAAAACTGCAAATGTCCTAAACAAAAACTAGTGCCTCTGTTTACTTTGAAATAATCATGTGAGACAGAAAATAATAATTTTCTCTCTTCTTCTTGGGTAAAGAAAGTAAAATAATGGACAAAATACAGATTTCATTTCTTTTTTTTTAAAGTCTTATTTTTCCATTATGCAAAAAACAATTTTTTTTAACAGCCAGTATGCCAGCACACTTGCTGGGCTTTTCAGAAACCATGACTTTTTAAGAGTACAGTGTCAGCATTGAGTCTTAATGAATGATGGCAAACATACTTTATCTTCAAATAACCATTTAGCTAACTGTAGTTTGGCTGTGAATAACAGCCCCTCAGATTTTGAGTGACCTGTTGATGGCTAAGCGATACATGGTTTCCTAGCGCTGCTTCTCCATCTCTCCCAGTGTAAATGTGCCCAGTACTGGCCTGACCAGGGCTGCTGGACATACGGAAGCGTCCGGGTCTCCGTGGAGGACGTGACAGTGCTGGTTGACTACACCGTCCGCAAGTTCTGCATCCAGCAGGTGCTGTATGGCCGGACCGGACTCACCACGCTACATCCTGCCCTCTGCCATTCCAGTTTGTAAAGCCGCCCCTCCCTCAGTGAGCCAGAGCTAGCCACATAGCGGCTATGCTGTCCGACCTGCCGGTATAAATAACATGCCCCCCCCCTCAGTGAGCCAGAGCTAGCCACATAGCGGCTATGCTGTCCGACCTGCCGGTATAAATAAGATGCCCCCCCCCTCAGTGAGCCAGAGCTAGCCACATAGCGGCTATGCTGTCCGACCTGCCGGTATAAATAAGATGCCCCCCCTCAGTGAGCCAGAGCTAGCCACATAGCGGCTATGTGGTCTTTAACCTACAGACACAGGGGGGGGGGTGTGACTCCAGGCTACCTCTGTCCCAGGTGGGAGACGTTTCCGGGAAGAAGTCACAGCGCCCCGTCACTCAGTTCCACTTCACCAGCTGGCCGGATTTCGGGGTGCCTTTCACTCCTATCGGCATGCTGAAGTTCCTGAAGAAGGTGAAGGCCTGCAATCCTCAGTATGCTGGGCCCATCGTGGTCCACTGCAGGTGAGGCCCTGTGGAATGCATGAATTTGAGCACATGTGCAGCTCCTATGTGCCAGAATATAATTTGATTTTTGATTTTTTATGAAATTGATTTTTTTTTAGCCTTATCTGACTTTACATATATGTAATTTTAGCTTTTATTGTTGCTGTTAGCTGTCCGTTTGTGAGCATCGAATGGTCTTTGCATCAATTGAGCTTAATATCGCTGTTGTATGTATTTGTGTGCGTGCATGTGTGTGTGCGTGTGCGTGTGCGTGCACGCGCGTACACAGGTACCTGTGCCCTGCTTGGTTCTGCTTTTTCACTGCTCCTGTAACGCCGTCTTCCCGCCCGCCTGTCTGTCTGTGCCGTGGCTCCGTGTTCTTCAGTGCCGGGGTTGGACGGACCGGGACCTTCATCGTGATCGACGCCATGTTGGACATGATGGCAGCTGAGCGGAAAGTAGACGTCTTTGGATTCGTCACCCGCATTAGGGCCCAGCGCTGCCAGATGGTCCAGACCGACGTGAGTGTTGCACTGGAGTGCAGGTCAAAGGCCATCCCAAACTCAGACCCATAATCCAGTTTGTAGACCACATGCAAGGTTAAGAAACAAACCCTCAGTGAATTTAAAACTCAAGTATCCTCCCATCTGAAGTGGATTTCCCAAACTTATGAACTGTCACATGTGTTTTTCCCTTCCTTCCTATTCTCATCCCTCTGTCCCCCCGCAGATGCAGTACGTCTTTATCTTCCAAGCCCTGCTAGAGCACTACCTGTACGGTGACACGGAGCTGGAGGTCACATCTCTGGAGTCCCACTTGGCCAAGCTGTACGCCCCTTGCCCCAGCGCGGGCTGCGGGGGCATGGAGGCTGAATTTAAGGTCCGTCCTCCTCCTGACATCATTGTCTGTCACTGCTGACGTCTGTGTGTCATCTGGGTCACACAATTTCTTCTCGGGACAGTCGAGTGTAAAGCTGTCACCTATCAGCATCATAATACATCCTGTATTGTGGAAAAGCATGATTAACTAACATCTGAACATGCATCACTAACACCTGAACGCTCTCCTGTCTCGCAGAAGCTCACCTCCGTTAAGATCCAGAATGACAAGATGAGGACGGGGAACCTTCCGGCGAACATGAAGAAGAATCGAGTCCTGCAGATCATCCCATGTGAGTCAGCCAGTGGGCGGGGCCTAGCGGACCTGCTACGTCAGAGCACGCGCGTTTAGGTCAGCACCTCTGCTGACCACATCCCTGCCATCTGCTTCCCCTGCAGACGAGTTCAACCGCGTCATCATCCCCGTGAAGAGAGGTGACGAGAACACAGACTACATCAACGCCTCTTTCATCGATGTACGTGAGCTCCCCCACCTTGGGAATGGCGTGTCGTACACGGACCCCGTTATGGAATTGGGATGTTCGTTTGTCGTTGTTTTTTTTATAGTACTCGGTGTGCACCTTAAAGCTGTTGCTGTCCATTTAACCCAGGAGAGACGAGCTAAACTTTGACCTTGTAGTGTTCAAGTGAGCTTCCATTCCTCATGATTAGACGCCTTCGACCATCACTGGTTCGGGGGCAGCAGCCTTCCACAGATGTTGCATCTTGTATGGTCAAGTGAACATTCCTAGGGCTGAGTTTAATTTCCTCATTAGATTTTTGGATATTCTGGAATAGAAATAATCAATGACATTTTTAAGTGTTCGAATTACAGGTGGCTGCGCCGTCGGAGGCGGTGGGGGTTTCAGGCATAAGGGGTGGGAAGCTGTCAAGGTTTGAATGAGTTTCGATCCCCCAGGGCTACAGACAGAAGGACGCCTACATGGCGTGCCAAGGTCCCCTGCCACACACGCTGGAGGACTTCTGGAGGATGATCTGGGAGTGGAGGAGCTGCTCTATCGTGATGCTAACTGAGCTGGAGGAGAGAGGACAGGTAAGAGGAGGATGAGCTGAATTTCGGGCAGACGCGGACTAGCTCCCCGCTTTTACGAGTGCCGGCCCTCATCCAATCATTGTCCTTGCAGGAGAAGTGCACTCAGTACTGGCCCACTGAGGGCACCCTGGTTTGTGGGGACATGGCGATCGAGCTGAAGCGCGAGGAGGTGTGCGAGAACTACACTGTGAGAGACCTGCTGGTCACCAACAACAGGGTGAGTGCTCAGGCAGGACGTCCCGCGTGGAAGCACACATAGCGCTTCTGCTGACACGCTCCCCCCCCGTCCCCCAGGAGAACCGGTCCCGTGCCGTGAGGCAGTTCCACTTCCACGGCTGGCCGGAGGTGGGCATCCCGGCGGATGGGAAAGGCATGATCAGCATCATTGCAGCGGTCCAGAAGCAGCAGCAGCAGTCGGGAAACCACCCCATCACCGTGCATTGCAGGTACCCCCTGGCGGCGTCGCTGCCGCTGCTGCCTCCCCCTGGTAGGAATGTGGAGAGGCGCCAGCGGGTGCTTCCAGATGCTCTCCTGTTACAGGACCCTTAATAGGGCTCATGCTGTCTTTCATCTGATCCTGAGCCAGGTCACAGGGGGTCTGGAGCCTGTCCCAGGGGACACTCTGGACTGGGCTGCTTCCTCACATAGACACACATGCTGCATGTTATATGCAGTTTTAGAGATGCTGCTGGGAGAGGAACCTGGGAGAGGAACCTGGGAGTACCCCAGAGGAAATCCATGTGAACATGGGGAAATTCCACACAGACAGAGCAGAGGCAGGGTTCGAACCCCCAGCCATGCACGTGTGAGGCGGCAGTTCTGCCCCCTGAGCCCTGTACCTTAGAGCTACTAGTTTATTCTTACATGTTGACCTCATGTGTTTGCTAGTGCCGGGGCGGGCAGAACCGGAACCTTCTGCGCTCTAAGCACGGTCCTGGAGAGAGTGAAAGCTGAGGGCATCCTAGATGTCTTCCAGACGGTCAAGAGCCTGAGACTGCAGAGACCGCACATGGTCCAAACACTGGTGAGTCTGTGTTGATCTCACGTGGTGCAGACACTGGTGAGTCTGTGTTGATCTCACGTGGTGCAGACACTGGTGAGTCTGTGTTGATCTCACGTGGTGCAGACACTGGTGAGTCTGTGTTGACCTCACGTGGTGCAGACACTGGTGAGCCTGTGTTTACCTCACGTGGTGCAGACACTGGTGAGCCTGTGTTGACCTCACGTGGTGCAGACACTGGTGAGCCTGTGTTGACCTCACGTGGTGCAGACACTGGTGAGTCTGTGTTTACCTCACGTGGTGCAGACACTGGTGAGCCTGTGTTGACCTCACGTGGTGCAGACACTGGTGAGCCTGTGTTTACCTCACGTGGTACAGACACTGGTGAGCCTGTGTTGACCTCACGTGGTGCAGACACTGGTGAGCCTGTGTTTACCTCACGTGGTACAGACACTGGTGAGCCTGTGTTGACCTCACGTGGTGCAGACACTGGTGAGCCTGTGTTGACCTCACGTGGTACAGACACTGGTGAGTCTGTGTTGATCTCACGTGGTGCAGACACTGGTGAGTCTGTGTTGATCTCACGTGGTGCAGACACTGGTGAGTCTGTGTTGACCTCACGTGGTGCAGACACTGGTGAGCCTGTGTTTACCTCACGTGGTGCAGACACTGGTGAGCCTGTGTTGACCTCACGTGGTGCAGACACTGGTGAGCCTGTGTTGACCTCACGTGGTGCAGACACTGGTGAGCCTGTGTTGACCTCACGTGGTGCAGACACTGGTGAGCCTGTGTTGACCTCACGTGGTACAGACACTGGTGAGCCTGTGTTGACCTCACGTGGTGCAGACACTGGTGAGCCTGTGTTTACCTCACGTGGTACAGACACTGGTGAGCCTGTGTTGACCTCACGTGGTGCAGACACTGGTGAGCCTGTGTTGACCTCACGTGGTACAGACACTGGTGAGTCTGTGTTGACCTCACGTGGTGCAGACACTGGTGAGCCTGTGTTGACCTCACGTGGTACAGACACTGGTGAGTCTGTGTTGACCTCACGTGGTGCAGACACTGGTGAGCCTGTGTTGACCACGCAGGGCTGTAATCCAAGCTTCTCCCTCATTCTGTACCTCGGTGCTTCTGTATATTGCTCTGTGGTCACAATGATTCCCAACAAAAAGTCTTCACTGGCATAATAACGTGCTTAAAGTTACTAAACTCCTTTTTTGAGCCTTAGGTCAGTAAGTAGTAAAGTAAATTATTAAGTGATGAAATGCAGCTCTTAAGGACTGTCCATGCCACAGCAGCTGTCTTATAAAAGAGAGAAGTACTTTTCCTGTTTCTTGCTTGATATTTTAAGTAATGTGTGCAGTTTCACAATACCTGCAATACTTTTTGCTGTTATAAATATGAACTTTTATTAACACATTTATTTTGTTTCTGTATGACATTACTAACTACTGACTAAAAATGTTTTAATTGCATTCCAGTATGAACATTTAATAGTTATGAACTTTTTCTCGTTGTGGTTCTTCAGTCTGTTTAATATCAATATCCTCTTGCCATGAGTATTGCCATAGTTGCTGGCATGGCGCTATGCATCAGTGTAACTAACTGGAATTCGATATATCAGTTAACTCGACAGATTAAATTTGCTAAGAATTATCTCGCATACATTTCTAATATAATTAATTAGTGAAGTGAGGATAGTGCAGCGGTTTAACACCTACTGAGTGACACCTTATCCTGCATTAATTTCAGGAAAAATTAGTCATGATGGTGTATGAGACTTAAATTTCTTCAGGGTAAAGTAAGCTGACTCTGTGCTGCTTTTGGAGTGTATTAATATACATTTAAAAAAAGATTTAGCCTGTTATATCCAGACACCACCACATAAAGCTTCACACCTGGAACTGCACAGCCATTCTTAGATAGTGATGGAGTTAGATAGTGATGGAGTTAGATGGGACGGAGTTGGCGGTGTGGTGCCCCCACATATCACCGTCCTCCTCTCTTTGTGTCGCCGGTCTACAGGAGCAGTATGAGTTCTGTTACAAAGTGGTCCAGGAGTACATCGATGCCTTTTCCGACTATGCCAACTTCAAGTAGGACGCGGAGCTCACAGACGGCCAGGTGGACGCCATGGACACTGGCTGCACACGGCCTGGGCGTGCCGGCTCACCACAGGGGGGCGTGTGTCTGGAACAGAGACTGAGCTGTTGGTGTGGGCTTGGGGAGGCAAGTGGAGGGCGTCTGCCTTGGCGAAGCTATGCTGGTTAGTGTGGACGTTCTGGACGTTCTGCCCGCCACGTTTGCTGTACATAAGGCTGGCTCTGCGTTTCATGTTTGTTTAGTTTTGGCCGGTCTGTGCAGGCAGACTGCAGTTTTACCCATATGAGCATCTGTTTTTACAGTGTCTTGTTCTTGATGTGTTGTTTGTGTGTGTGTGTGTGTGTGTGTGTGTGTGTGTGTGTGTGCGCGCATGTGTCTGGGTCACTGAGTGGCTGTGAGATGGGATATTTGTTGTTTATGTGCCAAAAATAAGACCAAATGAAGCAAACTGCCCTTTTTAAGGGGTTATATCTATGTTATTGTACACAGGTAAAAAAAAAAACACACACACACACAGGATTCCAAATGAGTAAGTGAATCCACTGGACCAGCAACTGTCAGTTTTGCCAACCATTGTCACCACCTTAATAAATATGCTCTTTAATGGAAATCATAACTTTTTCCGACACTTTCCAAAAAATAGGAAATAAGTCTTTCTTTAAAAAGTGGGAGTTCTGGTGTGGCTCTGACCAATTTCCTAGCAGCAGCTTGGATGCTTTTGGGCATGGAAAGGGTGTAGGTATGGATAGTCATTCGGTGGGGGGGGCATTCAGATTAGTTTTACAGCTAATGTATACCGTATGGCAGGGTAGCTGTGCTGTTGTGGGGAAAAAAAGTTTTAAGAGTGTCAGGTTTTTATGTCATCAATTTGGGGGGGGGGGGTGTTTATCTCCAGGGTTGGACAACTGGGGGGGGGGGTTCTGGACCAGTGTCTGAGTGTTTTTCAGGTTGCTGTCAGTCCTAAAGGCTGTTTGTTGGGCATATTGTCTTTCCTGTATATGCGTGAGAGACTGTGGTAGGTGCATCGCGGGTTAAAAGGCGTGCTGACCCCCAACACCGCACCCGGGTGGGAACCACCTGCCACGGTCACCACCCAACACCCAGCGGCTCTCAGAAGAGGAGCAGCTGGAGGCCGCGGCGTGTTCTGCACATGCTAGGCGTCTCCGCCTCTGTGCCGGCAAAGGCCGCCCAGCACACAGGGTGCAGATGCTGAGTCATTACTGCATTCACAACTCTGTGTACTGGGTTCACAACTCTGTGTACTGCGTTCACTGTTTTTTTGCCCAAGTTGCCATTTCATTGTTTTATATCCTGTGATATTGCAAGGGATCAACATTAATCATAAAATAATTGTGTGTTGGGGGGAGGGGTAGGAAAATGCTAAAATTCCATTGTATGAATGAAACATAATTAATCTTCTGCATTAGTTTACCGCTCATATTTTTTCCAATATGTCAGTTTCACATGATGTATTATCATATTCCCTTATAACCAATACTAGTCTAGTGTGTGGCAAACTGCCAGGTCAAATGGGGTCTGATCTCCTGCATTCCGGATGGGGTCGTGTAATCGTCAGACCCAGCATGTGGCCCATGTAGACCCATTCAGACCGGGACTCTGTACCTCTCCTCACAAACAGCACCCTTGTGTACACCTTCATAAAATCGTCAGCGTGTGATGTCTCAGATTCCGTCACCTTGTGAGTATGTCGTTTTTTCAGTGCGGCTCGTGTAATCACAGGGGGTACGGCACTATGGGTCACATAGCGACCAGTGAGAAAAATATTTGTGAAAATTTTAAATGAGAAACATGATTATTTTTTTTATTTTTTTTGCCCTTCATCGAGGTATTTACCTACCTAAACTAGTCAGTGCCGCTCATGCGTTTTCAGGTCTAAAAGACAAATCCAAAATGCTGTAAGGCACAAGTACAGAATGGATTCAAAATAACCAAAACGAGGGCTGCACTATATGGACATTGAATGTTTTGAGCGTTATTTGTCTGAAACAAATGAGCAGTTCAGCACAGCACTGACTCTTGCATATTAAGCTTTTTAAATCATTAACATAGCCCTCATGATAAGCAAGTTTTATGCAAGTTCAACGTTAATTTAATAGCTTAACACATTGAGATTAGTCAGCTGAGTTTTGTCCATAAAATGACTTTTAACATTTATGTGAATTTAACTTTAGTGTTAAACACTTTATCTTAATAATATGCACTATAGTTCATACCCCCCAGACCTGTACAATTAATTTAAGAATGGAAAAATTAACATTAATGGTAACTACGCTGAATCCTTTGCAGGCTAATTATTAGCCTGTTTGTAACATTGGCACCCCAATGCAGAAGACGAATTTAGCATGAGTAAGTTATTAAGTGTAATTTGATTATTATACTGCAAACCATTTAAAATATATATTGGTTTTATTAAAATCAGACAATACTAAATAAAGACGGGACGAATATATACAGCAGAAGTTTATACCGACTACTGTGGACCATAATCAGAGGGGATCCAGTTTATTTTTCAGCTTGCTTGCTGCATGGTGAAATGAAAATGTCATTTTATTAGTGTAAAGTGTGAAACGTTGCAACCCTGTTTGGTTCAACCATAAATTATATATATATATATATATATATATATAAATAAATAAAAATATGCACCCTGGTCTACCTTAGCTCTATTTGTTTGAGAATTGATACTGATTAAAAAGGGGGGAAACTAAAGATGAAGTCTGGTACGTAAACAGCTCCCTAAGCACCCTGCCAGAAAAGGGAAAAGCACTGATTGGTTCATTGAGAGATGTTGGGCTTTAATCAGAGCGGTCCCAGTCTGCCACCATTCCACTCCAAATGTAGCTGTTGCGCCTCCAGCCTCTTTCAGTGGTCTGTTCCATTTCTGTCTCTCTGAAGCTTGTTCCAGACACTTCCCGTGTCCACATTGCGAGCGGTTTTGCCGTGTGCCATTTTCGGTGTGGCATCCATGGGAGGTGCTGAAGGGTGTCTGCACAAAACCGAGAGACCATAAGAGTGACGTCTACAGGGGAGCAGCCATTGTTTTTCTCTCAGAGATCACCCTTCTTTTATGTTTGTATATAAATTCCTCCAAAAGCTTTATTTTTTATTTGCCCTTTTTTTTTGCTCTTGATTTTGCATTTGTTTTTAATGCAGAATATATAAAGAATGTCAATTGGTCTTTCTAAGTGGCATACTGTCCATTATAAAATTGCATAATAAAAGATTTTATAACTGCTTTGAGGTATTTTATTGAGTGTGATGTCAACGTGTCTATAATGCGAGCCATTGTGAGTATCGAGAGAAGATTTGATACAAATGGGAGAGGTTTTGCCTACTAAAAGGGCAGTACTTTTACACTATAAATACTACAAGACTTAAAGTCAAATCACTGGTGGAAGGCAGTGGGTGCTGCGAGCCTGGGAGGATTTATCCAGCTAGTATTGCTGTTTCTCTAGTTACTACTGTATTTCAGTCCTCTTCTAGGGAAAGCAACCGTTTCATTTTCCTCCCCTTTGTATTAAAGTATAAGCATGCTTCATATTTTACGCAGTGTTTTTCAATTCAAAGTTACCACTGGGCAAATGAAAAAAAAAGCACTAAGTATTGGCCTTTGGCAGTAATCCGACACACAGGAGTATCGGCATGATTGTGCAGCAGGTCTTCAATATTGTGACAGAGGAATGGATTTTTTTTAAAGCACTGAGGGTATTCAGCCACCAGATGGCGACATTAGCTTTTTTATTTCCATAGTGTAATTTTCATACTTGCCACAGGACCACCATCTGCTGTATATTAGTAAGCAATAGCTAGGGTCAATATCCTATTTCAAGGGATTTATACCCCTTATCAGGAGTTCAAAGCTAGACAAAATAAAGTATTTATTTTTCATTCTCAAAGAAATTGGTATCCTTTGTGCTTGTGGAATTGCCTTGGCTTAATGTTGACTCAGTGTAACGGGCAGTCGCTTATCTTCCAAAGTCATTATGATCTTTTGAGGGGTGTCCATGGTCTGATAATGAAGGTTTCAGCTTCTTCTCACAAGATAATGTGATATTTGCTGTCTGGCTGATTTCTGAATCACTGGCAATGCCAAGTTCAGCAAAAAAAAGATTAAAAAATCCTGGAGATTATGCCAAAAACGTTTAGTCTTGCAAAAACAAAAGCAAAGCAACTCTTTTCTTTTCTTAAGTGCATGTTTAAATGTATAATTATTATTTGTCAGTGAGTCTGAGCTGTTATTACTCTATAGTAAGAAGAATAAAAATACTGAGGGAGATATTTACTGGTTTTATTTAACCCTGAATCTGATGTGCTTTGAGGAAGGTGCGACTCACATCATGATCCTGTTTAGAAGCAATTAGATTTTTTTTTTTTTTCGGTCTGTAACATATTTAAATGGTAATTAGCCATTCATTCAGTTGTAGTATTTTATCTGTTTATGGGTTGCTGTGATCTGAACTTAGTGACGTTTAAGGTGTGGAAACCCAAGCAAACTCTTCAGATAAGAGCGGTTGCAGTTGGGAACTACGCTTCTAGAATTATCGAGTTACAGCTCCACTCACTATGTTGCTGTCTTCATTTATTACCGGCAATTGCTTCCTTTAATTACTCATCAGCTCCTCAGCCCGGAACAACAGTAAATGTTACCAAAAAAAAAGTTAATTTAACACTCATGTAGTATAAGCTTCAATGCACAAACGAGCTGTAGCAAGTCAGTGAGAAATGCAAATTAGAAAAACTTACTTTAATGATCCTTTATTCTTAAGCACTTAATTGGAAAATAAACCAGACTACTAAGTGGACCTTCAATACTCGAATGAACAAATAAGTGCTTTAAGACAGTTTACCATTGAAGCATGACCAATATTTAAAAAAGAAAGTAATAGTGGCGTTTTCATGTACCAACAGGCAGTTAAGGTGGTTCAGGCATCTGTCTAGGATGTCTCCTGGACGGCTCCCTGGGGAGGTGTCCAACCGGGAGGAGACCCCGGGACAGACCCGGGACACGCTGGAGAAATTATATCTCTCTGCTGGCCTGGGAACACCTAGATATTCCCCCGGAGGAGCTGGAGGAGGTAGCTGGGGAGAGGGAGGTCTGGGCGTCCCTGCTTACACTGCTGCCCCCTAACCCTGACCTGGATAAACGGCAGTGAATGGATGGATGGATTTTATGTATCTAAAAGGAATACAACACAAAAAAGCTGATTCAGGTCTATGTCCAAGTCCACTCATATCAAGTCAATCCAAATCTACTAGAAAGCAGACATTGGTTTCGGTCAGACATTTGATGAATCTGAAAAAAATTAGCATTTTTCTCAATCACTGACTAAGGTTATGTCCTTTAATAGACAAAATTTTTGTATAAAATATTCACTCAAAGCATAACATTTATGATCACATACACAAACAAGCAACACAAACTGGTAAATGTGTAACAGTTTTGAAAGCCCTGTCCTTTTCCTGTGTGCTGGTAGGTAGAGTTTTCAGGTTAAGGGAGTAGTGGTGAGTTATGGTGAGAGCAAGTGGTTGTCAGGGATAATCATATGTTGCACCTTGGCAACCTCTAATGTGTTTATGTCTGTTTATTTACTCTGCCCTAACCTGAACTGACTCGCTGTGGGTGGCAGCCCTGCGCATCGTTTGAGCTTCAGCCAAACACCAAGCAGCTAGATATTTCCAAAGCATGTTTCTAAATCCCTGCCTCTATTAGTGTATGTGCACTTTGGTGTATTTGTTCCTTTTTGTGACTTATCTTCTGTGGCCTGACCCCATCAGAAGCAGCCAGAATCAAAGGGGGGGTGGTTACTGCTGATCCTCCTCCTGCCTTTATTTTCCGTCTTATTATTGATAGAGCAAATTTTCAAGCCAGTTCTTCCCCTCCTATTGCCCGGCTTTTGCAGAAGGCAAGGCAGCTGTTCAGTTGAAGCTGATCAATATTTTATTATTGAATATGAAGTTCTAGATGCTCTGCTTCTCACGTTTTCACATTACCAAGCTGAAAAAGAGGCGGTGAATCTGAGGACTAGGGTTAGAGTATATTCTGTATATTCTGATGCAGCCCATACGATTCCATCCATCCATCTTTCAAAACGCTTATCTTGTGGGTTCCTGCACCACATTAGAAAGCAAAGACATATCTCAGTCGCCCAAGAATTATGTGAGGGTACAATGAATTTATATGAACCACAGTTTAATGTAAAAAACAAAAAAAAAACAAAAAGAACTTTAAAAACACCAGGTGTTATTTGCATTCAGATTTTCTGAAAACTGAGAACAAAGACAGCACAAGGAATACTATCCCTGTTTATTTCCTTCTTAATTTATTGTACCAGAAATAATCAGTCCTAAATTATACTACATAATGACATACTTTGATGGAGCTTTTTTTCATTCTCCCCCCCCAGGGTATTTTTTTCCCTGAATCTCCCCTTTGTCGTCTTACGTACAATATCAGCTTACAGCCACCTTGACATTGTACTCTGTTGCTTCCTTCTCTGTGTCCTGCCGTTAGTAACCAGGTATATGACTTTCCTTTGAAAGGGATAAAATCACCCATGTGGAATCTTTTTTTTCCCCCTCCATCAAAGAAATCTTGTTCCCTCCCTCTCCCAGTGTTGCCCGAGAAGCATGCCTGGACACAAATCCAGAAGAAAGCTCTAAAGATCTTTTAGGACTTCTCCCTGCACCTCCCCCTCCTGTCCTTGACCTTAACCATCCACTTGGTTGGTCGATATTCTTCAATTCAGGTCCAGAGAGCCTACAGTAGCCAGCTGTCAACCACCACACCAGGTTAAACAAAGTGAAATGAAACTTAATGCCTTTGTTCCAGACACCTTTCCTGTTTGCTTCTCCATCGATGGGGATTTAATTTAGTACTAAGGTACCTCCCTTAGCCACAAAAAGACGTGCAACTGCAGGAAAGTTTACATGGTATTTAATTAGACGTTAAGCAGTATGTTTTACTCGTTATGTATTTGTTATGTAAGTGGACTGAAGTGTTTAATTTACAGACATTCAAAGGATTACAGAATACAGAACACATCCACGTGTACTTATAATAAGTGTATTTGACAGCATACCATGACCTTGTAATGGATAAGCGATTGGAAGATGAAGATAAATTTATGGAAATTCCACAGGAAAACTTGGGTTTCATTATTGGCCACAATCATGTTACTGAAGTATTGGAATTCTTTGATCTTTTTGAACACTTTTCACTTGCGTGTCCCCTGATCGAATCTCTCTCCAAGGCTAACAGTGCCAGAGGGTTGCCTCTTTCAATCTGAAGGAATATGGAGTGCCATCCCCCAATTTCAAGGGGCGGGGGGAGGGGCAGACCTTCCATCCAATCAAGTTTCTGCCCGAGTTGTCAGATCTCACGCCACGCATGTTTAAATTATTTTATCTTGTTGCTAACACCACGGTGATGTCTCAAAGGCTTAAATAATCCATTCGTCTTCCACCCTCATAACCTGGTCAGCGTTGGGGGGACTTGGGCCTGGAGTCTATCCCAGACGGCATAGGGATTGAGGCTCCATACTCCCTGGATGGAGTGAGGTTGAAAGAATGTAATTTACTGACACGAACTGGCATTATAGTGCTCATGCTCGCTTCCAAGAAAGCCAGCTATAGGGAGAAAGCGAACAGACATTTCAAATCTCATGATCCCTAACATATGCTGTTGTGTAATGAATGTTTGCTTGGGCTGGCACTAAAACTTTCATGTGTGCTCTGCCCAGCTTCGGGGGGGGGGGGGGGTGGGGGGGGTCACAGAGGGCTACTTTACTAGGTCTGGTTTTGAAAGCAACAGTATCAGCAGGGCTTTCGAATTCTGCCTCTAAACGGACGCAAGGGTCCGATCCTGTGTTTTTGGGCCACAGAACGCACTGTCTCCGCGTAGCTTTCACCGCTGCATGTGGTGGAATTCTTTTGCCCCCATGTTTATCCGTTCAGAGTGCTGCGGCCACATGTGGGAGCCCTTAAATCCCTTCTTAAGCTTAAACACTGGATCGGGCCATGCCTAAGATTTAGGATGGAAGTATAGTGTGCTCTGTAATTTCATTCCAGCTCCTCTGAGACTTCGGTAACTTTACTGCAGCACTTGTAGCCATTTGCCCAAATTGCATTTCCCTTCTCGAGCTGGATTATATAGATGTCATTGTAGGTTAGCGCAAACCGTATCCACGGCGACGGAAAACTACCAGCCATCTTTAGACGACTCTAAGCGGACGGCTTGTCGTGGCAAAGGGAGAATGAAGAAGACGTGGCACCCAGAGACGCGTCTTCATCAGCCTCGCCAATAAATGCAAATAGCACTCTCTGCTTCCTCTGCCAGCCCACAGCACCCTGGAACTGCACCCGTGTGGTGGCATTGACTTCAGGCCAGGGCCGGCTCGCCCTGTAGGTGACATCGGCGACCACCTGGGGGCGCAAAAGAGCGAGTGAAAAAAAAAAATCTGAAGAAATACCTCTGGTTGCATTCTGTGACATTACAATTATTTACACTAGTTTTAATATTTCACTAGGAGTTAGCAGCCAGATACCATGTGCTGTCGGAATGTTTTTAGTATAAATGAACTAACAAAACTTGTTTTCTGCTGTTCTGGGGGGTGAGGGGGAACTCAACTGAATCTCACCTAGGAGCAACCCGACTGATGGGGCAGGGGGTGTGGAGGCCGGGGGGGGGGGGTCTCCAAGGCCTTAAACACATCCAGATGATGGCCCTGTGCGCATGGTGTTGAAAAACGGCAGCAGCAGGTACGGCATGCGTTAAACACACAGCTCAGAGGAGAAGAATGGCGTCGACAGAGCGGAGGTCCACAGATAAGGCGGCTCACACTTTGTCGGACTGAAGGACGCAAGCTGAGCCCTTGTACTCTCATTGCATCATCTGCGAAGCAGACGGCAAGAATTTCCTCAAGGCAGGGAAAATGTTTTTTCTTCGCTAGGTCACCCGCCAAAACCACAGATAGGTTGAAATAACAACTGTAAAGACTGATATCACGTCCTTCAGAGCAGCAGATGTCAGGCTTTGTCGGAGTTCTGTTCATCGGGGGGATTTGGCGATGTAATGAGATGAAACACAGAAAACGCGTGATCCATTTACGTGTTGAAAGAAAGGGATTCACTTAGGAATGACAATCTGTAATTTTAAAGAGGTCCGTTCTCAGCTGTGAAGTGAATTGTCTCTTCCCTGTAGAGTAGATCAGATAATTTACTTTAAGTGCATTTTGTTATCCTCAGTGGTGATAAGTTACCATGATCTGGCTAAACCTCTATCCACATCTAGCAGAAAGAGATCTCCAATATAGATAGAGATGGTTATATACAGGCAGTTCACTTAGGCCATGTGGATGTAGGTCTCTCAGTACTTGGTAAGGTGGAATGTTTGGCGATGTAAATAGGAAGCTGTGGAATATTTTGAAGAAAGACAGTCTAGTGGACAGCTGGATTCCAGGAGGAGATGGAAGTTGATGATGGCAGCAGGATGGAAGGGTGAAGGAGGTTTAGAGTGTCGCCAGCTGTCAGCTCAACCCTGGGGAGGATCCCTGAGGAACTCACCCTGACTCTCCCACCCCCCCCGGAGAAGCGGAAAAGTTATAGGAACGTGGGTTACAGGTGAACATGTGCCCCCCAGGTGGACTTTGAATGACTGATAGGTGGGGGTGGGGTGACACTCCAGATCACGACCTCTGCTGTCTCATAGAGGGGGCTCTGTGTGTGGGATGGGGGTCTCTGTGTGAGGTGTGCTCAACAGGAATTCTTTCTCCAGTCATAAACGCACAACTACACCCCCCCCCCCCCACCCCGGGAGGACATCATCATAAACCCTAGGCCTAATCTATTTTAATACATTACTTTCGTACTCATAAACCAGTTGGAAAACATTATGAGATGTGGTACAATATGTTTTGTTTTTTTTTTCTCGTATTTCAACTGTTTTAAAAGGGAAATTGGTTTAACAGAGTTTTCCAGCTTTTAATGCCGAAAGCCGCATTTAGTACTGGTAATAAAGAGAGAGTTTTACACTAAAGGGTGTGAGCAATAGTCCCTGATTTGGAGTAACTGGACTCTTTTTTTTCACATCAGAGTCCATGCCAGGTGCCTCGTCCAGTTATTTGAAGGTACGGTTTTAGCGCTTCTCCAAGGGCCCTGACACCAAAGGCTTATTTTCCGCACAAAGAGCCTGCAAAACTACTCGTCTTCCTTTGGCTGTTAAAATTATTATTCCACCCCACCCACAGTCAAAGTGTATTAGCATATTTTTCATTTGCATAGCTATTCATTGTGATTACTGTCGCTATATGAATTGTAATCCTAAGAAACTTTCCTTTTCAAAATTTCCCCACACACTCATTTTGCCCTTAGGGCAATAAGGAATTACATTTTTCATGCAGGTTAATTAACAATGTAAGAAAAAAAACCTTCAAAGGATTGTCCTTATACAGATAACTTAATGCACACTGACAGCTTCACACAGGGGTGTGTTTGTTTTTAATTTGGAGCAACAATATATTATATTGCATGAAGTCACGTGTCCTTGCCGTAAGGCCCCGTATCTGCACAAATTCTCAGAACACCTGGCAAGATACATTTATGCAATATGTATTAATCTCCTCAAATAATTTGAGTGTTAATTAAGCAGATGTTTCTCTCGAGTTTGACATAAACAGCTAATGGAAGTGACAAGAAAATGCATGACATCATGCCATAACATTCCAAAAACACCACAGCAATGCGTGGAACAAAAACTTCTCATCCCTTCAAAATCACGAGCGTTAATTTTATTTTATATATTTTTTTTCTTCTTAAACTAGAGCAGTGAAGAATCTTCTCAACGTAGAAAAGTGTGTATTAGTGTCATATCCAAAATGAAGAAGATAGATCTGACCCCTTTTCCTCTTTTGTGCTCGACATTATCAGAATGATCATAGTAGACAGATACGTACAAGTTTTGTTTTTTTTCTCCTTTTTGATCTTAAAGATTATATACGCTTATAGGTTCAGGTTACACAGAGATGGTTTGGCTGATAGGAGCTCCTGGATCAATTGAGCCCTGGTATGTGATCACAAACGATGGGCTGACTGATGGTTTGTACACAGCGACCGCAGAGAAAATGTTAATATTATCATCCTGCCAGAGAGAGAAGAACAGCAGGTGTCCCAAATGGGATTGAGGTTTGGGAGACCGCAAATGGCACGAGCCAGTGACCAGAGCCGAGTATGAGACAGTCTTCTGGTTGCAGACCAGCTGTGCACAGAGCCAAACATCTGGCAGAGGAGTGCTAACATCTGGCAGGAAGGGTCAGTGGCCTGTCTCAGTTAACAGCCATCATCATGACTGACAGTTAGATAAATAACTTTCAAAACCAAGATCAATCAATAAGTCCCCCCTACCTTCCGTCTGACTTGCCTGTTTACAGGAATACATGTGGTTTATGGATTGTTGGCTCTCGGAATTACTGCGGTTTATGGATTTAAAACTTGTTCTTTTTCAGTATCCTCCTTTTTTACAAAGCGCTCATCCCAAGAACGGCTGGAAATGCCATGACTTGACTTCCTTGTATTGCTGTCACCCCAGTCTGATTCCAGATGAGTCTTGTGTTCTGTGTTTTTCAAATCTGTGCATATATCTGTGTGTGTGTGTGTGTGTGTGTGTGTGTGTGTGTGTGTGTGTGTGTTTGTGAGCCACAGCGAAAATCCCAAAAGCCTTTTTTTCCAGTAAGGACTGCGATTCTCTCTTGCGTGCCGGGTGTGTGAGGTTTGAGTGCTGAACCTTCGTTTTGCATGGGTCTGAAACCCAGACATGTACATGCATTTAAATAACAGCCTCTTAAATTTCGAAGGGTTGGAATGGAATGTCTGAAGTATTGTCAAAATATTCTTCAAATCCCCAGTCCATTATTAAGTGAACTGGACCCGAGGGACATTTGTCCTAGATATTTTTTTCTTTTTCTTTGTTTATCTAACTATTCTGTGAGTGACTTTGAGCCCCTTCCTGGGAAAACTGCATTTTTACATAGGTTTCACCTCAAAAGTGACTCTGAACGCTGCTATGGGAAATGTTCAGGCATCGTTGATTCTGTCATGGCTCTCAAAATGATCAGCACCTAAGGTACGCTGCTCTTTCCTCCACCTTAGTGTGCGACACAGAATCAAGGGCCCTCCTAGCGGATTCCACCCCCGCCCACTGCACGCTTTCCCCGCCTTCTTAAGGAAATGCTATTATGCTGCACTAACTTTGACCGAATTCTCCGCCACAGAGTAGACCCTGTTTTCAATTACTTTCGTGAAGCAAATTGGAACATTATGCTTCCATAATTCCAGCTCACTAACTCCAGGAAGCATAACAGACGAGACTGGCTCACGAGGAAAAATAATATAGACGTTCAAGAATACAGTTATTCTGCAACACCATAATGATTCAGCGGCATTCTATGGCGTTCTATGGTTGGAAAGGGAGTTTCTGCAAATGTACTTCACATTATGATGAAATTAGGCCTTTACTGAAGGAAAGGGTGAAATTCAAACATGGCCAAAGGGCTGATACAAGTTGATTTTCCCTTAATGTTTCCACCTGGATCTCCTGTCTGTTTTTTTTCCAAAACTCCTGATTGTGCAGCTTAATATGAAAAGTATGTGTGGTACATAAGTTGAAAAGCAGCAAAATGTGAAACGGGCGATTTCTGCCAATTTTTCACTGCGACTCTCTAAGCGAATTGGCTTGCTTTAAGCTGTCGCTCACATGTATGATGTAAGGTTTAATAATCACAAAAGGAAAAAAAGAAAATAACTGTACCAAAAAGCGCCAGTGTGATACACCACACCGCAGCCGATTTAGGACATGTGTGGGGAGGAAGATCAGAGGAGGTGTGCGAGTTCATGGTAGTGGGTATGATGCTAGCAGGTGTTTACTCTGGAGACTAGATTTCCTACTTCATAACAATTAAATGGAATGTGAGTAACCAATTCAAACCTTATGCTAAACATAAGGAGTCCAAAATGTCGTGGCCCTATTGAAAATGTTTTTGAAATGGCAATAGTAAGACTTCATATTTGGTATGGGCCTTTTGTTGTTTTATTTTTTTTGTCCCAATTGCTCCTGATTAGAAATGAACAATTGTAGGTATGTGAAGAGCGCGACCAACATGGCCGCCTTTTTTGTTCCAGATTCCTGTTCCACCATCGGGTTATCTGAGCGCTGGGTATACCCCGGAAAATACGCATTCTTATTGTATCGCATTGCGGAATTCCGCGGTATTCCCACTGATAACATGGATGGGGAACCCCTCTTCGTCCTCCGTTTTGAATTTTTCAATTCTGTGTACATTTAGACCTTTTCCGGAAACGTTGAAAAATGCACTCGATTTCAACATACAAAAAACACTTCAAAGGATTAAGTGACGCTTTTGAAAGCTAAATTGACATATTGTTTATCATTTCATCTTTCTAATCCTGCAGTTTCATAGCTTTCTATGGATCAGAAAAAAAGTTTACTGACCCGGACCGGCAGCATACAGGATCGTCACGGGCCAAACATCCTGAAATCTGCTGTATGTTCATCAGTGATTTGTTGCATCAATATGCCATGATATTAGGGAAATATCTTAAGATGTGAAAAAGATGATTATATCCACTGAGTCGCATTTAATTAAGCAGAAGTTAAGAGATATTCACATGGTCACGTGACCTAAACCAACAGCGGCGCCTGTTGATACACCATTCCAGTCTTCACCTTCTATCAATTTTATTTCAGACTAAGGACATACTTGGAATATATATTATTCTTTCAGATTGAAGAATGTAAAGAGATACACCTTCCCTGAAAGTTTCATTGAGATATCTTGATTATTAAGGAAACTACAAGCATTTTATATAAAAAGTTAGGTATTTGGTCACAGTTTTCTACACACATTCCATTTTAAAAAATAGGGCTAATTAGCGAACTACTTTTGCCAATAATTTCCTTATTTGTTAAGATATCTGAGTGATTTTGGTGTCATTGTCTTTGTTTATTGAAGCTCTTTGCAATGGTACCATTGGCATTTAATTTGGTTGAGTTTGAAATTTTTCTTCACATACCTAACAATTGGCCCAATCAGAGGTCTCCCTCTCATCACATGACCCCCATGCAAACTTGGGTGTCATATGGACCAGTACTGCTCTGCAGGCCTCATCAGGTAGTGTAACACGCATGGTGTTTAGTCCTCTGAAGCTCCATTCCAATCATAGCTCCATAAGCATTCAGCCTACCTACTGTACAGCAGACACCGAGAGGCCTTTCAAGGGGATCCTGTCTGTCTAACTGTACAATATGGGAGCCTGTAGCCGCAAACTGTTAATTTCTGAGCCTCCTCACCACAGACAGCTGCTGTGGTGAAGCATGAATCCATGCCAGGCTCTCACTGCTGGACTGGTGAAGTCCTGAAGGCCTTTTTGGCATACAGTATATAACAATTTGTTATATCTCAGCACAAAATTCTAGAGTTTGTTGCCTTATAATGCTTTCTTGAATAGTTAAATAAGTCCTAGCTGTGATGTGTTTTTTGTAATTGGTTACTGATTTAGGGGTGGCCCAGTAGTTAATGCTCTTTCCTTGCACCAATAGGGTTGTGGTTTGAATCCCACCCCAGCTTTGTGTATGTAACTGGTGTCTCTACATCGCCATAGTGTTTCTGCCCTGTGATGCCCTGGCATCCTTCCCATGCAGTACCCCTGTCTAATGCTGCCTAGGATCTGCTCCAGTGACCCTAAGCAGGATATGCAGAGATGCCAGTTAAATATGTACATTTTGATGTTTCGGGGCTATTTAAAAAGCTGCATTTCAGAGCAAGATGAATGGCCCCTTGACCCTGACCAGCGTAAGAGGTTGGAAAATGGCAGCCGGAATTTAGCTTAGCAGGTCAAAGTGACACGTAGCTCAGAATTGTGTAGGTTTAACAATGTCCTTGGTCTGGGCAGATTCTAGACAAATCTTCCACTGGAAAGTTATTGGTATGGTCATATTTGGGTATAATATGAGATAAGGCTGGGTTAGAATATGCTCTTTGTCTAAATTGGCTGAATTCTCATTCATTAAAAGTTCATTTTGACTGCTAAAAAGCTGTACCATGCTTACAAAATCAATTTTGACACTCTCTCTCCTCATATTTTTGAATTTGTCCAGGAGAAAAAAACTGAAGTGGATCTGAAAGGCAGCACAAATTGGAGATGCTGTGTCAGTTTCATTTTCCCAAAATGGCCATGAGATGTTCCCTCACTAAACGCCTGTCTTTATGTTTGAAGGACACAGGGCTTTGTTTCCCTGATACTGTCATAGCGGCCTTGATGGAGAATATAAGAGATAAAACTATTAGGGCTTAACCTATGATGATAAATGTCACAGAGAAAGGACAGCATTGTAATACTTATATAAAAGTTATTATGTATCCATCCATCCATCCATCTATCTTCCAGTTGCTTATACTGGTTAGGGTGGATGGTGTAACTAAAGTTACATAGACCCCATGAAAACACGTTAAGGTGGGATCATTGTTTAATTATAAATTAAACAAATAGTTTGCATCATGTCCTGGGTGCATCTCTGCCATGTGCTGTGTACTGTCTGAGAGAGCCCCTCCAAACCCCCCCTCCCACCCCTTCGCTGAAGGATTAACAGTTATAAATTGGATGGATGGACAAATGGCCCACTGGGAGGAGGCCCCGAGGAAGACCCAGGACACGCTGGAGGGACTATGTCTCTCGGCTGGCCTGGGAACGCCTTGGGATCCCCCCAGAGGAGCTGGAGGAAGTGGCCGGGGAGAGGGAAGTCTGGGTTTCCCTGCTGAGACTGCTGCCCCCGCGACCCGACCTCGGATAAGCGGAAGTAAATGGATGGATGGATGGATGGATGGACAAATGGCCTGCCTCATTGCCTTTTATTTTGGACAGTGTAACTATTCCTTCGCTTTCCTTTATGACATGCTGCAGCTGGCATCGTGGTTACAGATTCTGTGGTAAATTGCACCACTTTTCACATTAGAATTCTGTAGAAAATGTACCCATACAATTTGGCTTTTTTCTTTACTTACCAGAATTTACTCACTCGAAAAAGTGCATGATCAATTATTATTTGATACAGCACAATGACTAAGCATGAAAAACCCCAGTGTTACATCAACAAACTGAGGTTTTATATGTTATCAATGATCAGATCCATAGGGAAAAATCAGAGAAGGAAATGAGCCCTTTTGTTCCCTTACATTGTAATGTAGCCCTGGTTATGTTGCGGCCCTGGTTATGTTGCGGCCCTGGTTACGTTGCGGCCCTGGTTACGTTGCGGCCCTGGTTACGTTACGGCCCTGGTTACGTTGCGGCCCTGGTTACGTTACGGCCCTGGTTACGTTGCGGCCCTGGTTACGTTGCGGCCCTGGTTAAGTTGCGGCCCTGGTTACGTTACGGTCCTGGTTACGTTGCGGCCCTGGTTACGTTGCGGCCCTGGTTACATTGCGGCCCTGGCATACATTCCCTCATGCTCTATTGTGTGTGTATCGTACCTTTCACAGTTTTCAAGTGTTGTTTCCATTCAAACATAAAACATCAATGTTATTTCTCTCTGACCAAACACAAACAAACCTTCCCTGTATTTTCCTCTATGCCACAGAAGACAATATTATTTTTATAATTTCTTGTAAACTGCTCTGAAGAAATGTTCTAAGAAAAAACATTGCTCCGAAAAATTATCCAAAGAATGTGGGCGGGTGATGGGGGAAGCATATTTATGGTTTAGTTTGAGAAGATCTGTAATCAAGGCTGTGTCTGCTCACACATCCTGGGAAGGCAGCCTGAAATAAATTGCTTTTGGCCACAATTTAAGACATTAGTAATGTTTTTCTAGAACAATTCTTGATATTTTTTGGAGTTTTCACTTCTCCTTAAACTCTAATACATAAGATGTAATACATTTACTGGAGTCTCTTTTACTACGAAAGTCACACGTGGATCTGTGGTTTGAAGCTGCATCTTTGGAGTCTGGAGCTTTGGCATAACTAATTGCGTGCAATGTTATGCGTGTCGTTTATATCCAAGCTCGACTTCAGACATCGGGAGAACACACACGTAGTACTCTGTCAAACTGAACAAGAGACGTGTGTAATGACATTACTAATCTCATGCAGAAAAAAATTGCACCCCAGCTATGTAACGATCTTTCGGGACAGCAGAAATAACCCCTGGGGGGTGGGGGGTAATTGAGGATATCTACTAAGTGCCATTTTGAAAAGAACAGGCTGTAGATTCAGCTTGTTTAAATATGTATGTGGATGGGAGGAGCTAAATGGCCAAAGTGACACCAGCCCTGTTCTTTTTTCAGGGTTTTCCCTTGCTGGCTTTTTCTCTCAGCAACAGCGTCAGATTTCATCTGCCAAATAACAAATACCCAGCTTTTGACGAACTGGCTCACCTGTAATTCAGTACCTGTTACACTCTGCCTTTAAAGGGACCCAGCGGTTATTCGGGTATTGCCTGGCGTATATTTAACTGGATCTTTCTTCTCACTATTTCTTTCGGCAAATAATCATTAGTTTTTTTTTCCCAGCGCAGTTTCGTTTCAGTGAAATACAGGGCATGATTCAAGATACTATAGCCATGTTGAACATGTCATCGTAGAGCTTTCTGTTTCCAAAAGAGCACAGCTTGACTTTGAGCCTATTTCTCAAAGGGTGCTAACACGTTAAGTCATGTCACCCTTGGTCGTGGTGTTCCTCGTCCTCCTACACACCACCAGGGATGGGATACAGGGTCCACTGTTTCCTTTTAAGGACGCTGTTGGCCAAGAAGCTGCAAAAAAGTATGAAATATAAAACTATAAACACGGTAGCGGGCTAAACCTCTATGCATGTCATCGAAAGATAAGCCTTGTCCTCAGGAGAAGCATTACAGCCCATGTCTGTGGACCCTTGAGCGAGGCGCTTAACCCCCAGCTCCAGGGGTGCTGCATGCTGGCTGACCCTGAGCTGTCACCCCCCAAGCGTGCTCTCACCCGCATATGTGTCTGTGTGTCTCACGGAGAGCGAGACGGGGCGGGCGAAGAGAAGCATTCCAATGTACCAGTACTTGTGCAAATGGAAATTAACGGATCATTTCATTTTAAGGCCACAGCCCCCACAGACCCTCTGCCCATAAAGCCACCTTGCCCTCTTCTCCTCTCTTCAGGTTTCTCTGTCCCTGCCCAAGGTCTCAGAAAGCTAACAGAGAAGGACAAAATGGGAGAAACATTGTCTAATGTTAATGTACATATTCGGTTACTTTTGAATGGCCTCAGTCTCAAACCATCTGTCCGCCGGCCCTCCATTAAAGGAAGGGAACTAAAGGGAAATGGGATGGTTTTGGCACACCAACCCCGTTAAAAAGGATGTTGGGGAAAAAAATAGTCCAATTAGCAGGAATAGGTGCAGAAGGTTGTAAGGTTTATTAACAAAAATAATAATGAAACAATAGCCCAAAAAAAACAGTCTCCCGGGAAAACCATCTACACTAAAGAAAACCAAACACAGGTTTAAAATCACAGCCTCACAGCAAGCTGCCCCCCCCTTTCTCTCTCCTGGCCTTCACCTTTACCACCTCACCTAACTGGAACCTACCACCTGTTCAGGTAAGCATGGGGTGAGCTGTGCAAAGATAAAACACAAAATTAACTCATACCAAACCAAACAAGCCATGGCAGCTATGTTTGACCTCCCACCATGCCTCTGCATTTGGCTGCAGTCTCATAAGGGCTACATAATTACTAACTGGTAATCTTTGATATTCTTCCCCCCCCTAGTATAACTCAAGTAAGCAGCACCCAACCTCCCACTGCTAAGAGGACCTAATAATCACCCAAACCTGTCTTCACTCTCCCTAATGAGCAGCTGACTTCCCTGCCTTCCCAGCAGCAGCACAACCAACCACCACATACACAGCAAACTCCCCTAGATAAAGAAAATACAAAACAATTATATTTCATAAACAAACCATATAAATAAGGGAATTGAATCCAGTGAAAAGGAAAAAAAAGTACCCTTTTCACACCATCCTTTTTCTGAAACTGCTTGTTTTATTGAGGGGGGAGGGGGTCTGGATCCTATCCCAGAGGCTACAGGCACAAGGCAGGGATCATCTTCTGTAGTATGTATTTCTTTGACTCTGACGTATGTGTATAATTTAGTTATGTAAATAAGTGGTCAATTAGGTTCAATTTAGGTTGATCTCTGTCTTGGTTTTGATTGTGATTGGTGTATGTTGTTTTTACCCAGCAAAAACTGTGTTCTGATTACTTCTTGGTTGTCTGAAACTGCTAACTTCGGTACATTCCATGGGGATGGTGTATCAGCATTCCTGGCTGGGACTAAGTACACACTAGACCATGAGGTAATAATGTAGTGCATTGCCACAAAATCACTCTAGATTCCAGATCCATCATTTGGCTCAGGTAGATTGGAGTTTCTATGGTTATGGTACATTATATAGTGAGAAACTGCTGTGCAGCCTCTAAGGCGAGTCAGTTGTAAACCCTACGGCCACTGACCTCCAGTGATCACATAAGCTAAGTCTGCATAGACTCTGGCCTGAGCCTCAGAGTCGAGTCAGCTGGAAATCCTACAGCCCCTGACCTCAAGTGATCAGATAAGCTGAGTCTGTCTAGACCAGGGGTCTCCAACTCCGGTCCTGGAGAGCTACTATCCAGTAGGTTTTCTGTCCCACTTGGCTTCTGATGAGCCACACCTGCTCCTGGTATTTACCTGAGAACAGCTGTGGCTCATCAGAAGCCGGGTATGATAGAAAACCTACTGGACGGTAGCTCTCCAGGACCGGAGTTGGAGACCCCTGGTCTAGACTCTGGAATGAGCCTCTGAGGCGAGTCAGTTGGAAACCCTACAGCCCCTGACCTCAAGTGATCACATAAGCTGAGTCTGCATAGACTCTGGCCTGAGCCTCTGAGGTGAGTCAGTTGGAAACTCTATGGCCTCTGACCTTGAGTGATCACATGAGCTGAGTCTGCGTAGACTCTGTCTTGAGCCTCTGAGGCGAGTCAGTTGGAAACCCTATGGCCACTGACCTCGAGTGATCACATAAGCTGAGTCTGTGTAGACTCTAGCCTGAGCCTCTGAGGTGAGTGTTCATTCTTATTTCGAAATGATATTTCCTCATACATTGTATCCCTTCTCATTTATGTATTATGGAATTATTCATTTTCCATCATCATTGTTCTTGCTGTATATTACAAGTGTGGTGTGTTAGGGCACTGTGCCTGTGATCGAACCAGGTTACCAGACTAGGGTGCTTACTTTAAAACATAAGATTAAAAATTAAAAAGTTATGCAACAAACTTTAACTCCATAACACAGAGTCCAGTCACCCCAGTCAAGGCCTTTAATGCAAACACTAGCAAACAAGCTATTTTCCCCCATCCTTCCTGCCTCAGTCAGAAACAGTCCTCACGTCCGTAATTGTTCATTATCTCAACTAATATGGGTTGAATTTACCATTTCTTAATTATAAACATTGTGAAGCATTTAATCTCACCCTTTAATGATTAGCCATAAATCATTTCAGAGCTTGGTGGGGTCGAATGCTGAAAGACCCAGGAATAACAGTGGAAACCAACTTTTTTAGATAGTCTGCCTCACATAATCCCTATTAGTTCTTAAGAAATGGTATGAAACCAAGTGCAAACTAAAACAAACTCTTACTCGAGAGGCAGAAATAAATCAAAAAGGGAGAGCGCTGAAAGAGATTAGAATGTAAATCTATTTGTTCTAACTGAGAACTTTAAGTCTGGCAGAAACTAGAAACCATAAATAAGAGAGGCATGGTTTTCCATCCAAATGTAGATGGGGAAAGGAGAAATAACTGAAATTACAAATAAAGTCGCTGAACGTCTGCGAGCAATATAAGAGCTTTCATCTTCTCTGACTCAATTGTTTCATATCTCACTCCAGACCTGTCATGATTCATATATTTGCAATTAAGATGACAACATCTCAGAAAAAAACAGCCCCGAGGCAACCTGCTTGTCTGGAGAAGCATTTATTTTTTCCTAATGCAGAGCAAAATGTCTGTTTTCACTTTTTAATAAAATATTTCATGTAAAAAGTAAGCAGGACATGTGGAATTCAGGGTTGGCGTAGGTCCCTGGGTGACGTTAAACACACGCTGGATTCTGGCGGTCCTGCATATCCCAACTTATCGGGAAAGTAAAACATTTTCAGACTAAGGCATGAACTCCACATTTGTACACATTTTATTCCAGTGATGTATTTGCATAAATATTAGTTATCAGGCTACAATTAATCACATTTTCAGGCTTCTCAAAAGGCTCAGTGTTATACCTCCTAGTCCAGTTCTTTCTGGTGCTAAAGTGTTTGACAAAAGATGCTTCCTGTAGGGCAGATGATTTAGGAAGATGCTGCTTCTCTGTGCTGCAAGTCACAGGTGGTATGGTGGGTGGAAGAAGAAGAGGATTCCTGAAAGACTAAATGGTTAAACAGGAACTGCTGCTGTACCTGCAGCCCAGTACATGACCAAGATGGTTAAACATTGCGGACATGTTGGTAATTAAATATAACTTTTCTTTGTTGAATTCTCTGCCACCCTCGGGATAAGTTGCTGGACGAATGGGTTATTATACATCGCATTAAATATGGACCTCCACAGAAAGTGGTTATTGAGGTGTGCAGTACAGAAGGAAAACGCAATTTACAAATTTTGAAGATTGCGTTGTGAAAACTCCTGCAGTATCAGCTTTAATAAACACTTTCAGGCGAGATGCCAGCAGAGATAGAGCAGCAGGTTAACACAGACTGACATGTAGGAATGCAGAAATATTTCACAGCCAACCACACATTTGAGTCTCTTTTTGCTGTTCCTGTTGCCGCAGGATTGTCTCGTACGGGCAACACAGTGATTAAAAAAGAAGCCTTTGTCATGCCATCGTCTCTTTCTCCTCTTCACGTGGAGGAAAGAACAGCTGTGCTGTCATGGCAGCCAGCCCAGGCGGATGGGGGTGTGGCTGAGGGGGTGGTCTAGTCCATTCTCCAGCAGCATGGGCTCCCACACTAATGTGAGGTCGGGGGTCAGGAACTCATTGGATTTGATCTCTCACCTCCCTCTGCCCACCCACCTGACTGAATGACAACTGAGAAACACATTATTAATGGAGCTGTGTATATTAGCATTATCAGTAAAAGCAGCGATACTTATTAGCATTACTGATGTCTATATGCAAGGTCTGTGGTTTCCCAGACTGTTAGCACACCATTGCTTCCAGATAGTATGGCTGTATTTTCCTATTTCAGGGTTGGTATGTTGCTTTTTATAAAATATTTTGTTTCAAAATCTTTTATGACATATTTAAGACAGTGGAAAGTCTGCCTTTCCCCAGACATAAGCACATGTGAAACTATACTCAGCTGTACATTTGTGACTGCTACATGTCATTTATCAATTGAAAAAATACAATATTTATATAGGCTTAAATAAAATCTCTCTCTTATTTTCCTCATATGAAAACTCACTCATTTCTATCAACCAGGCACCATGTCACAATATTTTTATTTACTGCATATTACAAAAAATGTTTCATAATTCTGTAAACTAATATGTGCAAATTATTGTCATTCTAAGGCAGCACAGTGGTTCAGTGTGTAGAATTATCGCCACAAATCTCCTGCTCTAGATCCCCGCAATCCTGACAGGGATAAGATGGATGAACAGAATTTTAATTCTTTTGTGAAATATTTGCGTTTGGAGCATCTTTTCAATTAATATAATCTTATAATACCGTTCATTATTCGTCAGCACTCCTATGGTACTGTTAATTAATCGTCAGCAATGCCTAAATTTATCCCCAAATAGGTAACTAGGCTATAGCGTTTGCTGCTGTGCTTATTCGGTTCGGGTGCAGTAATGTTCAGAGATGTTCTCCTTCCGCTCTTCTTTACAGTCGCTTGGAAAGTCTCCCACCGCCTGGGGGAGCTTCGCCATTGTTCTCTGACACCTCTATGTGTTGCTCGACTTACGGTAGGCTAGATGGCGAGATATCCAACAGGACTCAGCATGTTTGACAGCTTCACCCGTCAAAAAATAAATAAATTTTAATAATAAAAAAAGACATATCCCCGAGGCAGAGAAAGTTTGTCGATCGACGTCCCCAAAATTTCGGACGTAAAGCACTTGCAAAAATGTCCGCAATACCAGCTGATTTCGGTTTAACGAGAGAGTGATTGTCACCTTCAGATCGTGTTAACGCTCAATGTGTTCAAGTTCTTCGCATGTTATGTTGATGCCAAAGTAATGCATCATTTCTCTCGCAGCTGTTTCCCCCACTTTTATCTATTGCTTAATTCAGATCACTCTTCCCCAGGGGAACCACGTAAGTTTAACGATGTTCTTAGTTTTTGTCCGCAAGGGTTGTTCTTGGTTCTCCACATACGCAGCCAGCGTACGTCGCCTCAATATTTGCGTTAAGTATTGCTCCACCAGGAAAATCGTCTCTTTTTACAATATTGTAAGAACCATTAGGCCTACATTGCATCAGTAGTTTTACCACTTCAGAACAGCATTGGGAATGTTTCGGCGGACTATGAAAGTGAACTAGAAACTGACGTGGTCCCCGAGACGTAGGCCTACGTGTAAATGTCAGGCTAGGGCTACTGTGAAACAAATCATTGGCCCACAATATAAAAGTATTTTTGAAATAGATGTATTAAAATAATCTTCGCGTCTAGTTCAAAAACACATTTCATTAACAAAAAAACACGACTATGAAAAAACCATGTGGTCAATTTGTCTTCGAATAAACTAATAAAATTCACAAGCGGGTTTGCAATAACGTAGATAGAATCTATACCAGTCATATATGAACAAATATTACATAAGATCACATCTTGGGCTGTATATCTTAGAGCTTTTATATTAAAATAGAGCCTAACTATTTTTGTGTTTATATGTTCACAAGACTTTCTGTAGATTGTCAGTGTGCACTAAATTGCATTAACCAGTGCAAACTTCAAAGTGCAGCTATTTAAAAAAACATTGAAGAAGGAACTTATGAATGGATGGATTGATATTGTCACCTCCGATCGTTTCCAGATACCGTCAACAAAGATGTCAAAGGAAGAAGTTCACTCGGTTCGTTGTCGAATGGGGGCTGTCATGGGGGATTTCTCCCCCAAGCACTGAAACCTCAGATGAATGAAGCTCGCCCACTCCGTGAGCTGGGTAGTTGATTTAATTCTCAAATCATCGTCTGTTTTTCTACAATGCTTTAAATTACAAGCCAGTCCCTGGCATGAATAGACGTGGTCACGGGGTGTTTTCGTCTCTTTCATCTCGCTTTAAAGGACCGTGAGATATTCTTGTCCCTGACTTGTTGTTAGATTTGACAGCAGACCCATTCAGTGTGGAATTGGCCGCAATTAGAGCAATTATGCTGATTCGCACTTGTGTTAGTGATGGAACAGAGTTTTCGCTGTGTGTTAGTGTGTGTGTGTTCCATATTGGGCCTGCTTTAGGGTTACTACAGGCAACAGGAGAAAAAAACACACACAGTCAATTTATGAACGAAACGAACACATGCAGAGTAAGAGGATGGCTAATATATTATTACAGCGGTAGTTTCACTTATTTAGTCTACCGGCGATACTGAAAATCAGCACTAGTAGGATATTTTGACTAACTGCAGCTGTCTGCAGTTGGCTGGCAGATGCTTTATACCCATAGAGCTATTCCGGTTTGTTTATTATTCATCAAGTCATGTATAAAAGTAATTTAACACGTCGTCTTTGAAAGTCTAGTTTTATATATAGAAGGCTTTGCACAAATAACTCATCTGCAGATAAATCGGATGACACAGAAATACACACTGAAAGGACATAAAAGGTAATCGACTTACACTAAGACCAGCAACAGTAATCGACTACGATTTTCTTCAAAGCTAACTAATCCATAAGCATACAATCGGCAAAATATTACATTTATTACGCCTCCTATGTTATTCGTAAAGTATATCTATAGCATTTTCACAAAAAACAGCTTATAAATGAACATATAAAATATAGATAAATTGCCATATGTAATCCATTGCAGTGAATGGCCAATATATATGAAATCCGCATTTCTATTTTGGAATGTAACATTATTATTCATTCAAAAAAAAAAAAACAAGCATGTGAATACAAATTCTGCTGTATTTTACATAAGTTAATTCACTAACGAAAGTTAATCGAATATAAGTAGCGGAAGGATTTTAACAACACTGATCGTTTGCAAGGATGCAAAGCTCATGTTTTTGAAACGCGTCGCCTTGTTTTGCACCCAAACATCAATCGCAAACTTCACCGTCATTGAAGAATCCGGTCACCGAAAGGCCGAGGAGCGCAGCGCTGTAGATCTCTGGTGGAACTGGTATGCCTCTAAGACCCTGCGGAGCCCCGCGGAACTCCGCTTTAGTTGTCTATACTCTCCTGAGTGTTGCTAGTTATTTGGGAGGAGGCGCTGTAGCCATTTCATCACTTTAAAGGGAAAAGGAGCAGGGATCAGAGTCCCGGAGAAACAGTGTAACCAGAGAGCCGCAAACAATTGCACCACTCTCCGCTAAAACTGAGCACGGCTGAGGCGAAGGATAACTTCCAGCAGTGCATGCGGGGCGCATTGAAAACGCAGAACAAGCAGCGTCTGACGGCGGTTTACTATTGCATTTTGGTGCTTTTTTGTCAATGTGTAACGACCGGAGAACAGGTCTATGAGATTCTTGATCTGCCGTGAGAAGTTTGGTTGTTTGCCTAACTGGAGGTGGAAGAGAGAGGTTTGTTAGGGGGAGAACCTCAAAGCTCTGCAAAAGATGGTGTGGAGCATTGCTTTGAACAGAGTGTTTATGTGCGTTGTCGCGCTATGGCTGGGATTTATATCGCCCCTGTGCAAAGCTCGGATTTACACCAACCATTGGGCTGTGAGGATAACTGGGGGTCCGGGCTTCGCAGATAGGATAGCGGAAAAATATGGCTATAAAAACATGGGACAGGTACGTCTTTTCCGACTCGCACGAATTAAGTTCTTTGATCGTGTTGTGCACATGTATTTGCAAACCGCTTGCTTTGACGTTTTATTGTGGCTGCATTTTAAGTTTGCCGACCCCCCCAATTGTCAGACTTTATACTGTATGCTTGCCAATGCGATTCACTTTTGAGTGCTTTCCAAAGAATATGAATGATGTACTTCCCAGCTGTGCATATCTCGCTGCCCTTCGTCTTCTGTACGTATACGTACGTATTTCTTTTCGCTGGAATTTAGCTCTTTTATATATAATTATTGATCACTCTGTCGGTAGCGTGGAAAACAAGAAAATGCCAAGTACATGCACAACAGGTGTTCTACAGAAGTTCTAAGATCTTCCAGTGCCATGTATGACTATGAAATTAACGTGATCTGATATCGGCGGTCAACCTGTAGTTTAACGAATAATCGCGCAACAAAGTTACGCTAATCCGACGTGAGTCGCCTTGTCCTGAGATCTTGCATTATTATTGGGTTTAGATGATAATCTCTAAATTGCCTATTGTGTTTTCATGTCACGTATCATAATAGCGATTATGGGTTGCAATACTCGCAGTGTCTTACAGGTTGTTGGTGGGGATCCGGGTCTCTTTGCTGGATGTTTGTGTAATTGACAGGCGTGCATATTTATACGAGGACTGCTATCTAAAACTGTCCCCAGCGTGGTGGAGATAATGTCCCGCAGAAGGAGGTCACCGTCTCTTAATGCAGTCTCTCAGCTTCCTTTTTTGTGTCCGTGAAATGATGATCCTACAGAGAATACCAACTCCCCGTTTCAAAAATAACAATTTAAATTAAGTTCAGTTTTTATTATGCACTTCTCTCTTTGCCGCCTTAATATTATTTTTGACAAAGTTGTTTTATTTTTATGTCAGAAAGTTGACCCTATCTGTTGATTTGTTATGTTTTATTTGAGGCATCTGATGGAGTGTAAATTACCTTTCCTTTCTACCCATTAAGCCGGTGCCAGATAATGTCTGCAAAGCCAGACCAAGGTTGTTTTTTGTGATATCATATTAAATGGCTGGGGATTTTTTCAAATGTGTTTTGTCATAATTTATGGCTGTTGCCTTGATTTCATCAGACTGGTCTCCTACATCTCCTGCTTTTGTCAGGCCACAAAGGGCTATTTTTCATGCTACACTAAGAACGGAACAATAGATGACTTTTGAAGTTTCTCTATTCCCAGTGCTTGGCTCCTGTTTTGGTTCTTGGCCTGTTGGTAGACGTAATGTAGTCAGCTGAAGACGGGGTAGCCAGAAGCTACGTCGGAGGACACTCCTGCACCTTGACCAAGAGAAGGGAATTGAAGTCGAGACCCAAAGCTATTCTCTTCCGATCTGGTTGCGTGTGGTACCTGGAATACCCAGCGGGCTCTATAGAGTTACTCTACATGGTCTGTGGCTGACTGCCGGCACCCCGTCACTGATGAGAGAGCCCATAATTAATACATGCACGTTTCTCATGACCAAGCTCAGACTCCACACCCTCCAGTAATACCAGTCTTCGGCATCCGGTGCATTTCCGTGTTTTTGCTCTCAACTGGAACAAGAAGCGGGAGAGGCAAGGTGTGGGAGTCCCCACAGAGCCTCTCTGTCCCTCCTGTATACTCCCAGGTCCAATGCACATCTGATACTGAACCTAAATTATTATTATTTTTTCTAAAAAGGTTCTTTTTCCTCCAGCTTTGAAATGTAGATGCTGCCTGAAGACTCAGCACTACTATTTTAATGGGGCGTGGGGGGGGGGGGGGTGGGAAGCAATTAAGGAACAAAGGGTTGAGATAAAACTTTTGTTTTGTAATAGTAGTACCAGTGGTGGTATTATTATTATTATTATTATTATTATTATTATTATTATTTTATTATTTTGTTGAACAATGACTGTTCTGTTTAACATTCTAGCCCATGTTGTTTGTGATGATTTAGTTAAAGGAAATATGCATATTTGAGCATAATTTGCCTGATGTCAGCTTCTGCTAACAGTATGTTGCTATATGTGGCCAAGGGGAGAGAAACGTGGAACATTTAAATACCTCCCAGTAATATTTTTTAATTGTCGATTCTAATTATTTTTGATTAGCTTTTAATGTGTGAATTTTAGAAAAGAGTAAACTATTCCAAGCAGCCCCCTCTCTGTACTCTGGCGCATTGTTTAGAAAGATTTGAGCAATTGTACCGCACATTGAAATGTGGACCTCCACTGAGTCCAATTGAGCAAATCCCGGGCCTTTTATGAGGTTAAGTGCTAACCCCGGTGTGATTTGCATCTGAATGTTTTCGCTCGTTGTACTTTGACACTTAATAGGGAAGGGATTCCTTCACTTCCTGCTTGTGTCAACTTGTTCAGAGTGTTTTCCCGTGGGGTGATAGCTCCCTGTCACCCTCTTTGACCTTTGACCCCCTTGCCAAGTGTTTGCTGTTGGGGAAAACAATAAGTATGAATCGCATTGATAAAATGGACGTGTTTCATGGTCGCCTGGTGTCTAAGTATGACTAGAAAAGGAAATGTATGAAACGTTGTCACGCAAGTCGGCCCATGGACGTTAAGAATGGGGATTTTCGCATACTTTTGATGATTATTTATTGTGTGAGATGAGATTTGCTTCTTGTTATGGATCTGCAACCACAATCAATCTGTGGCTAGGCGATGTGGCACTGGAGGAAGCTCCTGGCCTTCTGGGATGAAGGGGCCGCTTTAGCTAGCTCCCTGGGGATTCTTCCCCCGATAGCGATCGCTGCTTTAATGTGTGGGCCGGGGCTGATCTCCGACGATAAAGCGAGCCGGAGGGGGCGTCAGCTTCAGAAGCGCGCTTTCATCTGGGGATAGCTTCATTAGAAGGTCCCAGCAGCTGTGGCATTCCTCACCTCCTCGGAGAAGCCCCTTCCTCTAGGTCTGGCAGGGCGCAGAAATGGCTTGGGCCGCGTTTGCCCGATTGGCCAGATAGGGGCTTCCAGACTAAATTTAAATCATTATGCGGTGTATTGAGTTATATACACAGACCAGTTTGACCTGTTTTAAAACGGTGATTGATATTCAGATGTTTTTCAAAGTTGGGTGTGAAGGGATGTTGATAAAATGCCGTTGTGAGAGGGGCACTTTGGGTCGTATGCAAATAGGCATTGAGTGGGATGATAGTCGGGGTCCCATTTCAGCAAGCTGGGAGGAACGTCTGACCAGGTTGGAAGCCTAGTGTGAAAACGTCACATGTGTCTCCCAGTTTGTTGGAAAGGTCCTCTTGTAAAGCCTAGAGCTTGCTTTGTAGGGCAGACCTGCCATTTCTCTCTGAACTAAAATGCCACTGATCATAACCCATTTGGCTCAACATATCTGGTTCTTTCCAGTCTAGTCTTTTTTTCCCCCACTTTCTTTAGTCTCTGCCAGAACTAAATGCTTCTGTGTACGGACTCAAAGAATGTAATGAAATTTAAAATCCCTGCCTGCCTCTTTAAATTTCAGGTTTTATACTGTGACCTCAGCATCATAAAACCCAACAAGTAGCTTCAGCTGCCATACGGTTTCACAAGGTGCTTGAGTGACATTAGATCCATAGAGACACGATCAATCACTCTTATTATCCGCAGTTGGTAATGATCAGGCCAGCGTGTCTTCTGTATGGTCACATCCATCAGAGACCTTCCTTTGTGCTGATAAAACCATGGAACCTTGAACATACCCCCCCAAAACACTGTAAATATTGCTAAAAAATTAAGAAGCAGAATTTCAATTTCAAAGAACATTCCAGATCTGTATGAAGCAAATCTTAAGGCGGTTTTGTTTGTGTGCCGAATGACAGTTTATTTGGCTGCACGCTTTGACATATTTATAGCGGTGATGTGTGAGCTGGAGTTTGTCCTGGAACTGGCTTGTTTTTTCGTCGTCAGGCTCTGCCGGCTCGGTAAAAAGAGCTGAGGCGCGGGATTGGTTAATTATCCAATGAGTCGGCTTCTCGTGTTTCGCCTGCTTGAAAAATGATCAGGATTCTAATGTGGCATCTTCAATGGCTTGCTTCAGTGGCGGATACATAATTTATGCAGCCTCATCAGAGACTTAACGTCTTCACAAAGTCTTATTACATGATAGTTTGATAACTGTCAAAGTTTAAGGAAGTCTCACAGGGCAGAATGTAGAGAAATGTGTTCCATTTTGTTGTCAATATAGATGTTTTTTTAAAATATGGTTTTCCCCTTTTTCTTTTTGTAGATCGGCGATTTGAAGGACTACTACCACTTTTTCCATAGCAGGACAATAAAAAGGTCAACACTGTCTAGCCGTGGTCGCCATAGCTTCATCTCAATGGAACCACAGGTAAGGAGATCCAGTCAGCCTGGCTGGTGAGATCTGCATTATTGATATGATATAGGACACACTAGAAGGCTGCATGGAACTAAATAATCTCTATCCCAGTCTCTGTGTTCCCCTGTCTCTACCTAAGTAGAGCCCTCAACTTGATTAGACGACCGACATCTCCCCCATGCATCTCCACCTTTCCCCCAAAGGTATGGGCAGAGTCGCCCATATCCCACATCGGCACGCCGCTTTGGCGTGATGAGGATGCAGCTCTGCTTTCTCTCTGGTACTCGAAGATATCTGCTGCTCTGTTTGCCTTTTCCTGGCTCGCTGCTCCTCCCATGCCAGGAGTTGACAGTATTGTGCTTCAGTCTTCCGAAATAATATCCAGCTGGAGTGACGACCCGGTTTTTGGATTTCATCGTGGAATGTGCGCAGGAAGTTAATAAAGTTTGCCAGCTTCAGCGCTAGGTCCTGGAGCCTTCACAGACCAACCCACCTTGGTTAGCTGTCAGTGTGTGTGGTTGATTTTAAAGACCTTTTTTTTTTGTTTGCTTCTATGGTATCATACTGCTTTAAGTACTGTCTGCCCAGTTATCTGAGTTAGGGGATTTTAGTCCTCTGTATTGAACCTGATTCTAGATTTGTAACATTGGGAGAGAACATTATTTTAATTACCATCAACAAACAAGATTTTTTTTTTCTTTGCTAAATGGATTACGTCAAGACGTGCATGATTCATCAGTAATCTTGACCCACCCAGAATTCCTCTTGTTTTAACGAGCTGATAGTTTTGCAGAGGGCAGGCTTAGGAAATTGTCCTTTGCCCTTGGTGATGCTGCATTGTCACACTTCAGCATTTTTCCCCCTGTTTCCTTGACCCTACTGCATTGACCTGCTGGCTGTAAATTTTGTTCATACAGTGCAAACTATTTTGAATAAAGGCCGTGTAAAAAGTTGTCGCTAGGGAGGCAGTTAGTCACGCTTTATGGGTCTTTATGACTGTCCTGGTCATGGGCTCAGGGCTGGGCAGGTTTCACAAGGAAGGCCTTTACTACAGGTGAACCGGCGATATCGTCACCCGTAATCTAGAGAGGCAGAGGGGTGCCGATTGTGACACGGTGGTTAGAGGTGTGGAGTAACGACAGTGTAGGGTTTTAGTATGAGGTACGCTTAGCATTTGTTCTCTTTTGGGGTTCGTCTCCTGATATCGGGATCAAAGCCAGTAGCTTGCAGTGTTGTAAATAGCAGCTGAGAGACTCTGTCACCTTGACTGCTATTCGGAGCCCCCTGCACTCACGGGACATGGAGTGTTTATAAGGCAGGAAGGGGAAGGGGGTGTCTCCTCATAGGGGAAGTTCTTGAAATATCACAATATTGGAACTTGTTAGAGCAAGTTCATTGGGGGGGGTGGTGACTGGACTGTTTGTAGCTGGTATTTATTTTGAGATATGAAGCTAATTCTGCTCTCTATAAACCAGTGTGCACTCTCTATAAATGATTTTACTGGCAAGTAATTTCATAAGGTTAATTTCACTTTTTGATGTGATGATAATTGCATTGATGTGCTTTTCACAAGGTTAATTACAATGTTTTTGGTCTGGCTGCATATGGTCTATCATTAGGAATGGAATAAAGCCTTGCTTTTGAATGGAGCACAATCCAAAACCAGGAATAGTTCCCAGAAATTCAGCCATTTTAATAGATAACTCAAAAATAAAAGAGACCGTTGTAAATAGTTTAGCACGGGGGGTCGCCAGCCTTTTTGAAACTGAGAGCTACTTCACGGGTACTGAGCCATACGAAGGGCTACCAGTTTGAAATGCCCTCCTAAACTTAATGTATAATAAACATGTTTTAAATGGTTTTTTAAGATATTATCATTTTCAAATCTATATGAATGTAAAATGTGATTAAAGAAGTATAGCAACAGGATAAAATTAAATTTTAGACTCTGCTCACTGGTGAGTTGTGCTATTTTTAGAACGGGTCTGTGGGCGACTAGTGTGGTCATTGGGGGCATCCTGGTGCCCACGGGCACCATGTTGGTGACCCCAGGTTTAGGGGAATGAGCAAGCACTTAGAAAATATAATAACAAATATTAAAAAGTAACAATATACTTTGGTAAGCTTCCTTCATCTGGTTCACCTACCAAGCTGGCAGAACCAGGTGTGTGACATCACGTCCTCGTTATTGGTACGAGCTTAACGTCAGCAGCATGTAGCAACTAGTAGCATAACCATTCTTGCAAGCAATAACTCCTGATTGTTTTCTTCCTAAAAGCATTAGCTGTCGGAGAGGCTAACCTACTGTTGGTTTGTGGAGTGTGGGCTCTTCGTGGCAGGAGACTGTGTGGTTTGTCTTGGAGCAGGACCTGTGTTTGTGGATCATTTTCTAAACCCACTATTGGATAGATAGGACAGTGTTCTGTTCATAGACTCTGATGGCATGCTCAGCTAGTAATGGCATGCCCCCGACATTCTCACACGCTAACCTATTTGCGTGGTTTCCTTTTGTCGTTTGTTGTCAAAGCGATAACAAACCACACCCTTGTACTTGAGTGGGATATGATGTGCGGTGTGACTCCTTGGTAACTCTGTCCACGTCGGTGTAAGCTGTGGGAGTTCTTGCGGGAAGAAATGCACTGCTATAGGTCACCACCATGCAGAAAATGGCATTCAGACTCAGCTAATGAAATCAGGTGTTACAGATCACAGGTTTTCAATGTTTCTGAAGCAAAATGAAAACCGACCAGAGCTTGTGACCCCCCACCACTAATACATGATTACATAAGTCAGAGCTGGGGATGCTTCAGTATTTCTTCAGAATTGCTTTCAAAGGTGTACCTTGAACATTTTTGCTCTGAAACGTTTTTTTTTTTTTTTGGTTTTCCTTGAATATTGAGCATAAATCAAATGATAACGCCAACATTTGACACATCTCTGTGGACCTCCTGCAACTGCTCTGCAGCCAGGCTGAAAACCCCACTATAGATCAACAAGAAAATCATTACCAGAAACACTTGTGTGTTTCATGCAGCACAGAAAGTGGAATTTTGTATCCTCTGCTAGATGGTAACCCCAGTACTTCCAACAAAGTTACTTAAAGCAGAGATGATAAATGACTTCACCGTTTTCTCATCAAAGACCATGTTAATACTTTAAGAAGTGAACCTGAGCCTGGAATTAATTAGGTGTTAATAATCCAATTAATGTCAGTTCTGTATTTTTCAAGTACCAGTAATGGCTGGGATGAAGTGACACCCTGCGGCAGGTCAGTGGAGATGGGTCATAAGCTCCTGGTCCGCGACTCGCACGCTCAGCCCCCGTTGGAGTGCTGGATAAACTTGCCTTATCTTTCCCCCCCACACCCGCACAGGCTAACCTTTGAAGACTGTCATTCACTTCACTCCAGCCAGTCTCTGCTGTGTGGCAAATGGCCGCCAAATTAAGCAGCGTGAGTGACAGGTGAAAATGTCTCTTGTTCCCGTATGGCATTAAATCGAGTGTGAGATTGTACACCATGGCACATTCTTCAGTGGCCTCTGGCGGGACGCGCTCAGCATTGTGATTTAATTCGGGCTCCGTCTCCGTTCCTCAGGAGACAGTCCTGTAGCAGTTGTGCTTCGGGAGGTTTGAGGTCTGTAATTTGGAGTCTGGGTGAGCTGACCCAGGTGACGTGTAAATGACAATAACGAGAGCCCTCAAGGCGGCATCTGAGGGCCCCCACCTCCCCGACTGGCCCCCCTGCCCTGAGGCACATGTCAGGCTGAAAGCCTCAGTACCTACTGTTTGCAGCGTTTTCCTCTGTGAGTGCAGAGGGGGGGCTGGGTGGACGTTGAAAGTTATGATGATGACTAGTTTATTCTCTTTTAATTGTAATGGATTCCTCTGCCTGAAGGCAGCATTGTCTTATAAATTCAGCAAATGTGCATTTTCTCATACATCCATGGTAGAGGATCATGAGATCTGGCATGCAAAACAAACAAACAAACAAACAAACAAAAAACAGGCACTGCTGGTTTGGTTGAATGTATTTGGTTTTCCTCCCAAACTTGGGTTTGTTTTTTATTTATTTATTTTAAAGCTGCATATTTTTTGGGGGGGCCGGGGGTTGTGTGTGCGTGTGTGTGTGTGTTTGCATGCTCATGATTATTTGGTGTCGCTTAATTCCTTGGAATGGAGTGGCGTGTTAATTGCTGCAGTAGCATTAAATTAAGTAGTCTGGTTTGTCAATGAACCTGAAGTATTTTTAAGGAGGGATTTAGAAAAATGACACTATCTGCATTTCAAAGTGTTGTCCCTTTTGTTGCGTGTCATCTCTTTTGCTAGTTGGATTCTTTTCAGAATGCTAAGACCTCCTTTTATGTAGACCATGGCTAAGAGAATGGGATGGGAGATTTCCTGGGTATATTCTGGCCATGAGTCAATATGCTCTAAGCTGAGTGTGAAAACAGTCTTGATTCAAAAGCCATCAAACTCGCCGGGGTTTTGGAGCACTGCACGATTAATGTATTCATTGTTGTAATGGCACACTGTCAAGCTTAAGTTGTGTGGCACAGATAAGGAGTGAATCTCTCCATGCTGCCTTTTCCATTTGTGAACTCAGTTGTAAAACGTTCTGTGGAGACTTGTCTCTTCCTTTGAGGTGTAATGGGCCTTTTCGCTGGTCCCTGTTTTGTTCAGCTGTCCCAGTGTGACTCAGAAGGGTCGTTTTTGCATTGTTGTTACATATAAAAATTTCAATTCTCCTGATAATACCTGCTGAGTCTGCAAGATAGATATAACTGTGAATCAAACTTGTGTTCACAAGTTTTATTTCATTAAATAAATGCAGGCAACCTGGGTTTTCCCAGTGTTTGCTAATGCGACGGTAATTGGACACAGGAAGCTCCACGTCAATGGCTGTCAGGGCCTTTCCGCACTCGTGTGTCCTGCGGTACGGCGTCTTGCTCGTGGTGGACCTCAGGGCCTTTCCGCACTCGTGTGTCCTGCGGTACGGCGTCTTGCTCGTGGTGGACCTCAGGGCCTTTCCGCACTCGTGTGTCCTGCGGTACGGCGTCTTGCTCGTGGTGGACCTCAGGGCCTTTCCGCACTCGTGTGTCCTGCGGTACCGCGTCTTGCTCGTGGTGGATCTCAGGGCCTTTCCGCACTCGTGTGTCCTGCGGTACCGCGTATTGCTCGTGGTGGACCTCAGGGCCTTTCTGCACTCGTGTGTCCTGCGGTACCGCGTCTTGCTCGTGGTGGACCTCAGGGCCTTTCCGCACTCGTGTGTCCTGCGGTACCGCGTCTTGCTCGTGGTGGACCTCAGGGCCTTTCCGCACTCGTGTGTCCTGCGGTACCGCGTCTTGCTCGTGGTGGACCTCAGGGCCTTTCCGCACTCGTGTGTCCTGCGGTACCGCGTCTTGCTCGTGGTGGACCTCAGGGCCTTTCCGCACTCGTGTGTCCTGCGGTACCGCGTCTTGCTCGTGGTGGACCTCAGGGCCTTTCCGCACTCGTGTGTCCTGCGGTACGACGTCTTGCTCGTGGTGGACCTCAGGGCCTTTCCGCACTCGTGTGTCCTGCGGTACCGCGTCTTGCTCGTGGTGGATCTCAGGGCCTTTCCGCACTCGTGTGTCCTGCGGTACCGCGTATTGCTCGTGGTGGACCTCAGGGCCTTTCCGCACTCGTGTGTCCTGCGGTACCGCGTCTTGCTCGTGGTGGACCTCAGGGCCTTTCCGCACTCGTGTGTCCTGCGGTACGGCGTCTTGCTCGTGGTGGACCTCAGGGCCTTTCCGCACTCGTGTGTCCTGCGGTACCGCGTCTTGCTCGTGGTGGACCTCAGGGCCTTTCCGCACTCGTGTGTCCTGCGGTACCGCGTCTTGCTCGTGGTGGAACTCAGGGCCTTTCCGCACTCGTGTGTCCTGCGGTACCGCGTCTTGCTCGTGGTGGACCTCGTAGCCGGTAGGGTAGGCTGGCTTGAAGAGCGCACAGCATGTGGTGTGTAGCTACCTGGGCACCGCTACTCACCCCTTTTTTACCAAGGATTCTTCTTCCTGATGAACGCCGATCTTCCATCCCTGATTTTGAGGGCAGAGGTGGGGTTGGGCGAGGCAGCAAGCTGAAGGGCAGGTTCTGTATTGATATATCTACATATTCATTATTCACAAACATATTATTGTGTTCCCCAACACGCTGCACTCTAAGGTTTATAAATGAGGAAATGTGAACTTTGCCATAGCTATTGCATACAACAGTAACCTTAAGAAATCTAGTTTCCCTGTTGTGTCTTGTATGCAAGACCACTGGGGAGAGTTTGATATGGGATGGGGGGGACAGCTTAATGATTTAAATGTAAAGGGCTATTATCTAGAGGGAACAAATGAAGTCAAATTAAATTTTTGGGGGTATACTTCTCCCCCCGTTACCCTGGTTCCTATGTCCCTGCCTATCTGTTTTAATTTAGTAAATTCAACACCTAAAATGCTGTGTTGCTCTTCATTCTTATGCCTAAAACATGTGGCTTTGTAGCTGTAATCGTAATGCTTGTTAGACACCAGAAAATCATGATGAATGTGTGTCATTAGTTTGATCCTTAGAAGCTCTCATTAATGCCTGCTTTGAAATGAAATAACTGGCTTTCCGGTCCCCTTGATGTCATTCGTTTCCTTATTTAAGGATCCGTGTTCCTGAAATTGATGGCAGTTAATGCCTTCATTTTGTTTCATTCCCTTTTCCCTGACTTGTCTTATCTCTAATGCAGACATAGCTGTTTATGGCCCTCTGAGTCAAGGGCCAGTAATCACAGCCCAAGTTTACAAAACTAGTTTAGCGTGTGTGTGTTTCTTTTACAATATTACTACTCCCTTGATATCTAGTGTATAATGTTAATGATCTTCATTCTTTATAGTGGCAGTGCAGCATTCTTCTTATACATTACAGACTATTTTTCTATAGAGGTGGGGGCAGGGTGTGAAATATAAAATATATGGATCCCAACCAAAACAAACATACAAAAATACCAATAACCTTGGCCGCAGCCTCAGAAGTTTGTGAAATGCTGCAGTTTAACCTCAGTTCTCTGAGTTCAAAGGCATCAGTGCATAGGTTTTGTGTAGCCTGACATAGGACTGGGCACATCTGTGACTGGCTTTTTAAAAACTCTGTGCCAAATCAGAATTTCTTCACGAGAGGGTAGGAAACCACACCCACACCATTGTCATTTCCATTTGGAGACAATAGTCCAGAAAGTCATTTTCCATAGTTTTTGTTCTGAAGAAAAACTCAAATTCGTTTTTTTTTTCCTTGTTTCATTTGCTCTTCTAGACTCATTAATTTTATGATTTGGGGGCTTGTAAAACCACCCAGTTCAACCCTAGAAGAGAATAGTATCTTAAACTTAATGCCTGTGATCTAAAACTATTGTGACTGACTGATTTGGTATTGTTTGTACATCCCAAATCACCCTTTATAGTCTTTATAGTAATAAGCTTGCAGTACAATGTGTTTCACACTAAAACATTATTATATTATCCCTTTGTCTTTTTTATTGACTTGTTGTACGTTGCATTGTTCTTGACATAAGAACATAAGAAATTTAGAAATGAGAGGAGGCCCGTCAAGCTCGTTTGGGGAGAACTTAACTAATAGCTCAGGGTTGTTAAAATGTATGACCAGGCTCCGCGCTCACATCTCTGATTTATACGTTAGAAGAATTTGGTATCCTCACCTTTTTGTCAGCTTCCTTTGTGTTGCATTTAGAATAATTTTCATTAAATAAATGCAGGCAACCTGAGTTGTCCCAGTGTTTGCTAATGCGACGGTAATCACCCTGAGCTCGGCTCAAAACCGATCGCGTTTATCAAAGGGTTATGGCAGCTTAAATACCAGCGTCTGAGTAAAACAATTATAGCGTTTCCACACAAAGAGTCGATGCCAGCAAAATCCTAAATCAAGGCCCTTCATTCTGTCATGCCTGCACCCTCTGAGCTTATGTTTATGTTTGTTTGTTATGTTGGAAACCAGCCACGGCGTAGACACTCTGTTGTGCCAGTTTTTATAAATTCACAGGCACGGGACAATGACCATCAGCTCCTGGGAATCAGAATCCATATCTGGTGTGTGAGGTCTGATTCGGGAGGCTGGCTGGCCACAGCATGGAATCGCAGTGATCTCTGAGGGTTTGCCTGTGTTCTGCTTGCCCCTGGTACTAAAGTATGGTCACTGCATCGCCGACTCATCCAGCATGGCTCTCTTGCCTCTTTTTGGTGCCTCCTGAGACAGACTGTCACCCTTACAGCAGTGAGACCTGCTCCAGACACACTGATGTTACGCTCATGCTGATTGGTTCTGACTCGGAGGTTGAACGGTGACACAAATTTTACACTATAGTGTATTGTAGTCACGGCTGGAAAATTTTGAACAGCTTTTGTTGACAACCAGCAAAAGTGTGTGTCATCATTTTCTAGCCACGGGCCCCGAGAGAGTCCAGGTCAGGTCCGGCCACGCTGATGGCCATGTTGCCTTCGGCCAACGTCCTCATGGGAACGAGACATGAAGATGGGATGGTGCAGCAGCTGACGAGATGGGCTTCACTTCCAGGGAGTCCAGAGGGACCCGTGAACTTGGGTGTTTAAAACACACCAGATGTAGTCAATGTTTGCCATGGTTAGATACGTCCTGAAATCCAGGAGCAAATGGGAAGTCCCAGTTGCGTCAGAATTTTAAAAATCACGATGTGCAAAGAGTAATTTTAATGTCTGAATTTATTTTTAGTTATTTTACCAGAAGCTGCAGGTTCTGCAAGCTTATTGTCTGAGTAAGTACACCAACTCTATGCTCTGGTTGTGGACCCTGACCCCCCCGGTTCTACTACTAAGCTGACAGATAATGAGTTTGCCGTTTGAAAAATGAGCAATCTTAAAAATAAAGTTTTTGCATTACTGTACTCACTCTTTGGGTGTCTAGAGGCCTCTGCCCTCTGCTTTCGTCGCTGCTGAGCTGTGATTGTCATGTTTTAGAAACAGTCACCAACTGAAGGTTATATAAAGTGGTACCTTTGTAACGCAGCTGGACGTTCCGTAGTCGAGCACTCGGCTCTGGTGACCCAGCACCCTTCAGATTACAAGTTAAATGGCCTTAATCTCTGCTCTACCCCTTGCCCCTGTTCCAAAGGCTTTTTTTATATGAACAGCTTGTGTCTGTTGTAACAGTTTCAATAAAGCACTGACTGACTGGTGAGATGTGTGCTTGATAACAGAACAGCATGGATAAGACGGAATTAAGCTGCCGTGGAAGGCGTTGCAATTTTGGCTCTGACAGCACCATTACTATAGGAACATATCGATAGCCGGACTGTTCTAATTGCTCTCTAGTGGAATTTCAAGCAGGACATTCCGGTACAATTTAGCTGGTATTTATTGATGTATTGGACAGGCATCACTGCTCTGTCGGTGTGGGCTTCTAATTGTAACTGTAAAGTTGCAATGGTAGTAAAGGCAGTCTTCTTGTGAGAAATATCTGTTCTATTCTTTTTGGAACCCAGGAAGTACAGCATTTTTCAGACTATCTTCTCTTGTCTGTGCATTTGAAAGCGGAACCCATTATCCTCTATTGAGAGAGTTTGCCTGGAACCATTGTACACTACTTTGAGTGCACCCCCACCCAGCAGAACCAAGTAACGGTCGTCTTGTCTTCCCCAGCACAGCTCCCACTCTTGCAGTGAGAGCCAGAGTCCCGATCCGTACAATGTGGTACTTTTCCGTTGTCTTTCTCTTTCTTTAACGACTAGCTGGCAATCTTCAGTCCCAGTAGGGCTGTCCAGTTTGCCTTCGTTTTTCTTGGCAAAGCCAGTCTACCTGATCCTCGCTTTCAGGACTCGGACAAAGTTTTAAACAGGCTTCTGCCCCCTTCCCAGCTTCTGAGTCCCTACGCAGGTGCGTGGCTGCCTGCGTCTCTCATGCTGAGGCTGGTGTGATGCAGCTCCTTCTGCTTTCTCTTGGCAGGTGGAGTGGATCCAGCAGCAGGTGGTCAAGCGCAGGGTAAAACGGGATTATAAAGCCGGCCCTTCCCAGTCCATCTACTTCAACGATGCCAAGTGGACTAGCATGTGGTATATCGTAAGTGTCTCTCCTCCCCCTCGACTGTGTGTGTGTGTGTGTGTGTGTGTGTGTGTGTGTGTGTGTGTGTGTGTGTGTGAGACACGAGAGGGCTTCGGCAATGTCTTCGTCCTCGCCGGGCCAGAAAAACGACGGCTTGGTTTCCTTGCGTCGTCCAAGCTGTGCGCTGCTTTCTGCGGAAGAGAGACTGTAATTTCTTACGGCCTGCGGGAGGATCCTCCTGGAATGAGTTTTCATTTGTCGTGCTCAGACTACATGGACGGACTTGCGAAGAAGACATGGTGCTTCTGTGTGCACAACTGAAAATTTTGTGTTTTTTTTTTTTTTAAATTATATATAAAAATAGCCCAGGGCAGTCAGTAATGGGAATTCCCGGGATCATTTTTGGTCGATTGTGCCACTGACCTCTGATTCTTAAAAAAAATATGTGGTGTAGGAAAGCTTGGGGTCGTGATCCTTTAAAGGGGCGGTAAGGTTGTCCCAGACGTGGGAGCGGCCTTCTCCGGGATCTCTCTATTCCTGAGATGGTTCACGCATTCCTCTGTAACGAAGACATTGCCGGTCACTCATTTGCCTCACTGCCCTCATTCACGTGTTCGCTGTCCCTCACTCTTTAGCTTCTCTCCTTTCTTTTGCGGCCTCATTCACTGTCGCATCTGTCATTGGTCTTATCCTTGATGAGGATAGATGCACACGTTACTTCTGCTCTAGTGGGGAGCTGTAGGTGGGGGTTGGGGGGGAGAGGGAGGGAGGGATCTCCGTCGAAGGGGATTTGCTTCCCAGTGAAGGGCACAGCTATTCATAAGGTACAAAGTCAGCCCCAATCAAGATGAGGGTGGGCTGCTGGAATCATTCTGAGCCAAAACCTTCGCCTTTAAAATCGGATGGTGAAGTGTGAAATAAATGTAGCAGCAAGTGTGAAATAAATGTAGCGGCTTGTGACATCACTGTTTATTGGTGTTTATTAGGCACAGTGATAGGTAATGAAATAGGAAATTCGTTTTTAGTGGCTGTAAATATGCAGTGCTGCCCTCTCCGGTTGAACTCAAAGGGTCGCTTTCCCCTGCCAGCAAGTACAATCTGAACAATCATTAACGCGCACATTCTGGTCAAAGTATGAACCTCACGTTAAATGTACAAGGTGAACAAACTGTTTGTTGCATTTGAGGATTTGGACTCTGAACATGTCTGCTGGTTATGTACCTAGTGAGGCGGTGGGACACGTTGGATGGATCCTGACATTTCAGTTCAGGGAAGCAAATGCTCAATAACTCTGTGTAATGACTGAGCGTTACCAGAAATGACCGGGCTTCCAAAGCAGCCAGAATGTGCCGGAGATGGTCTGCCGGGCACCCTGGCTATCACAGGCTTGGATGTGGACCCTGCAATGTAATTTCTGTTTTTCAAAGTAAGAGTAGAAATAAATATTGAATCTCTTTTTTTTTTTTTTTAACAAGTATGCAATGTATCATCTGACATTTTAAAAATGGTCATCTTGTCAGACTTTGTGTAAGAGTCTGAAGAATGTTCTGCCTCAGCTATAAATCTCAATCCCAGAACTAATGGAAATAAACCACTGTGGTAATTAGATTTATAGGCTGTGCTGCTTTGCTTCTTATTCAAGTCAAGAGAAGCACAAACACATGGACTGTTGGTTGCGTCAGGAAACAGAAACACTTATTTTTTATTTATTGTTTTTTTAAATAAAAAAAGATCAATAAAGGGCAACATGAAGAGCACAAACACATCCCGGTCGGGGGGGGGGGGGGGGGGGGGCAGTGTCCTCTCATACGTCAGACTTGAGTGTCCTCCAGTGTCAGAACTTGCGTGGCTCAACCCAATGTGTCACATTGACAAATGGGAAGAATTATGTACATGAACTGACAGGGCGTGAATCAAACAGTTTAATTGTGTCCAGCCCTATTAGTGTGATGCAACCATGAATTTATGACAGATGCCACATAGTATGTTACTCCTTTCACTGCTTTTCTGGTTCCTCACATACTGTAAGGCACTTTCACACCGCAGCAACTTTTATCAAGCGCCAGAGGTCTCACTTATAAAAAATGTTGGTAAATTCTCGCTGAGGGAGAATGTCCCTACGAAAACTAGAAGTCTGATTTATAAGACCTTGCGTAAACCACGATGTAAAACGTATGGCTTATAAATCTCATGCATCAGAGAAACATTTGCATGTCCGCTTGCCTTAGAGGCCGGAGCGTTCCCGCCCACTAATTACCCTACTTTGGCAATGCAAATTAGCCACATGTACATATAAACACGCACATCCTACATCTGCGATGCCATTTCAGAGACAATGGACCTCCAATCAAGGGGAAACATTGATTTCTCATTAAAAGAAAAAAAAAAAGCCGAATGGCAGAATGTAACTGCTACTGTAAGTGTGGTCAGTTCAACCAGCGGGATGAAGACAAAATTCTTAAAAATGGACTTAAGATCAATTGAACCAGTGTTCGTCTATTCTATGAGGCTGGTGAAATAGGGGTGATGTATGTGTGGCTGCAGACATTTTGGTGCCGATATGTACTTCGACTTTTCAGTACATACATATCTAATCTAGGCCTACATTTCATGCAGTAAAAGTATTGGTATAAAATTTATTCATTAAAACAACTAATGCTGAATGTTAATTGCGTATCGGATATAGTAAAAATATTTTTGTATTTATGAACGTGCATTTCTCCAAGCACTAAAACTAACTGTGAATGCTACTCAGATATGAATTTCTATCTGACCTATAAATGTCATTCTTTTGTTTCCTCCAAAATGTTCTTACAACTGCTCCAGACCATTTATAAATGTGCAAACTTTTTCAGGGTATGTTATGCTTATGTTGCGCCTTCATAAATCCAAAATGTGCGTATGAATGTTTCATGTCTATTTTATTTGCACAAAGCCTTTATTAATGAAGCCCCAAAACCTTTTTCAGAAACTTCTATTCCCACCACAGGAACTTGGTTGCAGTGAAGAACCTTGTTTGGTATCTAGAGTAGATACTTTTCTCTGAACAGGAACTATTGGGTGGGGCTTATACCTATAAACTGTGCTGATTGGTTGACCACAAGCATCAGCACTAACTTGGAAGTTACGCGGAAGTATGGGAAAAAGGGATGGAAGTAGTGGAGCAAAAATTGTTCTACCTCAATTACATTTAATGCATTAAACCTAATTAATGCAACATTTTTACTTGTCTCCATATTTATGCATTGCAAAATTCGATCGATAACCAACATACTTCTAATATTGCTGGTTTCCAATTCTTATTAGTGGGGTAACACTACATAATTTTTTTATTCTGTGGAAAACAAAAGATTGACCTGTTGGCCAGATTTAATAATGAAGTATAAACTTGTAGTGAGTCCTATAAATAAAATATTAATTAAATGTGATTTGTCCCTTATTTTTGGACCATGCAATTGATCCCCTGATAACTAACAAAACAACTTGTTCGTTTTTCTTGGTTTTGGGGTGGTGGTGTAGTTTTAGTCAGAAATTACGTGCGACTTATGAGCTTTTTGCGTCTCCCATGCGCATTAAGCATAAAGGAAAGTGGTCAGGAACTACAAAAGTCCCCGGTCGAGTTGGCCCAGGAACTAGGAACCAGAAACCTGAACAACAGTGGGAAAGTGCCTATAGGTTCCTAGACCCAACGCTGTAGTACAAACATCTATTTGTGTGTTTTGCTTTAACATATATCTTTACCTTTTTATTGCATGCAGTGTGCTTGCAGAAAAGCTTAATAATATGTGTTCGTCTTTGGGTACAAAACCATCGTCCATAGATGTTTTATGTAGATAGTTCCAGGAATGGCCCTCATGTGTCTCTCAAGTGCCACAAACAAAGCTGATTTTCAGGCTTGGATAATGGATAATCCAACACAATCTGAGCTTTTATCTTGGACAAAACATTGCTGAGCCAGTTATCTTTATAAAGTATCTGAATCCCCCCGTTCAAGTCCCAGGACCGTGCAGGTAAGAGATCTGCCCAGAGATGGCCCACTTTGCCAGTGTAGGGTATCTCTTCAGAGATGGCTCTAAGGCATTCTCCTGCTTTGATTCGTGTCTCTGAAATCTCTTGGTCTGCTTCCAGCTTCATTCCTCTGATAGGCTAGATGTGTGATCTGCTAATGTGTCTGCATTTAATCCTTTAGTGCTTCTGTGGTTCATGTCTGCTTCTCATTAAGCATTGTCTCTGCATCCCCCCTCTGTACCCACAGCACTGCAACGACGACGTCCACAACTGCCAGTCTGACATGAACATCATGGGGGCGTGGAATAGGGGCTATACTGGAAAGAATGTGGTCGTCACCATTCTGGATGATGGCATTGAAAGAAACCATCCTGACCTTGTGCAGAACTACGTAAGTCTCGAGCTGCCGTGTCTGGGATTTTTTTTTTTTTTGCAAAAAAACACTAACTAAATGGGGAGCTGATGTGCGCTCTACCTTTTATTAAATTACTTTTATTTTTTGGGTCCTCCCCCCATGTCATTGCACCTGCTTTTGCTCAGCCTGCTCTGATGGATTTTCTGTGACTTTGTACTACCCCCGTTATCCGCTTTTGCTTCTCTGCTGCGTCAGCCAATCAGGAGCAGCCCTCAGTCCCCTAAGCACCGTGTGATGCGGCTTCTCCCCGTTTTTTCCTTTTTGTGTCTTCGTGCACCAGCCTCCTTCTCACGAGGCCTCCATTAAGTGCACATGAAGCTGATTATTATCCTAGCTCTCCGCGTGCCTCCCACTCAGCTCTGTATGTCCCCAGCTCGTTTTCTACCGCAGCCTGTCCAAGGCTTGGAGTGAGGAAGACTCCGCCCCCCAGTTTGGGTACACGGGGAATTTTGATATCAGCTTTCGCTTCCCTCACTTATCACTTTTGAGTTGAAATAAAGTGCTGCCTGCGGTTCAGTTGTTTAAAGTCCTCTGAAGATGCACTTAAGTCTTTAGGACTTTAGGACTTTGCGTTCTGGAAGAGTTTGGTGCTGAGGGGTAGGAGTGTGCTGCTTGCTGTAAATCTAATGGCAGCTTTTAATTGTGATTTATAAGGGTTTTATGCCCTGAAAGCAATTCATCCCTGTCAAATATTTTGAAATGTGTTAAGATGTAGCATTTTGAGTTATTACATGCAGCTTCAGTGCTTAAATGATGTAGTTTCAGAGGCTTGAGACCTAAAATGTTTTTCAGTCTGTAACAATGAGAAGTATTCAGCAATTTATGTGCTAGTGCAGTGTTGAAAATTGATTTAAGTCCGTGCAGTTGCCGGCTGCGGGTCTCCTTTTGAAAGCCCTGTTCCAGCAAGCGAGGGACTTCTTCAGAATTTCTTCATTCATGATACTGCTGCTTAAAAGGTGTGAAAGGGGAGTTTTTGTGCTGTATAGAAGTCCTTGCTGGAGGCTCCGCTGAGGCCCAGCGGGTGAAGGGATTCCTTCTGACAGCTTACTGATTCCTGTGCCTAATGCTGCAGCTGTGAGTCCGGGATGGGGGGTGGGGGGGGGAGTTCATCAGGCCGCAAGCCCACTAGGTTATCTTGGCCAAACCGAAGGCCACATTTAGGCACCTCTGAGTGGACTTTGATCCTCCAGTTAGAAGCTGTCCAGTCTGTCGGCTCGGACTCAAATAGCCCTTGCCTGATGGGGACAGCCACATATGCCGACTGTAGTGCTTTCCAGTACATTTTAAGGTGATTCATACATATTCATAAATCGCATTTGAGTAAATCGAGAGTAATAATGGGGGAAAAAACGCATTAGAAATGTAATTTTCTGTGTTGAAAGAGTGTCAGATCCTACCCCCTTTTCAAATGGGGATAGGGGTCTTCGGGCTATATTATCGCCTGGAGTGCGCCCCCCCCCATTATAACCTTCCATGCGTTTCTCTGTTTCAGGACACACAGGCCAGCTATGATGTCAACGGGAACGACCTGGATCCAATGCCGCGATATGATGCCAGTAACGAGAACAAGTGAGTCCTGCCAGAGGAACCATCGCAGGCTTTCTAGAATGTTACGTAATGGCCACCGGCCGGCTCCCCCGCTGCAGCGCACTGGGCGCCGCTACCCGCCCGGCCAGCGCTGCCCTCTGCTGTGGATCTCCAGGTTCGCGTGTTTGCCAGGGTTTGTGGGAGAAGCGGCCGGCCTCTGACCCGTTACGTAACTCGGTCGCCTCTGTGTCAGGCGTATCCGTGAAGCCGACCGGATCATTGAACCTGATACGTTTTGCAAGTCTTTCCCTGAATGCGCTTTTCCCTGAATGTGTTTTTATTACGGGAACATAGCATAAGTTGTGACTGCAGCTTCGTCCGTTTCTCTGCTGTGTAAATGTGGCCAACTCTCGCCTTGTGAGCCTCTGCCAGTTTGGCTGTTACACTGTTTTTTGGACGGTTAGGGCTGAAATGCTTTGGCACGCGTTTCATCCCTAATAGCGCTATGTTTTCTTAAAGAGACAGGCCTTTTATAAATATGCCATGTTGGAGATGGATGGTGGGCAGCCCCCCCCAGTACCCCCTCTGCCTTTCTCTTGCTGCTGGTATATATCTTCCATCACAGTCCTATCATCTGAGGTTCCTGGAATCGGGCTTCTCCTTACCCCGGCATTTCTGCCACATTTATCAGTCACATGATTATCATGGTGGATTTTACGTTTGACAGCGCGCGCACACACACACACACACACACACGCACACACGCACGCACACACACACACACACACACACAACAAGGTTCATATCCCAGCCATTTAGTTCCTGTTCATTTATTTCTCTCATTTCTTCTGACAAATTGGCATTTTTTTCCCCCTGAAATTGATTGGATGGTATTTTCAAAGTGCTTGTTTCCTTTTTTCATTGGATTTGTCCCTGAATGTGTATAATTTCTACTAATTAGATTTTGGTTAGGGTCCTCTTAAAAGAATTAAGTACGTTTTTGTTTGTACTGCGTCCCACTGAAGAATAGGGTTGTAAAATAATGTCTTTTATCTGTAGCCTTTATTTTGTAATTTTATTTTTTTTTGTTTTATTTTTTGCGGTAGAGATTTTGGATTGCGACTGAGTTTCTGGGTGTTTTTCCTGGCAAGATAATTTCCGGTGTTTGCTTGAAGGTGACCTGCGGATGAAGAAATCTCCCCCAGGGAAATGTGCTAACCCCCTAAACTCTGTCACTTCCTGATTTTTAGAAACTCTTCTCGGGGGTGAGGTGGGGGGTGGCGGTGGACCTCTAATCCCTTTCATGGCTCAAAAGTGCAGTGGCCTTTGCTGATTGGATATTATAATTTGGCTAATCCTTTCATATTCAGACAGGATAATTAACGCTAAAATGCCGTGTGCGTGTGATCATGTTGATGTTCGTTTACTCATTTCTCTAGTGATTCCCAGTTACATATTTTATGGATTACAAAAAGGTGCATTACATCTTAATTTCTTTGTAGTCAACGTTTTATAGAGACATTCCATATAATACACATTGGATATAATAACATTATAGACACCCCCCCCCCCCCCCCCAAAAGAACAGAATGTACTTTCTGGCACTGTGACCATTCCTGTTGCTGGCTTGTTAATGTTTGAGTGACCACAGTAGATCACATTATGAATGTTATAGTATTGTGTCTGTTGGCTGACCTTCCATATGTCAGGTGATGTAGAGCTTTGGTTTAGCGGGGGTCGTCGAAGCATTACAGCCAGCCTGGACAACCACCCCCCCCATTCACAGATCCCTCTGTCGGCTGGCAGAGGAGGAATGGGGGCACAAGGAGAGTTTGCGAGGGGGGAATTGGACCTGCATGGCCATCATGCTCGAGGTGTGAAGCTGACACCGTCGCCGTGGCGACCTGCGTGCCGTGTTCTATCATTCTGACGTCTCTGTGCCAGAACTCTGGCTTCTGATTTGGATAAGGGAGACCCTGGAAAAGCTGTAGGGGGAAATTTGAAACAAATTGCCAACTCAATCATGTCAAAGAGTTTATCTCACCCCTCCCCAAAACGGAAAATGCTTGTAGAATACTATGTTTATCCATTTCGAAACCTCTCCTAAAATCTCCCCAGCGTTTGCAGCAACTGTCCAGTACCTCAAAATATTTTTTGACTCAACCACTAGCTACTTAGTTATTTAGCTAATTAAGTTAAATTAAATGAGCTGGTGGTGAAATTTAACAAATACATGGAATGCCTAGGTTGCCCCTGAGGGGAGGTTAGGGAACCAAAGTAGTGATATTCTAACCATCCAACAATATATCAGTGACTTTTTGGAGAACAAAAGAATTTTTTTCCCCCTTTCTGTACATTTGCATATGTTCTAATCTTAAATTCTGTGCAAAGATGCACTTCCTTCCCAGATAAATAGCCTTAAACATTTTCTTTAACTGTTCAGTCAGCTTTACTCGCAATATGAAGTACAGTGTAAAGCGTCTTATGCAGCCACTTAATTAACGAGCTGGCTTTCAGCCTCACTTCAGCATAACGTGTGTATGTGTGGTATTACGTTCTGCTTGGGCACCTTAGGGGTTTCTTTCAACTTAACTATGCCCCTCTGCACGGGGACTGTATTGTTCACATGTAGTATTTCGACTTGTGTGTAGATAGCTGATATGGTGGAGGGTCTGAGGAGTATGTGAGTTTGAGGGAAGCCCGTATGTAAAGGACAAAAATACAGGCGTGAGTCTCCCCGTGGGGGGACGCGTCCATCTGGAGTGGAGTGTTTGTGGGCTGTGGCGTCCATGTCCCCCCCCTTGGGCTTTTGGAAAGATTCCCGAAATCGACTTCCTGGGGATACAAATGTTGACGTTGTTCCCACTTGAACTGTTGTCAGGGAGCTCCGTGCGTCTGCTCCCCTCTCCCATGTCGCATTAAACGATTGCCGAGCTGTCATTTGAGGGGACTGAAACAGCATGGGACCGTGACGAGAGGAGAAAGGGCGGATTTGGCCCTTGGTGGACGTGCGGGACGGGGAGGCCAGCGTGATGCCGGGGCTACAGCAGCCGCCCAGTGTTTCCAGTGATCATAATCGAGCAGGAACCTTGGAAGTGCCTCCATGAAAGCGTATTATCCTCTGCTGGAGATCGAGTTGAAGAATACACACAGTTACGGTCATTATGTATTATCTAGGACAGAAAGCGTACTCCTGGCTCCGGAATTCAATTGAGGGTTGTGAAATAACCTCTGGCCACTTGGCGGGACCGACACAGCCCGTCTGTGTTTGTGTTGGAAGGAAGATTGCTGGTCGTCACGGCAACGTTGACAGTCGTCACATACGCCAGGTCTTCTCAGCTGCTCGCTGTCGGAGGCTGTGGTTTGCCGTCGTCTGACCCGCTCTCCCGACTCTGAATATCTCGCCGGACATGTTTGACCGATAACGTGGTGAGACCGCTGTGTGCAGCCCCTTGTAGATATGGATGTTTTCCTTCATTTTCAAAATATTTACGCGAGTGTTTCATTTTTGCTGCAGCTGTTTTCATCTGCCCCAGGATAGGCCTCTGCTGACTTTCTCCAGGCAATGTCAAGTATCCGTCCTAAGGATCCTTTTGCGTGAGAAGTTTGTATTACAGAGTGGTAAAGCAGAAAATATGGCGTTCTGTGAGGAAAATACTTAACTTGGATTAATTCAATAAATATTTGGTTGTGTAACACCAATAGGGCAAATAGAATGGACTGTAACTTGTCCAAACTGCTTCAGACAGACAACATTCACTAAGCGAATAATGTAACGGATATGTTCTGTGCAGTGAATGATATGTATTTTGCAAAACTGTTACTATGTTAATTTAATCTCACTTCTGGTCCTGTGTTTTCCAATTCATGACCGTTTGTTTGGTCTCGAGTGAGATGTGAACCTTGTAGCTGTGGACCATGGTGACGGTCTCGTGTCATGCTCTCGCACGTACCTCAGATATCCTGGGAACACAGTAAAAAACTTTATGGCTGTTTTCTGACGGCAGTGTGAGGCTGAGCCGAAGGCCAGATTCACAGGTTCTAGTGCAGGCCTTCAAAATGGATCACCAGCCTGCCAATACTTGCGACTATCCTGGGGACACAGAATTTCCTATAGCGCTTCAGCAGGCATTGTCCTCGCTATTAAGCATGTTTCAGTTCACTGTAGTCCTGCGTTAAATAAGCAGTTGCGGGAAATGGATGCTTTTATATTTGTGGTTCTTACTTTGACTTGTGAAAAGGTTCCCGGTTCTGAAGTAATTGTCCCGTCTCACATTATTGGGCATAGATGTGTTCCTGATTTGATATTCCAAACAATCTAGGCAAGTAACACATTTGCAGATCAGAGCACAGCTGCCCTGAGAAGGTGAGTGTTTCCTTCAGTCAGGGAAGAGCTTTATGCAGGTTGGTGAGTTTCACTAGCGGAGATGGTGATGGATGTGCACGGAGCAGTCTGCAGGGGGGTGCACGAGTGTGCCGCACCGAATCTAAATGCATGTGTTGAGGCGTGACATATAATTTTGTAGCAGCATATTATCTTAGTTGTGGTAGGAACTTTAATCCTGTTCTTTTAACATTAATTATGGTCATGGATAAATGTGTAAGAATCTGCAAGATTAGAAAAAAAAAATATATATATATTTTTTAACTAATAATCTTGTTTGTTTGCTTATTGAGGCATGTGGTGTTGGTCCGCACTTCCTGAAATCCACGCTGTATGAGTTAGCATTTTCAGGTCAGACTGCTATCATGTAGAATGTGAATCGGTTATCTTGATAACCTGGTGGAATTAAAATGGGGTGATAATGACAGAGTGATTGGGTGCACGTTTATATTACAAAGCCAGAATGTAGGGAAATATTTAATTTGTGACGTTTTCCTGACTCTTTTTATATTGACTTGCAAACTGCTTAACGGTAGTTTTGGTGAAACGTCACCTGGTCGCTTAGCCGTAAAACACTGCAGGAGGGATCATGGGTAGCTGCTCCATGGGGCAGGCCGAATCCGCACTGTATTATATCTTCAGAGTCGTGTCCCCCACATGCTGATATGAATGCCCACTAACGAGAGCGTAATGGCTTTGGAAAGGGGTAATGAGGCCCCGTGACAGGTGCTAGTATGGCGGTGGGTGGGGCTGGAGCGGGGTGCTCACAATGAGGGTAATGCCATTGCAAATGACGGGCTCTCTTGTTCGTCCTCAATGGGCAACCTCTGAATAGCCCAAGAGGCCACCCAGTGCAGACACACACACACACACAAACACACACACACACAGTGATACACACGGGTGCACCAGAGCGGCGTCGCTGACATCAAAGTGTCCCCTGAATCCTCGGAGTGGGCTGCCAAAAAACAAAAAGGAACGGCGCTGGTGCTGTGTGGTCCGGAAAGGCTTCACGCTTCGGCCCTGCCTTCAGCAGCCCCGGCGGGGGTTTCCCATCAGTCAGTGGTCTAACCCAGCCCCCCCCCCCCATTGGGTGGATGCCTCATAATCGTGTAAAAGCTTTGCCAACCTTTGACCTCATTAAGGAAGCTTTTGTCCCCCATAGTTTTAAAGAGCATTAACCCCTTGTTAAGCAGTGTCTGTTAACGAAAACCGCCGTTTCATTGAAGGAGATCTGAAAAGGGCCACTCACACTTCACACTTGATTTTTTTTAACTAGCGCTGAAGTGGAAGTATTAGCTTTTACTGTCGTGAAATGTCTAAAGCAGATGTATGGCGGGGAGATGATGGCCGCACAAAGCTTTCAGGGGAGGTGGCTAATGCACTGAAATTTGCTCTGTGTCAGTGTCCTTACACCAAAATAACTGCTTCTCTTGTGAAATTATCACGTTGTGCTAAGATGTTTGCAGTATGTTCCTTGTTCTGTCACATGATACTGGCATGGTCGGCCTACCCACTTCACTCCTCGACCACCGTATCGCCATCCTTGTCGCCCACCAGGCACGGCACTCGGTGCGCCGGGGAAGTGGCCGCTTCTGCGAACAACTCGCACTGCACCGTGGGAATTGCTTACAACGCGAAGATCGGTGGTGAGTGTCTTTGCACTGCAGTACCCTCCCTGCCCTCCGGGGGAGCCTGCTGCTACTTGTCATTGGGGACCAGGCAGCAGGTAGCTGTCTTGATGGGAACGGATCCCTGGGAACGGTGGGTGACCTCGCTGACCAGGTCCTCCTCGCGTAGGTGTGCGCATGCTGGACGGCGACGTGACCGACATGGTGGAGGCCAAGTCCCTTAGCCTTCAGCCCCAGCACATCGACATCTACAGTGCTAGCTGGGGGCCAGACGACGACGGCAAGACCGTGGATGGTCCCGCCTCCCTCGCCCGCCAGGCTTTCGAGAACGGCATCCGTATGGTATTTGTTTGTCCGCCGTTCTCATTCCTTTCCGACAATCCGCGTGGTTCCTGGCGTGCAGAGATCCATCAGACGCCCAGAGAATGCCTAGTGTGAAAATGAGGTTCTCCAAGGTGCTTGGAGTTCTTTCTCCTGCTTAGTTTCGACCCCATAGTCTTGAGTGATGCTTTCCTTCTAGTAGTCGTGTCTGAGAGGACGCTGTGTGAATTTTATGAGGTTACATATTGATCTCTCAAGGTTCAGCAGAGTCTGATATTGTTCCTCTTTAATACTTCGGCAATATGTCCAGAATTACATGTGAGCGACTGCAGAAAAGCCTCCAGAGAGGTCGGTTCAGCCAAAGGCTGGGCTGTACGTAACAGGACAATCTCTGTTGCTCTTCATTTGCAGACAGGCTAGACTGATTAACATTTTATTACACTATATTTTAAATGGAGGACAGAAGGTTTGAATTGACCCAAGAAAATGGTTCGGTACTTCAAAAGTGTGCATGTGTCTCTAATGAGAGGAAGTGTGAAGCTGGAAAAGGGGAATTCTTTCGGGGCTGTGTCATACTGTTGTCCTGAGGGTGCAGGTAGCATGGCGCTTTCTGTAGGGGTAGAGGGTGTTGTTAAGGAAGCCTTGCATTGCTGTTTGCGTTCATATGTCCACATGCTGATCCGGTGGCTGCAGAGGTGAGACCCAGGCTGAGGTGGCTGGGTTTAACAGGGTCAAACAGTGGAATTCGGTGTAACCAGGTATCTTAAATCCTGATATCGTCACCGGTTTCACAGCCTTGTGTTTTTTTGTTTTTTTTTGCCTTTGGTCATCTGTGGTGTCGATACAAAGGCGACGACATGCACTGTCCATGGAAATTAAGCTAATGTGAAATGTCACTTGGTCTCAAAGGCATTGTGGGACTTTAAGATGGATTGTGAAAGTGCAGTTGCCCTTGTGATCTGTTTCTTTTTTTATGCTTTTAAAACTGCATTACGCACAACTACTGCATTTCGCATGAGCATAACGCAGATGATTTAGGCTAATGTGCGTACATTTATAGGAACTATATAAATGTTGTACCCCCGCTGTTGAGAGCTTAGGGTTCCGTTGTTGTACAGTCACATATGGGGGCCGCATGGTCTAGAACTCCACCTGAGGTTCCGAAATACTGCAGAGTACAGCAGCACCATCTTTGCTGTGTGCGACTGTAAATACCCAGACGTGTTTACTATAGATATAATGCACACGCGAGAAACATGTCTCGGGTTGAGATACACAAGTGTGAGTGAAATGCTGTTGTGTATAGTTCTTTGGCACGGCAACGTTTGTTTGTCAAAGCTTTCTTTTAGCAATTATTTACACTGCAGTTGCAAGCAAGATGTAGAGTACAATCACTCGCCGTCTTTGACAGTGCATGGCAATAGACAGTCTATTAAGTCAAGGCTGATTTGGTGTTATCTGTTACACAAGCGAGGTGTCGCAAAGCACTTTGAAATGAAGTTTACCAGGGAGTATTAAAAGAACTGGGATCCAAGATGGAAATAAAAATTATATAGAAAAATTTAAATTGTCCCCCAGAAGTGGAAGACAGTGAGTTAACAGTATATAAAATTAGCAAACAAGTCTAGACGGCATATAAAATAGAGGTGATCCATGTGTTTATGTGGACAGCTGGAGCCTGGGGTCCGTGACTGCGGTGTGGCTGCTCGGGGCGGCGTTCTGTGCAGAAGACGGTCAGTACTCTGGATTGTGCCAGAATGTGGATCCCTTCCATGGACGCTGTTGCGAGCCGGATGTCTGGGTCCAGTTGATGATCTGTTAGCTCGACCAGATAGCCCCAAGGGGGAGACAGAAGGGAAAGTGGAAAAATGCCCCAAGTATTTTTTTTTATCTTTTTAAAAAAGTTTTTTTGATGAATAGGTTGTACTGAAGCTGACCATGTGCAGTAATGAATAACCCCAGTGAAATATGTTATGGTAGAGTAATAAAGAGAGGTAGGCGATGTTCCATCCTTCGGATGAGATGTAAAACCGAGGTCCTGACTCTCTGAGATCATGAAAGATCCCTGGCCATCTTGCGGAAGAGTAGGGGTGGTACCCCCATGTCCTGGCTAAAACTGCCCACTGTGGCCCTTTCAGATCTGGCCTCCTAATCACCCCCTATATCTAACTGGTGAATTCTCTCCTGGCCCTTCACCACCTTAGCTACTGTGTGGTGAGCATACTGGTGCAGAATGGCTGTCTTTGATCATCCAGGTGGGGGCTACACAGTGGTGGTGGTTGAAGTGGCTCCCCATTGGTTCTGTAAAGCAATTTGTGTCTTGAAAAGCACTATATAAGTCAGTCATTCATTCATTCGTTCATCTGTGTGACCACAAGGGAGACTTGAGACAGTCATCGCCAAAGCGGGCCATGCAATAGCCAGTAGGCTTAGATCTTCTGCGGTGGAAGGGTGTCTTCCTGCTGAGGCCTATGGTCAAAGCACAGCTTCTGCTCAGCCCCCCTAACTCTAGGAGACTTAACCAAACAGGCTTTTATTCTACATTTTAATGTAGACAGTGTTTGAATCTGAGGCATAAGCAGGTAGATCATTCTGTATGATCGGACCTCTGTATTACAGGGCTGACTTTAAAGTAAGAAGAGAAATGATTTGAAGTAAGTTCTAAGTCGTCTTGATATAAGTCCTTTCAAGGCTTTTGAAGTGAGAAGTAATATTTTATACTTTTCCTCTCAATTTGAAAAGCAGCAGGAGTTGGGAGGTCAGTATGGGACTAATGTTCACATTTTTAGTTAAAAAAGCTCTTGCAGCTGCTTCCTGAACCCCCTGGGGACTGTTCCGGAAAACACCTGGAACGGCATGGACCAGCGTGTCTGAATCGCTCAGAGATGGTATATTTCTCTGGAAGCTTGCAAAAAGAGAAGGACGTAAAGAATTTCTTATTTATGAATGGGAGGTTCTTCTCGGTTGTCAAACCGAAGTCTCCTGACTGTGGTATCCAGACAGGTTCAGCTTAAGATTCAGCTTAAGACGATGTGCCAGAATAATTTGATGTGCATGTTGTTCTGCAGATGCAGTAACAGCCGTCTTGTCATATCGGAGTTTGCCAGAAGGAAGTTCTGCTTCATCCGGTCCCTAATGTCCTTTACTCGGGTGTCAGCCTGCCTTAGTTCCTACTGTACCTTTGCCGCATTGTCAGGAGACCATTGAGGAGTTTGCCTTTGTAAGATGCATTTCCTCACACACTACCGGGGAAATGTCATTCCTGTCATGTAGAAAGCTTAGCTTGAAAAATGGCTGCATGGTGTTCAATTTCAGGATATAGTAGCGCCGTGTTGTTCAGCTCTCATTGATGTTTAACTTCTAAAATGTAGCCTGTGCTTTCTTGAAAGGGTCTGTTAATTTTTATTATGATATAATCAGATATATCTTGGCATCCTGTTACCAAGGAGGATTTATACGGCTGGATAGAAGGGATGAGATAAAAGGAAGCTTTTCATTTTATGCACTTTTTTCTTAACTAATGAAACATCCACAGTGGTGTTTTTTTTTTCTCTCTCTTTTCTTGCTCTTTGTTTTGGGAACATTTCCTGAGAGGGCGGCATGCAGCAGTGTCTCTCGCAGCGGTCACCGTCGCAGGTCCAATCGCATCGATAACTTTAAGCTCAGGGTTCCATGATAACTTTCCGCCGTCTCCCCTGGTCATAACAGAAGTTTGTCATCATCCACAGGTTACTTTCAAATCATGAGGAAATTTTTAAAGCAAGATTAAGGGATGGAAGGAAGGCCGTGAGCTTGTGAGATGATAATACGCAGCAACTCTTGCACCAGCGGGGAGGCTAAACTCAGCTTCTGTATTCGGCTGCCTGATTTGCGAGAGTCGCGTTCCCTGTGTCTTCCCCCTGCAGTCAGGCTCGTGATGTGCCCGTTTGAAGATGGGAGGCTCTATTGCGATGATCCCCAGAATTGATGGCAGGGGGCATTTTCCGTCTTTGTGCAGCTGGTTAGCCAGTCCCTGTGAGGCTCCCCTACCGCCGCGTGCGCTCGCACGGGCATGCTAAACCGGCAGCGTTCACATTTGCATAATATATTTTTAAAGAGCTTCTGAATAAGCGACCCGGAGCCAGCTCACGACAAGCCTGCCTCAAGGAGCCGCATACATTAATTGTCTCCGTCAGCTGAGCCAGGCAGCCAGCACTCAAGGACGGAGATGACAAAGATCACATTCAGCCAGCGTCCACAGAAAACCTGGAATGAATCGCACTTTGAGGCCTTTGTAGGGGACGCGTGGTTGTGCGAGGCACGGAGGGTAGCACTGGCCGGAAGAAGACCTCACCAAGACATCCCTGTCGGCCATGTTGGCTACATAACTGCGTCGGAAAGGTCTTCGTAAGCATCTCCCACCCATAAACGATGAAGGTGATATGTTCATGTCTTACTGAGCTTCCGGATTGGTAGGTCTGCTTTTCAAGTTTCTCACAAGCGAATGGCAAACGGGAAATATTCCTATGGGGTGATTGAAAGATTACTTCACAGCTGTCTGTGTTCAGTGACCCAAACAGAGTTGCAACTTTGGAAGTTTGCAAGGTCCAGATTCTCAGTGGTCTGAAATATTAAAGCACTAATTGGTTTACCATTAGTTTTTGTGTATGTTGTCTTGAACATTCAAGGCTATTATTGGTTCTGTCAGCCTCTTTCATTGTATATATCTGTTATCACATCTCTGAGAAGTTAAAATTTCTCTCTGTTGCTCTCTCCCATTGAAAAATGATTTCTACCACAAATAATTATTATGAAAAATTTTGATTTGGGTTCAATTTGTGTGTTTCAGTTAGAGAATACAGCAGAATACAACTGCTCATGATTTTGGGCAGGTGATATGGATGGCAGCCCAAATCAGACTTCACAATTTTATTGTAAACAAATATTTGTAAATGGGGGGGAAAAAAGTAAGATTTACTCAAAAATTAAATGAAGTTTGAATTTGGCATGAATGTACTAAACATTTAAATTGTGGGTGCAGGGATAGTTTTACATATTGTTTTTAAATCTGTGCCTAAAAAGAGGTTGGATAAGTGTGGAGAGACTCGTACAAGTGGGCAAATGTCAAACCTTTATTTTAATGGTACTTTTGTGTTGTCTGGCATTGCGGCCAAATTGCCTAAAGTATTGGTTGCACTTTTAAAGAGGTTAATGTGTTATCTGTTCCCAAGAGGAGAACACTGCTTTTATTTTATTCACTATAATTATAAGGAACATGGTTGAATTGTTATAAAAAAATACTTCAGAAAATAGGCATCGGAACTCGCATGTTTATACGTAAATTATCCTGATCATCTAAGAATGCAGCTCATCAACTGTGTTGCAGGGCGTTTGCATAAGATAGCAATGCTTTTATCTTGTGTGCATTCAAATTCTGTGGGATCTAAGGGTTTTGACAATAAGCGGAGTAAATTGCTTTTATTGAGGAGTTGTCATTGGCAGCTGTTTCCAGATCTTAGTCATAAGGCATGTCTGCAGTTGATGTCAGCCTCCTGTAGAAATTCAAAGGGTTTCTCATGCAAGTTGCCTAGTTGGCATCTATAAGCTGTGTGTGTGTGTGTGTGTGTGTGTGTGTGTGTGTGTGTGTGTGTGTGTGTGTGTGTGTGTGTGTGTGTGTGTGTGTGTGTGTGTGTGTGTGTGTGTGTGTCGGCTCCAAGCCCAGCGAACTATAATGAAAACATCGAGACGCGTGGAAAAAAAAAAAACCTGTACAATGTGGAGAAAACGGTGACCCATCAAAAAAAAAGTTGGGTCACCTTAAATTTACCGATGGGGGGGGGGGTTGCTGGCAACGGTTAAAACTGTCAAACTTCACCACACTGAAATTTTGGTCCAGGTTCATTAGATGGTAACATGCACTAAAAGAAAATTTGAGTCTCATGGGTTAAACCCTGACTTGTTTCTCTGCTCAAGTCTTTTTCTTTATTAGGAATTAGTTCTTATCTCCAGGTGCAGTTTATCTGTTGCAGTTGGGTTTGAATCCGGTTTTCATTGCTGGTTTCTCGGGACCGTACCCCCTAGGGCATGTGCTTTACTTAGCCTGGAAGTGGATCCCTGTGTGTTATGGTGACAGATGGCTTTTATGTATGGATAGTTAGGGCAGGCTGGCTGTATAAACCTCCTAGGCTCTCATGGCACTGAAGTGTACGGTCCAAGGCCGCAAACCTGCTGCTGTCGTCTGCTGACAGGGACGGAAAGGCCGCGGCTCCATCTTCGTATGGGCGTCCGGAAACGGAGGGCGGAGTCGAGACCATTGCTCCTGTGACGGCTACACCAACAGCATCTACACCATCTCCATCAGCAGCACAGCAGAGAGTGGGAAGAAGCCCTGGTACCTGGAAGAGTGCGCCTCCACCCTCACCACCACCTACAGCAGCGGCGAGAACTACGACCGGAAGATCGTGAGTTTTCCAAAGCGATGCTTCTTTTGCGAAGTCGATTCAACCAGGCCCCTCCTGGTAAATCCTGTTCAGGCTTAAGGAAATTACATCAGCGCCCAGTGGTTGTAACTGCTCAAATGTCAGCTGTTGTCTTACGACATGGTAAGAATTTGAAAAGAAGTTTCTAAATTAGTTTCAGACAATAGCAGCTCAAGGGTGAAATCCAGCAGTGTGGAACTTTACAGCCTCTAGCCATGTTCTTGCAGACATCTCTGCCTGGATTATAAGATTCCTGCATATTCTTGTAGTCCATGACCGTTTTAAAGTCATTTTCTATTTGCCTTTCACTGAATCTTTCCTCACATTATTAATGTATCACATCATAACACTTGTTGGGTTCCTGTTTTCATCACGTGCTGCAACATTTTGTAGGAGTGGCACTGATTTCCTTTATGTATTTAACTGGTAGAATATATGCTGCTTGAGATGCTAGTGGACTCTTCCAAAAGCAAAAGACTCGTCCAGAAGGTGGACGGACAGAACTGGCTCTCAGTGCCTTTCGCTGTGATGCTGGAGTGGGCATTGCCATGTACTGTAATGGAATGACAGGCAGTTTAGAGCTAATTAGAGCTAAATTTCCCAGGCAGGAGCAATTAGCATCTCCGATATTATCATTCTACTGTAATCGCTTTGAACTAGCAGAGCATTTTCCGTGTATTTCGTAAAATCCCAAGCATTTATCTACCCGGCCATTTAACCGTGTGAACGATGACCTATGCAGCCGGAGGCTCATATCCACTGTTTTTTTTTTATGAGACTCATTTAATGTCGGGGGGAAAACCTCCAGAGACCCGAGCAGCATTTCTCAGGGGAGACGGCAAATGCAGCTGCAGAGCACCTGCGGTTGGGGGAGATGAAGAACATGGAGGCTCGACTGCCCGTGAGCTCTCACCGCCGTTTCAGATAAGCAGAGCTGGCAGCACGAGTCGGCTTGCCTTTTGCTGCCCCCCCCCCCGCAGCGTTTATGGGGAGGCTCGAGTTCAGCACCACAGAAGTAGCAGTTCAATATAAAATCGGAGAAGTACAATTTCTGGTGCGTCAAGAACAACCTTAGAAGATGAGATGAACCTCCAAAAACTCTGGAAACATGTGGGGGGGGGGGGGGGGGGCAGCAAAAGGCAAGCCGACTCGTGCTGCCAGCTCTGCTTATCTGAAACGGCGGTGAGAGCTCACGGGCAGTCGAGCCTCCATGTTCTTCATCTCCCCCAACCGCAGGTGCTCTGCAGCTGCATTTGCCGTCTCCCCTGAGAAATGCTGCTCGCTCCCCCCCCCCCCCCCCCCTTTCATACGACCCCCAGCATGATTAAAAATGAGTTGCCCATTTCATTTTTAAAGAGTTTGTTTTTGTTATTAATTACGTGAACAGTTCATTTTTGAGCCAACTTTTTAACATACATTTAGTAGTACAGCAGCACAAGTGTTTATATATTTATAGATTTAAATTATGTATGTTAATGCAGCTCTTCTGCTGGTGATTTCCTAGCGTTAAAACGGCCTGACGTTTGGCTTTTTCCCCCAGAGGATTTGATGGTCCCTGCAAGAGGCCTCTCTGTTTGTTCTCACCCCTGTACTCTTTCTCTGCCTCCGCCTGCAGATCACGACGGACTTGCGGCAGCGCTGCACGGACAGTCACACGGGAACGTCTGCCTCGGCCCCCATGGCAGCTGGAATCATCGCCCTAGCCCTGGAAGCAAAGTGAGTCCCCTTCCCCGCCGGGTCTCCTCAAGGCCGCCGCGGATGTCACTGGCTCCTGAAGCCGCTCCCTTCAGGCCTGGGCAGCCAGTACCGCGCCGCCTGGTGACATACCACTGCATATGCAGCTCTTTGGACCTCGTCTTCCTCCTGCTTATTAAACAGGACGCTCATTTGGTAGCGCTGTTATATCGGGGATGTAGAGAAAGGTCATGACTATGGAGAAACCCCTTTCATTAGCATTTCATATTTGAAATATCGTTCAGCATAAGTGGACCTTTAATATCCTCAATGTGACAAGCTTTACTTTTATTGGAGTCTTTTCCCAGAAAAAAACAAAAGGAGGTTTTTGGGCTTCTTGAGAGAATATTTCACTAGCTGTGGCCCCTATAAAATCTCTGCCCTTGTACCAAAAATTCATCTTTTTTTGTCGCTTATCTTTAAGACCCATGAACAGCAGTTGGAATCACATGAACAATATCAGCATCGCTTTGTGAAAGGGTCTGGTTTTGTGGCTTGGCGGCTGTGTGGGACCATGTGGATAGGAGCACGGGGCCTCTGTCTGAGGAGACCAATGACATGCCTGTCAGGCTGCTGAAATGAGACCAGCTCTTTTCTCCCAAGAAGAGGGGGCTGGGTGAGGGGGGTGGGTGGTTGAGACAGAACACATGGTCCCCCCCCCATATCCAGCATTCTGCAGCTGAGCGGATGTCACGCTCTCAAACGTGGCCGCCGGGTGAATCCCTGCAAGGATTTTTATTAACCGATTCTGGTGTGACAGTGGTGTGCAAGACCAGATATGGGCAACCGGCTCCGTTTCCAAACTGCCACTTCCAGACATGCCGGCGTGGCTCGTTCCCGACCTGCATTCTGAAGGACTAAAGGACGTAGAATCTAAAAACTTTCTGGAGTCCTTGCTATAGATTGTATGGGTACAGAACATATCTTGGATTTCTCTACATATAGGGGCAAGGAGTTTTTAGACTAAAAATATCGGCTGTCTGAATAAAGATGCGCAAATGCACAAACACTGCACACAGCGTGGCATGATGGTTTATAGTGTAGTAGCTCTCAGAGGAAAAACCCATCGGCCTTCAGAAAATAATGAATTAGTGCACATATTAACAAGGTGGGAGCCCGTTTTCGTTGTGTTTGTTTTTAGAGTTTTTGTGACACCGGGCGGGAAACTAACAAGATGGGCGTGGTCCTGTGAGAGGGGAGGGGGATGAAGGGGCAGCCCGGGCCAGCCTCTGCACTATCACAGCTTTCTGAGTAAAGGGGGTGAATTCAGTGAGGGGGGGGGGGGGGCACGAATAACACACAGCCTGTGCCATCTGCCCAGGACCGAGCCAGCATGCAGCAGCAGGGCCAAGCAGAACATGAGGCTCGCTGTCAAAATAGACCCCCCCAGTCTCACACTGGCCAACAGTGGCCAATCCGTGCAGATTAACAGTCACACGCATGCAAAGTGATGATTGCACAGACACACACACACTCAGGTTTGTAATTATGTCTTTGTGGGGACTCTTCATTCCTACGGGGAAAACTCTAATCCCAACATGACAACTTAACCCCTAACCAGGCCTAACCATAAGTAACCAAACAAAATATTAGACTTTTGGACCTGAAAAATAGTCCCCACAACATCAGAATAACAAGTTTTTATCACATTGTGGGGGGCATTGTTTCCAGAATGTAATATAAACATAATACTCACTCACACTCACTCACTCACTCACTAACGTTTTATAGGTACGCATCTGTCCCCCTCACCCAAACGTCTCAGATCCAGATCAGCAAACTCGAACCCATCCTGAATTGTATCGAACAGGAGATCTTTCTAGCTTTCACTGATTATTTTTGCCAGCAATAATGCCCTTTAATATTACAGATTGCTAAGGTATGTTTGGGAAAAAAGAACCTTTGTATAACTTGAATAGTCAGTATGCACAAATTCACTCCATATGTTGTTTCTCAGAACTGGAAAGAGGTTGATTACTCCCTTAAAATGTGGAAATAAGACCAAAGAAGTTTATTTTGCTTGAGTCTCATATTCAGGATTAAGCAGTAACTGCGAAATTTGTCTGGATTCATTAGACCATCCCTCAGATTGGTTTTCTTTTCAAAGCTGACTTATAATCCAAGTTTATCCTGCCTGCATATCTGCTTTTCTCCCAATAACCTCTGCAATACGTAGATTGTTGTCTCAGAAGCTCTTAACTCTGCATCTGCTTTCACAGTTAAAAGGTCTTTTTATTTTTTATTTTCGTACTCCGGAGCTTCGCTTGGCACTGATCAGTCCCCGTTATTTCAGTGAGGAAGCAGCAGTCTGCCGGCCATTCAGAACTTCCCTAGAACGAGGTCCATCTCCCTTTTTATAAGAACCATTTCATGTCAACGACCAAACGGTTCACAGTTTTGAGAGCAGTTTGGAGAACTTTCTGTAACTTGGTAATCGATAATGGGATATACTCATACATGCACTCCTGGGATTCTGCTCACTATTCCCTGATTGGCTCATTGTTTTAAACTAATAATATGATATTTAGTTGGAGGAGCTGGAAATTGTCCACCATACCTCGGTTCCTGGGTTAGCTGCTTTTTATTATTTATTTGACTTCTTCTTCCCCCATCTATCACAGTCCCCTTCTAAGCTGGAGAGATGTTCAGCACATCATTGTGAAGACCTCTCGTGCTGGCCACCTGAGCGCACCTGACTGGAAGACCAATGCTGCTGGATACAATGGTAGGTTCTTCTAAACCAGAGGTGGGCAATCTTGTCTGCAAAGGACCGGTGTGTGTGTGTGTGTGTGTGTGTGGGTTTTCACTGCAACTCCCCAATTAGGTTACCAATTAGAGGACCGATTGGCTTCATCCTCCTCGCACCTGGGTTTGAACAGCTGATCTATAGGTTATCCCAAAAACCCATATACACACCAGCCCAATCTGGATAAGACTGGAAAACCCTGTTGTAAACGCTTGATGTCGTTTGACGTTGACATCTCTTAACCTTCTGATTTGTGTGTCTGCTACGTGCTGGATGCTTCACCCAGGTTAGGTTTCGGGCCTCTGATCTCTCTTTCCGCTCCGTGTGGTGCTGCTGCCAGTTGGGATGGATCCAGCGCTGCCTCCGTGTGAACACAGGGCAGGTTAGCGAGACGAGCTGGAGAGCACTCTATAGGGAGCGCTACGCTAACTGTGCTGGACTTCACGGGCCTGTGTTAGCGTAGCCTCACAGGAAGAGTGGCACTACTGATCCAAAAGCCTCGCATGGTGGGGATGCGGCTTCTACCCCCCCTCCCACTGCTGGCCGGCTCTGTCGGTCTTCCCCCGCGACTCTCCTTCTGAGGAAGCGGCTCGCTGTTGGCACTGGGCGGCGGTGTGTGGACTGAGCGGCAGCCAAGCCGCACTTCAGACCTGTCTGGACCTGATCCAGCAGCCTCCACTTTCGAGGGATAGAGAAAGAGAGAGAGATTAAGCAGGAGGTATTTGGGGGCTGGGTGTTCATATAGGGCCTCTGACAGGCACAGCAGAGAACGCCTGGCTTAATTACACTGGGAGTAAGACCTTTCACTCCATTATGCTTCTGTTACGTGTGGAAGAGGCCTTTTGGTGCCTGCCGCTTTACCAGACGGAGAACTTCCGATGGCCTCCGTGTCTGTCCTTCTCAAGATCTGAGATTTGTTCCTTTTCTGGTCTTTTCATTTCCTAACTGACCTGGTCCCTAGATAAACCGAAAACTTTGTAGAGGTTCTGCCACAGATGTGCTGTTCCTGTTTTTACTTTTAAGATATTTCTGTCTGTCTGTCTGCCTGCAACAGTGGGGAGGGTGTCCTGCTATGTGGAGCCCATTCCCAACACCTGGAGCAACTCTTTGAAGTGTAAACTACACAGACAGGCAGCTAAATAAACGGTGCCCTGAAATCGCCCCATATGGGGAGCAGAGCTGCAGCCTGTTACTCCCGGGGAGCAGTCAGCCTGCCGCGTTCCCTCTCTCCTTCCCCCCTCCCTCCCTGCACCTCTGCTCTCCCTAACCCTTCACTTGCGTGCCGCACTGCCGACGTGCTTCTCTGCTCGTGCTCTTCAGGTGCCTCGGCTTGCTGGGGAGCATCGGCATTCAGTGCCTCGTGTTTCTGCTTCTCTACCTACCATGGTCCCGATTCCATCAAAGCATTTGGCAAGTGACTGAACTCTATTGCCAGTTTGTGGACATGGTGTTAAACCCATCAACAGGCTTTGAGGAATCACAGCAGGATTCTAATTAATCAGATGACCCAGAACTTACAGTGTGTAGGAATGGCACCATTAATATTGCTAGTGATACTGAAGAAGATTTGAGTTAAATCGCATGAAGCTGGTGTGCAAATTATGAGAAGACATTTGTACCAGCCTACAGGGGATGGTTTCCCTTTGCCAGGTAACGCTCAGTAAATATCTGCTACTAAATCCGTGCTGGGTGGTCGGGCCCCGAGGACGAGGCAGCTGGTGCTCGGGTGGAGCTTGCTGACCTTTGCCTTCTCCTCTTCCCAGTCAGCCACCTGTACGGGTTCGGGCTCATGGACGCCGAGGCCATGGTGAAGGAGGCCGAGCGCTGGAGGCAGGTCCCCCCTCAGCACGTGTGTGTGGAGAGTGCTGACCGCCAGTTCAGGTATTCCTGCCGCCCCGAGGAAGAGCTTCCCAGAACCTTCCCTGAAACCTGTCAACGGTTTATTAAATCTCCTGTCATCCCAGCCTGCTGTTAATAAATCTAGAGTTTGTGATGTTGCGTTCCACCGTGGGTCAGTTTCGGCTTTGCCCTTTACCGTCCCCTGCACCTGAAGCATTCCCAGAATCCTCCTGGGTACCTGTGTTGCCGCTTATCGTGGATTTAATGAATCTTCTCACCCTTGTATGTTGTTACAATTCCGGAAATGAGTTTCCCTATATAAATGTATGGTATACATCAAGAATTATTACTGAACACAAAATTAGCTTCTGTCTGTCCCATTGCCCAGAGAGATCTCCATACATACCTCATGGGCTCACTTTTATTACAGAATGTCTTGCTGCTGGGATGAGTGTTTGCCTATTATATGTTGAGGGCTGTAATTTAACAGTGACACACACAAGCAACTAGTTTCAAATTTAGACACGCATTCAAGACTGGATGGTGGAGATTACTGTGTCCATGATTATATCGCATTGCATGTCAGCAAAGATTGTTGTCTGGCGTTTTAAAGGGTAAAATATACTTTTGGCATGTTTGCTAACGCTCAGGAACAGGTAATGTTTTAGGGTGAATTGCCTTTGTACTTTCAGATGCAAGTGTTTTTTTTTTTAATAAGTTGGTCTGAAATTTTATAAGTTGGTCGGAAATGATCTTAGGTGAAGCAGTTTTGTTTTGAATTCTTTGCTTGCCTTTTTTGTCTCTAGGTGCTGTTGACATTGTGTGTTGTTTGGAAGGACATTTAATTTAAATTGTCACACCAGTGAACCCTGGTGGCAAATGTCAACACTGGCTCTTAAAGCGCTAGCAACTTCTGTAGCGAGACGAAGGGTAATTTATAGCTGGGGATATAAATCATGGTGGAATGAAAATGTACACACACACAGGTACAGGACAGCGGGCCCTTGATGTCACACACACACACACACACACACAGGTACAGGACAGCGGGCCCTTGATGTCACACACACACACACACACACACACACACACACAGGTACAGGACAGCGGGCCCTTGATGTCACACACACACACACAGGTACAGGACAGTGGGCCTTTGGTGTCACACTGGGCTTGGGGCGTCTTGCCCCAGTAGCATGTTCTGTCCACTTGGAGTGTCGTGGTTAAGCCAGGTTCATTGGGATGACTGGTTCAAGCCAGTTCCACATGCACAGGTCTATACTGTAGGCGCACCAGAGCCTATAGTTTGGATGCCGGAATGTTCTTGCAGTCTTGCTGCTATGGGGGATCCCACCGGCCATGTCGTTCACAGGACCATCCGGCCGGAGCATGTGGTGAGGTCGGTGTACAAAGCCACTGGCTGCTCTGACAACCCCAACCACCACGTCATCTACCTGGAGCACGTGGTGGTACGAATCACCATAACCCACCCGCGCCGTGGGGACCTGTCAATCAACCTCACCTCCCCCTCCGGCACCAAGTCCCAGCTGCTGGCTAACAGGTAATGTTTACCCGCTTTGTCTCCCTCCTCCATCCAGGCTGCATGCGACGTCGCCCTCCCCGTCCCCTCTGATGAGGGCCAGTGGGGGCTGTTGGTCACAGCAGCTCCTGGCTTAAGAAGTCCCACATGCACTGGTCAGTTTTGGTCCTCCGCCACTCTAATTGTTTCTCAACTCGGCCCATAAAACCAAATGGGGGCTGTGAAAGTCACTAGGATATGTGGTGGGTTGCAGAGAGCATGCCTCTGCTCTAATTGGCTGGACCAATGCGCTGTGTTGGCATGTGGACCACAGCATTCATGTGTTTTTTGTTTTTTTTTTTTACTTGGAAGCTGTTCAACTAGTGTTGGGGAGGAGGAGTCTGAGGTACATACAGTATCAACCCTTCAGTGCACAGCGCCTGGCCTTTCACACATGCGTGTGGAAACGTGGAAGGATGCCAGGTCTAAAGGGGGCCGCCCTGCATACTGTGCCAGTTCCCTGGGGCTTCAGTGCATTTATCCTCACTTTTATAATTTGAGCGGAAAGAGGTTATGGTTTTGTTTTTTTGGTTTTTTTTGCGGGGGGGGGTGGGTGGTTAATTTAAAAAAACCTCCTTTTATCAGTATTATCATGAGCTCCTCAAAATTCCTAGAACTTAACGTTTGCGCTGGAGTCTTGCCCAGCGCTTATGGGGCAGCTGGCAGATTTGGATGACTGTAGCATGATGATATACATATTTCTTAATTTATTTTCCCCAGGATCCCGAAAAGATAAGACTCCACCTTTTCACGCAAAAGGCAGCGCGCACCCTGCTCTCACTCAGAGTAATCATAGCCAGATAGATCTCAGTGTTAGACCAGAGGTGTGATGACATCCTCAGTGGATGATTGGTCGAAGCTGTGTGGATATTCTCCATACTTCTCTGGCTTCCCTTGGAAAAGTTTGTTTCTGTCTCAGTTGCCTAGAATGCTGGGAATTGTGTGTTTTTACCTTCAGCTGTGCTGCGTAGGCCGTCTCAGGATCTGCGGTATTTTTGGTGCCTTGAGGGCACAGAGCTCCAGGACTGCCCTTGATATTTTTTAAAGTCAGCACCCAGGCCAAACCACGTGTGAAAAGAATTGCACAAGGTGTAATGATCGGCCATTTTGTTTAGCTGGGAGGCTGATAGACATGCGAATGAATGATGTAGGTCTTTGGGCCGTACGTGTCATAAAAGTGCATTTTCTCAAGTTTCACGTTCCTGTCTTCGCATCTAAGAATCAAGTTTGCTTCGTTTTTTCCCTTGCTCTCTCCTCTCCTGGCTTAGTTTGTTCGTGTATCCCTTTCCAGGTTGTTTGACCACTCCATGGAAGGCTTCAAGAACTGGGAATTCATGACCACTCATTGCTGGGGTGAGAAGGCAGCTGGGGATTGGGTGCTGGAGATTTATGACTCACCATCCCAACTGAGGAGCCAGAAAGTACCAGGTACTGAACCATTATATAAAAAAAAAAACACTACAAAACATATAAACTAAAATCAGAACTTCAGCAGTAGACAAGACCTTATATTGCATTGATTGCAATGATCTTTAAATTAATTTGCTTTTTGCTGTATTTACAAAAGTACAGGCAGGTAAGTGTGTATCATTTTCAACGCAATGCTCCAATGACCCAGAATCACCCACCACTCAAAGTACTACACCACAGTGTTGATGCAGTAATGACTTGCCACTATAATACAGAACAGCCTCTCTTGGCTGATACCAAGAAGGGTTAGTGGTACCAGCATGGAGTGGGATAGGGAGTAACTTATACATTTAATTAAAATGAGAGTCAGAAGGTAGAGATCAGCAGTTAACCCACCAGCGGGATATCTGAAGACCATTACCCACCAAATTCATATGTCAATGCACTACAGCCTGCTTAACAATATTAGGTTTAAGAATAGTAAAAGAACAATAATGCATTTAGCACGTTATATGCTGCGTCTTGCCATGTCATCAGATTTATTCTTCCTAAGACTGATGGTCATTCCTGCGGTGATATTCTCATCACCTGCAGGCAAACTAAAGGAATGGTCTCTGGTCCTCTATGGGACATCCGTCCACCCCTATTCCTCCCTCCGTTATGAGAAGACCCGCTCTGCTGAGCCCCCAACCGACTACGACCTGCCAGAAGAGTACAACGGTGAGCTGGCGTCTTGGGGCGGTAGGATCCTCTTTCTTGTTGTTCATCTTGTCGCGTAGGTTAAGCGTGTGTCAGCCACCATCTTGGCTCTCCGTATAATCATCCTCTAAGTGTTCCTTTTAAATCTACATTAAGGACTCTGTGTCCTACAGCAACAGAACCGAGCATCGTTCTCATGCTGGCAGTGATTTGCCATATTTAGTCATTTTCGGTAAAATCGCTCGCCATTCGCTAATTTTGCTGTGCATTGGTTTCTGCCAGGACTCTGTCACCCGGAGTGTAATGAGAATGGCTGCGAGGGCCCCGGACCTCATCAGTGCATCAACTGCTTGCACTACTTCCTCAAATTCAAGAACAACACCAGGTGAGAGGCAGCCTTAGGTTACTCTGTCAACACGTGTGTCTGCAGGGTTATGACACAACACACTTGTGGAAATCTTTGGGCATGTAACTGTAGCAAACCAGTTTTGTTAAGATTTTTGTATAAGGATGAGGGTTTATATTTTAAGAAGAAGCAACAGTGCACATCAAAGACAGTGGTGTTATGACCATTGTTATTGCTGTTGTATCCCACTGGGAATTAGATCCTGCGACTGGCATGGCTTTGAGATGTGGGAGTTTGGGAAGCAGAGCTCATTCTGTTACCCATTAGACCCGGGTTCCCCTTAGGCTAAAGCCCCGCATTTCCACATGGCTGTCTCCTTTCACCCGTTGACTGAGGGAATGTTGCTCGTCAGTCGCAACGCGCGTCTTCAAAGCCTGCATCTGCTGCGTCGGACCCCCTTTCAGGGCCCGAACGTGGGACTCATACGCGTGACTTGTTTCCAAAGCCCAGCCGCCAGGATCAAAGGCCGCAGTCACAAACAGATGCAAAAAGCCGGCCTCTCCCCTCTGTAACGGTGTAAGTCATTCCCTGGCCGGCCTGTTAAATCGTGGATGTGTGCCATGTAAGCCGTGCGTGAGTCACCAGCTTGGGTGTTTTTTGGGAGCCTTGCTGATTTTTATGGCTCTCCTTTAAAGCAAAAAAAAAAAAACCCAAAGTCACAATATTGAAGTAAAATTTCCAACCTCAGTCACAGTTGAACCCCTTTGCCCAGATCTCCAAGCGTGCGTGTGGGCCGGCTCTTCACGGGTGCCGGTGCAGGAGGTGCTGCCTGACAGGTGTAGCGGCTCGGCGCTCGGCACAGGGACCTCGCCGATAGATCCGCATCTCTGCCTTAGTGACGCCAGCTTGGCCCCGGGGCCCGAACGTGAGGTCGGCCTGTCAGAAGGCTGCCGTGCGGCTGTCAGGGCCCATCACTCGCAGCCGCGCTCCTTCGCCAAGGGGACAGATGGGCGGGTGGCATCCAAGAGGCTCTGGCCCGAGGCTGAGGCGGAAGCTCTGCGAAGGGGGGCGGAGGGAGGGGAGGGGAGCCTGGCAAGCGGGAGGTCAGCCAAGGGAGCTGCGGGAGGATCCGGGCCTCACGAGGCGCCTAGGGCCGGCCGCTCTCCATGGGGCGCGCGTAAACTGCACTCCGTAACAGGCCAGTGGTAGGTCCCACGGTGATCAGGGGAACGGGCCAGGAGGGGTCACCTGGAAGGTCAGATGGGGGGGGGGCATACTTCATTAAAAGGATGTTGGATGATGCCACTGATTGCAAGTTAACGCCCCCTTGGGGGATGGTAATAATGTTTATTAGGGCTGTGAATCGATTAAAAAAAATGAACCAACTAATTGCATGTTTTCTGTGATTAATCACAATTAATTGCACCTAATGTAAACATTTATTCATACTAACTGAATATTTTGATTTTAGCTCTGAATTCTGGGTCACCACCTAAACTATCCCATTGTTTACAACCAGGACAGATATTATTATAGGTCTCTGTTCAAATCTGTGCTCATGCTGTTCTCCCATTTGGGTAACGAAATACCTTATACATTAACGCGATCAAAGAAATAACATATTATGGCTTTAAAATTAACACAGTGCATCAATATCATAAATTTCCTTGCCCTGATTTTTATATTCCTGCACGATGTGCACATTACAGAACCTGCCAATGACCTGTTGGATTTGCCCCCCCCCCCCCCAGGATGTGCGTGTCCGAGTGTCCGTCCGGCTTCTTCCGTGATGATAAACGGCGCTGTAAGAAGTGCTACTCGCTGTGTGAGAAGTGTATGGGTGGCCGCAGTGACCAGTGCACGTCCTGCAAACCTGGGTACCACTTGAATGAGGGAACCAACAGCTGCGTATCCAGCTGTGCGGACGGATACTACCTCGATGACGGCAAGTGGATCCTTCCCCTTTACAACCCACCCATGGTCATGTGACATGGGGCGCAATGACCTCCTCCTCCTCCTCCAGCATATAATATACAGGTCTTTTGTTGTGTATGAAATGAAATACATGCAACTGGATGAAAAATGTGTTCCAGTATTGCCATGTGTTTCCTCACTTTGACGGCGCCTCCTCTTGGGTTACAGATGCAAACGTTTGCCGAAGGTGCAGCGAGAACTGTAGACGCTGCACTACTTCCACCATCTGCACAGAATGCAAACCAGGCTTGAGGTAAGGAGCCCGGCAGCCTTTTAAAGAGCCCCGACGACGCGCTGAGGCTCCAGTGGGACCCTGTTCGGAGAGAGGACGTCCATCAAATCAGGGCTCGCGTGTCGGGCACACAGGAGCTCAGAGGCTCTGACCCACATGGGGGACTGGATTGAGCGTTTTTCTGAGGAAGGTGCAGAAATCAAAATAAAAAATAAAAAAACTGCTCATTTTTGAGAGACTTGTGGCTGGAAGCACATGCTGTAACTGCTGCTTGTGTGAAAGCAGGCCGGCGCTGGCGCATGGCTGTAAGCACATGCTGTAACTGCTGCTTGTGTGAAAGCAGGCCGGCGCTGGCGCGTGGCTGGAAGCACATGCTGTAACTGCTGCTTGTGTGAAAGCAGGCCGGCGCTGGCGCGTGGCTGGAAGCACATGCTGTAACTGCTGCCTGTGTGAAAGCAGGCCGGCGCTGGCGCATGGCTGTAAGCACATGCTGTAACTGCTGCTTGTGTGAAAGCAGGCCGGCGCTGGCGCATGGCTGGAAGCACATGCTGTAACTGCTGCTTGTGTGAAAGCAGGCCGGCGCTGGCGCATGGCTGGAAGCACATGCTGTAACTGCTGCTTGTGTGAAAGCAGGCCGGCGCTGGCAGGTGGCTGGAAGCACATGCTGTAACTGCTGCTTGTGTGAAAGCAGGCCGGCGCTGTTGCGTGGCTGGAAGCACATGCTGTAACTGCTGCTTGTGTGAAAGCAGGCCGGCGCTGGCAGGTGGCTGGAAGCACATGCTGTAACTGCTGCTTGTGTGAAAGCAGGCCGGCGCTGGCGCGTGGCTGGAAGCACATGCTGTAACTGCTGCCTGTGTGAAAGTAGGCCTACCTTGTCCCTCCATTTTGGTTTTGGAAAGTTGAGTCCCAGTAGTAAGTAATTAAAATATTTACGGTTGAAAACAATAACCCCCTAACGAAAAGGAGTTAAAATAGTAACGTGGCTCAAGTACCCTGCTGTAAATAATTAACGAGTCGCCTTTGGTCATCGCTGACACGGCGCTGATCTTTTCGCGCTCTGCCCTGCATTCTGTCCTCTAGCCTGTGGCCATTTTCAGCCTTCATTTGTCGTCCCTCCCAACTCCCAGTCCCCCCCCCCATGACTCTAAATGTCACAACATACTGGAATTGACATTTATATTCCATCAGTGTGTGCACCTGCTTTGTGAGAATTACCCAGCCCCCTACTATGACCTTTCTCACTCTTCTCTTTTCCTGGGATGTCCATCTTCACATGTGTAATCTGTGCTTACTGACTGCATACTTTCGCTAGCCCCCCCCCCCCCCCCTGCCCGCTCCCGCTGCCTCAGAGGCACATTTTTGGCAGTCAGCCTCTGCTCAGCTGCTGTTGCTTATACGGCTCGTGCCGCATCCACGTGCTGCGGGCTCCCAGCCCGTCTGTGGGAGATCAGCATTTCCGGAGTTTTACCTGCTTCCTAACGGTTCCACTCCGGTTTTTCGGCACCCGAGCCGCAGCTGTTGCGGCGACCCTTCGCACGGAATGAGAACGGCCACCGAGATCGGCTGCAGGCGCTGCAGAATCACCCCAGCAGCTGAGGAAATGATTGTGGGCTTAACGTGATTTAATTCTGCATGGATTAAGTGCATTCCTAGTGGACGATTCAGATGAGGATGTGGGTTGTGCATGAAATCGTAAAACGGTTCGTCTAAATAGAAGGAGCTGAGAGGAGCCCAATTTTCATGTTTAATTAATGTGATGGTTTTGTGTTTACGAGACTTTGCAATGTTCCAGGAAGATAGGATGTCTGGAATATTAATATCTGAATGAAACTGATCACCTGAGACTGACTGGGTTACCTCGTTTATCAGTATTTGCTCTGTACCTTTTTGTTTTGTTTTCACTAGTCACTTATGCAAAACATTTTTGAAAATTCTCAGAGTTAATGGTTGTTAAAATGACATTGTTGAAGGAGTTTATTTTTTCGTCTGGAATAGATCCCGTCAGTACTGACTCACTCTCTCTCTCAGCCTTCAGGGTAATAGGTGCCTAATGAGCTGTGAAGCTGGCAGTTACTATAACGGCCACCGGAGGACGTGCGAACCCTGCCACCGAGCCTGTGCTACCTGTGCAGGTGAGCTGGGGCTGCAGGCTTATCTGGGAGGGTGGAGCCCCATTTCCCCAATCGCCCCTGCCCTTAGGTAGCCAAGCTCTTTGCCTGGCAGATGATGTGTCCATACGGCACAGAGGCTTGGTCTCCTCTCACAGGCTTGGCTGAGGAGAGCTTGGCATCGGTCTGATCTCGTTTAGGGCCGACTCATTCATGTATGTGCACATGTCCCTCAATCTTCCACAGGCACTGGCATAGAGGCGTGCACCAAATGTGCCAGTAACTACTTCGTCGAAGAGTGGAGATGTGTGTCCGCCTGCAGCGTCGGCTTCTACCTGGCCGAGCAGACCTCGGAAAACGTCGAGGCGCAGAAGGCCTGCAGGAAGTGCGTGAGACTGCATCAGCACCCACAGGAGCATTAGATTCGAAGGGTTGCAGTGGCTGCACAAACTGCTGCACGCTGCGCAGATTCTCCAGGCAGGCCGGTGCACTTGTAACTTGACCTGAAAGACCTAGATTATGCCCGTGCGGGCAGGCCGCTTACAGAGCGGTGCCATGAATTGAGTCCAGATGGACGGTCCCAGATGATGCTGACGTCAGTGATGGAGTCTACCGATGTGTGAATGTTCCATGCGGCCTAGAGCAGACCACACAGATTGCATAGCGCTCATGTTTGCACACTGTAGATGCCGACTTGCTGTCCTGGTCTTAAAAGACACAGGCTTACAGTATAACTGATGTTAGCCCCTCCTGGCAGTTGGCCCAGTATACAGAACCAGTGTGGCCAAGCTGTCCAGCCCATTAAAAAAGCCCAAGTTCATGCAGTAGAAATGCGCTGCTGAACTGCTGAATGAATCACTGTGCATGATGAAAGAACATCTGCATTCCAGAGATTCAGGCAAGAATTATAGTGTAAGGAAAATAAAGTGATTCATTTAGGCAGCCGTCTGATCCCCTGACTGATCATACCCGCCTTACATGTTCCTCGTCCAGGTGTGACTCCAGCTGCTACACCTGCTCCGGCCCGGGGGACAGGAACTGCACGTCCTGTGTCAACGGCTATAACCTGGAGAGGGGAGTCTGCGCCGTCAGCACCATCTGCAAAGATGGTGAGCATGACCCTCGCCGGTTCCAGGTGGCTCTAGCCCCCAGACGTGATTAACTCGTGCTGCATGCGAGTTGGCTTTTCAACATGCTTCTGAGGTTGCCTGCGATCAATTTGGATGTGAGGTTCTGGCACACGGGTGTGATATAGAGAAGTGACTCAATGGTATCCCAGTTAATTAATCAATATCAAGTTAATGATTGATTGAGTATGTAGCTTTGACTCTTTTACTGCATCTCAACCCAGATACCTTTACAGGTTGAGGGGAACGTGAAAGAGTGCAGGGTGATTTGTACCTTTTCCATCTCAACACAGCATATCTCAACAATGGTGGGGGAAAAGGCATTGGATTATATTCTTATTATGCTTGTTTTAGTTATTTTGGACAATCTGGGCTTTAGCTGGCTTACAGACTTAAGAAAACTGAGAACAGTTGCATAAATGCAGCATGGATGTAGGATTGGATCATTCCTTTGTATACTTCTGGGATTCCTACTTGTATTTCCTGTTCTCTGTGTCATTCTTCAAAGTATTTGTACAACTTACACATTTACTGCCATGGTTCGCATTTTTCAGATGAAATATTTCCTTTTTGTCTCTGAAATATTTTGCCATTTTCCCCCCTCATTTTCCAGTAACAAAATTATGAATTGGTATAAATGATTCTTTAATGTTACAATGTTTTTATCCAGTTGCACTTGTACAGTTTCTAATTTCTGATGTTTTTCTCTTTTTTCCCCCAAAATTTGTTCTGTCTGTCAATGTTGGATTCCAATCACTTCCTGCTGGACCACAAAATCCCTTCCTGTCGACAACTGTTACTGTGATGGATCAAAACCTCTTTGCTGTCACCTGACCTGGTCACCTGACTCCCCCTATCTGCCTGTCTGACCAATCAACCTCTTCTCCTTCGATTCCACTGTCTCTTATTGCCTGATCTGTGGAAAGCAAATGAAGAATCTTGGGCAGAAGGAAGCTTCTGCGTGTTGGTCAAAAAGAACAATCTGTGTCAGCGGAAGGTCCTGCAACAGCTGTGTTGTAGAACGTGTTCTCTAAAAGGGTGACCGGACGTCCCGGGGGGTGCTGTGCTTCTGTATGCATTTATAGTGATAATTTATATGAAAATCTCTGCCTCCTCCACTCCAATTTTTCTAAGGGAACATGTCAGAGACTCAGTGACAGGACTACAACAAACCTACCTTTTTCTGTACTGTGACGTGTCATCAGGGTGGAGCGTGTGGGAATTTTTGTCAACGTGTCGTTATTTTGTGACCAAAGCATCGATGCCAAATTGATTTTTACCTGTTCAGAGTAGGATTCGCAGTTTGCTGGGGGGGCCATCCTTATAGTGTTTTACTATCACTGCCCCCACCCCCCTTCTCCTCCCTATCATGAGTGTGGCGCAAAGATGAAAAGCTGTTGAATGCTTCCCATGTAAATAAATACGAAAAACTTGCTGATTAACATGAATGTTTTGAAGCAGGTGCATTTCAACTTGGAAAGTTTGTTTCTAATCCGCAGCTGTGAGTGCATGTCTGATGACCTCCGCTACCCCACCAGCATCCCTGTTCCTCAGCTTAGAAATTCCTCCCTTCTCGTTGAGTCTGGGGACTCGGACACACATTGTTTCAGTTGGAAATGTTTTATTTTAGGGGCTCTGACTTATGTGGGCTGGGTAAGGGCAGCGGGTTGTTTTTTTATATTATTTTTATTTTCTATTATTTTTTTGCTGCTCTTGTTTTAACCTTGATGTTGGAGGCCTGGGTCATGCGCCACGAGGGCTGGTGATAATTTTGCCCCTTGCACATTCACACTAGAAAAACTGACATTTTTGAAAACCTGTCACCCCCTCAACGCTGATGAGTGGCCCGATCCTTGCTCTTTGTTCATTGATTGACACAGCGCACATGTACACACACACACACACACACACACACCCAAGTTTGCCTGCAGTGCAGCTCGGGGTCTCACAAAGCCGCTCTGTGCGGAATCCTCGCCTGGCGGAAACAATTCCAGCACTGTCTGATTCTCGCAGATTACAAACCGAAGATATTTCGTTTAGATTCTGAACATGCTGGAATAGTCTCAACAGTATTGAGTTTTCATATGTTATGCCATATGTTCAATCACTGATTTGTGCTCTTCATAACCATCAAGCTTTTATACGGTTATTAATAAAGTGTAAGGTTTTAATATTCATTGGCTGCATGGGAATGACAAAAAAATTTTCAATGTACATTTGAAGTTTGTAAGACAACGATTGGTAAACCTGAACTGTCCCGGGTTACTGACAGGTCAGGAAACCTTTCATTGGCCAATGGCATAATCGGGTGCTAAAAAAAATCTTTCACACGCGGATCTCACTCTCATTTGTGTCTCTGGTTCTGAGCCTTCATTTAATGTATTTAATAAATAATTAGTAAAAATAGAAAAAGATTCAAGTTCAGTATACGATCTTCAAAGATAACTTGCTTTGCTTTTTAAATGTTAGTATTACTGTCTGTTAGTAATCACGAAGTGTAACTGGTTGATGTAGCTTTCATTGAGGCTGATGCCGTTTTGCTTTCTCAGCCCACAAAGCCTAGCTAGTCCAGCACAGGCTAAAGGGAGAAAGATATCGAAAGAAAACCAAGAAAGGAAGCAAATGCATAACTGTGTTATCCAGTCTGTCATCGTGTCATGGCGTAGGCATGAGAAGCTGAAGGAGACTTTGCTCCTCTCTGTCACTGTTGGGTATGAGAGTGAAGGTCACGCAGCCAAACAATGCTTTCCTTACTGTGCTTCTGAAGACACTGTTTCACGGTTGAAGTTAGACTTCATTTTAGGTCATCTCAGAGTTGCTGTGTTAATGCACACAGTTCCAGCTTGAGGGCTTCTAAAAGCTTATGTTAGCAACCAAGGGTGTCTTTAGGCCTATTTTAGAGGGGCTAAATGTGTTTTTATTAGCTTGAGTAGTTTGACATCAGCCCGCCACCCCCAGTAAAGACTCAGCCCCCCTATTCATTCATCTCTAACGATACCCTTGTTAGGAACCTACCCTACTCCCTTATTTTTAATTGAGAATCCTTCAGTGTAAATTTATGCTTGGTGGAAAGTTCTTAGTTTTTTAGTGTGGTATTCTACTTTTGTGCAATCGCAATAAAACATTAGAAAGTTTAATCAAAACCAGATAGAACCATGTGGAAAGAAGAGAAGCAGATACTACAATGCAAAAGGAAAAAAAGAATGGGGGGGGGGCTTTACATTCATGCTTTTACCAGAAAGACCATGTTTGCTGCAGCTTTGTAATACTTTATAATAACTGTCAGCTTTGAAGATTTTTTTGTTTTTGTTGTTTTGTAATAACACCTGAGTTTTGTCATCGGTCACAGCGAAGTAGTGTAGCTAGAAACATGTTATTTCTCCAAACCATTCTTTGTATGGAAATCATAGAATTATTGGCGTAGTTAATAGCAATAATTGGGTTCGCTTGACTTGTTTGTGCGTCTGGAAACGGTTTGGGTAATTTAATGAAACCCAGGCAGAGGTTCGTATCAGTTTATCTTCATTGAGTATTTGTAATCTGTTTGTGAAGAGGCAGGGCTATAGCCAAGATGCTAAATAAACTATTTTGTCATTGTTACAATGTTAGGGCATTTGTCTATTTTTAAAGCATTCAGAGAAATCCACACATCTGTTATGTACGAGCAAAGCAACCTGCCCTTTTCCCAGTGGTCCCAGTGACACGCACGGCTCGCTCCGCTTCGGTGCGTTCATCAGCGGCCACAGCATGTGTACGTTTATGGGCTGCGCGGCCTGCTTGTCTTAGGAGAGTCCGTCCCAGACATTGGGCATTCTAGAACTTTGACAGGTGCTAATCAGAGTCTGAAAACGCTGCTCCAGCATTACCTCATGTACTCGCCGTTTGTTCCTATGAAGCCACATTCGCACGCGGACACGTCATTCGGAGGTGGGACGGTACGGAAACATATCATGGGTTCGCTTGACTTGTCTCTTGGAATCCACTTCATCAAAAAGCTGGAATTGTCATCTTTTGCTTAGTTTTTTTGTTTTATATTTCATGAGTTTTGGACACATGGTCATTAAATCACCGTTTTCACATTTTCATTCCAGTTGTAGGAATTAAAATTAAATCTTTTTTTTTTTAAAGGGTGTGAGTGCTAGATTCCATTTTTATTTATACAGGAGATTTATGAAACGGTTGTTGTGTGATCTCTTCTGACAGAAGGTTCTGAAATTGTGTGGTACCATTTGAGTATATTGCTGCCTCATTTTATATCAGTTTTAATTATATATTCATGATTAAAATATTATGGTTTGTAAAGATTATGTGCAAATACATTCAAAGTCACAAAACTAATATTATGTAACTAATTATATACATTTACTATTTGCTTTAGGGGAAAAAATGTTTGTCTTTCTGTCAAATTAATGTACATTTGTAAAATTCAGTCTACATGTAAGATATTTGAATCCAGTTGTAATTGATAATGGCCAAAAATTGGTGTTTCATATGGGGAAAAAACACTTAATTACTTTTTAACTATTCAGTCTAATATAATGGTTTCTTTGTAGCTCATAAAATGTATTCAAAAAAAAAGTACAAATAAGTCTCCGTTGTCCCAAGATTATGGTAGTTTGATAGTGAACATTGTAAAATTGAAGTGATATAAATACCTTTTAATAAAATAAAAATATGTATTTCTGAAAAGCTGCCTACACATTTAATGATATTGTTTTATTTTAGAAATCCTTGCTTTGCTGTTTGGGCAATTTTCAGGGTGCTACAAACACTTCATAAGGTTCAAATGTCACAGTTAGCAAATGAATTATCGAGCGTGTGTTTGTGTCCCGAGCATATAAGCGTTTAGAAGGTGCTTGGATGTTGGTGTCCAAAATATGAGCAAAATGGCAGCTTCCAGTCTCAGAAAGCACTTCAAGGTCAAATCATAGCAAAAGGTCAAATTCTGTTTATGCTGATAGTCAGAGTGTTATGGCACATTTTAATGTTTAGTGATCTTTCTGTGCTCATAGCTGAGGTGTCACTTGATATATATATATAATATATAGGGCAGGTATTAATATAAATATATTATTTTTCCTCATTTAGTTAAAAATAGTTTATTAATGAGTTGTATAATGTGCTCATCACTATGCTTAATGAACATGACAGATGCTCCTCCATTCATACTGTCTGCATTTGGTTTTGTTTGGATTATTTGGAAATGATGGACTCAGTAGGAAAACAGTACTAAGCAGAAAAGCAGTATATTCTATAACAGTGGTGTCCAAGCTTTTTTTATAGGGAGAGCTACTTTTATAAAGAAAATACTCTGGCGAGCTACCAGATCGCAACCATACATTTTGCTAGACAGGGTCTCCCCCTCGCTATATTTTCCCGATCGGGGGGGATGATTGGAAGTTGAATCGCAATCAACTACAAATGTCCTGCCGATGGACCTGTGACAATCACTGCTCTCAAGGGGGGTCATTGCAGGGGAGGATTTTGGGCCCCAGGTAAGACATTTTTTGGTAACCAGAGGTGACTTTATTGCTGAGGTGATGCCCATCAATCTTTGTTCAATCAAAATTAAAAGATCCATCAGGTGATTAGAAATCAGGCCACCACACACTGAATGGTGAGGAGCGTTTGCCTTGGAAAGGTGACCCTGAATGGCTGTATCTGGCAAAGCTGTTAAACTAGAAGTTCCTGTGACTAAATTCAACCAAAATATGTGCACCCTCTAGAACAGTGAACCTGTTTTGCTCCTGGAAATCTGAGTTACAGCAGTGAAAGGTGAGCACAGATTTATGGTTTTAATCCCTGAAACAAAATTAATTTTTTTTTTCTTTTTGCAATAAATCCTGGATGCATTAAGTTGGACTACTGTCAGATGAAGTGAGGTTGGCTATATGTTTATGTTATGTAATTTTGTTGCTATGTGATAATACATGTCAATTAGCAAGAAATATATGATAAAAGTCTGGCTGGGGTTATGCTGTATCACCTTTTGTGTGTGTGTGTGTGTGTGTGGGGGGGGGGTGATGTTATAGCAATCAACTTGAACTTCTTTGTGCTTTTAGTAAGCAGCAGTTGCACAATTATAGTTTTTGTTGCACAAAAATCACTGCTATTTTCTAATTAATTGTGTGTTCATAGTAGGGCTGTCAAAATTAACGGGTTAACGCGGATTAATCCATCATCATGATTAATCTGATTAAAATTTTTAATGCAATTAACCCATCTGCAGAGCAGAATAAGTCAAAATCCCTGAAATGTCTCTGTCAACCCATTTCGGGCAGTTTTGCTGCGTTCCATTTGCCCTTGGAACTCGTATTCCGAGTCGGATTCCGGAGTTTTGAAGTCGGAAGTGACGATATGCGCGCTGCTGTTTCTCGGAGATCCGAGAAATATCTCAAAGCAGCACAGAGGATCCCGAGTTCAGAATCCAAGATGGCTGCGCCCTTTATCAACAGAAGGGAAAGTTGTAGTTTTATACCGTTCAAGCACTACTTCTTATTTGTGGCCATTAAATCGGTCGCACACACTATACCATCCAACTTATCTGTGGACGTGTTGCTACGGAGTTTTATACATAAAGCACAGTGCGTAATGTGTTAACTGATATTGCTAACAATGGCAATTAACCGGATTAGAATTGGATTTCATGATTAGTCGGATTATTTGTTGGATTTACGGTAGTTCGGGCTAATTGTAAGTGAACGAAGATAAAGACAATTTAAACTGAGTTACCTTAAATCCGACAAGTTGTCCGGCAAAGCAAAAAATCTTGCTTTTTGATATGGGTCCATGGTATTGCACTTCTGTGGCAGATGGAATGCATCCGACTCCTGTTCAAGATGTTCAATAAACATGTTAAGTGCATATATATATATTCCCTTTTTTCTTGAGTGTGTTTGCTCTTGCAAAATGAAATGCGATTAATATAGATTAAAAATGAATATTTAATCGTGATTAATCGAAATGAATCCACAGCAACCCTGTGATTAATCTGATTTAAAAATTTTATCGTTTGAGAGCACTAGTTCATAGTCATTTTGTGTTTATATTCTTGTAATTTCTCCTGACAGAGGTTCTGGACTTGATTATTCCTCTAACAGCTTTGTTGCTTGGCAATCCTACACTGTTTGTGTAACTTGGAAAAGTTAGCTATAATTTTTCCAGTATAATATGTGTATACCTAATTACTATGCTTTATTTGTCATGTTTGTTTGTTACACCATCACATTGAATCACTTGGTCGTGTGACTGAGTAGCTGTTCACTATCATTATTGCTCCCTGCAGTATTAATTTTACACGTTAGGACTATTTTGACATCTCTATCTTGAAAATCCAAAAAGTTAAACGTGTTTTTATTTGATATTTTCTTTAATACTGTCACATAAAAAAGTTACATCATAAACACAGGGACAGCTGTCTCAGCAGTTGGGTCGGCTGTCACAATATTTCAGAGTATGTTTGGCAGGTGGTCACTTTTTGTTGAATTAAATAATCAGGATGATTTTTGCATTGGAGCCTTCAGCCCCAGGCTGCCCTGTGCTGTAGTACAAGGTATTTCATTTTGCCAGCAAAAATGATCACTTTGGTACCTCTGTATCATCAACTAAAGCTAAAGGAGACAAAGATCTCATTCTCCTGCACGATTCCGAGGGGCCTTACTGACAGAAAAGTGGGCCACAAAAATTGCACTAATTCTGGCCAATTTGTACAGGGCAAGGATCATTTGGGGATTTGAAATATTATATCTATGATTGTGATTATGGAAGTTTGAGCCTCCAGTGCTCAAGGTTCTTGTAAACAGAGTACCTGGGTCTGTTTTCATTCTTGGTTTAAAATTTTCCAGTCTCACATGGGCTTATGGGATCATTATGGCAGATCGATAAAATGTCACCGAAGGGTCCCTCTGTGTAAAAATCGAACTTGTTAAATCACTTGCTCACTCTGTGAGTTTGTCTCAAACAGACCTGTTTAATGAAAAGCAGCTGTAACATTTAAAATGCGTACTTATGTTATAAATATGGAAAGCTCTGAAGAAATGTAATGGTGCTTGAATTTAACACACCTTTTAAATTCTCTATGCATTTCCATTGCCATTTTTTTCTTGCCTGGTGGATCATATTTTATTCATTTGTTATAATATGTCGATATGGATATGTTCAACATGATTTAAACCCACAGAATTCCAATATGATTTCTTTCATTCTACAGGCAATATATTTCTCCCGAAAATCTTTATCATGAAGTTTTTGAATTTGACTAGGTACTCTTACATCTGCAGGTTTTTTTGGGGAGCCCTGAAAAAAGGGCTGTTTATTGTGTCCTTCACGGCATCCCAGGCAGTCAGATTTTAATATGGTGATAACAAGTTATCTAGCATCCCAGGCTAGCTAGCACCCATAATCTACTCCAGGAACAATGAAAATTGCCCCAACGTGGAAATTACCCTGTTACGGTAAACAGGATGAATTGCAAAACTTTTTACAGTCCAGTCTCTTTTAATAGAGGATTATTCAGGTAATTCCAATTTGATTTAAACAGTTGGTATTATCCTGATCTGATATGCAGCTTTGCATGAAGGTTAATTTTGTCCTTTATCCAGCCCAGGGGATTTTAACTCTTATATCGTCGCCGTCCAAAGAAAAACATCAATCTCCAAAAATCCATTATTTCAGGAGCATGAAAAGATGCAGAAACTACTTCATAATATACCGTAAACTTAAAACAAGGTAACGAGACACCACAAATGGAAACCTATCTCTACCCAGCTGTCAGTGAACAGTTTCTTGTTTTACATGGAGTTGCTTGGATTGTTGTCTGCGAGGCAAATATGTCAGTGTCAACAAGATATAAACTAATCTAGCTTTATATTCCCAATTAACAATAATGATAGTAGGACCATCATGGCATGAGAATGTTGTGCTAATAAATGTATCTTTTGGTGAATGGAGGGAGGTTAACCATTTGGGGATTACAGAAAGATGTGGTCTGTTTTTATTCCTATAAAGTCTGTCTAGTGGAAATGAGTATCTTAGGAATACCAAGAAGTCTGGATGAGTGAAAGAGTGTGGTGTAACGCTGATAGAGCCTGACCTCAGATGATGGCTTTGCATGGAAGCTGTGGAAGTTTCTGAGAAAGTTTCTCATGCACAACGGTCTGCTGCTGGGTTGAACAACATCACTGTGAGTAAACCCAGTCTGTTCGATGCTCCATTACAGCTCACAGCAGGGTCTGGTCACACCACCCAAACTTAAACTCATCTGCTCTGTACTTTCTTACTCTCTCTTACTGTCTCTTACTGAACCCAAAAGACCACAGAGGGCGAGATGAGCTCTACCGTTGCTTGCACTCCTCACATAAGCACTGAACTCGCAGCTATCCAACATAACCAGGAATAACAGATTCCTCATCTCAAGTGGAGCGATGCAGTTTTGGCTCATGGGTGCATGTGAATATGACAGATTCAATACGCTCACACTGGGTATCTGTTTGTATGAAAGGATGGTTCCCTCCATCTCTGTCTGGCAGGTGAGTACCTCAGTGGTCGCGGGAGATGTCGGCTGTGCGATGCCACATGTTACAAGTGCGTCGGACCAGAAATCATGGACTGCATCAGCTGTGTTCAAAACAAGTGGGTTTCAAAAACATGTCCCTAAAACATATATGAACCTAACCTTCATTTTCTGCTTGATATAGAAATATTCTGACTGGATGTGCTAAAATATATTTACTTTGTATTTTGTAAGTTCTTTTTCTAATCTTGTAAAACTATTTATTACATCAAACATTTTCCACATTTTGAAATGCGTGCACATTTTCATTTTTAGGATGATAATATGGAAATTAGGTCTAAATTTCCCACTCTGCAGTTTGCATACTTTGATCATAAGTAGTCTTACTTTTTTTTGCCAGTTTAAGAAAAATGTGAAAATGGCATTTCAGCCTCTAGCAAAAGCAGATTTTAATGAATATGAAATTCAATTAACTCTGCTGTGGGGGAAATAAATGGGGAAAAGTCACAGATAAGGAATTAGGGGTATAAGTGTGACCCATGAGACAAAGGACTCTTCTGAATGTCATGCCTTTTGGTTCCTGATTTCTTTCACTCAGGTACTATAACGATGGTCGCTGTGTGACCCGGTGCCCTGCTGGAAAGTACAATTTTGCCGGGCAGTGTCACCTGTGCCACCACACTTGTCAGGAGTGCAGCGACGCAGGTCCTGACAGATGCACCTCCTGTGACAGAGGTGAGGCCACCCCCACCCCCAGCACTCGTTTAAGGGACCGGCTCACGTTCAAATGAATTGGTCACTGATGAATCTGTGACCTTTTCTTCCAAATTGCCCGCAGAAAATTAGAACTATTGTGTCCTGTGAATCAAATCAAGATTCTCTGATACAATGAAATTAAAGTATAAAACGTCTTGATGTATGACATAAAACTTCTTATTGGACAGCTTGGAAATCATTCAGCTAAAAATAACCAATCATGAGCACTCTCATGTTGCCCCCCACCCCGCTGGATCCCGTTCATTTCACTGAACCATTTGTCCAGGGGTTAGAGTAATTCTGCAGACTATTTATTTTAAAACAGAAACTTTGAGACTTTCAAGGGGGTCATTTCATTTGTGCCCTCGATCCAGCTGTTATTTTGGACCTTTTAATTCCTCTGGATGTTAAATAAAATGAAAGTGTTTCCTAAAGAATGTGTGTGAAACATGTAAACATGCTGTGTTTTTGTTTTTAAACACAGCAGACACCTCATCTCCACTTATCTTTATGATGGTTCATTTAAGCTTATCCTCTTCAGAAGATGAATATCACTGGACTAGTGCACATTGTAGAACTGCACATATGTGCAAACTAATTGTTCAAGGTGAACAGTATAATAAAAATAAATATCTTAATGAAAGCAGGTAACAGATGAACTTAAGGTATCAAACACAAAGTGTAAACAAACTGTATCTAAGCTGAGCGTTTGAATATCAGGCGTAAATATTAAAGTCAAGGAACCACGAGCATTGGCATTTGCAGCATAATGATCACTGTTAAATATAAGCTGACTGTTTGGCACACAGATAGGTTTGGAATGGAGAGATACCTGTTTCGAAGCCAGTGCCGGGAGGTCTGCCCCACGGCGTACTACCACTCCCAAAGCAGGACCTGCGAGCCATGCGCACAAAACTGCGACTTGTGCACGACGCCAAACAGGTGCCTCAAGTGTGCCTCCCACTACTATCTGGAAGAGGGCTCATGCACCAAGCTAACATGTGGAGAAGGTGGGTGTGGCCTTCAGCTTTGACCCCACCCCCATTCTAGAGCTGGGCGGTCCCTGCTTTTTCTGTCCTTGCCCTTCTGGCTCCAGGCCCATTGCTTTCTGGGGGCTGTGAAGCATGACTGTATTCCAAGGCGACAGAGACAGTGTGAGAGATTTACAGTGGCATTTTAATAAAATCCAAGGCACTGTGGAGGAGAACCGGATCTTTAGGCAACCATCCTCCCTCGTGGTAGGGCTGCAGACCCAGAAGCGTTAATGAAGATACCACGCTTACCTCCACAACCGTGCCCTTTAAAAACACGGAGGAGAGCATTGATGCTGAGCTGATCAAGGAGCGAGCAAACAGCTTCTCTGTGATTCAGGACTGATGCATCCTGTAACAAGAAGTGTCGAGTACTGCGCCTGTAAATACTTTGATTGTGATACATATGGACAAAAGGCAGAGCAGACACATGACTTTTGCCAGGGACAATTAATTAAATGACAAATCTTGTTTTCCCTTTCAAGTTCCTCCCTCCAGTATTAACACTGTAATTTGAGAAAACTTGGTTTAATACTTGACCTTGCTGTTGACTGTCTATTACCTTCAAGAACGTTCATTAATCAGACTAACCGTTGAGAACATTTGCCACTACAATCACGTCTTCTCTTAGGCTGAAGTCAATGCAGTTGGCTTTTCTTATCTCAGGAAGAGGAAATAAAAATGAAGCCATTATTCATGTTTGACAGAAAGAACTTCTCAGTCCCCAGATTATAACACTTTTCACTGTTTGATTGTATAAAAATTACTGCTTTATTATTCCTACAGTGAAAGATGAAAATGAAGTGGGAATGACTACCATTTAAGTCATTTTATCTGTATTAGACATCTCACAATTATTTCACAGTTGCCTCTGTTGAAGCAGGAGAATACATTGATATATGATGTAAATGTCCAATTTATTTTTTGATTTCTTATTTATATTAAATTCACAACTCTGGTCTGTTTTTAAATGTGTCTGAAGCAGCTGCTGTGCTGTAGCGGTTTCTGCTATTTTCTTTGGAAATACACTGTGGTTAAGAAAATTCTAAGGGAAATTGTGAAGTGGGATAAGCAGTAGGAGACCTTAAACATTATTTTGGGTTAGAATCTTGGAGGGTTGATGGTGATTTACTCCTGAACATGGTTTCAATGTAATGCAGTGGATATGATACCTGCAGTCAAACCCATATCTGCTTTTATCAGGATGAGACTGCAAAGCAGTCCATTGCTCAGTGTCTGTAGTCTCGCTGCCTCTCATGTCTTCCACCTCATGTTGCTTGTCAGATGAGGCAGAGGATTCCATGTACGACGACTGCGTTCCCTGTGCGGAAGGATGCAAAAAGTGCCTCCAGGGTAAGTCTCCTTGTGTCACTCGACACCTGCTGACTCTTCGGCGACCCCTCCCCCCCCCCCCCTCCCTGCCCTGCTGATCTCCACCCGTAATGGTACAGCACACATAACACACCCTCTGGATTCATTAAACTCGGCTGATTTTACTGTTGCCCGTCCCGATGCTCTGCACACGCCAGACGGTCCCAGCCACCTGGGAATTTTCCGGCACATTGATTGCTGTAACAACTGATGACGCAACAGGGAAGGAGAAGAAAACACAATGGGACACATGATGAAGAGATGACTGCTGATGGTGTTATTGTCAGGAATCAGGGCAGGAACCCTTCAGGGGGTTGGAGCAGGGTGGCCGGCTCTCCGGTTATTACCTGCTTGGCAGCAGAGACATCAGGCTCCTTCTCGTTGCCCTTGACAGTGGCACATCTTTTAATTTTACATGAATGGAAGGAGATTATCCACACAAAGTACTAAATGAGCAGTATTTCTGTGTGTGTGAGGGGGTGCTGGCTTTCCATCATGCCAGAGAGGCGGATAAGGGTTGCAATGATCCCGTTGATAAATGCTTTTCTTGGGCTTGATGAAAGAGCTCATGGCCAGCTCCCACCTCCAAACTCCTCCAACTTGCCAGCCTCCGATAGCCCACCTCCCTGCTCCTCCAGCCTCTGATAGCCCACCTCCCCGCTCCTCCAGTCTGCCAGTCTCTGATAGCCCACCTCCCTGCTCCTCCAGTCTCCGATAGCCCACCTCCCTGCTCCTCCAGCCTCTGATAGCTCACCTCCCCGCTCCTCCAGCCTGCCAGCCTCTGATAGCCCATCTCGCAGCTCCTCCAGCCTCCGATAGCCCACTTCCCAGCTCCCCCTGCAATCACTCTGTCACTCACCGATACCAAATGTGCCTTTTTTGTCCTTCTGATGTGCTTCATGTGTCACTGATCTGAGGTGCTTCTGTAGTTCGCCGGGCTGTTCCCACCTCTGTCTCCTGGTGCTGCCAGAAGCCCAGTTCCAGTAATGAAAGATTCGTCTCATGATTCTCTGCAAAGCCTCAGCATCCTGCAACAACTGAGGTAGCAATTGTGAGGACCATTAGTCAAACATGTCAGTCTGGAATGAGGGTCTGAAAATGATCCTTCCTTCCTTCCCTCCCTCCCAGAGAATGAGGATGAGGCTGATGTAGACGGAGACACATTTAGTCCCCACATGTGCTGTCCCCAAGCAGTAAGGGTTGACCATGTAAGAGCTGTGGTCAGAAAGCCCACCACAGTGTGCGTGATTCACCTTTCAGATAAGATAACGTGTCTCTTCCTGTCCAGGTTTTTGAGAATTGTGTAGTCAGATTTCTTTGGGAATGGGGAGGAGGAGGCACACTGTTGTCATGAATACTGGGCAAATCCCTGAAATAGCTATAGCTGCTATTGTGTCACTCTACGTTAACCTCGCTGCTGGAGCTGGCATCTCTCCTCGCTGCTGGAGCTGGCATCTCTCCTCGCTGCTGGCTTCATGGATTTACTGGGACCTTCCAAGACTGTGCCGACTCTACTCTGCAGTGTGAATATTTATGACAGATTTTTCTCATTCAAAAAGTCCAGGCTTCCAGGCAGGCTTCCCCCACCCCACACTTACCTCCATAATAACTAAGCTCACAAGAAGGAACTTGTTTGACAGAAACTTCACCAATGTTAACGGCTGCAGTTTAATTGCCTGACTATGCGGTGGTGTGGCATTCAGTCCTGACTAATTCTAAATGGAATTGCCTCGAGGTAAATCAGAGTTCCCCCCCCCCCACCCCCCCTCAATATTTAACACCTTTGAGGTATGACTGAGCAGGAACTACAAAGGTCAATCTTTGCGTTACTTTCATTACTCAGAATAACGTAGAAGCACTTTCACTTGGCTAGCTGTGAGCAGGAGGTTTGTGGGATGAAGCTGCCAGACCATTGAGTATTATGGAGCCCCTCAAAGCTGAAACTGTCTAAGCACTGCCATTTGTAGTCTTTGGCGTTATCTGACCTGACTACGGAAATATTCTAGCAAAAATGTGAGAATGGCAGACAAGTTACCTTGATAGTCTGACACTATCAGGTTGAGTCAACCTGGTCAAAGAGCACATAGATAATCTCTGTATAGTATTTTATTTATCATACGTATTTTATTTATATACATTTATACAGTGACCTTGATAGTCAGACCCTGTCTGGTCGAGCCAATCTGATACCAGAGCACATAAATAATCTCTGTACAGTATAGATAACTACAATGCTGTCCCTAGACGAAGCAAAGGGACGCAGTGCCAGCACTGCAGATTTTAATGGTGAAAGGCTGCCATCTGCTGTTCGATAGTGGAATCATTTGTTGACGTTAGTTCAGAGGGACCCACTTGGCTAAGTGTATATATAAAGAACTAATAATTGAAACTATGCCCATGATGAGTGGACAACTTTTTTGTATGTGAAGAAACAGAAAGGAAAACATCGACAGGGTTCATGAATTACAGCAGCAGGTTTCTGATGCCGACTGCTGTTTCTTTGCAGGAAACCCCAAACATTGTATCTCCTGCATGAAGGGCTACTACCAGTGAGTCCACCACATTTACTGCACCTGCCAAGAGGCGCTATTTAAAAACATGCAGTGTGTTGCTTTTACATATCTATGTCTGCTTCTCATATATGATTATTTCAGATTTTTTTTCTTTTTCTTTTTTTTTTTGTTATTTCCATGTATAATTTGAATACAATATGCTTCCATATGAATGTGTATCTTCTTGAAAGTGTCATTTCTTTTAATCCATGTTGATTTGCATGTTGGTGTGTTGCGTTAATGTCTGCACCATAGCAGCTTAATGAGTACAGGCAGGGCAAAGTCTTAACTGGGTGTTTGCTGATGAGTTAACATGCTGTTGCTGGGCTGCCATCTACTGGCCCATAAACCAGGCTTAGGCCAAGTGTTGGATGGAGGTGGAGTCTAAAATTGTAAACACATGTTCGTTGTTTGATGATAGAATTTCCTTACCCATCCTTTCTTCACCTCACCCCCCATCACCATACCATTAGAGGAATGGTACATTCTCACCATCAGCACAGAATGGATGCATGCTTTGGTCAGTTCTGGACAGGCACATGTTGCCTTGCCACAGCGGATTTTAAGGGTTTCTCTGCTCTGTCCCATGAGGTTTGAGTTTCAGTGCTACAAGAGCTGCCCTGATAAGACGTACAGCGACAGTAACTCGATGACTTGTGAGCCGTGCGGTGACCAATGTGTCACCTGTGATGATTCGGCCTGCTTCTGGTGCGAGGATGGATATTTCCTGTCCGGTAAATGTCATTCATGCTTTTCACTTCCTTTTACTCCTGAAAAAACAATACAAGCACTAAAAATACTGAAAAATGTAGATTTTCTTTTTGCATATATAAATATACCACTAGGGTGACCAGATCATCCATGTCAGGGAGGACATTTTAAGCTACTTCAGGTTTTACAAACTACTTGAAGACTGAAAGACTCCTGTGCTCAGCTAAATAGTCCAGTTCTTCTTGTGCTTTTACTGGTTTGTTTTCTTGATTGAAAGATTGTGACACATGTATGATTGTAGGAGACTGATCAATCAGCACACAACAAGAACTCAGTTATAAAGTTAAATCCAGGTCTTTTTAATTGAAATGGTAGTTTACAAATCCTGTCCTGGCCCAAACTGTCCTCATTGATATGGATTATCTGGTCACCCTAATATACACTCAGTGGCCTATAAATTTAGTACAGCTTTTACCTCCAGAACTGCTCCAAGGGTTGTCGAGGTTTTTCATTCAGAGAAGCCTTTCTGCACACTGTTGTACTGAAAATTACATTGTGTATTTTTGCCCTTGCTAGTTTCAAAAAGTCTGGTCATCCTTCTCTAACCTCTCTCTTTAACAAGGTGTTTTTAACCCACAGAAATACCAGTGACTGGACATTTATTTATCTGTGTAAACTGTATGCACTATAGTGCGTGAAAATCCGATGAAGTGGCTGTTTTTCAGATGCTGGAGCCACCATGTCTGGCACCAACAATCATGCAACGATTAAAATCACTTAGATCAGATGTCTTAGTCATTATAATGCTTAGTTGCACGATAACTGAACCTCTTGACCCTGTGTGTGGTGAATGTGTCGAGTTGCTATTTGGAGAAAGATGTTGCTTACAAGCAGTAACAAGTAGATTTAGCTAATAAACTGGCCTCTGAATGTGTATACAAATAAAATTGGCTAGTTTTGAGCTGCATGAAATATCAATGTTCTTATCTGATTGTACTCTAGCTGGATTTTCTGTGTATAATGATCAACGTGAGAATGCATGGAAGGTGTGATCAGGCTCAGGGTAAATTTATCTGTGTTCTACCAGCCTCTAAGGGTGTCACAGTGACATTCACACGTGGTCTTGGGTTCCTTCGCTGCAGATGACAAATGCGTGCAGGAATGCGAGGAAGGTTTCTATGCCGATGAGGAGAGTCAGGAATGTGAAGCCTGCCATGAGGATTGCGAAACGTGTCTCGGGCCCAACTACGATGACTGCAACTCCTGTGACGACGGCACGCAGCTGTTGAGCGGCGAATGCGTCGCCGAAAGCCAGCTGTGCAATGACAACAGCTTTGTGAACAGTGCGTTCATCTGCCGTGGCCTACGCACCTAACAACGCCCAGTATTCCTGTGCTAGCACATTCACCTCCCTGATGCCTGTTTCTCAGCCGTGCCCTCCCCTCTCTGATGCCTCCTCACGCTCCCTGTGAGCACCCCTACCCCCTCCTCACCGTGCTGCTTTCACTTGCAGGCAATGAAGAATGTGAACTGTGTCACTCCAGCTGCAAGACGTGCTCAGGTCCAGGGAAAAATAACTGTGATAGCTGTGAGAAAGGTATGCTGATTATTATTTTTTTTTTAAATTAATGGGTGTGGATGTTTCCTGTGTTGCGGCTCTAATATTTGTTGTTTGCTTATACACTATATGACCAAAAGTATGTGGACACCATCTTGCCCACTATATCATTCTGAAACCAAGGGTGCTATTTCAAGCTGGTCCACCTTTTGTAGCTGTCGTTGCCTTTGTTCTTCTGGGACCGTTTTCCATTATATGTTGGGACATTGTGTGGGATTTACTGCCATTCAAGTTGGGAATTGATGTTGGATGATCAGGTCCTTTCCTGTCAGCTTGTGTGGCCAACCATTTAGGCTACTTGCTCCCAGACATTTCCATTTCAGAGTTGCTTTGCTAGGAGTTGATCAGAGTAGCAAATTGCTGAACTGACTTGTTGGAAAGATGGCCTCCTGTGATGGGCCCAAGTAGAACATCACTAACCTCTCCTGTACAGCCACCCATTCTTTTGGCCATATTTGTTGCTGCACATAACATAGCTGTGTGCTTAATTATACACGTCTTTCAGCAATGGGTCTTACTGAATTAGCCAATTCCTATTCCTACACACTTCTAGCCATATAATGTATATTAATGTATAATGTTGAGATATGTATAGATGCATGCGTATATATGTGTGTGTCAACATTAATTCTGTATGAATTTACATTAAAGCATTCACAGGAAGATCATAACTTCCTTGCCTTCAGTTTGATTTAACCCTTTGTGTTTCAACCATCAAAAGTTTAGCTTGGTGTGGCTTCAAGGTGATTAACATCCCACTGAACTTTCAAAGCATGGAATTATCTTAATATATAGATTTCTGACAGCCAGGGAAAAAAAATTCTGTAAATTAATGGACGAAAGAACAGAAAAAGTTCACAGCTGGTTCTCTGAATCCCACCTGTCCACCATCAGATCCTTGACTCTGCATCTGTGAGCAGATCCTTTCCTTCCAGTGTCCACATTTCCCACATTCCTGTTTCTGTTCCCCTCTTCCTGATTGTGTTCCTCTTTCCCCCCCTGTTTAAGGTCAGGGTGTTTCTGTTCTGCGTGTTACTGACTGTTCCACCTTATACCTGCAGGACGGTACCTGACTTCCCGACGGTACTGTATGGAGAAATGTCCCGATACCAGTTTCGCAAACAAAACTACGGGGTGGTGTGATGACTGTCTCCAGGGGTGTTTGCACTGTCGGGACAGCACCCAGTGCCTGAAGTGTCTCTCAGTTGCCAAGAACCGCCTGTACCTGAAAGATGGCCGCTGTGTCCACTTCTGTCTCAGGTTCCTGTTTTCATATCTCATTCTCAGAGAAAAACGTCCCTTTGCAAGTAGAAAATGGCTGCATTATCAAAGTCTTCAAACATTTTGATGTGCTTTCTTTTCACAAATGATTGATATGGGTAATTCTCTATTCCATATACAACTCTGGAAAAAATTGACACCACTTGATATTTTTAAACAAATCTGCATTTTTAAATCCTGGTTTAATCCTGGTTCTGCTGGCAGAAGGCTACTCTGTGCAGCAGGTTGCTTCCAGATTCACTATTTCTAAGACATCAGTACACAAGCACAAGGTGAAACAAGAGACAATGGGAATGATCAGAAACCAGCCAGGCAAAGGGTGGAAGTGACTTCGTAATGCCAGAAATGATCATTAACTTATCTGGCAGTTTGTTATGAATCAGACGATGACATCAAGTGACCTTTAAAAGGAATGGGAAACATTAAGTGCAGGTGTGACGTTGCTAGGACAGTTTGTATCAGGGTCCTAGAAGCAGGACTAAAGTTCCATAAAGCAAAGAAGAAGCTCTTCAGTAATGAGAAGCAGAGAAGAACCAGGCTGCAGTTTGCTAATATATATATATATATATATATATATATATATTATTCACAGACTCACACCCATAAACTGGGAAATGAGTGAAAGAAAAATGTTGCTGTGGTCTCTGAATTTTTCCCCAGAGCTGTATATATAATATGGGGCTTCAGTAATGGATCTGGTGTTTTGGATTAAATGAATGTGGATGATCAGACAAGAGCAGGCATACTTAGAAGGGTATGGCCATAAGGAGGAGGTTTCAGGCTCCTGATCAGGGTAAGTGCTGGAAGGATGGATGAGAGGGTTGTGAATGACCATACAGGCATTATGCTTCACTGCATATTCTCAGTTTGCTCATCGATCTGGTCCCTCCTCTCAAATAATCTTGAGTGGTCTGGGCCCTCATCCCAAGTGGACTTGAATGATTTTGGCCCTCCTCCTCCTGATTGATCTGGACATCCCCCTGTCTGCAGGGGGTTTCCTGATGGCGACGTATGCAAGAGCTGTGCCCCGCAATGTGCTTCCTGTGAGGGCAACGCCACCTACTGCCAGACCTGCGTGGAGCCCTATGTGCTGCATGATCACGAGTGCCGGGAGGGCTGCCCGCCAGCGCACTTCTCCAAGGCGGGGGAGTGCCAGCAGTGCCCGTACGCCTGCCAGGACTGCACTGAGCTCGGCTTGTGCAGAGGTGACAGCCCCATCCCAATTACACGAGTCCTCTCCACAGTCCCGCTCTGTAGCTTGCTGATTAATCTAATGGGCCATCTGTAGACTCCCTCCAAGTTGGGCGTGTCCCCTTGCTGAGCATCAAAGATGTGGATTAGCGCTTCAGCATCAATTGCAGTGGAGTGTTTTTGATACTCTGTGATTAGTTATAAATAGGACTCTTAAGGTGGGCGGGTGGATCACTGGGTAGCAATAATGCCTCAGACCTTTAGGGTTGGGTGTTTGGAGGTTTGCATCTCCCGGTGTTCTGTGGGTTTCTTCCCCCAATCCATAGACATGCAGTTGGGTCTTGAATTTGTTTGGTGTCTTAAATGGACTAGCATCCCATCCAGGATCGCATTGTGTTCTGTGTTGCCTGCGACAGGCTCCAGATCCAGGATGAACATCCAGATTAAAGTATCCTTTCATCTGTGTTTTCTGTATGTAAAAACCAGTGGGTTGCAAAGTCCAGGCAAAGAGGTGCATTGTGGGAATGGGGGTGGGAGATTTTGAGGTAGGGTAGACATATCACTATGGGGTCATGTGATATTAATAGGCCTACAAAAGGAAGGGTGAACTTCCTCTGAGTAAACAGCCTGCTTTGCATCTCTATCGCTCTCACAGAGTGTGAAACATACTACTTCCTGCACAATGGTGGCTGCGTGGATGACTGCCCATCTGGGTTTTACCCGGACATTGAGCAGCAGGACTGCGTTCCATGTCACGCTGACTGTGCGTCATGTGACGGGCCAGACGTGGACGACTGCAATGCATGCCTGGACCCGAGTGCCGTGCGCTACAAGGGGAAGTGTTTACCTGAGTGTCCTACCAGCACGTTCCATGACATGGACATCGATGAGTGCAGGGGTATGGCTGCATTTCCCGCACCTCACAGACATTTTGTTCTGGAGGAGAGTGTAATACCTTATGGTCTCCATGGAGATAGAACTCTCATCGCCCATGTGCTCCGCCCTTTTCCGCAGATTGTGACGAGTCCTGTCTCACTTGCTCTGGCCCCCAAGCCTTCGCCTGCAGAAGTTGCCGGTCTGACATGAGATTGGACAACCACGGCCACTGTGTCTTTTCCACTGAATGTCCCTTGCGCACTTACATGGACCAGGAGGGTAGATGCCTGCAATGCCACGCCATCTGCCAGCAATGTCTGGGGCCTGGCAAGTCCCAGTGCCTCAGCTGCAATGAGGGCCACTTTCTGCTCAGTGAGTGCTAACCCATCGTAAGAGGCATCTTACAGGCCAGACAATAGGAGACACGTAAGGTGCTTTCATTTTGAAGTTCAGGAACCTAGTTCCTGGTTCCGAGTTCACAGCCAGGAACTGTTATAGCTTCTGGCCATTCGTGTCTCACTTTCCGACTGCACAACAGTGACCTTTATGCTAAATAGGCATGGAAGATGCAAAATGCTTGTAGATTAAATTTCACATGTAATTTCACACAAAGCTACACCACCACCCCAAAACTATGGAGGATGAACAAGTTGTTTTGTTAGTCATAAGAGGAATCAATCACGTAGTCCAAAAATACAGGACAAATTGTGTCCCATATTGATAATTTATTTATACTAATCTTTTGATTAGTGAATAATTGTCATTGTTGACACACCACAGCGAAATGTGTCCTCTGCATTTAACCCATATGTGACCATGTGACATAGCAGGGGGCAGCTAATTCAGCACCCGGGGAGCAGTGCTTGGGGGCGGTATCTTGCTCAGGGTACCTCAGTGGTGCCTTGCTGGTCGGGGATTCAAACCTGCAGTCTTTCAATTACAAGCGTGGATCCCTAACCATTAAGCCAATTAAATTCACTAAATTCACTAATTCATTAGGGTGTGGTTGTTCCTCTGCCCTCCGCAGACCGCACGTGTGTGGAGCAGTGTCCAGCTGGCTTCTACGAGGACATGGAGCAGCGACTGTGCGAGCGCTGTCACCAGAGCTGCGCTTCATGCCGGGGCAAGCACAGCATGGACTGCGTGAGCTGCAAGCCACACTTCTTCCGCATGGGCAGGGCATGCATGGAGAGCTGCAGCCCCAGGTACAGCCATCAGACAGGGCGGCGTTTCTGCACAGGACCCCACCCAGCTCACACCATAACCTGCTCTATCGTGGAGTCCGGTGGCTCCCAGCCGAAGCCACTTACAGTTTGACAGGATTTCTGCTGTTGTGTCACATTCCAACCAAATCAATATATGAAGCATAATATGGAGTAGTGTTTAAAGTTAGTTATTTCGGAGATCGTGCCTTTGTAACCCACTGATTAAACACTTTGGTCAATACGTAGTATTTCTGCTTGTTTGTTTAACAGACACTTTTGTCCAAAGTGATGTAGAAGTGAGGATCAAAGAGCAGGGTCAGTGTAACTTGAGCAGATGGGGTTAAGGGCCTTGCTCAAGGGACTAACAGTGATGTGATTACTCTACCAACCACGGGACCCATGATCTTCCTGTAGTAAGAATTCTGAAGCACAAAACCACACACTGTTCATGTTTAGCCAAGCCAACATGCTGATGACATCCAAAGCAATGCAGGTGTAAAAAATGATGGGGAGAAAAGTCACCATCCAATATCACCATTCTGAGGAAACAGACCACCTGCTTTTCTACCTGCAGTTACTATGCCAACATGTCTTCCATGATGTGCATAAGATGTGATCCCAGCTGCGACGAGTGCGACGGTTCGGGAAACGCCCACTGCCGCAGCTGCAGGAAAGGATTCTTTCTCATGAAGAATCAAGGACGATGTCACCCATCCTGTCCCAGCGGCTTCTATGAGGACAACGCAAAGAATACCTGTGAGAGATGTCATGCCACCTGTAAGAGCTGCAGAGGTACGAGAGCTGGCAGGGAAACCAGAGAGAGTGAATTCACACAGTTTCGTCAGACTCCTTTAAGCTCCTTTACATAACATAAAGTGAGGGTCTGTATTACAAAGGTCAGAATGTATATGATCATTTTCATTTGCCCTGAATCAAGCCCTTTTCTGGCAACTCTGAATAAGCTAATTGCTTATTGTATCTGGTATTCAATCAACCTAGGAACATGCTATGCTATGCTATGCTATGCTATGCTCATACCATTCATATCCACATATATTAACTAATCGTGCCCTCATCTTATAATGTTTGGTCATTTTGTTTAAATATTAATAAATTCTGATGTTTTAGGTTATTGTCACACAGTTTTGTTTCTTTGGCACTAACAAAATAATGATAATAAAGAAATCAAATCACTGTTCTGCCGCACAAACTTGACTGGGTTAAATGTTTTCAGTGTTTGAATGCATTGCACTAAGTATGTTTTTACATTCTCAGATCAAAGACCTCTGTCTTGTGAGTCCTGCTACTTCGGCTATTTGCTTGCTGGAGGAATATGCCAGTCCCAGTGCATGTTGGGAGAATATGCCATTTCCATGGTAACTAATCCTTGTTACACGACACACTCCTAATCTGTACACCGTAAATAGACTGAATCAGCTTCACTTGTTTGTTGACAAAACCATTTTGCAGTAATGATAACTGACCACTAGGGGAGCTTCCATTCTCTTTTCCTGTCTTCTCCCGTAGGCTATGTCAAATGGTTTGCAGCTCTCTTGTGATTCTTTTCAAACTTATGAAACCTTAAGTTCTTACCGCAGCATGGCCTGTGTCCGACATCGGTGTGATCTTCCCACCAGAGCCCCAGTCTCTCTTGTGAGCCGTGCGATGGCTCCTGCATAGCGTGCAAAGGACCCAGCATCTACAACTGCACTGCTTGTCCTGTCTTTGAAATCCTGTCTGATGACGGCCGCTGCCTTACCTGCTGCAAGGAAGTCCAAGAGGGTTCCCCGCTGCCGTGGGAGTGCTGCAACTGCACTGCATCCAAAGGTGAGCAGCTTCTCCCCAGCCCGCTCACCTCCCTTCCTGTAACTGCACTGTATCCCAAGGTGAGCAGCTCTTCCCCAGTCAGCTCACCTCCCTTCCTGTAACTGCACTGTATCCGAAGGTGAGCAGCTCCTCCCCAGTCTGCTCACCTCCTTTCCTGTAACTGTACTATATCCGAAGGTGAGCAGCTCCTCCCCAGCCCGCTCACCTCCCTTCCTGTAACTGCACTGTTTCCCAAGTTGAGCAGCTCCTCCCCAGCCTGCTCACCTCCTTTCCTGTAACTGCACTGTATCCGAAGGTGAGCAGCTCCTCCCCAGTCTGCTCACCTCCCTCCCTGTAACTGCACTGTATCCCAATGTGAGCAGCTCCTCCTCCGCCCACTCACCTCCTTTCCTGTAACTGCACTGTATCCGAAGGTGAGCAGCTCCTCCCCAGTCTGCTCACCTCCCTCCCTGTAACTGCACTGTATCCCAAGGTGAGCAGCTCCTCCCCAGCCCACTCACCTCCCTTTCTGTAACTGCACTGTATCCCAAGGTGAGTGGCTCCTCCCCAGTCAACTCACCTCCCTTCCTGTAATACCCCCATCACCTCACAGTTTCTATACACTCAGCAAAATGAACACCTTAACCATAAGCAACCAAATAAAATAAAAATTTTTTTTTTTGATTGGTCATTATCACAGGTTATCATCACACAATGTGGACATTTGGTCCCCACAATATAATATATACATTAGCCTCCCCCCCTACACACACACACATACAGCAGAGGCAGGATTTCACCGTGCCCCCTTCCTTGCTGTCTCCTTGTAGATGAGTGCGTTATGAGCGTGAACTTTGAGTTCCGCGACGAGGAGGACTACGAAGGGAAGCCGGCCCTCTTTGCCACCACCTCTGTCCTGCTCATCGTTGGCATTGGAGTCGGCGTCTATCTTTTCCTGAAGTCGCGCTCTAAGGAGGCTCCCAAGCCCAAGCCTGGGGGCTACGAGAAACTGAACAACAGCGGCACCGGGCCCTACAGCAAACCCATGACCTCTTACGAACCCAGCCGCTCGGAACAGCTGGTGGAGTTCAATGACCGTGCTGAGGAGGAAGATGATGATGACGATGAGGACATTGTGTACATGGGCCAGGATGGGACAGTCTACCGCAAGTTTAAATACGGGGCTCTAGACGATGATGAAGAGGACGAACTTGAATATGATGATGAGAGCTATTCATTCCGATAGTTATACAGATGGAATCATTTTTACCCTTGTAGTTAGCTCATCCTCATTAAAGCACTCCTGATTGTCTCCCACCCCGTATTTAAAGGTGATGACATAGTCTATTCCAGTTTCCCAACCCAGTCCACGTTTTTGCTTCCTCTCAGCTCCCAGCGCACCTGTACCAGGTATTCAGTGTTCCTGATTGTCTGGGAGCTGGGAGGGAGCAAAAATGTGGATTGTCCAGGGTTCCCCAAGGACTGGGTTGGGAAACACTAGTCTACTCTTATTGCCTGTCTCCCCCTTTTATTGATTTCTTTTTGACCCATGAAAATCCATTGACTAATTTACATTTACACCCAGAATACAATTACTGTCAGTTTAAATCCTTTTAATTTAGACGTGATACAATCAAAAAAGGATTCCTCACCCTCCATGCCACCTTAAGACAGGAGTTTACGTTTTCCACGCGTGACTTATTTTTCCATTTAGGATGAACGGAACAATACGAACCAAGAATAAAAATATTTAATTAGGTTGAGGGATGAATTCTTACATTTGCTTCTTGCACTATTCTGTAGAAGTGATGGCGTTTACAGGCTGGATTTTGTCTATGTTGATTTGTTTGATCAGTGTTGTTTATTGATGTGAAAGTTATTTGTTGTAAATGTTTCAAGAAATTAAACCAGTACGTTGAATTTTACGGGCGTTCCTGTTAATATAAGGATATTTATTTCCTAGTTATGTAATTTTTTTTTGTACTCTCTGTGGTACTCTCTGTGGTACTTTGCACGGCTGCTGAGTGCTGACATAGTGCAGTGTTTCCCAACCCGGTCCTCAGGGACCAACAGCAGTCCATGTTTTTGCTTGAGCTGGCAGGCAGGGGGGGCATTATCTGGCAGGGAGCAAAAACATGGACTAACTGTGGGTTCCCAAGGACCGGATTGGGAAACACTGACATGGAGGTTAGACAGAAATGAAAACCAATAACAGTTAACATGCAGTTCTTTATCAGCTTAGAAATAGTTTTTTTTAAATACATTTTTAAAATAGTACCTGTTGCTACGTTACAGTACTGTTCCTTAAAATGCTGACATATTTTATGTTGAATGTTAAACCTTTTAAAACTACATTTGACAGCAATTAATACAAAACCATTTATACATCTTAGCTCAATCTATCCTAAGACTATCCCCATCTCACAGGAGTAATCTCTGTCCATCCATCCACATACACATTGCTGGTAGAGATGGCAGGAGAAAACCACAGCAGCTAGAAGTACAAGTCCAGACCAAGATTTTGTTTCAACCGGCCAGTTGAGTATAAAGAGTCACATTCAAAGTGTACTGAACTGAATGGTTGAAACAAACACTTGGTCTAGATTTGTATTTTATGTACCTGAACTTTTCATGTCTGCTGGGCAGGACATGTAATTGTAGATTATGAAGGAGGGTGGATGTTCTGTCCAAGTGATTTCTTCCCATGGTGCACTACAAAAGCTGTGCAGTCCAGAAAGTATTCCAGGTCATAGCAACAACATATAGAGTGTGGCTCCTATAAACCCCAGAGGAGCCTAGAGCCTGAACCAGGAAGTACAGCACACGAGGTGGGGCATGCACAGGACGGGACGCCAGGAAGTGCAGCACACGAGGTGGGGCATGCACAGGACGGGACGCCAGGAAGTGCAGCACACGAGGTGGGGCATGCACAGGACGGGACGCCAGGAAGTGCAGCACACGAGGTGGGGCATGCACAGGACGGGACGCCAGGAAGTGCAGCACACGAGGTGGGGCATGCACAGGATGTGTTACCAGTCCATCACAGAGCACGCAGTCATGTGCACAGGAAATTGCCACATGCAATTATAGATGCCAATCTATGTAGGGCATGTTTTTGGACTTTAAAAAAAGCCCCATTTTCTGCTTATATGGTTATGTTGTCATAACGATCCATATACAGGCAGTCCCCAGGGAACCATTTAAGTAAGATTATTAAGGTACCCAGGTAACATCCATTCCCTAAGTCTGTCTTTTGAGTCAGAGCAGATAGATATGGTGTTAATTTAGCAACAGTTTGTCAAGTGTTTGTCCTAGTAAGTATTTTACATTTCTATGCACTAATATCCTAAACCTAATACAGTATAAAATAGTACAGTAATAACAATAACTACTTATGGTACTGTACTGCACCTCACGCCTACTGTAATTGTCTTTTTAAAAAGCGTGAACGTATACTCAGACTGACACTAACACATACATTGTGTGCACAATGTTCATTTAGCAAAAGCGGCATAATAAAAATGGTTAACTACATAGGCACACTAGTGCGGACTCGAAGGTCAACCGCTGAAGCAGCACAGTTTTCCAGGAGCATAACTACGTACCGCGTGCGTCCGTAATTATGAAGCATCGCATTTATCTCATTTTTAATATAATAGGCTTTGTGGCAGTCCGTTCATAAGTATGAGTTGACTAAGTTGGACATTCTTAACCTGGGGATATCCCTGTATTCTCTTTCCTTACCAATGTTCAAAAAGTTAAAATGTAACATTTCTATGCCTTTCAAGAGGGCAAAATTAATTGCCTCCAAACAATTATTTAAGATTTGTGTATCATATTTCTACGCAAAATGTGTTCAGGATTATGACTTACATAATGGTTTGTGATAACCCTTTTTAAAAGGTGCCTACAGTTTCAGCATTGTCCACCCCACAGGTGTCAGACTCCAGTCCTGGGGGGGCCAGAGCCCTGCACATTTTTGGGTTTCCCCTCGTTAAACACACCTGATTCAACTTCTTCTGCTAATTACCACATAGCTGTTGAGCTGAATCATTTGTGGTGGAACAGGGAAAGAACTGAGCTGCGGCCCCCCAGGACTGCAGTTTGACACCCCTGGTCTACCCAATCAAAGGAAAAAAATAAACAAGAAGTGACAATGATGTTTTCCTTTTTGTGACCAAAGAAGGATCTAAAAGAAAACATCTGAAGGAATTAGCAAGTCAGACATAAAAGACGAGCAACTACACTAATTGCAGGTGCATTCATTAAATGTTTTATTTTTAGTAGACAATTTCTTTACACAGCTGAGTACAGTACTTTTGCTTGAGGAACAATTTTGTATGTAATGTCATAGCAGTTACAGACAAATTCCAGATAACAGTGTCTGATTTGCACGACAGACCTAAGATGTGGAAGCAGAGCCTGACTAAAGTGTAGCTACTACATAGCCGGAACAGCAACAGCTGCCCTCTGTCACCTCTGCATGTTACATATATAAGCCAAGAAGAATATGCTAAAATGTACTTTCTGTTCAAGTTGCCTCTAGATTATCTAAAAATAAAAGGCTGTTCCCTTAATTCAGGCTAGGGGGTCTGTTAGCTGGAGAGGAAATTTGAAAAACTCGCATGCCAATTTTCATGCTGTGTTTCAAGGTCCTCCTGCCACATTGCACAATTCAATATGAGTTAATCTTTTACATTTCAATATCTCATCTTCTCAAAGTATGATAACCTCAAAACTGACAGATTTTCATATAGTTATGCCCTGATACAGAATTTAAAGTAAAATCTAGTTAATCCAGATCGTATATTATACATATGATTCAAACCGTGAGCCATTCATTCCCACTATCTGTTGCACACTTCTGCACAGTAGAATTACAGATATTTCTTCAAAGCAAATAAATAAAAACGTACACATCCCACGATAAAATGGGAATAAAATGGAAATATAAAAAAACTTGAGTCCTGCCCTCTTCTTCCATTCTGCTCTTTGTAAACACCCCCTCCGTGAGCAAAGGTCTCCTGTCTTCTCTTACAGTCGATTGTGTGCGTTTCTACTCTCAGGGGAAGTGATGAGTCTGCATGAAAGCTATTTCTGACTTTTCAGAGCACTGGACTTTTTGAGCTTTCCCATTGAGAAGAAAAATCTATTCGGAGTTAAAATGCAGCGGAAGAGCAGGGATGTTTCTCTGCTGGAGCTAATCTGCATTCGACCACCATGTGACAGAAAGACAATAACCAGTGTCAAAAGCAGGCTATTGAAAAAATAGCAGGGATTTAGAATTGGGAATTGAAACATGTGCACGGTGGCACATAGGTAGATACTGGCCAACAAGCCAAAGGCAAATATTTCCCAGTACTTCCAGCACTTAACCAGCCCCACAGACAAAGCAGTCCTAGGACTCTGAGCATGACGCCGACCCCCTCACTCCTGACATCAGGCTGGGGTACAGGGGGTGTCATTTTGATCCTGAGGTCTTCACCTTATCGGTCCTGGACAAGCCCGCGGCAGTCATTGCGCTGAGTACAGCGGCAGGTTACAACGAATGCTCAGGAGGAATGGGGTGGCCTTTCACCTACAGTACTGGGGTGGTACAGTAAAGGGTGAGAAGATTATCGTACCATGACGACATACATAAGAGTAACGAGACAGGCCAAGGAACAAAGAGGTCTGGATGCACTCACAGTGGCTTCTGATATTGCAGTGTGAACCAGCCATGAATGACAAGTAAAACAGGTCAAAAATGCTTGTAGTCAATCGTTTTACCCAGAAAGGCTAAGAGCAGGAGGCAGACAAACAAAGGGGTGACGACTGCGTCATGCTCCACGGTCCCTTGGCCTCCTGTCAGTGGCCGTTGACGACGGGGTTGGCGCATTCCCTGAAGAAGTTGTCCTGCTTTAACTTCTGGTGATCTGGCAGGTCCAGCCTCCGCTCAGCCTCCTCAATGTCACTTTTGATTGCTGCTATCAGTGCATCTGGGAAGCAGAGGGATGAGGAAGCGTTTTCAAAGCTGACAGCACAAGCAAAGGTAAGAGGCACCAACCCTTTTTCGAGGTATGGCTGAGTGGCAGCATGATTAAATGACGCAACATCTACAAGGGAGTCCCTGAGGTCAGGTCTGATGACCGGCTGTGTTTTCTTAATACTAGTTCAGAAATGAGAGTTACACAAGGGAATGATTAGGACCACTACTGCAGACAAAACAAGGGAAATGTTTCGTTACGAAGGGCAGCCGAAACTATTCACTCAGATCAGCAATAGAGTGTAACGTTATCGTAATTCCATCACTTTAATTTAAACGTGGCTCTCTGAGACAGACTCACACCAAAGGCACAGCAGTATTTTAGCCATGAAAGTGCTGCTCTGCAAGCGATTAAGGCACAAGATTTCGTTTATTGTTAAATATCTAAACCAGTTGGGCCAGCAGGGTGTAAATAATGTAATGCAGTATGATGCAGGGCTACCACACACCCAGCAAATACATAAAAACCCCAAGCTAGAGACCCACCACACACGGAAAAGCATTGTTTTGTTTCTACGGAACATGGCACTTATTTTCTCTTAAAATATCACCCAGCCAACTTACGCTACAAAACACAAGCCACACACGCTAAACCCAGTTGCCTTACTTCTGATTTTAAGAGTGAGAACTGACACCACATCACACGTGAGTTTTTTCTCCTTACCAAGGGATTGATAATTCTTCTCTGGACGAATGTAGCCAACCAAAACAACGCTCAGGGTGGCTCCATAGAAATCCTCCTTAAATTTGTGAATCACATGTGTTTCCTTCAAAACAAACAAGCATGGAGACAACAGTGACATAAGATTGAAAGTAAAAATAGTGTATAAACATTGAGATGTGAATATGAACAGATATTCAACAAATATCAGTATGTCCACTGGCAACTCTCAAAGCTTACTATTGATATATACTAATTAAACTTTATTTGCATTGATATTGGGCACAAACTCAAACATAAATTAGACAATCAAATTAGTATTATTTCTAAATTTGAAACACGAGGTGAAAAGTGCCATAACACTGAAGCCTTAGCAAGCGGTTAATCTTACTGAGTGTTATCTGACCCAGTCTGGTCAAATATCTTTTCCCCCCACCCCATTGGATTAATAAGGAAGCAATAAGCTATAATAAGTGAAGGGAAAATTGCCTGATGACTAAAGATGGCTTCCACATGTCCAATGCTGTGTCCCTTGTTACTGTGAGCCAAAAAAAAAAACCAACACGATTTAAAAGTCTGGGAAAGAAATGTCATGCATGAATAATACTACTCCAAAAACTGACGAAAGATCAAAAAAGTCAAGTTGTCAAAAGCAAATTAAATTGCTTTCAGCCTGCAAGCCACAACAGCTGAAACATGCTGCACATTAACCCAGATGGTCCATATTGTGTGTCAGCTGAGGAATAACACTATTTTTTGTAACATTATCATATGATACAAAGTACTATAAAGTACAGTTATAATTTTACTAGCACGATGTAATATTGTTTGTTTTTTTTCTGTGTGGACTTAAAGTCCAACAAATTAAGGAAATTTTGAAAGTTCTATGTAAACAGTGAAATGTGGGGGTTGGGGAGCTTTTCTAGGCAGTTTGTATCAGGATTTAATGTGTAGAAATCAGGTGATCAGATAAGCCTCTCAGCAGTGAAAAGGACACATTCAACTTGTCTTTTTGACCATCACTGACTTAAACTGCACTTTCCAAACAGAAGCTGAGGTTTGATCTGAGCAGCTCTGCTCTTCCTTCGGTTGACTTTTTTGAACGTATTACGCCAAACCTTGAGATGACACACCTCAAGATGAACAGCTCATGGCATTAAACTTGATTGTCTTTGTTCAAATTGAATGCATGTACTTCATATGCAGTAAACGGTTAAAATCTTCCAAAACTAATTTCCATGTTGTTTCAAGAGTTAACTGTCACAGACAGGATCCTTTGCGTTTGTCAGTTTTTGACCAAGTTTCATTAAATCATCAAACAATGATTGTAACTCATCAAGTAGGCTAATGAGCACACCTACATGCCACAATAGGTGTAGCCAAAACCAAAGGTGATTTCTCCTTCAACTGCATTTAGCAACATTCCATAGCAAAAACAACACACCTTTTAATGTAAACACCTGCTCTATATAATGTCATTTCATTTGACCTTAAAGACCTGGATAAGCATTCAAAGGACTATTAGATAAGACTGACACCATTCAGACAGATAGATGTCACTTAGACACTTGACTTGAGTGACTAGATGGGAAAAGGTAAAACAGTATAAAAGTGCCAGTCATCACTTATCCAGTAAAAATGCAGAATAAGAACATAAGAAAATAAGAAGTTTACAAACGAGAGGAGGCCATTCGGCCCATCAAGCTCGTTTGGGGAGAACTTAACTAATAGCTCAGAGTTGTTAAAATCTTATCTAGCTCTGATTTAAAGGAACCCAGGGTTTTAGCTTCCGCTACACTAGCAGGAAGACTATTCCATACTCTAACTACACACTATGTAAAGAAGTGCTTCCTCAAATTTGTTTTAAAATGTTCTCCCGCTAATTTCCACCTATGGCCACGAGTTCTTGTATTTGAACTAATGCTGAAGTAACTATTCGGTTGAACAGCATCCAAACCTGTTAGAATCTTATACACCTGGATCATGTCCCCCCTTAGTCTTCTTTGCTCAAGGCTAAACAGATTCAGCTCAGCTAACCTCTCCTCATAAGACATTCCTCTAAGACCAGGAATCATTCTCGTAGCCTTCCGTTGCACCTTTTCTAAGGCAGCAATGTCCTTCTTAAGGTATGGTGACCAAACCTGCACACAATATTCTAGGTGGGGTCTTACCAAGGAATTATATAAATGTAACATCACCTCCCTTGACTTAAACTCCACACACCTAGAGATATAACCCAACATTCCATTGGCCTTTTTTATTTCTTCCCCGCACTGGTGAGAATGATAAACAGATATAAATGATTTCTCATGCATTGAATCGTTCCTTCAATAATCGCAAATCAAATTTCCGATGATTTACTCCTGATTGAACAGTGATCCGTCATTAAATGTGAGCATATCAGCCTGGCAAAGGACTAACCAACGCTTGACTGCTCTCCTGTTTAGGTTTGATGAGCCCAAAATTCCACCCAAAGCTTGTTCATATGTTCAATAGGCCAAAACATTATCATTAGAAATAAAATAGCCTGTACCATATCTGTCCCCCCCCCCCCCCCCCCCCTCACAGTTATAGGGGTTTTCATACATAAAGGATACAGGCCAGAAGGTAAGGAAAAAACACTTCAAATTAGTCTTGCCCAACTGCTATAAGAAAAATGTAATTATATTACAGCTATTTCTATATTGCTTAAATGAATGCATATTTTCCCAATTTCCAGTCCCTTATTGATTCTCTGTGTCTGTACATGCATGTATATAATTAACTACATAAAAGGGTGATTTACCATTTCACCCAGAAAGCAGATGGGTGGGTGTGTGTGTGTGTGTGATTATTATTGATGTCCTGGTGTATAAGAGGTTTCAGGCTGTGTGTTGGACTATCCAGTTACCATGGATTTTTTGGTGTTCTTGAAGTAAGGGTTCCAGCCAATGCTCATGACCATCTTATGCACATCCCCATTCCCGAGGCTGGCCCAGCCATAGTAGATACCAGTGCTGATGTCTGCTGGGAGATGTTCCACCACAGAAGCAGGGAAATTTGCTGTGGGGTAGGACAGAGACAAACTGTCAATCACACAGTTGCGAAGACGGCTTGGGGACTCACATTAATGGGACCACAGCGTGCAGCCTGTGGGAATACCAAAGTGGATCATAACGAGCAGTCACCTTTCCCAGTCCTACTATTACAGTCAATACATGTATGCACAGATGCACTTTAACTTGTTACACTGTTACATCGCACATTTTTTATTTGAAGTTTTCATTTGTACAGTCTAGTTATGATTTTATATATCTTTAAAAGTCTTTACTGTGTACAGAGACTATTTCTGTGACTAGCATAAATACCGCATACATTTTATATAAATTTATAAGTAAATTTTACTCAAGTTATTTTGCAATGATCAATGTATAACAAAAGAACAAAAACCTGTATTACACAACTGACCTGAAAAAAGCCAAAAATATCGCAGCAATTTTCTGTTTTTAGGAAAAGCTCGAGTACTGCCAACAGGACTGGGTTCATGATCAATCTTAAATCCAGGTGTTGACCATTTCCAGTTCTTATTACGACTACGCTGCCCTTAAAAATACATGTAGGCCTATCGTTTACAGTAAGTTTTATGTCGAAGGTCAGACATGTTAATTTTAAACACATTTAATATTGCTGTAAAACAGTGGCGGTAAGATATGAATGCGATGTGCTCGGCTTCTGGGATCCAAGCTTGGTGGCGGAGCAGCCCCGATATCGGATCCATAAATTTAAAATCCAAGCAATCTAGGCAATTGCTCCAATCAACCAGCCAGCCATCTAGAGAAATTTCTAGCTGAACTCATTGGCCAGTAAAACACGGGTTAGTCAAATCGCCGCTTACCTGTGGGTATTCCCAGCTCCTTGCTCCCTCGTCCAAACCCTCGAACAACTTCCCCACGACAGAAATATGGGAGACTCCTCATCATATTCACCTTCTGGGACTTCACTCAAAAGTCGATCTCTAACCACTAACCTCACATACACCTATTGCTTGACATCTACTTCCGGTTGCGCTACTACAGAGTTCAACTTACAAGAATAGCATGTTCTCTGTTCCTACAGCGCCGTATAGTGATGAGGAAGTAAACTGCACACTAATTCTATTCAAATAGGTGAACCTCCAAGAAATCTGATTTGGTGGGGAAGGGGGTTTCATTAAGCAGACGATCCGTAGACACGCCCTTGGGAGAGACAGGGCTTAATTGTTTTAAGACGAACGGCTCTATTAAAACATTAAATTAAATTAAATTAAATTAAACATGGTGTCTTTGGAGGGTGGCCTTCAGAGGGAGGGGGCACAATGGTTCAATGGGGTGGGGGGTTCATGGCCACGAATTCTCCGCTTGATGCCAACTCTGACTTTGACACAGGTTGCTATGTCATTTATTTAATAACTGTGTGCTGTATATACTCACTGGCCACTTTATTAGGTACACCTTGCTAGTACTGGGTTGAACCCCCTTCACCTTCAGAACTGCCTTAATTCTTTGTAGCATAGATTCAACAAGGTGCTTGAAACATTTCTCAGAGACTTTGGCCCATGTTGACATGATAGCATCATGCAGTTGTTGCAGATATCTCAGCTGTACCTTCATGATGCAAATCTCCAGTTCCACCACATTTCACAAGTGCTCTATTGGGTTGAGATCTGGTGATTGTGGAGGACATTTGAGTATAGTGAACTCTTTGCAATGTTTGAGATACCAATCTGAGATGATATGCGCTTTGTGACATGGTGCATTATCCTGCTGGGAGTAGTCAATAGAAGTTGGGTACACTTTGGTTATAAAGCGATGTACATGGTCCCCAGTATTACTTAAGTAGGATGTGGCAATTAGACGAATCTCGTTTGGTACTAAGGGGCACAAAGTGTGCCAAGAAAATATCCACCATACCATTGCACCAGCAGCCTGAATTGTTGATACAATGGCAGGATGGATCCAGGCTTTGATGCTGTTTACGCCAAATTATGACCCTACTATCTGAATGTCGCAGCAGAAATTGACACTCATGTGGTAGCGCTGTGAGAGATGTGTACGCAAACACATATTTTGGTTGATTCTGTTGTAAATTTCATTTATGTATTTTTTTCCAAGAAAGGACAATTAGAGACAAGGAAGGATTTACAACAGTGAACACTGAATGTAGACATTAAAGTGATGTTAACCACTTACCTCTCTCCAATTTTTTTATTTCAAGCTTCGGTTTTTTTATTTTCAGTTGTGTATATTCAAGGTGTGCTTTTCGGACTTCTATTTCCTGGATCAAATACCTCTTGTAAATAGCACGGATATCTGTCTCATTAGAAGGAACAAATAAGAATTATTCATTCATTCTTATTAATTACATTAAACAGTTTATCACTTACCTTCTTCCTTTGACTGTCTGAGTACATGCGGGCTATGCTGATGAGGGCTGAGAACATTGCCCACCTGGTTCTTCAAACTCCTGTACACAGCAAATACTGCATGGGTTTATAAGAAAGAGACAAAAGTTATTCGCTGCAAAATAGTTTCAAGTTCATACGGCTAGCATTTCTGAGCAAACAAAAATTGTTTCTTCATCCTTCTGTGTCGTGGATGGCCCTGCGATCTGCAACAATGGAATGTTTGTTGGTTATATTTATTTACCATGACCACAATGCAATCAAATTCAATTTTTATTTGTCACATACAAAGTATGACATGCAGTGGCCTGCTTATTGCTGTACAATGACCATAAGTATTAACAGTAGAACTAAGAAGTAAAACTATTTCCATTAGAAGCGGGACTTAACTTAGAAGAATTAACTTAAGTGAACAAAAACCCACAATACATGACAGAATTAGCAGCAGATGAAGGCATTGGACTGATAAACATTACATATAAAACCCACAGTTATTGCAGTGTATTAAAGTATATGATTAAATACAATACTCACAACAGATTCTAATAACTGTGGTTCGGGATCCAAGAGGGTCAAGACACCATCCACTACTGTAATGCATTAGAATATATGTTTAAGACATTTAACAGAAAGCAAGGCAGAAAGGGGGAAACAGTAAAGACCTACCGTACCTTTAACATAAGATTGCACATGACTGGAAGGAACAACGTCTGAGGATGTTCCTGCCTCAATCCCCTCAATAATAGGCTGTGCACGGTTCTGTGCAAGGGCCATCACCTCGGGCTGGGGTACAGGCTGCTGTAGGTGGGCCATCACCTCGGGCTGCGGTACAGGCTGCTGTAGGTGGGCCATCACCTCGGGCTGGGGTACAGGCTGCTGGAGGTGGGCCATCACCTCGGCTGGGGTACAGGCTGCTGGAGGTGGGCCATCACCTCGGCTGGGGTACAGGCTACTGTAGGTGGGCCATCACCTCGGCTGGGGTACAGGCTGTTGGCGGTGGGCCATCACCTCTGTTGGGGTACAGGCTGCTGGAGGTGGGCCATCACCTCTGTTGGGGTACAGGTTGTTGGCAGTGGGCCCCCACCGGTTGCAGCAGCCGCAGCTCTCTTTTTGGTGGCTAAATTATACAATGCAACGTGGGCTTTAAATGAATTCTTTAAAAATGTAGTTCTAATTAGATTTACTTTTTACCATTCTGAAGAATATTTTTGTATTTAATCTTCACTTGCTGCCAGGACCTTTTCGTTCCACTCATGTTGCTCCTGAAACCAAGCATTATTAATAATTACAATTATATATCACTTTTTGTCTAAGATGGACCCATATAATTAACATGCTGTCCTGTTTATAAATGTGTTAAAATAACCTTAAAGTACCTTACAACTGGTAACAAAATACATACGTAAAAGGAAATATTATTGTGAGTATACATTTTGAAGGCTTGAAACTGTTCTCATTTAGTTGTTAAATATTTTTACATCCTTAACACAAAGGTTACTTAAATCATGTTCTTACGCATTTAACCTGTCAGCTATTTTCTGCCATGCAGCCTCACGAGATTTGATGATGCAGCTCGTGTTCCCCTTTCTGGTTGTTATGTCTTTGTAGTCCTCATAGGCTTGCAGTAATAATTCTTGCTCTGCCTGAGAAAAAAACGCAGCTCTTTCCTTTCCTTCCATTCTTACTTATCCAGCATTGATCAACAAGGCTGCCTTTTATATCGCGTGGATGCGCACGAGCCTCGCTTGTCAAGCTTGGCTTGAATTAGTGGAAATTAAATAGGCCTACACCTGAATTTTGTTTGTGGAACTCAATGATCCTGAAGTGAACTGTTAGGCTAACTCAAGCTATTAAGCTAACTCAGGCTATTACAAATAATCCTCGATTTTATAAGCTCATTTCATGGAACAGCCCCCTGGTTACACTATTTAATTTCAAGATTCTTCTGGTATAACCATGATAACATATATGCAGTGGCAGCTATACATATTTATTTATTCAAATTTATATAAGTATATAAGTGTGAGGGGTAAAATAGGTGATACTCCGTGAACATGATTATAAGGGTGGCACACAAAACACTAAGATAGGTTATGTTTGTGTGTGTCCTTAAACAATCTGGATATTGAGACTAGCAATCATGAGTAACCAAACATACAGGGTATACAAAAGCCAAACTTACAAGAAACTCTCTTTAGGGTGGTGGTCTGTTGGGTGAGTGGTATGTAAGGCAGGATGTCTGGGGAGGGGGTTGTGTGCCAAGTCGAGGGACCCCTGTCCTTGAGGTCCACTCTGCTGTCTGTAGGTTCCTAAATCTTTGGGCCATTAAAGTTGGAGTGCTGGTCTCCCTTGTTATCTCTGTGTGTGTGTGTGTGTGTGTGTGTGTGTAGGGTCACTAGCCCCCCTTTGGTGCCTAGGCCAGCGAGTACCTCTCATACCAGGGTAGGCCTTGTCTCAGGCCATCTGGAATCTAAGCTCTGTCGTATGTGCATGTGTGATCCTACATCTCAAAAGGGGCAAAACATGTCCTAGGCAGGCTATTATTAACAGTAATTAAAGACAAACAAATCATTACTTTAGCTTTCACTTTGTTCCATGATGACATTGCTTTCTAAGGTTGAATTAATTCCTATCTGCATACTTGCGCTGCTTTTATGTCTCTCTTTACAAAGTTCAAAGAATGCATACCAAGTTAGTTAATATGCTAGTTAAGCAATATCACACATGAAGTTTCTTTATTCACAACCAGCCTGCCCAGGTGCCTTCTTAAGCCTCCCTCATGAACATGCCAAACTATCAATGCTGCAACACCGGTCGCCCGCTTTTAAAACTCCAGACTGTCACGCATTGCTGATGCTGAATGCCACATACTCAGCATACTTTCTTTATCTCCTGTTAAGCCCTGACCCATCATGCCAGTCATGCTCACATCCTGACACAAGTCCCCAGCTTCTCCCAGTGTGCCTGCCTCCTATCTCAAGCACTCTGCGTAGGACTGACGCCCTCGCACTCTGTCACCCCGACAATAATCCTGCCTATTGATTCCATTACTGTCTGCTTTGTTGTAAATAAATTCTGTTGTCTGCAGCTGGGTGCCAGCTGAGCTTTCTGTTTCATGACAGAATACCTTGCAGGCATCATGGAGCCTTGTGGATGCCCTAACCCTAACCCTTACCCTAACCCTAACCCGGATCACCCACTTACCGTTTTGGTTGGGCGGCTCCAGCAGGGCACCATTGCCTCCACTCTCCTGGCACGGCCCCCTCTGTGTCCACCCTCTTGAATTTCGATTGCGATGCCCAAGCACTATAACAGCAATCCTGGCCAGTGCCACGGCTTTTTAATGCAACGTGGACTCTGCATAGATCACCATTCAGGCTAGTTCCAGGAAGATGCAGATTGGGTCCACTTTGTGATCTCCCTGCTCACCAACAGAGCCAGTAATTGGGCAAAGATTTGGTGATTGGACTGAGAAGAGCACAGTCCTGGATACTTCAGTCCCATTTCAGTGCACCTTCAGAGGAGTGTTCAACAATCCCGCTGTCGGCCAGAACATGGGGGACTGTTTGTGCTATCTCTGGCAGGACTGCCGGTCCGCAACCAACTTCCCGCTGAAATTCTGGCTGCTCGCCATGGGCCTGGGCTGGCTACCCTCCTGCACCCAGATCTGCACGCGGAGCCTGTCTTCCATAGTGAGGTGCAGATGGTCAAAGAATACATGCAGTATAGGGTACCGGATCCAAACTGGGGGAGAAGGTGAAGGCTGTCCAGGATTGGCCCGTGAAGGTGTCAGGGTCAGCACTTGTTTTGTCTCAGTCTCCCCGTTTGGCCAGCAGGTACCGCTGGCCTTCCTGTCTTTCCCTGTTGTCCTAGTCTGTAGTGTTTCCTCTGCTTTCTGTTAACCACATGGCTCAATGAGCTAAGCGTGCAGCTGCCTGTTAACCATGCTGGTGTGTGTTCCAATCCTGCCTCCTCTGTTTTTGTATTTTGTTCCCTAGTGTTTTATTTGTATGAGTTTTCTAGTTCCTGTGTCTTGTGATTTGTATTTGGTTTTGGTTTCATGCTTTGTGCCCATGCTTGTGTTTTTACCTGTCGGTTATAGATAGATTGAATACATTGAAGCTGGCCCTTGAGGGGTAGAGACATTAGTTAGAAGGCGCAGTGCATCCCTTCCTGGTGCTCACTGACCACTGAAACCTGAATATCTCAAGTCAGCTAAATGCCTTAACCCCTTAACCCCTTATTCATCAGGTTTGAGTTCAAGGTCTCCTACATCACCGGAGTGAAGAACCTCAAGGCGGATGCCCTGTCACGCCGACAATCCCATCTTAAATGTACCGCAGTCCTGCTTCCTGAGCCCGGTGACCTGGGACTTGGAAGACACCCTCCATGAAGCCCAGCACCAAGAGCCTGCACCGCCGGCCTGCTCCAGCCAATCCCCATGCCCGACTGTCACTGGTCGCCCCTGGCTGACTTCATCACTGACCGTCCCCCCTCCCAGGGCGGCCCTGTCATCCTCACAGTGGTAGACTGCTTCTCACGGATGTCCGCCCGACCTCCTCCTGACCTGGATGTTGTGGTACTACAATGTACCCAAGGACATCGTATCAGACGGGGGGCCAGAATTTGCTGCAAGAGGCTGCAAATGGAGTCACTTAGAGAACAATCCAGGAGGTCACAAAGACCCTCCGGCTACTGTGTGTCTCCAATCCATCATAGTGGGCCCACTACCTGCCCTGGGCAGAGGATGCCCGGAACTCCAGTCCCCAGCCACCCTCTGACCGGATCTCACCGTCATTCCATGTGTCCCGCTTGAAGCCAGTCCGATACAGCGTGGCTCACCCTCCAGAGGATGTTGAGGGATGTTGAGGGCTTTGGTACAGAGGAGCAGACTTGGGTACTTGTGGCAGACATCCTTGACCCCCCACTCATGGCCCAGTTCCACCATGACCACCCCATGCCCAAGCTTGCCCAGATGCCTTCTTCAGCTTCCAGGAGGTGGCCATCGGGGGGGGGGGGGGGGGGGGGGGGGGTTCTGTCACGCCCTCCCTAATGACCATGACAAACCATCAAGGCTTCAACATCTGTCACTTTTTATTTTTAGCATTTTATGGAAGCTTTGTTCAAAATGGAAGTGGCTACTTACACAAGATGAACAGCTTCATTAAATGAGAACAGTGGCCTGTACTACGAAGCGGGGTTACTGGCTTATCGGGGTAACTTCTTGGATTTAAGGTATCACAGTTAAATGGACTTCATATTCGTTCACTTACATTTTGCCCGGACTACCTTAAATCCAACAACTGCTACTCTCTTAAAACTACTAAACTGAGTGCTCTAATGGTAACGTCTATCTGACGTTTTCTGTATTTCAAGCCTAAATAGTATATGTAGCTTGTAAGCCTCCCCTCAAAATGGTATCCAGTCATACCAGAGTAACAGGTTGTATAAACCACTCTTCTCACATTAATGCTCTTTGTCACCTGACCTTGTGACTCAGCCTTCAGCTATTCACAATTGGGTGATGGGGAAGTATATTCTACATCACTGTTTTGACACATTTATAAACAATATCAGTAATATAGTTTGTAACGATGCATCACATTTTTATACCTAGGGAGCTTTAGATTTTGTATTTTGCAGTCTGGGTCACATGAGACTTAATTGTCTGGTATGAGTAACAGACACCTGCTATTTGACTGCCTTAATTCATAATTAACTGCATGATGAAAAATGATAACCTTAAAATTGGCTTAGTTCATAGTAAATAGTCATTGAAGGTTACACATCTCAAAATGATCTTATTCTCACACAGCATGAGACTGCTGACACGTAATTTTAACATTACTAGATGGCTGCCTTGAAACTAAGCATTTTCTAATTTTCCTCAGCCCTGAGGATGGCTGTACGTGGGGATGCTGGAGTTACAGACCCAGTTTCTTTGTTTAGTCAAATTCACATCACATGTGAAGCACTATCAACAGGAGTAAACACCATGGTAAATTCTGACATAAAATGCTCACCATGGTCATGGTATTTTGAAATGTAGCCTCCATATTATTATTATTTTTTACTACAGACAAAGGCGATTCTTGTCCAGGACGTATCTGTCCTTGTAGGACCAGGTTGACAATCTCTGACCATGAGTGTCATGACAGAACACTCGGGTGAGTTCTAGAACTCTTTATTGGGGAGCGATCTCCGTGCAGGGTTTCAGTAGCTGGGTAGGCATGGTGCTAATTAGTGGCTGCTGCGCCGTCCGTCGTCATGACAATCAGTCTTGTTCATGTTCAGCTTGAGCCTGACCTTAGCAGTGTTCTATATTAGCTTATGGCTGCATTAGCTTTGCATTTAGCACTGAGCATTGATGTTTTTATTATGGACAGTCTACATGTGTAGGGAGATCTGTACCTATTGATTCCCATTGTTCTGGTCCCTATAAAGTGCTTCTTAAAGTGGTCGACTCCATTAATCATTTTCATAGTGGTCCCCAAGCTTTTGACAGTTATGTACGCCCTACAGCTGCGTATCCCTACAGCTCACATGTACAGCACAGTATGAGACATTTACTAATGTTCAGGCTGTGGTCCACCTGTGAGCATGAATAGGATAAAAAGAAAGTGGATGGATGGATGAATTGCTGAGAACAACAAACAATGAAATTACTATGATTTTGTGCACCCACCATTGGAGGGAGGGTCAGACAGTTTTCAGCAGTTAAACAACACTGGGGAAGAAACAATTTTTCAGTCTTGTGGACTGTGAGAAAATTAATCTATAATGCTTTCTAGAGAGGAGCAACTACAAGGGGTGGGATGCAGGATGGGCAGGATCTCTAAAGGTGTTGAACGCCTTCTTCCTACATCTAGACAGAAAGAGGTCCTTAACTGCTGGCATACCACGCTGTGACGCAGCACTTAAGTACACTTTCCATGGTACATTGGTTCACGAGAAGGTCCTGAGGCAGCCTCGCTGTCTTTAGCCTCCTCAGAAGATAGAGGCGTTGGTGTGCCTTCCCAATGGCAGAGGAGGTGTTTGTTGCCCAAGAGAGGTGATCCTCAGTGATTTTTACCCACACAAATTTAAACCTGGAGACTGTCTCCACTACCTCCCCATTGATGAGCACTGGACTAAGGTCAGGTTTCATCTTCTTCCTGAGGTCCACTACAATCTCTCTAGTCTTCTTGGCGTTAAGGATGAGATTGTTGGTGGAACACCAGACTGTCAGGTTTTGCACCTTATCCCTGTATACAGTCTCATAATTGTTCATAATCACACTTCAATTTAATTTTCATGACATCTAGACCATCTTGAGTATGCCCATGCGCCATATCGTGTGGCAGCAAGTCCAAGTGGCTCCGCGAGCGTGTGTACTTTTTATTGTGTTTTTATTGTGTTTTCGAGTAGGACGCATTTCATTGTGATGTGTACTACTCGTGGTAAAGTAGTGTACACTAGGGAAAATCTTCTGGCTATGCAAAGCACCGGACATGGAGTTAAGACGACGACTCTTTTGGGAGTTTAGTCTGATGTGCTTTGTGGAAACATGGTTGAAGGACAACATACCTGACTCCTGTGTGGATTTAGCCAGCTTCACTACTGTGCGTGTGGACAGAGACCTGAAGATGAGCGGCAAGAGCAAAGGTGGGGGTCTGATTGTGTTTGTCAACAGTAGATGGTGTAATCCCGGACATGTCATGGTGAAGGACGTGATTTGTGATTTGTACCGAGGGAATTCTCACACATCGTCGCCATTGTTGTTTACGTTGCACTACGAGCAGCGGCAGCAGTAGCATGTGATGTCATCCATGAAACGGTTCGCGAGAGTTCAGACCCAACATCTTAATGCTTTTACTGCAATAAGAGTGGATTTTAATAATATTACATCTTTCCAGGTTTGTACAGTATGTGGACTGTCCCACAGGGGAAGATGAGGTATCTTTTTTATGCCTATGTGAAGTTTACAGTGCAGCTGCTCTACCAATTCTTGGCAGGTCAGATCATAATCTGGTTTGTCTCCAGCCCACATACAGACCTTGTGTTTTGAGGCTGCCCATTACCACCCGCTCCATTCTTGTTGTGCGCCAGTGTTGAGGATGAGTGGAGGATGATTGCTTTCCTAACCTAACATTCTGGGGATTGTTGGTCCCAATATATCCAAAATCCAACTGCACATTTTTGTGCTTAGGCCCAAGTTGTGAAGTTTGGACACCAGAGCAGTGGGGGTGACCATGTTAAACGCCCAACTATAGTCAACAAAAAGCATGCTGACATATGTGTTCAGCTTTTCCAGGTGTTCCAAGGCAGTGTGGAGAGTTAGGCTGATTGCAACTTCAGTTGATCTGCTTGCCAGACAGGCAAACTTTTGCTGGTCTAATGTAGTAGGAATGGAATGTTTAATATGTGCCAGATCATATCTAACAAGAGGCGTGAGCACAATTTGAAAATAATCATTCTGACAGCTCACAATATGCTGTTTCGATATTGGCACAACTGTATTTGTTTTAAGGCATGTGACCTTAGCATTTCCTTATTGATTTTGCCAAAGAATGATTTTGGCAAAGAATATTCAGTTCCTCTGCCATTGAGAGGATACTACTCCTAAGCAAATAATTTCTTTTATAATCTGTGACAGACTGAATGCCCTACCACATGCACCAAGGATTACTGTTGTTAAAATTATCCTCAATCCTCAGCTTACTTTAGATTAGCATTGGCTGTACTATAGGCTGCTTCTGCACCTAAGCAGCATCTCATTACTTCAGAAACCTCAAACTCGTAGATTTTCTAAGTGTTGGTTATGCTTTCAATGCAATACTTGATGTAGAATAGGACAGAAGAAGTACACCGTTCTAGATCTACCAAAGAATTGTTCTTACCAAATACATTCCAATCGTGCAGCCCTACATAGCATTTTTTTTTTTAACTGGGTGAGGATTGATGGTCTCTTGCGGACTGGATTGGAGTAAAAAGTCTTTATTTGGCTGAGAAATGTAGCAAAGTGAAAGTAAAGTGTAGCAAAGTGAAGTAAATATCTGAGACAAAAATAAAACTACTTAAGTACAGTAACAAAGTATTTCATTAATTCATTACTTTACACTCCGGCCCCAACCTTGTCTCCACTGCCTTTCATGGTGCTTGGAACCTTAACCGGCTCAGCAGCGTTTACCAGCTCTTCTTCAATTTATCAGATTGATCAGATACGTCTGTCCAAAGCAACGTACATCAAGGCAAGCGTAGCGGTGTCATGGAGCCGATGTAAATATACGTGGAACTTGACTGATCTTCCAGGGGGGCTTCGGCAATCTGGCATTGGATCATGAGCTGTACTATTAATTAAAAAACAGTGGAAGAACTAAACAGAAGGGCTGTTCAAGCTGAAACACGATGAGGACTATTTCTGTTTCTGAAAAGTCCTTTTTTTTTACATCTTCTTATATCTATAGGCTAGTTATTTTCTTTAAAATATTCTTTTTATATTGAAAGATTTGTTGTAGCAACAATTGTGGGTCATGCCAAAAGATGCCATGCTATGAAAGATGGTGGCCTGTCTCATACAGGTTGTGTTTTAGTCTAGTCACTAAAACTCATCTTTATCATCACAGAGATTTACCTACTTACCATCAATGGGCAAATAGGGTCTGACAAAATAAGCCATTTAACATCACATGGAACTACAGTAAGTACTCCAGTGGAATTTTGCTTGCCAGGCAAACAGAGGAACTAATTACTATAGGTGATACCTGTCACACATTCCTATAAGTAAGATGGATAAGATGGAACTGTTTTACTTACTGTTCCGTTGAAGTTGATGTCAAGTAATTCATGCCCATATGACTATGAATTCTCGCTAATATAACCTGTTTGTTGACTGGGTGTGAGTCGGGCGGACACACCTGGGTAACACAGACAAAAGTATTTGCTTATGGGTGGCAGTTGTGGGTAGCAGACAGGAGACTGATTTGGGCAGCCTGAGGCTTCGGCTGGCAAATTGGCTGGAGGTATGATCCTTTGGGAAGTTTAGGGACCCCTGCATGCTTTGGGAGGACAAGCTCACCATGAGGAGAACATGGAAACACACACAGGATTCAGACCCCCCACACACACAGGAAGTGTGTGGCTGCAGACCTGTCCACTAAGCCACCACATCGCCCGTTTGGTCAATCCCTCTTCAGCCAATGTGATTTGAACTGTGTTCTCTGCCACACAGGGTAATGTAATTACTGATTTACCATATGCTGTTTGGGGTGTTGCCCAGTGTTAATCCCTTAGGATTCCCCTTATATATGCCAGCCAATGCAATGGCTTACTGTACGTTTTTCACCTCATTCTGCATGTGCTAGCTAAGCACATTTATTTTCATTTGGTTTCATGTTCAAGGCTGTTTGTTTGATATTTGCCTCTGACTTGCCTGTATCACTTTGGTTTTCTCTTGCAGTCCAAATACATACATTTAGGTTTCTCTTTCTGGCCATCTTAGCCAGAAAGGGCTGTTGTGTGTGTGGGTTTTTGCTGCAACTCCCTAATTAGATTAATAATCAGAGGACTGACTGCCTGAAGAGTCCTCACACCTGAGTTTGACCCTCCATTCACTCTGGACCTTTGTGGGTAAGACCCATTCTGAATTGTCCTTAGTAGGCGTGATTGTGTGACTGTGCCCTGTGATTGGCTAGCATCCCATCCAAGATGTCCCCTGGGTTGTGTCCTGTCCAGGGATGAGCACCAGACTTCCTGTGACCCTGACCTGGTGAAGAAGTTGTGGAAAATGGATTAATATCCCACCTCACCTATTTGATTTCTAATATAAAATACAAAAGTCAATTTAAACATCATTTGAAAGGGTCCTTACCCTAGTACAACAATACTTACTTATGGAATCCATCCGTCTTATATCTCATTTTAAAGACATCTTTAATAATTTATGTAATTCATTTTAAGCCTGACAAATACAAATTATTGTGGTCTCATGTTTCTTAACATTAATTACTTGCTCTTGTCAAATTTGGTCAATAGCTGGGTTTTTCAGTACATCACAAGATTGCAAAATGCCATCATCATCCTGACAATTCAATCCAGGTAGGGAAATTGCACATAAATACAAAAAGATACAGATATTTTCTTCTATGGAGGACATGAATGATATATTGATAGCATCAATAGCAAGATTATGTCGCAGTAGTAGTCTGTTGTGACAGAGCATGATGGACAGACAATGCAGATTCTATCAACAAACTAAAGGTCACAAAACCAGAATCAAAGGGACCATAAAGTGTCAAACAATGCAGGGAGAATATAAAGGCTAAAGAACAACACAACAAAACACAAATGGAAAAAACAAAGGCATTAATAGCACACACAAGCCTATACAATGACCCACTGAGGAAACAGGGCAGATACGGATATACACAAATAACAAGACTAGACAAAGGACAGGTGTCAAGTTCTACCCTGGAGACATGGGGAATAAAAGTGAAACAATCACAGTCTATAGCACCCTCCACAATTATTGGCACCCCTTCTAAAGATTTGTAAAAAGGGTTAGAAAAAATCCACCTTTTGATGAAGTAGCTTCATGTCACACTGAAAAATGACAAAAATCCAACCTTTCATTGAAATAAATTTATTCCAAGAAAAACAAATCATCAAGAAATAAATATTTTTTAACAAAAACAAATGTGCCACGATTATTGGCACCCCTGTAAATTATAGTGAACACAATGTAACTGAAGCATGTTTCCCCTGTAAACTGTACATCTTTGAGTTGAGTGGAGTGAATAGGAACCTTCAAGCTGCAATCCATGACTTCTTGGTTAACATGGATACGAACATGAGGTGACACAGACTTAATCGTCCATCAACATGGGAAAGATAAGAGGACATACAAACCAAATAAGGGAGAAGTGTGTTGACCTTGTTAAGTCAGGGATTGGGTATTAAAAAATAGCTACTTGCCTTAAAATGCCCATTTCTACTGTTAGGGCAATAATATAAAAGTGGACAACAACTGGAACTGTTACAAACCTGCCTGGAAGAGGACCCAAGTTTATTTTACAATGAGGAGGATCGTAAGAGAGGCAAAAAAAAAAATCCCCAAGGATGACTGTTGGTGAATTATAAGGCCAAGTAAAATCTTGAGGTTACCACATCTCTGAAAAAAACCATCAGTATTTGGAAGGTATGTCAGAAAAAAAACTTTTTTCGTCAGTTATTCAAATTCAAATTATTATTGGTCACATAGCCTACGCAATCATACATAGTACAACATGCAGTGAAATGTATTTGCAGTGCCCGACCTATTAAGAATTAAATAGAATACAAAAAATAAAATAATAAAATAGCCAGCCTCAAATACATAACGGATGCTCAGTCCTTAACTGCTTGCTATTAGCCCACACAGCCACATGACAACCCAAGAAGCAAGAGAACACACTATGAACTAAGGGGCTATGACACTGAGGAAGGAACCGAATGGCCAGCAACACCAGTGGGTCAAACAGAGAAACAGCCAGAACAGGATAAGGCGGGTACTGACGCTGTCATATCGTGCTATAAGGACCTTCAAATCCCGCATATCAGCCAAAATCAACATTAGTCAGCATATTCAGGAAATATCTGCATTAACCGTAACAAAAAACAAGCAAAGAAAAAATATGAAAAAATAGATGAGTGCCGAAGCCACCCCGCGCACCGCGTCACGGATTATACCGCAGTATTTAAAGGACGGTGGAAGGTGAAGGAAGCGCCGTAATCCTCACGTGTTAGGCGCCCGGAGGTGATGACAACGCAGGTCTAATCCGGCCACCTTGTTGCTTTTTTTTTTGTCAAGAACAGACAAGTAAGGTAGGACTAAATATATGTTATTGTTAACTATTTTATTAATTTTAGGTCGCAGTCGAACGATCCGTAGACATCCATATGATGCATACTTTGATATTTTTTTAAGTTTACATAACACACGTGTTGCAGGGGAACGTGTTGTAAACTTAAGTTTATATACGATGATCTTGAGCGAATGTTACGTAGAAAAAACAATTAATGTTAATGGTTTTCTGTTGCGCCTTGTCAGTCAAAGTGACCTGAACCGAGAGGCAGAAAATGCCGAGTGGTCTATTAACTTAAGCAAACACAAAACATGAAAAACACTAAATTAAACCGCGTAGCACCACGAGGCAGGTGGGCATTTGCTTCATGACAGCATAATTTATCTACTTAGATCTTAGTTTACATGAGTTTTTACAAAGGAAATACACATTCGTCACATCTTGAATATGAGTTTGAGAATTACATAGGGGGCTTTATTCAGGAAGGAAGTGATTTTTTGGATTGAAGGCATAAATGAAACAGAATGAAATGAAAGTAAACTAAATGTTAATATTTATACCCAGTAAGACAGATACGCTTATTTAGCCTAATGCCACTAAAACTGGTTTTTGATGTGAAGGCTCAACAGCTTCTAGAGATTTATCTAGAATTATTATTACAAAAGGACTCATCTGCATGGGTCTTTACCGTCGCCTCCAGCATATTGCTGCATAATGACGAAGGAGAAATATGGGGGGACGTAGGGTCTTCTGTAGCGTTAGATAAGGATGAACTGGGGAAACCTTTAGGAACGACAGTACTGTTACAGACCAACGTAGGAAGTCACAAAGCCAAACGAGTGACAAACCAGTTAATAATTAATAAACACCAGCGGCATTTGATAAGAAAAATATAATCACATATATTACTTATATAGCACAGTCCGTGGGTTCTGCATGTGAGGATTTAACCAACCGCGGGTAGAAAATGCTCGAAAGAAAGAAACATCCAGAATGTTCTTTGATACACAACTCGAATTTGCCGCACGCCATGCACACCTAAATCCACGAGAATCTAGTGATGTGTAGGTAGAGAGAGAATGAATTTATATTTTCTCTATTTATGTTTTATATATGTCAGGGTTGCCAACTCTGGTCAGCTGGCTGGAGTGATATTTTCCATTCGATGTCTGCACACTCATTTACAAGTATGTAGCAGTTTTATTGCCTTCTAAATAGTCTGTAGATTTTGCAAACTACCACATGCAACTAATTTGGTATAGCTAATTTTGGAATTATAATGGAGTAATATAGATTTGCTGTAAGATTTCTTAAAGCGTGGGATTCCGATGTTTATAAATAACTGTTGGTGCAACCTGTGTCACATTTGTGTGAAAGAGCAACGCTGCACTCCTGACATAGAGCTGCTAGCAGTTAGCATTCGGCCATCTTGCCTGTCATCGCGATAACTGTGTATGTTCCCCGTCTGCTAATGCTGCCGCAGCCTGCGAGCTTATTTACACTGTAGTGTCACAGTTGCAGACATCACACCCCCAAGCCGTTTTTTTTCCATCTCTGGAGACTTTAATCATGTCTCCCTGAATGCCACTCTCCCCACTTTCACGCAGTATGTAAATTGCCATATCGGAGACAATAGAACCCTGGATCTGTTATATGCGAACACTAAGGCTGCATACAGCTCATCATCCCTGCCCCCACTAGGCCGTTCTGACCACAGTCTGATCCATCTGTCCCCTAACTACATACTTCTGGTGAATAAACAAACACCAGCCAAGAGGTATGTGAGAAGGTGGTCTGCAGAGGCCAGCATGGCACTCAGAGACTGCTTCGACACAACTGACTGGGAAGTTTTATGTAGCTCACATGGGGAGGATGTAGATAGCTTGACTACCTGCATCACAGACTATATCAATTTCTGTGTAGATAACACTGTGCCTGTCACGAGGGTACGGTGTTTTCCAAACAACAAGTGACCCCAGCACTGAAAACCCTTCTCAATGAGAAGAAGAGGGTTATTAGATCTGGAGTCAAATGGGAGCTGAAGAGGGAAATCAGGAAGGGAAAGGACACCTACAGGAGGAAACTGGAGGGGCATCGTCAGGGGAACAACTCAAGAGAGGTTTGGAGGGGTCTGAAAAAACTTTCAGGCCATTGTAATGTCAGTGGACGGGGTCCAGAATCTGGTGATGGGGAGCGGGCGAACAAACTGAATCTGTTTTTTAACAGATTTGATGCTGCCCCCACTAAGTCATCAGGATTCACCCACCAGAGCCCTGTCATCCAACACCATCCCCCCCACCAGTCCCCCACTGTCACCAGGAAAACCCTCCTCAGGCTACCTCACCCCCCTCCACCCAGCATCAGGGGAATCAACGCAACCATCCCCCCCACCTAAATCTTCAGAAGTTACTGCTCAGCCCCTCCCCCTTCAGCCTCTCCATAACAGCAGATCAGGTGAGGAATGAGCTGAGGAAGATGAAGGTGTGGAAGACAACAGGCCTGGATGGTATCAGTTCCAGACTTCTCAGAGACTGTTCTGATCTACTCTGTGGGGTCATTCTGCACATTTTCAACCTCAGTCTCAGTCTGAAGAGTCCCCACCATGTGAAAGACCTCCTGTGTGGTTCCTGTCCCCAAGACTGCGTACCCCAGGGAGCCCAGTCACTTCATGTGATGAAGTGCCTGGAGAGGATCGTACTCAACCATGTTCGACACCTTGTGAGCAGTGAGCTGGACCCCCTTCAGTTTGCGTATAGACCAGGTGTCGGCGTGGAGGACGCCATCATCTTCCTGTTCCATCGGTCCCTTTCTCACATGGAGAGCACTGGGGGCACTGTGAGAATCATGTTCTTTGACTTCTCCAGTGCTTTCAACACAATACAGCCATCACTGCTAAGTGAGAAGCTGAAGGAATGACTTAGACTTAGAATGACAGAATTAGAATTTAGAGATCAGTGGTCATTGTCAACACACCACAGCACACAGTGCGCAACAATGAAATGTGTCCTCTGCATTTAACCCATATGTGACTTTTTGTGACATAGCAGGGGGCAGCTAATTCAGCACCCGGGGAGCAGTGCTTGGGGGCGGTACCTTGCTCAGGGTACCTCAGTGGTGCCTTGCTGGTTGGGGATTCGAACCTGCAATCTTTCAATTACAAGTGCACTTCCCTAACCATCAAGCCACCACTGCCCACCAGGGAGCTGGTGTGGATTGCCATCTGGCTGCATGGATCACCGACTATCTCACTAACAGACCACAGTATGTGAAACCTTGCGACTTCATGTCTGTTGTGGTAGTAAGTCTGCAGCACGGGGACTCCGCTAGGCACAGTGCTCCCCCCTCTCCTTTTCACACTGTTCACATCGGACTTCACACACAACACGGACAGCAGTCACCTCCAGAAGCTCTCTGATGATACAGCCATCGTTGGATGTTAACGAAGGGTAACGATCTGGAATACAGGAGGGTCATCGGCAACTTTGTTGAATGGTGTGGATGGAATCACCTCCTGATAAACGCCAGTAAGACAACGGAGATGGTGATTGACTTCTGCCACAAGGTGACTCCATCTGCACCAGTGAACATTCTGGAAGTGCAGGTAGAGGTTGTGTCTGTACAAATATCTGGGTGTTCACATAAACAACAAACTGGACTGGTCACACAACACAGAAGCCCTGTATAAGAAGGGGCAAACCCGTCTCCACCTGCTGAGAAGGCTGAGGTCCTTTGGTGTGTGCAGGACACTCCTAAGGACCTTTTACGACACTAAGGTAGCATCTGCTGTATTCTTTGCGGTGGTCTGCTGGGGGTGCGGGAGCTCAGGAAGGGACAGGAAGAGACTGAACAAACTGGTCAGGAGCGCTGGCTCTGTCCTGGGCTGCTCTTTGAACTCCACTGAAGAGGTGGCTGAGAGGTGGATGCTGGCCAGATTTACATCCATTATGGTCAGTCCCTCTCACTCCCTGCATGACACAGTGAGGACATTACGAAGCTCCTTCAGCAACAGACTACTGCATCCAACATCCGCAGGTCCTTCATTCCATCCGCCATCAGACTTTATAATACCTCAGTCACCTAAAGTTAATAAATTATGTCACTATTCTGTATATTGTGCAATACAACTATATTTACATCACTTGGTGCAATCTGTATACAGTTGGTACCTCGGTTCTCGAACTTAATCCGTTCCAGACTCCGGATCGAATCCTAAAGTTTGAGTTCTGATCAAATTTTTCCCATAAGAAATAATGGAAAACCAATTAATTGGTTCCCGGCCCCCCAAAATTACACCTAAATATGTTTTTATTTTTATTTATTTTATTTTTTTTAAGCATTTAAACACAAAATGAATAGGATAAAACAAGAAGAGCATTTTTTTCTTAATGGCTTCTAAAACGATAAAGATCTTATCCCAACATTACCCCTGTCCTGCCCCGATCGTCTGCTCCTTCCGTGTGCCACGCCCCCTTAACCTCATGTGGGATCCCCATGTGATCAGCTGTTTCTGGTTGTTGTCATTAGTCCTCTGTGTTAAGTCCACGTTTCAGTTTGTTTCCCCAGTCAGGTCATTGGGTGCGTTCGACTTGCTTACAGCGCTGGCTTAAAGCAACGCATTCTAATCCTGACGCAATGCATTACATTTGTCTCAAGCACTTCCTGCAGTCCAAGCAGCTATAAATTCTGCGTTTTTTTGAAAAGTACACTTTTCAAAAATGTTTGTTTTTATAGACAAAAATATCTCAGTGACTTACCTTAATGGACTCAAATGTTCATTGTGGTCCAGAAGTCTGAAATGCAAATATGATTGTTAATGATTCATCTAATATGAAAAAAAAAAATGTATAAAACTACAAAGTAAAGTTTGGGAACAAACTCGGAGTTGGTTTATCACTGACTGATAAAAAGCTTGAGAAATAAAAACCGTCATAATTGTATAAGGCTGAATTAGGTTAAATGAGATACCTGCTGTTTTTGCAGTAATTAATGAATGCAAGCAGAAGGGCAGTTGCTTATAGTTATGATGGTGTGGTAAAAAAGGTGGCTCTGTTTACTGTGGTGAGGTATCAAGACAGCAGCGTAGTACCAGTAGAGGGGTATTAAAAGTGTAGTTGTGATGTGTTTAAGTGAATGAGTGTAGCTGCAATACTTACTGTAAAAGTGAATGAGTGTAGCTGCAATACTTACTGTAAAAGTGAATGAGTGTAGCTGCAATACTTTTTTGCAAAAAGCCTTAAGATCTTGATATTAACTTTTATGTGCTACAAAAAAACTAAGATTACCAATTCTGCTGTACCAAAAGAAGAACTCTTTTGTGGTCACATGGCAGTTGTGAGGCAAATTGTATAAGGGGAACAAAAAACACACAAATTAAAGCATCATGGCACAATTACTAAAACCTACAGACATCACAGCTCTGCTAGAAGTTCCGCTCGTCACTCGCATGTTGAAAGCGGATCCTTCACGCCCGCATGTGAGATATTATCTTTCAGAGCGAGAGGGAACATGAGACAGCAAAGGCCCTCGGTTATCCATTATATTTGTAGAAGCAGAGCAGGCAGCAGGGAGACGCTACCGACATACGGGAGACTAGCGGAACTTCCGGGAGAGTTGTGATGTCTGTAAATGTTTCGAAACGAGAGTCTCCTCTCCTACCGACGCCTCTGCTGGTTCCGACATTCCACTGTGTTTTTTATTCCTCTTTCCCAGCTTAAGTGGCTGCTTTTGGGACACGCCGTCACCACGCGTTAATCTTGGCCAGTTGTGTCTTTTACCATGAATCTTGCATGAAGGCAGTGGTGCTAATATATGCTTTTATTCCTTTTGATTTGCTACTATATATAATATGTATCCGGATTGTTTTTGTTTAATGTGTATAATTACACAGACTCTGTTTATTTTGAATTTGTTAATTTGTTTTCATAACACGCTGTCAGAGTGTGTTTAATAGAAAATTCACAAAACACGCATAAACCGGTTACATATACTATATGAGGACATGTATTAAAACTACAATTAAAGCTTTGAAAAAAATAAAATACTTTTTAGGCCTAATATAAAAAGCCTGTTGTATACTGTAAATAGGCATTTGACTCCTCACGTTGTTAATGGTATAGTGCAATCCATGTTGTGGGGCACAATCGCACCTGTAAGGATTATGGCGCCGGTGTACCACCCACCCCTAAGTGACAGTACATAGTAGTCTGCATAGTCTCCTATATTTTTTATTCCCAAAAGATACAATGTGTTCATTTTGTTCCTTTTGATGTGACAGAAAAATGTATAACAAATACAGAACATTTTTCGTGGCAGACTTAAAATTATGCCCACTGTGAATTCTTATACACAGAAACTGAAACGAAATGCAAAAATGCTTCATTTATCATTTTTGTACGTGAGAAAGTAAAATTTGAGGGGAAATTTTTTTTTTTCCTTCATTCTCTGTGACAGCTCTTCCGCTGCCTCTAGTACATGATATTTGCAGTTGGGCTTTACAGACCTCGTGGGTGAGGCCAGTTATCTATCCATGTCGACATCGAAGGCACAGACATGAATTGTCTCGATACCTTCTGTGATAAAAGTTTGAATTAAGTGCAGTACATCTACCACTGTATCATCTGCATCTCTTCATTCCCATTCAGACAGCCATGCAATGTGGCGTATTTTTCACCAAGTAAATGTATATAACACATATATTACATATTTTTGGAAATGTATGTAGATATTTCTAGATTTATCAGATTTCTGTTCTATCTATGGTACTCATTTGTTCGGCTTATTTTATAAGCAACATTGAAGTTCTTCAGTTGCCTAAAGAAATAGTCTGTGGTTTGCCTTCTTGGTGAGGTCCTCATTTTCAGAAATGGCAGGTGCCCAGAAATCTGAAAGAGTCCATTACTGTTATTTGCTGATCATTGATATGGAGTGTGACTTGGGTGTTCTGTGAGCGCCTGAAATCCACAATGATCTTGATGGTTTCAGGTAGGGGATGGGCCGATCTACATTTTTTCAGCTCCAATTCGATTCCGATACCAGTACAGATTCCGATACTCAACTGCCGATACCGATTCATGATCTCTTTTTACTTTAAAATTTTACTGCCACTCCCACCATATGACAATCCACCTCAGGGATGAGACCTGAGTGCAGCCATGGAGCGGGTGATACCTCAGCACCACACCAGTCCAAAAGGACCAGTGTGAGGCTTTTTTCCGGTGGCTGGAGTGCCAATCCTGCCACCAACCCCCAAATTTCCCTGTAATTTGGAGGATCTGCTTGCAGGGCTGGATGTAGGTTAATGTCATACCCAGGACAAAGCGAATGTAGGTTGAGGGCTTTGCTCAAAGGCCCAGTGAAGTAGAATCACTCCTGGCATTCACAGGATTTAACCCCACCCTCTGAGCCACCACTCCTCCCCATACAGGTTGCCTAATACATACCCAGTATTTTACATACAGTAAACAAAATTGCAAAATAAGAACTAAAGATAGCCAGCTGCTCGCACTAAACACCACTAACTGAGCCACCAGTCGTACTGCCTCAGATAAAAAGATTAAAGCAACATCAGGGAGATTAACACCCAGATCATTAAATTTATCAACCCTTAATAATTCAACATTTTAAAACCCCTAAACAACAGCAGTTTACCCTATAATTCAGTGCCCATTACTTTTAAAGAAACAAACAAAACAAAAAGAAAAATACAACTATAGTCCAACAACAATAAAAAAAGAAACACATTACTGCATCACATATAAATACCTGACTTTTCTAGACTGGTGACGTGTAATGCCAACTATTCCTAGTCGCTGAGTCTCCATCTACAAAAATTCCACATATAGTACATTATGTTTTACAATTATTGTTGTTACTCTTTACGGCATTTCAAAACAAAAGAAACACATACCAGACCAGGTAAGAAAACAGACAGGCAACTACACTGTAAATTCCCCACAAGTTTGAAATCACCATCTTGTTTGTAGATTCTAACACAATTAAATATGTCCACCAATGCTCCATGCCAACTACACATGTCAAGACCCCAGCTGTCTTTCCTATGCCTGTCTACAATCCACTGGCTTTAATATTCACATTTGATTTTTTAATAGAGCTGTCCTATGATACGAGCTTATTATTGAACATGGAAAAGAGTTGTGGGTAGAGCACATAACCTTGTGACACTGGTCACTGGTACTTTAGTGCTGATGATTAGGGCCCATAGTCAAAAAAGCATTTTGAGGCTAAAAGTAGCTCCAAACTTACCAATTTAAGAGAAACTCCTAAAAGTTATGGGCGTGTTAGTTCTAAATGTAGGACTCCTCATTTTTTTGATTAAGAACAATTCACAAAGCTCCTTAGCACTAAAAGTAGCACCTAAGTCTGGGAGAGCTAAAAAAGTAGTCGAGAGGACTCCTAAGTCACTAAGACCAACTCACAAACAGTTGCAAAATGGCTTCTGTCAATCCACGTTGCACTGCTTGGGAAAATTAAACGAACGTTGAAATACTTAAATAATACTGCCTCAGTCGGGAGGGAAAAATGATGGTTGTGGAGCTTGTGAGACATGCAATAACATCTCCAACAAAGCGAAACAACACAAAGCGAAACAACCCAAGCATATACAGTGGAAACCATTTATAGTGATCATTATAACCAATTTCATTTTTTAAAATGTCTCAAGCAGATTACCATCTAATTGACATTTGTATATGTATTACATGAATTATAAGGTAATAAAACGGACAGCGTCTGGTCAACTCAGTTTTGGCAGTTTATCATAAGCTTTGATGAGTCTATATTTGTCATTGAGAGAAAATTACTTTCTTTTTCCCGTCACGTTTTCTGTGTAGACAGAATTAGCCTCAGGTAGCTAGCCAGAAGCATACGGGTTACTGCAAGGCAAAGTAGTGCGATCAAAGTAAAGGAAAAAGAATACCGTAGTTTAAACTGTTTCCATATGTTGTCATGTTTAAAAATAACAAAAATGAACACTGTAAATGGACTACTCGTTTAGGATAAGTGAATTATTTAAACAGTATTTGTAAGGAATGATTCTGTCCCAACCTTTTTCATCCATATAAGCAGTTGATCACTATAACCATGATCACTAGAAGCGGTTTCCATTTGTTCCATTTATTTGCGCTTATGGGATGCTGCATATAAATATTCACCAGTCTCTCATTAACCAATCCCCGTGGTTATTGCAGGCAAGTTTGTGCACGAGAGCTGATGTCAGCCAAAGCGACAGAGTCTTACTCTTATCTTAGGAGTTGGCTCTTTTCCTAAATAAAAGTTACTCTCTGCCACTTTGTGAATTGGTTTTAGGAAAAAACCTCTTTTAGTGAGATTTACGATTACTCATAGATAAAATGCTTTGTGAATACAGGCCCAGGTGGGCAGACAGTAAACAGTTCATCTTGACAGGCTGATGCTGGCAGGATAAGTTCAAATGCCTTCATAACCACCGACATTATAGCAACAGGTCAGTAGTCATAAAGTCAGCTGGGACTGGAGGATTTTGCTGCGGATTTTGGTTGCTGTGGGGCCATTGGCCAGTTGGGAAGCACAACGGCTGAATACAGGAGGGGTTACATTGTCAGGATCAGATATTGACTAAGACAGAGATAATCTTGCTTACTCATTTAGTTAAATGTATACCGATATACAATAATTGGGAAATTGCTTTAAGGCTTGTAATTGTAATTGTAATTGTAATTGCTTTAAGGCAGGTTGTAATTCCTAAGGTTATGACTGCAGATTGGGGAAAAGAAATGAGGCAAATAAGACAAAACATAACTGTATTAATTTAAAATTGTATCTTTGTTATTGTGTTTTTTCAGACTGAAGGTTTCAGGCCAAAGACCAATGACGAAGACAGCTTATACCTCTCTGCTGGGAAAATGTTTAGGAACCTGAATAAATTCAGAAAGTTATTATTGATTGGAATATTTATTTCCACCATAGGATACTTTTTTTACATTAAATTGGAATTAAGTCTAAACTACAATTTTCTAGAGCTCACTGATAAGCGCATTGAAAAATTGTGCAACTGTACAAAGATCCTGAAGAAAGATCAAGAGGAAATTGCGAATGCAAAGTTGAATTTGATAACCAAAAGCTTTCGAAACAGAAGCACGATTTCAGACAAGCATTACATTGAATGGACTAAAGACTGCGAGAAATTCCGAGTAATGAGGAAGTATCTGACTTTTCCCCTGAGTCATGAGGAGGAGGTGTTTCCTATCGCATACTCCATAGTCATTCACCAGAAGATCCACAGTTTTGAAAGGATGCTCAGGTCTATTTACAGCCCACAGAATTTTTATTGCATCCATGTTGACCAAAAGTCTATGCCATCATTTCAGACTGCCGTGAAAGGCATTGCTGCCTGCTTTGACAATGTCATCGTTTCCAGTAAACAGGAGAGAGTTGTGTATGCTAGCTGGAGCAGGGTCCAGGCTGACATCAACTGTATGGAGGACCTGTATAACCTGAATTCTAACTGGAAATACTTTATAAACCTCTGTGGTCAGGACTTTCCCATAAAAACCAACCTGGAAATAGTGCGGAAACTGAAAGTTTTGAATGGCAAGAATAATCTTGAGACCGAACAAATGCCAACATACAAGAAAGTCAGATGGGAAAAAGTACACAAGATTGTCAACAATAACATACAGAGAACAAAAGAAAACAAAGAAGCACCTCCAGTTAATACCCCTATATTTGCAGGGGGTGCTTACATCGTGGTTTGCCGGGATTTTGTGCGATACGTTCTTCAGGATCCAGCAGCACACCAGTTGATCAAATGGTCGAAAGACACCTACAGCCCCGACGAGCATCTGTGGGCGACGTTACAGAGGCAGCCTGGAGCTCCTGGCTCCGTCCCCATCAGTAACAGATATGATGTCACCGATGTGAATTCAATTTCGAGGCTAGTGAAATGGCTGTATTTTGAAGGACAAGAATCAAAGGGAGCCATGTACCCTCCCTGCGAGGGGCATCACGTCCGGACTGTGTGTGTTTATGGTGTCGGGGACCTCAAGTGGATTCTGCAGCAGCCCCATCTGTTTGCCAATAAGTTTGACTCGGACGCAGACTATTTTGTCCTGTACTGTTTAGAAAGTTACTTGCGCCATAAGGCCCTGGCGGAGATGGACTGATAGATTTTGTCTCTTCAAGGTAACTCCCAATGCATGTGTAACATTTAGCTAGCCCATCTTGCTAAGTGAAGAAGATACTGCTGAAGGCGTAAACGGAAATGACCAAAGTATTTGCCACAGAAAGCCTGCTGTTTGAGCCCTGGGAAAGGAATATTGCTGCTGCTAACGGTGTATAAGAGTTGCACATATGTGTTTTATTAATGATTGTTTGTTATCAGTAGCATCCACCTGTTTTTGTTTAAATATATTCCAGCATCACTTGAAATGAATAATGAAACCATTCTTCATTTGGATTTTCATTTCACACCACAGAAGGGCTGTTAATGACATTTTGGAATAACTAGGGTGTTTCTCGATATGCGTACTTGACCGCACTTGACCATACTTATGTTCTCTTGCACATGTTTTGCGGCATCTTCCAATACTCCAGTATGGAGGACGGTAAAAAAATTCTGGATGTTGTTCTTGCCCCACCCCAAATATCAAGGATACATTGGTTGAACCCTCACCAAATGAAATCAGTCCCATGATTCATTGTGCCAAAGTTTGTTCTTTGTAGGCAAATTAACAAGACTGGTCTCGCCAAGACCATAAGTACGATCTTTGTGTTCTTGGTTTTGAGAAACACCCCATAATTTTACGTTGTCACACAATCACAAGACTAGATTTCATGAATAGGAGCTTTAAATATGAAAACAGAAAAAAGAGAAAGCATTTAACAAAAATATTTTGCCTTTCTGTAACCTTTCTTTTCCAAAAACTTGGGCTTCCCAAATCCCTTTTTCATCTTAGCAAAACAGGGGGTAAAATAAGAATACGGATTTTTATCCATACATCCATCCACCATTCATCCATTACAGGGACACGGTAAGAATATATTACTTAATATTTCTTAAGAAAAGTAATTATTCTTACAAAAATATGTAATGATACTGACTCATTTATCAAACATTAAAACTTCACTAAAAAGAGCACAAAAATGTTGAATGACAGTTTTGAGCTGCATTTCTTAACCATGGGAACTATCTAAATTATTAAGTCTTTTTATGCAATTTTACATCCGTTGCATTATTGGACTGCAACGGGAGTGTTAGCTGGGAAGATAGTAGGTGGTGTTAGATCTTGTAGGATTATGCTTATTTTTATGATTTAATTGTTAACTGTGTTTATTGGTATTAAGGTTATCCTTAGGTCTAGATGCATTCATGTATTCTTTCATATTGCTTTACAATAATTAAGGTTACTACTTATGCCCTAAACAATTGGGGAGCAACATTACAACCCCTGCAGTCAATATGGACGCCATGACATCTGTGCAGTCAGGTGTGTGCTTTAGGGCACAGTGGGGGTTGGGAGAAAGTTAGCCCATGGATTTCCATACTCTCCCAATGAAGAATGTTAAAATTCAGGTGTTTTCCCTGTGCATTCTTGACTTGTTGATCAGGGCTACTCCGGCAAGCCCATGATAAGAGAGAAGGAATAACGCAATGACTCTGCAGGGGGCAGGACTATTAAAAATAATTAGTATCAAGTATACATATCATGAAGCCATGATAACAATAAGCCTTAACAGGATATTAGCTAATATTTGACTAAGTAACTTTCCTGGAACAAAAGCGGCTTATTTAACTTATCTTTTTGGCATCACATTGTTAAAACCTGTTAATGACGGCATTGTTATCATAACCACAAAGGTAAATATAAGGCATGTATGCACCTGTGTTTTTTCAGGTTAATCTTATTGCGAATTTCATGGACACATTTATTACAGTTTTCAATAGTAAAACTGTTATTATTTTTTTAATCATTTTATAAAATGTCCATGTTAAATGTAGTTGTTTCTGAACAATCATGGACGGAAAGTGCAGGCTCTTTATTCCATAGCTGTACGCATACAGTTATACCCTGGCTCAGGCTCTTTATTCCATAGCTGTACCCATACAGTTATACCCTGGCTCAGGCTCTTTATTCCATAGCTGTACCCATACAGTTATACCCTGGCTCAGGCTCTTTATTCCATAGCTGTACCCATACAGTTATACCCTGGCTCAGGCTCTTTATTCCATAGCTGTACCCATACAGTTATACCCTGGCTCAGGCTCTTTATTCCATAGCTGTACCCATACAGTTATACCCTGGCTCAGGCTCTTTATTCCATAGCTGTACCCATACAGTTATACCCTGGCTCAGGCTCTTTATTCCATAGCTGTACCCATACAGTTATACCCTGGCTCAGGCTCTTTATTCCATAGCTGTACCCATACAGTTATACCCTGGCTCAGGCTCTTTATTCCATAGCTGTACCCATACAGTTATACCCTGGCTCAGGCTCTTTATTCCATAGCTGTACCCATACAGTTATATCCTGGCTCAGGCTCTTTATTCCATAGCTGTACCCATACAATTATACCCTGGCTCAGGCTCTTTATTCCATAGCTGTACCCATACAGTTATACCCTGGCCCAGGCTCTTTATTCCATAGCTGTACCCATACAGTTATACCCTGGCTCAGGCTCTTTATTCCATAGCTGTACCCATACAGTTATACCCTGGCTCAGGCTCTTTATTCCATAGCTGTATGCATACAGTTATACCCTAGCTCAGGCTCTTTATTCCATAGCTGTACCCATACAGTTATACCCTGGCTCAGGCTCTTTATTCCATAGCTGTACCCATACAGTTATACCCTGGCTCAGGCTCTTTATTCCATAGCTGTACCCATGCAGTTATACCCTGGCTCAGGCTCTTTATTCCATAGCTGTACCCGTACAATTATACCCTGGCTCAGGCTCTTTATTCCATAGCTGTACCCATACAGTTATACCCTGGCCCAGGCTCTTTATTCCATAGCTGTACCCATACAGTTATACCCTGGCTCAGGCTCTTTATTCCATAGCTGTACCCATACAGTTATACCCTGGCCCAGGCTCTTTATTCCATAGCTGTACCCATACAGTTATACCCTGGCTCAGTGCTCAGTTTTGTTTCTCCTACTTGCCTAATCCAGTCTTATTAAACCTGATCCATGTAACTTTTTGACACATTTCCCTGTATACTGTGTATATTTGTAGATTTTATTTTATATCACTGCACATATACTCACTGGATTTGGAGTATTTTTGGATGTTATATAAATAAATTTGCAATGGATTACTCAAAGCTATTCCTTTGTCACTGTTACGTGAATATATCCTTATGCCCTAATATTAGTCCACACCCTAACTCAATGTACTGTCCAAATTTAGTCTCTTAGAAATAACTTTGGAAATGTTAGCTACAAACCCATCATCCCGGTCAGGGTAATAGGGGGAGCTGGAGCCTATCGTGGGCAGCACAGGGCAAAGGCAGGGTGCACTCTGGACGGGATGCCAGTCACACACACACACACACACACACACACACACATACTGTACACGCTCAATTCTAGAGATGCCAATTAGCCTCACTGCGGGACAGAAGGCCTGTCCCAGGAAACACAAGGAACAATGCAGGAGACACACCTGAATGAGATGCCAGTCCACCCCAAGGTAAAATTTTGTTTTAGTAATGATAAAGCCATTACAACAGAATAGGCTTGACATCATTGAGATGGACTGGCATTCTACAAGACATTTGGGTATTTCATTCAGTCACTTTATTCAGCCTTGATTGCCTCTTTCTGGAAGAAACTCCTACTTCATGTCAACGTTTAGGTTGAATTTCATCACAAGTCATGCTAGTGATGTTTGAAAAAAATAACACAATGACACACCACAAATACTGTTAACAGTAATCGTCTGTACGTAAGTTCAAAGGTTGTCCAAGTCTTAGATACAACACTGCATGTAAACCATGACGTCCAGACCTTTGTGATGCAACATTTATTCAATTTGCATAAGTGACATGATGCACGAGATTTTAATAGTTAAGTCCCCCAATCCAGATGTTATGTTGTAGTAGAAATTTTACAGAACTGAGCTCCTTCTGAAGTACACTTACATCAGGGCCAACATGCAAACAATCCTGGTCTGAATTACTGTGATTTGCTGTTTTTATATACATATAAAACACACATTTTTAAAATATATATTAGCAAAGTAAAAATTATATTTCATTTTCCATGGCTTTTAAGTAGAATTTCAATAAAGAACAAATTTTCCATGCATTTATAACGGTTATCTGTACTGAACACATATCGACTTATTGCCAGTACTTAAACAAAAAAAGGACAGAACAGAATATGAATCAGCCACTCTAGCTAACATTAGAATGGCTCTCCCATTCCTCTACATATTCCTTGCATGTCAGTGTTTGCCATACGGACTATGAGTGTGGTGTGAAAAGGACGTGTGGAAAGTTATGATTAGTACCCACTGGAGACACATTTGGGGGCTACTGTCACCCTCCACACACCATCAAAATAGCAAACGTGCATGTTTGAGGTTCGAGTACAGGTCCTGATTCTGTGAGAGAGCAAGCACAATGCTGGACATGTTAAAATATCGCTGAAAAACAACAGGAATATGATAATAAACATTATTAATATTATGACACTGATGAGTGAGGAGACATGGAAAACTTGAAACAAATCTTTAAAAATATTAAGACAAAAAAAAATAGAAATCAGGCAAGTGGCTAGGTAATCTTTGTCCTTATCAAGAAATTCTGGCATATTTCAGGATTCACCGACAAATTTCAATTGCAAAAGAAAAAGTGCCAGAGTGGGAGTGTTTTTAAAAAAAAAAAAAAAAAAACTCTTCAGTTTGATTGAAGCTTATTCAGTTCTGTCACCACCCGTATACTGCTGACTCAGCTGCCAATTATCAGGGTAGGTCATATGAATTTGGGTGGCAACATTTCTGCTCAAAATATGCAGATGTTCAAATGAATCAGCAATGTCAGAAATTACTCTAGTCTATGCTATGATTCAATATAATAAAATAATTTAAAAAAATTAAATACTGGGTCTTAACTTAAATCAGCAGTGCTGCTGGAAAGAATTCAGATTATCTTACCTGAGGTTAACTTCAGATAAATAATCTATCATTTGCATCTACATCACTAGAATATACAATGACATACACTGCAGATAACAAGTCTTCAGATGAGGATGCACTTTGTGAGCGCAGCTTGCAGACAGTTGTGTCTAGGAGTCGCTGGCGTTGAGGCTTTTGTCGGTCCTAAACAAGGTGACAAAGGGAAAAATCCCCATTAGCCGCACTAGTGACATCACAGGGAGCACCAGTACACTCAGACCATATCAGGGGATGCATGGAGGAATCAGTGGGGGAGGGAGAAAAACCCTTTGGGAAACAAGTGAAAGATCTTGGGTGTTGGCATCTGTTTAGAATGAAAGGGACTTATATGCTCTACACAGTCCGGAAAGAACTGGAGCGCAGATCTGAACCAGACGGCTGACTCTGAAGCTCCATTTACAGAGATGCAACAGTAAAACGAAAACAAAAATTCCAAATTGACTGCATTTCAAATAGAATCTTAGACTTTGAATGCTATCAAACATCAAAATAGCAAATTCCCCTGTGCCAACTGAGAATGACTGGAATAAAAACCTTCCATAATTATTGCAAATAAATGAAAGTATTCAGGTCATCTCTGACACGCTTGGTGTACATACTGAATAAGGTGTCTCGTCTCCCTGCGCAAAATCTCCTGACTGATACTTCCAAAAGATTCTGAGTAAATATAAAATCCAAGACGACATGGGATGGGAGATGATTAACTGACTGTGTTTTCTTTTACCGTTTATACTGACCGTTGCACTGCATCCACAGACGCACCCTATACATCTGCAGTTCTTTTATAATTTTACTAATATTAAGGAAAACTAATAATTGATGAAAGAGGGTGTAGCACATATGAGGTCAGCTCTTCATTCCAGACATTATGCATGCATTTTGAAAATTGATTTTTTTAATGTATCTGTTGCACTAAGATTTTTGTATAATGTTTTTCTCAACTTAATGCGTAATACCAATGTACAAAACCAGTACAGTACATGAAACAGAGACTACTCCTAAAACTGGGTACTGGTTGACTATCTAGGTACTGGTTGACCATCTGGGTACTGGTTTTAAACTACTAACATTCAGAAAAGTGTCAGATACATATTCATATATGTCTTATACTGGAATATGGCCAGACAAGTTTATTGCTTTTGGTGGAACAATATCTTTCCATTTTATACATTACAACAACAAAGTCTAGGTAGGGTCTAGAGAGTTTTTGAAAAAGCTTGTTTGCTATCTTAAGGACTTGAATCAAAGGCAGCTGGACTTCTTTTTCAATTCCTTGAAGACTTTTCACCTCTCATCCAAAAGGCCAAAAGTTTCACACCTTGATTCACACTTTGCCCTAAGTGACCCTAATGACCCGTTGGACAGCAGGGTGTGTCAACGATCACTTTCAAGGTGAGAGCCCCAGATAAGGATAAATACCTGGAAACTCCTCATCAGACTTTTAGAATTGAAGAAGCCTTTTGGATGAGTCATCTTCAAGACACTGAAAAAGAAGTCCAGCTGCCTTTGATTCAAGCCCATAAGATTATCATGTCCTGGACGACTGACAACGATCACAGACACCTTGCTTGCTATCTACTCATAGCTGTTAAGTCTCCCATTTTGGCCGGGAAACTACCGTATTTTACCCCTCTTTCCCGCCGTCCTCCCGTATTAGTATTTTCCCGTAAATCTCCCGTATATTATAATATCATTTAAAAAAAAAATTCCTCTGCCTCTCCAAACTGAACTGCCAGTAGCCTCATGAGAACTGCCACCTGCAGTAGTCTGCAGGTCATTTACAACATTAACCAGGTCATAAATGCGGAGGTTAAAATGGCAATACTGTGTGCCAAAAACAACGTTACTATCGCCTTCTGTGACGACTTCAACAAGGATACAAAGTCTGCAACAAATCTGTATAATAAGTCATTAGTGAATGCCAGAGAGCCACGTGAGTGAACATGAGAAATTAAAAGAAAATGTGTAATGTAAATGACAAGTGGTTATTTTAGATTTCTTGTACACCCGTCTTAAAATCGTGGTGGGTGCCAGAAAATTTCCCTTATTTTCAAATCCAAAACTTGACAGGTATGTATCTACTGTCTGTCTCCGCTGAAGCACATAAATGGGAATAAATTACGAATCACTGACCGACATCCCGTTTCTGTGAAAGAGTCCATCAGAATTGACGTCACACAGAACACACATGTGACGTATGAATGTAATAAATAAGAGTAGCACAGCTTCAGAAAAGAACAACATTCAGACATGTAACTCTTACTCCAGTTGGCCAGAAGCGGGCTCTGGTCCGTGCAGAAAGCTGTTGAGTCTAAATAAAATGAAAAGATAGAGAAAGAAAGAGTGATGAGAACCTGCTGCATGTGGACAAGGCATTAAGACCGAGAGACACCATTCCGCTTAAAGACCTAAGGTGACACAGGGTGATGAAGCTGAGGCAAAGTTGTATGCACCTGTCAGCACAAGAGAATGCAGCTTCATTCGCTCTGAGAGGCTGCATTCCTGCATGTAAGTGGGGCTTCCTGGCATTCAGCAGTGCCTCACTGACAGTTATTGATGTTTTTGTACAGCACAGCACGCATTAGAACTGCTGCCAGCTGCCACTGAGAATAGACTCAGCATGTACAGGATTGTGGTGCAGGATGTTTCTAGCATCTACATATCTAGAATTGTTACACCTGTGACTATTTATATATGTACTTTATAATTATTTGTTGTATTGACACACCTAAAAAGAAAAATGCCCTATTATTGTTTTGTTTCATTCCTCTCCTGAAAGGTTGCCTAATGTAAACCTCTGTAATGTAATTTGCAGATTTATGACTCCCAGTAATGACTGTGAGCGTGCAGCTATTTAATAATTTTTGGGTATTCAGTGACTGGTATCTTGTGTGTGTGTGTGTATGTGTTTAGGGGGGTGGGGGGTTGGGGGTAGTTCGGGTCTCTACCAATGTTGAAATCAAACCTAAGGCCTTGCTGGTTAATGAGATATACAAAGTCAAGCTCTATGAAGAAATGTTACCCAGGAACCACAGCCTGCTTAGGCTCCTTAAAGATGCAGTATTCAGTGAGAACCAGTGCTCTGCATGTGCTGCTGCTAAGCAGCAACATGGGCTGTGTCCCATTTCATGGGCTGCACCCTTCTAAGGCTGCATTTTAAGACCGAATTCATCACAGCGTTGCGATAAGACTGTCCCATATTGAAGGCTCCATCAAATGTGTGTCTTGGCTTGGTGGTAGGAGCAGTGCTTTGCGACTCAAGGGTAAGGGAGCGAACAGCCGGTGAAGGCCAGATCTTCTCTTTGACCTTCAAAGAACACAGTCTACAAAGGCTATACCTTCGTAGACCACATCTGTCGAGGGATGCAGCCCCTGAGTTTTGACACATGGATGGAGTCCAGGAGATTTACTACTGAAGCCGCCCGCCCGTGAGGTCACACACAGAGGAGACACACGTGCGCACACACACACATGCGCGCACACACATGTACAGACAGCCAGGCTTACTTATCCATCTCTGCTGCTTCCTTTAGCTTCTCATCCAGCCTGGGCAGCGGCCAAAGATTAATCAGGGGTCAAAGAAAAAGGAAACAAGAAGCGGGACACAAACAGGAGAGTCAGCAGAGCAGCGTGGGGGTAGCCAAGAGAAGCGGCCACACTCAGGGCACCACCTCCACCTTCGACAACGACACCACTTGCTACAGACAACCGCGCTCATGCAGTAACGGAAACAGGGGCTGCAGGTGCAACTTGACGCATTCTGAGAGTGACCCGTGCCCTGAACATTATCTCTAGCTGTGACTGGGGCTTATACATCCACAGACCCCAGTGTTGGCATCTTTGGCAGGTCGGGGAGGGGAGGATTGGGTAGGATGATTGGGAGTGCAGAGCATGGGTAGGGTGCCAACATCTACCCAGCATTCCTCCTTTTACCTCATGCGAGCGTATCGTATGATACCCCGCTCTTCTTCAAAGCTTCCGGGGAAAAGGTGGGAAGGAGGCACAGTTAGATTAGAAGCATAGAGGTTCAGGTCCCAACCTGAGCTTCTCCTCCACAAAGTCTTCTCCAGTTTCAGCATGCTGGCACATTATTAAGCACTAAAATGCTTGTCTGTGTGGGGAGTCCATCAGACTCCATTGCAAGTAATGGTACAGAGTACTACAATATTTGACACTGGAGAATTTTCCAGGGTAAGTACTGAGTTAAGGTTTCCCTGTGGTCTGCTGCAAATCTCTCTAGTGCCCCTCACAGTGTCAGAGCACCGCAGCAAAGACCCATCCTTGCTCCAAATGTTTACTGCCTACTCACTGTGGCAATTGCTGATCTTGTTGAGGAACTACAACATCAATTACAATATTTAAAACATAAAGACTGTTGAGATTCGACACTGAAGAGAAAAACTTTCTTAATTACAGAGGTTTACAAAGATCTCACTATTTTTAAACAGATGTACACTAGTGGCCAAAATTGTGGAAACTCTGAGCATTTTTGGTATTACGCTTTAAAGATGGCTACACAGATACTGGTGGTAATGTTTATAAACAAAGAATCTTACAAATATCATACATTGCGTGATTAAGTAAGTAACTGGAGCAACAGCTGAATGAAGTTCTGCAATATCTAAAAATTAGAAGTGTTTCCACAATTTTAGCAACAAGTGATTATGAATGGGGGGACATTTTTAAGATCACTGTGGGCCTGTAAACCCCAAAGAGGGAATGTTCATAGAACTCAAATAAATGTACATTAAATTCTCTAATGATTTCATTCATCAGAACCTAAACACTCCACACCTGCTAGCTAATTTTAAACATTACTCACGTGTGTGAAGTGTTCAAACAGGTATTACAGGATTTTAAAAATATCATTATGCAAACAAGCTGATATTTTATATGACTTCTTTGTACATATCCAACTGTGCAAGGACTAAAAACTCACTTGACTATGCTCTCTGGAATGTGCACATACTCCATGGGGATCAGCTCACTCAGTTCTGCCAAACTGTTGACATACTTAATCTTGCTGCTGAATTTTGAGCTACAAGAATGAAACAGAGAGCAGAGTCAGAAAGAAACAGAAATGCTGTGTTTCATCTTCCTTGTATGTTCATGTCTGAAAAACTGACATTGGCAAAGGCCCATTTCTGTAGGGTGAGAGAGTCCGGAGGCAGGCTACACAGAGACAGAGAGACGGAGACAGGCTACACGGAGACAAAGAGACAGAGACAGGCTACACAGAGAGACGTAGACAGACTACACAGAGACAGAGACAGGCTACACAGAGACAGAGAGACAGAGACAGGCTACACGGAGACAGAGAGACAGAGACAGGCTACACGGAGACAGAGAGACGTAGACAGGCCACACGGAGACAGAGAGACCGAGACAGGCTACACGGAGACAGAGAGACAGAGACAGGCTACACGGAGACAGAGAGACGTAGACAGGCCACATGGAGACAGAGAGACATAGACAGGCCACACAGAGACAGAGAGACGTAGACAGGCTACACAGAGACAGAGACAGGCTACACAGAGACAGAGAGACGTAGACAGGCTACACAGAGACAGAGAGACGGAGACAGCAGCACACTGGACTGTGGCAGCAACACAGTGAGCAAAATACAACAGAGAAGAATGAAAGTGTTACATGTGATGACTGATAATTGTTTAATACAGTGGACTCCAGCCTCTTTTTTGGTACAGTGAGAGCTACTTCAACACAGAAATTAATCAAGGGAGCCCCGGCAATAGATCGGGGTGGTGGGCTGCCCCTCAATATACTTTGCCGTTTGCCGACTATGAATGTCTTGAAGATTGACTTGTTGGTCAGGCTCAACCGGTTGGTGACCATTGATTTAAGATAGGTGGGACAACCAAAGAGGGAGGAGGAATGGAGGAGAGGAAAAGCCAGAAAAAAACTAGAGTTCAGCCAAGGACTGCTGCAGTTTTAACAGAAACGTTCCCACCTACTCCTGGCTCCTAGCCTCTGCTCTCAGCTAAATCCTTTATCGACTCGTAAGATACTAACAAAGTTTACTGATTATCCTATTTGACTATAGTGAGTGCTAGAATAGGACAAACCTACACCAGATTTAATGCAATATATATTTCATCTATTGACTGACCTGAAACTGCTACTATATCTGGCTGTAAATCTTTTCCAATTTCAACAGCTTGAAAGGAATGCAGAAAAGCAAGTTTATAACAAGCTGGCTCATTGGCTGATAATAGTATTGGTATGTACCTTCCGTATGCTGCAATTAAAATGTAATATCTTTTGACAAATGGCCTCTTTCTGAGAAAAATTATGAGCAATAATTCAGTCAGGCAAGCGGACAGGTAACTCCACTCAAACTGACAACAGCAACTACCTGATGAAGGGCCTGGTAACCGCAAGGATGGTTCTGATGAACCAAGAAGGGTGGACGATAATGAAGGATTTCAGATTCTTCCTCAGCCTGAGTGACAACAGAGAACAGCTCATCTTCATACAAGTTCATATATAAAAGACAGGTATCCAGAAATGTCTTTGTATTGCAATAGACACACGACACTGGTGAAGTCATACTGTTTTTTCAATCGCTTTGGCACTAGTCTCAGAACATGATTTCATTTTTCAAAACTCTAGGCACAACACTCACAGCTGATGATCAAAATGCACATTTTTCAAAACTCACTTTTTCCAAATGCTTGGATACAATACACATAAACCAAGGATCATCAACTGTGGCCTCAATCATCAGAACCTTCCACAATGAGAACTGCTAAATCTTCAGCATGCACTACAATGAACATTACAGCACTGCAGAGTACTACTCTTATTTTTCAGATGACTGTATACTGCTTGCCAATGTGTAGCACAAAGTAGGTTATGTGACTATGTAAATGTATCCTACAGTATGGAGTCATGTTTCTCCTGTAATCTTCCCTACAGAATTAAGATTAAACCAACTAGTGGAAGCCAAGGAAGACGGACTCTTAACTTGACGGACTCTCCATTTAATTAAACTCAAATAAAACGAAACATATTTGTGTATTTTCCGTTTCTTTTTTATATATACACTCAAAAGGGAAGCAAGTGAAATAAATAACAGAGTAGCGGGAAGATGCGGTAAAAATAAAACTACTTATATGTTTACCAGTGGGATTTTGCGGGCAGGAGCGGGACTAAATTTGAATACTGCGGGCAGGAGCAGGAGAAAATAATATTTTTTTTTTTTCGGGAGCGGGACAGAATCTTGCGGTAGCAGGCAGGAGCAGGACTGAAAAATGCGTCCCGCGCAGGTCTCTACCTTGTACTTGCTCATACTGTACAATGCAGAGTTCCTTGTAGCATTCCTAGATGAGCCATCTTTGGTCTGTAAAGCTGTTGGCGTGACCTATATTATTGTGTGGGACAATGTCAGGTTCCATCATGCTGAACTGGTGGGGGCATGGTTAAAGGCCCATTTATAATTCACCACCGTATATTTGCACCCATACTCTCCTTTCCTCAACGCAGATGAGGAATTATTCTCCACATGGAGGTTAAAACTGTATGATAGACACCTGCCTCAACAAGTGACCCTTCTCCAGGCCATGGATAATGCATGCGAGAACTTCACAGAAGACCAGAGTCAGGCCTGAATTCGACGTGCCACAAGGTTTTTTGTTTTTTTTGGTAGATAAGTGTTGCTTTCATTTAAAGGGAACCTCTGTTGTGATTTACACATGTATGTGTTTCAGATTTATTCAATGATTCCACTGCATCTTTAGTATCCTCTCTACTGGTCCTATTACAGTGACATTAGGTATAGCACCATGATGAAACATGTATCACATATTCTGTATTACAATATCTAATGGTTGTATGAACAGTGAAACTACTGGTATCTTGTGTGTGGGTGATCTAAAGAAATGTCTCCATGATTCTGTAAGCTGTAAGTGCAAGGTTTCTTTAAAAAATAATGCAAAATGCAATGTCTTGAACATTAGACAGTCTGTGTTACAAGTGGTGACCATTTGAGTTGTGTCTTAAGTTTTGAAAAATGACATCAAGCTTCTGTACCTAGTGCCAAAGTGATTGTAAAGAGCTGTGAATGAGAGTGACCACTGGATCTTCAAAGAGCCACGCCAAGTTTTACTAAGCACCCGAGTGAGATCTGAGCTGAGGAGAGTCCAAGATGTGTCTGTGCACCTCCTCACTACGTTTGACGGCTGATACCTCCTGTCTATCATGTGATAGCACTTCTTCAGCCAGCCCAGGCCAGGCATTCTCCTGCGTGGTGTGGCTCCATTCAGATACACGATCATGTAGTCCTCTGCTACCATAAGCTCCAGGGTGCTTATCACATAGCTGGAGACATGGAGGCACACAATTCACAGATCAGTCACTTGTTTTCCTGCCTGCATAGTAACCTTGTTGAGGGAAGTGTTGACCAAAATGAGGGCTAAGTGATTTCAGTGGGGTAGAACTGCAGGGCTTGAACCTGTCAGAGAGTCCACTTCCATCTTATCTACCCAGGAGACAAACAATGACTCACCAGCACATTGTACTGTACTATTAGAGATGCTCCGATCAGCATTTTTAGGGCCGATCACCGATTACCGATCACCAAGATCATGATCTGCCGATTGCCGATCACTGCCGATCACAGAATGGCAGGGGAATGGGAATCTTTTATCTATAATCTAGCAGAGTTTGCACCATTTGTAGAAATGAAACTAACTCTAAATTAACTATATTGAAGAAAAAAAAAACTGTAGAAATAGGCTACAGTCAAGATCTTGAAGAATCAAGCGCTTGACACTTGGCGCCCCACACTGAAGGAGGGGCAGTGACACTTTGGTCAGCAATGTTCCCCGAGAGCAGAGTGGTTTAGTTTCTCATACTCGGCATATTCAGTTGTATGGCGTGTTCTAAGATGCCTAATCATGTTAATGGTGTTAAAATGCCGTTGCTTGCTTCCACCTCGAGGGATTTCATCACGGCATACATTGCAAACGGCTAACTTTACGTCTTTATCGGACACTTTGAAAAACTTCCAGACGGGAGAACTCATGTTGCCACTGGTAAGCTCCACTCTGCTGTTGTTTACCTGTGCGCCGTGCATGCACGTGTGAAAAAGTCGCGCGAGTAATTTACGTCAATTAAGTGATCGGCTTTTTTGATCGGTGCTTTTGGGGTTCGCCGATCAAGCAATTTTTAGCCAATATCGGCCGATCATGATCGGTGGCCGATCAATCGGAGCATCACTATGTACTATACATAAATATATATATATATATATATATACACACACACACACACACACACACACACACACACACTACTCTACTTACAGGAAGAGGTTCTCCATAATATAATGGTAATTATCCCGGTTGCTGTCAGGCAGAAAGCATGCAGCAAACACAATGATGGCATTGAGGTCGCCATAATAACCTGGAGAAAATAAGAGTCATGGTTATTACAGTGGGCAAGGCGGAGCCAACAGAAAAACAGGAAACAAGCTTTTGCTCGCATTGTGCATCCTGTGACCCATGTTCAATGACCGGTACGGTCACACTGTGATGTAGATAGCATCAGACTCTGCTTTGATTTCAATGGAACATCATTTCAACAGTTACAGACAAGCAGAACTGCCACCATGTTACACCTGACTTCCCCTCCCATTTGCCTTCATCCCCAGACTGCCTGCCTCCAGTGACTGCCTCACCTCCATGGGAGATGACTCTCTGGTATGGCCCGATGCACTTCATGTCAATGCGGTGCTCCTGCTCGCCGATGATGACGGTCCTCCACAGTTTAGCATCCTGCCGTTCTTCCTCTGTGGTGTACTCTGGGATGGCCTCGGTGGGCTCTCCCACTGTGTCCTGTTGGGATTCTTTTGACAAAGAGAAGGCGACTTTATCAGGAATGAAACCTGCGCCCTGATTGAAGACTTTGTTTGTCCTATACATGCAGTTCCCAGGTTACAAACGAAATTGGTTCCCTAAGTCTGTCTTTAAATTGAATTTGTAGATAAGTCAGAGAAATAATAATACAGAACATAAAATAATAATAATAATTATATGGTACTCTTGCGCCTGTAGCTTCCAGGATAATCTCCAAACCCCCCATGACCCTGAATAGTACCAGTGGGTACAAAAAAATGGATGGATGGAATTATTTAGTAATAATCAAAATAACTACATGTGGTACTGTACTATACCTGGAGCTGACAAACTGCTGAAACCATGCAATGTTTTCACATGCGGCATAAAGTAGTGCTTTCATTATTACAAACTATTGTATTTAACCAGAATTTGTATTTTTATGGCAGTCCATTCATAGGTATGAGTTGCCTGTAAATCGAACATTCTTAACTCAGGGACTTCCTGTATAGCAGCTTTATTTTGCCTGACAATTGTCAACATGCTCTATTATTACAGCTATTGTCCAAAAACATGCTGAGGTTAATTGGAGCTACCAAATTGTTCGTAGGTGTGCATGTTAGGGGTGTGCAAAGCAGCCGGTATTTGTATCTGCATTTGTATTTGTTGAGGGGGGAAAAGTATTTGTATTTGTATTCGAGTAAAATTCAAAATAGGCGTAAAAATCCAGTTTTTTTGCGTTGCACTTCTAATTTACGTTATAGTGTAAGTATTCTTTAATTATATCCATTATAATAATTATGGATATGCAGTAGACAGAGTAACTTAAACGTACCATATAACTCCTACAAGTGCATACAATTCGACACAACTACACAAGCATTGTTTTAACCTTTTTAACCAAACGTTAACGTTACTCTGTCAACAGCCTATTGTCTAAATTACCGAGCTAACAGAGCTACGTAAACAGAGCGAACATGAGAGCACCTGACTGCAGACGTCAATAATGCAGCGTAATGGAATAATCTCCCGATCAAACTCCACTTCCCGAAAGTTATAAACTGCCTCCGGAACCCAGTTAAGGTACAAAAATAGTTAATATACAAAAATAGTTAATGATACAGTTAAGTCTTTTTTTCGCTCAGCCGAGCCTTCTCTTTTGCTGTGTGGAGCAGCCTGTGTCAGTCACCTCTTTTACTCCCCCCCCCGACTCCTGAACTCACTCACTCACTCATCCGGGCATGCACTGCGGTCTCAAGAGGAAATGCAGCTTTTTGATATAAAGTTTTTCTTGTTCCCGAATACAAATATTTTTTAAAGTATTTGTTCGAAATAAGTATTCGTAAAAAACACATTATTTGTGCCTTTCCGAATACCGTATTCGGGTTCGGCTCCACCCCTAGTGCATGTGTGAGTGACCGGAGTGTGAGTGATCGGTCTGAGTGACCGGTGTGTGAGTGACATGGTGTGAGTGACCGGTTTGAGTGACCGGAGTGTGAGTGACCGGTGTGAGTGACCGGTGTGTGAGTGTGAGTGACCAGAGTGTGAGTAACCGGTTTTCAAGTGTGAGTGACATGGTGTGTGAGTGACATGGTGTGAGTGACCGGTGTGTGAGTGACATGGTGTGAGTGACCGGTGTGTGAGTGGCATGGTGTGAGTGACCGGTGTGCGAGTGACCGGTGTGTGAGTGGCATGGTGTGAGTGACCGGTGTGCAAGTGACCGGTGTGTGAGTGACCGATGTGTGTGTGACCGGTGTGTGAGTGACATGGTGTGAGTGACCGGTGTGTGAGTGACCGATGTGTGTGTGACCGGTGTGTGAGTGACATGGTGTGTGAGTGGCATGGTGAGTGACCGGTGTGCGAGTGACCGGTGTGTGAGTGACCGGTGTGTGAGTGGCATGGTGTGAGTGACCGGTGTGTGAGTGACCGATGTGTGTGTGACCGGTGTGTGAGTGACATGGTGTGTGAGTGATCGGTGTGCGAGTGACCGGTGTGCGAGTGACCGGTGTGCGAGTGACTGATGTGTGTGTGACCGGTGTGTGAGTGACCGGTGTGTGTGTGACCGGTGTGCGAGTGACCGGTGTGCGAGTGACCGATGTGCGTGTGACCGGTGTGCGAGTGACCGGTGTGTGAGTGACCGGTGTGTGAGTGATCGGTATGCGAGTGACCGGTGTGCGAGTGACCGGTGTGTGAGTGACATGGTGTGCGAGTGATCGGTGTGCGAGTGACCGGTGTGTGAGTGACCGGTGTGTGAGTGACATGGTGTGTGAGTGACATGGTGTGTGAGTGATCGGTATGTGAGTGACCGGTGTGTGAGTGACCGGTATGTGAGTGGCATGGTGTGAGTGACCGGTGTGTGAGTGACCGGTGTGTGAGTGACATGGTGTGTGAGTGACCGGTGTGTGAGTGACCGGTGTGTGAGTGACATGGTGTGTGAGTGATCGGTATGTGAGTGACCGATGTGTGAGTGACATGGTGTGTGAGTGACCGGTGTGTGAGTGACCGGTGTGTGAGTGACATGGTGTGTGAGTGACATGGTGTGTGAGTGGTCGGTATGTGAGTGACCGGTGTGTGAGTGACCGGTGTGTGAGTGACATGGTGTGTGAGTGACCGGTGTGCGAGTGACCGGTGTGTGAGTGACCGGTGTGTGAGTGACATGGTGTGTGAGTGACCGGTGTGTGAGTGTGCCCTGCAATGAGTTGGCACCCTATCCTGGGTTGGTCGCTGCTTTGTACCTGTACAGACACTGTACCCCCCATGACCCTGAATAGGACAAGTGGTTTCTGAAAATGGATGAATGGATGGATGGATTTGCTCAAGGTTTTACTGCTGCTTTTTTCTCTCCCATCAGAGTGGGGTCTGGGTCTACAGCCTCATGTACTGATGCATGTCCCTCTGATAAATGAAAAGCAGGGGGGCAAAATTGAAAAATTCAGGGTCTGTGACGAAGAATATATTTCCATTTCCATGATCTGTCCTCCACTTCTGCTCCGTGTGAGGAGTTTGCACGCTCTCCTTTTGTCGCGTGGGTTTCCATGAGTTACTCTGGTTTCCTTCTACAGTCCAAAGATATGCAGTTAGGCTCTCAATTGGTGTCTCTCAATTGGTGTCTCTCAGTTGGTGTCTCTCAGTTGCCCATAGTGTATGACTCATGGGGCTGTCCATCACAGCCCCATGCCCTGTGATGGACTAGCACTACCAATCAGCGTGGGCTCCAGGCCCCAGTGAACCTGACCAGCATGATGGATGCCCTGCGGTTTTCACTACAGCATTTGTGTCTTTTGAATGTGTACCAGTCATTCTGTGTTTGTGTGAAGCAAAAACGAAGCCACAAGAAGGAGATCCATGTGATCCGACAGCTGCATTTGCAAAAGCTCATCACAGGGCATTTCATTTTGTTAAATGCTTAAAAAACGCTTGCTTCGTTTAGAAAAGGGTAACACTCACAGAGTTTGATCTCATTCAGCGCAGCATCTGGTTATCATGTGACCTATTCCAGATTACAGCTTCCTGGTGTCTTACTATACTTCAGAATGCTACTTATCAGCTCTCCAGGATAGTGCAGGCTGATACTGCATCCATTATTTAGAAAAGAGTAAATTTCTACCATTTGGATATCATTCTCACCCTGCCACTCCTGCTCGTTGCCATGGCCGGCATAGTCCAGGGAATCCGCCTCATCCGGCGTGTCCATGTCGTCCACGTTGATGTCCAGGTCGTCCGGTGTGTCCAGAGCATCGTCCGACAGGATGGAGCCCTCGCTCTGATCCAGTGACAGGTTAATCTCTGGGGCTGCCAGCTTCTTGCGCTGGGGATGGGTCCCATGCAGGTCCAGTGAGGAAGGGGGCGCTGAAACAAAACCACGTACCATCAATCCCATCTCACTCCACAAACCACTCTCTGGTTTTGTTTCAGAAGCATTCAAAATCATAAATGGTGCTGCATTAGAGCAGAATGAACCACAGCACTGTAGGTATAACTATATAAAGCATGTCAAACAACCAAAAGACCCACTGCTCTTACACATTAAGTAGATATATTAGACAAGTTTATGTTACTAAGAGCCAGGCACAGTCATGTAACCAAGATGAATGTTTTCTGTACGGCTGAGGAGAGTGGAAGGGTTGCTTCAGACTTACATATTCCAATGATGATGTTTTTGCAATTCCTGACTAAAATTTATTCATAATGGAGCACATGCTTAAAACGGAATTCTATATTGCTTTAAAATTGGCTGGAGGTGGTTTCTGGAGCTGCACTGGTCACCTGGTCTGTTCTCTGCCCCACTGGGACTCGTCATGTCCTCGTCATACTGGTTGTCCATTCCCACATCCTCTGTTGGGGACCTATAGGAGCAGAGGAACACCAGTGTTCAAAGACACAGTTTCTGGGGTTTGATACACAAACTCACACACCCTTAAGCAGAAACATGAACAGCGTGAGGAACGCTTACATGTCATCAGACCCAGGGACAAAAGGAGGATTGTTTGTGGGAAATGGGCGATCTGAACACCACTATATCGCGTTCCAAAGGATAGCAGATACCAAAATGGTTAAGGGACATAGGATTATATTGTCCTGACAAATATACAGTAACAATAACGAAGCCCATATTAATATGCAAGTGAAGAAATGACTTCAGTAGCATTCCATTTGTCTATTACGTGAGATGCATTTTAAAAATGATATAATCCTAAATTGTGCAAGAATTAGTTTGTGAATCATTACCTTAGCTACTCTGGTTTCATTTAATTATGCATTTTTTTCTATAAGTGGCTAACCTGGTTCTTCTAGTGCTGCCCTGAGCAGCTCATTGTTACGGCAGCCCCGTGAATCTGCTAATTCAGTTCTAGTTTTCATGTTTGTAGACTACTCACTTGGATATGCTATTTTTTGAACCCTAAAGTTACAACACACATGGAATGCAGTGTGATGGTGCTTATCTTTGCAGAACTCAGAAAAAAATGTTACTACTACAGATGCCAGGCCACGGTGAGGGCCTGGCGTTAGAGTGTATGAGGGAGCAGCAGGAGTTAAATCCTTCATTCACCAGCAAGCCGCGCCTGGGTCTACTGGTCGAGCTGGAACGGTGCTGGAGGTGAAAAAGGGGGCGGCAGTGAGATTATGGAATAAGAGAAAAGACACTTTCATCATCATCATGGGAAAAGTCACTGGCACACAGAAAAGTTGAGCTCTCAGCCGTTGCCGGGAGCGAAGGCTGGTACTGACACTGACACTGCAGACACATGTGCTTTACGGAAACTCCCACTGCCATGGTGACACCAGATGGTTTTCACATCAAGGGAGCCGAGAGAAAAGTGAGCATAATTAGTAAAAAGGAAGGAGGGATGCTGGCTTTTTTGTCGAACAACAGACAGTGTAATCTGTTACAAATCACTATAAAAGCTCACATATAAGATAGAAATCTTGAGCTGCTAGCTGGGGGATTGCGACCACATTACCTACTATGTGTGTCTCCATACACCATAGTTTTCCCCCCCCCCCCCCCCACACACACACACACACCCTGCTGATACCACTATTTTGATTAATCATATCTATCCTGTTTCATTAACTTCCTCCAGCAGAAGAGTTCATGATGAAGTATCGAGTGGGAGGAGGCAAATTTCTGGCAATAAGCCGACAAAAAAACCTGGGGGAGGTATAGAAAAGGCCACCATCCCTTCCCCTTCTGCATGCCTCCCTGCTTCTACCTCTTCCTCATACCAGCAAGGGCACCAACCAAAGAACAGAAGCCCCACTCCCTCCCCCAGACTGTGCTTCACTGCAGACCAGGAATGAACAGAATTAGGGAAGCCTCAGGGCAGTGGGCCTGTAACAGGGTTAGGGTTAGGGTGCTTAAAGCATGTGCCAGACAGATGCGTGGAATTTTTCAGCACATATATACCCTTATATATACCCTTTCTTTCAGCTTGCAGAAGGTGCCACAATTGTGAAAATCATCCTGCCTAACAAGGGGTGGCTCAGCGTCCCTACAGATTACAGACTGGCAGCATTAATGTCACGTATCACTAGGCACACATAGGCGTGGCACAGAAAAGGACAGTGTCTTGGATCATGGACTACAATGCATCAGGTGACAGTATTTGAAGCTTCAGGACTATGCGTCAGAGATGGTAGTGAGCAATGTAAGGGCACCCCAAAGAAACCATCATACTGTATCTATCCCCTATCTTTTCACCTACTATACAACAAACCCACAGTACAATTGCTCCATTGTTACAGGAGGCTTGTGCAGATCTTTGTCACATGGTATAGCACTATAGTGAGATTTACCTGCACCTTAACATCAGTAAGACAAAGCAGCTAAGGTGCGACCAAGCAACACCAGACATGTTTCTTCAAAGGAACATAGAAATGAGGATGAGAGCAGGATCAGCCAGTCCCAGTAATAACTGGGCTGACATCACTGATCCAGCGACTTTCCAATCACAGGTGCAGAGTGCTAAGGTACAGAGCTTAAAAAGCAAAACGCACCGGATGGCCATCTTGGAGGCTCTATGATAGAATGTGCACAGCTATTCTTTTTGAAAAGAATTTTTGTGTGCAGCCAACTACTAGGAATGTTCTTCCAGTCATTAGGTAAAACCAACAATGTCTGTCTTTTGTACAGTACTGTCTGTATTGTCCTAACATTAACAACCAGATGCTGGATAAGTAGATTGGCTAATAAAAAGAGCAAAGAACCAGCTTTACTCCTCTGCTTCAGAGAATGCTTTTGTTTCTTTGTATTTAGAAAAGTTCAGTTTCAGCATTAAAAAGATAGTATTAACCTTAAGATTTACATCAGTCTGTCTACATTTCGCATATTTTCCTGCATATTGTCTAGCACATGCTGTGTTAAGGGAGGTATTTAGATGCTGAAGTAACATTCTTTGAGGTAGGGCTGGGCAATATGGCAAAATATTTTATCACAATATTTTTTTCATATCGGTCAATGTCAATATCATTACACACAGTTCCCACTGTAATCACCAAAGAACAAAATCTATGTGGAAATGACAATAATTGAGCTGAATCAGGTTGGTGTTTGATTGCAATTAACAGCCCTGGGACACAATGCTAATACTATCCTGCAATCCTGGACACAGTGGCTGGTACCTACACTTCCTTTGTCTTCTCCTCCATCATCTTCTTCATCTCCTTCATCTCACTCTGTTCATTTATACGGGGCATCTATCATTAAGTCTTAAACAGATCCAGAATCTACCAGCACCCCAGGCAGACAAAAAGTATTCCTCACGTTCAACATCCTCGTAAAACTCCCACCTGTGGCTTCACCCACCACCCAGTTTACTGATGACTGTGCCTGCATCCATAAACACAGAGCCAGTTCTCTGCCCCCACCCCTCTTACTAACTCTGATGTCCCCAAACTGCTCCTCATTAACCCCTATCTGTCTTAGCTATCTCTCTCACACTCCACTCATGTACTCACACATCACCCCTGACTGCTACAGGAGGGGGGGACAGATGGACATTTAATTGAGTGTACAATAGACCAATTAACCCGTGTAATAATTTTTTATTAGTACCATCATCCCACCGCTCCCTATACTTTTATCTTTAATTTCATAATTGTACTATGTGTAACTATATGTTGTTTTTATGTTGTATGGTGCTATATTGCTACTAGAAACTGAATTTCCCGGAGGAACCTTCCCGAGGGATTAATAAAGTTTTCTATCTATCTATCTATCTATCTGACTGAGGTGCTTCTTAGTTGTCCGTTCTCATCGTGATAGACCCACTTACAGCCTTTGATACGGAGAGCCACCAGATACTCTATCAAGTAGATAGTGTCTTGGGGTGCAGAACAATCTAAGTTATATCAGGTAACGACAGGTAAACCTCACGGTTCACTCCTTGGTCACCTCCTCTTCCCCTTGCACATGACCTCCCTAGGTCCGATCATAGTCACATGGTTTCTCCTGCCACTGCTATGGAGATGATATCCAACTCAACATGACCTTCCCTCCAGAGGACTCCACAGTCCATGCTCAAATTTCTGAGTACCTTGCTGACATCGCAGTATGGATGAGAGATTGCCAGCTCCAGCTGAACCTCTAAAAGGCCATGCTTTTCGTCTTCCATGCCAACCCTACCACTCCTTGGGCCTGACTTTCTGAGCTGTTAATGGAACAGCATCTATCTAAACCATGTTTTTCATCAAGGTATTTTATATGATTTAGCAGACACTTTTATCCAAAGTAATGTACACTTATTTGAGAAAGCTGGGTCAGACAATCCCTAGAGGAATTAGGGGTTAAGGGCCTTGCTCAGAGACCCAATGGTGACATCACTGTGCCAGCTGAAGGATTTGAACCGGCGAGCTTCTCATGACAGGCATAGCATCACAACCTGCTGGGTCACACCCCATGCCATACAAGACCCACATCTCAGTGCCTGGTGATCCTACCGCCACATGAAAATAACTTGTGTGGTTCTTGGTAGTGGATGGAGCAACTCATCCACTTATAGTCATCAGAGTCCCTCTCCACCTTCAAGAAACTCCTACAGCCTAACTCATACTCCATGCGTCCAGGTGCTGTTGCAGTCCGAACTCCGTCAAGCGCACAGATTTTTGCGTACATACTTTATTTTGGGGCATCATCTGTATACACATATGGTCATGGTTGGTGCATGCATACAGCAATGATATTACAACAGACGAGCAGATTTATGCATCTCCAAGGTGTCCAGCTGACCACTTGTGTTCAGATTTCATTACTGCCCCATGTGCAGTTATTGTGACGTCCTTATCGGGGATTCATCAGAATGCATTAGTGTTTACGCTACAAAAGATAGTGTCAAATGCAACCCACACACCTCGGCAAGTAGATTTTAGCGATCAGACCACAATGCATCTTGGTGACTGTTTATACTTGATTTAGCATTGTCTACTTCCGATCCGATTGCCCAGGATGCATTTTTAAACCAAGTGTAAACAGGGTCCTAGCAATACACTATCAATTATTTGCACATACACAGTCGATGTTCCATGACGTGCAAGAGTCCATTCAACTCAATATCTAGGGTGCATGCGACACAAAATTTATGCGCATAGTGTGCAGACGGTAATGATACATGAACAAGAGGAGTATGAACTAGGCTTTGTGGGAGTACCTCAACTAATCAACTAATCCAACTACTGACTTGCTCTGTCTTCATTGGTTTTGGGCATTTAGCAACATTAGATGCTGCTTTACTTTGCACCCATCTTGTAGCAACCACACTGTGTTTTTTAAAATTTTAATAGCTCTCTTGGTAGGTACTTACAATGTCTGGTAATATACTGTTTAGCCCTTGCTGTATTTTCTGCCTCTTTCATACGTCACTTTGAACAAAAGCATCTGCTAAAAAACAACTGACTGCTGGAAAATAATAACATTAATTTGAAAATTATAAACACCTTTTCTTTTTTTAGTTTTTATAAGTCAGATGGTTTGCTGAATTTATCCTCGGAGTGTGAAACGGAAGGGTGAGGAAAAAAAACAGATAATTTAATCACTGCATCGCTGGTGACGTCAGGTGTGGAGGGGGTTTGCTGATGTCAACGAAAGCTTTACAAAACCAGCATAAACTTGTACATCTTCACACAGCCCTCTCTAAATGCAGCAGGAGCACCTTTTCACATGGGCGATCTGGGACGGCATCCGAAACCAGACCCGGAATGATAAGACAAAAACCAAACGCAGCAAAACCAGGTATCGCTTTGCCAATGCTAATACACGGCTGGGGTCCAGACCGTGACCCCACACCATCAAGAGGCTACAGAGGAGTACAGACTTACAGCACACACACACACACACACACACGCACATGCAATACACACAGACATCAAGCCCATGCTCACGTTTTGTGGGCGTCAGCTTGTTGGCATTTTATATCACCCAGCCACAGGACTTAAATCAAGACGGCATGGCAGCACCCTGACGGTCAGATGGGTAAATCCCAATATTCGGTTTCCTGGGATGCGGCCGCTAATCTGAGCAGCCATGATGTAATGACACCAGCACCCCCATCAACCACACAATACTACGTGCAACCAAGCTGGGGAGAAAACCGCTGCTGCAGGGTAAGAGCCTGAAACACAAATTGGAAAACAAATAAATAAGAGATTAAAGAAAATCAGAAGCCTTGTGCTTTCATTCATAAATAGATAATGTAAAGAAAAATAAGGATTTACTGATTCCGCCGGCTAAATGCATCCCATTCTGTTTGATTGAACATCCTACCCCAGCCTCCTCTCAGGGACAAAGCACCGCGCATCACGCTAAGCCCCAATAGCATGCATCAGTGCAGCTGCCCTCTTCCCCACAATGAAGCATCCTGGCAGAGCACTGTGCAGACACGCACACCGGCGGACAGCCAGCACAAGCACTGCGCTCAATCAAAATCTGCTTCTCGGACTCGCAGAGAGCGGCGGCTGAAGACCCACTCACCACCTTATGTGCCGAAAATGAGTAGCGGTCCTTTCCTCCCCTTGTTCCAGGGAAGGGGGAGAAGCCTCACTGCTCTGCCTTAGCTTTCCTCTCACAGTGTCCCCCAGTGGAGCAGCTCAGCACACACACACAACAGCCCCGCCGCCATTTTGTGGTCATGTGACGGGGGTGGAATCTAAATAAAGACGATCACCTGCTCCCAGCACAGCCCGCATCTTCGCGGTGGTGGGAGGCGGAGGGGGCTGAGCAGAACCGATGTCTGGCCATGCCATAGAAAGGGAAGTGATGCTGAAGCAGGCGCTGAGGAGGAATAAATCCCCCTTCAGCCTGAGGCAAGAAGTAGCCCCTACCACCTTCTCCCACGGATCTCTTTATGTTCCATGCTGCTACTCTTATTATTCCCCCCAGAAAACAGTGGGGGCTGGGAAGCAAAGACTTTCCTCAGTTTTTCCCATGGGGAATCTCTGTTTGTGACGACAGTGATCACAAAACAATAAACAGTACATCAGTATAGGACAATTGCTAATAATGCACCTGGATGGCAGAAATGACTCAAATGACGCTGGAGGTAAACATGCAGAGAAATTTGGCATATGGACCAACACACACACAAAGAGCCAAGGGACACTGAAAGAACACAGTGGAGCAGACCAACAGAGCAGATGTCCTGGCCTTCCTGTTGCTTGGCAACCGTCTTTTTGTTGACGGCATGTACCACAGCTTGAACTCCCCCTCTTCCAATTTGTGGGCCACTATTAGCATAAAGCACAATGCTTAACTTGGATTTTACACAGAATACAAGTGTAAAGAAAGGGATTAAAAAGATGGTGTTATCTAAATTAAAAGAAAAAATATAAGAATCCACACTTGCTTATTTCAAAACGACCTGGGTCTTACTGCAAAATAACCCACACAAAATGTAAAGTCCCACTTTAACGCTGCAAATTCTTTTTATTGTTTAGCTAAATTACAGCTTGTTGAACCAAATAAAGGAACATTTCCAGTTCATGCCTGCTCAGGCATTGTTGAAACATTCTGAGTTCCATTTTGCAGTTTCACAGATCTTTATTTTCAGTACCTACATAATGAGGATAGTTGCATACAGTATGTTTTACAGTAGTACATAAAAACTGCACCAGTGGCTGCACTGCAATGAAGTTGTGCAGTATAGGAAACATAAAAAAGGTACCAGGCTGAGCTGCCCACTGAGAAGAGACTTTGCTGGAGCTTATCCCTCATTTAATCAGTGTTGCCATCAGCTAATCAGCCTTGCAGAAGGGTCCATGGACTAGCCGCACAAGGAAAGGTTTTGGTAAATAACAAAGCCTGAATCACTACAAGGCCTGAAATACACAAACGTGTGTGTTAGACATGTATGATGTAGTGCAACATGAAAAGTGCTTTGTGATTTCAATCTGGAGCCATTCTTATTCCAAATTCCAAATCACCATAGCTATAATTTATATAACTATAACTAATTTTCAAATGAAAGTCCAGTGCAATTTCAGTGAGGTAAGTTCAGGCCAATGGGTAAGGAGACATTTTAACTTTGTTATAACACCACAATGCTGTTGGGGTTTTTCCTGCTTTTCCTTGTATTAGTTCCAGCATTTCCTTTTTATGATGTTATGTTGTAGCATCTGAATTGAATAGTCAGGGAATTTCACTAAGCCTACACTTAATGGTTTCCCATTTTTAGATTATTTTTAAATGAAGGTACTTTTATATAAGCCAGTTGTAGGATGGGAGGTGTGTGGATGTCTCGGGTAGCTGACATGAAGTGAGAAGCTCATCCTTTTACCTTATAAACCTGCCTTTCATTCCTCTCTCTCCAGACCTCCCTGCCATAACAATCCTGTCTCTAAATCTCTACACATTGACATTCTCTTCAGCCAGACCTGTCAACCCTATTACAAAATCTTTTCTTTTTGCCTTCCACTCCCCATTCTTTTCTACATTCTCATGTGATTCTGTTTTCTTTTTACTCAAAATGAAACTAGCACTAAAAAAGCTGTTTAAAACTACTCGTAAAAGGCAAATGTGTAACAAGAAAAAGGTAATAAAAATGTTGCCATATTATAAACATAAATTCTCCTCCAAAATGTTGCATTTTTACTTTGAACATTAAGTCATCGTTTTACTGTGAAGAATGAGGAATAAACATCTCTCTAAAGCTGTGTCCATTCGGTTCCTTGGCACACCAGTGGAAACGTATCACTCTACCACTTCCTGTAGCTGGAGGGGAACAGGGAGAGAACAGTTCCCTTCCTCCAGACAAAGCACCTCTTAGATCATTCGTCTGCCACATTACTGTTAAAATTAAAGTTAAACACATATATTAAAACTAAAATTTCCAAATGTATTACAAACAGGAGCACTACTCCCATCCAAAAAGTCTTACTGACTATAGGCCAGGAACATTTTCAGTCTGATTTTCTCAGGTCGGCTGATGTGCTGCTGCTATGAAGGCTACCTCAGCCATGTGTCCCTTATGGCCACGTCTCTCCTACGGCCATGTGTCCCTTATGGCCATGTGTCCCTTATGACCACGTCTCTCCTACGGCCATGTGTCCCTTATGGCCATGTGTCCCTTATGACCACGTCTTTCCTACGGCCATGTGTCCCTTATGGCCATGTGTCCCTTATGGCCATGTGTCCCTTATGACCACGTCTCTCCTATGGCCATATGTCCCTTATGACCATGTCTCTCCTATGGCCATGTGTCCCTTATGACCATGTGTCCCTTATGACCATGTCTCTCCTACGGCCATGTAGAAACAAAACAAAATTCAATGCCCTGTACAAACAAAACAAACACCATCACACTGCCATGAAATAAATCACTCAATAAAGTTAAATAAGCCCTCACTCTTGGTACAAGGAAACCTGCCTACCTATCAGAATTACTTCAAGTTTACCAGCTACATCGTCCACTCAGATCACAGCACACCGGTTTCCTTGTTATTTCACATATAAATAAAGTGACAGTTGGCAGTAATACATTCTGCGCCTATGTTGTAGAAGGCTTTGCCAGCTTATGTTTGGGATGCTGAATTTGTCTCGGTCTTTAAATTTCGACTGAAGACCTATTACCTATTAAAATGGTTTCCCATTTTTTAATTATTTATTTTTAAATTAATGTCTCTAAATCTCTACACATTGACATTCTCTTCAGCCAGACCTGTCAACTCTGATATCTTTTCTTTTTGCCTTCCACTCCCCATTCTTTTCTACACATTCTCATGTGGTTTTCTTTTTACTCAAAGTGAAACTAACACTAAAAAGCTGTTGAAAACTAAATGCCTTCCTTCCCACATATCTGAATAGTGCCCGGGGTGGACAGTGTCTGAGCTGCAGTCCTGGTTCAGTCCCATGGAAGGGTGACACTGTGAATGTGACCTACACACTGTAACATTGAGTGTGCAAACTTGATTGTTAGACTTTGGCTTTGACCTTGATCACAGCTGACACCATGCTTTTAGCGAACAAGCCCATTCTTTGTTTTTCTATAATGTTATCATGCCTGGAGGGTTGGGCAGTATATTGATCTTGGACCACCAGAGGTTTTTTTTCTCCTTACTTAGGAGTTTTTGTTCCTCTTCTCCGTTGCGATCTGGCTGGCTTTCTCCCTTTTCTTTGTCTTCCCTTTTCCCTGCTTTTTTATTACTCTGTCTTAATCTAAAAAGTTTTAGATTAAGACAGAATAACTTACATCTAAAAGTTTTGACAAGGTAAATTAGGGTTTTGCCTTCTTGTCATTTTGACTTCCTCTGCTGCCCCCTGCAGGATGGGCTCCCCCTTTGGGTCTGGTTAGGGTTAGGGCTTCCTCTGCTGTCCCCTGCAGGATGGGCTCCCCCTTTGGGTCTGGTTCCTCCCAAGGTTTCTTCCTTCAAGGGAGTTTTTCCTTGCCACTGTCTCTCTGGCTTGCTGACTGGGGGCTTTGGGCAGTGATAATGTAAAGTGCTTTGAGACAATGTGATGTTGTGAAAATGCAATATACAAATAAAACTGAGTTGAATGGAATTAATGACGTTGTAACATACCACAACACACCTATTTAATGCGCTTTAGGAGAACTCTGTTGTGAAAGGTGCTATTTAAACAAAAGTTGAATTGAATTGAATATAAAGTCCAAATGTTGAAAGTGTAAAAAAACACCAGAGCACCTTTTCCTTTTTTTGCATCTTTAAAAGAGAATTACCCATTTTTTATCACTAGCCAAACTCGGATGAGTACAGATAACTAGAACATGAAAATGCTCTGTAATTAATTTAGTTTAATATACATACAGTGGTACCTCAGTTCTCGAACTCATTAGAACTCAAATTTCTTAAAAGTCGAAAAAAAAAAAACATTAACATAATTTTTTGGGACCGGGAACCAATTAATTGGTTTTCCATTATTTCTTATGGGGAAAATTCGATCAGAACTCAACTTTTTAGGATTCAATCCTTAAGTTCGAGTTCTGGGGTACCACTGTATAATATAATTGTACCAATTTTTTTTTTTTTTTTACTGTTTTTAGATAAAGACAAAGTCACCAAGGAAACTATGTTAAATCGAGATCACTGTACTCACTGTACTCACTGTACTCACTGTACTCACTGTACTCACTGTGCTGACACCAGCACTGTTTATACTGTATGAGCTGGAACAGGACGGCACTGAACACAAAAAGCCACATGACCATACAGATGACAGTGCTCCTGCACGCTTTGTCATCAGTCTCGCTTATGCAAGCTCACATATCCTAAACATAGCCACTAGCAAATTGCCATGGCACAATCCTCTTTCAAATTTAATTCCTTAATTCAGCTCTACAGTATTTCTTTGCACTGTGTGAAAACTGAGACTAAAATAAATTCAGTCTTGACAGCACTGGCGTGCACAGATAGAGACGAGGTGGTGCTGAAGCACTTGCCCTTTTGCCCTCAGTCCAAAAAAGTGCCCTTTTGAAAGACGTGATTTTTTTTTTTTTTTTAAAGCTGCGCGATTTAAAAAGGTGTGAAAATAATGGCTTGATTTGTGCCCCTTCTTCAAAGACACCCGAACCCTGTCGCTTTTTCACTGTCACCGTGTCACGTGAACACGCTTGCAGTTCATTTGTTGTGAGGCGTGTAGCAGCGGCATGACATAGGACTACTTGGAGTAGGCATAGTAGGCTAACTATAGCGACTGGGAGCCACGGCGGACAACACGGCAGCTCTTTCCCTTCCCAACCAGTCAGGTAACCCATGAATCGAGTGAAATTATTCTGTTTGCCCTCTAAGACCAACCTGCAATTGTTTTGTTCTGAAGTAGCCTGTCAGAAACTGCACATGACAAACTTTGCCAGCTTGCCCCCTCCATCCATCCATATGGATAAACAAAAAAACGACACATTTAAAATGTAACCTAAACCATTTAGGCAACCCCACTCTCCATCAATTCCGACCTTTTTGCATACACTATTGAAAATATCACGTTATGCTATAGGCTACATGCCGTTAGGCAGAGGGCTCTTTTGAGGCCATTTTTCGTTACAAATTTTAGGATGATCTCACGGAAATCTGTGAATAAATACAAAGTTTTCAAACTGAAGTCAGTGACGGGAAGACATCACACTTTTTAGAGATGGAACTGCAGAAAAACCTAAAACCTTGACATGATTATGAATAATAGAATTATGGACGTTTCTCCGTTTTTGTGGATTAGCCTTTCCATAACTAACGTCAACTACTGTCCTACTTTGGTAAGATTGAAATTAATGTCTTTGACTGTCTTTAGTAGGTGTCTCCTGTGAGAAAGTTAGAACACCGTCCAACTGTCTAAAGATGCAGTCTTTAGCCTAACTGGTTGTTACTGACTCAGCGATGCTCGCAGACATTTACGCACTGTGTTGTGAATATGTATGTATATAGTTTAGAGTTGGATACAGATTTTATCTTTTTGTGGTGTGATTTTTGATTTTTAGAGAATGTTTTGAAATAAAAGTCAAATTGCATTTAACCTGTGCGTTTTTTTTATTATAAAAAGAAAAGGTTTTCCACATATGCAAAAAGTGCCCTTTTTTCCCCCTGGAGCACTTGCCCCCCAAAATGTCTGTGCACGCCACTGCTTGACAGCCTTGAAGGTGCAAAGTCATGTGTCATTCTGCAGGCCTTGAGCGTATACTATACTGATGGCCATTTAAGGAACACACAAAAATATAGTACAATGGTTTTGATGGTCATTTAAGGTGTAGGTCTCTTCAAGCTATAGCCGACCTTCAAATACTGAGTAAATTTCTATTGTACCCCCCCCCCCCAGGAACACTATCATAGGCCATAGGTCTGTGTATGGAACAGCACTGAGAAAATTAAACCACACCCACAATCATATTTTTTTTTCTTTGTGAGCACTTTAAAAAGTACACTTTAAAAAGCAAGACAAGCGTATCTTTGTGATTCTCGGTTAACATCACAAGCATACAGGAACACAGGATAATCTTGTTCCTGTTTCAAAGCAGAAATGTTTTGTAGGAAATCTTTCTTGATATGTAATTATAAACAGAAGCACGGTTGACAGATAACCTGAACTTTTCAAAGCATAATCCACTGTGATTGTTAGGGGTATCATACAGTAAGACCAGTAGCAGATTCTATTGTACATTATTACACTCACCGAAGGTGTTGTTTCAGTCTATGGAATTTGGAGAATCCAGGCTGAGAGCTCAAAGGTGTTTTTTTTTGTTTTAATCACACTGTTACGACCATGCTCACTACTCACCAACACACGTACACACACAGCCTCACGTGATCTTCACTCTGCAGTTCAAGGGTCTACTTAACGCTTACCAGGCTTCTCCGGTTATGACTCTTATCAACAAGCTAACATGATATAATCAAACACAATGTAGCTATTTCAATGAAAATAACACTTAAATGCTATGTAGCCGATTACCATTCTAGTCAGAGACATAGGATGAGTTTTGTTTGGTTCTTTTTAATTTTTGTATTTTGCAATAACTTTCATTGCAGTTATCCATCCTCCCTAACAGTTATTTTCTGTAACTGCGTCTGGAGCCTATCCCGGAGCCTATCCCGGAGCCTATCCCGGAGCCTATCCCGGAGCCTATCCCGGAGCCTATCCCGGAGGCTATGGGTACAAGGTAGGGAACAATCCAGGATGCACCAACCCATCCCAGTCTCTCCAGTTATAAAATCACTAAATCATTAAGGATCATGAAGCGCAAAACAATAGCAATTTTAACAACATCATAGTTATGATATTTCAGTATCCATCCATCCAATTCTAACTGTTCATCCTGATCAGGGTTGTAGGGATATTTCAGTATACAAACATTTACAACATATACAACATGTTAGTATGTTTGGGATTGCTTATGTGTGTATGCCATCCTGGAAGAGTAGAGGCTAGTACGGAAATCAAGAAGTGAACCAGCTTCAAACCAACCAACTCTTGGTTTCAGAATGAGATGATGGACAAGCTGGTGTCCACATACTTATAATATTTTACAGTATATGAGGATATGTCAAAATGATCCTCACTCCAAAAAAAAAATCCAAGAGACATAGAGGTTACAGAAGCGGTCACGCCCTTCAGCGCTCAGCCCAACACAGCCGAATTTAATTAGCACTAATCAGCAGCAGTAACTTAAGCCTTGTCCAAACCCTGGTTCAGTGCCAGATATTGTCACTACTCCTACGAGATGTACTCAGCATACTAACCCCTGTCTTTTGTCTAGCTCCGCTCCGCCCTGCCAGACCTTCTCGCTTTCCAGCCCAAGTCCGTTCCTGTCCTCCCTCTCCTCTCATTGTCCTGCTCGTGACCTCCCAGTGTCTCCAGTCTGGACCTTCGGACCCTGCCTCCCCATCCCACTCTGCTCGTTTGCCTTGGACTCGAAATAAACCTCAGCCTTGCAAATATCTCCCCTGACTGGTGTGTTCCCTACAGAAGCACTAACACAAAACAGCAAAACAAGTCTGTGGGTAAATATGCACTTGATCTTCTTATATATTAGCTATAAGCTGTGACATGGTATGGGAAGGTCAATATGGCTTATGAAAAATTTGACTTACGGGTTTGTGGAACTGATAACTTTCGTCAGTTAAGAACTGCCTGTACAAGTAATTATCGCCCTCTTGTGGCCAGAGACATGCTTTTTGTTTTAACTAATCTTGTATCAGGAAAATAAATGATCTTATATTTTAACTATAAATGCAACAAGATTATTTGTGGGATTTAAATAAATTTGAAAAATTAATCACTCACATCGTTAAAAGTCTGACATTTTTGTGAACATTTTTATATCAATGTAAACATTTGTCTAAAAACCTGCACCTGCGATGTGTGTCAGACACTTTTCCTACTTTCCGTTCATGTGTTTCTAAGTGGTACCTGATGCTCACTGAGATTATACTCATCACACAGCCATGCATGCTGTTCTGTGCATGGACTGATGACAGTGAGGGCACTGTAGGGCACTGAATTATGGACCTGCACTACCTGGTGAACATTTTTCTGGTGATATTACCATTCAGTTAATCTATGGCATCATCTAAAATTTGGTATTTCTGTATTACTTCTGTCCGCTCTTCAGTAGGTAGGAACTGTCCGAAAGCCCGGTTTGGAGTATCCTGCTTTCATTTAGTGATTTGATATTTCTGTGTTCTCCTGGTAGTTCACTAGTAGTTCTAGACTCTTTTCTCTTCCCTTCATGAGTTCCTACCATCGGTCCATCTTCCATGATCTCTTACTGTAAGTACTAGAACGTTATCAGAAAGTACCTACCACTTTCAGTAGATATTCACAAGATCTGATTAATGGAGAGGCTATTTTTAGTACTACTGACTTGTTCACCAATACTTTTTGCATAAACATCATAATATCTTACAACAGACAGTATTTCACAGGCATCACCTCAGATGATAACCTGCCCATTTAGTGGCAAGGGCATTACATTTAACCCTGTTTAAACAACATTTACTTCATTCACGAAGCAACACCTGCACAATAAAACGTTTTCAATGAGAATGCTGACATTCAAAATAACACAGAGCATTTGCAAGTGAGGCAGAGGCAGCAACTGACCCTGAAATCGTGCACTGGGCGAGATCTTTGTTCTCCGTCCATTGAACAATCAGACCAGCCTCTGAGTCACCAAGGTTCCCCACGGGGAGACATTCTTGCCTACAGTAGGAACATAAACAGGATTAGATAATGAGAGATCATTTCAATGGACAATTCAGCCATTTATGTGCAGATAGCAGACTATATACAAACAAGGGTAAGAATAAACTATGCCATCCTAAATGTTTTATAAAATAAATTTAGCAGTAGTGCTAGGATTTGATTAATTAAATACACTGAATATCACTTTAACATGTTAATTTGGTATACAAATCTTGAGAAAATAATACCTTAATGAATTTCTCTTTGGGACAACAGTAGCAGTTTACTTAAAAAAAATGACAGAATTGAACTACAACATGGCAGAGTAGCAAGTAAACCAACTAAAACAGGGCTATGAAAATAATAAAGACCATAACCATGAGGTACAGGAAAATAAGAGCACACCATAATGATAGCAAGAAGATTAACAAGCCAAACATTTTTGTTGTATAAACATTCTCAATGTTTTTCTTAAATTCCCAGAATATATGAAAACAGGGGAAACACTTAATTAGTTCATGTAAATACTGAACGGTAATGAGGCATTTAATGCATAATTAATGAAGCATAAACGGCCACGCCAGCAAGCTTCCCTGGAGCTCCAAACAACATCCTCTCTGCCAATCCCAGGGATGGATCCTTCCATGGGAACCTGAACAAACTGTTACCCTGTATCTGAATATTCAAAACCTCCAGGCAGCAAATCGCAAAGGCCTGAGGAGAACAGAACCTAACGCTTTGTTCTGCTTCCTCAAAGGCCCATGGCTCGCCCTTTTAAAGCAGATATTTCCATAAATATAATAATTATAAACCAAATCCTCCAGAACATTTTGGAGCCTCATCTAAAATTTATCATTACGGAAGAACAGTGATTAGAAAGGAGGTATGACGTTTTGTTAGCAATATTTCATAGTAAAATTAATTGGGAAAGTAGTCCAGATTTACATTACGAAATAGAACATTCCAAGGTAAAGTGATGTGTTTTGTTTGCTTGTCACTTCAAATAAAAGCACTTACAAATCTGTTCACAAATGCTAATTATCAATATTAATGAGGACTAGTCAGATAAATCTGCATGAATTGGTTTTTAGGTCAAAAGTTTGACTTAATGGTTCTGTTTCATTAGGTAGATTCATACCCTGTCACTCAATTTTTAAAAACCACGCTAAAAAGCTTTATTTAAAGAACAATGCACACTGACAACAATGGTGCTACATTGAGGTGGGCAGGTAGACAGTAATGAAGCAGGTAATCTCACCTGAAGCCCCTGAAGCCAGCAGCCTGCAGAATTCCTGCAGAAGAACTCCCTGTCTTCTCCCTCATCACTTCGGCTACGTCTTCCTGATCTATTAGCTGCTCTGCTATGACTTCCTCATAATCTTTATAGATCTGATCCCCAACTGTGCATTCAGGTTCTCTATTCCTTCCAACTGATTTCACGTTCATTGGCACTGGGATTATGCCCACTGGAGGTGGCTGAGCCAAATGAGTGTGTTGGCTAAAGCCATGGATGATATTTTGCTTCTCTCTCTCATGAACCACACAGTTGATGTCAGAGCCTGTGAAATGCAAAAAGATGCCATCTGCTCCTTTCCTGGCATTGCTGGCCAATGGTGAGTCCATATCCTTTATAATCCCCCCTGAACCACCTAGAGGGCTATCAGTTATTGCAGAGCTTTCTTCAGGGGAATCCACCAGCTTTTTCTGCCTATCCAGCAGTGTCCACCCCTGGGTTCCTAGAGTAGATCGCCCCTCATCATCCGAATCTTCCAGCGAAATCTGTGACCGGACATAAACGTCATCTTTGGCTTTAAAACGAGTAAATGTGTCCTTGACTGAAGCACTGCTTTTCACATCTGCAGGTTCTTCACAGTGGTTGGGGAAGTTGGTGTTTAGCTGGAACTCTGCATTTATTTCTGAACTTTTTACATTTGTATCCCTTTGGCAGGTATTTTTTACATGTGCATCCTTTGTGCAAGGTTTATTTATATCTACTAGACTGCTTAATAGATCTGGAGTAATGTTTTCTGTTCTGCTTTTTCCATCACCTTCCTGGACTGTCCCTTGCCCCAAAACAATAATATACTCCATCTCCAACCCAGAGGAATCCCCGTCTGAGAAAGATCTCACATCGTCTCGGCTCTCAAGTTGCAGGCGTTCAGAGCTGTCTTGCTTTCTGTCCAGTGAGTCTGTATCCCACAATGTAGGGCTCATTGCCTCTAGGGCAACTGCTCTGGTCTCAGAGTCAATACAAGCCATGTGTGGATGTTCATCTACTTGTGTGGGAGTAGCCAAGAAGATATCTTCAGATTCTCGAGTGCAGATATTTGGATATTCTAGCAACTCTGAGATTTCTAATTCCTCAACAGACAAGAAGTCACTACAGTTGGAGGACTTGTTGTTCTCCTTGCTAAGGTACGCTGCCCCATCAGCACTTGGAAGGTCACTTGTGACAGAATCATCTACCTGGTTTAATGGAAACATGCTGCTATCTGAGTGGAGTGAATCATCCAAAAGTATAAATGGTGAGAAGTGGCTTGTTTCCTCCATCGATTCAACATCATTTTCATATTCACTATCCACCCAACTACCATCTGACATGTTTCTTCCTGATTCAGGGCTGCTGACAGGTTTGGATATGTGACCTTCCCCTTCAACCCCCAATAATGTGAGAGATCCATTTCTCATATGATGACTTGGCTCTTGCCTTGTGGTTTTTTCATCATCTGTGCTGTCAGCGGGACACAAATTAGATGGGAACTTTGTTGCATTTTTGAAAATGTCTTCTTTTTGTTGGTTTAGGTCATTAATGAAAAGTGTTTCTGTTTGCGAATTATCACATATTTCAATTTGAGGAACTACCTTATCCTTTGAAGAATGTAAATGTCTCTGTGGAGTCGAGAAATCCAGGTTTCTGTGATCAGTTTCCTTGGCTCGTTCTACCTGATATTTCCCATAAGCTGTCTCCCTAGTATGTACTGGAAAGACCCTCTCAGTTTCCGGAGCACAACCATCTCTATCATGAAGTAAACCTGGCCCAAAATAAAAGGTTAGCTCAGTAGATGCTGCATCATGTCTACATTCTTCTGTAAATGTTGACTGATCTTCTATTTGTGATGATGTTTCAGTGAGTGTGTTTGTCTCCTGATAAGTCATGAAGTTTGGGGAGGCTTGATCCCACTGAACTTCAGGGTCTACATTGTCATACTGTGATACTGATTTCACCATTTGTTTAGTGATGGGTATAGTGTGAAGGTTCTTCTCCGATGACTGATGATCTAGAAATTTCTGTCTATGTTCAAAATCATTAACCTGATCCAGCTCCGTTTGTTTGTATATGTTCTTATTATCCATTTTTAGTATTATGTCGGTTTTGGTGTCTAATGTTAGCTCATTGAAAATGTGGCGTTGGCCACCATCAATGCTGTTTTCTTGTAACAGTCCAGCAGCTCGATCAGACCTAGCTGATGTCTCATTCAATGACCTACCAACTGACAGAATTTGGGAATCCGGAATATAATTTGTTGTTTTTGACTCCTTCTGACTTTCTGGGCCATAGATATCTGTGCTAGTTTTACTCCAGCTCCAATGCCCAGACTGAATATTTTCTGTGTCCTTAGAACTTCCTATGTCTGTGTCCTCATGGCCTTCCTGCGAGTCATTTCTGAAAGGTGTTTCACATGATCCTACTTCTATGCCGTCATCTCTTGTTTGAGGACTAGCAGACTGGGTGTCCTCTTGTATTGTGGTGTTCCACATTTCCATGCTTCGGTGGATATCCTGAGAAAGACAGTCCATGGAGTCTCCCTGGGCGCGACCACTGCACTGCTCAGATGCCTCTGAGTGGTCAGCTGTTTCAGGACTTGTGACAGTTGACTGTGAATCATCACAAATAGTTGTGTTCCACATATCAAGTGACTCCAGATTAAAAATGGCGCAGGATGTCTGGATTCCATTCTCAACAGAAGAAGGGTCAATATCTGACCCAGGGGGTCCACCCCCTTTGCAGGTTTCTGGCGTGAATTTCGTTTGTGCTTCCATTGTTCTTGGCTTTTCAACCACTGATGACCCTTCTGTATTAAAAAATGGAACATACTTCTCTTCACCCACTGGGACTGACTGAATATCACCAAGGCTTCCTGAACTCCACATGTCTGAGACACCTATGTTCGGGACCCAGCTATTGTACTCTTCAGCTGGTGGAACTGTTTGAACAAAGGGGTTCCATGTACTGGAGGTGTCTGGACTTGGGTCCTTTTCATTAGGGGGTTCATTTTCGATTTTCTGCAGGAAAAGATCCTCTAAAAGCAATGAGCTTTTTTCTTGTGATTCCCCAATACTTTCGTTTGCATTCTTGTGAGAAACAGTTAAGTCGCCCGGTGACTCAGTGAGCTGGCTTCGTAATTTAAGAAGTGAAAAGTCTCTGTCCACATGCATCAGGTCTATTTCTTTGTTAGTTAATGATGATACTTCTGTTTCATTTAGTTCTATCAGTGAGAGATCATAATCTGCAGAGAGACCCTCTGATCTAGATGCAATCACACTGTCACTGTAGGACAGACAGTCTTTCTTTTCTATTAATTGTAGGTTTGCTTTTAAATGGAAATCATTTGTAATGTCTGAGACCAAACAAACGTTTTTGGTGCTCTCAGTACAGCTTGAATCATTTTGCACAAATAATATTTCTGAATTAGTACCCTCTGAGCATGTATAATGTGGGTCTTTGCCATTATCATTATTCTCTATATGAACTCCAGGTTTTGAGGATATGGCCATGGATTCATTTGCTTCCAGTGTGTCACTGTTAAGGTCATCACATGAATTACATATAACTTGCTGAATTAACGTGTTGGCTAATGTTACGTCAGATACCTGTTCATGTTGAGTTGTGGCTTGGTTGGAGTCTGATACATCCACGTTCCATTCAAATACATCTAATGCATCTTTCATAGCAGGAGGAGACCAGAGGAGTGAGTCACTTGACTGGCTGCCCTCCTTTATTAGATATTCTTCCTTTTCTCTCCCTCCAGTCCCCTTTAGTTCCATCCTACTGTTCAGGCCAATATCTGGACTTTTCTCACCAATATCTCTCACTTCTGCTAGACTCCATATAATAGCATCATCTGAAGTTGACCCCTTGGTGTCTGACATAAGGTCATCCCAGGGATCAGATGATGAGACACTCTCTTTGTTTACAATTCCATTGATTTTCTCCATGATATCTTCAGAAAAGAACTTTGGCAGTCCATGACTAAGAGGTGAGGTTTCAACAAAACTGTTCATGGGTGTGGGTGGGATTCTGGTATCTGAGCCATCACTCCCAGACTGCTCCATACAAGGCAAGGTAAATCTATCCTCTGACAAATAGCTTCCATCACTTACTCTCTGTCCATCAGAATCATAGAAATCTATAAGACTCAACTCATCATCTTCTAACAGGCTGGAAGCCATGTGTTCTTTGGTAGCACCACAAAGTTTGACATCGTCATCTGGAGGAGAGCTGCTGCAATCGTGCATGGGATCTAAACTAAGAAGGTCAAAGTTGTCACTTTTATTTCTCACAGAGGGCCTGTGTTCTTGTGCGCCTTGATCTACAGCAGTGGCGACCACGCACAGGCCGAGAGCTGGGTTCTGGAAGAACCCAGTCGTCTCTCCCATGGGACTGTCGTCGCTGAGGAACACCGAGCTCTCTTTGGAGGAGCGGCTACTGCGCACCGTGGCCATGCCGCTGTCGGGGCTCAGCAGCTCGGGGCCCCCTTCCCCGAAGGCTGGCTGCGGCTCACTCAGCTCAGCGGGGTTCTCCGGGGAGTGGATGGAGATGGTGGAGGCGGGCTCGGCGTCGGAGCTGTACATGTCCATGATGCCGGAGGAGCCCTGGGAGAGGGGCGCGCTGCCGGCGACGCCTTCGGTGGATGATGTCCGACTGTTCTGAGCCAACGAGCGCTGCCTCCTTTCCAGGAACTCCTTGACGAGCATGACCACCTGTTCGGTGTAGACTGCTGTGTTCCTGCACCTATACAGCTGAAGTGCATGTAGTGTGCAGCTGAGCGGCTCCACGTCCAGGCTGGAGATATTGGCTTCCTCCAACTCGCAGCAAATCTGCAATAAAAACAGTCAAACTGCAAAAGTCACAAAAAAATGTAAAACGTCTCTAAATCTCTCCATATATCCCATAATACTTTTATCTTTCTGTGTATAAATGAATATTAAATAATATAAGCAAGCTAAAAAATTGCAATATTTTTGCAAATAACAGAAATGTAATTTTTTCCATAATTCCTTGTAAAGAACTGATAAAAGTCAATGGTGTATAATAGAGTTATATGTCATATCCATACAAGCATATTTTTCGAAATGTGATTTGTCTACCTGGCTGAAAATATCCTTGTTCGTAGAGTACACTGCCACCTGTTGACACTGATGATGTACTTCATATAGGGTAGATGACACCAGAACAAGCCCCTGGTAACCATGGCGATCACAAAATGACTTCAAATCCCAAATGACACTTGGATGGGTACTGTAGTCCTAAAAAACAAACAATGGCTATATTCATTAATGTGTGTACAATTTTTATGGACTTAAAAATTTTAACCAGGTCATAATGGAGAAAAATCTAGTTTAATCCTTAATTAAATTAATTCAAGCATTTGTACAGTACCAATAAATACTTATATACATAAAACGCCAGTTAACCTAAAAATAAGGCATTAAAGCAGAGGCAACTCATCAAAACCAGGCACGGAGAGATGCCACCTTCACCAGCGCCGGTGATCTGTGCTCAGCTCTGGAACCTTCCAGGGTGCTGGTGCTGTCTGCGGCGGTGCCCCTCAATCACCACCCAGACAGAGTACTGTCCCAAACCATTAGTAACGTCGTCTGGACGGCTGGTGCCGAACCCCGCTGCTATTCGCGCCGCTTGTGCCTCTCGCCTTTGTCAACTGAATTTTTCACTCCATAAGCCATTTTGCACTCGTGTCAACCGCAACCCAGTAAATAATAACACAACAAATGTGTGGATGAGCCCGGGCGGCCCTGTGCAGAGCAGGCAGGCACCGCGAGGCGGACTCAGAGAGCCGCGGTGGGGGCAGGCCTCCTGACGTAGAGGGCACAGACGGCGCATTCATTACGCCGGCATGCCCGCCAATTAACCACGCCTCGTCTCATTGCCCCTATAATCTGCTCGGGAAGCACGCTGCTCTGGCGCAGTCTGTCTTAATGGCGAGAGCGGCGGGCCCCCGCAGCCAGCCACACCTGGGGAGACGCTTCGGAGCTAAGCGCTACTGGGGGGTGCTTTTCCTGCTCAGCACCACCTGTTCCCTCAGAGGGGCCCACTACACCTCCCTGGTTGGAGTAATGAGGCTATTTTAGGAGGAGGAGACCTTGTGAAAGATACAGTAGAGGCTGGTGTGGCTTGCTTGTCCTTAGACGTGTTTTTCCGTGTGGTATACATGCATTACTAAGTGGAAGGTCAAGGCAGGGCACCAATAAACACCAACATGCATAAGGGCAGCAAATTTGTATCACTTTTATTTAATAAAAATATAAAGCTGCTCTCTCACAACATGCCAGGCTCAACGCCTTGAAACATCTCAATAACTTTTTGCTTCCCCAGACCATATTAAATGTCTTTTTCCAACAGTGTTGGCCATACTTTGAATGCAGCATTAACTGCTAGCTGGCGCACTTCCACAGATACTTAATGCTCTTAATGGGGAAGCAAGTACAGCAACACTGAGCATCATGGGCTGTAGGACTGATTCCAAGTAAGCTGGTGGTCCTGAGGGCAAAGTGGCTAGAAACTGCTGAACCAGTGCTACTAACTGGATACTGAAGGCTGAGCCATGCAGGCATCAGTAACAGTATCCAGCATCTTACAGCACTTAACAGGCAAACTCGCCCCTGATCCTCTTTCACAGTTAAACCTCCTACTCGCCCCTGATCCTCTTTCACAGTTAAACCTCCTACTCGCCCCTGATCCTCTTTCACAATTATACCTCCAACTGCCCCCTGCCTTTACTGTCCCCAGCAGTGTGCTCTATAGTCAGGAAAACTGCTCCAAGTTCATAATCACATAAAACATACTGATGAACTTGATTCAGAAATCCACTTCATTTGTTACATGGAAATACAATATAACTGTAATTTATTTTGGAACGGAACAAATTGACTGAGGGAAATAAGCTAGACTAATACCTTTATTAAGTAGAAGAATATAGGGTTTTAATTCTCAGAGTACTTTGGAAGTTACATCGTACTACTGTCATAGGATCCCACCTTCACAATAAATTAGTTTGTAAAATTTCTTCCCTGCTAGATATTCCTTGGACAACTGTAAGTGGTATTATTGCAAAGTGTAAAGCGCTTAGGAACAACAGAAACTCAGCCACGTAAAGTAACAGAACAGGGTCGCCGAGTGCTGAGGTGAATAGTGTGTAAAAGTCACCAACGCTCTGTTGACTCAATAACTGCAGAGTTCCAAACTTCCTCTGACATTATTCATAGATGAGCAGCTGCATGCAAGTGTCACATCACCAAGCACAATGCCAAGCATCGGTTGGAGTGGTGAAAAGCACGCTGCCACTGGACTCTGAGGCAGTGGACATGGGTTCTGTGGAGTGACGAATCACACTTCTCTGTCTGGGGGTCTGATGGATGAGTGTGGATTTGGAAGATGCCAGGAGAATGTTACCTGACTGACTGCATTGTGGCAGAAGGATAATGGTTTTTCGGGGGTTGGACTAGGCCTCTTAGTTCCAGTGACGGGAACTCTTAATGTTTCAGCATGCAAAGACATTTTACACAATTCTGTGCTTCCTGGTTAAAATTGGTAAAAAATTTGTGGGGACAGTTTGGGGAAGGGCCTTTTTTGTTCTAGCATGACTGTGCCCCAGTGCACAAAGCAAGGCCCATAAAAACATGGTTGGGTGAGTTTGGTGTAGAAGATCTTGACGAGCCTGCACAGTGACCTGACCTCAAGCCCATCAAACATGTCTGGGATGAACTAGAACGAACATTGCAAGCCAGGCCTTCACATCCAACACCAGAGCCTGACCTCACAAATGCTCTTCTGGATGAATGGGCAAAAATTCCCACACACACTCAGGGTCTGGAGCCTATCTTAGGTGGCACAGGTCAGGGGACACTATGGACATTATGCCAATGTACCCCTGGGTACACACACACACACACACACACACACACACACACATACATAAACACTATGGACTATTTAGAGATACCAGTTCACTGAACTGCATAACTATGCAGCACAGTAAGAATATGCAAACCCACAACCTCATACAGAGCTGGGGTGGCCAGGATTAGAACCCCCAGCCCCCAAAATGTGAGGCTACCCACTGTGCCTCCCCCAAAGAAACTTAACACCCAAAGCTAGGCATGCAGAGTATCACAATAACACCCGCCCTGCCAAAACAGCACCGAAAAGTTCCTGACAAATTTGAAGAAACTGAAAACAGCTTTTCCCCCAGTTTCCTCAGGGGTGGAGGGGTCACAAACAGCCTAATGTTTCTGCGGAGGAACGGAGAGCTCTGACTAATCTCACGAAGACGGCCTGTGCGCTTGATTACGTGCGGCTGTTTGCGAGCCAGGCCGGGATGCTGTGCATCGCCATGGAGATCGCTGCTGCCAGGCTCTGTTGTTGTCGCTGAATAAACAGCAGTTTATCAGCATCTCCATGCCATTGTACACACAGGTCCCCTCTCCCCTCTCCCTCCATCTGCCAGGCACCTAACAAATGACTGGTTTGCCCAGCCACAGCAAATATGATTTGTTATTTCCAGGCGAATGAAATATACACCATATTACTTCTGTCATGACTTGAGGAATGCTGATCATGCGGAGCGGTGAGATAAAAAAAAAAACTTGTTCGGTGGTGAAGGCATTTTGAAACTCTTTGAGACTTTCAGTAGAAGAAAAAACTGAACAATCAGAAGCCAATAACTTTTTCCATAATACTGTACAGTTATTTTTAAGGTACATTTTATATTTTTGCATCACAAAAACACTATTGTAGGTTGCTGTTTAGGTTTGATTATTCTGTTTAAAGGGGTTATTATACAGCTTGAAATACTATAGCACTCCTGCAAATTCCCCAAAGTCCATCAAATCATTACATTGATAATTAATATCATTATGATCATTAATTGTGTTCAACTGATGACTAGAAAGTGATACATTTTGACTGACAGTTCCCTGTGGCAATAGTAATTTTGTTAGCTGAATGACACAGTTGAAACATAGGCTAGTACTACCAAAATAAAATAACCAAGAACAATGAAACACGTGATAATCACGTACAAATAACAATTCTTAGATAAAAGAAGGCATTATTACTTGATCGGCACTTTATGCGACAGACATAAGTGTTCTGTAAGTATTGTTGCGCACACAAATAAATATTCACATCTGACAATGCTGAATAAAACATATCTTTGTTCTCTTGCTTATATACTCTGCAGCAGAATGTTAAATGTTTAAATCAGCTGTCACCCTGTAGGATGGAGTAAAAGAAAGCTTTGTAATTTATGTTTCATAGATTAAGTCATTGCACTTAGCTAAAATTCACATATTATGGTAATTTCATGACAGGAAAAATGATGTATGAACATTCAGATGCATTAATTAATAGTTTTGTTTACAGGAGTTTTTTTGTGTTTTAAGTGGTAAACAGCAATATAATAGGATATCTCATTTGCAAAATTAGTTATTGTATGCTTAAATATTACAATTATTGCAAAAGTCTTCTCAAACTTCTAACAGAAGAGTAAAAGCAGTTTATTTTTTAACCCTTTATTTCTAATTGTGGCATTGCGACATCATACTTCAGACAGCAAACTATACAAATACAAAAATTTATTAAAACGCTGTTTATGGTGAGACTGCTTAGTAGCTTCAAGTTCTTAAAGTGCTTTTGATAATGGAGCTAAACCTGAATTTTAAATATAAGAAATATACTTAAAGTGCAAAATGACAAACTATTTAAATAAATGCATCTGAGAAATTACCCAGACAAACACAGAATGCCTACCAGGAAATGATCCATTTAACACTAAATCTGTTTTTTATATGTTGCTTCAAAATTACTTTCATTTATGAAAATTGCCTTGTCACTAGGACAGAATCTCATAAGAATGTTCATAAGAGCATCTTCCTTAAGATAACATGAGACTTTGATTCTCATATAAAAATGCCGTAACCATATATTTTGTCAATAAAACATCTGATACAATCTAGTATTTGTAGCAAAAAGTTTATGTACCAGTTCTTTGGCTAATTCCAGTGAATTTATAACATGGCTGCCGTGAAAATATTCTTGTTCAGACCTTCCATACAACCGTAGTATGAAATATTATTTATCTAAACGTTATTTGTTCTTTGCTTTCATGAGGAAGTCGGTTTGGAAGGATGTGCTTATTTAATAATTGGCAGGTCCATGAGGCCGGAGTCACAGGTTGCTCCATCACTGCTAAGCAGGCCTTCTCTCTGGAGAGACAACAGGCGAGTCACAGGCTGCTCTGTCACTGCTAAGCCGGCCTTCTCTCTGGAGAGACAACAGGCGAGTCAGGAGGCTGCTCTGTCACCGATAAGCAGGCCTTCTCTCTGGAGAGACAACAGGCGAGTCACAGGCTGCTCCGTCACCGCAAAGCAGGCCTTCTCTCTGGAGAGACAACAGGCAAGTCACAGGCTGCTCCGTCACTGCTAAGCAGGCCTTCTCTCTGGAGAGACAACAGGCGAGTCAGGAGGCTGCTCTGACACTGATAAGCAGGCCTCCTCTCTGGAGAGACAACAGGCGAGTCACAGGCTGCTCCGTCACTGATATGCAGGCCTTCTCTCTGGAGAGACAACAGGCGAGTCACAGGCTGCTCCGTCACCGCTAAGCAGGCCTTCTCTCTGGAGAGACAACAGGCGAGTCACAGGCTGCTCCATCACTGCTAAGCAGGCCTTTTCTCTGGAGAGACAACAGGCGAGTCAGGAGGCTGCTCCACCACTGTTAGCATCGTTAGCCTCAGGTCGACGCGGACCCGCTCCGCAACGTCCCGTGTGGAAATAAACGCTGCACATTAGCTGCATCTTTGGGGAAATAAGACGACGGGAAATGGGAACTCAAGCCAGAGGCGGTGCCGAATGATTAATGGGCCACCAGAACAGAAGCCCCACAAACCCACTGCACAGTTTCTGACTCCACCGCCGCAAACTGTGTCAATATTAACCTGACAGGATAGAGAGAGAGGGCCTCTGCTTTGCACGGCACTTTCCCTGCACACTGCGAGCGCAATATGGCTCCTGTCACAATGACTCCATCAATCTGGCCCGACGCAACTGTCAAAAATGCAAGCAGGTCATTTTTCACCACTGATATCCTGATGAGTGTAATGACGCCTCTCTGTGGACTGCTTGATCAAAAAAATATACATAATTAAAAATTAAGTAAAATGGGAAACGTAAACTTAGATGTGCACGTGCACAGACCTGAAGGTGCTGATTACTTGTCATCCGGACTTCTTTCTCGCAGAGGCAAATAGGAATTACTCACATACTTAAAAGACGCGGACTGTCACAGACACTACTTCGGCTCTTGATGACATATTTAAATTACGATTTAATAGACTGAGAGGCACACAAATCTCTCCGATGGCATGGGGCGCTGGCAGTCTGTCTGCCATTTGTTGTGAATACAAGCAAATTAGCAGCATCCTCCACCACAGAAGACTAAAGAATTACTGGTGTCTTCGAAGTTTAAAGACTGGCTTAAGTACTCTGCAATAAATGATTCAAATGCATCGCATATAAGGGATCACAATCATGAAAACACAAAATATAACTAATTGTTTATAGTAACAAATATAAACTGCAAATATCTAGCTTTTGAAGATGTTAGGTTGGCTCAAAATACTAGCTCTCCTTACGTCAGCTTGCCCTCACTGAGCCTGTCAGGATTCCTTTTGTCACACGTGTTGGTTGGGTTGGTGTCATTTTCATCTGAAAGTCAGTTTCTCTTTGTGCTCTTACTAATTACTAAAATGGTCCCAAAATTTGAGCCCTGCAATCTCCCTCCTTGCATCTCAGAACAATGAAAGGCAATTTGGACCTGAGTACAATTGAGCATATTGTGAAGTTCTTCATAAAGAGTTCACTCCGGGAATGAAAAGGAAGAGCAACAATTCGCAGAACTGGTGGGCCTGAAGCTAGTTCTGTCTTAATCTATGTGTTTATAGTACTTCCATGCATCGCCCAAAACAGGACTGCACGCTCAATGATTTCAAACTCACCCTACCTGGGCTATCTATCCCCCCATCTATTCCATGACAGACAACCCCATCTTCATCAGCATCTCAGAGCGTGACAACCTGCCCGCCTATAGCGGAGTAGCCTAAGGTTCAAACTTCAGCGTCATAATTCACACCCTGCGCAAAAAAAAATCCCAAGCAAACATGCTGAATGCAAAAACACATTTCCTGCTGTCAAGAACATTTCTGGCAAAAATTAATCAACCATTCATCCATTCAGGCTCTTTGCATACCCTTTTGTCAGACAGAGAATACTGAGATTTCTTTTGCCTTCCGAGCGTTCATCTCACCACACTGAAGAATCCATCACCGCCCCCTTGATTTATCTTTCTGTCTCTGATCTCAGCAGTAGGACTACGGCAAATGAACTGGCAACTTAGACAAAACCTCTAGTGATTTAGCAGACGTTCCCAGAAAACTCTGTGGAACTTTTCAAAGCGGTGGAAAGAATATTGTTTTTAATAAAAATCTGTCCTTAGTGGCAAATCATGGCAGATTACACAACAGGGTATGTAGTGACTTCTGTCCGAAAAATCATGTTAATTGTCAAAACACCCATTAGTGGCATCATTCTCCCTTTCTTCCTTGTGGGCTTGGGCCTTACAGCCTGGACCATGACATATGGCTTTAGCCTGAAAGATCAGCTATTTATACACACAGACAAGTACTTTCATTGGTCTCTGAGAAAACTCCCTTAATATTTTCTGCAATAAGGCATAAAAGCACAAAAGCCAGTTTGGGCAAATGTCCTGAAAACAGACATAAATTACAAATGCATCTGCCTGCAAAAAAAAACACCATTGCCATTTGGGGAATGTCATTTTTTTTAACCGCTGACTGTTTTTCTGCAGTGCAATGTCAATGTTTAAGTATGAATTTTATCCTTCATCACCCTTGGCCAGACAGAAGCCGTATCCACCTATCACAACTGAGCTACGCTGGCTCCCCCACCAAGGAGTGTGACCCTGCATACTGGATTTCTTTGGGCTTGGATGGTGGTGGTGGGGGGGCGGTGCTTACAAAACACCCTCGCCCCCAGGACTGGGGGGACAGGGCTCCTCTTCAATCTCCGTCCCTAGGAGGCCAGCCCAACACCTGCTAACCAAGCCACCATCATCAGAAAAACATTTAGACATTTTTCTCCAGGCTGGTAATTACCACAGATCATTATTTGCGAAGAGTATGGATAAAACTGGCCTAGCATAAACAAACTGGGAGGCTCCAAATCAAATGACTAAGATCATTAGCCCTCGCGGCCTCACGGAGCTACACGACTGGCGTGGAAATCATCTACGGCATGAGCGAGACAAAAAGAACATTCAACAACACGGGGTTCATCCACTTCATTGTTATAGTGGTGTACAGTGGAGTTTACTTGATGTAGAACCACAATGTTTAAAATAACAGACATAATTCCTCTTACCCACATGACTCGGTTCAGGAAATTTGGTGTTCCTGTTAATCATTGCCTGTTAAAAGATTGCAGGTCTTAATTCATTAACTCATTTGGCAGATGCTGCACTGTGACATGAACAGAAATACAACAATGACAATTAACAAATTGCAAATAACAAACAGACTGAAAAAGATTCTGTCCTCAGATAGCAGTGAAAAATGAAGAGTGCAGGTTTTGGAATTTTTAAGCAATTTTACGCATTTTGTTAATATAGCCTTGCGGTATCTTATACAAATTACAGGATAAATAACCCAATACAGCTTGGTATGTGGTTATTTTAGCAATGTTTCACAGCAGTAAGTAGACATGTTTATAACATGAGACCACTGGGTTAGCTGTGTGCATTATCACCAGCTTTCTAAACCAAATGGCAGGGGATGTGTCATAGTCTGTAATAAACTCTGACTGAAACCAGAGGCAGCAATAATTAAGCTTGACTGACCTGTGCACACATCCTGCAATAAACACGTCCTGGGTATTTTTCCAGTTTGCATTGTAATATGCTTGACTTGTTGTTGTCTGAAAAATCATTAACTAGTTCTACTGTATTTTTTATTATACTATATATTATTAGCTGTTAAGTTTAATGTAGGAATTTGTATTTAGTGGCAGCCAAATAAGTTGTGAAAAATTGTATTTATTCCTAAACTCAGTAAACCAGTAAATTTGGTTATATAAATGGTTGAAGTTGTATATCTTATTTATTAACCTGGAGAGAATAAGGAAAAAAATATATTTTTTTAAACATACGCTATTGCCCAAGGGCACTAGGCAACAATATTACACACTCATCATCAAGTCATTCACAGCTGAATATTTACGGAATACATAGAGAACAAAACACCAAGATCCAGCTCAAAGACAACAATGTTCTCCAGGAGCTCAGAGCCAAACTTTTCCCACAGGAAGGCCAGTTCCCTACGAGCGGCGCAGCTCCAGTAGCAGACAGTGACAATGTTACCTACTGAACCCTCCCCGACATACATCACTGTCAACAATTTGTGCACGACGCTCATGAATATTGTAACATTTAATATGACGCATCTGGCAAGAACAGGCTTGGATTTATTGCACAGTTCATCAACCTCCCAGCATGCAGGAGTCCTACCTTTGTTTGCCTTGCTAATTGCTGGACCATGACGTCTGCAACCTCTAATACTTTTATGTTTTAACATCCCTTTTCATTTATTCCACTTAAATGTGTGTTAAAATGCAAACTACACATTACCTGGTATTGATCTTCTTCCTGTTAGCACACTGCTACTATGCTAACTATACCCAGAGGTGCAAAAGAATGCATTGAGAGTGTAAGAAAAAAAGACTTAAACCAAATGTTTTATTTGAGGTTTATCTCACACATTCTTGTGAATTGCAGCACCTCACAGCTCCTTATTTCCCTGAATTTCATTATGGGAATAATCCTCCCCTAATTAAAATGTATAAGGGATAACAGACACAAAATGTTCTTTAACCAAGTAGACAGTAAAAATGTTCTCCTGAAGCATGTCTGACAGTGGCCAATCGCCGACTCAGGTGTAGCTCAGTTGGCACGGTGGCTCAGTGAGCAGCCATGCAGTTTGTACGCCCTTCCCCTGTCGCCCAGGTTCCTGTCATTCCCTGCCATGCTCCCAGGAAATGCACTTAGGTTCCTGTCATTCCCTGCCATGCTCCCACGAAATGCAGTTAGGTTCCTGTCATTCCCTGCCATTGTCCCAGGAAATGCACTTAGGTTCCTGTCATTCCCTACCATGCTCCCAGGAAATGCACTTAGGTTCCTGTCATTCCCTACCATGCTCCCAGGAAATGCACTTAGGTTCCTGTCATTCCCTACCATGCTCCCAGGAAATGCACTTAGGTTCCTGTCATTCCCTGCCATGCTCCCAGGAAATGCACTTAAGTTCCTGTCATTCCCTGCCATGCTCCCAGGAAATGCACTTAGGTTCCTGTCATTCTCTGCCATGCTCCCAGGAAATGCACTTAGGTTCCTGTCGTTCCCTACCATGCTCCCACGAAATGCACTTAGGTTCCTGTCATTCCCTGCCATGCTCCCAGGAAATGCACTTAGGTTCCTGTCGTTCTCTACCATGCTCCCAGGAAATGCACTTAGGTTCCTGTCATTCCCTGCCATGCTCCCAGGAAATGCACTTAGGTTCCTGTCATCCCCTACCATGCTCCCAGGAAATGCACTTAGGTTCCTGTCATTCCCTGCCATGCTCCCAGGAAATGCACTTAGGTTCCTGTCATTCTCTACCATGCTCCCAGGAAATGCACTTAGGTTCCTGTCATTCCCTGCCATGCTCCCAGGAAATGCACTTAGGTTCCTGTCATCCCCTACCATGCTCCCAGGAAATGCACTTAGGTTCCTGTCATTCCCTGCCATGCTCCCAGGAAATGCACTTAGGTTCCTGTCATCCCCTACCATGCTCTGCTCCCAGGAAATGCACTTAGGTTCCTGTCATCCCCTACCATGCTCCCAGGAAATGCACTTAGGTTAATGGCTGTCTCTAAATTCCCCAGTGTCCGTGTATGTGTTTCGTGAGGGAATGACATCCTGTCTAAGGTGGACCCCAGCCTTGTCCCCCTATGCTGCCTAGGATAGGCTCCAGCCCCCCCCCCCCCCCCCCACACACACACACACACACATTTTTTTGTGGTTACTTGTTAGATGATGGATCGCCTGTGAATTTAAATTCCTGAATTATCAACACTTTTTTATCCATCCATCCATCCATCCATCAATTTTCCATACTTGCTTGTCCTATTCAGGGTTGTGGGGGGTCCTGAGCCTATCCCAGGACGGGCTGCCAACCCATCACAGCACTTTTTATCCAAATTAATAATTTGATGCATTTTCTCCTACCAGTCTACCCCATTAGCCTATGAACTAGTGGTACTCCAACTGGTTCCTGGCAGAATATACTGGTTTTCCAGTTCCATTTGGACCATTAACAACCTTGTACTCAGCAAGGAATCCAAGTCAGGTCAATCATGGAGGTAATTAGTTCAGTCTGGTGCCAAAGTGCTCAAGCAGGGTAGAAGCATAGAGAGTGTGTAACCCATCAAGGCCAACCCACTGGGGCAAAATACCACATTTTTACAACTCGGAGACCAGAGGCTCCCTAAGAGTCTTATGGATTTTTTGTGCATTGAAATACTCTTATTACATTACACACTTATCAAATCATTTTCCCTAGGGGAAAAAACTTTACACTGTAACAAATTATGCAGTATACTGTTATCGTATATATTCATGACCTATGCTATCACAAACCTAATAACAGCAGTCAAATAGTTTATTTTCTATGCTCCGTTGTCAATCAATTCTTCCATCTTTTCAAAAAGCTTAATTAATAAAACTTTAAGAATGCAATTTGCAATGATCCACAGCAGATCATGAATCCAAGTGATCTTTTTATCTTATCTCACAAAATGTTTAACATTAATTTAATGGTATAAGATGAATTAAGTGGATCTGACTTTTGCGGAGTTGCTTAAAGAGTAGTTATGTACCTTCTTTAATTTGCTGTATGTTATGCATATAGGAGTGTTGCACAGCATACTTTCAATACCTGTTTTTATATGAACCCAATGCTGCAACAATCATGCGATCCCAACTGATTCTGTGCTGGCATGAACAACCTTTATTTCTGGAACATTTTCATTCTACTTTTTATTCTAAATGTGCATATACATGTAGATAAAGATTAAACTTGAAAAACTAGTTTTTATTGAAGAATAAAAAAAGGAAATTCAGTTAGGTTATACTCACATTGAATACTGTAGCTGCAATTTAAAAAAAACAAGTTCATGGGCAAACTGCTTTGATAAAAATAAAATGTTAAATGCAGACTTGTGTGTGCCCGCCTCATTGTGTGTGTGCACTGTAAATTGCACAAAATATATCTCCTAATGTTTTTAAGTCCCTCGCTAATGACTGCGTTCTGTGGTAGCTGTGATGTAGCTTTGCTGTATTCCATTAGGCTAAATGCAGGAGTAATGTGTTGTTCCAACACAAAAGTTTGGTTTCGGGAAGAGCAGCTGGAGACCCGCATCCGCCATGCGGCACGAGAGCCGTGCTGCTTGATGGATATTGCTAACGTACCTTATATTCATGAACTCAAAAGCTTAATACCGCGTCTTAACTGTCCCTCAAGAGGAGAGCGGCGCCTTCCCAGCACCGTCAATCATCCCACGAAATTGCTATTCCCCTCGGAAGCACTCTGATTTGAATAGGCCGAGTGAAGTGGAATATAAGTTTTGCACTAATCTTAAGCTAAATTTCCAGATGCTGGTGTCTCCAATGATGGGCAGCACTATACCATGCTACCTTATTTAACTATATTTACGTGATTTATCTTTTTAACACTGTGATGGACTGGCTTCCTGCCCAGGGTGGATCCCTGTGCTGCACCCTGTCAAGGTTAAGCGACTGGATAATGGATGAATGTTCATAACATCCTTGCAGCTCGGAATTAAATTCTCCAGTCTGGTTCAAGAGTTTACTTTTCTTATCATCCAAATTGAAAACCATCATAAGCATCAAAACTGTAAGCCATTATACTCCATTGTTTGGAAACACTTCCCAAATCAGTCTAACAAAGTATTTTTCCAATCACAGGCTGCACAACAAACGACAAAATAGAGATACCCCAGGCTGCAACAAACAAATAAATAAATAAATGAACATGGCTGGGGGATCTAAAATGTGCTGCTAAAAAAAAAGATGCAATATTCAGAAAATAGTTTAATTAACCAAACAGAGTAGAACAATTTCAGTCTCTGCACTTAATTAAGCATGCAGAGTGAAGGAGAGTGAGCAGGGGGCTTCCAGATGGCGAATAACCCTCTAAATCACTCCAAAGAGAAGCGGAAATCTCTGTTTGTTTTTCAAAGTTGATTGCAACAAGTCAATTTGAAAAAAGAAAAAAAAATCACAGTTGAAATGAGAGTTTGCCTGAAACATAGCTTAGCTCCCCACAAACTTAATGGCAAACAGCTCATTAGGATCTTTCTTAAAACAAAAAAAGTGAAACTGGTCTCCTCATCTCCAGAATGAAGCGGTGTCTTTATCTTGCCTACAAATGCAATATTTCAAGGTTCTGGTAACAATAAGGGGCAACAAAATAAGGTGCTTTAAGTTATTTAAGAAGATGTAGAACACCTGAAGAAATACATGGCTTAGTATGTGGCAAAATACTTTAAATATTGAAACTGCTATGAATCGGTTGAGTCAATTTAGATTGGACAGGTTCTTTAAGATAGAAGAATTGTACCCTACAGCATCAAGACAACCTGCAGGCAGCGAATACATTTGCGGACACCATTACGCACGAGGGGCACTGAGAAACCCAGAGGTGACGCTTCCCTGTTTATTCACAGGGTGAAGTCTGTTGTCAGAAACTGAAACCATAAACAATTCTGAAAGCCACTTGGGCTGACGCTCGTCTGTTAGGCTCTCAGCAACAACAATGGTCTTGTGGCTCTGACTGCACTACAACTAAGCGAATCGGCATCGGCAACGCATTGCTCTTAGGAAGGCAGGTACAGGAGACAAAAAGGACATCAGCACAACGGCCAGTGCTTCCACGACAGTCAGCCCTCTTCACAAAATCACTCTTTCCGAACACGCTCACGTCGTTCCCTCACATCCCCACACACACTCACTCCACCCGATTGCAAGTTAATTGAAACTAATTTATTTAGTTTGAAAAGCATTTAAGATGGCCCCAAAATGATGTACTTATTACTTTGTTATTCTCAAACACAATTAAAAAATAATATATAAATATATACATACTGCAAATGACATGCATATGACGGATTCATTTGAGCCCATTTCAGACCATTAGTAACCCACCATGAGGTGTGAGCCAAGCATTGGAAGAAGACCCCTTGGCGATTTATTTTATATTAAATCCCTAATGGCCTCTCTGCTTAGGCTTCTAAAATATGCACCGACGTCCACAGAGCGCCGGCGCTGAATGGTTATTTATTCGCTAAACGAGGACCCATGTTTAATGTTCCTTGGACACAAGGTAGTTCTAGGGAGGTCGCATCCCTTCAGCTATATACATCATTTATTTTACACATACCCTAATATCTCACACCGGGCAGCGGGGGAGAAAAATATCCTCGTGGAAAAAAAAGAAGAAAAAAGAAAGAGAAAGAGTAAAGACATTAGAAGTTGCAGAGGGAGTGTTTTCTGAGATGGTGGCGCTGAAGGATTGTTGCCTGAGTGCAGGAGAGGGCAGACGGAGGGGGTGGTCAGCTGCCCGGAGATTTCAGCTCCATCTTCAGACTGAATATCGTCCCACAGGATCGAATCGCGTCAAAGCATGTCGTGCTAGAGTGCTCTCCTTAGATACTACAGACGGTACCAGGCTGGTATGACGGCAGTACCATTATCAACCACTAGATGGCATTTACTTACTGAAAACTGACCGCTGCAAAAATCCTTTTTTTTTACCTTTCACAAAAGGGACTTTTTACAAGTTTGTGCTTCTCCCTTTCTACTGCTATATACAGATATTTGAATGGAGAATTACAGCAAAAAGCCCACAGCCCCTTAATTGGTTCAATAAGGAAAGGCAGTTATTTGCCATTATAAGGAATCACGAACCCAGAGACAGACGGCAGCTTGATAGGTGGATGACACATACCTGCAGGGGGATCACTTGTGTCACCTGAGAGTGATCATCCACAGGGAGCACGGTGACAGCAATGCTGCTGCAAGGTGACTCAGCCGGTAGCCCCCAGGGCAATGCACACACATCGCCCACCAACACAGCGCAGCTCACCTCCAGGTCCAAGGACACCACGCTGATCAGCAGCTTGACGTCCCCGTCCAACAGCTCCTTCTGCTCCCTCAGGAGGATTTCATCAGTGCTTATACCTTTGCCACAGACAAACCACAGACAAACCACATGTCAGTTAAAAGCATCAGCATTGAGGGTCTGTGCTGAGCACTTTGCAGTCTGAAACAAACATCTGCGACCAGCTAAATATGTGGAGACCTGTCCTGTCTGCCGAGATCTCCTGCGGTTGGGTTGAGTGCAGACATCTCCCCAGCTTAGAGCTGCTACAGCAAGAAGTGTTTTGAACACCAGCTTCTGCCACACAGCCTGAAAAATTCTGTGGGAAATCGCCGTTTGCTGTCCTGCCCAACGCCCGACTGCCTGTCACCTCGGATGTCTCCTCTAGCTGCGCTCCCGCCCGAATGGCCCCCTTGGTCCTGCTGTGGACACCCTCGCTCCAGCTCCCCGAGGAGCTCCTCGCAGGCGGGGGGAAGGCGGCCATCTTTGGTTAGGCGCTCCCTGGACAACACCAGGAGGGCTTCTGAAAGGACAAATTAAGGAAACGATACACTGCATTCCACATATCACTGCAAGTTCTTATTAAGTCTCTACAGTGCTCTGTAAAACCATTAACTTCATTTAAAAGAGGCCTAAGTTACAATGGAAATCTTAAGTGAATAAAACTGACCACTCTCAGCTGTGAAAAAAGTCAGACGTCAGCAAGAACTCAACAAAAAATCAAACACGCTGACTTCACAGGATATTACTCCTCTCAGTCAATAACTGAAGGGTCCAAAACATCAGTATCAATTACAGCCGCTATTGTTCTCAGTTGGTCACAGGTACCCAGGCCTCCCAAAGCTTGCGGGCAGACTGCAACTTTAGTATATTTCCTCAAAGATTTCCCTTCACAGAGGAACTCCGAAGAATCCCCCCACAAGCTGTGTGTACTTCTCTCCTGCCCGGCATCAGTCTCCAGCCAGTGGCAGTCTTTGCTGCCAAGATCACTGTAATATCCTGAGGTCTAACCTACCCGAAGCTGCATTCTCTTCAGTCCCAGAATTCCCATTAGATCACATTAGATGAGATCACCAAACTCCGCACCAAGGATGCTGATGGCTGGGCCCCGGCGTCGGGCTTCCCCCGGAGCACTACACTCTACCCTTGCAACACATATGCTTACGTGTGCTGTGGCTACACATGAGGTGTTGCTGCTCATACTTGAATGTGTAGTTTACATCAATCTGGAGGATTAAAAGTTATGTCCACCAGGGGCCAGTGTGAGAAAACCGTCTTGAGCGGCTCCGTCGTTTCCGGTCTTACTTGTTTAAATGAGACTGTGGCATGAAATGTTTTACACTTGCTGCCTCCACAGCGAGTTGCTAATTCTGTAATATTGCCGCAGCCTTCTCTATATTCTATCCACAGCTCCACATTGTATTGATACTTCGCTCTGCCATCGTTTTACTACCTGATGTTGAATGTTGTATTGTATGTCATTAGTTATCTCATAGTGTACGCTATTAGCATTAACATATACTAGATAACCTTGAAATGGAACAGTCATTAAAACTGCAAAGCTTGCTAAGTTTTTTTTCCCAATGACGGAATATAAATGTTCTAGTGAAACATAAGCCCACCACTCTCAACGAATTTTATCAGCAAGATTTCTAAATACCATAACTACATTATACATATACTTATATCACTGTACTGTTCATACAGTATGAAGGTATGCAAAAGCCTCATCTCAGCACAGCTGCGATGTGAGAATTGCATGTTGCATGAATTGCATGTTCATAACTTGCAATGTCGATATTAATATCGCAGATCACCCAGCCCTACTTAGTATTTTTGTACTGTAATGTTGCACTGTCTTGTTAAATGTCTGTAGTATGTGGAGAAAGCATTCAAGTAGGAATTTCACTTTGTACACTGTACTTTACACATATAATTTTGTTTTTTTTTGCTCAGATTGAATTCAGAAGCAGAAGAAACTTAAACTACCATTATATTTTGAAGACACTGTAGACCAGGGGTGGCCAATCTTGTCCATAAAAGGCCGGTGTGTATGCGGGTTTTCGGTGAAACTCCCTAATTAGATTACTAATTAGAGGACTGATTGGCTGACGAGTCCTCACACCTGGGTTTGAACAGCTGACCTAAAGGTTATCCCAAAAACCTGCACACACACCGGCCCTTTGCGGATAAGATTGGCCACCCCTGCTGTAGACAGAGGCACACAGTAGTGTTCAGAATATTTTTTTCTCTTTTCTCTGAAAATCTTCCAGCACTCATTCTTAAAAAAAATCAGATACTACTATCTGTACCGTATATAAACACATAGTCCTATTACAAAAGTTGCCCCAAGACTTTTGGTGGTACTGCATCTCACATACTCGTAGTATTAATTCAACGTGTTGGTGCGCAAACGGTGCACGGAATGAGCACAGGATAGGCATGGCCACCATGATGCGCAAGCGGATGTGTTGCGGGCGTCTAAACCGGCCCCCGCAATTGCACATGTTATATGCCCACCTCACAACTATTGCTCTGGTAGTCGAACATGAAACAAATATATAAACAAAGGACCCTTCATAGAGAATCAAACCTAAACGCAGAGTTCCCTCCACAGTAAGTTTCTGTTTACACAGAGCATAATACCTTACTGTTTTTTGGGGGGTTTTTTGCCATTACACTGAACGTTTGAAGGTAACAGCCTCATTAGAAGTAGCTGTCGACACGCTGGCTAAAGGGGATGAACACGTGTGGCCCGAAATTCACCCAACCCTGGTGTCAGCCAGCCTTCGGAGTCCGGACCAGCGTAATGACAGTGTGACTGGGGCTCAGGTGAGGTCAAAGTTCAGCCCCAGAGAGCCAACTCAGTCGCACAGGTGATATCCTGACAGCTCTTTTGGCAAAGGGTGATGACAAACATAAAAGCCCGAATAAAGAATCGTCTCCAAGAGCAGACCCCCACCTGTGCCATCCTCTCCCTGTTATCATGGTCAGTCTTTCCAAAAATTTCGGACCCACATTATTCCTTGGTCATGACCCAAAAAAGCTGTCAACCAGGGCAGGGGGCTGGCAATTTTTGTTTTAACCACACACTCCATGACCTACCAACTGAGAAACACTGATTGTGTCCAATCCTTTCCGGCGATTATGGAGACTGGCCCGGAGCTCCACACGTCGCATACTGTATCTCCCCCGAGCGCCGCTGCCAAAATGCGATGAGTTCTTACACCCTAGCAAAGTCATGGCCGCCGGCAGGTTTCGTCTCGAGGCCCCCTCCCTCTCGCCCTGCCGCCCGCCCCAGGGCCCTCTTAAAGGCTCTTGTTAAGCGAGACGTGGCAATGGCAACGCGCTCCATTAGCTCCCAGGAAGGGGGGGTTGGATATGGGGGGGGGTCCCCTAGCAGCAGTGGTGTAGTCGCGACAGCGGCCCTCACCTCGGAGGAGCCCGACCAGGGGGGGCGCCAGCCGCTCCGATGCCTCTTGGAGAATCTCCCTGGCGACCGCTGCTGTCAGCGAAGCAGCCTCGCTGGCTCCCCCCCGTCGCTCGGAGCGATGGATCACTTTGACATCGCTTGATGCCAGGGAGCCTGCCTTCCCCCTGGAAACAAGGGGTGGGGGGGGGAGAAGTAGTTGGCAAATTAAGGCGAATCTGCATAAAACTCAGCTGAGCCCTTGGGCTAAGGAGCCACAGAGGAGAGCGCTTGCTCCTTACCCCCCCGCCGCCCCCCGTCCCCTCGGCCATTACCGCCGGCTTGCTCCGCGGCTGCCTCGCCCTCGCTCTGCCAGCTGGGATTGTCATATCTCATTTCCGCTGGAATCCCACTAATGCTGTACCTACTTTTCCAGCTCAGCGGACTCGCACTTTATGCTCGTCGAGTCACTTCTGCTCCCCGTCACCCTGTCCATTACCACATGCACCCCCCACCTGTGTTCCTGGGCTTTCACATGGCCCTCAGCCTCCTGACACCACGTTCAGAAAAGCTCACTGAACACTATGGAAGAATGGATCCATTTAAAGTACAAAGGCTGGTTAGAAATACAGTCAAAATGATTTCAGCTCAAACTAAACACACACTCTCATTTACTTCCTGGAATCAAACTGAAGATTCACAGTAATATTTTTCCATAAATATGAAAGACAGCATGTCTGTCAACATCCCCCTGACCTGAATGACTTTAGCAAACATTCCCACTGTAACATTATGAGATTTGTTAGTAATCTAAGCCAAAAATTCTGTAGATAAACTGACTCCTTAGGCAGGAAGTAGTTTTGCAGGTGAACGTGCACTGTAAAAAATGCCCGTAAAAAATACGGTAAAAATACCTTAAATGGCGACGGAAAAATACCGTGTCAAATATAGAAAAAGAACTGTAAATGTATTTAATCTGTATTTAATACATTGTTTGACTGTACAATTTTTAAAAATACAGTAAAAAATACTGTAAAACACCTTAAATGATAATGGGAATATACTGTAAATATCAATCAGGTAAAATACTTTTTAAAATATATAAACTATTTGTAAGTATAAAATTTATCTTTCATACGATTTTTAGTTGTAACATGAATTATTTTCTGCTTCAGCTACTGGTGTAATCTGTAACATGATAATGACATGAGAATACGTGTTAAAATACAGTATATTTTAGGTATACCGTTACACATTAAACAGTGCTCCTGTAATTTTACAGTAGAATTTATACTGTGCCGTCGGTGAGCCAAGCGCCGTCTGGCCTATTTGCATGTGTCCCATCATGCCGCACTGTCGTGCTGACAACGGCCGCTGTCTATGTCATGCATGTAGTTAATGTTCCAGGTTCCATGCATCGTGTGTTCTGTACTGGTGCCCTGCTTAAGTTCAAACCCACCATGTGTAGTTCCCATTGTTCGTACAGTGACCCTCCCCCTGTTCCACCAGTTAGAAGTAATGCTTGTTCTTGTATTTTGTTATACAAACAGGTGTTGTGATGATTGGTGTGATTCACAGTCCTGTCAATGATTATGAATAAAAGAGCTTTAACTGGACTGCATTTGTGATTTGGCATAATGGCTGAAATCAACTACAATACAATGGAAAATCTACACCTGTACATTTTACTGCTACAATTTGCAGTTTTTACAGTTTTTAACTGTTATTTTCACATTACAAAAACATAATGTTTTAATATGAAAATGTTTGGAAAAATATGGATTTAAACCATTTATTATACAGAATAATAATATGTACCGTATTACATTGAACAGTATTTCTGTAATTTTACGGTGAAATTCTGGCAACTACAGCTGCCAGTAATTTACCGTAAAATTTATAGATTTTTTTTTACAGTGTGTACTTCTCTGTCTTCAAAATGTACTGTATGCATTTAAAGATAGAGAGTAAAAGTTCTATTAAGCATAATAAGGTAAAATGCACTATGATGATGGTGCAGTGAAGAGCTGATAACTGGACCCGTTTAACCTGAGACTGAGTGTCTTCATACCCGATGATGGCGTCACTGTCCAGAAGCGTGACCGTCAGCTTCCTGGCTGCATGCAGCATGAACTGGTCGATGTCGTCTCTCCAAAGCATGGCGGACTCTGCCACGCCGAGCCTCTGCAGAAAGGCCCGGGTCTCATCTGGCACAGCCGGCTGGGACCGGTGCTGGTTCAGGATGGGCACACATAGGCAGTCCCCGGGCTCCTTCTGTAATGTCAGCAAGGCTCACAACATCGGTAGCCCGAGGTCCTAGACCAATCAAATCTTCCCGTCGGACTACCAAAATGTAATAACGCCCTGCTCGACGGGCTATCAGAAACAATCCCCTAAGTAAATTAAAACTGCCTCCTTTATTTGCCTTTTCTGTTCTTTTGACTTGCTATTTGGAGGAAAAACTTTGACCACCAAGTTGTTGATCATGATGATGGTTTGTCCGCTAGGACGTATAGGTTTAAAGCCTTCATTTATAGCAGGGTTTATTTATTGCCTAATCCTCTCACGCTGCCATCTTGGTGCATTGTCTGTCATGGTAATACAGTACTCTAAGCAAGCAAGCAAGTTAAGTCAAGAACAGTTATCACACCAGTCGTATTCAGTACACTGCATATGGTGATTAAAAGCAAATGCTGTAAAGAGAATATGGATTATTTCCGGATGAGACCCATACACAGCGAAAGCAAAATGGTTGTGAATTGCTGTGAATCACTAATTATCTGGTTTAATAAACGTCATGGGTAACACAGAGAGCAACTAAAAGTCTGGGGGTTTAAGTTCTTTATGTCTGGCTGGGTACAAAAACTGCAGAGGAAAAGGTGTGAAAGAGATATTTTGATATTTAGTCATGGGTAAGTACAAGTGTAAATGTCATGCTTATTATTTTTCCCTAATCATTCATATATATTGCTGTCTGTGCATATTGTTGTTATTACAACAAATCCAGTTTGATCACACATAAGTGTGTTTTAAAGGCAAATTGCCATTGGTCGATTTATTTTATCCCTATTTTATCCCTGGGTGTGCTGATGCACACACATATACAGTACATACGCACACATAGAAATGCCTTTTTTAATTTATACTACTCAAAATGTATTTCGGCCTACCAAAATCCAAGAATGTCTGCACAAAGGGCTACCAGGGATTTAAAAATTTTGCAAGCCCTGGTCAGCGTCCATGCGTTAAGAGCCAGCTGTATACATACGAACATGCAGCATCCCACACTCTCAGTGAACACACTCATTCTATGCACTGACTCCCACCGGAAGCGGCATACCTTACCTGGCTGAGGAAATACGCATAGCCCAGCGATGCAGCCACAGAGTCCACATCAGCCTCCTCTCGACCCAAAACTGCATGAATTCCTGCACACTGAGAACCAGATTCCTACCAAGAGAGCCAGACAGGCCAATAAAAGCTCCAGCTAACATCTGTGGGCTGAATCAGTGATTAGCACTGCAGTGTGGATCTGTAGTCATTACTGCAGTGCGGACCAGTGGTCAGTACTGCAGTGTGGATCAGTGATCAGTACATCAGATTGGAGTAGTGATTATTACTGCAGGAACAGTGGTCAGTGCTGCAGTACTACAGTATGGAGCACTGGTCAGTACAGCAGTAGGAAGCAGTGATCAGTAAGCAGTAGTATAGAGCAGTGGTCATTACTGCAGAGTGGAGCACTGGTCAGTACAGTAGCGATGAATGATTACTACAGCAGTATGGAGCAGTGGTCAGTACTGCAGTACAGAGCACTGGTCAGAACCGTAGTTCGGATTAGTGATCAGTACTGTGGTTCAGATCACTGATAAGTATGGCAGTGCAGATGGCGGTATGGATTGGTATGGATCAGTAACAGATAAGCAGTGTAGGATCAGTATTAGCTTTTAACATCACAGTGGATCAGGGATCAGTCACTTACTCAATCACAGATCTTAGAGCTAAGACCCCATGATTATTATTAAGTACAGCATTGAGCACAATAACCATAAGTGAAAATGTACTAAATAGGTGCACAGTAAAACAGCTCCCTACGGATCTAAACAATGCTAGCAGTTCATTGCTACCAGAGAGCTGCAAAACAAGTTGATTTATCAGCAATGGCCTGCACGGCATTAACTGCTCGATTACGGCATGCTATCTAGCCTTATGTCTCTGTGATTTTGCAAAACATCAGTCCCGCTGCACTACCCCCAGGCCGGGGGTGACCGCAGCACCCGGAGCCCCTCCTTCCATGGACTTCCAGAAGGACCAGCCAGAGAGGAGCAGACAGCTCATGGGGTGCGTCACAATAAAAACCAAGTGTTGATCCTTCTAATTGCGGGGCTGCGCTTTGCATACTCCAAAGACAAAGATATTAAAATTGTGTGCGGAATAGCCGGCAGGTAGGAACTAAATATGCTGCTTAATTGCCTGTGCTGAGAAAACATCAGCCCTAATGCCTAGCCCACTGTCACCAGAGGGATAAATACAACTGCCTAGGTCTTTTACAAATAAAGAGAGAAACATTAAGCGGAGGGGGGTGGGGTATTGGTTTATGCGAGGCTAAGATCTCCCCTTGGCCCTTTCTGTCAGAGTCATGATTCAGAGTGTATCACAGGGACAGGCCGCTCTCTTCCAGGGGAATACAAGAGATCACCGAATACGTCCAGGAATGGCACAATGCCATGGAGACGGCCCGCATCACTGACACGACACGTTCACGCTTTGCCCGTTGCTGCTTTTCTACACAATTCACGAGACGGCACATCTGTCACCTTGCCTTTATTGGACTGTACAATCCTTATATCACTGTTTGGAGGAAATGACACTGACAGCCCATCCAGTGGTTGAGTACAATATTGATTTTAGTGCCTTTGTTTCAGATGACGTGATGCGAGACGAAGGAAGCTAGGTGGCCTTCGGTGGTCTGGCACAGCACTGACAACAAGAAGAAAATAAAATATGAGACCCAATATCCGACTATGTACACTGTATCTATAGAGCAAATCACCCGAGGCACACAAATCTAGAATTCTGTTTTTTCAACAGCATTAAATTTTCATATAAACTTAATAATGTACACTTCCCTGTTACAAAAGGACATCAAACAGCAATTTAAGACATAATTTAGGAACTTATAGCTCACTTTGCACCATGTTTTATACTCAGCAATATATTTTTTTTAATTGCCCATGGGCTATTGAATCTGAATGACTATTTAAATGGTCATTAAAAACACAAGCTTTGTCACTTGGATGAGGTTCATGTAAGAGCTGAGTTTGACAACATGCAATTACAAGAACAATATAAATCTAGAGCACCAGTGTGCTTTGGCGAAACTCAGTACATTTATGCTTTTTCTGTCTGATTTTGTTGTGTCCCCCTTCCCAATAAACATGCTAGCTGTAATGTAATATACAGTTTCTGACCAAACACCACTGGACACCCCCTAACTGCTCTGTAACAGAATTTATTGTTCAGAATGCAACAATATCACCTTTCTGACAGTGACATGAGAACATTGCAATGAACAATACAGGTCGCAGAGCTCAAATTGGCAGTGGAGCTGAAGCACAGAATTACTTCATGATCTTCATGGGTGGTGGAGCCTGCTGATGCTCTGAAAGAACACTACCCGAAATGGGCAGAACTTCCTCAGTCATGGAAGCCAAAAGATTTAAACAGCTTGTTAACATGTCGCTTGTACAGTAAGTCATTACATTTAAAGCAGCGATGGATCTCTGTCTTGCTTGAATATGGAAGCTACAGCATGATTCACCTCTCATCATGTGTCAGGAGAATCTGTCCTCTGCAGAACTCTGGCTGCAGGTGTCTCATCCAACTCAGGACACCCAGTAAACACCTACATTTTCCATGAGGAAGATGAAGATGTGATTAAATACGTTATAAATGTAACCGTTAACTGCAACTCATTGTTGAAGCAATTAGACACAGCAGCACGCTGATGGAATCGGAGGTAACTCAGCTACTGAGAAGTTCCAGAAACAAAACTGGCCTCTCTGTACAGTTCTGCACAGATACAGCGGTTCTTCCCTGCTCCATAAACTTGATTGTGACCCAGCCCACTTGACAAAGTCAGGCTCTCTGATGGGAGTCAATTAGAGATATGGAATATCTGGATGCCTGCCACGCTGACGGATGGGCGGGCGGCCTGTCTGGTCTTCACAGTGCGGGTTATAGCTTGGTATTCTAAGGAGGCATCGGCGGCTCAGTGTCCTTTGATAAGTGTCCTCCGGTCGGCGGCTGGGCTGCTCCAATAACGATGTCCTCGGTGACATCCCAAGCGTGGCTGGAAGCATCTGAATTCTGCTATGGCGCTCTCAGTTATACTGAAGTAAACAAGGAGTGCGAGTAATGATCCTTGGCTTTTCCACCCTCTCAGCCTCCCTGCTGTATGGCTACTTGGGTATTCACAGAACCAGTTAGTGCACACGCACAAGGGCCCGAGCTTACAGGAGATTTTCAGCCAGAATATTGAGAATATCCCACTCTATATAATGTCTACACATTCTGGGGACACTATTAATCAAGTTAAATTAATTTATCTGGAGTTTGGAGTTTATTTGAACGATCTTTCTGTTACCCGAGCTTTAAGTCACTTTGGATAAAAGTATCTTCAAAATAAATAAAAACATAAATGTAAATTAAAATCTGTAAAAACAAGAGGTTTGTTCCTCTTCTGGTTGTTGGTTGACTAATTTTATATGTAAATTTAGTTCTAATCTATGGTTTCAGTAGTCTGTGTGTCAGTCTTCGTCTGTGTGTGCATGCATGTGCTCCTTGCGTGTTTGTGTCCGCCTTCCTCCCAAGTATCATTAGAGGCAGGAAGCAAAGAAAGAATTAAAACTCCCATTGCTCGCCGTCCTCCAGGACCTCCCCAATGCCTGCTCTAGCACAGCTGGCTCCAGAGAGCATTAGCACCAACCAACGGAGTGGTAACGACCCTTTGGCCTTTTTGCGTGCCGCGGAGGAGATGACTCAATTGCACCAACTGCCGTGTGGAAGACATGGCTACATTCAGCCACCACGGGCAGGGGGCAGCACTGTCCACTGCTGGGCCATTAAAAACAACAACACGCCTTCCCATTCTGTGCTAAAGCTAAACATTATGTATGACATCTATGCTGAACACAGCAGTGTTTGCTCTTTAAAAAAATCACGCTCACTTGTACTGAATCTATGAATAATGCACTTTAAAAAACGTGCATGCACCAGGACATCACAGCATCGTGAGAGCCAGAGAGGAGCCAGGACAGACCTTCTGCAACAAGCAAAACTCATCAGGACGATATCTGCAGATGACTATCATGATCATGATCAAGATCAAACCTCTTTGCCAAGAGCAAAAGCAATACAGTGCATAAGAAAACCAAGCTCACCCAGAAGGTTATCAGTTCAGTTCTCAGAAAAGGCAAATACACTTGAATTTATGATCCAAAATGTGTAAAATCCCCTTTTAAAAAGTCTTTTCCAAGAAACTAACAATAGTCACAAAATGGGTAATCGTGATGAAAAATGACAAAAGTCATTGTTGTTTGCTAGTTTGAAAATCTAAGATGAACACCATCTTGAAATATATAGGTGTGTGTGTGTGTGTATAACATGGGGGCAGTGTGTGGCTCCTCAGATTAGGGTTAGGGTATAGGTATGTGTGTGTGTGTATGTGTGTAACATGGGGGCAGTGTGTGGCTCCTCAGATTAGGTTTAGGGTATAGGTGTGTGTGTGTGTATGTGTAACATGGGGGCAGTGTGTGGCTCCTCAGATTAGGTTTAGGGTATAGGTGTGTGTGTGTGTGTAACATGGGGGCAGTGAGTGGCTCCTCAGATTAGGTTTAGGGTATAGGTGGGTGTGTGTGTATGTGTGTGTGTGTAACATGGGGGCAGTGTGTGGCTCCTCAGATTAGGTTTAGGGTATAGGTGTGTGTATGTGTGTGTGTGTAACATGGGGGCAGTGTGTGGCTCCTCAGATTAGGTTTAGGGTATAGGTGTGTGTGTGTGTGTGTGTGTGTGTGTGTAACATGGGGGCAGTGTGTGGCTCCTCAGATTAGGTTTAGGGTATAGGTGTGTGTGTGTGTAACATGGGGGCAGTGTGTGGCTCCTCAGATTAGGTTTAGGGTATAGGTGGGTGTGTGTGTGTGTAACATGGGGGCAGTGTGTGGCTCCTCAGATTAGGGTTAGGGTATAGGTGTGTGTGTGTGTAACATGGGGGCAGTGTGTGGCTCCTAAGATTAGGTTTAGGGTATAGGTGTGTGTGTGTGTGTGTGTGTAACATGGGGGCAGTGTGTGGCTCCTCAGATTAGGTTTAGGGTATAGGTGTGTGTGTGTGTGTGTAACATGGGGGCAGTGTGTGGCTCCTCAGATTAGGGTTAGGGTATAGGTGTGTGTGTGTGTAACATGGGGGCAGTGTGTGGCTCCTCAGATTAGGTTTAGGGTAAAGGTGTGTGTGTGTGTGTAACATGGGGGCAGTGTGTGGCTCCTCAGATTAGGTTTAGGGTATAGGTGTGTGTGTGTGTGTAACATGGGGGCAGTGTGTGGCTCCTCAGATTAGGTTTAGGGTATAGGTAGGTGGGTGTGTGTGTGTAACATGGGGGCAGTGTGTGGCTCCTCAGATTAGGTTTAGGGTATAGGTGTGTGTGTGTGTGTGTGTGACATGGGGGCAGTGTGTGGCTCCTCAGATTAGGTTTAGGGTATAGATGTGTGTGTGTGTGTGTGTGTGTGTGTAACATGGGGGCAGTGTGTGGCTCCTCAGATTAGGGTTAGGGTATAGGTGTGTGTGTGTGTAACATGGGGGCAGTGTGTGGCTCCTAAGATTAGGTTTAGGGTATAGGTGTGTGTGTGTAACATGGGGGCAGTGTGTGGCTCCTCAGATTAGGTTTAGGGTATAGGTGTGTGTGTGTGTGTGTGTGTAACATGGGGGCAGTGTGTGGCTCCTCAGATTAGGGTTAGGGTATAGGTGTGTGTGTGTGTGTGTGTGTAACATGGGGGCAGTGTGTGGCTCCTAAGATTAGGTTTAGGGTATAGGTGTGTGTGTGTGTGTAACATGGGGGCAGTGTGTGGCTCCTCAGATTAGGTTTAGGGTATAGGTGTGTTTGTGTGTGTGTGTAACATGGGGGCAGTGTGTGGCTCCTCAGATTAGGTTTAGGGTATAGGTGTGTGTGTGTGTGTGTGTGTGTGTGTGTAACATGGGGGCAGTGTGTGGCTCCTCAGATTAGGCCTCTGTGTCTCTAATTGGAACCTCACCTACTGTTATCCAACCTTTAGCAGAATAGTCACATTTCTGTTGGGCCTCTGAGCAAGGGCCCCTAACCCCCCGAAATGCTCCAGGGGGGCCAGATAAAGGGCCCGACCCTGTGCTCAGACCCCAAGTTTCACTCTCAACTGTTTATATTTTATTCTCACAGCATGAATTATTCAGTTACATAAAGGTTTAAGAGTAAGATATAGCCTAGTTTATATAAGAACATAAGAACATAAGAAATTTACAAACGAGAGGAGGCCATTCGGCCCATCAAGCTCGTTTGGGGAGAACTTCCAGGAAATGTGGCACAGCCCAAAGTCATAGGTTCCCATATCCATGGCTCTATGAAAGCTGAAGCCACATATGTGTGTAGTGCAGGGACTGCCTTCCTCTAAGGTGGAAATGAATTAGCCTGCATCCCATCCATTATATCTAATTGAATCACAGTCCCAGAGTGCACCGGGGCACAACAGCAGAAGGCTGGGCGGCCTCACTAACCGTGATAGAGAAATTTGCCAGTGTTTACGCTGATAGAATCTCCCCCAGGTTCAATAACTCGTCCTCCTAACAGAGTAGTCGCAGTTTCAGCAACATAACAGGGTCCCTGGAAAGTTGCAGCAAGCAATGCGAGACGTTCATGCCTGAATGGGACTGAACACGCAGCACCACTAATGCAATGCATCTCCACTTACAGAACCTGAAAGGCTGCCATTCACATGTCTGCAGGTGACGTCCCCAGCTTTGCACTCCTGGGAAATGCACTGAATTACTTCTGGAAGATTGCTGTACAAAATGTCTAAAACTGTTAGTTGTGTAGGTTACCATTGAAGAAAGATGGGATTTCCATGCCAAAACTGATCGTTTTATCTAACAGCAAACAATACAAGTACCGGTGAACGTATTGTGTATCACGAAACTTCGATAACTTGATCTTATATATTCATGCAGCCACATGTTTGGTTTTTAATTCTCAGGGATTAGACATGGTCCTAGAGACACTGTGTTTCTCAAATGAAAAACCTGCATGAATGCAATAAACACATCATATTGTATATCAGTACATTTTATGATTTAGGCTGTTCCCTCTGTATTGTAAAGCATAGATTATATTCCGGCTTTAAACTGGTTAAATTTCTTTTTCCATCCCTTTCAGGTTTGTGAATGTTGCTGCCCAAGTCCAAAGCCACTTTTGTCAGCAGACAATTCTTACTGCAAAATTAGATTCGGCTTGGCTTGCGGCCCACAGGGCAAAAATCGAGGCTGGAATGTCTCACAGGTGGCTTTCTGAACATCAAGCCTTTGTTTTCAGACTGACCTCTCAAAGCTGCAAGCAGCATCCCAAAGCTGCACTCAATGTATCCTGTAGTGCGTCATTTTACATATCAGACACAGAAGAAATGATCACTGATACATTGGCTTTGATCTTGTTCAGGAGTGACAACAGTATTATGTACTGCACCTTACAGTGTTTCTTAATGAAATGATTTTTGCTTATCACTGCTATATCAGCTGTCAGACTCCGTCTATTCTTTTGAAGAAGGTTCAGTGAATTTAGTTTAGAGGCATGTACAAGATCAGCACTTTACATATCCCTGTGCCATCTCTGCTTGTAAACTAGGGGCAAAGGCCAGACATAAGTTAAACTGCATTGACCGAGACATGGTTTGGTTGGCCATAAAAAAGAAATATTAGTTTTAGTCACTGGTCAGCAGTTTTGTGTTATTGTAGCGTATGTTTAATAAATACTCTGAACAGGGTTTGATATGTTAACGGAATGTAGTAAAGGTAGTAATAGTTATCGTTATTATTTTTGGTGTTGATTTTCGGCCAGTAGGTATTTTGATTTGGCAACAAACGCCAGCTTAACCCATTTAAAAAACGAGAAGTAAATAACAAGAGGATAGATACGGGAATTTTTTTTTTTTTTTTGAGAAAATGGATTTTGGCGTTTAATCTCTTGGAGGGATATAGTGTTATTCTGTACTGTTAATGCTTTTTACGCTTCTGTAATAGAATTCGTTCTCCTGTTAGTTCCGCCGTTTAAAACAGAAGCAAAGGGTGCGTATTGTTCAGTCTGTCAGTAACAATGTCTGACCGTCGAAGACGCGTCGGTTCGTGGCAAAGGTCCAGCTTTGGCGAAAGAACGTAGATCCGTTAACCACCAGCGACAAAGAATTTCAGTTAACCGTAGATATACAACTTACCTGTGTAATTACATTAAAGGCTGTGAATTAACTACACATTTATCTTGCTGAACATAGACGGATTAATAAAAACTCATTGAGGCGTTTATTCGTTCGTGACTTCACTATATCCGTCATCTTAAAAGTGTGTTGAATTGAGCTTTTGAACAACTTGACGCAATTTTAACACCTCACTGTGCCACAGGTGGGGGGAAGACTATATTTAAACTGCTAAATAAACAAAATAAAAACAAACAAACAAATAAATAAATAAATCTAATATCTGTGACACGTTTCAATATCAGCACTTTGATCCCCAACTGGATAAGTTGTTACTTACCAGCACAGATTTGGCACGTAGCAAAAATTCCTCCATACTGTAATATGCCACACGAATATAGCGTCGCCTCCATAGAAAGTTGCTAGTTATGACGCCTCGGTCCCCCGCTGTGTCACTGCAGCGCCTTAATGCCCATTTGCGCCCCTCTTTCTACTCGCCTAATATGGCAGTGGGTGTGTCGCGGCCGCGCGCTCAATCCTGCGCGCTCTCTTCGGTCGGCTCCGCCAATGAGGAAAAGGTATCTGGGTAGATTAGGGACCGCCTCTGGCCGGTAAACACTGCAGCCGCGGACAGCGCCCAGGGGCGGCTGCGGGTGGGGGTGTGGGCTAATGATGCAGAGCTCTGCAGCAAGCGGACGGTCCGCTTCTGTGATGTGTACGGCTGCGGTGCCTCCTGCCATTCATAATGAATACGTATGCAGAATTGTCCAGCTTCCCGGTTCGTGGGAAGAGGGGAGACACACAGTCAAAGGGAATTATCAAAGCGTGTATTATTATTATTATTATTATGCATCTGTTTTTTTTTTATAAGTGAACTCTATAAATCGCAATAATATTGAAATGCGGAACAATGATTGAGGCGCATGCGGTACTACAGCCCGTTTTAGTAAATTGAAGAGGTATAATGACGGAGTGAAATTAAAAACAACAATGTACTAAGATCTCTATCTCACTGATTAACCACTTGTATAAGAAAAAAACGTAAACAATGACATTTCTAGTTATGTTCAGCTATTATTTTTGTAAGGCACACGTTTAAGCATAGTTTAATGTCTTATAAAAGTTCTTTAAACCCATTTAAGAAATATGTCTCTGAATGTGTTTTATGCAGAATTGATACTCTTAGCATGGTATTCGTGTAGTAGTGTTGTCCATTTGCATATTATCACAAAGCTAGATTGTCTTGTTGATAAAGAGGGGATAGAAACGACGTTAAAAAACATATACCTCGTGTGGACCATGATTTTCATTGAATATGCAAAGTTTTCATGGCGGATAAAATGATGCATGTGAGAAAAACGAAACTGCAACTCAAGGAACAGGTAAACAACACAAAACTCATGAAAACATTTACATCTAGTGTAATTTCAGAGAGATTCTACATTTTTTGTGAAGATGATCTTTCTAATTTTCACCCTGTCCGAGGTTTCTGCAGCCCCATGGACTGAGCCTCCTGGGATGGGTGCTGGTTCACTGGGACTCTGTACTGGATAAGCAGTCGGAAGATGAGCGGCTGGAGCGACACCAGGAGGGATGGTCCTTCAAAAAAACTACTAGTTGTTGCTCATTTCCAGAGCATCAAATTAACACAACATCTCATCCACATGATTGATAAAGAGACTAAAATCATTCTCAATTACATGAAATGTTAACCCAGTATAACATATTAGGTGTTTCTCAAAAATATGCAGGATGCAGATTCATCGCAGGGCACATTCACACCATTGGTGGAATTTAGGGATGCCACTTCAGACCGTTGCATGTCTTTGGACTGCAGGAGAACATGCAATCACAACGCACACACACACACACACGACAGTGCTATACCCACCAAGTCACTGGGCAACTTATACAGTTCTCTCCCTCTAGAGATTTTGTTACAGGCAGTTGTGAATGATCTGCCTTTAGTATGCACGACCTTACGTATTATCTGACTCAACAATTAACAGCAGTGAGACCAAATTCCTTCAGTGCTCAATAACCTCTTAGCCGATTCCTGTGATACTGCCAACACGAAGAAGCACAGGCCATTAGGCAGATTACAGGGCCTCTCAGGCAGGCAGCCACATTCTGGTACCCATGTGACATTGCTGTGCAACCATGTTCCTCTTTTGCTTATGTTCACAGTCTGTAAACTACAATCCAGATCAGAATTAAAAAGCATTAAGTGTGTGTGTATGTGTATATATATATATATATATATATATATATATATATATATATATATATATATAAATAGGGATTGGTGCCGTTGGCCCTGTCCCATGTGTCTAGTTCCTGTTTGGCCAGCAGGTGTCGCTGGCCATCCTGTTCCCTCCTCTGTCTTGCAGCCCTAAGTCCCTAGTGTGTTTGCCTGCACCTGGGACCACCATGTGACTTAATGGCCACCATTTCCAACTTCTCCTTTCTTGGTTGTGGGTTTAAGGCTGGCCAGAGGCCAGTCTGTACTACTCATTATTTAACGTTCTTTGGTTTTTGGTGTTCTGCCGGTTTAACGTTTGTATTGGTATTTTTGTCACAGTTCCTTGTTTTTCCTCCATGTTCCTCTTCCTTCAGTTATCCTAGTTTTGATTTTCCACAGTGTTTGGTCCTTTCTATCTGTTAATCGACCTCTCCGTGCCTGTTTATTGTATCTACGCCACCTGTTCCTTTTTTGATTCGTTATGGTTCTCACCCGTCCCCCGTCTAGGTTTGTTAACTGTATTTAAGTGTCTGCCTTTGTCAGTTGCTGTCGCTGTTACTATGTGTTTGCAGTTGTGCTTTTTCCCCTATGTTTCCACTGATCTATGGTTGTTGTCCCTGGTATTGCACCCTGTCTAGTTGTATTTTGGTATTTCGTTTTCTTTGCAATTCACTTAGTTTCTTGTATTACCTGACTTTATTTTCTTCCTGACCACTCGTGGCACCTTTATTTTCCGGTTTTTCCCTTTTGTGTTTCGTTTTTGATAAACCCCTTTTTGTTGGAGCCACTCCATGGATTGTCCCTCTTTTCCTTCGCCATGCCCTGCTGTAACAACAGTAAATGCAGTCAAACATATATACTTATATTCATATACACTAAGTCATTGCTGAAATATCAGTTTGGAAAACATTTTTGTAACAATTTTAAAATCATATAGTAATAATTATAATATAAAAATAATAAGTTTACATGGAAATTGTTTCAATGATGATGTGTGGTGATATTAAATTACATGATTTTGTTTTTAATGTTTATCATCAGTTTGAAAATTTAGATTATTTCTTCATTCATTTTCAGTAACTGGAAGTCCAGTGAGACCCATTATGGTCTGCAGTGACCATAGTGTATTTATGAGGCCTGTTCCAATGAAAACCATATAGCAGTCCATTACCGGAGTTTCATACAACCACACAAGCCCATACTAAGGGCAATTCAAAGAACTGGATCTTTTTAGGTCATGCTTGAAAATGGCAATATAAAATGGGTTTTTATTCACCACACAAACAAAATGCTCTTCATGTTTAAAAAAGAGCACTACTGCAATTTAAGGTGAATGCTTAGACCAGGGGTGCCAAACTGGAGTCCAGGAGGGCTGGAGCCCTGCACGTTTTTGGGTTTCTCCTCATTTAACACACCTGATTCAACTCCTTGCACCTCTTTATGCTAATTACCACGCAGCACTTGAGCTGAATCATTTGTGGTGGAACAGGGAAAGAACTAAGCTACACAGGGCTTCCATCAAGCCCCCCAGGACTGCAGTTTGACACCCCTGACTTAGTGCATAAACATAGGAGCATTGTGATTGGCTTCCATCAAAGTTTATTTTTTCCCCTGAAAACTCACATTGTAATTGAAATGCACAATCCCATTGCACAGTCCCAATGCAACAGCTGCTTTGGTAAAATAGTGTAGCAGCTTAGCAAAAAATAAGCTAATATACTGCCAGGAAAAAAAGCACCAACTTGTACCTTTGAGGGTACAATTACTTGTCACTGAGGCTGAACCATCAAGGATCTGCCATTTGTATCCTATCTGTGGTTAAATGTACCTCTTAGTCTAATGTAAGATACAGAAATGTACTTTGGGGAACAAGCAAAGATATAAAATGGTACTCTTTTTTCCTGAGTGTACAGTGTCAGAAAAAATGGTACAGTTTTGTTCCCCAAGATACAAACAACATTAATGTACCCCCAGTTGTACAACAATATTCCTCAGAGTCAATTTCTGTACCTTAAATTAGACAAAAAGGTACATTTACCAACAGCCAGGGTACAACTGGCAGACCCTACAGCGGGGTACAGCCCCAGTGACAAGCAAAGGTACAAATTAGTACTCTTGTTTTTCTGACAGTGTAATAGATAGAGCACCATTAGATGGAGCATTGGGTCAAAGTTTTAATGTTAATCCATCCTTTACTCTTCCTTGGAGCATATATTCTCAGTTTGCACTCTTCCTAGCATGCTCATAAAGTAATTCCTCAGTAATTTGACACGACATTCCAACCTTCCGACGAGTATGGCTGAATTCCACTCTGCGGACGTCTGTAGAAGTGATCACCTGTATATTGACTGTTGAGTATATAATTCACAGGCACTTACATGAGGTTTCTGTCAATTTCTGAACGCTCTGAAAAAATTTTTTTTACCCCAGTTACATGATAAATTCACAACTTCCTACAATACTTAGAATACAATTTATTCAAAAGAAAACGTGCTGGTGAACCGAAAACGGAGAAATTCATTAAGTTTTATCATTAACTTTTGTTACACTTAAACGAACCTTTCTTCATGTAATTCTGCGACCCATTTGCGTTGTTTAGTTTTAAACGATACAGTTACTGAAATGCGTCGGATTTCAACAACGGTAGGCCTAGTGTTTCAAGTGAAGGGCATTTTCAAAGTATTTTGTAGAATCAGTACTCGCCACCTACTCCAAAAGTGAAAGAAGACACGAGGTCACGGTTCAGCCTACAGTGGACACTGCCCTCTTGTGGCTACCGTACTGTCTGGGCGTTACGCACTATAGTATAGATATACCTATTAATTTAGTAGGAGCGATATCAGATGCATGGAAGACAGACTTTTGTGGCTTAAGCATAGATATAAATTTGTAATTACAATGTAAATACGCCGATAAATTACTAAACATGATTCCTAGTATAGCAATTTAATTTAGAAGTGAATAGTCAGTGCAAAGCACATTGGAGTATAATAATTAAATGACAATAATATAATGACGATAAAAACGAAAATTACAATTAAAGGCATATTTTGAACGCCGATAAACGAAAACAATATCAACGCAATTATAAAATATTATAAGGGTGGAATTTGATGATGCTTACAGTTACTTTTATAAGCAAGGCAATAGATGCAGAGGGAAACGTCAAGCCCCCCACTGTTTTATAGGGAAATAAAGCGCTCAGACATTAAGTGTGGACACTTAATCATTTGTGATTACTCCAACGGTAAGCGTTATGTCATTTCCAAGCCCTCATTTTCCGTCGGAACAATTCTAATTGATTTAAATGGTCTGCTCAACCGTGATACACGCATGATCACGTCGTAAGGGGTCTTTAGGACTACTATAATTGCCATTTCCCCCTACCCGTTTAAACTAAAAAAGAAAGATTCTTTTGCCCAAAGCTGAGCAAGAAAACCCGTTTTTCTGGGTTCAGCCTTAATTTATGCTAAATTAATTGATATATCCTTTATAATTGATGTGCTATAAAATTAATGAGTAATTTATGTAATTAGTCAATTAAGGATAATTCCAACATATGTTCAATATGCCCAGAAGGTGTATTTTACAAGTAGTTATTTGTCCAGGAGTTCGGCACTGCGAAAACCACCTAATTAATTTTTTTACGCATAACAGCGCGATATCTGTTTAACAGCTCCCTTTGCGAGGGCAGATTTAATATTTATCTTTCAAGCATGTTTAAGAGGATGTTTAGACCTGCATTAGTGCCGGTGTGCCACTGATTGTACACTCTTGGCGAAGAAAATGATGTCTTTATGTGTCCCAGTCTTTCCGGCAGTGTCGTTGTCAGGCAGTTACACAAAAGCTATCGGTCGAAAATATTGATGCTCGAAAATAACGACTGCTAAGAATAATTTATAATATTCTTTCTTGTGCAACCGATGACCCTTTAAGTGAGCCTTGAAGGACTTTGGTGCTTCGAAGGCATAATGAGATAGATCTGTTGGCTAATTAATTGACACTGTTTTGAATATTCATAACTAATATAGCTAGTTCGCTCTTAATTACATTGTTGGACTTTTCTCCAAGGATGCTAAATCACCGTAGGCTTAATTAATGTAATGTATTCTGGGCTTGCCAGGCTGAGGTTGTATACGGAGGCTGTCAGAAGCTGGGCCGTGACACCTGGCCGGTGATGAACAAACGCTCTTTTGTTATTCTGTCTCGTGGAACCCGGAGGACCGCGAAGTTTTCTTTATCCTTCTAGGATTCGCTAACATATTTCAACAGACTGCAGGCTGTGTGTAAGCAGTCCCCTTCCTCGGCAATTAATTCCAAGCTATAACGGGATATTGGGAAATATCCTTCTCTCAGCCCACTCTTTCTCCCTGCATCTGTTTCTGCCTCTGTGTAAATGAGTAAGTTTTGTAAATATACATGTGATTGGGGGAAAAAAACATTGAAAAGGGGCTGTATACTTCTTTTTTTATTAAGAATCTGAAGGCCAATTTATTTTACCTTTGCAATCATAATGGCGTAAATTAACAATGAATGCAAGAAAAGTCCATTTCAGCGCACATTTTATTAACGTCAAGTGTTTTACTTCAGCCAAATAAGATATATGATTTCTAATCGACCATAACAAATATAGAAATAAGTATAAATAACAATGAAATGGTACTGATATTCAAACAATATTTTACAGCACATATAAACTCCTGATTTCTAATATTAACCTTACGTTGCTGCACATTCTTTTAAACTGTAGCCTCACTTCAAATAAATCTGTGAATAATCCATTACACTGACAGTAGTCGAATAAAAGGACAATCGCTTTGCTAAGTATATGCACTAATATTTAATTTTGCAAACAAATGCAAATACATCAGTTTATGTCATTAAGCAATTTTACTCAGCTTACGATTTATTAATACGGACTTGCAAATAACTGCAATATCCACACTGCATTCCATCACCAAATTATTTGGTAAATTATATTACAGTTTATATTATATTGGTCTCGATAGGCTACTTATCTGTCGGTTAGTATTGGTGAACTTCTTAATTCTTAACATAGGCCTACTATACAATATTCCGTAGTAAATACCAAAAAGTTAAGGTTCGAATACCTATATATATTCACTTTATGATACGTGAATCGCATTAATAATATATTTCTCGGCTATAACTTATAACTTAAAAACAGCGTATATAATTTATTATTATTTAATCAGTCCTGAAAATAATTTCAGTATAATATCCAGAACGTGAAAAAGTTCACAGTTGGAATCTCAACCGGGGACAAAACTTTCCTTGGAAGTTAAGCATTAATAAATGCCCTTTTCTGGCAAAGCAAATTGTGAGTTTAACGACACATTATAAACAATCTGTATTAAAATGTTCTTAATTCTTTTACCGTCGTTGTTGTGAATATAACTTGTCTTATTGTTTATTCATATTTGACTGTTGTTGTTGCGGAGAGGTCTGCTGCGCATACCGCCACATTTAAGTCCACATGGTCGGTCGCTTCGCCAGGGCACCTATAAAAGAACCTCTTATTGGCTCCGACTAAATAGGTGCAAATTAAGTCAGGTTTAAGCCCCCACCCCGGTTCCCCCTCTATTTGTCTCAAAGTGACTGTCATGTGATAATAAAGCGAGACCTGCAGGGGTCTCAGACTCTCTGTGATCATTACAAAACCGGCGTGGAGCTATTGAAGAGTACATACGGAAAGCACTCGCCTCGACGCACGGAGCATCGCGGCACTTTCTGGGAAGACCTTAGCTTTAAACTTTATCCGGTTTATTGACGCTCGGTGAGAAAACGGTTTACGGTGTTTTGCAAAGTCTTCTGCACGTTTATGATACTTGTCACCATTTATCTGTCTTCTGTGAATCTGAATCACGTTTAGACAACTGTGTGTACCGCGTGCTCTGTGTTTCTGGTTTATTATTTATTTTACCATAAATGTGATCTATAAATAATAGGCTATACGCGATGGTTTTGTTCTAGGACTGTGGATGGTTTTCGACTTTTTTCGCCGAATTCCGGGAACCTGAGTCTCGTGCCAGGTCACCGAAGCAAGATCATGCCACGTCCGGGGAAAAACTCTTACAGCGACCAGAAACCGCCGTACTCCTACATATCGTTAACAGCAATGGCCATTCAGAGCTCGCAAGAAAAGATGCTTCCACTCAGTGACATTTACAAATTCATCATGGACAGGTTCCCTTATTACAGGGAAAACACCCAAAGGTGGCAAAACTCCTTGAGACACAACCTCTCCTTCAACGACTGCTTCATTAAGATTCCGCGCAGACCGGACCAGCCCGGAAAGGGCAGTTTTTGGGCCCTGCATCCTGACTGCGGGGACATGTTCGAAAACGGCAGTTTCCTTCGCAGACGAAAGAGATTCAAAGTGATGCGCTCCGAGCACCTGGCGAGTAAAAACTCCCCCATGATTCATTACTTTCACCACCAGCACCATCAGGCCAAAATAGGCATCGCGCCTGCGGAGCCAGCCGGGGGCCTGGGGAGGCTGTCCCAGTTCCAGACTTACAGCATCAACGGCGGACAGTCAGGGGGATTTAAACATCCCTTCGCCATTGAGAATATCATAGGAAGAGATTACAAAGGCATGATGGCGAGTGGGCTGCCCATTGCTTCTGTCATGCACCACCTAGGCTACCCTGTACCGTCGCAGCTGAGTAGCGTGGTCAACTCCATGTGGCCGCAAGTCAGCATGCTGTCGGAGTCCATGGCCCCTTTGCCCGTCACATCCGAATATGGACCTTTTGGAGTCCCGATGAAAGGTCTTTACCATTCAAGCGGACAGAACATGCCGGCAGTTCCCGTTCCGATTAAAGCTACTCCCGCGCTCGGGCAAGCCCCAGGGCTGCCAGGCCTGAGTAACTCCCCGGTGCAGTTCTGCACCACCGCCTCCTCTGCACTACTGGAAAAAAATATGCCCGATCTCACGGATGCGAAGGGCAACAGCCTACATCCTGCGCTTTTACTCTCCTAAGCATAACAAAACGGTGCAATTAAATTACGACAGAGCTGTATAAAAGGCACGTTTATTTTGTAGACAAGATATAGCCATCAGCAGGGAAGGTGAGTGGAAGAAGTGGAACAGATCATCAAACCAACGCAGCGCAGTGGAATTTTGTCATAGCATTTTTATGCATTATTTTTGCACGCATTTCGGCACTTCACCAACTTTGACTGTAAAATTATTTGAATAATTTAAAAAGATTAAAACAACTGATACTGAAACTATGGAAAAGTTATGAATAATTAATGTACATATTTCAGCTTGAACCATTAGAAGCCAAATTTTCTTGAGTTTTGCTTGAAGTAAGGGGTAAATGCCGCTTCCTGTTATTTTTGCAGATTGTTTTAATTATGCTGCGGGTCTTGACAATATGTAAAAGTGACTTTCTTTTAAACTTGTAAAAGTTTTTAAAATGTAGGTATTTGAAAGGCACGTTTGGCGATAAGTAACTTACATATGTAAAACATATCTGGAAACTGTATTGTAATAATTGAATGTTGTATTATAAAAGATTTATAAAACACTTTAAATTCGATCTGACAAGTGTACATCTCGTGTTCTTTCTTGGGTTGGGTAACAGTTCCACACTATTCTACATAGGCCTACACCGCTCGTTTTAATTGTTACCTGTTTATGCGTGGTGGGTGTGGTGTATACGAAAGAATGACATATTTAGAAATTTTACCTGAGTGTGATTTTATTGGTGGTCTAGGACAAATTATAGGCTAGACTCGTCTCGGTTTAAAGTTCACATCTAGAGGACTGAAATTTCATTTCCCAGAAAGACCAATATAAATAAAAATGTACACATTGTAATGGCAAAGCAGAACGTTAACTTTAATAGGACACTTGTTGCACATAGTGCCGAGCCTATATAGCCTAATAGAATTAATATTCTATTCACAGTTAGCATATCGTGCGATTAAACGCAATTGCCGACATACGCAACCAACTTCTGTATTTTGTACGTTTTGCTAGATTGTTGAAGATTGGTATTTTCAGAGTACGCCTCAGGCACCCGTATCGCGTTCAAGTCCAGTACATTTACAAAAAGCCTTAGTAATTTAATTTAAATATTACTAAATCATTTAATCTCAAATGTTCCTGATTCAAAATAATAATATAATCAAAGCAGTATTCACACAGTACATATACAGGTTGGTATTCAATTTGAAAATAATTTCACTGTCGTATTTCCTTTGCAGTATTAAACGCACAACCCAATAAATACCTCACTTCTAGCTGAAAATACAGAACTGGCCGTCACCTAATGCTGACGTCTGTGCCACAGTTTTTGCTGTTTAATAAATGTATTAATCCATGCGTTCATTATGCTTCCTTGAGCTATTATTTGGATGAATGCGTGTTGGCTATGTCCAGCACATTAATACAGTCATTTAGCGCGCCGCCAAATACAGTTTTCCATTAATCAGTTTGCATACATAGATGCTTGTAATTTATCTAGAGCCTATCCAATAACAGTTATTTGCTCAAGTGGCGTACAATTGTCCACCTAAAGACAATAGAAGCGATAAACGCAGAACCGCTGTGCAAAGACTATAGTTATTATCCACTTGTCTCTCTAAAGTTAAAGCGATTATTCACTTTAAAGTTATGTCGTCCACACACTCTAAACAAGTCAACAATGGACAAATACGTTTTTTATTGTAACTGTAAGAATACACACTTCAGAATAATCGGTGCCAATATGAACGAACATTGTCATTTCTCTTCAAAAACGAGGACGTTTGTGAAAAGCATATTACTGCGCTCTCCTTCAACTTCTCATCCGCGCGTCTGCATTGCTATCATGACACTTGTACACATACTGTAGTAGCAGTGGTGAGTGATCTCATTGCCGGTCTTTAGGGATTGAACTTACTTCAGTTCCGCATTTTCCATCAGAACATTGATGGAAATTGATGTGAATACTGATTTAGTTGGAGAGTCAATATTTAAGTTCTATATTAAAGCTCCGATTTTCAAATGATAAAAGAAATTGATGAATAAATGAAAGAACCAATACAAACAGCCATCAACAATTTATTTAATTTTGTTGAGCATAGCCGACTGCATCAATCCAGGTAAAATGCAATATAATGCATTTTATATAAATGTATTTTTCTTTGAGTGGGCCATGTGTCAATATAACCCCTAGTGACCCCTAGATTACCGATTTCATATTGCTATACTAAAATACTATATACCACGTTCTATGTGACATACATATGGCGAATTTGCAGGCTTGTCCAGATGGTGAATTGGAAAGCGTAATGAAATACAAATTTAACAAGATACTCAGCTTTATTCAGTGTTAAATATTTACAATATATGAAGTTAATTTAGCTTGTAACTTACACAGACAGCCCAGGGCTGAACAAAGCACTACACACACACACACACACTGGTGCAGAGACGTGTACTGGTCTTCATTCTTGTACAATCCAGCACACAAAAGGAACACACTGAACACACCACTAGAGTCCATTGTATGTGCTACACACATAAGCGGCAATTTGTAAGACTCAGTTGCAGCAGTGCAGAAGACAATTCCATATTGCCCCATGTACAAACTGACGTACAAACCAGTATTTTGGTAAACACAGTAATGTGGTAGTGATCACCCACTTGGTTTCAATAAGATTAAATTTGAACTGGATGTGGTTATATAGACTTAATATCATGGTGACAAGATGAAACAGAAAAAAACACAATAGATGCATCCTTGGTATATTTGCAATATTTGTTTATTTTAAAAATGTCTGTAATTTTGTTATATTGGTTCATTACTTATTCAAAGAGTAAACTTTCAATTTGAGGAACATTTAGATAATGGTGTTTGATGTAACTTTTTCCCCTTAGCAAATAAATCTTCACGATATTGAAGAAGTAGAAGTTAAAATGGAATCAATTAATCTTCAGCCTTGAGCAATTATAAACAATATGAAAAGCAAAGCCACAAACACACACAAAACCCGACTTGATGATGTATGTGCTGATGCTGTATTTTCTAATTGACCGTAAAGTCATTTGGCAAACTATCCTGTAAAGAGAAGCAATATGATGTCACATCAAACAGATCTTAAATAACACAAATGGCAATAAGACAATAAGACAAATGACAATGATAGTAAACAGATACATTTAGTAAACAAAGCATTCAAGCTTATTACCATCCTGCATGTTCTTGTTGCCGGGTTCTGCGTGTATAATGTGTGGTGGTGGGAGAGGCCCAGTCAGCATGTTTGTTGGGGGTGGGGGGGGCATGTAAGAAGAGGCACTTTGGTTCTCTAGTACATATCTTTCCCTCATCTCTTGCTCTTCTTAAGTTTGTTCCACGGAGACTCAGGCCCCGGAACCGACTCGCTCACCTTGGCAGCAAGGAAGGCCAGCGCTTCCGCGACTTCAAACGCTAACATTCGGCTGAGCTTCCCCTCCCTCCTGCTTACTGTCTTTTTAACATAATCCCACCTTTGATGTCAGGCGGGTCGGGCCACAGCGCGCCGAAGAGGGGCAGGAGAGGTGCATAGAGAAGCCCACTCAGTTTACTGCGGTTTTAAGTGCCGTTGTTCTTATCTGCCCGCGTGGCACTGGCAGGGTCCCTCTCTGCTTTGCATGCAAAAGGCTGCCTTACGCCAGGCAATTATGAACAGGCCCCTCTGAACAAATAATTGAGATGCAGAAGTGGAGGGGTATGGAGGTGTGAGGTCATACATATTCGGCGGACATTACCAGCAGGCCGGCACTGGGGAGTGAAGGCAGCAGGGCGGCTCTCCAAGGCAAACGTGGCACACTGGCCGAACTGCGTCAGGTTCCTACGCTGACTCCAGTTTTGGGACAAGAAAATAAAAAAGAGGATGCATATGTCAAAGGATTAAATTACGACATTTTGTGGACAAAAGCCCAATGAAGTCCTTTTTCAACAGAATATTGATTTAGTGGCAGTCGATACCCACAGAAAATATCAAGTATATTTAGTGTCTTCAATTATTGTGAAGAAACATGTTGTGATTGTGTCTGGGTCACGGTGAAGGCCATGATTCTTCATGCCCATTGTATCAGCAGACATCGCCATTGGACCACTTTTTCTAAACTTTGCAATTAGAAAGCACTTGAAATGTTAAATTTACTGCTCAAAATGGTATTTGTTTGTGCCGAAAAAGAACATTTTCTGGCACTCACTCCCTCACAGGGACTATGGTGCTCCAAAGTTCCAAACTAGTATGAAGGTCGTCTTGGTACTGAGACATCAGATCCAATGAGTAATACCAGTACGATGCAGAAATATAGATACAGCACTCATATTATGAGCGTGAAAATTAAGAAGCCTAGCGATGTATCTAATTAAGTTAATGTGAGTAATAACTGACCGGCTTTAAATGGGAATCCTGTCATTAAATTGTATACTTCCATTAATTTTATTATATTACGCTGATGCCAAATATAACATGTGTACTGGGGAAAGAACAGCTGCCAAATTAATGTCAAGCATTTCTTTTTTTATTGCGTTTAATTTTACGTTGTTTTTGATTGTCTCGCACAAATTTGTATGTATCTTCTATTATTGTAATACATTACTTACGCAGAAGCAGTCTCAAACAGCAATCAGCGCTGCTGTGATGTTATTTTTCAAGTTAATGATTTTTGAAATTAACAAAAAAAAAAACGTTTCCGTGTCTTGCTCTTCATTGGGGAGAATAGCAGAGTCGGCGGCCGATTCCGTCTCTCCCTATCGTACCCTTAGCCCCCTGCCTTCGTGGGATCCACGAACTGTACATCCTCAGCCCTGATGGATGGGCTTGTCATTTCATGTCTGCTTTCAAGTGGAATAATGATGCTCTGTTAAAACTGTTTAACATTTATACCTGCAATTAGCCTATCTATAATCGCTCTAAATCCTCCTTGCGTTTTGTACACACACATGCGCGCACGCGCGCACACACAAAGTCATGCTTCAGGAGAGAATTTTTTAAACATCTACTGTAAAACATTTAAGTTGGCCATCGTTATTCAGGATTAACGCCACTTAACGTCTCTGTTTTATGTGAAATCATGCTTCAAGGAACGCACTGATCAGGTCCAGCGCCGGGGAAACATAAGATCGTAGAGGGTAATTGAAATAATGCGATGTTTCTTATTAGCTCATAATTATAGCCATTTAATTATGCAAGTATGTCACTGCATAATAACTGGATTAGAGAGCGCTTCACTGTTACATGCAGGCAAATTTTCTATGATTAGTCCCTGAAATAACAACATATCCATATCAATCCAGATTTGACCCAGGTCTGATATCCTCATTGACTTTGAGAGAGGAAAGTAAAATAAATACATGATATTATTTGAAGTTTATAACTTAGAGCAGACAGCATATCTTGCTAAATGATGTACATTCTGATTTGCACATGCAGTGAAGGAACTTGCAAGTTGCAGCGCAGGGCTGAGAGACCTATCCTTACTAATAATACTGATGGATGATAGGGCGCAGTTCTGCCATGTTTGGGACGTTACCGATCCCAGCCTGCATTTGGGTTTAATGAATTCTTTGTCAACCGCTGTTCTGAGGGTTCCCTGCCACACAGGGCCAAGAGCAGAGGTGGGATCAATGAGCAAAGGTGAGTCAGTCCCCGCCAGCACAAGGAGACCCGGCCTGTTAATGCTCTGAGACATTGCATCACTCTAGGGTCATCATTCATTTTCAGGATCTGCTCACGTTAATCCCGCATCTGGCGGTGGGGGATCAAACACGTGAAACATGTTCCCCAGTTTGTCCTCTTAAACAGCCATTAGCGCGTGTGTGCGCTGGAGAAGGAACTGTTTACGCAAGCGAGGCAGAACGCACATCCAGCTTTGGAACAGAACTTTATCGTACATTTAATTCAATTCCTCCAAATCGCCGCCTTCGTTTTACTTCGCTGCATGTTTGCTACACGTTTACTGTAACAGGCGTACTAGTAACAGAAGGAATCCTGCCTCTGGGGCTTGGCACAAACACAGTTTATTAAAGGTCCCAAAGGAGCTTGTTTGACACGCGACCCAGCCGCCTGCTTACCTGGCTGCTGTCCACAACAGAATCACACACCGATACACACCGGCGTTTCCACAGCTGCGTGGGCAGTCACGTGGGGATTCCCATCATTGCTGCAACGGCTATTTAAGATTACGGGCACAAGCGTACAGGCAGGGAATTTATAGAAAACATCAGCAAATACAAGGAGTAGCCTAATTTAAGCATGCATTCTATGTACTTACTATATGCACGTAACTTTATCTGCACATTGTGATAATAGTAAATAGGCCTATAATATTTTTTTAATCTATAATGTGATGAGTCCAAAAGCGAAAGAAGTAGGCCTACTATAGACTCATAAACAAAGGACATTGATTTCATGAAGATATTTTTAAAACACGAACGACACATGGGTGAGAATGAATAAAATATGAGGTTATGAAATCGCATCTTTCTGAATCTTCTGCTCTGCGGAATCTGAGATAAGACATTAATACCAATTACAGGGACTCAGAGAGGTCTTCTGCGGCAAATTCTACAGGTTTCCCGACGACCAACAAGAGCACGCTGTCTTAATGAAGTGCTTAATTCATTAATTCCCGCGTGTTACCAGAGGTCTGTATAAGATGGTTAATAAAAAAAAAGCTACCGTAATATTCTATTGTATGGCTCTGGCTGTAAATTTAGTACTGATTGGTAATATCATTCGAGAAATTACCTTAATTGCTTAAAACACATAATTGTACTGATAGATTCATGGCTTAATTCGGAAAGATTGGCACAGCCGCATGAACAGACACTTCATGACCATGCCGAACCTTTGAAAATGGGTTTTACTTTCGGCAGAAACAGTTCAAAGTCGGTAATTGCGTAATTAAGATAATGGACAATTTAACTAGGATCTTTGTGTTTTTATAGACACTGAAATGGAAAAGACCGTAACTTAATCTGTCATTACCAGTGAAAAATTGACTGTCACTATGTACGGATTCAGACCAAGTTTTTACTGATGTTACTATATCCATTTTTACGACATAAGACACGAATTCAGATAGCTTGTCAAAAACAACACTCATCCATCCATCCGTCTATTTTCCAACGCGAAAATTTTAATCCAGTATTCATAATTTCTTATTTTATAGGCTATTGTGCGTCCGACACTAGACAACTACTGTAAAAAGTATGAATACTGTTTTGATTGCTCTTTATTAATTCTGTATCTAAACAAAAATAAAACTTACAAGGTAGCCTATATATAGGCCCAAAACAGAACCGGAATGAAGAGGGAAACTTGTCAAATGCAGCAATAACAATTCTAATTATCTTTATTATGAAAATAACATACGTATATGCGCCATTTAAGTATCCGTTTCAATGCTAACAGACAAATCATTACTTAATTAGGACTATATAATAGCCTATACATCGCTGACTGCCCTGTAAACAAACAAGCCTGTGACCATTAAAAGGAGACTTAAAGTCACTTATTCGTTTACCTCTTTGAATAAGCCAAGTCTGTATCTGATCCTAATATCGCCTGTCCCGGGCTATGCCCACAGAGATTTTCAACAAAAAAAGCAATGACTAGTAACAGTGCATCAAGGGCGACAAGTGGATCGTCCTGTCTTGTGATTCAGCACTGGTTCCGGTTTGGGGTTCGGCTGTACCGCTAATCGCCTGGCAGTTTCATTTCCTGTAACTGCTGGCAAGTGTCTCCAGCCCCCGTCGGTTCAGTGTCCTGACGGTGGCGCGCCCATAAAAAACGCATATGATATGCATTAAATGAAATGGACAGAACGAAGCTGTCAAGCGGTCCCGTTAAACTGGAGGTCACCTGCCGGGCCTCGGCACTGACAGTGATTCTCTTTGGCGGTGAGAGAGACCACAGCTCGTTTGGTTGATTCACGGAGCCGAGGTCGGCGCTTAACGCGACATCAGCATGTTTGAATTGTTATAGGCTGTCCTCTAACAAGGACCTCTTACAGAGCTCATTTTCAGCTTAATCCAACCATAGCCCCTAATGGAAAATACCGTTATTACAGTAAAAGTGACTTTTAAACCATTTTCAATTTCCGCGTAAAATTTTTGACGGATTACCCTTCAGGTGCCAAATTCACTCACTCGATATAACTGACATAAAAGTATGTAATAGCTGAAATCCATCTATTCATAGAAGTTCATGTTTTCTGTTTTAATCTTGCATATGGCTTGACTTGCGACATCATTTATTAATCTTTCATAACCACGCCGCATGGAGAGCCTGCAGTTTATCCCAGTAAGCAGGCTACAGGTGACACCACAGATGGGATGCTAGTCCGTCTCTCACAACGACCCTGCACTGGATAGTGATTTGGAAAGATGATATATAGGTGGATAGATGGACTGATGGAAAATACACGATTTCAAGAAACCTACATCAAAGGAATTTTCCTTTAAAACAATCTGAAGCGAAAACTTTCATTCCTTAGGGTTGAAATATTTTGCTACGTAGGAAGCAAAGGGTTACGGTTAAAAGGAAATATCACTTACAGTAATCAAGGATCCACAGTAGGAACCACAGATGTTGGTTTGTGGAGGTGGAGATTTCAGGTCCAGAGAGTACAAATCCAGACCAAGATTTTGTTTCAACCAATCAGCTGAGTATAAAGAGTCACTGTCACAGAGTAGTCAACTGGTTGGTTGGAACAAATTCTTGGTCTGGATTTGTACTCCCTGGACCTGAAATCTCCGTCTCTGTTGGTCTGCGATAAAAAGTTTGAACAGGATTGAGGACTGCATCCACAGAAATGTCAAAAAGGGATTTGAGTCCAAGTGGAAGTATAGAGAACTTATGACACAATGATATGCCATCCATCCATATTCGATACCCACCTATCATATGAAGGCTATCCTGGAAGATACAGGTGCAAGGCAGGGAACAACCCAGGACAGGGTACCAACCCATCACAACGCAGACATACATATGGACAATTTGGCAGCTCCAATTCACCATAGCATGTGTTGGAAACTTGGGGGTCCGGAGAACCCAGAGAAAACCGCACAATGACACGGGCAGAACATGCAAACTCCACAAACGCAAAGCTGGGCTGGAGACTTGAAGCCTGGTCCCAGAGGTGTGAGGCTGCAGTGCCAACCACTGCACCACTGTGCCATGATAAGAAAAATGTTTATGTAGTATGTAAATTGTGAAATGCAAATGAAATGTAAACCTTGTATTGCAGCCATCTTAGGACGCTCACTAAGGGGCGTTGGCTCTCAGTTAGGGCCACTGCCTTTGGCATGAAAGACGAGAAGTACAATATTTATTTATGCATGAATTTACAGATAGCTAAAAATAGATAGATAGCTAGATAGATAGATAAATAGATAGATAGATAATGTGCTATAAAATAGCACTTACATCTAAAATCATGCACATACCTAGCTAATCAAAGTCATACCTAGTTCAGAAGCATTTCGTAATTAATGACCATGTGATAGTCTGTGCTTCATACCTGCTCATTCAAAAAACACACAAAAAAATTGAAAGTGCCAACGGCAAAAGGAAGTGAACTACAGTGCATGTGGAGGACAGGCATGAAACTGGAGGATGATTTGTAACCCGACTTGCCATCACCTCAGAAGTTTGCTAATGACGTCAATTTTTATCTGTCAAAGTCTGTAGGAAGCGGCGGGACAGAGGGCAGGTATTTATCACACGGCAGCATTATGGGAGGTTCTAAGGTCTTTGACCACATGAAAACAGCCTCAGACGGCCTCTTCTGTCACTTTATACTCCACACCACCCGTACAGCCACTGGTGGCCTTGTATGGGCTCCTCCCGGCAGATGCTAGCTCACTTTGGAAAACTTAAAACTTCTTTGGCAGTTTGATGCCTCGGGAAATATAGGGCGACCTGCACCCGGTGGAGCTGCCCGGTCCTCCAGTCCTCTTCCCAGAATGCTCAGGGCAGGCAGGCACAAGCTGCTCGTTCTTTAACTTTAATGTTGCATTGGCAACAGTCAAGGAAGGGCTCCTCTGCTGACTCCCAGACCATTTATCTTTCCATTAGAGGAGGCACTCAGGTTTTATTGGAGCAATAAAGTCTGTCTTAACTCCTGCAAAATGGCGCCTGACCCCAACTTCGATGGCCACTGCTCCATATTCATCACAGCTCTCCCTACATAAACCCAATGACTGCACTGCTCCCCAGAACATCTTAATTTTGGCTGTTTTTTAATTAGACAAACATGATTTTGTCAGAGACAAAGAAAAAGACTGGTGCTTGGACCTGAGTAGTAATATCAATCAAGAAATTACCTTAATTGGTCAAAACACATAATTAGGTTGATAGATTCATAGTCTAGGAACAGTGAGAAGAAAAACATTTGTGTGCAAGCAAACTAAATTTCGGGGGAACATCAGAGTCATGGTAGGTCTACGTAAATCTGGGAGGATTAAAACTGTGCAAGATTTAATTTCAATTTGTCAGTATCTTCTGCATCAGATCAAGGGCATAATTTTGGGTTGAGCACAGGTGGGCGGGGTTGATGTCATCACCCGTTTAAGGGGGTCCAGGGGAGAGTGTATTGCCTGATTTTGATTACAGGGGGGTTACAACTCCCCATTCCCCCATAATTTACACCCATGCATCAGATATAATTCATATCTATAAAACACTGCAGAACATTTTTTAAAATTAACCTGGGCTCTGAATCTTTTGATTTATTGCTACACAGTTATTTTAGATGAGAAAAATGTGGAAGCCAGTCTGGCAAAATTATTTCAGGACACTAGAACAGACACCTATTTTTCAAATAGTCACTATGTAGACTGCATGGGTGCATTTGAAATTGTAAATTTCCTTCATATTTGTGAAACATCAGTATTGTTGATTGATTATTGTCCACAAAAAGCTTAACAGTCACTGTCGTTTAGTAATTTAAAATTTGTCATATAGTGCCCCTTAGTGACAAAATTAAAAACTTGCAATCTCCAAAAAGGTCTTTTCAAGAACACCAGGGTAAATTGAACATTATACCATCTCAGTGAAATATTATGATCATGAAGAATCTTAATTGAAAAGACAGCACATTTAATCAATGAGAACACATTGACTTATATGGCACAGAAGAATACTTATTAGGTAGATGGGTACTGGTACCACTAGATGTCACTGTCCAATTAACAGGAGTTATGCGATCCGTTGTCATAAAACTGTTACTCTGTCCTCAACAAGATGCTCTGACTTTTCACTGAAAATTAAAGTTAAAACTGCAACATATAATGGTGACTTGAGAAATGACAATGAATTTGTTCCACTGTGTATTTCCGCTGCTTTCCCATAATTACTTACGGTATCATGACCATACAGTCTGCCGTAGGAAGCGGAGGATGCCAGCACATCAGGGCATACACCAGGCACGGACTGGCCATCAGGAATTTCAGAAATGTTCCCGGTGGTCTTGTAAGGGCTCGTCTTTTTTCGGCATTATATATAGCCTGTACACCAGGGGTGCCAAACCCGTCGTCGATCCCGGCATGTTTTCAGGTAGATCGCCAGAGGTGATTAATGGATAATACTGTATTTTATTGGTGGCCATCTGGTTGATTGTGATCAACATAATCCAAGGGGAACCCCACGCTCCAATCAATTGCTGAGATGCTTTTTGTTGCCAGCCCACCCCTACAGACACTCACCATGTCACTAATTATATGTTTTTGGATTGTGGGATGAAACTCCCACAAATCCAAAAGCAGCAGACCCACAAACACTGAAAACCAGCCTAAAACAAAGCTGCTGTTCATTCAATGTGTTTTTTTCTAATTCCAATACTTGAAAAAGATTTGTTTGTTCACTGAAACTCAGTTTTCTAATTCATGTTCATGGTTGAATCTGATTTTTTTTAACAAGTTAATCTGATTAAGATTTTTTACCTTGAGTCAACGTCAAATATTTCATGTGACTGATTACTTACATTTTTTTAAAGTTCATCCAGCATGTCCCCCCCCCCGTGCACAGAGATTGGGGGTGATATTCAAACCCCAGCTGTAGAGGCATGAGGCAACAGCGCTACCCACTGAGCCACCATACCACCTACAAATACGTGCTTGTTTAAATATATGTTGCATGTACAATAAAAACTACTGTTTCCAGATGAGAGGTCACTGGAAATCGTTTTGTTTGTGACACCATCACAATGATGTATTGAGACTCTGCACACAAGTCTCATTATCAACATCACTGCCATATTTACATGTAAATTTGATGTGAATAGCTTTTTCAGAAACCCTTCAAATCTGGAACAATTCAATTGTCACATATTACGGAAAGGATATGATAAAATTTATATTCCATGCAGTACACTACTTGGTGAAATGTAAGTTGTCTCCTTGGATAAAGAAAAAAATACAAGCATTTTACAACAAGGAATAGGGAATAACACAATATGCAATAATTTATGATACAGAAAAAGTTGCCTCAAAAGAAAACTAAAAGCCTTTCACCCTTGAAAGAAATATATGTGCAAATTACTGAGCATTTAAACATTTTCAAAAATTTCTGGCAGCCTCTCTGGCCAATTAAGTACTTGCTAATCTGTCACAGATACACAAATTACATTTTTGTCATTTCTGTTACCAATAACTGCAGCTATAAACAGCAACGAGGCTAATTAATGTTATTGCTATTCACAAATTGTACTTAATCCTACGTTAACTTTAGAGTATATCTTACTTAAATGCTCTTGACTTATGTCTGTAGCGGAAAAAGCACCTGCAGATGTACTGGGTGTTACCTTGAACTGTGAAGGTTATGTGAGTTCATTCAAAGGTCTGTCTTTGAACAGGTCAGGGTGAAAGAGTCTCTTTGAAGGTCTTTGATATGGAGTCAGCCTGAGAGGGTGAACGTCATCTCCACCTTTATTTTTAGAATAAAGACTTCTAAACAGCAGTGCTTGTTTTTACCGTGCCCTGCCACCCACGCACCTGCCACACACATTCCAGAACGTTTGCTAATGAGGAAAAATCCTTCTAAAATATGCAAGGTGAGAGATGCCATTGCCCTCCAGTCCAGGTGGCCTTCCTGTCACATGCTACCTGCTCACACCAGCCTCTGGCCTGTGGAAACAATCTAAAGCCTGTTCACCATAACAAAAGAAGATCCCCCTCCCCCACCCGGCAATAGAGTAGAAGGAATGGAAAATCAAACTGCTTAATCGAAGACCCAAAGTAACTGCTATTGGTGGAAAGTCCATTTTGAGCTGCCACCCCCAAATACAACGCGTGGGGCTACGGGAGGCGGTAAACGTCAATCCCCTGATTGGCCGGAGGCGCTGGGACCAGTCCTGCTTTTAAAAAAACGTCACTCACTCTCACTCTGGCAGCAATGACCACCAATCACACACCTGTCACCAACCTAGATACTACAGAAGTCACATTGGAAGGTAGGCGCTATGCTTTTAATACATCTGGTAAAGACTCAAATGTGTGCTGTGTTACCTACATAGAGATTCATTATAATTTGTTAGTTAATAGACATTTAATATATGGAAAGTCCTAACCTTTATTGTTTTAACTGTTATTACTTTCTTAGCATTGGGTATATAGTTATTGGTCAGTGTATTGCCCTAGTTTACTGTATCATGGTTGATATTTAACAGTGGAATATTGTAATACGTCTATATTGAACTACATCACTTTGCTAAGGGTTTCTCAAAAGCACACCTCACGGATAACTGAGCATCTCATACTCCACTCTGATAAACTTGACAACATACTGCATAATGGGAGTATTAAGTCACTGTTAAGGAATCCAATCAAAACCACATTTTTTTTATATAATATAAACTGTATGGACAAAAGTATTGGGACACCCCTTGTATAAATGCCCTGATGTGCTCTTATTCATTGAATTCAGGTGTTTCATTCAGACCCATTGGCACAGGTGCATAAAATTAAGCACCAAGGCATGCAGTCAAGTTTATGAACATTTGTGAAATAATGAGTTGTTCTGAAAAGCTCAGGGAGTTCAAATGCAGTACTGTCATGTGATACCACTTTGGCAGGTCAGTTTGTGAAATTTCATACCTGCTAGATATTCCATGGTCAACTGAAAGTGGAATTATTGCAAAGTGGAAGCATTTAGGGAATGGCAGACCACGTAAAGAGCGGAGTCGCCGAGTGCTGGGGTACATAATGCATAAATGTCGCCAGTGCTTTGACGACTCAGTAACTACAGTGTTCTGAACGTCCCCTGGCATTAACTCCAGCACAAAAACTGTGTGCTGGGAGCTTTCTTGACCAAGCAGATGCATGCAAGCTTCACATCACCAAGTGCAATGTCAACCTTTGGATGGAGTGGTGTAAAGCACAGCGCCACTGGACTCTGGAGCAGTGGAAATGTGTTTTGTGGAGTAATGAATCACGCTTCTCTGTCTGGCAATCTGATGGACGAGTCTGGGTTTGGCAGATACCAGGAGAATGTTACCTGTGTGACTGCGTTATGGCAACTGTAAAGTTTGGTGGAGGAGAGATAAGGGTTGTTTTTCAGGGGTTGGGCCAGGTCCCTTAGTTACAGTGAAGAGAACATTTAATGCTTCAGCATTCCAAGACATTTTGGACATCCCTGTGCTTCCAACTTTGTTGTAACAGTTAGGGGAAGGACTTTTTCTGTTCCAAAATATTGTGAACCAGTGCACAAAGCAAAGTCCATAATAGCATGGTTGGATGAGTTTGGTGTGGAAGAACTTGACTGGCCCACACAGAGCCCTGACCTCAACCCCAGTGAACAACTTCGGGATGAACTAGAATGGAGATTGTGAGCCAGGCCTTCATGTCCAACATCAGTGCCTGACCACACAAATGCTCTTCTGGATGAATGGCCAAAAATGTCCACAGACACACTCCAAAATCTTGAGCAAAACATTCCCAGAAGAGTGGTAGTTCTTATAGCTGCAAAGGGGGGGGGGGGGGGGGGGGCACTCCACATTGATGTCTATGGATTTAGAATGAGATGTCATAAAAGTTCCTGTAAGTGTAATGGCCATATGTCCCAATACTTTTGTACAGAGTGCATATCAACCCTATATTACAGACAGCATACATGGTTGGTGTTTGATATGATGTTTAATATGAATAAAATAATCCACTGTGGAGTGTTTTTGAAATTAAAGGTTGTTCCTTGTACATAATAGAATGCAATTGAACTTCATAGATAACAATACATTGTAAAACTTTTCTTGCAGAATTAAGTGCGAGTGACACAATGTGGCTTCTCGAAAAAATTCGAGAGGGCATGGAGAACCTTCCCTTCTGGTTCAGTGAAAGCCTAGAGGTACATGAAAGAATCTCGGCACAGAGCAGCCTCTCGAGGAAGCTGCCCAGCAATGTTCTGACACCGGACAAAATCCCAGACTTCTTTATCCCACCCAGGCTGTCCAGGAGGTTGGCCAACAATGCAGGGTGCAACCTGACTAAGCACAAACCTGAGTCCCTTGAGCGTGGGCTCCAGGTCAGGAACTTGAGACATGTGCAAGCAGAGAGCTACCGACTTGGGGACGGTGCTGTCACACCCCAACCTAATCAGCATAACACAGAGGTGGAGTCAGCATGTCATGGAGACAAAGCACCCAAAGGCCAAACAGCTGGCAAACCATTGGATGGTAGAACGTTCCTGAAACAGCCGCTGCATTCCAGGGAGTACTATGGTCTGACCGGCCTGTACGAAAGCCCCAACACACGCCGCAAAGAGTCCCTGTTCCACTCTCGGCCGCCCAGCTACTCCCTGGGTCTATATCAGTCCCCGTCCAGGTTGCAGCTGATCTCCAACTGCAAGGTACTCCCAGAGCAGGGTAGCATAGAGACAGACACGCCCTCCTCCAACGACTCCTCCCCCCACGACTCCCCAGGGCTAACACGCTCGCTATCTGGATCCATGCTCTTTAAGTTGTTGGAACAAGATAGTCACCTTGGCCTGTCACCCCTCTCCACCTCCAAGCAGAACCTCAGAGTGGATGAAGCTCTCCCCGCCTTCAGTCCTGGAGAGACACCTGGGTGCCCCCCCCACCTCGGTATCTACTTGTGTCCTCCTGTGCTGTACCCGCTGGACATGCTGCACTGCCAGGAACGCCTGCAAAGGGAGCACGTGCTGCCACTCTTAGGTCGGGGCCGCGTTCGTCTGTCTGCGGAGCGCAGTTCCCCTGGAGCCACGCTGCGTGTTCGCGTGGTGTCCGTGGAAGATCTGCACGACGACACCCACGATGGCCGGCTGGTCCACTGCTTCGTCAGCCTGTGTCTGACCCCGGGCAAGCACCAGCGGCAGAATAGCGCCACCATCAGGAACTGCAGGAATCCCGTTTTTAACGAGGACTTTTTCTTCACTGAGCTCACAGACGACTGCTTCCACAGTCTGTACCTCCGGCTGAAGGTCCTGGACAAGGCCTCCAGCCTCAAACGGGACACCGTGCTGGGAGTGATCTCCAAACCACTCTCACAATTACTGCCTTTGTAAATCGATACTATAATTGCATGTTAATCTACTTTTCAAACAGATTAGAAACAAGCCAAGTAATGAATGCCCTCCCAAGAACACACAGAGATGGAAACATTTTTCTTACAATTACAGAAAAAAATGTTAATATGTCAGAATATTAGATTCACTGGTAGCATATGTATTTCAAAGACAAATTTCTATATGCATGGAAATTTCATGTTTCACAGTGTGGCTAACTCCTGGGACTATTAGACCGCTAGACTGATTTACACAATCACACTTGGTGTTTCACTGTTATTTGTTGAATCTTAGTTTAGTGATGTGTCATTTTAAAAGGTAGATGTGAAATATCAAAAATAAGGAAAATGAAAAAGGCTTCTATTTGAACTTGGACCTTTTTCAAATAAAACTAAGTCTAAACTTTGTAGAAACCTCTCAGAACATGCAGCTGAATTGGACTGTGATACATATACAGGCAGCTTGAAGCAGAAGTCACAGAACTAGACTTACAACTCACAAGCATTGTAATTTAAATTTGCACTGATTAAATAACAAAAAAAATCCATTCAGTTTGACTCCATCTGCCTGGGATCTCATTCAGGGTGACGCCTACCTTCAGCTCTCTGCTGCCAGCTCCAGGGTCCTCCAGTGACCCTCCAGTGACCCTCCAAATCTGAGCTTCACCATGTAGGCAGGGGACATTTCTTAACGATTATTAGCCCCAAAAAACTATAATAAGAGACTTGCTAGATTTTACAGTATATGTATTATTTATAAAAAAAAAAAAAAAGATTTTTTGATATGGGCCAGCAACAATAGCTTGGGCCACCTTGCATTCAGGTCAGCTCTACTGGATAAGCAACTGAAAGATGGATAGATTAACTCCATCTGCTGGTGGATGAGGAATATAACAAAATACAGTGATCATTAAATCTGAACTATACCTTTATTTAATAGTATAGTATAGTACAGTACAGTACAGTACAGTATAGTATAGTATAATAGCTGTACTAGTGCATCTTCTGGTTAGTAGTTGTAATACTCAGAGCAGTTGGAATTTGCACCAGGTACACAAAAAAATATGAGGCATAACAAATAGTAATTGTAAATTTTCCAAGGGGAAAATACAACTTCATTTTCACTACAGCATTACTAATATTAAATAGTTCTAAAGCTCAAATGAACAGGAAGGACAGAATGGAAAAGCAAACTGGTAATTATAAGACAAAACAAATATACTTCTACATTAACTATACATATTGCTGTGCTGATGTTTTCACTGTAATTGATATTGAAATAAAAAAGGCTGCAGCAAAGTCCAGATTCTCAGTTCTTGTAAAAAGCAGGAGCATGCTAATCTTAAGAAAAAATGGTTCATCCGAAAAACAATGCTTTAGTGGAGACATTTTTACCAACCTGTCTCAGTATGAACAGCAAGCCCACGACCATGTCAAGAATTAAATTAACCAATTATTCTTGTCACAGGCATGTCTTCCATGTATTGTTCCTTCCAATATTATATTTGACTGTGATTGGCTTATTTGTCCAATGGACTTTCTGACTAATAGAAACAGTAGATTATTTTTCATACTCCAGGCTGGCAGTGGGTCCTGGGGTCTATTCCAAATGGTGAAGAGTATAAGGCATAGACACACCCTGAAAGAGCTGCCAGTCTATCGCAGGCATACACACCCACTGTGGGAAAGTTATGACAATACCAGAGTACTCCAAGAAACTGAACCACAACTGCCACTCTATATATAAATACATCAAACATTTACTTGATTGTTGACAAGACTTAGCAAAGAGTTGGAATACTGATATGGGCAATGCAAAGAAACAGTAGATTACTGCTCCTACATAGCAATGCTCAACAATGGATTACTGTGTCAATTCTGGAACACGTATTGTAGACCAGTGGCCACCAACTGGAACACAGTCTGCATCCCAACCGAAATGCAGTTCACACTCCCTGTTCTAGACAGTGCACACTCAGAAAAAATGGTAAAATGTATACCTTTGCTTGTAACTTGGGTTAAATATACTATAAAAGCAGTCAAGTACTCAGAAATATGTTTTAAGTTCTTTATTATTAATTATTCAAGCGCCTCTTTCGCCAAAGGCAGCATTTAGACAACCATAAATTTCTCAACTTGGACTGCTATCTCTTCCCAAACCGAAATCTCACTCAAGATTACCCTTTAAGGAAAAGTTTTACATTAAATGGTATGACGGTGTTCCGACAAAACGTCCTACTTTATCAAAACATCCTACCGTAGTGCTAATCGATAGCCCTAACCCTAACCCCCCAAAAACCCCTAAAACTCTTACCTTAACCCTAAACCTAACCCTAATCCCAAAACGGTGGAACTGCACATGCGCAGAAAGGCTCGATAGCACGTCTCGATAGGTAGGATGTTTTGTCAGAACACCGGTTTTCAGTACTTTATACACGTTAAAAGCGAAGCAAATATGCACACAGAAAGTATTCTGACTGAACAAAGCAAAAATCGGAGAAGTCCGGACCAAGCCAGACATCACATTCAATATATCGTCAAAATATATATATAGTTTGGCCTTCGTGGCAATTGAATTGCATTAATTACTACTATCCTGCACCAAATATTAAAATTAATATTTATTAACATGAAATCTCACCGTTTTTAAAGTTGTACCCCACATTTAAATCGATCAAGTTATCGATTTCCCGGCAAAAAGCGGAGACGAACCTAAAACCGATGGTACTGAAAGTAATTTTGTATTTTAGCACTTTTGTAGTTCATTGACCGAGAACCGCTTCCCGAAATGTATATATTTTTTTGGGTAACATACAAGAAAGAATGAATGATTTGTGAAGTAAAAGAGCTTTTTCGTGAGTATTCCGGCGCAGTTTATGAGGGCTCCGCCATCCCGGCATGGCTCACGGGAGCGCCTCCTATTCAGTTCCGGCACACCGACTGTCCCGCAGAACCGACCCCGGATCAGATACAGACACACCGCCCATCTCGCACGCGGTCAGAGCTGTGTGCACGTCCGCCGATCTGAGGCCGGCTGGTGATGGCGCTGGGACGGCAGAGTTTCCTATTCCAGGAAACGGGGCCGCAGACTGGCAGATAGTTTGAAACTGTATTGACAACATGGTGACTAAGGAGTGAAGGAGGCCGGCAGCATGGTGTTCGAGACGCTGGTCGTGGACGTGCTGAACCGCTTTCTGGGGGACTATGTGGTGAACCTGGACAGCTCGCAGCTCAAGCTGGGGATCTGGGGAGGTAAAATCTTCTAGAAATGTCCGGGGTGAAGGGGAGGTGGGGCAAATCACTCTCTGTACTGGGAAGCAGCTTCATTAGTGTCGGTAGCAAACGATGAGGCGTGTTTCAGATGGTCCTTTACTGGGGGAGTAATAACACAGTTACATCGCTATGTACTTACAGACATACCTGTATATAAATGCGTTTAAATGCGAATCGCTTATGCGCCTGGTGTCATTAAGCAGCTGTCACTGAGGGTCGTCTTCTTGTTTCCATGAAGCACGCAATCGGCGGTGCGGAGCTGTCAGTATCGCGGCTTTCAGCACTGCCTGCTCTCATCTCCGATTACGGCGCTATCCTCGTTTTTCTTTCCCCCTCCACCTGAATCCCGAAGTACAATAAGGAAACTGTATTTTTTCTTCTTCTTGTGGCAGTGAAGACAGAAGAAAGACTGACAGACAACAGCTGTTTAGTTTCAGGGTAAAACTGAGCGAGTGCAGTCGAAGCAAGACCTAGAAAATAAGTTTGGCTGTGCCGCGATTCATGAAGTCGTTACCGTTCATACAACATGTAACATGTTTAGCTACGACGAGACAGTCTTGAGTACTACATGTCTCTCTGTTGGTAGTTTTTAAATCAGTATAGCAACTCGTCGCCGTCAGATTGTAATATTAGCTCTTCGCCTTTTCATTTATATTGCGAGCACATTCGATTCACACGTTTGTATACCCATGGAGAAATGCAAATGTGTAGCCCTGTACAAAAAATAAGGTATTTACGCTGTAGTTCCTTTTGGGCGTCTTAAGTAGACCTGACAGATATCACTCTGGGTGGACATCCACACCCGCATTGCAATCCTCTGTAAGCGTGTAACTGCACTTTACCAGGGCGTCGGATTTGCGGTGTGGGGTTTCTAACCTTAACGCCTCCAGATGTTCCTTTTCCTTCTAGTTCTCTTTTAGTATCCATCGAGGAGGGGTTTTCCTTGCATTTTTAACAGAAACAGAATGTGTGTCGCCACTGAAGGTTTTTGCATCAAATTTGACAGATATCAGGCCCTGTACTAATGGGTGTCTTTGATGTTGATGTTCATGGAGGATCCTACCTGTCTAAACTCTTTCTGGTGATTCCTGGTCCCGAAATGTTTTCTTGTTTTTTTGTTTTGTTTTGTTTGTTTTTCTTTGTGCTATCTTTAAATGAGATGATTCAGGGCTTGTTTTACTTCACCAGTGCACACCTTAGACTGTAGCTGATTGCTACAACATACTGCCAGCAACATTGTCAGCAGACAGCATGGCACGTAACGCGTGGTCTTGGCATTTCACCAGTGTCACGATAACCCCACAGCTCTTGCACATAAAGGTAGTTACTACTGTTCTTCCAGCATCCATAGCATGTAGCAGTTGTCTCGCGTTACAGGTGCATATAACAACAGCTCAAAACGAACGGCTCCAAATTCTGGGTATTTTTGAATAAAAAGAATCGGGATTTATTCCTCGAACCTAATGTTGTGTAGTACAGATTCTCTGCATTATGACATTGACAATACACTGTTACCTCCTTACCGAAACTGCAAGCGAAAGTGTTTTAATGATCTGATATCATCCTGGCAGAAAAGAAGAGAAAAAAAACTACTGGCTGCTAATTTTGGCCTATTAAATGTTCAGTCTATTTGTGTGTATTTGTGTTGCATATTCTCGTTATGTAATTTGTTCTGTTTTTGAATTATTTGTTCTCATATGTGTGAAAGCAAGCCGAAGCTTGATGTCTTACTGTGTTATTGAATAACTGAAATGACTTTTATGTCTTTATAGAGGCAGGATTTTTTTTTTACTGGTGCATTTAAGGTGTAATGAGTTTTTGAAGTTTGAGCAGCGAGGTATTTTTCCAGTAAACCTGGGAACACTATGCAATATATACTCTCCCTCTGAATACTGGTGTTGCAAACCTCACTGTGATCCCACAAGCCCACTGACCTGGTGATATCCTATGATTCTGACTGGCTCTTGTGTTGCGAAGTAGTAGAATATGGAAGATATACAGTTGGCCCTTTGTATCCATGGGTTCCGCATCTGTGGACTTGCGCGGATTGAAAAAAAAAATATATATATAAAAACATAAATCCAGAATGTTCCTTTGATTGTTGCATCTCTACTGAACATGTAGAGTCTTTTCCCCCTTGTCATTATTCCCTGAACAATACAGTACAACAACTATGTACATAGCATTTGGGTTAATGACGTGATGCTAATTTCTTTGTGTCAGTCAATGTGAATCTGTGAACCCTGAAAATTTTGATCCAACTAATTCAACTTGCTTAAAAAAGGTGAAACTCTCAATAAAACACCCTGTCAATTAGTTTAGCATAATCTTTCATTAAAACTATTTAATAGCAAATAAAAGTAATGGAAAACCATTGTTCTGAATATTATTAATTTGGGGATTCATGTCAGTAAAGTGAACTTCCTTTATTGTGAAGGTGGTGTATCTACCATTCAAGGAGCCATTTTATTCATATAAGAACATAAGAACATAAGAACATAAGAACTATACAAACGAGAGGAGGCCATTCGGCCCATCGAGCTCGCTTGGGGAGAACTTAACTAATAGCTCAGAGTTGTTAAAATCTTATCTAGCTCTGATTTAAAGGAACCCAAGGATTCAGCTTGCACTACGTTATCAGGAAGACTATTCCATACTCTGACTACACGCTGTGTAAAGAAGTGCTTCCTTAAATCCAGTTTGAAATGTTCTCCCGCTAATTTCCACCTATGGCCACGAGTTCTTGTATTTGAACTAATGCTGAAGTAACTATTCGGTTGAACAGCATCCAAACCTGTTAGAATCTTATAGACCTGGATCATGTCCCCCCTCAGTCTCCTTTGCTTGAGGCTGAACAGATTTAGCTCAAATAACCTTTCCTCGTATGACATTCCTCTAAGACCAGGAATCATTCTTGTGGCCCTACGCTGCACCTTTTCTAAGGCCGCTATGTCCTTTTTAAGATATGGTGACCAAACCTGTACACAATATTCTAGGTGAGGTCTCACCAAGGAATTGTATAATCTTAGCATTACCTCCCTTGACTTAAACTCCACACACCTGGAGATGTACCCCAACATCCTATTGGCCTTTTTTATTGCTTCCCCACACTGGCGAGAATGAGACATGGAAGCATCAACATACACACCAAGGTCTTTCTCATAATCAGCTACCTTTATTTCAGTAGGTCCCATAAAATACCTGTACTTTATATTTCTGCTCCCTACATGGAGTACCTTACATTTGTCTATGTTAAATTTCATCTGCCAGGTGTCAGCCCAGTCACTAATTAAATTAAGATCCCGCTGTAGCTGCTGAGCCGCTAGTTCAGTATCTGCTACACCACCCACCTTGGTGTCATCTGCAAATTTCACTAGTTTACTGTATATATTGGTGTCTATATCATTTATGTAAATTAGGAACAAAAGTGGTCCTAAAATTGAACCCTGCGGTACCCCACTATGAACGCAGGCCCACTGTGACATCGAGCCTCTTATAACTACTCGCTGCTTCCTATCCGTTAACCAGTTATCAATCCAAGTCGCTACAGTTCCTAAAATACCTGTCGCTTTGAGTTTAAGTGAGAGCCTCTTGTGGGGAACAACATCAAAAGCCTTTTGGAAATCTAAATAGATGACATCATAGGCCTTCTTATCATCAACTTCCTGAGTAGCTTCCTCAAAAAACTCCAACAGATTTGTTAAACAGGATCTACCTCTCCTAAATCCATGCTGGCTATCCCTCAAAATGTTATTTGAGTCCAGGTAATCTACCATTTTCTCTTTGATTATAGCCTCCATAACTTTACAAGTTAGACTGATTGGCCTATAGTTTGACAAATTACTTCTATCCCCTTTTTTGAAAATGGGCGTTATGTTGGCATGCTTCCAATCAGAAGGTACCACACCTTCAGATAAGGATTTTTGAAACAGTAATGTTAAGGGTCGGCAAATAATATCCCTCATCTCTTTTAACACTATAGGTAAGATGCCATCAGGGCCCTGTGATTTATTTATTTTGAGCTTAGCTAGGCTTTGCAAAACATCAGCTTCAGTTATATATATATTAGTTATAGACGATGTTGAATTAGTAATAAGAACTGGTAAGTTACTAGTGTCCTCGACAGTGAATACCCGTGCAAAACTATCATTGAACTCATTTACTATGTCAATGTCGTTTTCAATTATAAGACCCTTACTATCCTGCAGATTAGTAATTTCAGCTTTTAGAGCTCTTTTAGAGTTAAAATACTGGAAGAAACTTTTAACGTCATCCTTAGCCTCCAATGCGATCTTCCTTTCGACATTCCTTTTAGCTCGTCTAATGTCATTTTTTAATTCAGCCTGTAGATTTAGATACTCTTGCTTTATTATGTCATCATCAGTTATTTTCCATCTCTGGAACAAAGCCCTTTTCCTCCTTACTTTATACTTTATGTCCCTATTAAACCACCTAGGTTGCAATTTCCTAGATTTATTCTTGCTAGAAACAGGTATGAAGTCCTCTTGTACTTGCAATAATGTGCTTTTAAAAAATTCCCATGCCTCTTCAACAGTTTTGTTATTTAACTCCATCCAGTTCACGGTTTCTAGTTTTAATCTCATACAATTGAAGTTAGCCTTCCTAACATTATATATTTTTGATTTGGACTTTGCTCTTCGGGCACTAAACTTGAAAGAAATTATTTGGCAAGAAATAATATCACAGAGACGAACCCCTGATGACCCTAACTGATGACCCTAACCTCATAACCTTGGGAAACATTGACAATTCATCATAAATATGAAAATGAGTATTTACTTTAAAATTTATGTTTGAAACATTCACACCAGAGCCATATGCTTACATAAGTGTCCATGATCATTTCTGTCAAATTTGATTTTTTTTCAAGTGGTGTACCTGATTACTGCATATTTGTGTTCCATTGACTTATAGTTTTAAGCAATATGTAATGTAATTTATGTAGGTAATTCATAAAGTAGGAGAATGAAGCGGGTGAACAGTGACTGGTGAGTAGCTTCAAAAGGCCTAAAAGTCCAATAATTCGGTCATTGGAGAAATGTTACTCATAGATTAAAAATTACATCTGTAAATAAAATTTATTAAATTTCTTTTATTTCATAATTAAAATAATACGATAGAGACTCTTTTCCCCTAATATATGCTACTTTCAAGCATGGAAAAATTGGCATGTCATAGAGCACAAGTGAATGCTGATCCTGAGCCAGTTACCTTGCCAAAAGACTTTGGACATACATACAAACACACAAACAGGCACAGACATAGACACACAGACACAATTCAACAACCCTGACTTTTTTGCCGCTACCTGTTTTTCTTAAATCCCCAATATAATACAGTACATGAATTCATGAATTCTTGTTCGACATTTTGTCTCCATTGAAATGAATGAAATCCCAAGTTCAGTTGACCTTGTTGACTGTCATGTTTGATTTTCAGTTTCAATTTCTTCAACAAACAATGACCTTTTTCTGTGGAAGCAACATGGTCAGGTGGTGTAACTGGTTTGTGTCGATTGGCACACCTCATTGTGGTTTATCTCTTACATACTACGTCATTTTATGTAAGGCACTTGAGCATCTGCAGACTTTGGTATCCACAGGGGGTCTTGGTGCCAATCCCCTGCGGATACCAAGGGACAACTGTATATGTTTATACAGTACCAGTCAATAGTTTGGACACATCTACCCATAGACAGGTTTATTTGTACTATGTTCATCATTTTTAGAATAATTATTAAGATATCAAAACTATAACATACCATATATGGAATTATGCACTGACCAAAAAAGTATTAAACAAGAAAATTAATTTTTGGGGGGGGGGGCGCGGGGCAGCTCTCTGGGTTGGGACTCAGAAAAAATACATCATTACTTTTTTTTTAGAGCAGAATGCTCTCTCCTACTACAACTGCCCTGCTCAAATTTCATTCTCCACTGAATTAGTATGAGATGGAGAGCATAGCTAAAAGGGTGTGTTTTGCCGTAAGGCAGATATGAAGACACCGGGAAAACACTGTCGTCTTTTTTCCAAGCAGTAGCTCTGGCTCAGAGTCGACATGCTAATTTAGACAAAGAAAAACCCAATAGGATTCCTGAAGATTGTCAGGCAACACCTGTTTTAATAGATCACAGGAAGCAGCCTTCATTTGTGGTCTGTAATTTTTATGTAAATCATTTAAAAAGTGACTTTCTCTAGCTAGCTATGCTGATCTTGTAAAGCATATTTGCCGGTCAATTTATTCAGCTTGAACCAGATAAACGTGATTGTTTTGATGAGAACTTGTTCTGCATTTTGGCCTGCTTGATGGCGAGTTACAGAACAAATTCTCCTGCGGTTTATTTAGGGAGTTGGAGAGCCAGACCCACTTTATTTACTCTGTGTAGTTTGAAGGTGTTGATTATCCTTTGGCTTGCCTCCCCTTTCACTTTTACCTGCTCTCTGTGTGCTTTCCGCTTTCCAATATCCCTCGCCAGATTTAACTAAAGCTATCCAGTATAAAGCAGCTGAGATTAGTCTCTGCCTGGTGATCCTAAAGTAAATTCACAAGTACCTATTTGAAGTTACTCTCATTAATGAGTTAGTTAAGCTTCTTGACAAGCTGAAATAGCCACTGCTTCTCTGTCTTACTGCAGCAATCTGGATATGAATACTCGGGCGTTCATATCTGCACCTTAAATTTTGATGCCTGTTATTTGCATATATTTGTTTCGCTTGTTCGGAATATGCGGCCTGTGGAGTCCATATTGCTTCTGACTTGCTGAAGTGCAGTTGCTGCTGATCTTTTAAAACTATCTAAGCATTGTGATGGAAATTACTGCAAAACTGCAGTTCATTCTCTTCTTTTTGTATATTGTCAGTAGGTCACTTGCATAAAAAGATAAATATTTTCTACTCACTATCTTTGCTTATCAGAACCTCCTTTTCATGTGACTTTTAGATTATGATGTTTGACTTCCTGTCAACTTTGGCTCAAGAACTGAGCCATACTGTTGTTGTCAGAAGGTGTTTTGATGTAGCTGTTGGTTGTTCCACAAAGGGATCTTTTTAAAAATTCTGTTAATAATTAAACAGACACAAGCCTTCCTAACACATCCCATTTAAGCCTCAGTACCCAGGGATGGGATAGTGATGCGTCCCTCTGCTCCTTTTAAAGTAACTAATACTGTGCAATACTTTGCATATACTGTTAGTAATATGCTTATTGTTTTTCTTTGCATTCTGACTTGGAAACATCCCATTCTTACATTTGTTTTATGACACATACATGGTGGTGGGTGATATGATGATAAATGATCATGACCGGTTGCAGTTGTATACATGATAAGCGATACAGAGTTATTGCAAGTATTGTGATGTAGCTCTACATATGCAACAACGATTAGCTTTAATTTAACTGACACATTGTCCAAAGCGATGTACAAATAAAGCAAATAGCACATTACAGAGATACTTGCTGTCAAGAAGTTGACTAGGCAGATGTGTGGCTTGGCTGAGCTTCCAGTGAATGCCCAGTTAGAAATGCACTACTTAACACTATTATTATAAAGACAGAACAGACCAACAAGTGCCCAACTACATACTTTCCAATTTGGTTGGTTTGTAAACAAACAAAACAATGATCTATTTTGTGGATTATGATCCTTTTGTCCACCCCTACATAGACATCAAAGATGATTGTGTGCATTTTCCTTTACGTAGGGCTCACTAATATGCTATTGCTTATTTTTGACATGCCTTTTTTGCAGGTGATGCAATACTAAAGAATCTTGAAATAAAAGAAAATGCATTGGTAAGTTGACATAACAAAATATGCATCACATTCCTCGGCATGGAAGCAAGAAGAGTAACTGTTGTTCAGACTCAGTGTCTAATTACCCTCGATTGAACAGTTTGCTGAATGAATCTTTTTAAAAAACATCAGGAGGCTGAACGCCTGTTATTTTCAGTCATATTTTAGCCATTCTTATATTGGACAAAATACGACGTAAAGCCTGTATACGATGTATAGCTTAGGCAAGCTTATACATATTCAAGTCTTTATTAAATATGGTCAGATTATGGAAGAATAAGTGATTTTATTTCGCATGGTTTCTCTGACCAAGTTTTTAACTAGTTAAGTAGTGCAATCAGGTAAAACTAAATGGATAACTTCTGACAGTGGCTCTGGAGGACAGAGGCAGTGGTGACTGATTTAGAGGACATGGAAACTGGATTTACATTATAATAATAATAAACAAACAGTGCTGTATATCTTGCTGTGTTTTCATTGTTCTTCCTATTCTCTTTTCAGAGTCAGTTGGATATTCCGTTCAAAGTCCGAGCTGGACACATAGGTAAGGCCTTTCTCTCTGCAGTTGTATTTTGACTGTGCTGCTGAAGGCCAAATGGATTTTTATACTTGGGTGTCACCGTGCAGATTTATTTTCGAACATTTTTTGTCACCAACTGTAACACAGGGGCACCCAGAGCACAACTCTTCTCCCTTTGTCCCCAAACCCACACTTCATTGCTCCGTCACCTCGATATATGATATTTTTTCAATGCTCTATTGTCTCTTGAGAATTAGGCTCAAACATCAGGATCCTTTCATTCGAGAGAGAGAGAGAGTGCAGTACTGTACAGTACTGTATAGTAATGTGCAATGTAGTTTAATATTACTGTATTTAATGTTGGCAATGTCTTACTGTGTGAAATTTATGCATGTACATAAAAATCCCGTTATATATGGGGTCTGCAGATGGTTCACGTGTGCACAGTTTCTGCGGTGGGTCTTGGGACATCACCCGGAGATATGGAGGGACTGCTGTAGGTTCTTCAGTTATCTCCCACAGTTTAATGGCAAACAGTTAAATGAACTTCAGCCTGTAAATTGTGTGTGACTATGTGTTGTTGTGCCCTGGCATATTGTCCAGGGTGTTTTCCTGCCCCCTCCCCTGTGCTGCCCGGGAGAGACTCCACCCCCCCACAGTCCTGTAATCTATAAACAGCAAGATGGATGGATGACTGGATGTGATATAGTCGGTCGGTCGGCCGGTCAGTCAGTCCCTCCCTCCCTCCCTCCCTCCCTCCCTCCATCCGTCCGTTCATTTGTTTTCTGCACCTAGTTCACCTTAGCATGTTTTTGGGCTGTGTGGGGAAACTGGTGTTACCTGGAGGAAACCCCATGATAACATGGGGAGAACATGCAAACTGCACACACATGGAACCATGGTGGAGACCAGAACCCTGGTCCCAGAGGTGTGAAGCAACAGTGCTGACCACTGTGCCACCCCATTGTAATATACACTTAACTAATCTCATTTTAGTCAACAATTTGTGAAATTTTACAGAAACGCAGTTAAAATTAATTTGAATAATAATGTTTTGTGAGTCATGGGCCAAGGGTCTGATCACTGCAACATTTGGTCTTGTCCTTGGCAACATCATTGATGGCTGCAAGTGAGTTTTCCCCACTTTTCCTGTTACGCATCATCAAGGGGTGAAAGTCAAAGACAGAGACGAAATGGACTGGTCTTCACGTCTTCTTAAACCCTTGTACATTCAAGGCGTCCTCTCTGAATTACTCTATTCTATACCACCATGAGTTCTCATCATCGTATCCTTCATCACTTAAAACCCGTTCACCGTTGTAAATGGATGGATACTGGCTCAGGCTGAAATAGCAAATGCTGATTGGCGATCCTGTGTCTGTGGTATCACCTTTCTCCATTGTTCCTGATCGGCGAGGTGGACATGCGTGCGTGTGTCTGTGTAATGACCGCTGCCTTTTTCAGCGTGGGGCCTTTTCAGTGCGACTGGCTTCTTTGTGGCGCGGCGACAGCTGACTGGATGCAGGAGCAGTGAAGAGTAAATATAGGCTAGGCGTTCGGCAAGTGCCACAGCCACAGTTTACTATGGTTGCCGCTAGACGTAGGTGGAGCATTGAAGGAGCCTCTGGGTAGGGAAACCAGCCCAAGGAAGCACATTATCCCCTGCATCTTCACCGGTGCCTTTTGGTTGTATTGGGCCGACTATCCTCTGGATGTGTGGCGGGGGAGGGGCCGGCCAGCTGTGTTTCCCTCATTTCTGCTTGTCTCGGCCGTAAACTGGGGCCAGTGTTCTGTCTGATAGCTTTGGCGAGTCCTTTTTGGCTGTGGGCTGTAACGGAGACTAAACTGAGCCACGCTGATTTTCTTAGGGCGCCTGGAGCTGAAGATACCCTGGAAGAATCTGTACACGCAGTCCGTGGAAGCTACCCTGGATGGAGTCTATCTGCTAATTGTGCCCACTGCCAGTAAGAGTTACTGCCGCTGTTACTATACCTGAAAAAGCACAGTCATTAATTGGTACAGTCACATGCAACAACATGAGGTACCTTTATATCTCCATGCACCCTCATACTGGATTTCATTTAATATTAATATATATTATGTCCATGGTGCTAATATAGCACCAGAAAGATGTGTAAAGTCTGTGTCACCACAGCATCATTCTGTCTGGTGCATCGCAGCAATACTGTTGCTGACGTTGCTGTTAATTATGCATGATGCAGCCTGGGCCCAATGGCTCCCGGTGGTACTGTAAGATCTGAACTCCCTGAATGCTTCTCATCAGCACCTCTTGAAGACAGCTGATTTCTGCTAACGACGCCTTTCGGTGTGCTTCACTGCTGGCGAGACTTAGGGAGGCACGGTCATCGTCCGGACTGGTCCTCATCGATCCGGTTTGATTTTTTAGGTATAAAATATGACCCAGAGAAGGAGGAGAAGCACTTCCAGGAGTCCCGGCAGAGGGAACTGCAGAGGATCGAGGAGACGAAACAGAAAGCCGCCGAGCAAGGTGTGCAAACCATGCCTGTTCTTTTCTGTTCCTCTAATGCAGGCTTTTTGCTCTACCACCATGTCCATGTGCTGTAACTGTAGAACATTTTAAAGGGTTGAATTATAGTGTAAACTGACTCATGTAATATAAACCTTTGGCACTGAGTGAAGATAATCATAAAGAGTATTGATTCAACAGATTGTGATATTATTGTCACTGGTGGGATATGTAGACTTGGTCAGCAATAACCAGGAGCCACACCAAGGCATCATGGGTAGAACTATGTATCCTGAGGTCTTACATTGCAGAAAAGTGAAATATGTGTACACTGAAGGAGCGAAGACAAAAACAGACGAAAGAGTCAAAAGCCAAGATGAAGACATCTGTAATTCGAGTGTACAGTCCCAAAAAGGCTTTTTAGTCATTGATATCGATATAGAATATCACATAAAATGAAATTAATGCTGTAATAGAAGAGGAAAAGTAAAAGAGATTTTGGTAAATATTTGATTCGGAAATCGTATGATTTTTCCCTTTTGTTTGACAGACAACCCAAATCAAGAGAAGCAAGACACATTCGTGGAGAAGCTGGTTACTCAGGTGATCAAGAACCTTCAAGTGAAGATCTCCAACATTCACATTCGATATGAGGATGACGTGAGTGTCCTGCCAATAGGAATACTGCTTCGAGTTCTGTGACGTGCTTCCTCAGATGGTTTTATACTGGGGAGATTAACCTTCACCAGTGAAATATTATATGCGTTTCCATAGATTCCTAGTTCGATTGTTTCACCAGTATGCCTGTGTGACCTCTCTGTTGATGGCCAGTATTTATCTGTCCCTCCCAGGTAACGAACCCCACTTCACCTCTCTCATTTGGAGTGTCACTGCAGAATCTCAGTCTGCAGGTACCCCACGCCCTCACAAATCAACAAACCTAAATTGTGTTTTGACACCTGACTCACTCCATGATTTTTGGTTATGAGTAACACTGTGTCACCTGTCAAACCCAGACTGCGGATGAAAACTGGAAACCATGTCTGCTAGATGAAAAATCCAAGCTGTTCTTCAAGGTAAACTGATCCACTGCTTCACAGACAGAGGAATAAATGGTATTTTGGTGTAAAGAATATTATTTCCCCAACACTGCACCCAGTCTGCACCTAATGTGAGAACAATGTCACGCATACACTGATTGAAAATGTGCTGGAATGATTAGTTTTGGTTTTCACACGTCAGTCTCGTGATGTTTTGATGTTCCCCTGCTTCATCCTCAGTATCCCTTACTTTCTGGAGCAGTGTTTAACTTTCCTCTTCTCCCAGTTAACTTTCAGCCTGTGATTACTATTTTTGTTTATTTCTTATTACAGCTCGTCCGTCTGGATAATCTGTTTGCTTACTGGAATGTGAATTCTGAGATGTACTCCAATCACAATCCAGATGAAGCCTTGGTAAGTCATATGACCCATTGTTCAGTTTGTTGTTATTGTGGACGGGTTTAGCTGCGATGACTGAACACCCAGGTAGACATAGCAGAGAACATGCATATTTATGAAGATCACCTCACGGCATATTTGCCGTGTTTTTCCTTTTAAAAATGGCTGAGTACATTACAAATAATTGGTGACATAGAACATTGCCATAAAATTGTGAGTAGTGTAATCCTCTTAATGGGTATTAGGCTAGCCATGTTTGTCATGCTTGTTATTTTTAGCCAAACCACTGCTTTCTTTCTGCTCTCTGTTTGTCAGATGTGCTTGAAGGACAGTGTTGCAGTTCACAATGCAATTCCAGAGGACTATGATTTCAGTAAGTGCTACACCACATCTTTTATCATTCTTTTTTGCCTTAAAGACCAAAGAATATTTGTTTTTAGTTAGTTTTGCTGTAAAACTTTCCAAATGAAATGGACTGAAGATTTTGTTCAAAAAATGTTTTAGTGTAAAATTTTTTTGCTCTGTTTTCTTTTAATATGCTAGTTTTTCGTCCGATATCAGCCAACGCTAAATTACGCATGAACCCCCGGTCTGACGTGGACTTCTCCTCACCTAAAGTGGACTTGGTGGTGAACCTCCCAGAGGTTGCCATTAAGCTCAACAGGCCGCAGGTGAGGGACACGTCACCCATCCTGTTCCCAAATCGCTGGCCTATGTTTTCTCCACCCTCTGTGTGGCTGTGCAGTAAGGCTTGGATGAGGGTTTTTTGTGTGTCGAGGAGTGGAATGACATTGGTAATGGTTCTGAGGCTCACTGAGGGAGTTTTATTGCCTGCAGACAGATAGATGACTGTAGGGCACCTAAGGTTAGACCTGAAAAATGAAAGGAGCCTATTTCATAATCATTACAATCAGATAAAGACAGAGTATCTCGGAATTTCAATTCATTTCTCAGTTATTGGTAATATAATAACAAATGAATAAGTTCACAAAAATCTGTTGTGATTAATGGCCGTATTTCTTCTATGCACTCAGTGGCCACTTGATTTAGCTAGTACTGGGCATGACCCATTTTGCCTGCAGACATGCGAGTTGGGCCTAGACCTGTGCATTCGGAGGTGGCTTGTTGCTCACCACTGTCAAACTGAGCTGTTATTTTTGTATTCGTAGACTTCCTGTTAGCTTTAATGAGTCTGGCCATTCTCCTCTGACCTCACTCATTAACTAGGGCTTTATCAGGAACAGATCTGCCACTGGCTGGATATTTTTGGTTCGTCACACCATTTTTTTTTTGCGAACTCTGGACACTTTAGTGTGTGAAAATCCCAGGAGGGTGGCTGCTTCTGGCACCAAAACGCTTAGATCAGGCGTTGTGGGTGTCCTAATGCTTAATTGAACAGGAAGTGAACCTTTTCTACGTGCTGCATATATTAGGTTGCAACCACATGATTTGCTGTTTGGAGGAGCATTTATAAGAATGTATTCCTAATGAACTGGCCACTGAATGTTTATATATGCTTCGTGAAGCTGTGCGTGTGTGTGTGTGTGTGTGCATGTGTGTGGTCCAGGTATACATTACATTGTGGGAACCAAACATCCCCACGATGTGATAAAAACCTATATTTTGATGCTGTGGGGACCATTTTTTGGGGGAAATTCAGTTTAATAAAAATCTGTAACTGCGATCAAAAAACTAATAATGCCAAAAGGCAATATTTTGTTTGGTTACTTATTGTCAAGGTTAGGGCTGGGTAGTGGTTAAGGTTGTCATTGCTGGGATTAGGGTTTTGCATATAGAAATAAATAAACAGTCCCCACAAAGATGAGTACAGGTCTGTGTGTGTTTGCGTGTGCACGTGTGTGTCACATCAAATCTGACTTTCCACGTTCTCTTCTTTCAGTATGTCAGTATGCTGGAGCTTCTGGGATCTGTTGATTTGATGTCTAGGAATTTACCATACCGGAAGTATCGTCCTTGCATTCCTGTTCACAATAATGCACACATGTGGTCAGTATTATTAAACTATATTACAGTGTTTTCAGCATGATCAATATCTAGTTGATGCAGCATTAGTTCCTATATAAGGCATTTCACCATGTTTGACCAATCAGGTGGCAGTATATAATAACCAGCATCATGGAAGTGAACGTGAAGCCCCGGCTCCACATGTGGTCCTGGAACCACATCTGCCAACATCGGCAGAAGGTCAAGTCCTACAAGGAGCTGTACAAGAAGAAAATAATAAGCAAGAAGCCCAGCGAAGACCTGGTGAAGAAACTGGAGGTTGGCAATCTCACACACTTTCAAAATTTGATAGGTATAGAGACAGAGGGAGAAACATTATTAATTCCCAAGGAGAAATTCAGGCACAAACAGCAGCAACATCAGATATGAAATCTTTAGAAGATGAAGAACAAATGACAAGGTGTCTAAATGTGAAGGGAATCTGCTCTGGTATGTTTGCATAAACTGCCTTGTTCTGCATGATGGTGTGGTTTATGTGTGTGTGTCTAGGAACCAGAGACAACACTGGATATTTTCAACATCACACTAGCACGTCAGCAGGCTGAGATGGAGGTATGAGATCACCTTATGTCACTTATTAATGCCTAAACACAGCTAATGAACTGCAAGCCCAAGTCCATTAAGACACTTGAAATATTTATAAACTTTAATAAGTCATAATAAGTAAACTTTCTTGCATCTCTATGTGCGCAAAGTATCAGTGAATAGCTGGCTTATGCGTTAGTGATAATCGTACCAGCAATGACCCAGTAATTCAGCCTCTGCCTTGTGTTGTGGTTGTCAAGGCTATGAAGGCCGGCCTGCGGATATACCGCCCTGGGGTGAAACCGGAGGAGGAGCAGACCCAGGGCTGGTTTTCCTGGATGTGGAGCTGGAATGGGGACAGCGGCACCCAGAAGGATAACAAGGCTGGAGGTCAGGCAGAGTTCACTCCAGAAGGGGCTTTAGGTTTACAGTCTACTGTCGCCACCAACCACCCAAAACAGTCCAGTTTGCTGGGGCCCTACTCAAAAAGCAACCCCCCCCCCCAGTAGTACTTGTTTGTGGCCTCCAAATCTTGGGGTCCCATGCAAATGCATGGTGGTCAACACCACCACTGTCTCTGTGGTACCTATCCTGAGGAGGGCTCTCGTATCTGGTCACTGCTCTTTAAGCTTTTTTTCTGTTACCTGCAGGCTCTCCTTGTTTGATGGGCATAAACAGCTTTATATTCAGCTTTATAAACAGATTTATATTAATATAATTTGTATTCTCTGCTCTTTTAAAATCGTATCACGAGATCTTCCCCTCCAGTTTTTGATAGTCTGTCCTAGAGGAGAGTAATATGCTGGTTTGGCAAATACACATGTGAATGGATAAGGGCATTTCCTAAGCAGGCAGGGGTGTCCCGTTTGCAGAGTCGTGGTTTGTTGTGTGCTGATGTTATTCTTTGCTGCACCTCTGCAGCGTTTGATGAACTGATGACCTCCAATGAAAAGGCCAAACTCTACACTGCCATTGGATACAGCGAGACTGCTGTTAATCATAACCTGCCAAAGAATGTGAGTGAGCCCTGCTTGACCCGTCAGTCGCAGGTAGTCTGGGTGTTTGTGTGGCATGTACACTGTACTTCTGCATATTCCCCCGTTAGGCGTCCCTTTAGGATTTGAGAGCAGTCGCTCCAAGGCATGAGTCCAGTGTGAATTTAAAGCTGATATTACATTACAGTATGTATACATTTCTTTTAGTTTGAAGACATGAAGATTAAATTCCAGTTGCAAAGCTTGTTTGTGTCAATCAAGGAGAATGAAGAGAAGCCAGAAATTATCAAGCTCGCCGTCATTGATCTCAGCGCTATGCTAACGCAGAGGCCGGGAGCACAGGCTATTAAGTATGTATGGGATTTAAGTAGCCACACCTCACAGAAAGTGTCTTTTTAGGAATCTCTCCTTTGTAATATAAGGCTTTGATCTTCCTGTTTAACCTGGGTCTTCATTTCACGTTACCCATCTATTTTCAATAAATGAAGTAGGATCAAGGAGGGTCTCTAATTCATCCCTGGAGGTTACACACACTCGCAGAGTAACGCTTTATTGTTATCTGAACTTAAGGCGGAAGTGAGCAGAACTGTCACAGCTAAAGATCTTAAATCATTCCGAGTGAGTCGGTAACTGACATATATTGGCGAACATGCAGAATCTCGACTCAGCTGACGTTCTTTGAGGTGACCGGGCTGCCTCGGCACAACTGTTCCCCCACCTTGCTGTCCTCGCGGAACGTGATGACCGAACACCAGAACCCCTTGCTGAGTGTGGTGTTCGAGACCAACCCCCTGGATGAGTCGTCAGACCAGCGATTGCACGTTGAGTCTCAGCCACTGGAAATTGTCTATGATGCAGTGAGTGACTCACCGCTTCATTTGTTTTTATTATTTACAGTAGCTGGCATGATTAAACACATTGGTGTGACAGTTTTCTTGAATGGCCTCTGCTGTTATAACCTGATGTGAGTGAACTGGACTGTAAATATAGATGGGTATTTGACAGCTTAGTAAGATTGCTTAATACTTAATGCAAATATACTGTCATTCATTTGTTTTTAATTATTGTTTAGTATTATAGTGGTTTTTTTCACTAATGTCACTGCACGTTTTTTTTTTATTCAGAATACTACAATTTTATGCTGATGGAAAGCGAATGTTCCTTTTGTGATGATTAATGAAGCATGTTATATCTGTAAGATAACTATCAACAGCATGTCGGCGTTCTTCATGCCGCCACAAGACCTGGAGCTGGAGGAGATCACCTCGGCCACCTTGATGAAGCTGGAGCAGTTCAGAGACCGTACATCCACAGGTGAACCCCGCAGCTGACGCAGTGTCTCCCAACCACAGACCACCTGCTGCACACATACAGGCCATTGTACACAGGTTCAGATCAGGATACCGACTGAGGAAGTGGATTAAAGCCAGCGAACTGCATAATGTAGCTTATGTTCCCTGAAATGCAGCGAGTTACGGGCGATGCCCCCGGTGTGCGTTCGGACGTACCGGACTTTAAAAGCATGACCTTTTTATTAATGTGATCCTCCAGAAGGTATCTGAAGAGCTGTGCTGGTTGGAGGTCCCCTCATCCACTCCCTGCCAGCATGCGGCATGTGTTGCTCTCCTGCGTCATGATGATGTCCATGTCTCTGCCCCCCCCCCCCCCCTTTTTTTATCGCCCACCTCAGTTCTTTGAATTTGCTGTCTCTACTAAACTCTGTTTTTTTTTGTTTTTTTTTTTAAATAAAATCTAAGACATGCTGCCCTAATTCATCCTTCTGTCACAACTCCGAAGACGTTTGATTGACTCACTGAGTTCTTCATATTCATTTAGGTGTGAGATGATGAAGGTGCTGGCTCCCACACTAAGCTATGGGAAACTAGAATACATTAGGGACATTTATATTTGTTCAAAAATAATGTTAGCAGGGTCAGCGAGTCTCTCCAGCAATGGACATTAAGAACCTTGTCGGAGGTCCTTCCACAGTCATTGTCCGGACGTACTGACCCCCTCAGCCCCCCCGTCTTTTGGTTCCAGTGTTATATGAATACATGAAGAGTATAAGCCCTGTTGACACTGATCATAACACTCTGGTTACACTCTGGTTATTATAGTTGCCATTAGATCACTGTCATTGTTGTGGCCCTCAGGTGGAAATCTGTCCACTACTTACATAAAAGTTTCTTGTTATAAACAATCCTACATGCTATGAATTTTGGGAACTCGGTAATGTAAAGATTAGTGTAATAGCAATTAGCTTATGTTGTGTTTCTGTTACTGATGTACTTTGCAGTCATTTGTTTGCTATCAATGCCCTTGTTTCTCGTTTATAGGGCTCATGTATGTCATTGAGACACAGAAGGTGCTGGACCTCAAAGTTAATCTCATGGCCTCCTATGTCATCGTCCCTCAAACTGGTTTTTACGATTCCTCGAAGAATGTGGTGGTCTTGGACCTTGGTAATTTCAAGGTAACTGGCTCCCCTCACCCACTTTGTGCCTCTTAAAAATGACTGTGAATGACTCATTTAAAGACGATGTTTGTGTTTCAATGTGCAGAAGTTATTTATTGCTGTTTTGGAAAGTATTTTCTTTTCCATGTGAATAAATTTAATGTATCAAGCAAGTCCCAGGTCATAACTGTCAATACATCTGGGTGTCATGATTTTGAAATGGAATAAGGAATGGTATATGTATTTGGTATATGGGTTATAAACAGAATAGGAAATGGTATATGCATTTGGTATATGGGTTATGAACAGAATAGCGAATGGTATATGCATTTGGTATATGGGTAAAAAACAGAATAGGGAATGGTATATGCATTTGGTATATGGGTTATAAACAGAATAGGGAATGGTATATGCATTTGGTATATGGGTTATTATGGGAATTGTGAAGGGTAGCAGGTAGGCAGGGGAATGTATGCTTGCAACCACGAGTGTGTGTGTGTGTGTGTGTGTGTGTACATGTTGCGCTGTTTGCGGCTGTACTAATAACTAGGAATGCACAATGATAATGGCATCACAAGGGTATCAGCCAATGAAAGCTTAAAAAGTTTATTATCGGCATCAGCAGTTATGAAAATTTCTGCCGATGAGCCTGTCTGATGAGGTGACATGTTATCTCTGTGCACATAATGGCACTGAATGCATAAGAGTGGCAGCAGCAAGTTTCCTTCTGTCGGCTACACAGACGTATTTTGCAGTACAGATCAAAAATATTCAAAAAAAAAAAATCCAGAAACTTTTTTCTCTATTAATAGTTATACTTTCTGTACTTGTTTTCAAAATATTCCCTGTTATGTTGTTTCTTTTTCAAGTCATTAAACAAAATCAATCTCTAAGTGTTGACAGAAAGAAAATCTTATGTTGCTTATGTTGCTTACTGACGTTTACTATGTAGTTTAGTGTACAGATTTGTGTCTGCATCTGGGACTGGGACCATTGGATGCAAGTCAGTTTTGGCGTATCTCTTTGGTCACAGGGGAGAGGCAGGACACGAAGTACAGTACTGTGGTATACACAGTGCTCTACAGAAAATAATACACCCACTAGCTCCCTACTTCATTCGCTTTCTGGTGTCTCTGTTGGTGTATATGGACCTTGGAGATAAATGCGATGGGGCGTGACTCAACCAGGCACAACTCTTGAATTGACTGAACTATTCAGACCGACCCATTGTTTATCAAATGTTTGTAAACCTGACTGCATGGCTAGGTGCTTGATTTTATACTCCTGTGGCAATGGGTCTGAATGAAACACCTGAATTCAATGATTAAGAGGTGTGTCCCAATACTTTTGCCTATATAGTGTATATCGATATCGGTATCAGCATCAGCTAAAATGAGTTTGAAAATATCGGCATATCGATTACCTCCTAATAACCAAGCTAAGCTAAATGTTTGGCTTAAACACCAATGCATTGGTCACGCACCATCAACAAAGAGGGACTGTAGCTGTCAATGTTAGTACACGGTCAATCGCCTGCCAAAAGATGATGAATCATGATGAATTTGGCTGAAGAACCTAAAGAAACCACTGAAAACACTCTAAGTATGTTCAAGTCACTTTATTGACAAGAAACCAACAGAGGTAAGGTTGTTCTTCACCTCCTTTAACAAAACACATCCAACCTTGTTGCTGCGGAGATATCGATATATCATCCTTCTCACATATTGATTTGTTATTTTGTTATGGCTGATATTTGAAAACACCGGTTCCACTTCAGTGGTGCAACCAAGCAGAAGTGGTGCCCATAACTCATGCAAGGTATCACGGGGCCTGGGATAAAGGTGAATAGCTGGATGGATGATAGGTGGATAGTCTGACTTCCTGTTTCTTCTTTCAGGTGTCCAGCAAAAGTCGTAAGGAGCTGCCTCAGCTGTCCGTGGGCCAAAGTACCTTAGAGGACATCATGTCCCGTGCTTATGACAGCTTTGATGTGAAGCTCACCAGTCTGCAGTTTCTCTACAGCAAGCCGGGTAAGTGCTTGCTACCGTCAGCTGGATTTCTGCTTGCTTCCCTATGAAGTCTTATCTCAAAATTCTGCTTTGAAATGTAGCCCCTGTATACTTAATTTGAAGTGCCCATCTTCTGGATAGTTGTTTGCTTCGTGTATCACTGTTTTTTTTTGTTAGTTTTTAGGGATATTGAGTTGTTTTTACTAGAAATGTTTCTGCAGGTGTACTGTAGCCGTATACATGTAATTTAGTAGGTCTGTTCCCTCCAGTTCTGCCCTGTTATGATATTTATACTGATTGACATTATTGCTTTATAATACTAAAGATGGGGACTGGAAAAAAGCACGGAACCTAAAGAAGTCAGAGCTCCATATTCTGGAACCTGTGGATCTGACCGTTGTCTTCAGCAGGGCCATGGTGGTGACCGATTCCAGAATGCCCAAGTAAGTGTTCATCTCTCAGGGCTACCCATGTGTTTAAGAAAAAACAACTTCTTGTGTCTGTTCCTGGTGTTTAAACTGGTCTCCTCCTGGTTACAACAACCACGCTGTTTGTGTTCTTTTTCAGGTTTAAGATTTCAGGCGAGTTGCCCTTGCTCTCTCTCTGCATCTCTGATGAGAAAGTGCGAGGGCTCCTTGAGCTCATTGATAGCATCCCACTGCCAGAGAGCCATCCAGCCCACCGCACAGCTGGCCAATCTACACCCAAGGTTAGACTTACTTCCCCCTCACCCAACCCTTCCCACAGCACCTGCTGGGAGAATGTAACTGTTTTTCTGAATATTTACATCTGTGACAGAATTCATGCTCAGGGATGCCAATGTGGTGAATTAATTATCCTTGTATGTACACTTTCAACCAGCCAATGATTGGCCTTGCTGTGCATGTTCTCTCATTAGGGCAATAAGCAAACGTATACACCTCAGCTGACCCCAAGGAAGGGTCCAATTGCTGATCTACGATCATCTCTCCATTTTGAATCTGGTGAGAGCTTGTTCTTGTCCAGAATAAGCATGTTTTTGTGCTCCATGCATGACTTTCTGTATGATGTGTGGGGCATGTCATCCCCAAAGGATCAGAAGAGGATGTCTTCTTCGATGCTCCCAGCTCACCTATCGAGGATCTGCCATTTTTCGATGTTAGCAGTGATTCTCTACCACGCAACTCGACTGAAAAACGAAAGTCCCTTGTTCTTAAAGACCCTAAGAAGAACATGACCGATCTTCTGATGACCTTTGAGATCAGTGTGGTGGGTTTATTTCTAGAGTATTTTATTTTTTTGCATACACGGTGGTCTTTACTTTTATTTCTCTTTATTTTAAACTTAAGCATTTAAGCCAGAATCATATTTGTTAGAGTGGGAATAACATTTCAATATTTGTGCTTTTCAAATCTCTTTAAATCTGTCCTGATTTAACAAAATATTCTTCTCAAACTGCTTTAAATAGTCTAAAATTTTGATTGTATCTGAAGTATATGTAGAGAAGTTGATTATTATACAGGGAACATCCCCTGAAAGTCTAAAAGAGCCAGCATGGTTTGGTCTTTTCAGCTTTCCGTGCAGCTGTGCCGTCTCGCTGGGAATTGCGAGATCACCGTCCTACATCTGGACATCGAGGGACTTGGCACGGAGCTGAAGTTTCGCACCTTTGACATGTCCTCCAACACTTTCCTCCGCGAGATCTGCCTCATGTGCCCTGAGTACATGGGTAAGAGCTCTGGCACTTATGACCATTATGAAGGCAGTCAAAGCAAATGATGTTGGATGCAAATCATACAGGAGTGTTGGGGGGGGGGGGCAGCCATATTCCTGACTTCTACCAGGTGAAGGATAGGAAAGAATAAGGGATTGGAACAGGGGCTCCAAGAGAAAATGCGAGTATGTCCTTGTCTGTTTTTAGATACTGAGGACAAGCCGGTTCATCTCATCACCACTTTAGATAACATAGAGGATGACCTGTTAACACTGGAGTATATCAAGGTATTTCATCGTTGTTTTCTTGACTGATAGGCTTTTCTGACTATAGTGACTTGTTGTTGTACATGTTCATTCAAATATTATGTGATCCTCATTAGATTTTTATTTACAGGCAGATAAGACTGCACCAGAATTCAAGTCTCTTTACAACAATACTGAGCAATTTATAAAGGTGAGAATGAAGCTGTAGCTTAACGCGACAACCATGTTCGCGTTCCAGAAACATGGCTAATGCTGGAAAAGCAATGTTTTGTGATCTTGTGTCTTGCTTGGGCTTCCCGTCTCAGGTGAACTTCTCCTCGCTGGACATTCATCTACACACCGAAGCTCTGCTTAATGCTATGAACTTTGTGAACAGCCTGCTTCCCCCTGAGAAGAAGGAGATGCAAGAAGAACTTCCAACCATTCCAGAGGAAGAGGATGAAGAAGAAGGGAAGAAAGAGACTGCCGTTGCCAGGAAACATTGTATGACTCTTAATTCTGTTACCTCTTTTATGTAGAATTTAGCCAGTGAGGTGCTGTAATCTCTTAACGTGAACGATGACATCCTGCTTTGAACTGAGTGGCTCTGAGTGCCCAGCTTAGCAAGTGAGATGGTGTTGAGCCTCACTGAACAATGTTTGCTTCTGATCTTCAAGTACCTGCTTTTAAGTAGCAATACATTTGGGAATGTTTGGTTTATAGTACTTTGTTAAAGTGTGATGCCTAAATTTATTATGGATTATTTTTATTATTGATAGCTTCATAAAAATCAAGGCTGATCAATTTATCGTTATTTTCAAGCGCAGAGCAATGCAATAATATTTGATGCTGCAACATCTAAAAAGATGTTTGTATTTCATACATCAATTGTGTATCCATTTCATTTATCCTGTGTGCTTCTATCACAGTTTAGATCTTTTTTATGTTACTTGCTGTGTTTACTTTATATTGTTTCATTATCTCCACATCAAAGAGTTGGCAGCCATTGATGTCAAGTAGCACTTGGTTTTTCTCCCCATTGAAATGAATGTCTTTGTTGTTAATTCTTTCCAGCTGTTAAGAAGTCTAAATTTGAAGACGTGGTGAATTTGCACATCAGAGCAGACCTGTCCTGCTTGAAGGTGTACATCCGTGGGGAAAAGGGCCGCATTTCCGAGATCCGCATTGAAGGTACGGTATGCATTTCCACTCAATAGCTTGAGTCCATTGTGCAGAAGCTTGGGTTTACAATGTTATTTTTACCTGTCATATATTACTCCAGTTAAAGCAGGGGTGGGGAACCTGTTCCATGGAGGGTCAGTGTGGGTTCAGGTTTTTGGTATGACCTTTCAATCAGCCAATAACAGTGGGTCTCCAGGATTGGCTGATGTGGAGGCTATCCCAAAAACCCGCACCCATACTGGCCCTCCATGGAACAGGTTCCCCACCCCTGAGTTAAAGTCTTCCCAACCGCAGAATTTGCTACAGTAACTCAGGGTTTATAATTATATGGCAGATGGTCTCTTCACAGATATTAGCTTCTGCTTGTGTAGCTTTATCACTCCTCTTGCTATTCAACAACCCTTTGTTTTAGTACTGCACTGTGTTTTGTGTGCCGATAGTGACATCTGGTGGCAGCTTTTTACCAGTGTGTGTAATTGCTGGCAATAATTAAGTGTATAATCATATTTTGGCTTTCAAGGTCTTGTGTCTCAGGTATTGATGAGGAAGAAGGCTGTTGAGGTCCTAGCAAACCTCAAGAACATTGTGATCCTAGACTGTGACCAACAAGCACTATATAAGAAGGTATATTCTACTATTACTAATTCTATACTTTTTTCTTGATTTAGAGTACAGTTATAAAAGTGTTGACCAGTTTCATCTACTTAAATGGTTTGGGCCACTACAATGTTTGATTGCTGTTTTTTGCTGCTATTGATTTGCCCCTAAAATAAAAGCTATACATTATGAAAAACAGCAGGATCACTGATGCTTAGCAGAAGGACTAAGAACAGTTAGGCCCAATGCTCAGTTTAACACTTATACAAAATGCCTGCTTCTCACTGTGAATGATTTCATACCAGGCGGTATCCATTGCCGGAAAGGAGGTGTTTGACCTCCGGTTGGTCAACCACGTGGACGCCACGGAAGGGGATGCCTACATGAACATGAACATCGTGGACACAAGCATCACACTCACTGTAGGGTGCATTCAGCTCATATTCCTCAACAAGTTCCTGTCGACCATTCTGGTGAGACTCATTCATCTACATATGCGTACACTAATGTCATATATGTGCAGTTGTGGTGATGCTGATTAAATAATAATTTTCATCCATTTACCCAGCATAGTTCTTTAATATATATCACTTTTTCTGCAATGATCTGTACTGCTGTAACTGCTGTATCTCTGAGCAAGTATTACAAGCAAAGTGATAAACCTAATATGTTACGTCACTTACTTGGATGTGGACAGAAATGTATATTTTAAGGTTCCATCCATCGACCTACCCGTCTTCTAACCATTTATCCTGGTCAGGGTTCCAGGGTAACTAGACTCTGTAGTAAGACACACCCTGGAGAGTCTGCCAATCTGTGGCAGAGGAGAAATATGCACTCATACAGAACTGTTTTGTGTCATAGTCCATTTGTGGATCTATGCAACTTCTCTCACCTCCCACCCCCAGGCATTTGTCAACAACTTCCAGACGGCCAAGGAGGCATTGGCCGAGGCAACAGTGCATGTGGCGGAGAAAGCTGCGACGGGGGTGATGGAGCTGGCGGAGCGCAGCACCCGCATTTCCCTTGACGTTGACATCAAGGCGCCCGTCGTCTTCCTCCCTCAGTCATCCACCTCCCGCAATGTCATCGTTGCAGACTTTGGTCGGATCACTGTCAAGAACCACTTCACCATGGTGTCATCCGTGACCTACAAGAGAGTTCCTCCAGTCATTGATGTCATGATGGTAGACCTTAGTGACCTCAAGATGTTCAGGTGTGAAATCATTCTGTCTATGGAAGGTGTCAAATATTGGGGTAGTGTTTGCCTTAGGTTCTTTTTGAAACGTATTGATTCATGTATACCCTTTCTCCAGGACCACTTTTGAAGAAGGGAAGTTCCAGACAGAGATCCAACTCTTGAAACCTGTCAACCTAGACTTGTCTGTTGAACGCAACCTTTCTTCATCCTGGTACCACAGTGTTCCTGACATTGAGATCAAGGCTCACCTAAAGCCAATGAATGTTAGTTGGATCGTTTTACTCTCCATACTCTGGCTTGTTCTTTCTCTTTCTTTCCACAAAACTGGACATACAGCTTTAACAATCTTGTTTTGAAGGGATAAGTAGTCTTAGGGAGTCTTCATGGGACAGAGTAAACATGTATACAGGCAACTCCTCTGTTTGTGTGTGGGTGTGTGTGTTTTACTGTAGTGTAAGTGTCAGTGATGAAGGATCTTTGTGTTTTTACCTCTTAGCTGGTCCTGAGTCAAGAAGACATGACGGTGGTGTTGCGGACGCTTAACGAAAATCTGTCAGAGACCTCAGATGCTGTATCCCCTCCTGCTTCTGGGGACAAGTCGGATACAATGTCCAACAAGGACTCCCAGAATGCAGGAGGTACTGTCCCATGCAATGGTGACCCCTAGCAAAAGCACACATGGATTCAGATGTGTCTGGGAGTCCAAAAATAACACTTTGTGCTTTCCAGGGAGCACTGTGGTCACTGCGGCAGTGGTGGAGACCCAGAAGGCTGCCAAGCTGAAGACCACTCTGAAGCTGCACTTCAAGTTTGACTACATGACTGTAGTTCTGTACAGCCACAGCGGGAATGAGGTATGTGGAAAGTTGGTAGTTTCACTGATGGAAATGTTATGGCAGTGCATTGCTCCTGAGCATGAAAAAATGAAATTTACCCCGTTTTCATAATCATGAGATTTCTCAATATGAGATGCACAAATACTATAGGTTTTATGGTAATAAATTTATATGCTCAAATCTTTCCAATAAGGCATATTATGTCTCCCATTCTAACTTGAGAACATGGGCGTAAATAACAGGGAGCAATATGGGGGTTGTAACCCTCTAGGGGTGGGCGATCTGGCGATTTTATACCATGATCGATCTTGAAGACGTCCACTGTCCAATTTTCATGCAAATTGTAGAGATGTTCTATGTCCTCCTACTAATGTTTCCACACTTTGTATAAATCTTTGATGGCCAGTAAGAATGTGGATCCATGCTATGTCCACCCCATAATCCCACCCAGTAATCAAAACTGGCCAATACCCCCCCATAAGATGGAGTAGAGACCTCAACCCCCCCCCCCCCCCCCAACCCCCATGATCAACCCAAAGTTATACCCTTGCTTGAGAATGTTCTTCTATATCTTTCAAGTAGCTACACAGAGTTTCATCCAATTTTGCAGTGGAACTTAGGGGTTATGGTCATTCCGAAATATTGTGATGGAAAGTACATGTAGGTCTGCATACCACTGAACCTCATTGGCATGTTTTATAATGAGAAACTGGGCAAATTTTATTTTGTCATGATAGCAGCAATATGCGACTGTAGAGGATGGATACTGGGGTGACTAATGGAAATGTCCATTCTGTAGGCTCACTTACTGGATCCCCGTGACGAGCGCTTGGAGCTGGCAGAGTTCAGACTGGGCACAATCTCTACAGCTGTTCAGATGTACAACGATAATTCCATGAAGGCCTCTGTCAAACTTGCTAACTGCCTACTGGATGACAAACGAAAAAACGTTAAGATGATTACTTCCAGGTAGATGGTGGCTTTTAGACATGGCTAGAAGGGCTTTAGCACCTCAGGATTACTCTAGAGAGCAGTGTTGATTTCTTTCTGTTCTTTCTGAATTAAATTATGAAAATAGAGAATATCCCTTTACCACATGGTTTGTTAATCCTGAGAGTGATTAAGGAATCAAGAGAAACAGATTTGATGGTGTACTTAAATCACTGTTGACCAAGCTGATAGAGACTGACTGTTTTGTCCTAAGAAGTAAAGAAATGTGTCCGGTGTTTGTGGTCCAGGATGGTGGAGATGAGAACAGGTGCTGAGAATAACGTCATGGTGGAGGTGAACTACAGACAGGGCAGAGAGGGCACCACCTTGGACACCATTGTACAGGACATTTACCTCTGTGCCAGCATGGAGTTTTTGCTGACTGTGGCTGATATCTTCGTCAAATCCAGCCAAGAGGGCTTTTCTGGTCCACAGAAGAACACTAAGCAGGTTCCCACGTCATCCAAGGAGGCAGGTCTGTGCAACAATTGACATAGATGACTGATTCCCAATCCAGTCCTAGGGGACCCACAGACAGTCTACGTTTTTGCTTTAAGAGGGAGCAAAAATGTGGACTGTCTGGTAGGGAGTTCAGAGGGAGCAAAAACATGGACTGACTATGGGTCCCCGAGGACCGGATTGGGAAATACTGATATAGATTATCATCTTGCGTAAGCACACTGACTGAATGAGTTGAGAATGTTCTTCTATATCTTTTAGAACGTTTTGAGTAGGTTGAGTGCCACTTCAGTAACTGCAAGTTAAGATACATTAAGCTCTGAAGATAAATGAGACTTTCATGTGTTTGTATGGAGTGAAATGATGGTTAGATAGCTAGCAAGTATCTTATTCTTGGTAATGTCCATCTTGTGGTGGTAAGCAACCATTAAAATCAAATATAAAACTAGTAAAGTTAAAAGCATCCACACTGAGAAATACAAAGCACCAAAATAATATAGTCTGTACTGTCCCCTGCTATAGGGATGTGACCATTGAAACCACTGGAAAATATACACGTGTGTGCATGTGCTTTCCGCTTTGTCATTGAATTTGTAATTATAGTTGAGTGTTGAGATTATATTCTTAAAACACTTCATATTGCTGTTTGTGGTTACAGTTCTAAGAAATTCTGGAAAATTTTGTGGAAGGTGGAATGACAGATTGACCTTACTTTTTAAAAAAATCTCTTTTTACAGCCCCAACGCAGCCTGTGGCAGCCAAGTCAGAAATGAACATCGTTGTTAAAGACCCCGAGATCGTGTTCGTGGCCGACCTCACCCGTGCCGACGCTCCCGCCTTGGTTATGACCACGCAGTGCGAGGTGCTTATGAAGAGCAGCCCCGACGGACAGAAGATGACGGCAGCCATTCGGGACCTGAAGGTGGTGGCCTGTCCCTTCGTCAGGGAGAACAGGACGAACATCACCACCGTCCTGCAGCCCTGCGAGATGTTCTTCCAGAGCACCCAAACCCCCAGCACCCCACAGGCCATGGAGCTATGCATCAGTGCTCTCACCCTGAAGGTAGGCCGCCATGATTTATACTGTTGGGCAACACTGGTAGTGTAAATACAGCCTCGAGTGTGCTTGAGCGTTGTGGTGCTACAAATCGTCTTGACATAAAGTGTTTGAGACGTGGGAGTTATTCTGTTGCGAACACGAATTCAACTAGTATCATCTTTGAATTAAGCTAGATCCCATGAGTGATGTTTTAAGATGTCGCCAAGTACTTTCTGCAAGCGTAGAGATTCCAGGGGGCTGTTTTAGCTCGTGAAGCCAGTTTACAGGAGGCTGATGTGTAAGCATGATGTTGGATTTTCATTATGTTTTGACATTGTTGAACAGGCCATGTTTCATTATTCTTGCTGGAGAACATTGATTTCGGGAAGGAAAGGCTCCTATCTGCCTCCCTGTAGATTATTCCTGTCATGTGACTATAGCCTTTTCCTCCAGGTGTCTCCCATCATCATTAACACAGTGATCACCATCCAGTCGGCTCTGACCCCTACGGCTGAGACCCCCCAGGAGCTGGAAAGCCCCATACCCCCCAATTTGTGGGACAAGAAGAGCTGGCGGGAGCTGAAGCTCTGGTTCCTCGAGGAAGATGGTGATGAGGTTACAAAGTCCTCCACCCCGCTGGTGCCCCAGGGAGAGTCCTTGGAGATGAAGATCAGCTCTATCTGCTTGACCCTGGAGGCTGGAGTGGGCCACCGCACTGTGCCCATGCTGCTGGCCAAAGCCTCTTTCCAAGGGGATGTGAAGAACTGGAGCACCTTAATCAATCTTCACAGCAACCTCAACCTGGAGGTGGGGGATAGAGCAAGAACAAATATACACCATATCAGATAGGAGGTTGGGATCCAGCCTAGGTGTCACCTCAACCTTAAGATGAGAATATGTGGTATAAGGCAGTCTGCGATGTTATCCAAATGAATATTTACCTTTATATCTCAATACAGTGGTACCTCGGTTCTCGAACTCACTAGAACTCGAATTTCTTGAAAGTCGAACAAACCAGTTTGACCTAGAACTCGATCTGAATATCAGAAGTCGAACCGTGAACGCTGTCCTAATATAAATTGTACGCGCCAGGAAATGAGTCATACTACAATGCAATTCTTACTTGAATGCCTTCTTCACAGAGTGGACGATCAACCAAATAAAGCAGCGCAACATTACAGTAACTAACAATAAATAAACCACTAACCAGGGTTCCCCCTGGAGTTTGATTTCAATTCTTCACTTTTCTTTGTATTTTTGCTTCTACTAATCAAATTCTTCACTTTTTTTCAGCACTTTTTTTTTTTAGTCACTCTCTCGCCGCTTCTTAATAAATTAATCATTAAACCTTTTCCTTATAATGGGCGTCAATGGAGGGGAAACCGCTTAACGTAGTATAAAGTCCTTATTCTTAGCATTTCGGTTTAGATTTCTTGTCAGGTGAAAGCGTTTATGACCAGATATATGTGTGAGAAATATAGTGATTTTTGGTGGCTGTCTTGGTACATTAAACCACATTAAGCATTTTCACATTAAGCGTTTTAGAATGTCCCCACACTGATCGATAACATTTGCTACTTTTAAAACGGCCCATGCTCATTTGACATGGATGATTGACGTTTGTGTGTCCGGGGCGCCGGGCCAGTTTTGATTATGCCCTACGTGTGCTACGGTTGAAAATTGGGAAAAAATGAAATTCGACTTTTCAAAAATTCAAAATTCGTCATTTGAAAATTGAATTCGCCAGAGTGACGAGACAGAGTGATTTGATGCCGTTTTTCTTCGTCACCATGGGTTCCGTTTTCGTCAATGGCGAGAGTGACGAGCGGCAGCGGGAACCCTGCTAACTTATGTGTACTATTAGAGCATTTATGTCATTTATTTAAACTTTATTTTGCCAGGTAAATTAACTGAAAACCAGTTCTCACTGCTTTACGTGATATTCGGGAGAAATAGCAGATTATGCATCGGAACTGCCTGGGATACAAACGTCATGCGTGTAACTAAACTCTTCAGCCAATAAGGGCAAAGGTGTGTCGTCACGGAGGCGGTTCCAGTTTGTGCAGCCGGGTGAGAGGTCGCAATGCGTCAGGATCAGAATGCGTTGCTTTAAGCCAGCACTGTAAGCAAGTCGAACGCACCCAATGACCGGACTGGGGAAACAAACTGAAATGCGGACTTAATACAGAGGACTAACGACAACAACCAGAAACAACTGATCACATGGGGATCCCACACGAGGTTAATGAGGGGGCGTGGCACACGGAAGGAGCGGACGATCGGGGCAGGACAGGGGTAATGTTGGGATAAAAAAAAAAAAAACATTTTTAGGTGTAATTTTGGGGGGCCGAGAACCAATTACTTGATTTTCCATTATTTCTTATGGGAAAAATTCTATCAGAACTCGAACTTTTTAGGATTCGATCCGGAGTCCGGAACGGATTAAGTTCGAGAACCGAGGTACCACTGTATTTTTGTTAGAGTTCCCAAAAACAATTTACTACATAATGCCTGTTTTTTTGCCTAATGAATTACAAATGTACAGAAGAACATATACGGTGTGTCTGTATAGATGTAGTGATTTCATGTCTGTGAGGGTCACGTAGTCACGGCTGGGTGTGTTGTGTGGCTGCCAGGTGCATTACTACAACGAGGTCATGGGGGTCTGGGAGCCATTGTTGGAGCCCTTGGAAGAGGCCAAAGACGAGTTTAGACCCTGGACCCTTGGGGTGAAGGTAGTCCCCTTAGAGTCTCTTGTTATTAGATGTGCTTCAGTCATGTACAGTATCATGCAACACTATGGCTTAATTACATGTAAATAAGTTAAATGTTATTTCTTCTGTAGATGAAAAAAAAGCAAGTGAATTATTATGGCAATTGTGATGAAGTGGACTACAGTGTTCCTGACTACAAAACAGTCATTAGCATCAACTCCAAGGATCAGCTGAACATCACGCTGTCCAAATATGGCCTGGGCATGCTCAGTAACCTCGGCACAGTAAGTCAACGACTACATTCAGTTTAATTTGCCACGTATGTGGATGTAGTTATAGTATTAGAATAGTAAACTGGCTGCAGCTTAGTTTACAGTGTTCTGTTATCACATGACCCTGTGCCACTGGCTGTGATTGGATAAGGCCCATTCAGAGCGTGAGACAGCCAAGCAGTCATGGTTGCAATATTAACATCCTGTCATCCTATGAATTACTGCCCTGTTCTAAAGGCCTTTGCAGAAGCAGCCAGCCAGACAGCGGAGTGCTTCCAGACAGACCAGGCCCCCTTTGTGATAAAGAATCGCTTGGGTCTGGCGGTGTCCGTGGTCCACAGCGAGATGTTCAGTCCCATGGGGGTGGCATCCCCGAAAAGACAGGTGGAGCTTCAGGATGGAGAGAGTCTTAATATGGATTACGTCCACACTACCTCAGACAGCGACCAGTTCTCAGCCATGACATGCTTGAGTGCAAAGAACTACTACATACAGCCAAGTAAGAGACCACCGTGGTGTTTTAGGGCAGCGCTTCTCACCCCTTTGTTATTCAAGGACCCCCTATGTCCAGTAAAACAAGTCTGGGCCCCACATAGGCTATGATATTGTTTCTCTTGAACGCACTCTTCAATGATGACAAATATTGTCAAATTTTTATTAATATAAACTTATTTTAATTTGGTTGCACTGCCAATGATTCAACAAAATAAAACAAATATTACAAGTTATGATATTTTAACAGTGTTTTAAGACTAAATGAACCATGTAACAGTGCTTCCTTACCTTTTCCCAATTCTGGGATTCTGCGTATAATCAATACCAAAGCTCTTTCGTTCACGAACAGGAAAGGAATACTATTGGTTTAATAAAGCCGGTTTTGAAAAAATATCAGCATGCCATAAAATTTTGGTTTAAGCTGCTGTCCAGCCCTAGCTGTAGCTACTGTATGTTATTTTTTCATGTAAATTGTGCGGCTCCTCTTGGTCCTCACTGAGGCCCCCTAGTGGACTGTGGCCCCCTGGTTCAGCCCCACTGTTTTAGGGTAATAGTTGAGTTAGCTTTGGGTCACCTCTTACAGGCGCATGTCCCCTTACTCTGAACCCCTGGTTCATTTCATCTCTTCAGCTCTGAATTTTGTCACAAGATGTTTTACTACCTCACATCTGTCCATGATGTTTTTGATATAAATCAAACTGCGGTCTGAAATGTGTTCTACAAATAATGATATAGGATACAATGAGTATCTGTGTTACCAAAACTGATCTTAAGAACTGGTGGAAACTAATTGCTTTTTCCAGACATGCTCTGTTTGTCCTGCTCGTCAAATATGCTTAAGTCCATTAATGAAATTTATCTGAAAACCAGTTATATGTACGTTTTGACCTTAAACATGTCATTAAATTCCTTCCATGATTGTTTTTTTTTTACATATGTTTTTGAGAAGTTGCTGATTGGTGTGCTTGGGTCTCATCCACAGTTCCTATTGGCCACTCGGCCGCCAGCATCATTCCACTAATCAAAGTAGGGCGTGGCATGTACAGCGTCATGCACAAAGACTCTGGGGTGAAGCGCTTCTTCATCTGTCAGATCTGCTCTGTGCAGGGAAGCAAGTATGTCAAGATTCGCTCTCCCTTCCAGGTTAGTGACCACCATGATCTTCCTGGAAATGTAGATTCTTACCATGCGCTGCAGTGAGAAGAGAAAAATGGATGCTGAAAAATGGATGCTGATACTTTGCTCGTTGACAGTCAATAAGCTTGTTGAGTGTTAACTTTTTGAATGAAGCGGAATTTGCATTTTCAAGATGCTTTGTTTCAAGGAATTGGCTGCTTTCTCTTTATTCTAGATCATAAATCACTTCTCGATACCATTCAAAGTTTTTGAGGGATCCTCTCTCCTGGGAATAGCCCTGCCTACAGAGGAGTTTTGTGTACCTCTGGGCTCCTACCGGTAGGTCTGGAGTATACTTAATGTACCTCCCTGAGGGTTGAGTTTGGTGCTTTTTCTGTTTTTTGTTTCTGCGTGACCTTGTGCGTTCTGCCCTTTGACCCCGTCCAGGTCATCGCTGTGTCTGCAGCCCATTACGGAGGGAGAGAACTACAGCTGCTCTGAGGGCTTCAATTATGAGCTGATCAGCCAGCACATTGGTCAGGGAATGGGGCAGACTTGCCGCCATATTGTGGTCAATGGCCGTGCCATAGTTGTCAACCTTGTCCCAATGAGAGACACTTTAACGATCCAGAGCACTGAGGACGTTTTTGATGAGCCCTACGTCCTTCACCTGTGGCCAACTGTCCTTCTCAGAAACCTACTACCATACCCCATCACATTCTCCCTACAGGTGGGTTACAGCTATGAGTCCCTTACCAGCTTTATGCAAATGAAGAATTCTTAATTTTAGGTCTTCTGAGATCTCTTTTTTGCCGGGCATGGTTCACATTTGTTTGAGTGTTTTTTATAAGTCAAAGAAGCTGTAACCGACATCTCCAATATTATTTAATTGATTGGACTCCAGGATTGCTAACTACTGACTCAGTTTAGCTTTTGTTCAAGTCATTAGCCTAGGGATTCAAATGCTTTTCACAACCTGCACTGTGAATATTTGAATGATGTATTCAATATGTACAAGAACAATGCAATCATTTGTGTGTTTGTTGTTCATTATTGTAACTTAGACAAAGATCAGATCACATTTCATGATTAATTAATGCAGAGAACCAGGTAATTCCAAAGGGTTAACATACTTTTTGTTGCAACATATAACATATGAGCCAGACCTTCTTAACAGATCCTCTTTTGTTGGTGAGTGTGATACATCAGCGATGGTCCACCCACTGGATAAAGTTTTTTTTTTTTTTTGTATGCTAAATGACAAAAAAACATCTCGATGGGGAACTTCAGACCACCCTTCATCTTCTTATTTTTGATATTTTCCTTTACAGGAGAATGGAGACCCCTCTTCCATCACCCTGCAGGAGGGTCACTCCGCTGAGATTCACACGGCCATCATGGACCACTCTCGGCTGGACTTCCGGCTGCTGAATTATCTGGACCAGGATTGGGAGGGTGTGTACAGCCTTCGCCATGAACAGGAGGAGATCAGCTTCATAGTCTTCCACTCCCTTCGCAAGGAAGAAGAGGAGGGCATGCGTCCCGAACTCGACATTGCCATCCACGTGACGTACAACCCTGGCCAGACAGTGGTGGCCTTACACTCCCCCTATTGGATGGTTAACAAGACGGGTCGACTATTGCAGTACAAGGCTGACGACATCCACCGAAAGCACCCCAAAGAGTATGACAAGCCCCTCCTCTTCTCATTCAAGCCTCGCAACTTCTTGCACAACAACAAGGTAGAAACATGGCTCTCTTCTCTTCTTCAGTGGTCTTTGCAGACACAAGGCAGATGTACTTGGGTACATTTGAGTACAATTGATGGCCATGCAAGACCAAAATACAGAATCCTTGAATTTCTGCCTGGCCCTTATTATTTAACTGTGTTTTCATAATACTTGGCGAATAAGTACACTAAGTGATAGGTGCTGTCTTTTAGGTGCGACTGATGGTGTCGGATAGTGAGCTGTCAGATGATTTCTCTCTGGACACGGTTGGAAGCTACGGTGATGTGAAATGTAAAGGGCGGACCAAGGACTACTTGGTGAGGGTCCCACTAAGCTTCCCCATCGAATATGCAAAGGTGCACATTAATCAGGCGGGTTCCACTTCTGGTTAGGGCATTGAGCAGTGTCGTTTATAGGTGGGGGTGAAAATCGACGCCAGCAGTTTCAGCCTGACCCGGATTGTGACCTTCATGCCGTTTTACATGCTGGTGAACAGAACCAAGCATGTGATCATGATCAGCGAGCACGGCCAAGACGAATGGGTGGAGGCTCGCCCAGAGCAGGTACGGCCGGCAAACGTTTGGGAAGAAACTTACTTAGAGTCAGATCAGAGAAATAATCAGTTGAAGCTCTTGAATACAATAGCATTAGTATAATTTCAATCAGTCAGGGTCTGCTCCTCTCAGACCTTATTCACAGTCATTGTTTGCCATAAAACATGTAGAAATTATGGTTCATGATGGCAGCATACCCATCAAGGCTCCCAACAGGCATGTTTTCCTTTCATCAGTCTACTGTCCCGTTCTGGCCTGAGAAGGACTCAAAGAAGCTGAAGATTAAGGTGGAAGGCTGCAGCTCGGCACCTCATTCCATTAACTTCCACAAAGAGGAGAACTGCTTGCTGCTGCACCTGGACAACACGGTGAGTATCCCCCTCCAGTGCACCCCGTCCATGCTTTTACACAGCTTTATAATGGCTTATAATGGTGGTGGGAGACTGGTGTGTGGTATTGCTGGGTTTGGTGGTTCACTGATTATTCCTCTTATATTATTGACTTCCATTTATAAAGAAAGAAGTTTTGAGATTCTATTGAAGTGAATTTATTTTTGAACCACTATTACCAATTGAGTCAAATATTGATCCAAATTAAGTGAAAGTTTATGAGTTATTGAAATGACACTTGGTTACAAAGCTAAAGACTAAAAGCTTGGTAGTCTTCTGTTTTTTTTCTTTCGTTTTTTTTTTTTATTGAAAAGGGCATAATGTGTCCTTTGTGTACTTCCAGCAGATTGTCATTATAGAATTTAGACTCAGAATGAACTGTGTTTGAAAACTGCTCACCATGTACTTCGGCTGTTCTGTATCCCAGCTAGGCGGAATCGTCGTTGACGTTAACCCTACTGAACACTCAACGGTGATCCGATTCTCAGAGTACCACGATGGTGCAGCTCCTTTCCTCATTATCAACCACACTAGAAGTGAGACGTTGCAGTTTTTCCAGAGGTACGGTCTCGGCAAAGCAGAAGTAACCGGGGAACTCACTTTAACGTGCCATCTTTCAGGAGTAATAGATCTGATGTCCTGAGATCAAGGCAGCTGGTTATCAAATGGTTTATTATTTGTCTGTGTGTGACCTGTTTTATATTATTTTGATTTGTTCCTTTTTTGATTCCCCACACCTCCCTGTCCTGGGCATGATGTTACTGTAAACTGCATCCAGCCCTGCAAGCGGTCGTCCAACTTGCAGGGAAACAATTTTTGGGGGTTGGGGGTGGGATTAGCACTCTAGCCACCATAAAAGAACTCACAACTGCTCGATATAAACAGCCACCAATACCTTTCTGCTCTCCGGGGAATAAGCTCTGCTGCAGCTGCCCGCAGGACGGCTGCACGCACCATGAAGGGGATGGGGGAAAGCCTCCGGGAGCCCCATCCCTGGACGAGTCGAAACCGTCGAATTGCTAACAGGGTCAAGGCTGCTGGGGCTCGGGGCTGGTGTGGTGCTGAGGTGTCGCCTGCTGCATGGCAGCACTTGGGTCCCAGTTTGAGGGGCCCATCCGGGTAGGCGCATGGAACATCTTGTCTCTCTGGCTCTCCTACACCCAACTGAACTGTAACCCTTCTGGGTCTCCAGCACACAGAAGGAGAAGGACGAGCTGGGCCCGGGGAAAGCGGTGTACTACTCCTGGGCAGAGCCCACTGGGTCACGGATCCTCAAATGGAAATGCGGGAAGTATTCGGGAGAACTGCGAAACGAGGAGGTGCGTTCCCATATAAAACAAATTTGTCTTTATCTGAAGTGTTGGTCATTAGTCTTCGCGAGTTTTTATGACATCACTCTGTTCCCCTTCCAGGATCTGCTTCTGGATGTGAACAATGAGGGGAAGCTATTCCTACTGTCGTTTTACGAAGGTCTCCAACGGGTGGCGCTGTTCACAGAGGAGAGGCGGATGTACATGCATGTATGTGAGAGTGAGAAGGCAGAACTGGCAGAGCAGGAAATCATCTTGTCTCTGCAGAACATGGGCATCTCGCTGGTCAACAACACCTCCAGCCAGGAGGTGGCCTTCATCGGGATCACCAGGTAGGTTTCAGACTCACGTCTTACACAGTTGGAAAATTCAGGTACAGAAAGTACAAATCCAGCCCAAGGTTTTGACCCAACCAGCCAGTTGAGGACTCTGTGAATGTGATTCTTTATGCTCAACTGGTTGGTTGAAACAAAGTCCTGGTCTGGATTTATACTTTCTGAACCAGAACTTTCAATCTCTATGTCTTACCGCAGGCTTTTAAAATAGAAAATATATGTGCAATAGTTCTGTCAGTTTCTCATAAAACTCTGAATTTATCTCCCCATTAAAGAATCAATAAACTGTGTTGGCACCACTGCACTCTGCGGTGTTTCAGTGCTTTGCTCTGCCATGCCACTGATGGCCAGTAAAATCTCTCACCTTTCTCTGCAGCTCAGATGTAGTCTGGGAGTTTAAACCAAAGAAGAAGGCGCGGTGGAAGATGCTGAGCATGAAGGAGGCGGCGCTGCTCGAGAGCTCCTTCAAGGAGTATACAGACAGTGGGGCTGTGACAGCCCAGCCTGTGAAACTGGACAGTAACTTCCAGGTCAGTGTCCTACCAAAAACCTACCACACTTCTTTCATGTCGCAACATTTAGTTTACAGGTCATGGTAATTTGTTGCAAGTTTGCAAGATCGTAAATATGAATACAACTATTAATAAAGTAGTATATCATACTTTTCCCTGTTTTAGGGAAGAAGATGCCTCTTTCTTTAATGGTATTTTTGTCTTTTGTCTGATGGAATTGTACCTGGCAGGTGTGTTTAGCTGCAAATGCATCAGACATGAAAATTCTGCTGCCCAACGAATGTCCCCTACGGAGAAACTTTTTGCCTGCGGTGAAAGTGGAGTACAGTGTGTCTGCACGGCAGAAGGCTTACCGCATCCAGATCAACAGGATACAGGTGAAGTGCTGCACGGGGGATTGTCTTCAAGCCCAAACTGCCCTGCTCTAGAACCGCTGTTTTCTCAGTTTCTGCTATTCTGATAAATATAAGTGTATGAATGTATAGCCACGTTCTCTTAACAGCTACATGTGAGTGAACCACGTCTTCCCTCACAATCCACAGATTCAGAACCAGCTTCCTGGTGCAATCTTCCCTTATGTCTTCTACCCTATAAAACCACCTAAATCTGTCGCCATGGACTCAGGTATGTTCAGTATCATAATGGCTATATTTGGTAAGAGTGGCCTGCTTGGATCTAATGGTGAACGACCATTTCGTTGGATTCCTCCTGCTCTTCCATGCAACGCGTTTCTCGAATAAGCGTCCATAAATCACACGTCAGTCACTCTCATATGCACACCCTGGCATCCTGTGTTGTCTCTTCATTCTCCAGAACCCAAACCCTTCACTGATGTCAGCATCGTTACCCGGACAGCTGGCCACTCTGACATCTCTCGCATCAAGTGAGTCCTCCTCTCTCCTTCCCTTCCCCCCCCTGTACCTTTTACCATCCAGTTTAACCTCCATGACTATTTGTTCCCTGGTTTATAAATGTAAGTCTGTTGAGGAATATTTCATTTTTTGTATTTTTTGGTAGAAACCAAAGTGTTAATGGTATTAATACCGACATTTAGATGACAATAATTGAAGTCATACTAACTTTTGTTGTGCTGGTAATTGCATATTTTTCATTTAATGACCCATTTGCAAGGCATCATTTGCTTGGTCTTCTCGTAAGACATTTGGATATTCTGCAGCATCCTACTGGAGGGTGGGCCTTACTCAACCAGGGCACCTTAACAATCCAAACTGCAGATCAAGTGCGTCTGCATAAGTGTGTGTTTGACTAAGGTGTAGTGGAACAATTATTCTGCTGCCGCTATGTGTCAAAGCACAAGGTCAAGATGTAGGTGATAAATTATTATCGCCATTTATGGATAGTAACAGGGATGATTTTCAGTATGGAAAACATGGTAGGGAAGCTCAGGGGAACATGTATTAATATGAAATATTTAAATCTTTTTTGCGATCAAATTTTTGTTGAACAAACATTAACACAGGACAAAACACAACAAACAACCACCCCACCCGGTGCCCACCCCCCCTCTCACTGTACCCTGAAACAGCTCCCCCCTCCACCCCCCAAAAAAGTGAGGAAAACTAAAAACCTCAATGGAAGAAGTGACCAGCACACCAGCCCCCAAAGACAGCGCAGCTGGAAACCAGGATAAAAAATAATGATATTAGTAGGAAATGCGAAAATAAAAAAACAAATAAACAAAGTCATATAATTCAGTATACGGGCTCTGGTCAGAAATAACTGCCAACCAGCAGCTGACTAGCTGCACATCATGAATCCGACCAAATTAAAGAAGGTAGATTTCCAAACAGAGGGATTTGCACGGTCAGGAGATTTCCAGCAAGAGGCTACGTTTTAATCTCTTTTATTGCAGATATTTTAAAGTTCTGATTCAGGAGATGGACCTGAAGATGGACCTTGGGTTCCTCTATGCCATTCTAGAACTTTTCACACAGGAGAATGCAAGTGCAGTTTCGTCAGAGCAGGAGGTACGAGGTCACATCATGGGTTTCCTGAAATGCATGCTCTCTCCTATAGATGTATCAGTTCTTGATGTTCCACTAGGCTCTTCTTCTTAGTTGTGTTCTTTGCCCCATAGGTGGAATTGTTTAAGAAGGATATTGAGAACCTGAAAACAGAACTCAATCCAGTCTCTGCAACAGATACCTCCCCCACTAGCCTCTACGAATACTTTCACATCTCTCCTATTAAAGTAAGAGTATTTCTCCTGTTAACAGTTTTCTTGATTTGTTTTAACTGAAAGGATGGATGTTTACTGCTGTGTATGAAAGTACAAAATTGCAACCCTAATGTTGAAGACTCAGATATTAGGAGTGGCTGCGTTTTTTTTACACTTGAGAAAAGACTCTGAAAGTTGTGTAATACGTATGTTTTTATAATTGATCTCAAATTTAAAGCAGGAGTTGACTTCAGTTCTGTTTGATGTTGCATTCTGGGATAGTTGCACCTGAGTTTTTCACTGAGCTCCGGGGGAGATGATGGAAACAAGAAGAAGGAGACTGAGGTCATCCCGGTTCAGTCGCTCCACTTGCTGCTAAAGAGCATCGGTGCCACGCTGACCGACGTGCAAGATGTCGTCTTCAAGTATGAGCCCAGCGTCAGTCATGTGACAGGGTTCCCCGCATTACACTGCCTTGTGTCCTAGTATTCCATAGCACCTTTACGACTGCAGACATTGAAATAGACACATCTTGTTGATTATGCCCTAATCAACCGCTAAATATGCAGCCACAGACACAGAAATCTAGATGTTAAAATACTTTATCCGAATGCATTTTAATCTTAACCGAATGGGTTAAGATTCAGAATATGTACAGAATGTATACTTTTCCCACACTTGCTCTCCTCTTCTAGACTGGCTTTCTTTGAACTCCAGTTCCAGTTCCGAACCACGCAGCAGCTCCAGTGGGAAGTTATACGGCATTATTCCAAACAGGTAATCTGTACTGCGAGACAGGTAGCCTACACGGGCAACAGGAGGCCCATCTATCCCTGCATACTGCCACCAGCAGGCGCTCTCACATGTACCTTTCACACACTGGCAGCATCGCTCCAAGCTGCTCTAGGCTGCAGTTTGTAGCTTATTAGTAACAATGATTGTGATGCTGATTTATCTGTAGGTGCCTTATCTTATTTATCAGTGTGGCTCTTTCTCTCATTAGGCTATCAAGCAAATGTATGTGCTCGTTCTGGGGTTGGATGTCTTGGGCAATCCCTTTGGATTGATCAGGGGACTTTCCGAGGGAGTGGAGGCCTTTTTTTACGAACCATATCAGGTAATACTGAGCTATCTTTTTCAAACACTGTTTCCTTTTATAAGCCACACCTTCCTGAGGTCCTTAACTGTGTGGCCCTGCAGCAAGCGGCGTCTTTCAGGATTGCCGCATGTTTCAGAGCCGTGTCACGGTAGACTGAACTTTGCTGAGACTCTTCTCGCTGGATTTATTGACCCATTCCGTGTCTTGGCTGCCTGTGTGCCACGGTGTTCCACAGGGAGCCATCCAGGGCCCAGAGGAATTTGTAGAAGGCATGGCCCTTGGCGTGAAGGCACTGGTGGGGGGGGCAGTGGGTAAGTCATCCATTAGCTTCTCCTTAATGATAAAGTACAATGATGTGTAAGGCCCAAAGTCATATCATTTCAAAGTATTTTTAGACTCATCTCTGATTTGTACTAGCAGTAATTGATTTTTCTAGCTGAATATAAAGCAAATTCGATAAACCTAATAAGAATTAGGGTTAGTTAGAAACCTCTACAGGTGATTTTAACGTTGGTTTGTATGAAATATTGATATTAATGGATTTTTCTAAGACATATTCACTAATACGTAAATGTCCTATCTTGATTCAAATCCCTTCATCTCCTCTTGGCTGTTCTTGTTCCCTCATTCTGCCTGCATCGCCTCCCCCAGGGGGCATCGCTGGTGCGGCCTCTAGGATCACAGGTGCCATGGCTAAGGGAGTAGCGGCCATGACCATGGATGAGGAATACCAGCAGAAGCGGAGGGAGGCGATGAACAAGCAGCCCAGCAGCCTGCGGGACGGCCTGGCGCGGGGGGGCAAGGGACTGGTGTCGGTGAGTCCAGCTGTGCGGGACGGCCTGGCGCGGGGGGGCAAGGGACTGGTGTCGGTGAGTCCAGCTGTGCGGGACGGCCTGGCGCGGGGGGGCAAGGGACTGGTGTCGGTGAGTCTAGCTGTGCGGGACGGCCTGGCGCGGGGGGGCAAGGGACTGGTGTCGGTGAGTCTAGCTGTGCTGCGCCAATGTGGTCAGCTTCATGAGTGCAGTGTCTGGCTTGTACTCTAGTGAAGGGTTAGTATCGGCTAGAGGTGGCGATATCAGGTCCAGAGAGTACAAATCCAGACCAAGATTTTGTTTCAACCAACTAGTTGAGTATAAAGAGTCACAGTCAGAGAGTCACAGTCACAGAGTACTCATCTGGTTCTCCTCCTTTGCTATCGACTAGTGTTTACTGCCTGAAGGGACTTGCTCCTAGAACATTCCGTCTCATTTTATCGGGCCCTGTTTTGATGAGAGCAGATGTGTTGATTGGCATGTTTTCCTTTCTCTTAGGGCTTTGTAAGCGGCATCACAGGGATCGTCACCAAGCCCATTAAAGGTATCACTTCTACACTGGGGTGAATTACTCTGCAAGCAGCTGAGCCGGTTTTGTGGTTCAGCACTCAGCTGCGTTAGCATGCATGCAGCATTGCTGCTATCCCAATGCTCCAGGTTAGCGGTAATGCGGTACACCGGGCCTACGTCTGTTCTTTTGGACAGGTGCGCAAAAGGAGGGGGCAGCCGGCTTCTTTAAAGGCATGGGGAAGGGTCTGGTGGGTGCGGTGACTCGACCAACCGGGGGCATCATCGATATGGCCAGCAGCACCTTCCAAGGAATCAAGAGGTATGATCCAAGATGGCTTCTTATTATGCTATGCCTTCTGATTTCAGTCCAAATGTTTCGTTCTTGTCTGCTTTTTTGCAAAATCCAGGTAAACAAAGGCAAACTATATAAAAACTGTTGAAGTGTTCACGCGAAATTTTGCTGTCAGGGCGACGGAGACGTCTCAGGATGTGGAGAGCTTGCGTCCGCCTCGCTTCTTTCACGAAGACGGAGTCATCCGCCCCTACAGGGAGAGGGAGGGCGTAGGCAGCCAGATGTTACAGGTGACGTCTCTTCTCTGATGCTCTCTTCTCCCCCCACTAAGGCCTGTGGTGGGAATTTCACCCCCATGCCATCTTTTCGCCTCACTTTGCATCGTCTTGCTACCCAATGTTGCACCACCTTGTGTCTGTTGCTTGAATACCTTTCTCTGTGAATGGGGTCACTCTTATTATAGTGTTATCTTTCATAGTCTGCGGTGCCGATGTCTGTTTTATTCTAAACGATTCTCTTATCATAACCATGAAATCTTTATTATTATTATTATTACTATTACTATTATTATTATTATTATTATTATTATTATTATTATTAACAAGACCAACAACAATAATACCTATAAGATTTTTAACACAATTAGGTGTAAATTTCAGTTCCTCAGCTATCCTATTCTTTGCTAGGTTATTTCAGTATAAATTATATTTTCTGTATTAAATTTAAATACCTGCTCTCACAATCTGCAATTGACTTCTATTTATGACACCCTGAATACTTACTGTATAATAATTAATTTATACCACAGAACTGTTTCTAGAATCTGATTTGTCAGATGGGCGTAGATTCATTTTCTATAACTGTACACATAATAACAGCCAGACGAATCACAGAAGTAAATCGAGGTGCTATTATAATCTTAAACTCTAACTAATGTGGACTAACATTACTTAAAGCAACTAACAACTGGCTCGTGGGCTTAGCAATGGACATTTTCGAACCAACAATTGGCTGATTACATTAATGGTGGCGATTTGGATCGTACCTAAGCAGAATATTTCATCATTGCTAGAAAAATGTAGCTCCGCTAATAAATCCGGTTTTGTCTTGTAAACGTGACAATAATTTCTTTAGGTGCTAGTGTCTAAGCCACGTGGCTAGCAGCCGTGGGTTAAGCGGGATAATGTTCTCCAAGCCGTGCATTATGCATTTTTAAACCCACTCCACTGTTGCTTGGTGGCTTTGCCTCCGTGACTGTGCTTGTCGTGCATTAACCTTATGTAATCATTGTCTTTAATGATAAAGGAACAGCTTATGTTAAAATCCATGTGCTTGGTGTTCAGTCCACACTTTAGTGGTATCATTAGCAGACTGCGGAAGTTTCTCAGTTATGTGGTTGTTTTGCGTTATTTATTAAAGGCTTAGCTATGAAAAATACATGCTTTTAAGCAATGACAAATTTGGAAAGTGGTCCTTCAGGCTGCAAAAAAAAACCCATCACCGATGTTCACTGCCCAAGGCAGGACTGAGTGTTGAAAAGCTCAGTTTTTCCTTAACAGAGCAGATCGCACAAGAAACAGCAGCATCTATTCCCATGGAGCTCAGCATTTAGCTTGTCAGTGCCAGCTGTCAGCGGGACCTTGTCGGAAACAAATTATAAAAAAAATCATAGGTTAACTATAAAATGTTACATTATTTGTTTCATCCTGATGTTGCTACATTGGTTTATCAAATTGGTTTTAAAAAGCTGATTTTAAAGATGTTTAAGATGATAAATTAGTTTGGCTCTGTGGAGCATGAGAAAAATTTGAGCCTTGAACATTTACAAAAGAAGCTGTCTGGCAAAATCACATTTTTTTTGAAGGACAGAGTACAAAGCAAAATCTGAAATGAAGGAAAGTGTAGCTGGCTGATGAATCAAGTGCAACCTAAAGAGAAGAGCCAGATTTACTGCCTAGCTTGCATGTCTAACCTCGAGTTGGATCTTCTTTTCTCTTGTCATATCCACAGAAAAGAAGGGACTGCACTGAATGGAATAGGACTGACAGTGATGATGATGATGATGATGACAGCTAAAATTACATTGCTAAGTGCCAGTCACACATGTCTTCAGTATAGAGTAGCACTCTTTTTAATTCTTTTTTTTCCACATTTTAACATGTTAATGTGTTTACTTCTGTATGTCTGTGTAGGTCCTCAGTCGTCCAGGACATGATAATCTTATGGGCTTTAATCGAAGGCAGCTGGTCTTCTTTTTCAGTTTCTTGAAGACGTTTCACCTCTCATCCAAAAGGCTTCTTCAATTCTAAAAGTCTGATGAGGAGTTTCCAGGTATTTATCCTTATCTGAGGTTCTCACCTTGAAAGTGATCGTTGACACACCCTGCTGTCCAATGGGTCATTAGGGTCACTTGGGGCAAAGTGTGGATCAAGGTATGAAACTTCCACCTGAGCCAAGGTGTGGACCATCTACAGGTGGCTGCCCCTCCCATTTAAATTGCCTGGGAACGAACTCAAGACTGCGATATAGGTGGCTGATAACTGGTGTCTTAAGCCTCCACCTCAGTTCAGTGACGATAGAGGATAAATACCTGAAACTCCACATCAGACTTTTAGAACCGAAGAAGCCTTTTGGATGAGAGGTGAAACGTTTTCAGTAAATTGAAAAAGAAGTCCAGCTGCATTTGATTCAAGCCCATAAGAGTGTTTACTCCTGCAAATTAAATAATACAGGGGTCCCTTTTAAATCAGCTCTGTTCTTTTAATGGAAGAAAGGTGGTTCTTGTAAAACACTTTTCAATTGTTTGAATCTTTATTCCCTGCTTTTATTATTGAATTACAATGTCCTCATTGTTTAAAGAACACCTTTGTATTCTCTTCATGCATGATCACACCTCTCAGGTGATCCCATCCTGCTTTGCCTATGTCATTTATTCCCTCACACATGTCCACCTCTTAGCTCAATAAAATCATTTTCTGGCATCGCTTCTCCATCATTTGTTGTTCTTGCATCTGCTTTCAAATGCCTGCTGCAAGCATGTGTCCAGTCACAGATATTCTGTGTTATTTGTCATAAAGAGATTTTTTTTTTACATTAATGATTAATGTTGTCATTCTGGCAGTTTAACATTCCTGTTTTCTCTTATGTCAGCTACCTTTTTATAAACATGTTGCCAAGGATATTAAGACAGACCCATATCCCCATCTGGCCTTGATGTCTGTGATAGCATTTTACTATCCCACATTATTAATTTTCCTGTATAAGGGATTTTAAAAGTATGCTAATTTGATAATACACCTGCTTTAGACTCCCTATTGAAAAGATATATTAATATTTGTTCAGTATGACTACAGGAATGGTTGAAATACACTCTTTGAACAACTTTTTCATCTAACATGGCTATTTACATAAAATACTCTACCTCAGGGGTGTCAAACTCCAGTCCTGAGGGCCGGAGCCCTGTGTGGCTTAGTTCTTTCCTTGTTCCACCACAAATGATTCAGCTGAAGCGCTGTGTGGTAATTAGCACAAGGCCCTGAATCAGGTGTGTTAAATGAACCGAAAATGTGCAGGGCTCCGGCCCCCCAGCACTGGAGTTTGACACCCCTGCTCTAACTTAATGGATGCTTTCTTATGCCTGACTACTGACTACTATGTAGTCCCAGTCTCAGCCCTAGGTCAGCTTTAGGTCAGCTTAATGCTCTTCTGAAGGTCACTCAGAGTTCTACCAGATAAAATCAGTGTGCCTCTGGATGCTTAGAACATCAGTTAGTTCTCTCCTATTACTTCTTGTGCAGGACACCATATTAGATAAGCCTCTTTCTCTGTGATTAATTCAGAAAGATCGCCCTGGGAGATGTTTCCTAAGAAGATTTTCAATTTGGGGTACAAAAGCTTGGTCCTTGAGAAGAAGAGGGGTGATGTTGTGTGGTCTGCTGTAAAACCCTCACACATGCACTAGTAACTGCAGAAGTGCAGGCAGTTCTTCTTGAGTAGGCAAGCTTTTCCTGAACTTGAGGAAGTGGAGAACGCTGCGCGTGAACTTCTAAGGTGGATTTCTTCTTTCCTCTCTCAGAAAATTGAAAATGGACGATTCGCCAAGTACAAATATTTTGCTCATGCCAAGGTGAATGAGTCAGATTTTCTGATGATTACAAAAAGGTAGGAATTTATAAATATTTTGACTCCTTTCATGTGAAATGTGATGGTTCAGCCAAATGTTTGGTCAAGTTTTACATTAACTGCACCATTATAATGGCTTTACCCATAGAACGTTCGGTAACAATATTAATATACTTTAGTAAACGTATATGTTAATAAGCATTATAATCATGTAATGTTTGTTATTAATGAATATTAAAGCATGTTAAAGGTATGTTAGGATGTTAAAGTATACTTACATGCTGCTTATGAATGTTCTATGAATGCATTATGAAGGTGCCATTAATGTAAAGTGTTAAATGTTTTTTTTAATATTGTTAATATTAATTCTGTTAATATTTCCATAATCAGTTGCATGCTTTGTCTTGTCTTTTGCAGCTGTATATTTTTTGTAACAAAAGGAACCTTTGGACAGTTAACCTGCGAGTGGCAGTATTGTTTTGACGAGTTTACAAAAGAGCCAATCATTGTGGAAGGCAGAAGGCTGCGAATTGAAGCAAAGGTACGCAGAAACTAAATTCTATATTGATAGAAAACCAGTCAGCATGGGAGAAAGAGGGAAAGACAGTAATGAAAGTTCTAAAAATCCCTTTATAAAAATCTTGCCAATTAGTCATATTGGCTGGCTGTCTTTCAAATGTGAAAGGGACACATTTAGCCATTGTTACAGCTATTATAATTAGATGATATAGATGTTCTGTTTTGTCTTTTGTCTTGATCTTCAGGCATCATAAAGGCTCATTGTTGTGATTGAGTCCATCCGTCTTACTCATATTCATCCTCTTCCTCCATTACTTTAAACTTTTCCAAGCATTAGAATTTTCTCCACTTTATTGGAACTTCTACGATGCCCCAAATAAGGTTGTTTTGGGCTTTAAGTGAGAGCTTATGTTTGATCAAGAATCCATTTGCTTGAATTTCTTGATTTATAAGATATTCTTAATAGTCTTTGTTGCCATCTAAATTCAAAGGCATCCGTACTCTTACTGTCTTGCTCATTCTAGTGGTACATGTTGCATTTTCCTGAGGACACTGCATACAGTACCATAGATTTACATGGTCAGCATGGCTTTGTTGCAATCAGTAGAGCATAAGTTCTTCTGGCATTTGTGACGTTACCATACGCTGTCAGTCCCACATAGAATCACCATCCCTCATTATTTTCGCTTTTATCCTGGTAGGGTAGCTTTGGTCAGACTTTAAAGATTAAAGCTCCAATGGCTTGTATATGACGTTTTCATTGTGTATGATGCACGATTTTCAGTGTTACTGTTGCTCTCCTGGTGTGTTGCAGGAAAGAGTCAAGTCTGTGTTTCATGCCAAAGAGTTTGGGAAGATTATAAACTTCAAAACTCCCGAAATTGCCAAGGTACATTCCTATCACATCATATTACTCAGAATATTTGCCATAATTGAAGTAATAATTAAGAAATGTAAGATTAGTTTTTATTATTTAGAGAGTTAAGTGAGCATTGTTTGCAGTTGTGCTTTTTTCATGTATCTGACATGGCTGTATGCTTTGCTTCCGTCAACAGTGGGTTCTTGCTAAACTGGAAGATGCAAGAGAGACCCTTCCGAAGTAATAAACATGCACCCCAACTGTCGACACTCTCGCCACCCCGATCCGGTCTCTCAGTGCCTTTTAGTATTTTGTGCTGCATGACACAATGCAAATCACCATTTAGCTCCTAACGGTAATATCTTTTTCCTTTTTTTTTTTTTTTTTAGGCGGGGTGGGGGGGGGGGGGGTTGTAACCATTTTCCAAACAGCACATGCAGTTGCTAGGCAGAGGGTAATCCTTGAAATGGTTGCTGCTGACCAACCAGAATATACAATGACTGCCAGCACGGTGTCCTGTAATTTATACATAAAGTGTTTTTTCTGTTTTCTGTGTGTTGTTTTGTAAGCTATTTGGGAGTGATTCTTCTTATGAATTCCAGTTACTGTTGCTGTAATGTGTAGTGGGAGAGGCAGCCTCTCACTGTAGCCTGTCTGAATTTTTGATGTGACTTTGATTCACCCCCCCCCTCTGTCCAAACCCCTCGAGGTTTAACTCGTTCACTCATTTCACTGCCCTGTCCCATTCTGGCCAAAGGTGCGCTTTCGACGAAAAGGGACAGTCTGCATCACCTACTCAGCGTATCTGCTGGCCTGCATGCAGAGGCCGGTCTGTGGTTGATGAGAGCATGTTATTTTTCTAAACTCTTATCTTACACTACAGTTATCCCTGTATATTTTATCCAGGGCAGGTCTCCTTATATAACACAAGAATATGTACATAAAATATATATAAAAATATATATTGATATGTCAGAGTGGTCTGTGCTCTGTGCACTTGTAAGAAACATCTGTAGTCTATATGTTTTTGTATACTGATGTTCGGTATCTGGGGGAGATTGATGGTGCAAAATGTTGGTGCATTCTGGGTCCTGGGGTAGGCGGGGCTAGCTGCTGATGCTGTAACCTTTCAGTCTTGGTTGCATCTCTCTGTTTACTGTCTGTGTGAATAACACTCACTTCCTGAATGTTTCTTTGCCTTAACCGTTGAGTTAATGAACACAAGGGATGGTACTTCTGTTGGTCCACAGCTATGTTCTTTTTTTCCAATAAATTAAGGGTTATACAACCTAGAATCCACTTGTTTTGGACTCACTTGAATGCAGAATGTGTGTATTGTTGGTGGTAAGATTCTGCCTTTCAACTCCATTAATGGCGAATGAACTGCATTTCAGTGCTGAGGTACCAAAAGGGGCCCCGGAGTTAGTTAGATCTCTGTGTTCAGTAATGGTGAAGGATGCCATGATTCATTAGTTGCCATAGGGCTAGAGGCAGAAACAAGTACAATTATGGCAGTCAGAATGATGCAGGCCCTTAGGCCTCACATGCTCCCACTGTTCATTAAACCAATGTCTCTATTCCTTATCCTATTGGACTAACAGATTGCCCAGAGTATCTGTTTACAGCTCCTTATTATCAAGGCCTTGTCTATAGGCCATGCCACCTGTCAATACTGGCCCAAGGATACAGTCCATGTTCAGTCTACTTAGCCAGAACAGACAGCTGGCCTGAGAGATTCTGAATCGTCATGTTGATCATCTCTTGAGATGGTTCATGGATATTTCTATTTCGTTTTTTTCTTCATTGTCCATTAAGGAGCTTGTTCTTCAACAGGGACGCAATCATCAGTTCTATTGTTTACGCTGTTGTATTTTGTTTTCTCTGCATGACAAATTACAGTGTGGAGGGCAAGGCCCTTGGATAGTACACAGTCTCAGTTGCTGATCAGCAATTTGCCATCAGCTCTCTTTACTTTTTAATTTCCCCTGTGATCTGGTACTGGATGAGTGGTTAGAGGCTGGATTGATGGATGGATGGATGGATGAAATTTTATATGGCCAAATGCTTAGAGGATGCAGTATGAATATCAACAATTAAAATTATTACAACTTGAGAGCTGTTGATGTTGAAAAAAAATCTCCCAACTGTAGCTGCAGTGAAACAAATTCTACCAAAAATGTTATTTCATGCTGCAAACCAAATTTATGACTGCAATTAAATTTTTTTTGTAGATGCATAATCAGATGATTTAAAAAAACGAACAAATTACCAAAACAGGCTGCAGTATCCAGCACTAGTTAAAATAGTTGTTCTCTTCCATTTTTTTGTGGTTAATTTTTGAGTGGAGAGAATTTAAAAATAATGGCAACGAATATGTGTATTTATTTGTAAAGCAAAAGAATTCAAAATTGTTTTAAATGCTGAAGATTGAAATGACAGAATTTATAATGAACCAGATGTCTTCTCAGATTCAATGGTGCATATCTGGCTCGATTCACTACTTGTATAGAAAAACAGTTAAATTGTTATATTAGATGCCTAAAAATGTGACTACTGTAACTATTCATAACATAAAAGCCGCAGACACATACATTTATTAAATTTATTAGGAATTTCTTGAAGTGTGACATTACATAGGAATGGTGCCCAATATAGAAAAAGTATTTTATTGAAAATATCCAATAGAATTCTTTTCATAATTTAGTTAGAAAATAACTATTTACATTTACAGTATATTTGCATATTCAAATTTCCCTTTACATTTATTAAATTAAACAATTCTTTGGTACCTTTTAAATGTTTATAATTTCAGGATTCAGACAGGAAGTACGGCACCTGAGATTTTAGTGTTTTTCCCAACCTAAAAAAGTAAACATTTAGCTACATATAGCTATTACATTTCAGGAACTTGTTTATAATGCAGGATGATATTCAAATGAATAAGTGGTTTATGTTCACTAAGCAGTGGGTCTGTCTTGCCCCTGGGAGAAAGTCTGGAACCTACTGAAATGTGGCAGTCAGTGCTGTCCAGTGTCTTAGGAAGGACCACAGCAGAGCCCCTGAACCAGCTCACCCACCCATCAGGAAGCTGCCCAGGCTGGTGACAGCTCTCTCCAGAGTATCACACAAAAAGGTCATTACACCAAGACTAAAGTTCAGCATTGCTTTACATGTTTCAAACAAATAGTACGGAAATGTCATGCAAACTACGTCAATAAGTAATGTGAAGTGTCCTGTTTTAGTTCCGTTTCCATCTTCCTCATATCCATATATCTCCAGTGTCTCTCACACACTGTAACTCATCACTTACCTTCAGCTGACTCTTACACCAGTTTGGGGGACTGATTAAATATCTGAACTAATAGCTGTTAATCCACACTCTATACTCATAGTTGAGCTTGTCAGTGCTGTCTTTGTCGCTATTCAGCAATAAGCTGAGTTCATCCTCTCGCTCTACACCTCTTCTATACCAAGCTGTTTTAAGTCTCTTCTGCAAACTAATATTATCTTCCCTTGCGCCCTGAAGTGAACCTCTGGCCTTTCTTGTGGCAGAAAGAGGTCTCCGCTACAGTCTGTTCTACACCAGGTTGAAGTCTTTGAGGTTGTTTCTCAGGATGGTGTCCTTGACGGCGGCAAAGACGAAGCGGATGTTCTCCGTGTCGGTGGCACAGGTAAAGTGAGAATAGAGGCTTTTCTCGCTCTGCTCCTGGTACATCTTCAGAATGAACTCTCTCACTGCCTTTGCGTCACTCTTGGGGCCTGGAAAACAAAAGCATAGTATTACTGAATCAGAACCAACACTCATGTTCCTAAACAGTTCAATCATTGAAATGTTCATTGAAAGTGGTGAATATAGATTTTTATGATTTTTAGATACATGAATATAAAAACAAAACTGACCAAACATCCGAGCAAAAACCTATGTCCTCCACGGGCCTAACACATTTAACCTCAGCATGCATATGATCGCAATGACACACAGGTATCTCACCAGTGAATTCTGGGTAATAAGTCACTAGATGTGAGTAGGCGATCTTCTCTTCCAAGATGTCTGTCTTGTTGAGGAAGAGAATGACAGACGATTGCTGGAACCATGGGTAGGTTATGATGGTCTTGAAAAGGGCCTTGCTCTCCTCCATGCGGCTCTGCAGACGAGAAGGCAGAGTCAGTCAATCAGGAACAGTCTGTTACCCTCTGAAGCTCAGAGGAGCAGGAACTACTGGGGTATATTAGCTACATTATTACTCAAATGCCTTTTAGACACATAATGACATTCTGAATGAAATATTACGCAAGTTAAATATACATGACTCCTGTGACCTCTCCAACAATCCCAAAACCAATGGACAAAATCCAAAGACCTGTGGCATGAGGAAGCTGTAATAAGGTCACAATCCTTGATAATTTAGTTTTCCTTTAACATAACATTTTAGTAATATCAGAGGACACATGAATGGAATTTAATTTTAATTGCCAATGAATAGTATTGGTAACGTACATTTGACTGAACTGCAATAATTTCTTTTTATGTTTCTAATGTTCATTGCATCAGGAATCTGCTCTAAATCGCCCATTTCATGTAAATTAAGTAATAAAATCACGCAGCACAGTATGCCAGTCCACTGGAGGGCAGACGCACCATGGGCAGTGTTTTTGGAATGGGGGAACGGAGGGGGGGGGAGGGGGGGGGGGACACAGATACAGGGACAACCTGCAAGCTCTACACATGCAGAGCACCAAGCAATAAAATTTGCATATGTATTTTACATGGATGTGGGTTACAGTCTTAGTTTATTTAATTCAAACAGAACATGCTTCCATAACACAGAGTGCTTTTTACTCTTCCATCAAACCATAGAGTGAGCATGTAAATATCACAAAAGGGATTTCATGCCAGTCCATGCTGTTTAAGTGCAAAAAGCACACTGATCCACAACAGATCTCCGGTTAATCGTTCAAAGCAAATAGGCTATTTTCTATTTAAGGTGCAATTTTTTCATGTATGCAAAGTGAAAATGCCATGCATGTTTGCATCTTGCATGCATGTTTGCAAATGATATTTCATTTAAAAAAATGTGTCCTGTATGTGAGCTGGATATTCTGTACTGGAGTAGAATAAATTAGTTTAAGAGATGAGGAATATACTGCCCCCTTGTGGCACATATCCTAAAGCAGCAGGTCAGCTGCTGTTGAAGTTGATAGATGGTGTTTGAATCCCAGACTGGAAGACCAAAGAAGTGATTGTACTGAATTATATGAAAATGTAAGTCCTTAAAACACGAATGCAATAATTGCATTACCATTACTTTTAATCTAGTGCAAATACAAATGCAGGAGTCCATCGACTTATGTCCGGGTTTTGCCCCAGATGTAGGTTAATATGGTCGTATCTCAATCATTATACTGAAGAGGTCAAATATACTGTGCAACATAAGATACAATATCATGCACATTTAACAACCTCTATAAACCTCTATATTTGCAGCACGATCGGTTTGCTTTGGATCTTGCCGCATGCTGCACATGTGGTAAAATATGCTAACTAACGTCCACTAAGTCTGCTTAACATGTCTCTCAATAAATTTTATTGAGGCTCTTATGGGATGTGAGAAGGACGGCACGTGACTCGATAGGACGCGAATCGATGGATGACTGTAGCTGAAGTCATACGTCTTTTATCCATTTTTCCATCTACCAAATCCTTGTGTGCCAATATTAAAACCATTCAAAATGATTACTGTTCTAATGAAACGGTAATGCAAATATAATACCTTACATGAGCAGTTTTGCCTTAGCGAGTTTTGGGTCTTTGATGTGCAGCTCCTGAGGAACTATGCTGCTTATGTCGTTTGTTATGTAACAGTGAAAAATGATGACACTGACCTCATTATCGCACTCAGCTAAGACCTGGTCATATTCACTCAGTGCAACCAGAAAGATGATAGAGGTGACGTTCTCAAAACAATGGATCCACTTCCTTCTTTCTGACCTCTGACCTCCCACATCCACCATCCTGATGAGAAGAACATGAGATTATCAAAGGATCAGTGTAAGGGGGTGGAACTAAACAAACAGATCTCCTTCAGTATTCGGCTTTGATGAAGGGTGAGCTGGGATGATGCTTGTTTCGGGGGAAACCCAGAGTATGCCAATCTGTCCTCTCATCCTGCTCTCCCTGACATCTGTGTGATGTGATGTTCACTCCCCCATTTCAAAAGCCTGAAGAAGTTTTGTAATCACCAAAACCAACCAATAAGAATGTACTTTAGGTGTCCATGTGAATGAAGACCTCAGGCTCGTACCTGAAGATGACAGTCTCCAGGTCAAAGCGGTATTCAATGATCCCTGTGGTGGCGACTCGGACTCTCAAAACATCTTGCTCGTTAGGAACATAGGAAGGCTCCGAGACGCGATCCAGGTCCGTCAGGTAACTGTGGAACACAGAAATGAAGTATGGCGCTGGCTCAGTAACAGTCAAAAAAACTACTTGCAAAACAGTAGGTGAAGCATCATGCCATAAGGTCACATGGGCAGGGTCACATGACACACAAGATGCTGTTTAAATCATGTGGTCATTTCTGTAATGACCTCAGTAAAGACAGTCCGGTTGTTTTAAAAATATACAGCCGTAGGTTTATTAAACAAAACATGCGTAATATATAGTAGGTGAATTGAGAGTGGTTTGATTTTCACTATTTCATATTTTGCCTTTTACTGCTGGACTAAATGGGAGGCACGCTAACTTAGTGTCCTCTATGCTTAATTTTATTGATCTCTGTGGGGAAATTCTCTTTTTACCTACCCATCTTGCCCTCCATGACACACAGACACATATAAAGGTGAGAACAAGCTTGGCAGCCACCCATAAAAACACCCATGGGGCTGGGGGTGTGGGCCCTTGCTCAAGGGCCCACAGACATGGCTATTCTACCAAGGTTGGGCTTGAACTGGTGACCTTCTGATCACAAGCACTGAGCCGCACACTGCCCCCAATATCCAGCGTGGTGGTGAGCGCAGAATGCTTGTTGGACTTCGGGAAAGGAACTCGCTGCTTGAGTTCCCGCACTCACTATTTGGTGGAGTCGGACAGCTGGTACTCCCGCCTGCGGTCGTAGCACTCCTGCAGCCCGCCGTCGGTCCACAGGCTGCGGATGGCCTCCACGTAGTTCGGCTCCATGACGGTCACCCTGTCCACCTCCACCTCACTGACGAGGCTGGAGAATCGCTGGAGAACGACAGAGAAGCCGTTTGAGGCGAAGAGGATGAGGTGCATCCACCACCCCTCTGTCTCTGCCTGACCCAGAGAGTGTGCAGATTCATTAGACCCACTTGTTCGCAGCCTATATGTATCTCTTCTGCGTAATGCGATCATGGGACCACACAGCCTATGTGTTGAGAGAAGAGAGTGGCAAGCTATTCCTATATCCAATGCAAACAAAGTGGAATGTGCCTGTTTCCTCTCAGCAGCTCTCTATTACGGTGCTCCGCTCTGATTGGTAAACCTAACAGCTTATTAGAATGATAAACAAAACAGTAACCAAATCCTTTCAAACTGTACCATTGGTAGCTGATGATGGGCCTGTACAGGAATCCCCTCCGCACTGCAACACTATCCTCGTTCTTGCTTACCTTTGCTACACAAATGTCACACACCAAAGCCACGCTTGGCATTTCAGGTCACCACAGCAGGTACTGTATAGGGTGTGTCGGACAATAGCACCCTGCTACACGCGTGTGGCTCTCGGGAAAGTCGACATGCTTCATTGCACCACATTCCATCAATGGCTCCAGTGACAATGATAAAGGCATCAATTGGTTAATAACAAACCTGACTCAGACCCTCAGGCTCAAGCGAAGGTCTAAAGTCCAGCCTTGCAGGACCTCTCCGGCATGATACACAGAACACGGAAACCCAGTGCTGGCTTTTTGGTCTTTAGTAGATGATTTGTATATAGTTTGATAGGCTTGGGCTTCATAGCTCCATGGTTTCCTCCGAGACAGTGGGTGTGTTCAGACCTCAACACCAGAAGAAATGGTACCTGAGACTGTCACCCCTGACTGACGTATTAGTCTGGTGTCCTTGGTATCCTGGTACCATTCCTAATGCGGCAACGAAACGCTCATACGCATTAGCACATTGAAACTAACATTGATTTACATACACCAGTAATATGCATGAAATTCATACATCTGGGTGTTTAAAAATCGACCACCGGGACAGATCGCATAGTACCACATACATACAATAGTGTCAATACTGAGATTTTAGACATTAATTAATATAGTAATTAATATAGTAATTATATCTAAAATTGTGAGAATGAGTCCTTTTGAACTACATGCACACAACCTACAACCAATAACCATTTTATGTTTTCCAGGGGCCATTGAATGCATTCTAATTATTAATACAATGTTTCACCCATCCATAATCCTTACCCAATACAGAACATAGCTTATGCCAGAAGTAACAATGCACAAGGCTGGGAGCAAAGTCCATCACAAACCATTCAGTAAAAGAAATTCAGAGACGCCAATTCGCCTAACTACTTGATCTTGGATTGCAGGTGGAATCCTATTCCTAGAGGTCTTAGGCTCATGGAACACATGGTACTGATCACCCTGTCATTAATGATGCTCCAGTGCTACACGCGGTACCTCCACATGTCATTAATGACTCCACATGTCCCAGCTTAGTCTCCTTTGCTCGAAGCTGAACAGATTCAGCTCAGCTAACCTATCCTCATAAGACATTCCTCTAAGACCAGGAATCATTCTTATAGCCCTACGTTGAACCCTTTATAAGACGGCAACGTCCTTTTTAAGATATGGTGACCAAACCCGCACACAATATTCTAGGTGGGGTCTTACTAAGGAATTGTATAATCTTAGCATCACCTCCCTTGACTTAAACTCCACACACCTATAGATGTAACGCAACGACCTATTGGCCTTTTTAATTACTTCCCCACACTGGCGAGAGTGGGACATGGAAGCATCAAGATACACACCTTTCTCATAGGTCTTTCTCATAATCAGCTACCTTTATTTCAGTGGAACCCGTAAAGTATCTGTACTTTATATTTCTGCTCTCTGCATGGATTACCTTACATTTATCTATGTTAAATTTCATCTGCCAGGTATCAGCCCAGTCGCTAATTAAATCAAGATCCCGCTACAGCCTCTGTGCCACTAGTTCAGTATCTGCTACACCACCTGCCTCGGTGTTGTTTACAAATTTAGCCAGTTTACTGTATATATTGTTGTCAATATCTTTAATCAGGAATAACAGTGAACCTAAAACTGAACCCTGCGGTACCCCACTATGAACGCAGGCCCACTGTCACATGGTGCCTCTAATAACTACCTGCTGCTTCCTATCTATTAACTAGTTTTCAATCCAAGCTGCTACAGTTCCTAAAATCCCTACAGTTTTGACCTTAAGCAGGAACCGTTTGTAGGGGACAACATTAAAGGCCTTCTGGAAATCTAAGTAGATCACATCATAGGCCTTTTTGTGATCAATTTCTCTTGTAGCTTCCTCAAAGAACTCAAGTAGATTAGTTAAACAGGATCTACCTCTCCTAAATCCATGTTGGCTATCCCTCAGAATGTTATTTGAATCCAGGTAATCTACCATTTCCACTTGGATTAAAGCTTCCATTACTTTTCCAGTTATGCAAGTAAAACTGATTGGCCTATAGTTTGCTGGATTATTTCTATCCCCTTTTTTGAATATGGGTGTTATATTAGCATGCTTCCAATCAGAAGGTACCACATCAGTAGATAAGGATTTCTGAAATAGTAATGTTAAAGATCAGCAAATAATACCCCCCATCTCTGTTAAAACTATAGGTAAGATGCCATCAGGGCCCTGCAATTTATTTATTTTGAGTTTAGCTAGGCTTTGTAGCACAGCAGCTTCAGTTATACATATATTATTATAATATTAGCTATATTAGTGCCCCATCCTGGATTTTTCCCTGACTTGCAGCCATAGCCTCTGGGATAGGCTCCAGACCCCCCCCCCCCGTGACCCTGAACAGGACAAGCAGTTACAGAAAATGGATGGATGGTTGGAGCCAAATGCATATGTGCAATCTGCTCATTGAAGGTTATAAAACCTGGATAAAGTTCTTCTGTCTAAATACTTTTAAAACAAATTCCAGCAGGCTTAAAATAGACTTTGAAAGACAGATGTGCAGCATTGATTGCTGAAATAGTTTAGCAAATATGTCCAATAAGAGAAGGTCAGGGAGATAAGTATGGACTTACAACATTCTGGTCATTTGCATACTTGATGTTAAGGGTGTCCATGGCGCGGATCATGGCCTGCATGGAGGTGAAAATGTTCTGGTAAACCAGCTTGGCAAAGCCCATCTTGTCCTCCTCCGAGTAGCCTGAGCCGTGGATGATCTTCATCTGCTTGATGAAGGTGCTCTTCCCACTCTCTCCGGTTCCTGCATGAAGAGGTCGGATGAGTACAGATGAGCTGTCAAGCTCCTGACAGTAGCTGCTTCCTACATCGGCCCTTGTTTGGTTTGTGTATGTGTATGTGTATGCTTGTACGCGTGCGCCGGAGGCTATCAATTTTACAAACCGCTTTGATTACATTTTCACAAACTGCCACACAAAACATGCAGCAACAGCACAATAATTCAAAGTGTTAACTGGAGTTCCTGAACCTCACAGCTTATAAATAATAACCTCACTCTGTTGGCAGGAAAACCATTTTGGCAAGGAATTATGGGTACTTTCTTGCATGACTTCACTTTCAAAAATCTTGGAACATTCTGACATCCTCCTTAATTAAACATATTATATAATGGCTTAGTAAAGTCTTACCATCATAATTTTCATCCATCCCATAATATTCTCAAAAGATTCCTATAACATGATTATAATTTAAACAGGAAGCTTCAAGTTGCATTAATCTTCTCCCCATGGACAAACAATGTTCCTCCCCGTTTTACTCCAGTCAAGATGTTCTAGGGCTTAGAAGTGGAATTTTTAAGAACAATGTAGAGAGAATTTATGAAAGATTAATCTCTTTAGATTCTTCAGAGTTCTGCTTTATTTTAAAAGCCCAGGTGATGTGTGCTGTATTAAACCTTGTGGATAATGTAAGAATTTCTTTGATAAAACAGAGACTTTATACACTGGGATTGTGCCTAAAAGAGCTATACTACAGAAATATTTCTGTAATCTTTGACACTGGAAATGTCTCAATTGGGTATTTATAAATATTCATATGGGGGGGTGTGGCTTAGTGGGCTACGCCTCTATGTCTGTGACGGGAAGGTCACCAGTTTGAGCTCAGTCTTGGCAGAACAGTGACACGTCCGTGGGCCCTTGTGCAAGGCCCCTAACCCCCAGGTCCCTGCGTGCCAAAAGGAGGCCCACCCTGTGTCTCATGGAGAGCCAGATGGGGTGACATGACAAGAGAATTTCCCCATGGGGATTAATAAAGTACCTTCTATTCCAGTCACTTTTCCTAGCTGGAGCGCTGGAGCTGATACCAGACAACACGCAAGACAAGGCATGGGGTTAGACCACTTTGCCTGCGACGCCAGTCCATTGCTGAGCACACGCACAAGCAACAATCCACCTAACTTAAAGTCTTCAGGACTGTGGGAGGAAGCTGCACAAAATGAGGAAGATATGCAAACTCCACACCATGCACTGAGCCACCATGGCACCCTACTTACTTATACATGTCCTGTAGAAATAAGATACTTGCTTACTCAATACTGCTTACTCCATACTGCGTACTCCATACTGCTTACTCCATACTGCGTACTCCATACTGCTTACTCCATACTGCTTACTTCATACTGCGTACTCCATACTGCTTACTCCATACTGCTTACTCCCTTCTAGAGGTTGATGCTGGTTTCCACTAGAGGGCACTGTTCATGCCTCTTTATTATCTAAAGCACGGGTGACAAACTCCAATCCTGGGGGGCCAGAGCCCTGCTCATTTTCGGTTTCCCCCTCATTTAACACACCTGATTCACCTCCTTGTGCTAATTACCACACAGCTCTTGAGCTGAATCATTTGTGGTGGAACAGGGAAAGAACTAAAGCTACACAGGGCTGCGGCCCCCAGGCCTGGAGTTTGACACCCCTGATCTAAAGGCATAAGCAAACTAAATCATCTGTCCTGTTACTCTTGTAGGTGGCATAATCCTTCTGGGCTGACTCCATAAAACACAAAACAAGGCAATGTTATCTTCTGAGTGGCGGGGCTATTTACTTTTCCCAGTTTCAGCACTTGACTTTTCCACGCTCAGGTTTCTGAATGTTTTAATATGTTTGCCAGCAAACATTCTCTCACTGACAGGCAATAACTGATGGTCTTATGTCGCCCAAAACAAAAACAGCCATGAACATAAAAATCACATCCCCGTACATCAACCCACAGACAAGCACGCAAGACATTCAGTGCCAAGAGCATAAGTGAAACGCATTGTACATTAATATGTGTGAGGTATTTCGGACTGCAAAGAGACAGTGCAGTAATGTGATGTATCTGTGTTTGGGATTCACGTAGAATCTGTAGGTGTGTGAAGTACAATACAGCACTGTAAATACACAAGAAAACAGAAAGCTGTCTCAGTTACTAGGTAATGACAAATACTAGGAAAAGCACATGTCTCCGGTCTCCATGGTTACAAGTCCAACGACCAAACAAAATAAAGGAAAAAAAATCAAAGCAACTTCTGAGAAGAATCAAGTGTTATTAACTCAGTACAATTAGATTAAACTTCCTGGAATGGATCACATTCTCTTCATTCTCTTTAATTTCTGTGCATTATAGGATTGAGGAAGAGAGGCCCAGTAGGTAAGCAGATAACTAGTTGAGACTTACTATGGATCAGTGCCCCCTGAAAGGTGAATCAAAAATGTTAAATTTAGCAAAAGATAAAAGTAAAAAAATCCCTCAGTACAGAAAGTGAAGCCCAGCACACCTGAACTTTTAATACTAGAGAAGGTTTGTGTCAAAGCATTCGGTCGGGAACCGGAGTTTTGATGTTCTCTGTGTAAACAGATTGGACCCCTGTTTTAAATTTTGACTATATTTTAGTGATTGTAGTGCACTTAAAGTGTCAGAGTGTCAATTCAAACATACTGGAAGCAAGGAAGCTTTTTAAGGACTGCTGCTGAATTTATCAGAGTGGGAGAGATACAACTGTGAATTAAATATCAGCCGTTTGTCATTTCTGGTTAGCTCACTCTGTTTATTAATTTGTATGGATAGTGTGTCCATGTCATCTGATAAAATTTTGTATCTGCATTCATGGTGCACTTCATTCACAACGATAACTTTCATTCAGTTATTGATTTCCAACGGTGAAATTTTTGTTGCCTAGCAGCATAAATGCCAACACTGTTTCCCCCACCCACAATGGAAATAGGCAAATAAATGCATAACTAAATAAAATGAAAGTGAATAATACAGTGCAAGTGAGGCAAGTGAAGAGCCAAACACAGATCATTATCCTGCTAGCTTCAGGGGTTGGACGATAAAACTGAAACACTGGCCAAACTGGTGTTTGAGGTTTCATGCTTATATATACGTGGCCTGGTGGCCAATCTTCACTTCATCAGTAAGAGCAGAGTGTGAAGTTTAAATTAGCAGGCCCATAGTACAGCTGTATATAAAATATTCCAATTTACACAACATAATGGGAGACATATCAGTGTTTAAAAGGGGACAGATTGTTGGTGTGCGTCTCGCTGATGCATCTGTGACCAGGACAGCAAGTCTTTGTGGTGAATCGAGAACCACGGTATCCAGGGTAATGTCGGCATTCGACCATGAAGGATGGACCACGTCCTGCAGGAGTAACTGTGGATGGCTTACCATCCTGACTGTTGCGTATCCAGAGTGTGGCACGGGGGTGCATGATGGTTTGGGCTGTAATATCATGGCATTCCCTAGGCCCGCTACTCGTTCTAGAAGGTCGTGTCACTGCCAAGGAATACCAAGCCATTCTGGAAGACCATGTTCCCCCAGTGGTTCAAACATTGTTCCCTGAAGGTGGTGCCGTGTATCAGGATGATATTGCACCAATACACACAGCAAGACTGGTGATATAGTGGTTTGATGAACATGATAGTGAAACTGAACATCTCCCATGGCCTGCACAGTAACCAGATTATTATTGAGCTGTGGGTGTTTTGGAGAAGCAAGTCAGGAAACATTTTCCTCCACCAGCATCACATAGTGACCTGGCCATTGTTTTGCAAGAGGATTGACTCAAAATCCCTCTGGCCGCTGTGCCGGACTTGCATCCGTCACTCCCAAGATGAATTGATGTTGCACTGGCCACAAAAGGAGCCCCTACACCATACTAATAAATTACTGTGGTCAAAAAGCAGGTGTTTCAGGTTAGGGACACACAGACCCGAATAACCTGTACCTCACACCACAGGAAACAGAAATGGAAAATGTGTATTAAATAACTTTATATAACTTAATACACCGGAGTAAATTTCATGCAATCTTGCAAAGAATATCAGTTTGTTTATTTACAGTCAGTTCTCTAATAAAATTTGATAAATTTGACTGATATATTGACTGTCTGATATCTTGGTCTGATGTGTGTGTGAGAATTAGGCTTATATTACATTGTGGGGGCCAAGTACCCCCCACAATGTAATAAAAAACAGTTTTTTTGATGTTGTGGGGACCATTTTTCAGGTCCCCACAAAGATCTGTGAATGCAATAAAAAAAAATGCCAAAAGTCTCGTATTTTGTTTGTTTAATTATGGTGAAGGTTAGGGCTGGGGTTAGGGTCATCATGTTGGGATTAGAGTTTTCCCCATAGAAATAAATGGAGAGTCCCCACAATGATATAATCACAACTCTGTGTGTGTGTGTGTGTGTGGTGTGTGTGCATGTGTGTGTGCCAGTCCTCTACCCTGCAAATGTGGCATAAGAATTTCACTATGTTCCTCAAAACATGACAAAACTTGAAAGGCAGAGGGAAGGAGGGACGATGACACCCTGCAGAGGTACGACGCAGCCGGCAGTCTGGACACAAACAGGAAAATAATTTCATTATCCTCCATTTGTCTGATTGTTTACTGCTTTAACCTGTGTACACAGAATTTTGATTAGGAGTCACAAGAATTAGCAATGTTAATAGATAAATGGCATTTAATTAAATTATAACACCACCAAGACTAAAAACTCATCATGTGTTATGATGAACAACACAGAGCCACCGTGTGTGCAAATTCTCCAAACTGCTGACAATTTGCATAGCAGGCTTAACTGATTCATTTGACATAATCATTAGACTGACCATTTGCTAAAGTCCTTGGATGCAAGGAAAACTTAGAGAAGCTGGGAACTGCCTTTGCTAAGACTGCACCCTATAATACTTAAGAAATGGGTCGCTAACAGCATACAAACTGGAAGAGCTGCATGCCAGTCTTACCCCTCCTAAACTGGAGAGGTGGTCACACAGTGGGGCAGGGAACCATGATGAGAATAGTAACCAGTTGTCCATAGCTGGACCTGGAAACAAGCAGAAATCCCCACAATGCATTGCTGCAATACAGTTATGTTTTCCCATTCAAATGACAGTCTCACCGCTGACAGAGCGCAGAGAGCGCAGACACAGCGCAGACACAGCGCAGACAGAGTGCTGAAAGATAGCCCATGTGCATGTTTGCCCCATATTCGTACAACTTTCACCTGCAGTCCAAAAGTAAGTAATGAAGCAAATCGGCATCTCCAACAAGATCTTTAACAAGATCTGAGTTCACCATGACCCTATACTGCAAACATGGATCTTAGATTTTTGTACTTATGATCCCAAGTGATATGTATGCAGTGCACCTTGATGAGAATAAAATGTGTGTGTGTGTGTATATATATATATGTGTGTGTGTGTGTGTGTGTTGTGTGTATCAATCTAGATTAAAAAGCAATGAAAAGACTGAGATGAGAGTAGAGCTAATAGCAAACATCATTCTACTTTATTATATCTGACGGCTGTTTGTTCATTGCGATCATTTCTTTGAAGAGAAAAGTACAAGGCGGATTTTCTGCTGATGTCACAGAGAATGTGAGGTCAGACACATCTAAACTCACGTTCACTATGCAAAACATGTTTGCGAAACTAGCTTTATTCATTGTCCCTAACCAAGGGTTGGGCATTTCCCAGCATAGAAAGCAATAATCCCTAGTAAATGACACCTGAAGCTGCATGTCAACCGGCTTAGTGAGCAAACAATAACACCACTGAGCACAGAAATTCAATAAAAACCACTCCACTAAGCCCTCAAACTAGCCGAACTAGCCTCAAGCTAGCCATTTCTGGAATAGACCATGTTCAGCAAGTTGCTGCCCCATGTGGAGTGCCTGGGAATTGCATCTGGTCAACACTCAAAGTATGTTTGGCTACATCAACTAGTTCATGCTTTGATTGCTTTGCCTGATTTGTTTTATGGGATGACTTCACCTCTAAGACAAATCCTCAGGCATAACAAGTCAATCTGTAGCCAACCACAGAAATAATTAGGCTCACTGCTGAACACATGGTGTGTTTACCATCCTGCTCTTCACAGTTACCAAAATGATGCCCAGACCCCCGCATACTTTGGCACATGGATCTTTAAAATGGCCTTTAGAAAAATAAATCATTTTATCCTTTTAGGGTTGGAAAACAGCCACTGCCTCAGGAAAATGGCTCAACCTTGGCATAACCTACTTGGGAGACCCTTCCATGAGATTCTCCGGAATGTTCAGTGCACAACCTTGACAGGAAGCTACTGTCCAGGCAAGGAAATTCAGCCATGGAGGATTTCCTACAGCACTGTACTATGATCCTGCAATGTGAGGCCGACAATGCCCCCCCCCCCAGCCTGCTGCTCAGTCACCCGTCTCCAAAGGACTCCCACACCGCGGCTGTCATAAGGCGGTTCGCCGGAATAGTCAGACTTACGGCGTATGTTTGAGGAAGGGCAGAATGGACCTGCGGTTCATTTTCTGCCATCTGCTTTTTCAGCATTATATGGATTTATGAAGACGATCGGCACAATTTGTCACCTCTAAACTATGCTGTCATTTCAAAATTCAGTTTCATTATAAGAAGCCTCTGCTGTTCTCATGGTGTTAGAAAGAGGGACATGTAGTGACTCGGGGGGGTAGCTGTAATGCCGCACACCTTCAGGGTTGGGGATTTGATTCTGAATCTCTTCCCTACTCTGGTGAGAAGTTCCCTCCGTGTCCTGCAGGTTTCCTCCAGGTATCAGAGGCGTACTGACAGGACAGGCAGGACAGGTCATTTCCTGGGGCCCCTGAGCTGGGCTGATTACAAACACTGCAATGACAAATCTGCTTTATTTGTGTATTCTGCTTTTCACAGTAAAGTGAAAATAAAGCAATAGTGTTTATTAAATTCTCTTTGTTGATATTATTGATTTAGATTTCAAGCTAAAATGCCATAAATTGTACCATGTGAGGTGGGGTGCATTGGGGGGCCCCGGGGAGTTTTTTTTTGCCTATGGCCCCCAGTCTCCATGGAATGGCCTCTGCTGGGTATTACGGTTTATACCTGCACTCCAAGGACATGTAGATAGGCCAGTTGGTGCCTGCAGCATGCATGGACCCAGGCAAGGTGTTACCCCCGCCGGAAGATGGATCGACGTGTGAAACATTTGATTTACAGCAACCACTAAATATCCTCACAAATACCTTTGGCCAGTGCAGTTTATTACAGAGGCTGAATATCCTGTGAGATTACAGCTATCTTTACAATGATGAAAACACATCAAACCACCCTGATTAGCAAGAGCGAAGATTTGGTATGGATGATAGGGCCATTATCGCACCAATACTGGGGGAGTACTGTGTGTCTTTAGGGGGGTGGGAGGTTTGGGGCTTATTTGGTCCCTACCAATGTGGAAACTAATCCTGTGGCCTTGCTGATTAGCATGTTACAGCAATAAAATGAGATCCAGGTCTTTTTAAAGCATTTCAGTTGTTAATGCCATTTTTGTTGGGACATCCTTTTAGGACAAAAAATATTTTTATTCTTAGGAATGTTGTGTATATTTGCATGCGTGTCTTCTGAACAAATGCTAATCTGCCAACCTCGGCACCTAAGATTATTATACATTGTTTTGCATCGTTAATTACTACTGTTAATTACTTAGCTCACCAAGTGTTTCTGGTATGTTCTAGAAGTTTGGTGTTTCAGTACTTTACAGACAACATGCAACATACTATTTAAATACCTAAAGCAGAATTTCTGTGTTTCTGTGCTCATCTCCTTGTGTGCTTTGATTCATTGGGAAAAAAATAGCAAGTGATGACACATCAGACACATCACTAAATGAAATGCTGAAATACCGCAATTCAAAATCTCATCAGTATTGCACAGTTCTTAAAATAATAATCCCAGACAATATCATTTGTGAAGATCTGCATCCTTTCCAGACCAGAAATCTCTTATTACAGTAACTGCTTCCGGTTCATGCCCAGTCACGATTCAGTATTAATTTTACTATATTGCCCTTTGGGGGGGGGGGGGGGGTGCAGGGTGGTACCTCTCCAGGAGCAGCCTTGCAGTATGCAAAGCCAATAATAAACCACATATGAAAGGATCTGGTGTATCTGCTGGACACAAATTATGCCTAGACTGGGGGGCAGGAAAACGGATCCCGGCTGTTTGTTGGCCCCCTTCATCCACCCCAGCACCGCACTCCTCTCCATCCTGGCTGGAAAAAGAACATTTACCGTGTTTGGGTTTGTGTTTGGGTTTATGAAGCGGTCAACGGCAGGCGAGGGAGCGGCGAGGGTTGCTGAGAATAAACAGTGTGCAGGAGAACCGGGTTCGGGGCCAGAGGTAGAAACGTGTCTCAGGTTCACAAAAAGTACTTCCCTATTCCTGAGTGTGAAACTGTCCAGGTGTCACCAAAAAAATTAAACAAACTTTCTCACCAATCTAATGTGAAGGAAATGCACGCTGAAGCTTCAATCCATTCAAATCCTGGTACTGCGGTGGAGTCCTGACTTATTCCGGCCCTTTGCTGCAAGCTGACCTAAGCATGTAACCCTGCTGAACGTCAGGAACATGCGTTTGTTTGGACACAATTATCACCTTTGGCACAGATCACTTATATACAAAACCGAAGGGTCCTCAAGAACATCTGAGGGGAAAAAAAAAACATCCAGGAATGCTAAGGGGTGGGGGGGGGGGCAATTTGTTTAACAAATTGGAGCTGCGATGAGGATTAGTTTAGAGGTGAAACTGAAATGATCAGCAAGATGCTTTCCATAAGATAATTAAGGAGATGTGAGACTGGAGATTTAGGAGACCGGACAGCACAGCAGACTCCTGGGGGGGGGCGGGGGGGTCCTCTAAGACAGAATGACAGAATCATCTTAGCATCAAATTAAATGATACCTTATGCAATAGTACAGCAATGGGTAAACCATCTGCAGTACAGATTCTTTAAAGACATTTTCCTTCCCCATAAACCAAACATATAAAGCATGCTTCTTTAAAGGCTGGTTCCTTTAAAACACGGGGCCAATAACTGGAGCCTTCCTGGTGGTGGCACGCCAGCGTCTGTGATGTTCCGTCCCGTCGCTCCCAGCATGAGGAGGCCGGGGCTGTCTTGTTTCCATTCGTGTCATACAGCTGGGGCCGTGCTGTTTCCATTCGCGTGGAATGCCTGTGCTGGTATTTCCATTACAAAGCAAGGTAACCCAAATAGGGCTCCAATCCAACTGTGGTAATTCCGAGGGGGGACATATTAGATCAGAAAGGATAACACAATGCTGGGAATGACCCATGCCCATTAAAAGAGGGCTGGAAATCTCAACTATGGTAATAGCCCTTGCGCATCGAGAGCTGCTGTGCCCAGCACAGGGGATACCACTAGATCGTCATGGTAATAAGTGCGGAGGCAAGGAGTAACCCCCCCCCTCCCCGGGAAGCTTTTTATGCCGTCCGCAGAGAGGGGCTCCAGCCCCAAGAGGGACTCTTCATAACAGAGAGCTGTCACTCGGACTTGTTTAGCTAAAGACATTCTGACCTTCATCTTCCACAGCAGTGTTTCCCCAGCCCAGTCCTCGGGGACTCGCAGACAGTCCGCAGTTTTGCCTCCCAGCTCCCAGTAAAAACACCGTTCCACAGTACGCAGAGGTGACATGGGGGCTTAGCGCTCGTTTCACCGTGGCTAATGGAGTACTCACTTCAAATGGATGAAGGCATTATTCCAGAAAAAGCAAGGGGGACATTTCATTGTTATTTTAATGCTAAATTTAACTGCTTTTCAAATTGGATAAATATCATGCTCTGGTCTTTAAAAAAATGCTAAAGTAGTATTGCATTGGTCTATTAAATAATTATTAAACAGCCAAAGACATAAAAATTAATGAAAATTATTTGTAAACACCACCAGATTACAGCTGTCACTATTACTTGATTAAACCCAGTGACTCAATTATCTAAAAAAACATCTAAATTCCTTCTTGATTACTTGGCAATAAGGTGGAAGGAAGATGGCACAGTGGGTATTGCGGTCGACACACACTGCATGGAAGGTGGCACAGTGGGTACTGCGGTCGGCACACACTGCTAGGAAGATGGCACAGTGGGTATTGCGGTCGGCACACACTGCTAGGAAGATGGCACAGTGGGTATTGCGGTCGGCACACACTGCTAGGAAGATGGCACAGTGGGTATTGCGGTCGACACACACTGCATGGAAGGTGGCACAGTGGGTACTGCGGTCGACACACACTGCATGGAAGGTGGCACAGTGGGTACTGCGGTCGGCACACACTGCTAGGAAGATGGCACAGTGGGTATTGCGGTCGGCACACACTGCTAGGAAGATGGCACAGTGGGTATTGCGGTCGGCACACACTGCTAGGAAGATGGCACAGTGGGTATTGCGGTCGGCACACAATGCACGCTTTGTGTGTGTGGAGTTTGAATGTTCACCGAGTCTTTCTGGCTTTTCAGTATATTTCCTACCATTGTCCAATAACTTAAATGAAGTGAAGTATCTAAATTGATCTTAAAAAGACAATGCTGCTTTCTTTGAAATGCTACTGTGGGCATTACTGTTTAGTACAGTATATTACTTGTTCTGTCCCCCTAATTACAGCACTGTGTGAATGCTCTACGACGTTACACTGTAAAAGCAGTACTGCATCCAGTATATAGGGACAAATTAAGATTAAGACCTACAGAGTACTCAATTCTCCATCTGGTCTGCAATGGTGACCTTTGCATTTCCAAAATGCTCTCAATGCCAGCCCTCTGTTATGACACATTTAAGCTAATTAGAATCTTTTAGAGCTTAATCTTTTAGCACTGTTGACAAAATCCTAAATGTGTACAAATAATTTAAAAAAGAGCAGATTCAAATGAAATGTGGGGTGGATCTTAATACCCAAAGACTCAGAACGTGCCAGACTGCTGTGCTGTTTGGCAGTGGTTTGGCAACACGCGCTTTTGCCAGGTTAGACAAAAAACTGCTCCTGGATCAGAATAATATGTGAGCATTTCATGAAACTGGACAGAGCTGTTTGTTAGAGCTACTTCAAGCCAAGCCAGTAAACATCCCTCATTACTCCTGATGTGCCTTGTGAAAATTTTAATTAAATCCCCAAGGACAAACAGGTAAATGGTGGGATGTACTTTCACAACAAAACATATCAAGATTAATTACACATCTATCCATCTATATTATAAAACCTGGACGGGTTGATAACGACGTGTCAGGCAGCTCTGATAGACTTTGACGGCATGTTTTGGCCAGGATTGGGTTTGTGCCTCTGCACATCCATCTTCCAGTCATTTATCCAGTCCAGGCTGGAGGGTGGGATTTGGAGCCGATCCCAGGCCGCACGGTACAGGGGGCTGGGGTATATCACAGCTGGGACGGCAGTTCAGCACAGGGTAAACACGTACAAACAATCACACACATTGGGGAATTTTTGGAAGCGAACTAAAGGCACATCTTTGGAGAAGGAGGCAACCTGGATAGAACCTGGGTGACATGGACACCTAGCATCACCCCGCCTGTGTCACTGCGGTCTAGTATAACGCCACATACTCCTTTATTGTAGACTCACCCACAAATCGCAATGGTAGCATTTACAGCATTCCCCCCCCCCCCCCCAATATCTGAAACATCCCACAGAGAAAAGCGACAGCGGGAAAGTGAGAAGAAAATAAAAAAAACTGGAAATCGGTCTGTTGCAGTGTCCTCTATTGCGAACCCACAGTCCACAGAGTGCTACACATTTGCTATACATTTGCATACATTTGCATGCAGGAATAAGGCTGAAACAAACTTAATGTCATGTCACAGTCATCCTGAATGCTTCAGCTGCCCTGCACCTGTGTTTAATTAACGGCCACATGCGTAATTAAAGTAGCACACTGTAGAATTAAAAAGAAAACAGAATAGGCACCCTGAGACACACAGGGCCGAAAGTACCTCTGGAACACTATGCCAGGGCCGGACCCTGCTCCTGAAGCTCGACCACCCTACAGGGTCAGGCCTTCCAGCAGAATCTTGGAGCAGGTGTAGCTTCTGCATAGCGAGATGCTACTGAAAAGCCTGAGCGTCTGTATCTGGTGTGCAGGGTGGTATCTCTCCAGGAGCAGCCTTGCAGCATGCAAAGCCAATAAACCACCGCTGTCCCGTCTGACACATTATTGGCTTTGGTGTTTGTGAAAACCGGAAAAAATGCAAAGGGAGCGGAACGCGTACAGTCAAACTCTGGGGGACTTCATCAATTTAATTTATTTCCATACACTGAATAGCATTTCCTTCAATTTTAAGTCCGTCCAAACTCGAACTGAAATCCCAGAACGTAGCCTAATTCACATATCATTTCTAACTTATGCGAGATGTTGATTTGGTATAAGAAACGACAGGAAAATGAAGCTGTAAATGAAAGGTGCACTGGCACCTGCTGCCTTCCGGCTGTATAGCCTCTCTCGGCTACCTGCAGACCAGGTGTGGCTCACTTTTCAGGAAGTTTTATAACTTTATAAACACATTATTATTTTTTAAATGACTGTGTATGCCAGTGTACTCACCCAAGAGAAGCAGCTTGAGCTCTCGACGCGAATCCTTCTTGTCCCGGTTCAGCTGTCTCTCGATCTCCTGGTTTATTCTCCGACATTCCCTCTGCTCCGCTGACAGGCAGCAGCATCCCGCCATCGTATAAACGTCTGATCTTAGCCTTCCGACCCCCCCCGTGCAAATAATCAAAACAAGGTTTCAATAAAGAGAGAAAAATATATTAAATGGTAAATATTACCGCACTTTCGTATGATTTGCCCTCCAGATCGGATTACGTTCCACGCTCCCACAATGTTAAGTTAAATGCAAAGTTGATTATCAGTTAGTTTTTTTTTTTGTTTTGTTTTTAAATCAGAATTGTTCCTTTAAAATTAAAAACAATAAGACCACGTTCGTTTCCGTAACACCGGCCCTCTCGCCACGGCAGGCAACGGAAAGTACAGTGAGTTTTAGGGAGTCGGTGCGACCGCTTACGTGCTGGAGACCGGAGGCGGGGCGGGACGCTACCAGCACACGGAGGCTTTAGGAAGGACAGCATGGGGGACGGGGGGGCGGGCTGTTTATAAGGGTTAGAGCTCAAGCTGCAAATGATTACTGCCGGTGTCATTCACTGTCTGTGGTTTTAGGACCACAATTCAAAGTATATCTGATTAAAGAACTACCACAGTCAGTAATGGAGGGGTGACATGTTAAGTTAGTTTGACATTTTGAGGCACATCTCAACTTGATTCATATTATAAAAATTATAATGAAATGTTGCATAGGGGACTAGTCCCTTGGTATTTTTGCCATTCATTTCTTTTGTACACACCTTTTGGCTCTCAGCGAGGTCTTAGCTCATTAACACCACCTGATAAATAACATTGCTTGTCTCCATCACTAAACCCAATGTGCAATACTTCCTAATCAACATAGACTCCTATGAAGGATGCCCGTACACTCACAGTCTTTACCTACAGTTTCTTTCCGCAGTGCTGAACTCCAGGGCCGCGATGAGGCAACAACAAAGGTCTTTGTAATGAGTCAGCTGGAGATAACGTTCCTGATTCATGGACAATTAGCACATGACTCCATACAAACAGACAATAAACTGTCCTTCAGCACAGTCACATTTAATATACATGAGAAAAAAAGACAAAAGTCAATGGCAAAACCAGGCTGCACAAAAGAGAGTTTGCTGAACATCTCACACCACTGGTCTTTTAGTTAAGTTATGGTAGCTGGAAATAAGACACACATCCTAGTAAAGTCTTGAGGAAAAAAGCCCCACACAAAGACAGAATAAGTATGACGATTGCCCATAAGCGTATACAAGAGTTAAGACCTTGACAACCAACAAAACAACTGGTAACTAGCCACCATTCCAGTTTAGATTCAGTTTGAGAGAGGAACCAATAGATCAGAATAAACCAATATTCAATCAGGGGCCTGAATCATGAAGCAGGATTTCTTGCTTAGCTGGACAACTTGTCGGATTTAAGATAGTCTGGGCTAAATGAAAGTGAACAGGGCCGTAGCAGACTTTGAGGTCACTGAGGTCTGGACCTCGGTAATTTTTTTGAAAGCTAAAAATATAATATGAAGCTAAATATTCCGCTGAATAAAAAACGGCTTGATTAGGCTAACTAACGTTTCACATAACAAATTAATTAAAAAAATAAAAAACTTATGAGGGGGCAGTATCAATAATGTGACTGTTGAGGTCCACCCCCCACCCCCAGACCTCACTATTTTTCAAACCCTGGCTACAGCCCTGCAAGTGAATGAAGATTTAAACCGGGATACCTTAAATCCAACAATTCATCTGGCTAAGCAAGAAATCCTGCTTCGTGATAAAGACCCAGGTCTGTCAAGCCAGCAACAGAGTTAACGGCACCCAGGTAACTAATTATTAACAGAGTCCCTTGTTCTTAGAGTGGGGGTGTCAGGAGTATTAAGTTTCTTGTCTAAGTATCTGTGAGCCAACATGGGGGGAAGATGTCATATTAGTCAAAATGCAGTGTTTGATGATTAGCATAAATTAGCATAACCGGCCTAAAAGTTTGCATCACATATGAACTGGAGATTTTTAAAACGCAAGATTTGTGGTCCTCAATCTTCATCAAGCCTGCATACCTTGTGCAGTTTATATTATCCAATAAAAACATGGCACCGCGCCCACAGTGAGATCCATCACATGCCCATCCACACACAGGAGGTCACACAAAATGCAGAGCTTCACACGTAGCACAGGTGGTCACTTGGTGCCCAGTGTTCCAGAAATGAACTAGTGACATGGGCTTGTTTTCACACATATGGCCTCGTTGTGAATCCAATCCAGCCCAAGACATTTCAAAACAGTGCTGATTCACATTTTCTTTGTAACTAAGGACCTGTTGAGAATCTGTAATATTCTGTAATATTCCATTTGAATTCTGTAAGGTATTATACTCATAGAGGTAGTGTGTGGCTCTGGGGGTTAGAACATGTGCCAAAGATCTGAAGGTCGTTGGGTCTAATCCTGAAGCTGGCAGAGTGATGTCACTATTGTGCCCCTGAGCAAGGCCCTTTAATCCCAATTACTCCAGGGACACAGACAGGGGTGTGGCTATAGGGTTGCAGGGGCTGGGCCCACCTAAACAGATTGTCTGCTCACCCAATGGATTGCCAAGGTGGTCGACAACTGTTACTGTGATTGAGGCCACCCCCCCCCCCCCCCAGCATAGCCAAATGGCTGCCACAGCTGTCTGAGCCTGCTCTGTAACCCCTACCTGTATGTTATACTGGACAGAAGCATCAGCCAAAGAATGTATGTTTCTTGTTGCTGTTTGTTTTTGCTAATATGACATAGAAGCACCATAGAGAAACCATCTGGGAAGGAAAAAAACTCCCATCAAAGTCTTTGTCAGTCCAATTGTTATGTGAATATTGAGATTCACTTCATTTGTAAAGGTTCCACAGGACTTCTCTCTCTGGCTGTTGTTTGTAGTCATAATGGGGGGGGGGGCACTCATCAGCGTTAACAGCATCGTGCAGTGTCACGGTCAGGATTTAGTAATTTTTACTCTTTAACACAGAGGACTGCCTCATTCTCTGACTGCCAAAAGACGTTTTTATTTAGGGAATAACAAAAGAAGACTGCCGTTGTAAAGACACACTTTGCCTTCATAAACATACCAGATAAGCAAACGCAGGCCAAGGGGGGGTTCCATGAAGTAGGATTTCTCAGTTAGCTGGGATAGCTTAAGCCAGAAGTCACGATCTTCCAAAAGGAATGCTCCTTACCTCAACTTTCATTGGACGATCATGACTTCTAACTTAAGCTAACCCAGTTGACTGAGAAATCCTGCTTCATGGAACCCCCCCCCCCCCCCCCCCCCCTTGGCCTGCGTTTGCTTATCTGCTTATCAGCGACCTTCTTCGTGACTTTTTGAACAAGTACACTTCTGGCCTGTTTGTCCTGGCAGTATTAGATATTGTGAAATTACTAGTATAATTTAATTGCCTCCTAAAGGGCTATATCTGTCCTGCATTCTGCTAACTACAGGGATGTGTTCACACTGCCTGTCCTGCTCAGGGGTACAAACTTCTGGGTGGTGGGTTTGGAGCTTATCCCAGGCAGCTGAGGGCACAAGGCTGGGGTACAGTCTGGACGGGACATATTTATCAGAAACAAAATGCAGCATCCTGGGTGTTTTCATGTTAATTTTACTGACCTCAGCTCACAGGAAAGTGCGCTGCAAAAAAGACAAAGATTCTGCAATGAAACAAGAAGTAGGAGAAAAAGCCCCCAGCCTGATAATAAGGGCATCATGGGACCCCGTGCTGCCTCTGGTGCTGCCTCTGGTACTGCCTCTGGTGCTGCCTCTGGTACTGGCTGTACTTCCGCTCTAAAGGAGGTCAGTTACGCTTTCATTTTCGCCTCTGCACACATACACAGCTCACAAATCCTAACCTTCCCATCAGCTCCTGTCACTCCTGACATTTTGGATTTTTTCTCAGGATATCAGCTTGGAAAATTAAATATTTTAGAATTGAAAGTGTTTTGAATTCTAAGCTGTAAAAGTGCAGTGCAAAGGCATTTCCCTTTCAAGCAGGCCTGTTCATTGTAAGCTTCTGAAAAAGGGACTTTAAAATTGTGTCACCTCCTCGGCTCCAGAACAACAGTCTGCCATGATTTGTAATAAAATCACAATATAACACTGAAAATATACTGCATGAACAGTAGGTTTAATTGACTGTGAGCAACTCTGTGCTAATGAACTTAATTTACAGTACTCTGTTTTGGATGATGCAATGTATATAAGGCAAAGCTTATTAACTGATAAAATTTTATAAGGTGCAATGTGTTCAATATAAATCTCTCTTATACATTCAGAATATGCCACCAAAGCATGACAGCACACTGCAGTCAGAATGACTGTAATTAGACATGATGCCACTATTGCTGAGATCCACATGTAGATTTGATGCAGTGACATGAGCCAAAAAGTGGTAAAAGTGTTTATTTTGTTCTTAAGGTTTGGAAAGATGAACGAGCAACAGAATACTTATGAGAATAAAGAATATGGCACATGAAATGCCACTTTGGGGGCAAGTTCATCCCGTCCAGACATTATAAAGCAGTCAGGAACAGCCTAGCAAACTGAGGAAGAGGAGGAGGGGGAGGAGGGAGTCCAGGTGCTGCAAGTGCTGCACGACAAGCACTCTGAGGAGCCACTTTCATGTTAAACACATACAACCAGCCCTGTAATTAGTCCGGCTGTTTGTTTTTCATACAAAAATGGAATGAACAAGGTCTAGAACAGCTACTGTAATTACTGGCATACCTTTTGATACAAGATACCATTCTTTTTGTGGCTTGCTGAGAAATGAACTGGCAAAAATGTACATTCTCTCTTTTAAAAAAAAGTAAATAAAATTATGCAAAATGTATTAGTTACAAGACATACAATACAATTACATAGATACATATTTTTAATAATGCACATTCAATCTGCCAAAAAATGTGATTACAAAGCCTATAGTATATAATATATATAATATACTTAAAATATATTATATATAAATTTTAGATATATGTACAATGATTATAGCATTCATAATTGCACTATGCCTCAATAAATTGTAAGTTACAGGCTTATGTTAAGGAAATTATTACAAAAGCATTTGCTATAAATCGGGGCTGGAACAGAGCCAATCTGAGATGCAGGCTAACTTTGGTACATAGTGACGTCACTGGTCTTCACTGATATACAGCAGGTATCAGCTTCATTCATAATTCGACCAAACATGTGCATCGGCTCCTCTGTGACCGCGATTCTTCCAGAACTCTCCAGAAAGCTCTACGGCCGTGGCTATATCTGGGAGGCACCTGCATTAGCTCTGTTACGGGCCAGTCCTGACTGCAAGGAAAAATGCAACATAGACAGTGTCTTAGCAACTGACAGCTCCATTGGCCCCTTGTTGAACAGACCCTGAGTGGACATAGACTGGCCACAAAAGGTTTACACTAGTTAATTACAAATTAAAAATAAAATAAAAAAAACAAACCCACATGTTCCCCCCTTGAACCTCTACATCAAAATACACAGTCATATACATAGGAGCTTCTACAATGTTGGTCAAATGTTGATCAATATTGACAAATGTCACTAAATGAAACCGCAAATCCTCACACAGGCATTGTGTTCCAGAATCTTCTCTTTTCATGAAATTGAAATGGCACAGCTGAGCACCCAAACTTTATCAGTCTGTCAGTTTGGCACCCACAATGCACCTCTCCCTAAGTTAGCTTCTATAAGCGAATGCTGTAATGGTACATCAGCATTGGGATACAGGATGTCGGTCAAAACTTTTTGCAACCAGCGTTTTTTGGCTGTGAAAAAGAAATACAGGAAAGCAATGGGATGCAAAATAAGAAACTTCATAGCTTCTTTAAGACTTAGCACATGTTTAAATACTGTGTCATGAAATATACTGGTTTTTTTGGAAATTCACCAAGGGATGTCCTGTTGTATTCATTTGGCATCTGTGATAAAGGAGTTAATTTCTGTTAGTAAAGACGTGGCACTGAGAGATTTATATGGAAAATACAGTCACATCCTGGCATGTAACAGATTTATGAACAAGACTGGTCCCTGTCCAGCATAAAAAGGGGTTGGATTGGTGTCCATTCCAATTAACTGCAACTGCATAACCTTACCAGTGTACTCGTCTGCCTTTCTGCCCAGTCAAATTCATAAAGGAAGTACCTCAACAGGTGTAATAATTTATATTGATAATTTAAAAATCACAGTATCAATACTTGTCATCCTTCAGAAGAGTGCACAAACTTGAATGAAAGAGACTGCTTTCCTAACAGATGGACCCGGGTTGGCCAGCTCAGTGCTGAAACCGTGTGTGACACGGGAATGGACAGGGGCTGGAATGGAATCTGAAACCAGATCTGGAAGGAGAATTCATTTGGTTTGCTTTAGGAAACACCTCCTATCCTTCCTTGAGTGCACAAAATGAGATTTTAAAATGAAAATTCACAATGTTTAGCCTAAAAGTTAGAAACTGTGCTGCAAATATTTAAGAGCAACATTGAAACCTTCCGATTACTTTTTTTTTTCCTTTTAAATATAATAATATTTACTAGCAGCCCTGTGAACATAGGGTCTTGGACGGCAATAAATTAGGATAATGCAATTTTTTCCTTTGTCAATTTGCGTCACAGGTTCTACAGTCCTTCTGGCAGAACGTGTCGGTCGCCAGTTCCGCTCCGACTAGCTGTACTCGGGTAGAACCGCGGTTCCCAGCCATGGCTACACCAGGTTATATTCCTTCAGGTTGAGCTGCAGGATGGTGTCCTTGACGGCGGCGAAGACGAAGCGGATGTTCTCCGTGTCGGTGGCACAGGTGAAGTGGGAATAGATGATTTTGTCACTGTCCGGATTAAGGTCCACAAACATTTTCAAAATGAACTCCCGGCCAGCTTGGGCGTCTCTCTGAGGACCTGAAACAGGCAGAATTCAAGCGTAATTTACCTAAAATGGCACCGGGATTATCCTCACTAATTATATTCCCTTCCCGTACCCATCTTGTCTGGTAGCTAAGCAAACAAGTCCCTTAAGTACAAGAACTTAAGAATGCCTGGAGGAGGATTGTGGGATTAGTGCCGGAGCAATGGGGCGTGGCCTCTCCCCCAGCACCCAAACCACGCTGATCATATCCTAAATTCATTGGGATTTGAATAAAGTATTAATTCAGTAGCTCCCTGAATGGTACACAGGAATATATATGAATCCTAACGTTTCCATGTGCCGAGGCTTAATGGTTGCATGGAAATGAGTGGCTCACAATTAAGGTATAGCGGTAGCTAACTTACTGGAAGGTGAAAGTTCTCAAACGAGAGCTACTACGGGTAAAATCCTTCAGTAAGGTTTTTGGCTTGTGGCCAGAATTAATGGTAACATTTTCATTGTGCAGTAGGTATTGGGATATAGGGGTAGTTATAGGGCTGGGCGATAGGCGGCACTGAAAAGCTGGTGTCCGGCCATATGTTTCACCTGTCATCTGAAGCCCTGGTGATTATTGCGAAGGCACGATATAATTTTGATACGATATCGCCCAGCCTCAGGAAGCTATACCCCAATAACCTTCTCATTGTTCACGTGTTGTAGAATTTCAAAACTAGCCAATGAAGAGGCTTTCAATGTGAAATAAATCACTACTTGTCACTTCTGTGGATTCAGAGTGCCATAGAATACAGCTGAATGCTGCAGAATACAGATGTTTTGAAGCTGAGTCCTGATCTTTGTGCTGTATGCATGGTAACAAAAGAAATTCTGAATTAATGGCACTACATTTCAGCTTCCCAGCAGCCTGTCATTGCTTGCGTGAGCACAGTGTCGGTGTGCATGGAGCCCAAAGCTCACCATCATACTCAGGAAAGTAGTCCACAAGGTGAGAATACATGATCTTCTCTTCCAGCAGGTCCTTCTTATTTAAAAACAGTATCACCGATGAGTTCTGGAACCAGGGATATGTGATAATTGTCCTAAATAGTGCTTTGCTCTCTTCCATTCGATTCTGTACACCAGAGATAGAGAGAAAAACACAAAAACATAAAAATGAATGTGTGTGCTTCTGCTGAAATACACCGTAATGTCAGCAAGCTGCCTACAGCAGCCACACTTCTTTAAATGTCCATTTCTTTCACAAAAGGTTTTTCCAGTTCTGTACTGGACTCATCTCCCAGTGCGCTTCGTGGCGTGTCAAAGGCGCTCTTTACAACTGCGAACTGGGAGAGCGATGTGTCTCAAACTGACTGCGATCTGTACCCCGTGATGTGGGGAATAGTACGGAATGCAGAAACTCAGGCTAAAACCCCGTTTTTCTGGATGAATGATGCCAGTTACATCACTGCATAATGCCTGGCCAGCTATGGATACAATCCAGGTTGGCACTGCTGAGCGCCGCTTGGGCGCATTTTGGACACACTGTATCATGCAACAATCCAATAGTTCAAAGCACAGACAAGCATACACGGGTAGGCACAAACTGAACATGTTTGATTTGAACTTATTCGCTATTAAACCATGTTTGCTTGCTGACCCTGGGATGTTTCATGCTCCACTGCACTGTCATCCATATTCTTTTCCTTCATATATCACTGCAAGTACCACGTCAAATCAAATTCCTTAAGTATGAACTTACATGGTCAATAAACCCCATTCTCATTCAGATCCGTATAGCTCAAAGGCCATATCAGATTTATGTCCCTTATACTTTACCCCACCCGAAGTACACTGGAGTTAAACAAGAAAATGTTGGAAGCCTGTTAATATGGATAATCTGTGAAAGGATAAAATTTTAGAACAACCACTATAATTCACTATTGATTACTAAGAAAAACATGATAAATTACAGATAAAACACAGTTGGTTGTGACATAACCTTCTATACATCGACAATATATTGTTGTGTTGTTGGTCAAGCAAAGGTGTGTTGAGACAAAGTTGAGGAAACAAAGGAAGGCAAATCAGACTGGTCCCATCCTCTGAAAGGAGTAGGAGTTGTATTCAAAACCACCAGGGAGGCATTTGCAACCATTTCCAAGTAAAAACAAGGTTAAAATGGCAAAAAAATATATTATTTGCATAATTTTAACCCAGGTTTTACTTATCACTCTAAAACATCTCACATGAATTTTTTCCCCCAGGACATTCAGCAAATGAGTCGGTTACACATTAGGAGAATTTTACCTCATTGTCAGATTCTACGAGAACTTGATCATATTCGCTGAGGGCCACCAGGAACATGATGGAGGTGACATTCTCAAAGCAGTGGATCCACTTACGCCTTTCTGATCGCTGGCCGCCTACGTCCACCATCCTGAAATCAGGAGTGACAAGTCTTACCAGAGGACAGGAGACTCGTCAAACCACTCTGCTACAAAGCACAGCAAAATGAGCCAATCCCACAAAATACGGAACATAAATAACACACAGAATAGTCACACACCTATGAAGACAAGCTTATCAGTCTATCTCTTGTACAAATAATTGTTCCTGATAACCCAGTACAACAAATGTCATGGTGATGCTTAAGGCGCAAAGGAACCATATTTAAATTTGGCCAATTGAATAAGCTGAAAATAAATAAATTAAAATGTTCAAGGAGTTGGGCTACAGTAAAGACCAGCTCCATAATGGGTCAGTAACTTTTATATTGCAAAGAACATTTTGAATTGCTTGCACTTCTCTCCCAGCACTGAAGAGTCAAAGGATTGCTTTGATAAGGGCATCATGATAAATCTGTCTACACCAAAGAGCCAGATTCAGAAGTCATCCATTAAACTAGGGTTTAGTGAGGTGTTGGGGGTAGCCCACCTGAAAATGACACTTTGCAGGTCGAAGGGATACTCAATGATCCCTGTGGTAGGAACTCTCACTCTCAGGACGTCCTGCTGGGTAGGCACGTAAGAAGGAGCCAAGATGCGATCCAGGGCATTCAGGTAACTATTCACACAAGACAGAAAAGACGATGACATGAAGGAAAGGGGTGTGGCCTACACACAGAACACAGGCTTCGGTGATGGGCCATGTGACCGAGGGCTGCACATGTGTCTCCATTTGTTTACTGAAGCTAAAGATGGGAACGTGCCCAAGACACGTCAGCTGTGATCACGTAAATGGCTTTTCAAGACAGGCCACGGGCTGCGTTGGCTGTCAACAAACAGACTGCTCCCAACCTCTCTTTTTGCAACCTTTCCACTGCCACCAAGAACTGAGCCGTTCCCAAACGTAACCATGAAGAGACGGTTTTCCATTGTAAATTATGTGAGCCATATCAAAGCCGTACTCACACTGACATGGCCCTACTTACTACTAGGGCTCATCCATAGTGAAAATTTAGGCAAGCAAATGCTAATTCTGCTACCATTTGCTGCCAACATAAGATGCCAATTCTCACAGATCTGCAAGTGGTAATTAGAATATAATAAATCATGATGTACACCGGATGAACAGTAAACGAGCTTCTCTTTGGTTTTACATCACTATCACTCTCCAAAACTGGGAACGCCTTTACCGTGTTGACCCTCCTGCAGTGGAAAATGAGGCGAGGTGGAACCATGCTGTAACTAGTGTCTCTTTGCGGTATGGCTTGGTTCCTGTATGTCAGTGGAAAAGCGCCATTTGATACAGAGCACCACCAGGGTGGTCAGGGCCACCATGTACCAAAGGTGTTGAGGCAGTAGATCAACAAGGTACGTACAATTCCATTCTTTGCCATTCCAAGCTGTTGTGAATAATGTTCCAGTGTTAGCAACTGGGATCCTATTTCCCATTTATCCCATTTGCAAGACTGAGCCATACAGTTTTCTCCAAACTACTAGAATTCTTAAAGAGCAACATGTAAATCAGAGCTTGACACAAAACAGACGGAGCAGAACTAGAACTATCAGAAGGTCACCAAATGCAAATCTGTGTCTCAAACAAATCAGGTTAAAGAAAATTTTTGGTGATTTGATTTAAGGCTGATGTGCTGCCAAGGCAGGAGGGCTATGCTAGTCAAACAGTGCCCTTTATCATCAAATCATGATTAAATAGCCCACATTCCACACAATGACAATGACAAACTCCTTAATGTACTGAACATGCTAATTTTCGTGACAGGGGTTCTAATCAGCTTCATCACAAAAGTTTGCTAAATGACTCAGTTTATCCTTATGGATTAGATTTATGAACAATAAACAATGCAGTATTTACTCACTATTTGGTGGAATCGGACAGCTGGTATTCCCTCCTTCTGTCATAGCATTCCTGAATTCCGGGGTCATTCCATAGGCTCTTAATGGCATCCCCATGCAGGCTTTCGAACATGGCCACTTTCTCCACATCCACCTCACGCACTACGTTTGCATTGCCCTGGCAAAAGAGAGAAAGCTGTCACCAGATGTAGAGAAAAATAATAAGCAACAATTAGTTTAAAAAGCAGCAGCAGGGGATGCACTAATTATACCCATTTATGGATATTGAACAATGGAATTCATGCAAGTAATATAAAGCATGGAAAACTGGTCTTACCAGGATCATTTAGTTAACTTCTACTTGAGATTTTAGTCATAGTCAGGTATCTCAAAAAATACTCTAACCAAACAGCTGAACTGGTTTTCCTGACATTCACCCAAAGCCCCGCCTGCACGACAAGCTGTTTCATATACTGGAATATTGAATTTTTTTCCATCCAAACCTGGATACCGTCTCCCGCATTCACATTTTGATTTGTGTGGCATAAAGAGATTTAACAATCACCACAACACAATTACGGTAGCATGAAGGTAGAATCAGAGAAACAGAGTTCTTATGGGAGAAAAATTAGGGGTGTGGGAATAGATACTTATGAACTTATGAACGGATCAGGCCCATTGCCAAATTGAATCAGAATCAACATGTATTGCTATAGCCAGTTTAGTCTAGCTGAAAGCCCCCAGTGTGTACATAAGCCTACAAAGTCCAAGTTATTCCAGAGAGAAATGCACCAATCCTGCCTCATTACAGCTATCCCCACCAACAGGTCAATCCCAGATATGACAATGGCGGTGGGTCTACATATCTACAGTTCATACTGCATGTTAGAGGGCTGCACAGGAACGGGAAAGCGTTAATACAGCAGATATCTGCAGCAATCGGCGGAATTGGAGAAAAAATAAAAATATTCCCATGCCAAGACCGGGAATGGAGATCATCTTTGCTGTATTCCCGTGGGAATGGCAATACAGTGTACAGTGACACCACGGTAGTGGTAATGAAATTGCTTGTATATGCATATTCTTGTACCTGCTACATTAAGTAAGCCCTTTTCTTCTGTTAAATTATTTGCTCTCACCCCTACACCACCTGGTGGCAGGGTCAAGGGAGACATTTAATCGTTAAGATATAGACAAATATGGCAAACATGGGCGTGTTTAATTATACACTGTACTGCTAGGGTGTTGGTAGATGTGGGGACAGGGTGGAGACGAGGAAATGGAGTAGAGAGAGTTCTCAGGGATGGATGGGGATGGGAACAGATATGATCCCTGTGCAGCTCTCTCATATCCATAACTTCATGATCCTATGTCCCCAGTGAAAAACCATGACCATGTGCTTAGAACTCGCCACAAGTTACCAGTGGGATACCAGATCCTGATTAGGAGATGACATCCAGTGAAGTACAAATTCATGCTACATGCACACAAGAGCTTTCCAGCACAACGTTGTTGTTGCCATGGTACCCCTCTTCTGAACACACTTTCTGATGTAGTTTAACATTGATACAACAAAAAAAACAGCATCCACCTGTTGTTGAAAAGTATTGCCTGAAATGATTGAGCTTCGGGGGTTTTCAGCCAAATTAAACTGAAACAGGTGACTAACGACTGCCCCACCAAGACCACCTCCAATCACATCATAAAGTATGCAGATGACAGCAGCATAACGGACCTCATGAGTGGTGGAGATGAGTCTGCATGCAGACAGGAGGCCAGCGATCCGGTGGAGCGGTGCAAGGCGAAGGAAATGATTGTGGACTTCAGAAGTAACCGGGGACAGCATAACCTTCTATACATCGACGGCTCTACCATCAAGGTCTTGTAGCGTTAATTTCTGGGTCGTGTACCTGGTTAAGGATCTCTCCTAAAGCCAGCATGTATCCCCTCTGACTGAGAACGCCCAGCAGCGATCTCACTTCCTGGCTTTTCTCCCATCCAGACGCACCATTGAGAGTGTCCTCACAGAATGCATCACAGCCTGGCATCACCAAGGACCCATCGATGGTGCTCATCTCACAACCTCTGCTCCGCTGATCGGGAAGGAGGTTCTGCAGCCTCAAAGTCAGGACACTGAGGCTTAAAAACGGTTTTGTCCCTTAGACTATACGACTTATAACCTAAGTCTGGATCCGTTAAAAGGACTCATAGTTCTGGACTCACATCATTGTCTAATGATGTATAATAAATCTATTTATTGCACATTCTGCTTCAATGCCAACCTTTTCTACAAATTTGCACAATTTTTGTCTATATTTTGTTTAGTCTATTTATATTCTGTTTATTACTTTTCATTTGGACTGCGAAAATGATGATATTTCACTTCGGTGCATGACTTCATGCATCATATATCTGAAGCTGACATGAAAAGATACTTTGAAGTTACAAGTCATTGCAGCACTGCTCCCTCTAATGGACAGAAAAATACTGCATTGTGTTTAATTATGTCAGAACTGCAACTGGAAATTCCACTTCTGAAAACTGTGGCTTGATCATCCACAGGCTCCAAGTGACAAATAAATGCCTATACCAATCATGAACTCTTTCAAACACCACTACACAAAATAAAGCAAAACAACATTCGTGGTATGGTACCATAATTAGTGAAAGTTTACTTACTCTTTAAATGATGCAGAAGCATAGTTTGCTCTTAAATACTTCACAGACTATGTACAGACACACACATTTGGGAAACCCACAAAAACTAATTTATTGTGGGTAAATTCCCCAAAAAGAAATTTGCAAACAATTTTGCTATTCATTCCTCTTAGTACCAGCATTGCCTGCTAGGGGGAGCCCACGTTCAGCTCAGATTTCAGAGCATCCAGATCTAAGTTAAACAGAATCAGTCATTCAGAGAGCAGCGTACCAGGGCACAGCATTGGTGAAAGACAATGAGATGCTTTGTAACTATTCACTACTCTGACGGGTGGATGGACAGATGCTACACACAACTGCTTTGTAAATGACATACAAATTAATGAAAAATGAATTGATTTATTTGCCATTTGCACAAGTGTTCGTACATGTACATTGGAATTCTTTAGGTTTTCGCATATCCTGTATTACTCTCCTTTGAGACATACCCTCCTTATCGTGGTGAAGGCGTCTGACTCTCCCAATGATCCTAGGATCTAAGTTGGTAAGAGCATTTGCCCCTAGGAGGAATTTCCATGGCAAATAGATCCTAGGTGAGAGGCCAGACTATGGGCGATTCAGACAATCCTTATGAAGTACAAAAACAAGGAACTAGGAACCTCGCCCACATTAGGGACACCAGGGCCAAGGAATCAGAAACCTCTCTGAAACGGGAATACCTATGGGGCTGGCCAGGTGCAGCCTGATTGAGCCATACGAGACTGTTCTCCTGTGGGCCTACCACCTACAGGAGGAGTTGTAAGGGTCCGGTGCTTTGTGGACCGGGAGGCAAAGGCTGAGGTCTTGGTGGACCAACATCGAACTCACACAAACTGGCTTCGGGGACATAGAACATTACCTCTTTGGTGGGAAAGAAGTCTGAGCTAGTGCAGGAGGTAGAGCGATACCATCTGGGTAACGTCAGGCTCACCTAAAAGTACAGCACAAGCTCTGGAATGAAACTCCTGGAGATGGGCTGGACTTTATTCCATTCATCAGTTGCCCTGAGTGAGAGGCACTGGGCAGTTGTGGGGCCCACAGGTTGGTGCTTGTATGTGGTAGAACTCCACTGTTCTACCGTGGAACTTAAATACTCATGTCGGGAATGACAGTAAAACCTGGAAGGGTGTGACTGGGTGGAACGGCGTCTCCATCCCGTGCAATGTTCCGCTTTTTATTTTCGATGACAATACTGGACTTCTGTGCTGACCACAATTTGTCCATAATGAACACCATGTTCAAGCAAAAAGGTCTTCATAAGTGCACTTGGCACCAGAGCACCTTAGACTGCTCGATGATTGATTTTGCTGTCGCCTCATCACTCGGAAGAGAACTTGCCCATCATTAAGGCTGAGGTCACTGAAGTAGTCAAAATACTGAGCTGAAGGAGGTGGCTGAGGAGATGGATGGATGGATGGATGGATACACATATAAACAGGTGAGAAGCTTGGCATAGGAGTGCTGAGTCATTTATTTGGCCCTGGTCAAGGGCCTAATGGAGATGTAACTATTCTATTGAGGATTTGAACTGGCAACCTTTCTGATCACAGACACTGGGGCAAAACCCAGTCAGTCACACATCATCCAATGAGATGCTGGCCTCGAAGAACCATTTACGATACCCAACCTCTAGAAAAATTTTGTGTCCAAAAGCTCACAGAGCGTGAATTCTTAGCACTAAGAGAGAGCGGGAGAACAAGCACATGATGAGCTGGAAATGCTGCCTGCAAGCTTCTTCAAACTGATGGCATAAGCTTCCACATTTAGCTACATCTGAAGAGGGCTGCATCCTGCCCATTTCTCAGCACACCCTGGACGCGATTCATCCATATTATGATTAAATTATTTATGGTTAACCAAGGAGAACAGCTAATGTACCTGGAGGACGGGTTTGGTCACAAAGAATCAATACCAGAGACGGGTAAATGTAGTATGATGGATTTGCTGAGCTGGTCTTGCAAGAAGGGAAGCCAGCGGTGGAGAGAGAGGCTTTTCTTCCATTCTAAAGGGTTCAAAGTAGCATCGGGTATAAGATCCCAGTAATCACTTTTTGCAGAGCTGACATTAGCATCAATGTGCTTCCTTGATTGAGAGACTCATCCAGCTGTTTCAGATTAACATTAGTGACACATGCGTGATTATTGGAAACTGACCAAATCAGCACACAGCAAGAACTCCAGGTCCTTTTAATTGAAATGGTAGTTTACAAATCCTGTCCTGGCTCAAAGTGTCCTCCCTGACATGGACTATCTGGTCACCATAGATTATATTAATGTTGCAGCACACATTCGTGGCTACTATGCTAATATTACAAAGAAATCTCTCATGCAGATTTGTTTTCTCAAATAACACAAAAAAAAAGACTCAAAATAAGGAAGAGTTAGAATCCTCACAAGTACACAATGCAAAATTTCCCATTGCAAAAAAATGATCTGCACAAAACAAGGCAGCACAATTGTACTGGATCTAGCATCTCCCCACTGAAGTGCAGCTGGCGGCGTGCACAGCTTATCTGCTATGAGTCACCGATGAGGAAGAGGTTTGTGGGCAGGACCTGAGGCCAGGGCCCCTTCCTGAGATACCCCAGAAATCAGCAGCGCTGACTTCAACTCACCCAGAACATTACATTCAGCTGACAGTGATGAGTAATATTGCTAAAGGTATATGGAAGCCAACAAAAGCATCGAGAGAACCCCCCCCCGCCCCCAACTACAGCCAGATATGGCTGACTGGCCAGCACATCAAGGCTCTGTAGAGCAAGAAGTTCACCTGGACTCTATGTAACAGAGTGTGGACAACTGAGGGTGCTGTGCAGGAAACATTCTGTTTTGCATCGTGCCCCCCCACCCTCCCCACCCCCCCACCATAGCCAGTGGCTTCCATTTTCTTCAGTTCCTTGTACATGACCCCTGTCTCCAGGCGACACAATTGATCGAGAACAGAGGTTCCTTCACTGGAAAATGCAGTGCGCCGTACCGGATCTCGCCTCAAACAAGGTCTGACGGTGCTCTGAAGACGTCAGAAGCTTTTAAGGAGGGACCTCAACCAGAAAATAAAACGGGTGCAGCTGGACCTGACCCGCTAAACCCAAACCTCTTCCCCATCCCACCTGAAGCCTGACATCATTATTCAGCATAACCCACTGCCAAAATTTTAAACTATCCCCAGTGTTTCTCCGCCAAAATCTTCTATCCAATCTAATCCAACGCCCTGGTGACTCGCTCGGGAAGCCCCACCCCCATGCACGCGTTACAGAATTCAGCTGGTTAATGACTCTAATAGAGGATATTACATTGTCCTTTGGCAGACCCTCATATAAAAGCTCTAATAAAACCAGCTTACTTAGGTATTTTCCAAGGAAAAGAAAAACCGATGGGGAAGGTAAACAGAGCAGGCATTTAGTTAGGTGGGGGGGGGGGGGGGGGGGGAACGAGGCATCCCTCTCCTGACTCTCTCACACCACATTCTCACACACTGAAACCCGCTTATATATGGCTATTTTACAGTTATGATGTTCTGTGGAAAATGGGCGCAAAATGATAAAATCCCGCTAATCTATCCGCTGGTGACTTAGGAACATTAGCGATAACCTTCTGACACGGCTCCAGTGTGGTAAAAACCCCAAGTGTGGTTCCACTGGAGTTTTTACATTTGTTATCTTATTTCCGAACCACACAAATACATTTTAATATATCTCATATGTAAGCTTCGCAGTATTTTAAATAATGCAAAACAGGGACTCTGGGTCATTCTGGCCTGTCACTGATGAAGCCGTGATGTAGCCATAGAAACACACCAAGACTTCCACACTGCAAGTGTCAAACATCCCCAGCAAAGTCCTTATGCTGTCAAGGCCACTGGGACTCACCCAGGAGAGTCTGAGTGACACACCCATCTCTGCGCTGCTCCAACGAATGGCAACCACAGGATAGGCATGACAGAGAGGAAGCGATTACGCGTGGCTGTCCATCACAAGATACAGTTATCAGCCACAGGACAGGGCTTCCCGTCACTCTTCAAAGCAGCATCCAGGACATGACAAGGATGAACTGTACCTCATACCAGAAGGCAATGGATTCATTTCCTCCTATCTGCAATACTGGAATGAAACATCTGAAACCTTTGAAGGAATTTGCAGTTTCCACAAAGACAAATCCTACAGCTAATAAAGTAAAACTTAAAACATACCGATAAACGAACAATCCTTTGTTGCAGTTTTCTTTATCACTGGGGGCAGCTAGTGGCTCAGAAGGCTAAGCCACTATGCCTGTGATCAGAAGGTCGCCTTGTTAAGCCACTATGCCTGTGATCAGAAGGTCGCCGGTTTAAGCGCAGCCTCAGCACATCTGCGGCTCCTTGAGAAAGGCCCTTAACCCCCAGCTCCCTAGGCTGCCCTTCACGCCCATGCTTGGTCTCATGGAGAATTTTCCAAATGGGTGTTTGACCCTGACAGTGTGGAAGTCTTGGTGTGTTTCTATGGCTACATCATGGCTCATCAGCGACAGACCAGAATAAGCCAGAGTCCTGGTTTTACATTATTTTAAATACTGCAAAGCTTAAACATGAGGTAAACTACAATGTATTTGTGTGAATTTCCCCACAAGTATCAATAAAAATATCATTAAAAAAAAAAAAACTCTCCTTTTCAGTAGACCACATGGTCTTCATGAAGCATGTTCCTAAGGCTTGAAGTCAGCAGGAGCAGGTCTATCTCCGTATCACGCCAACAGATATGAATAGCTGACGGAAGGGAACCCATCATGATTGCCTTAACCTTAGTAATCTTAGGAACAAAAAATATGAACACAACCTATAAGTCCCAAGACCGCCTCCGGTGCCCTTCAGATAAGCTGAGTTTGGGCCTGGACTCCTGCCCCTGGTTTGTGCCAATGGACTTTGTTCTCCTGGTATAATATGTGTTTCCTCCAGGTACTCTGGGTTCTTCCTACAGCTCAGAAGCATGTGGTCAGGCATACAACCCACAGATTGAGCCCTGCCATAAACTGGCATTCTTTTCAGAATGTGCCCCAGCTTTGTACCCTGTGCCCCTAGTCTCACTGGGACTCGGTACTGGATAAGTGGATGGAAGATGGATGGACAGACTAACAACATGATTAATATCATTGCACCTACAATGACACCAGCTACCTAATTACAGCGCTAACAGGAATCGGCTGAAAAATGGAAAACTGACTGCCAGTTTTAGCACAAGCATGGTCTCTTTTTCAATAGAATAGAGACGTTTAATTCAAAGTAGGTAGTTTTCACAAAGCCCAGTTTTCTCTCCATGAGTGCCGAATACACATGTACATACAGGGGCGAGGAAGTTTTTGGGTTAGAGCGCAGGCTGACCCAGAATGCAGTGCTGCTGGAGTAGCTGGAGCCAGTGGTCATATGATTCAAACCCACAACCTTCCGTAGATCCCTAACCCAACCTGTTTTCATTCATTGTCTGAGGACAAGATGTGCAGTTCCAGCTCAGAAACAGGATTTACCTTGTTGTGTTCATATTTGTATGGGATATTGAGTGTTTCCATGGCGCGGATCATGGCCTGCACCGAGGTGAAGATGTTCTGGTAAACCAGCTTGGTGAAGCCCCTCTTGTCCTCCTCCGAATAGCCTGAGCCGTGGATGATCCTCATCTGCTTGATGAAGGTGCTCTTTCCGCTCTCTCCAGTTCCTGTGGCAATGAGGACGAACAGAAAACAAGGAGACAGACATTGCATTATGTTTATTATGGATAATGCAACACGATGCTTCACTTTGCAGGTGGGAATTTGGCTCTTTGAGGACAGCGGTGACATTGAGGCTAAGACACAAACAGGATATCAGTGAATGAGGAAGCCATGAATCAAATATCCAAAATCACTGATCACAACAGCTATTAAACAAACAAATGAACAAACAGATGCAGGCCCCACTTGCGGGGTTCTGCAGGGGGTAGGAATTAGTACTGAATATTCAGGGCTACGGTTTCAGATACTAAAATTAATCCATATGCCTGAAATTGTCTTAATGACAAAAGCTACATTGAACAAAAAATATTTTTCAGATTTTGCTGCTCATGAATACTTATAAGCTCAGGAATATTTATAGATGGCAGAACAGAAAGGAGTGGGAAGTCTCCAGGGTATTTCATGCATTAGGTCTCCGTCAGCGTCATACATTATGAACGGCTGTGACAGGTATCAGAGTGCGGCCTGGCCAAAAACTGCACCGAAAAAGGCAGGAGCGGGATCACCAGTACTGCCTAGGAGTGACATCAGCCCCATGACAGCACCAGGCCTTAAACAAACAAGCAGCCCAGTTAAACGCCAGGTAAAGAGAGATACATCAATTAAATCTGGATTCCATTAGAGGCGGACATTTCAGATCCAGAAAGTAAAAATCTAAACCAAAATTTTGTTACAACCAACCAGTTGAGTATGAAGAGTCACAGAATACTCAATTGGTTGGTTGAAACAAAATCCTGGTTTGGATTGTTACTTTCTGGACCTGAAATGTCCGCCTCTGGATTCCATGCTATGGACGTCTTGAAGACAGGGGAGAGCTTGGGATGCACTCATATCTGAACGTCAACATATTCAATACAACAGCTCTTAGGAAGACTGGCCACTGGGACAACTGGGTGGAAGAGGGGCAGGGCCAAGGTACAGAGGGAAGATGCTCTAAAGAGTACAAGGAAGTCTGGAAGACCCTACTGAATTAACTACTTTGACAATAACCAGGACGTAACTATAGTTCTGGTGTTCTGGTCTCACCAAGAGCAGCTTACGGCTGTTTAGATTCATGCGAACATGGGTGTGAACAAATCATGAGCAGAGAACAAAGACCTGGGATCCTGCTGGCTCACTAAAATACAAAGGGTAAACACAGGCATTAGATGATGGTTATATCCTACCAAATGAAAAGCTTTAGTACTGCAGACATCCGACAATAATTACAACAAAAATCAAATGGACAGTTATAGTGACATTAAGTGAGTCAAACCAATATAAAACATGAAGTGGCACAAAGATAAAACATATTTACATCTCAGGTGTTTATAATCTGTTCTGATGTTGTAACTGCATGAACTTCATGCTCATCACTGACAATCGAGGTTATTAGGCACTAGTTACAATTATACATTTGCACCACTCTATCAAACAGGACAAAATCAAATAAAGAGCAATACAAGTACCCACGCTTGGGGCAGTGTGTGGATCAGCAGGCTAAGCCTCTGTGCCTGTGATCAGAAGGTCACCAGCTCAAACCCGGCCTCAGCATGTCTGCGGGTGCTTGGGCAAGGCCCTTAACCCCCCAGCTCCCTGGGTAGCTGCCCTTCAAGGCCAGCTTGCTCCCACCTACAGAGAGCAGTTCGGAGACGAGTAAAGAGAACTTCCCCACAGGGATCAATAAAGTATCATTATTATTATTACTGAGTTTATCAGAGTTCATCGGCTGAAAGCCCAGTGATGACCTTCACAAAGAAATAAGACTACCTGAATGAAACCCACACGACTGGGCTGGGGACGGAGTAGACAGGCACACCGGGAATGGTACAGCAGCAAATGCATTTCGCTTTTGTAGAAGAAAAATGTTCCAGTGTGTCAAGAGGAGCTGCTGCAAAAAAATGATTTAAAAACCCACACGGGGCCGGAGAATCTAAATTAAGGACTAATGAGCATGAAATGATGAGGTACTGCTGTAGCTGCAAATTAAAAACATGAATAATGCATTTTGCTGCTCCTATTTTCACTCAGTTAGCGAGCGACAGCTTAGCAAATTGCACTTCCTTTATAACCAATAAAGCTCCATCTCCCTCTATATTCACAGCACCATTAAAATGTATTGAATATGCAGTATATTAACTGCCATCTGATGCAATTTACATTATATAAAACATTCTACATTTTCTACCTGCCACAGTATCGTTTTTTTTTTCGCCTTCAGCTGAAACTGCTGTCCAGCGTGTTAAGGTTACTACCTGCCCGTCCCAATTCTCACCTGCTCACTCTGCGTGCCTGCCAAGCTCTCAGCCCAGAGCGGGCTCATCACCATCATTGTCATTTTGATAAACTCAGCTCTTACCTGGCACTAAAATGAAATGTCTGCTGAAATTACATTTAATGGCTTGTTTGTAACCAGACAATTCAGTTTTTCATAAACAAACTGCATTACATCTGCCTGCTCCACCTTCATCATCAGGTCGCGTTTTGGCTAAAATTCTATTAGCACTTTGCAGACAGTATTATTTTAGTTATTTCAATCATTCTTGACTCATGCAGAAGATTTAGGAACAGTCCTATACATTTACAGGAATGGAAGAAGAGCTGTCCACCATGATCTCCTCACGTCTTTGGTGCTATAAAAACTTAAGCAGCCCCAGTACAGACAAAATGCATCCTGGGAAAATTTACAAAACCACCAACTATTGGTTAAGACCAAATAAGGAAATAAAACTTCTCATTGATTGTTTGTGTATGCCGTTCACTATTTTAGCAATATCCAGGATATATAGGAATGTATAAAAATGTGTGTGATAAAGGGCAAATAATAATAGGCACGCAGGACGAAAAAAGATAGACACGGACCATCTGCAGTAAAGAGTAACCATGCTTTCTCGCTTCCATCCAGCATGCGCCCTCAGATGGCTCCGGTGACAGCTGCAGGCCTCGCAGGAGAGGACCCTGGATGTTCCACACATGCAAGACAAGTCAGCTTTATTGTTTTCATTTAAATCTATTACTGCATGAAACACGAATGTGGTCAGAATGGTTCCGCTTTTACCGAGCTCGTACTTGTGACAGTAAGAAGCACTCTAAACCTCAGGTGTCAGCAAACCCCCCTCCCAGCAGCCACTGGTATACGAGCAGACATCCAGTCAAAAGCCTGTTAGCCGGAAGCCATTCTCCCTGTGGGTAGGACTAATTGGGTAGCTCCACATCACGCCACGTCTCTCATCAGAAGCCGTCGCCTCAAGCAGGACGATCAGAAGAGCTTCCATCAGGCTCATCCTGGCCCCCTGACCACAGGCATTCCCTCGCCCTTCTGCTTACGATGCAGCGGCACAGCGGCCGCGCCCAGTGGATAGACGCCAGCACGCCAGGCTTCCTCTGCGACCCCACCGTCAGAAAATGGGCAAACTCTGAAGCACTAACGGGAGCTCCTTGTCGTCGGCAAGAAGGGAACACGCACTTCTGCTGGCTACCGTCTGCCGCACGGGTCGCATTTTAGCGGAAGGCTCTTCAGGGATGCAAATAAATTGCAATCTGGACAGAAATTATTTAGGTTAAAAAGGCATGTGATGCGATTAAACACTAAAAGGTTCTGCAAACACGCGCACAAACACATGCAAAACATGCTTTCCATCTACTGTCCCAAATAGATTTCTGTAATTTAATTTTCCCTCTCATACTCTTGATACGGGGACTTTCCACTTGGAACCCGTTTTATTTAATAAAATACAAGTCATAGGTTGCACAAGGAAGCCATTTATATTTTAAATCAGCACACAGTACTTACGCCCCTCCCCTCACACAGAAAAAAAAAACATTTTTCCACTGTGATTGTCATAACTTTTCAGGGTAAATTACAGTGTGCAGGGCTCCAGACAGAACAAAAAAATTTGGGAGCCATTGGCTCCTAAACCCAAAATATTTAGGAGCCAAATGCTTTTTTTGGGAGCCATAATCTCTACCGCATGCCAAATGTGAAATAAACAACTAATATTTACTTGTATTGTTTATTTATTTCTTTGGTCTACCTCACACTGCCTTTCCTTTCTCCTATCTGGGCTATTTCACTTGCGGACTAGTGTCCTCTGCAAGGTCTTATAAAAAATAATAACAGAAGAATAAATGACACATAAATTTGAACATTGCAAATGTTTACTAATAAGCAATACTCTGACATTGTTGTGTTTCTTACTCTCACCATGCTTTTTCATAGTTTCCTTTTTAAAATGGCTCGTACCACAAATGAATTCTGTTTAACCAGCAATTTCTTGTCCGGCTTGCGCACAAAAGCTGCATACCGTAACCAAACGAACTCCTGTAACCAAGCCGCTTTAAACTGTGTCCCAGGCGTCGGAGCTGCGGGCGCAGAAGACTTTGCTAACGGGACGGAGTTGTCATCCTTTAATAACTGTACATTTCCGGACGCCGGTGGCTGTACCTCAGATAACCCACTGACTGAATTATCTTCGGTTCGTTCAGAAGTAGACAAGGCAGGATTTGGACGAGTGGGCATTGAGAAAAAGTCAGAAATTTTTCGTTTGGCCATTTCGCGTGTTACATGGAAACTTAGAACATTTGGCGTGTTACGTGGAAAGTTAGGACGGAATTAGAGGAGTAGTCGTGGCCCGATTCTCTTCTATTTCGGATCCCTTATCGCAGCAGTTAGCGAGATGACATTTGAAGCAGAGTGGGCGTGTCAGATGGTGCCTCCCTTAGGTTTGGTTTTAATCACGTGATAGTGTTATAGGAAAGGTAGACGCGGGCTGAGAGTGTCCGCACAAAATTAAAAGCCGTTTCTGCTGCTTTAATTTTAAAACTTTTCTTAGATTCAGAGAGAGAGTTGCCACCGGCGACTAGAATGAAAAAACTAGTCGCAAAATAGAAAATCAAGTCGCATTGGCGACCATTTTAGTCGCCATCTGGAGCCCTGGTGTGTCATAATCGCATCCAAACAAGTGTGGATAATCACCCTACGTATGGGCCGAGTAACAAAGAAAAATCTACATTTAATAATATTTAAAAGGTATTCTGCTAATTTTTGTTCTATTAAGTTTAAACTGAAAATGTACACATAGCTTTACATATTACATATTTTGCCAGCTACTCAGCTACTGGAAATCATCCAAAATGAATTTACAAGCAAAGCTGGTTAGCTGATAAGCCAGCAGACCATCAATCCAGCTTACTTATATTTTTCCGGTGACAAAGCCGACAAAAGCCAACTCTGGCTTAGGTAGAGGCAGTCTGAATTGATGTTTAATTTAATGAAAAACACTTTTTATCATTTATTCCCATTCTGAAAAAACAGAATATATTTATATTTATAATGAATGGTGCCTCCGACAAGTACTGAAGATTCGGGTATCAGGCTCAACCGTGACAACGATGCGCCGCTGTGAGGACCAAACAGAAGATAGATCAGCTGAAGGGAGAGAGACCACACGGTTGCCAAAAGTTGGTGTCGACTTAATGACACCTGGTAATAAAAAAGGGGGCACAGCTGGCGCAGAAAGGCTGCAAAAGACGGCCTCCGAAGAACGGCAGGCAAGCAGCAAAGGTATCACACAGTCACAGCAGATGGAGCTATAGATGGAGGGCAGATGGAGACGCTGCCGATGACTCATTAGAGAGAGAGAGAGAGAGAGAGAAACCCTCAGACTGAGAACAACATGAATGAGTGCACACTGCAGCAGAGCCCCCACCTCCCCCCACGCCGTTTAATCACTCAGTACAAGTACGTTCTCTGGAAGGGGCGGAAAGTTAATAATTACCATCAATCAGCTCCTACTACTGCCTTCCACGGATCGGCAGACTGGCCACCGGAAAAGCATCAGGATCATTAGCAGGACAGAGAGTGTGTGTGTGTGTGTGTGTGTTATGTATATATTACAGTGTGGGGAACAAATGTCCCCACAACGTGACATAAACCAGTTATTCTGATATTGTGGGGACCATTTTCTCAGTCCCCATAAGGGGAAATTCTATTTTATAAAAATCTGTGACTACAATTAAAAAACTGAAAATGCCAAAAGCCTTGTATTTTGCTTGGTTACTTCTGGTTAAGGTTAGGGCTGGGTAGCGGTTAAGGTCGACACTGTTGGGATTAAGGTTGTGCCCATAGAAATGAATGCACGGTGCCCACAAAGATATGCAGAACGTGTTCTAAACTTTGTCTGGGGATGACACACACACACACACACCATACGAGGTCCATATGATGTAAGGCTTGCACACCCGCTAAACCTATCGCTTGAGTAAAGCGCTTCAATCAGAAACACTGGATCTCTAGTAGAGAACCTGCACATTCGGCAAAGAACCTGAATTGCACCAATAACATCATACTAACAGCATCCAAAAAAAAAAAAAAAAACCCTGCAGTGGCCATCGCCCCCTGTCCTGCCACCCTATTGGCCACCTCCTTTCCAGGAACCTTCCCCCAGTGCGTGGCTGAATGGGCTACAGAGAAAGCAGAGCAACAAGTTGCACATTCAGTATATTCAGCACTTTCAATATTACAATCGAGTTAAAAGAAATAAAATCTAGCAGTGAACATTCTTTCTAAATATGAAAACACCATTTTTTTAGACCAGGGGTCTCCAACTCCGGTCCTGGAGAGCTACTATCCAGTAGGTATTCTATCCTACCTGGCTTCCGATGAGCCACACCTGTTCCTGGTATTTACCTGAGACCTGCTGGACAGTAGCTCTCCAGGACTGGAGCTGGAGTCCCCTGACGCAGACGAAGCATTTCAGTCGCTGCCTTTTGGTCCCACGCTCACTCCCGCTCACTCCCGCTCACTCACACAGCCATGCCTGCATCTTTCGAGCAAACGACGCAGCACTTATGCAGTTTCCGAGTCTGACTCTGCATCCATGTTCCTCAGTCAGTCATGTATCCTGCTCCTATACTGAACCTCCACTCTGGATACTTTAGATAACATTTAAAATGAACTCCGGAAAGAAAATTTCCTTTTTAGCCTTTTTTTTCCCTCTTAAAAAACCTGGTTTATATACAGCCCTTAAACTATCACTTCCGCTGGCATATATTGCTTCCTTTGACTGTGATGCCCTTCCCCTCTCACAGGGGTGCGTGTGAAATGTACTTATTTACTCTAGGATAAGAATCCCCACGTTGTGAGGTTGCTCTTGGCCATCACAGCCTACAGGAAAAACAAGTTCAAACGGTCACTTCAAACAACACAGCCTGACGCCAGGCTAAAGCAGCATCCTCCCATTGGCCACCTGGGGGGCAGTTCTCAGCTTGTCATTTCCTGCAGGATGTTCCCGTCAGAAGGAGATTGACCGCACCTCGGCCCACGCCAACTAACGACGAAATTCACAGCATGGCAAAGTCTCGCCACCATCAAACGGGTTCTTGCACTTGAGAAGCCCACCCATCACAGAGAAAAGGGCGCCGTTTAAAGCGGGGCAGTGCCATCGCTCGGTCACGTCAAGGGACAGACCGTTATATTAAGACACGTCGAGACAGTCCCGGCGACATGTGTCACACCTTTCTGGGCCTCGAATCTAGCTTTTGGCCCCGAATTGTCCATTTACAGATACAGACAGGTGCTAAAACAACGGCTTTTACGGAATATCACTTATGGTTTGCGGTCATAGGTGTTCAGTGACACCGGACCTTTAGCTTTATTTACATAGATTACTTACACAAAATTACACAACAGCTCACTCCAGGTCAATAAATCAACTATGCATCAAGACACAGAGTCTTCCTTAAGCCGGGTCTACATGGGTCCAGTGTGCACAGCGGCACGACCTGAACTTTGGTCCACGCCGTGCGCCCAGGCACAGCGCATTACACGTTACAAGAACCGCGCAGCTCGGCGCAGGACTACAGCGGTTAAGTGCATCAGCTACGTCCCAACAGTGCAGTCAGAGTAATGTGAGACGCTGGCTTGATGCACCACAGCTAAAGGCAAAAAGCAACTCCCTTCCAGCGTCTGGAGAGGAGAACAGCAAACAGAAGATCTCATGTTGATACAGGAAGGGTTATCCTTGACTAGGCTCACAAAAGCTTTTTCAAAACTGACCAAACATCTTCCGATGGGTGCGGGACCACGGCGTGTTTATATTACAGCAGCGTGGACAATCTGCACACGCGGGTAAAGTTGGAACGTGAGGGGTGCAAGACAAAGGGAATGCGGCAAGATCGATAAGGCAACCACGCATTGGCCGCAGTAATGCACCTTAATAATTACAAAAGTGTAGAAAAACAGTAGCATGCAAAATGGTCGTCCGTCTAGGATAAGAGGGGATCGGCTATGGGTGGAGAAAGGGATCCGTAAGGGAGGAGGCCAAGGCAGAGCGATCCGTTCTGAGGAGCCAGAATAATTTTAAAAAATCACTCCTGAAGATGACAGCTAATGAAACATTACCTGGGGGAAACATGTCATTAGGGGAAAATGCAGTCATACAGCTAGGAAAAGGGGCTGATAACCCTTGTGGACAGTAATGAGCATCAGTGGATAAGGAAAAAGCCCCCAGAAACTCCCCTCCGCCGCCCTCCCCTCACCGAGCAGGGTGTAATGTGTCCAAACACCAGGTAACATATCATTCCACCACGTCTGCGGGACATTTACATCAGGTGTCTCTTTAAACACCTGATAAGCACGTCATTTTTCACAATGAAGAACGTCACATTGACTGTAGACGACCATCGTGCAAGACACAAACATTAAACATTCCAGGAATAAGACAGAGGAGGAGATGGCAGCCATCAGACCATTATTGTGCCAAAGTATTTGTGACATCACAGTGCACCATTTATACCCAGAGCCAGTCTCTCCGCATACAGAAAGATGGCATTTATCACTTCAGCAGAAAACAAAGGCCATTATGCTCTTTCCTTAGGTTAGTCTAATTGTTTACAATCAGTTCCTCATTGGTGATCACATGGCATAACAACAGACATGGCTCAATTATTGTCATGCCCAAAAACAAATAAAAGAAAAATACATAAGTAAATGCATATTAATGGTTGTAATGTGTTTATGGGGAAGTTTACTCCTGGGTGTCTGAAGTACGGGTGGGAGTGGTAAGAGGTGACATTTAGGTGTGCTTTTTGGAAATGACAGCCTTAAATTGAGATTACTGTGGATGTTTCTTTTTGAATGATGCCTCTCATGCGAAATTAGCGGGGTCGTCTGCCATGGGAGAGGCTGCCCCAAAGGAGGTTTGTGTATATTAACGATCAGTAGAGCAGCGGCACCTGAATATTCACCTGGATAAAAACGTGAGTCTGATGTGGGCCCAGGTTTGCGTGGAAAGACAGCTGCAGATTTTCATCATGAATCAAATCCCTTTCGCGAGGTAAAGCACAATCTTTCCACAAGAGTTACCATCTACTCAGCACATCCTGATGGCCATCCCCAACAATGCTACAAGCTAGCTAGGCTACATTATAAGGAGCCTTTGGTGGGAAAGTAAAGGAGCAGCACGACCCAAAGTACATGTTCATTTTCAACCAGGCACAGGCCAAAAGGTAAGGCGGAGGGCTTCAGAGTCACATAGCTACAAAGTAGGCCAACAAAATGTCATCCTAACACCATGACCATGGATAGGAGAATTAAGATGGCCGCATACTTCAAACAAAAGCCACAGAACCAACGCTGTTCCAGCAAAGCAATGTCATATAATCATGGCTGTGATCACGGTTTCAGGTAATACACTTAAAGAAAGCGCACACAAGCACATAGTGAGGCAGCATGGTTTCTCTCTCACACAGCACCAGCAAATACATAGTTGTGTGGCGTTTTATTTTTGTAAATTAATTGATAAAAAAAAAAGTCTGGTCACTTTATGAATGCCAAAAGAAATCTGAGTCCTAATGGGCTGAAAGGCTGCAGACCTGCTCTGTCTGGTGATCTGCAATCAACGAGCACCTCGGACAGGCAGCCGGCAGGACCATTTACGCCATCTGGTTTCATACCAGATACAAGGCAGAAAATAATAGTTAAAAAGCAGCATTCAGCCACAAGTGGACGCTGCTGTGATTCTGTCCCAGAAGCAAGCGGGATAACCTGCAGAAACGTGGCCCTCAGCCATGTACCCAATGAAAAGCCACCGCACCCCGCTGAAGGTGCAGCCAAAACCGTACATGCATGCCAAGTCTGGCCGCCACCCCAGCTTTGTCTGCTAGAGGCTAGAGCCAAATCAAGACACAAAAAAGCCAAGCTGACCGCTGCAGAACAACTGGATCTGAGGGGGGGGGATGCACGTTTCATCAAGAAAACTGCCTTAGAGGAGAATCTTTTTAATGCTTTTTGTGTTTCAAACACATTAAATAATATGAACAGCTTTACTTACATAAACGTAACGTTCAGCCTACTGAGATCTTATCTTCTAAACCTTTCATTCTTCCTCTCACTGAAAGAGAGCTGCTTTTGCTATTATTGGATTGAAATACAAGCTGTACCGCATGTGCGTGTCTCCAATCTGGTGTAATTAGTGTAACAGTGTAATTAGTGTAAAAAAAAAAAAAAAAAAAAAAAAAAAACCCTTTGATTGCTGATCCTTTGTTGAAAACGTAAGACCAGAAAGTAAGTAAATAACTGCAGGCAATGTGTTATAAGAAGGGCCCAAATAGATAAGAAAGAAGACCAAGGTGGAAACATTACTTTGAATAGTGTACTTTTTATACTGAACTGCTGGTATAGTTTCTATTCTATCGTTTTTCATTTTTGCTCTTATCTTGTACTGTCCACTTGCCGTGACGATGCAAATTTCCCACTTGTGGGACTAATAAAGGATTATCTTATCTTATCTTAATATTAAAATGGTAACAGTACTTACAACTAACACAAACAAAAAAACTAATATTAGAAAAAAAAAAATCAGTGAGAGCCCTACAGGCCAGATAAACCTGCACTGCTCAGCACTGCACTGCCTACAGGCCAGATAAACCTGCACTGCTCAGCACTGCACTGCCTACAGGCCAGATAAACCTGCACTGCTCAGCACTGCACTGCCTACAGGCCAGATAAACCTGCACTGCTCAGCACTGCACTGCCTACAGGCCAGATAAACCTGCACTGCTCAGCACTGCACTGCCTACAGGCCAGATAAACCTGCACTGCTCAGCACTGCCTGACCACAGTAATGACCACTTGTATCTAGCTGCACCCCACCCTCCACAGCTTCCCCTCCCCTCCTCTCTCCACTCACACTGTTGATACTGCTTTTGATTGAAACTGGATCCATATTAAGACAATAAATGTTAACAGGATGAGAAACCCCCCCGGTGACTGGTAAGAAGTCACGCCTCGGAAAGACACTGCAGTAAGAGGCGGATTTAACAGAAAGGCCAAGTCTAGTACAGGGGGGAGGATCTGCTACACCAGTGCTCCTCAAAACCAGCCCTCGAGGACATCCAGACGGTCCACGTTTTCGCTCCCTACAAAAATGTGGACTCTCTGGCAGGGAGCAAAAATGTGGCTCGCCTGGGGGTGCCTGACGACCAGCTTGAGAAATGGTGTCCTACCCAAGAAAAAAATACCACAACCTCACTTCCACATTGAATCAAGAAGCCTTCCACAGGCTCTTGACAGGGACTATGAAGGAACATAGATCACACTCTGTACTCAGGTACTTAAGACCAGGTAATGGGCTCATCATCATATCTCAATCTGTCTCATATCCCTTCTTACAATGTCTCCCCACAAATCTCAGGGCAGCATCCAGAATCCCGTACCATGCAAGTTCAAGGTAAGTGGACTCTTCAGTAACAGCATCCAAAATGAATTGCTATCCCAGCGGCCTAAACTTCCTGCCCCAACAGCAAGGGACATCCATTGCCTTCCTTGCTTGGCCATGGGATGGGGATATTTTCTGAAAACGCACCATTTTCCCTTCCCTTTTAAAAGAATGCTTCTGTACAGAGACACCTGGCTTCTCGGCTGTAACAGATGACCAGGCCTGTAAATAGCTAAATTATACCATTCCCATTACACGTTATGAATAAAACATTACTTTTTGGCTCTTCTATTGAACCACCTACATTTTATCCCCATTACGAAGATTCTAATTAGGCTGTTCACTCTCCTCATTACATAAAATAAACAAATTAACAAGCAGCCGTATTGTTTGGGCCCCGCACACGACTGATGTTTCACTCCGGGCTGCTTATATGCTGCATCCTTGCATAAGCAGCAGGCGATGACAGACAAGTTGGTGAAGGTCCTCTTATTAACACAAAAGGTTACGCTGTAGAGAAAACAGTATTCAACCCAAAAGGAATAAAAGTTCAACTTCTTTCCCTAAAACAATACAAAAAGTTCCATATAGTCCTACATTTTATAACTAAAGGATTCAAATTTGACAGTTTAATTAGTTTAAATCGCCGTACTGAAGTGTGATTGTATAGCGTGCGTTTGTGCGTAATGTGGACAGATACTCCGAATTCATTTGATATGGAGTTACTTTCACATTTTTTAAGGCTGCTAAAGAAACCTATACTTGTATATAAAATGTATAAACATCACGGAGTGAAATTTGTAGCCCACTTTAAAAACAACCTGATCGACTTCTTCTGAAAAACAAATCAGCCACAGGAAAATGATGAGCAACACGGCCTGATCCTTTCATTTTCCCTTTGACTTGAGTGTCGGATACGGTGTGAAATAAACGTACAAACTACTGCGGGGTCACAAAACTAAACCGGCGGTTTAAATAGCGACTGGGACCACTTCTGCTAGTTATATTCATTTTTATGATTTCACGAGAACAAGTTTTTCCCCTTTAATGTCAAACCATGAATATCATTCCGGACTAAAGAGAGTTCGCCAAGTATCCGGAGCGAAGTCAGGCGCGTTACTGTATCACTGCGAGGGATTCGATGGGAAGCGGAGCGGCGCTGACTAGAGGACTCGAAGTTACACACTCGAGGTGTTTAAGTGCTAAAACACGTTTTCAGATAAACACACGTTAAATAAACATGGGCTTGCAAATTAGGAAATCACGTAAGAGCCAGAGCCCCTCGTAGACACTTAAAGCGCGTATTTATTTATTTTTTTACTCAAATTGCAGTCCACAAATGCCCAGACTTTGGCCTTTCAAAATAAGGGCGGAAACCACCTGCTACACTGTTATATACTCGTTACACAAACGTTACAGGAGATCCGGTGAAAACGCGTATTTCTACAGCCTCCATTCACATAAGTAAGTTTTAAGACTCGCGCATTCACACGCGTACAGTGACATGATTTTTTCCTTCTTCAAACTATCTGATTTGTATGCGGTGCCGTTTAGTGTAAACAACCGAAAGCCGCATCACAGTATCAACTAAGAGTGAAATGATTTCGCCGTGAAAAGCCGCCCGCGTCCTACCCAGCAGCAGCAGCTTCAGCTCCCGGCGGGCGTCCCTCTCGTCCCGGCGGAGCTGCCTCTCGATCTCGTTGTTGATCCGCCTGGCTTCTTTCGCCTCTTCAGTAAGGCAACACGCCATGATGGACTGCAGGGTCATTCTTGCCCCCCCTCCCCAAAAAATAAACCTTTGCTTTAGTGCTTCGTCGCCGATGTATTCAGTGCTGGCTGTGGTACGAATCAAAAGAAAACATTCAAACCCTCCGCCAGGTCGAAGAAGGCGCACCTCTGTCCAGATACCGGAAAAACATGGACACGGTCACGATAAAAGGAGAACATGGAGAAAGGAAAAAAGAAAATATGCATTTAAGTTATAGGAGCCCCCCCTCCCCCGTTTCGTTTCACTTTCCAGCCGACTGTTGGCAGACAGTGACTCTAAGAGTCCTGCTTGCCTTGTAAATATCTTAATAGAGCTAATCAGCCTTTCCTTCTGGATTTGAGCAACAGATCCTTTTAAGAAACAGCCGTAGCCTTTCTATGAGGTCTTGCTATGGACTTCCATTCTTGCCATTCCACTCACTTTATTTTGCTTTCTTTCTTTATATAAATGCGAACTGTTAAATATCTATATTTTCCGTTTCTATATCAGCACGAAAATACACAAACAAATGCCTATGCTTTTCCCCTCTCAGTTGCTAGACTCCCGGGCGTGGTAAGGCAGAATATGGCGGACTTTCACTCCAATCCGCTTGACAGGAATACAGTTATCTCCAGCTGGAAAACCCAAGAAAAAAATACCACAACCTCAGGCACGTCTCACAGAACAGCAATGACCAATATCCAGGAAATATATGGCGAGCACAGTCACGTCTGATGATTTTTGCATTTGGTGCCTTTTGTTTGGTTTTTAAAAATTCTTCCTTTTCTGTCCCCTCTCCCTCGATTGCATGCATGTAATTTTATTATAGACACCATCCAGTCGTGGCAAAGTGACGTTGGGGAGGGGAGTAGCTGACAGGAACGGCGAGCACACGCGTACAGAAGTGGGAAACTGTGGATGACAAAACTCTCTTTAGTGCCCAGATGTCTGCATCCGCTTTTACATTTAAAACACACAAACTCGTGAAAAGAAGTGACGCTTACTGAGGTCTACCTCGTGTGTAATCATGTCCGTGTTGATGGTGTTTATCATACATTATTATATCAAAAATCAAGAAACTAAACTTTTAATATAGGGTTCGTTTATAGGATGTATTACGGGTTGCAAACACTAGATGGTGTTGTGGTCAAGGAACTGGAATTTTTTTTCAAGCTGCTAACTAGTAGTGGCTGTTTATTTGGCAAGCCTTTTTTGTCATCCAACCCGATTTTCAAATCAATACTTGGGACAAAACTTTCAGTGTTGGCCCAGAACCATCAGAATAGAAGCAGTAAAGTATGGCCAAAGACAAAATCATACAAAATTATATTTAAAAAAATACTACAAATCAATTGTGCATATTATGGACATGGATTTAAGTAATACAGGATGCTAAAGATGTGTCCAGTATGGCTGAAGCTAAGCACAGGCTTCATTTGCGTTTAAAAAGTAACATTGTATGATGTATCAAGCAGTTTCTAATTAAATGATAGGTTACTATTTGTTTTTTTAGAATGTGATACTAAATTTAAAAGATACATGTTTTTATTACACAGCTAAAGCACCACGATGATTAGAGGTAAATTTGAGTCATGAGGATATAATAAGGGGCTGAATAGCAGCCTGTCAAGGACACAAGAACGATAAATGGCAAGTTTTATTTTATTCTTTTTTTTCCCTTTAATTTTGTTTTGTTAGTACAGTTTTTATAGCAGCTTAAACAGGAAGATCCATACAGTGACAATGAAGATATCGTAACTGGTGACCCTGTTGAATTACATTCAGAAAGAAGCAGTGCAGAGACAGCCTCCACTGTTTGACAATGTTGCCAGTGTCATATACAGCCTAACTATATCAACTGAAAGGTGCAAAAATTATTACATTACTGCTTCCTGGTCTTTAGTGTAGACAAGATTTTTCTGTGAACGAAGAGCAGGTTGTGATGTCATAAACGAAGTGCAAAGTACCATAGTCAATAAAGAATGATATATGAATCCAGCCATATAAGCTTTAATCTGGGAAGCAAGTCTTCTAAATTTGTCATGAATGTCTGTAGCCTTTGATGCAGAAGACGTTCTGTGGTTATAAGTCATCAAGAAAACCTTTTCCACCGCTGACAGTCGTTGACCCGCTTTACGACTGTAAATGATATTACAAGCATCTTGTCACTTGTACTAAATGAATGTTTAAAACAATGACTTATTTCCAACTCCGCAACCACATGGGGACTTACCAAGTTAATTTAAATTTTCTATCTGCAGTTTTATGATTAGACAGCCGAATGTTTCCACGTAAATGACTGGACATAGGTGCATAAGCATAGCACAAACTGGGGACATTCAGCACAAACTGGGGACATTCAGTCCAAAAATCCTCCACCCCTAGAAATGACAAGTCAAGAGGGTCTTCAGAAGACATTTCAAGAACAAACAAATATAGGATGTGATTTTTTTTTTAAAGATATCTGTGGATTTCAACCCTTTATTCATTAAAAATGGTGAATGCTAGACTGAGCTGTATTTGTGCTTGTTCAGATGCGCACATGTTTTCACATTATAACCAGAGTTCTCAGCTTCCTTGTCCTGCTGCCTCATTGCATAATTACAATACTTCCCATTCATCCCGCAGCCAGCGGCATTCCTGGGAAGGCCGGCCCGCCCGTGTGCACAGTGTTCGCTGAGTTTCGCACACATGCAATAAGGCGGCATGTCATGGGATGAGTAGGGAAGCACATGAAATACTGTTTCACCCAGTTGCATAATGTAAAAGAAGCCTCTGTGAATTTGTTACACACTAGACCTCCCAGAGCTGTTCAAAATCTCTGATGGTTATGAAACATTAGATAAACTGTTGCCCGTCATGTCTTTCTGATATATTGATGAAGGCTGTGTTTGTCATGCAAGTTTATTGCACAATATTTCTATTGAGTCACTGTTCTCGCTGTTGGCACTTAAAGAAGCATAAGTGATCCTGCGCCAGGATTTATGTAGGAACCCTAGAAGAACTACGTCGCCTGGATCAAAAAAACAACAAAATGTCTATTGTTTCATTTCACTTTTATTTTCCAACATATTTTGGAAGATCATGGGATATTCTTGTTGTCAGTTTGCCTGCTGTATTTCATTTGCTCTTTCACGAGCTCTTCATTTTTAACCGTAATGCTCAATGCTGCTGGACTTGACAGCTGTGTTTCAGCCTCCTTTTTCCTGTTCCCACTTCTTCTCTTGATACATAATTTGCTTCAAAATATGTATGACATGTATTTATGATGATTCAATAAGTACCAGTCCTTATTAGGATGGAGACGACCAAAGGCCAAGACTCCAGTTCCCCACCAAGTTAACCCTAACAAATAGTTTTCCCTGCTCATGTCAGTTCCATTAATCCATGAAGGACATATCTAAAGCAACAATCACCAAATATGTATATGAATTTCTAACGTGGTCCAGTGGTTTTGCTGGAATGTAAGATCAACAGTACATCAATCTTCAGTGTTTTATTCATGTTCTGCAATAACTTTCAATGTCTTTAGAATTTTTTACACGGCCATGTAAACAGTACCAATGCATGCAAAGGATAGAAAAATATCCTGTCATTGGGGTTAGGGTATAGTATAGAGATAGATGATTTTCTATTACAACACCATCTGCAAAGTCAATGAAGATGGAAATGAACATGGATAAGCAGCGGCAGTTTTTCACAACTCCACAGAGATTAAGCAGAGGTGGAAGAAGGACAAAGATGTCAGGAAGAGGAGGCCTTATGATCACTGCCATAAAGGAAGGCCGGATTCAGGAAAGGCTCAGACGTTATTGTCAGGTCATAATGGATAATGATTGAAAAAACCAAGCAGGCAAGTATGTGATTTACTGATTAATATGAAGCCTATGGTTGATCATAGCAAACTATGGAATATTCTCATGAAAATGAGTGTACCAGAGTGATGAAGGACCCGGACAGAAATCTTCAAAAATGTACCTAAGAGAAAATATCAAAATTGTTCAGAATATGGTATTTTCTGTGATTTCAGGGGTGTTAAATCCATGACATTGAATGCTGTTGCTGGTAAAGAACACCAGGAAAATAAACAAGTGGATTATTGATCAAATCAAGTTTCACTTGGAGCACATGTGACCAGAATAAGGTTATCTTGTTTGGGGTATATTATGAAAATGCCTAGTACGTTGGAAAAGGCCATAATGCAGGAAAAGGTTTGAGAGGAAAAGGGTGAGGAGCAACAAGATGGACGATCTCAACTGCCATAACTTGAGTTATTCCAATATGGCCCATAGTGTGTGCCATCCATCCATCCATTCATCCATCTATGTATCGTCTGTACCCACTTGTCCTATGCAGGATCATGGGGGTCTGGAGCTTATCCTGGAAGCCAACCCATGGCGGGGGGGTGCCATCCATTATATGTAGAGTATACCAAAGTTTACAGCTATTGAGAATTAGGAACTAAAACCTGCAGGGTAAGTCAAATTATGCAGGAAATACTTAACTGTTCCCTTTTATACACATTTTGGCCCCCTGACATAAAACTCCACTTTTATTTAAAAATAAAGAGGGTCTATTATTGTAAGTGTACTATAGATAACTATCCACCCTAACCCATTATTTTACAAGGTGCATTATTTCAGAATATCTTGGGTGCTGGCGTCGTATACTAAAATTGGAATTGGATGGCTGTGTATTTTTTCGCCTCCTAGTGGATAACTAGCAAATTGCAGCTTCAATTTTAGAAACGAATCAGTTGGTAAAAGCTAAAAACCATAGAACATTTTGGGAAGAGCACATGCAGAATAATAATTATGTCTTTGATCTTTAATTCAATTTTCTTCACAGCTGTCAGATTTTTGTTTTAACCATAAGAATTATGTTATCAGAAGGTCACAAGATCTGTCTTCCATGCTTGGAAGATAGATCTTCCGACCTTTGGATAAAATACAGGGATATGTTGCACACTAACCCGTAAAATTATATTTTAAAATGATCATTTTAGAAACACTTAATTGTAAAATGATTTACTGTTTAAAAAAAATCTGGAAAAAATACAAAATTCTGAAAAGTTCAAAAGAAATCAATAAAGCAATACTGGAGAATAGGTCCTATAAAATGAACTGATCAAGGACTGTTGTAGGTAACTATTGGAGATAAAATCAAGGGACGAGACACTTTTACTTTATAATGTCACCAAATATGCCAGATTCCAGAGAGACTTGAGTTGAGTGTACAATGGAAGAATTGACAATATGAATCACAAAGTCAGGGCTCTTCACTGAACTAGTAAGAACATCCTTAAGACATCATGTTTTGCATTGACAACAGTGAGGGCTCTACTCACATCACATCCCATCACAGGACTCCCACACTAAAGACGATACCGATCCACTATATGACCAATATATCAAGTCCCAGGATAACGTGACGATGGTGCCACAATGAGTAAACTTGTATGAATTCACACAGCTATAGCTGGAGCCAGATTCCGAAGCTTCACAGCAAAAATGCAACCCGATGTGCCATTTTATTTTAGACACATTAATAAAATGAAAATGAGATTCATTAGTGTGTCAGAGTCAACTATTGAATACTTGTAACTTTAGTGACCTATTTAAGGTAATAAAAACTATTTAAAAGATTAAGAAAACTGGCATCAGACCCAAGTGTCTTGTCCTAGATCTTTTATGTATGTCATTCCTAGTTACAACTCATTTTTACAAAAAGAAACCCTACAGGTGGTTTGGCAACAAGTAGAGTAACTCATGATTCAACAGGGCACTGTATATGTAGCCATTAAATGCTGATGTCCTTTAAAATAAACTTATCTGATGAGGAATTAATTTATTTAGATAACTGGATAACTGAAACTTTTGTTAGATTTTAGTAGTGCTGGTCTTGAAGTATTACTCGGTTGCAGTGGTGCTGTCAGTAGTAAGAGATACAGATGAGAATTATTACTACATTATTATGGGTAGCACAACAGGTCTGTTGGTAGCACTTGCTTCACTCCTCCAAGGCTGAGGGTTTAAATCCCTCCCTGCTCTGTGGAATCTGCATGTCTCTGTGTGTGTGACGTGGGCTTCCTCCTGCAATCCAAAGATGTATACTTATCTTGGTGTCTCAAATTTGTAATAATGTATGTCTGCGTGCCAGTTTGTATCCTGTGACGGAATGGCATCCAGTCCAGGGTGTACCCCTAAGCAGTGATAGGCTCCAGGCCCCTAATAGTCGGGCTGATGGAAGATTGTCAGGTTCGGTCCTTGTCTTGTCCCATTCTATCCGTTGTTTCCCTGCTTGGCCAGCAGGTGTTGAGTCCCCCCGCCCCGTTTCCGCCCCTCCATCCCGTCGTACGTGGCAAAAAACGGGACAGCGGCGCAGTGCGCTGCACTCGTGTCGCCGCGGGGGGGCGCGCGCGTAAACAGAGCACGGCGATGGGAGCGTGCGGCCGCGGGGGCCGATGGGAGATTTAGGGCGGCCGCCGGTGCCATTTTCAAACGGCAGCGGCATGAAACCAAGGAAACAGCGGCGTTAGCGCGGCTGGGGCGGCAGGCAGGTATTTATGTCTGATATGGTCTAACGTGTCGGCGTTCAGGGATAGCGACCGGTACAGTGAGCCAGAAATGGATCAATACGCGATATGAAATGTTCAGATTCACCCGAAAAGTTAATAGCCACGAATACGGGTTCAGTTAGGTTGCTGCTAATCAGTTAACTTAGCTCACTTATTAACTAATTTTATTGCTGATTATGGTGCGACATTTGAGTTATCAGTCGCAATGTCGCCCATGCAAATTTCGCAGCTATAGAAAATGGCGTAGCCGATTAACCAGCTAGTTGATCTTGCATAGAAAACTGGGCTAATGTTCTTTTTTACTGTAAAAGTTCATACTGATAGTTATCCAAAATTAGACACGAGTTGGTCCTGTGTAACTGCATTGTCATGTACACCATAATATTATGTGTGTGTGTTTATATATATGATTTTATTTTTTCCTGAGTTTGTTACAGGCGTAACACTTAAGCTGCATTAGTTTTGGTTTGAAATGAGTTACCTACCAATATCGAATTATTGTTACGGTACTGGCGTAAAGTGACTCTGATTGCATCTTATTCCAGCACCACCATGTTAGATGCGGCACAGACCCGGCGCAGGGGAGCCCTGGACTTCGAGGCTTGCTATGACTCCGCCTGCGCTTTGCAGGACAGCGTCCCGCTTCCAGCTGTCAAGGCAAACCTGGGACAGGGCGTGCTGGACTTCTGCGGGGATCGCCTAAAGCTGATCGACTGGGCGCCCATACTGCAGTCACTGGCCATCAATAAGCACCTGCACCACGTGGCCATCAGAAGTCGCTATCAGCTCACTTCTGCAGACGCTGGTGAGTGTCTGGAAGTCAGCAGCCACACATCCTGTTCATCGTAGCTGAAAGATGGTAATATGGTGTATATCACACCACCATATACATATTTTTACCCTTAGACCAGGGGTCTCCAACTTCGGTCCTGGAGAGCTACTATCCAGTAGGTATTCTATCCTACCTGACTTCCAATGAGCCACACCTGTTCCTGGTATTTACCTGAGACCTGCTGTACAGTAGCTCTCCAGGACTGGAGCTGGAGTCCCCTGACGCAGACAAAGCATTTCAGTCGCTGCCTTTTGGTCCCACGCTCACTTCCGCTCACTCACACAGCCATGCCTGCATCTTTCGAGCAAACGACGCAGCACTTATGCAGTTTCCGAGTCTGACTCTGCATCCATGTTCCCCTGCCTTACATTTTTGCCCTTGAGCAGTCACTGTATTTTGGGCTAAAGAAACAAGTTGAAGAGAATGTCTAAGATTTTTAGGATAATTTTTGTATTTGCCATATGAATCGATATGCATGGGAATTTCTTGTCGTAATCGAGCAAAAGTGTTCTTATATTATGTACATTTGTGTTGTCATCACGAGAGAATACTGCGCATTTTAACCTTTAACTGGTGAATTTCTTACCTCAGTTATGTCAGTCTCTGTCTTTATATTGCAGTAGACAGATACAGGTCATCCTTCAGGAAGTGGATCCCCGCCTTTCGTTCCAAAGACATGACGTTTAGACTGTGCAAGTCTCTCCGGGACTGTCTGACCGTCTCGCCGAGTCTGCGAAGCCTCCAGCTTCAGGGCCTTCCTCTGAGGCCCCGAGATCTCATCCTGCTCACGAAGGTATCCTAGTGCAATGATAACCATTTAGCAACAAACAAATATTAGAGATGCACCGATCCAATATTTGCATCGTTATCGGCACTGATCCGTAACCTATTAGACGGATCGGCCATATGTGACTGATCTACGTCCGATACTTATTTTTTTTTTAGTTTTCGGCAGTCTGTAAAAAGATGGATCCTGTTTCTTGTTAAATGTGTCTGTGACACATCGTACTTCGATTTCTACAATCAACTGCACCTCTTTCCATTTTGGATGTTTTTTGCTGAACGCTAATGCTGCCACTCAGTCTATTTGCCCCTCAGTGGGTGTGAGAGCAGTGACTTCCTCCTGCTGTAAAGTCATATTCATACCCTTTGCAGCTAGAGGAACATAATAACATTAGAGAGTGACAATCTGCAAGTATTTTACAGCTTTAACAACAACTAGTCCTACAGTGATTTGCAATCTTTGTAAAAAAATCAATAGAGAAAGTTTTGCGAGTTGGAATTGGCGTTTAATGGAAAATCCCACTAAAAGTGCAGGCAATTGTGCAGGACAATATGAGTAATGTTGGGTGAATTAGTGACTTTGTGAATAACTGTAGTTTAATGCAAATCGCACTTACTACGTGGATGTGTTTATGATCGTGTGCCCTGTGATGGATGACGTCCCCTACCGAGTTTCCAGTGCTTTCTGGAATTCATTCCAGGCCTCCCATAAACTTGTGCTGTATAATTTATTTATACATTACACTTATTCACTCTTTAGATATAAATATTCAATGAAATTCATATGCAGTTAGAAAACAAGCCTAGTGAAATATTACTAGCTGTGCTTGTGTGTTTTAAGAAGGCAGAAGTGTTTCAGGGGGCCTTTACCAGTTTGTCTGATATGAAAATCAATCATAATCTTTGATGCTCCATGTTGATTCTCCTTGTCAGGGTATAGCAAAAAGTGCAGCTTTGGAAAACCTCTCCCTGGCATCCTGCCCCATAGGTGACGAGGGACTGGAGGGTGAGAATGATAATATCATATTTACCTGTCTCCTCATTTGAATTTTCATCGCAGCTCGCTCATGCTTTTCAGAAAAGCGGCTCTTTGGGTAAACCCCCCGGTTCTGTGTTTTGCATGTGTGCAGCGATATGCCAAAGTGTGAAGTACTCCACCTCAATCAAGACGGTGGATTTCACAGGCTGCAATCTGACCTGGCGAGGAGCAGAACACATGGCCGCCATCATTAAGGTGATCTGAGTACAGTATATTCAGCTCTACTTGCTTTACTCTCCTTATTTATTATGACTCAACTTGTATACTTAAATGTTCTGATTTCTTTGTATGAATTCAATATTTGGCTTGATGGCAACATCTGGTGGACATTTTGTGTCAATAGCCCACTTAGAAATCCCCTTACTGATAAAAATGCTGATGTGTCAAATACTTATTTTCCCTGCTGTATGTCAGCTGTACTGATCAGTTTATATAGTAATGGCAAAATTAAGTCATGTGACAAACTCTTCCGGTAGCACCAGGCCATGAGGCGACATAGTGTGGCTTGGGCAGAGAGTCTGCGCTATAGGAAGCCGGAGCTGGACGGTATGAGTGGGCTCCGCAGGGTCACTCTGAGCTGCAACACCCTGATCGGAGATAGAGGAGCTGCGGTTCTCGCTCAGGAACTAGAAGAAGACTTCTGGGTCAAAGGTCAGACTCAACCTCATATGTGTAAGCCGTATGCTGGAGTGCCCCCTGACACAGTTGTTTGTGTATTCCTGTATTTCCATTTTAATGCTGCTATTGTATAAAGTAACCTGAACCGTTATTAGACTTTTACTATGGATTCTTTCATCCTAACGGACTGACATCTTTGGCATGGTTATGTTCTGTCGATGTCTCCACAGCTGTGGACCTTCAGAAATGTGGTCTTTCCAATGTGGGTGCCAAGGCCCTATTGGGAGCCCTGAAGTCCAACACTACTCTTGCTGTTCTAGATATTCGGAGGAACCCTCTCGTGGGTGAGCTGCTTATTCTTACTGCTGAGTGGCTAGCTGTGTGAAAATCTCCTGGGATGGGGAATGAAGAACTCTATGAAAACCTAGATTGATGTGGTACATTGGGGGGGGGGGCACTGAAACACTATTCACACCCTGATTATGGTCACAAGTTCTCTTTTAATTAACACGCAGTATTTCTTCATTAGGTGCCAGGCTGGATGTGTGATCACGTTTATTATTATTTCTTATTTTGTTTTATGAAAAAAAGCAAAAATTCATAATTTCTTTGCATTGGGTAATTAAAAATATAATATTTTTATATCTTTTATATCTGTGACCCCAGAATATCAGGATGTAAGGACCTGAAATGCGAAAGGCCCCAGTGGTGTGACGTTTCTGTGGTTAAAGTGTTTGAGCTCTTGCATTATGTATTTATTTCATAATTGATGGAGGAATAGAAAGCCACATTTTTATCATTAATACTGTGCATGTTTTAATTTTCACCTACCACCCGTTTTTTCTTTTTGAACTCATTCGCGCCCTTTTCTGTTCTTTTCAAATCTTCAGACTGAAACCACCTTTTTGTCAGTGCATTTTTCACCATTGATACAATACTGGAAATCTCCACAGTCTAAGATTCGACATTCTAATCTTAATTCTTCTGAGTTTTTAACATCTCAGCCATTTCAGCTTTGAGTTGTTGTCAGTAATTTAATTTTTAAATGATGAAGTAATGCATCTTTGAACCTTTTTTACTAGAGATGAAAAGATTCTGGGAAGGAGGCAGAGGGCATCTGCAAAGATGAAAGCACAGCGGGGCTCTCAGGCATTGGGGGAGGGGGGGGGGTCTTTGTGAAGAAGCAGTTTTGTTAAAGTGTTAGATCAGTGTTTCTAATGTGAGGATAAAGGAATAATCAGTGAGGAGGACATGTTCTTTTCTTTGTCATTAGATAATGGCCTCATTAAGGCAGTGATCGAAAAGGTTCTCCTGAACACCGAGGGAACTGCGTCTCAGGTTGGTTCAGCCAGGGGAAATAAATCTTTGCTGGGAGATAAATCTTGCAGACGCACACATTCTCATTCACACATGGCCACCATCTGCACACAAGACTGTACTGTAACCAACAGACTGCTATGTCTATACTTTTATTAGTGGCAAATTGTCGTTAAAAAAATTGGGGAGTAAATCACAAACGTGGTAATTCCAGTAGCTGTTGGCTGTCAGTCATGGTTGTTACTCTTGGGTCTGTGCGTTGCAGTGTGTACGTAATGACCGATCCTCCTTGGCTCCTTTTGTGTATCTCAGTACTCGTGGATCAAGCCTCCGTCTCCCAAGGACGCTCTGAATCCCACAGGTCAGAGGCAGACCAGGATGCCAGGAAATGTAGTTCGAGGAAGAGCAAATGTTAAAATAGGTAATTTGCCGCTAAAACGGTTACAACAGACGTTGTCATCGAACACCAGAATTATCATGCCGTAGCTCCCAAAATTGTTGTTGAAGTACGTGTGCACTCCAGTGGCACAGCTCAGGAATTTGTTTGCTTTTGCAGTAATTGGCTCAGTTATTTGGGTTTGATGACATGTCTTCTGATGTAAATTTTATGTTACTCTTAACTGGTTTTCAAATTACTTATGTACTGAATGAGCATTTTTCAGTGAATGAGTAAATCTTCAAAGCTCAATATCCTGAAGTTATTCAGCCTTGCTTGGTAGTGCTTATCATCGCTGCTTTGTTAGCCGCGTCTTGAAAAGCGTCATACTCTAGTGACCACGCCTAATCCTGCAGTTTGTGGAGCTTCTCCCCATCTGGAACACCTGCCACTTACCGCTCTCACTGTGCTCATAGCGAAGGGCTTCTCAGCTGTTCATAAGGGATCACCATAAGGATCTCACAGCCTGGGTGCTGGGAGGCGTTCCAGCCACTCACAGGAGTCTCTGTTCCAGGCTCGCTGAGGACATCCGTGAGCGGTGGGAGGAGATCCAGCGCCCCCCTCTCATCACGTGTAGGTTCAGGCGAGCACGTCCCTTGGCGCGCAGCTGCACGGGCCAATCGACAGCGGTGAGGAGGAGTCGCTGGCACGGTGTGGCATCGGCAGTGGAGTTGAGCATGAGGTGGAAGTGATGTGTGCTTTTCTCTCTCTGCAGGGGGGACCCTCAGGACTTCCCTGCTCCAGGGAAACATTCCTGCCAGGTATAAATGTATAAATTTTGGTATAAATGTTGCACAGAGTAATATAAAATACGAACATGCTCAATCTGTGATGGTTTATTATGCCTGGGATAAGACGATGACTCCATGTTAATCACAAATCCACTCCCAGCCAAGGTCACTGAACCTTCTGTGTATGTCTCTCAATCCCATTCTTCCACGTCTGTGACCGACTTCTCACATGGACTGGGCATCATTCATCTCTCTCTCTCTCTCTCTCTCTCTCAGGATGCCAGCACCGTGAAAATTACCGTGGAAACAGAGTCTGAAGAAGCAGAATCGGAGGAAGCAGAGAGTTTGATAGAAGCCCCTGGTTTGGTCCCCCAGCAGAAGATCACAGTGCTCCACCATAAAAGACTGCAGGTTCATAATGACTGCAACAACTGGCAAGAGTTTACCAAGAAATGTTGCGTAGTTGGAATGCATTGCTTAAGAATTAGATGAAGAACCAACTATTGGTGGATTATTTAGAAAAATGTTTTCTATCCTACCTTTTCTAGTATGTAATATTCTGGCTTTAGAGTTTTTCTGAACTTTTTTTTTGTATTGAAAGATGCGTCTTTATTTTTTTTTAATACAAAGAATAGTTTTACACAAACTGTATTGTTGGTCATATTATCCCCGCTGTAATTATGTCTGGTAATTGCACATATGTGCCTATTGACGGCGAAATTCCAGCCCTTGGTCATGGATAAAATTACTGTAGTTCATTGTACCATATACTACTTTTGCATTCTCTGTTTCTTATAGCCCGAATATTAGAATAACATTTTTCAGCATTTTCAATCTACTGAATAGCTATTTGCAGGTTTTGTGAGAGACAGGTTTTAATTTGACCATTAAAAAAAAAAAAAAAAAAAAAACATTTTACTATAAGAACAAAAAACAGTTTGCTTTATATCTGTAAATGGTACATAATATTTGATTAAATATGACTGTAGCCTGTAATTATAATTAGTGTTATGTTTAATTATGGTAAGATATGTGGCTCAGACGTCCAGAGCAGTTATTCTCTACCTGCTCTCCCAGACGGTCCCTGTGGAAGGTTGGTCTCCACTTCAGTGCTGTTTCCCTTCTTGGCTGCCAGGTGGAGCTGGAGGAGTGTCGGCTTCGATTGGCAGAGGAACGGAAAGCGAGAGTCAAAGCGGATGCCCTCCTCACTGAGGTATCCCCACTGTGAATGTGTGAGCTGGAGGCTTGCGGGGATGTGAGTCAAAGCGGATGCCCTCCTCACTGAGGTATCCCCACTGTGAATGTGTGAGCTGGAGGCTTGCGGGGATGTGAGTCAAAGCGGATGCCTTCTTCACTGAGGTATCCCCACTGTGAATGTGTGAGCTGGAGGCTTGCGGGGATGTGAGTCAAAGCGGATGCCCTCCTCACTGAGGTATCCCCACTGTGAATGTGTGAGCTGGAGGCTTGCGGGGATGTGAGTCAACGCGGATGCCTTCCTCACTGAGGTATCCCCACTGTGAATGTGTGAGCTGGAGGCTTGCGGGGATGTGAGTCAAAGCGGATGCCTTCCTCACTGAGGTATCCCCACTGTGAATGTGTGAGCTGGAGGCTTGCGGGGATGTGAGTCAAAGCGGATGCCCTCCTCACTGAGGTATCCCCACTGTGAATGTGTGAGCTGGAGGCTTGCGGGGATGTGAGTCAAAGCGGGTGCCTTCTTCACTGAGGTATCCCCACTGTGAATGTGTGAGCTGGAGACTTGCGGGGATGTGAGTCAACGCGGATGCCTTCCTCACTGAGGTATCCCCACTGTGAATGTGTGAGCTGGAGGCTTGCGGGGATGTGAGTGACGCGAGCAGCAGAATTGCCTATTGTGCGAGTGACCTAATGTGGTGTATTTTGTTTAGCATTTAACTAACATCTATGTCCACTGTAAACTTGTAATCACAGGCTATTTTTTAGATGGGGGGGAGCAGGGGGTTCCCATAATCAATTTTTAGACAGACAGACACACACACACACTAGTGTAACATCTGTGTGAATCTGTATAAACATCAAGGTAAATTATTTTGCTGTTAATGACAATAATAATAATGATTGTTATCTGCTTGAACTCCTCCTGTTCTGCTTATCTGGTAAAGATTTTTGTGATTCTGCTGCTGTCTCAGCTGGAGCTGGAGAACAAGCGGCTGAGGAGCATTAACCTGTCCCTGTCGGAGGCCCTACACTCCCAGCCCTCGGGGGCCAGCACCCTGGAGGACGAAGCAATGCTGGACAGCATTGAGGCGTCCTTCCAGAAGTTCCATGCCTTCCTGGACCTGCTGAAGGACGCTGGGTAGGCTGACCATCCATCAGCAGTCATAGAAAATTGCCTTGAAGACAAGAAGTTTTAGGGAGATTCTGCCTGCCAGTAGTATCGGATGCCACATATTCCACAAGGGTTTTTATAGAATTATGAAGCTCTTAAAATAAGACTTCAATTACATGATTAGGCCAATCCTTGTAATTAGTTCGATGGCCTTCAAGATGCAGGCTTGGTGCGAATCACCCTCACAGTAAATGTTACGGGAAGGTTGTTGTCTGTTTACAAGTTGATGAATGATCAGGATTTGGGTCCAGGGTGGCACAGAGACTGCAGAGTGCCCCATTATGCACGATTTGGGTTTCTCTGAGGTAGGTGTGCGGTGTCCTTGTTAGAGATTTATTGGGCGTTGTAGCCGGTATTTCAGCCATGACAGTTAATGACTCACTATAGCACTTAGCCTATGAAAATCACAGCCTTTGACCCAGTTTTTGCAGTTTATAGACCGTCTACTTGGTGTTCCTCGCTCCCCCCAGTCCTGCTGATGTACCCTTTAATCATGCAACCTGCATGTTTTTCGCACTGTCCTGCCTGCCATCCACTGTGCTTTCAGCAAACGGAAACAGAAAACAGGCCTCTGTCTCCCCCTGAGCCACTTCCAGCTATGTACTGAAACAAGTATGTGTCTTGCTTGCTAAAGGACAAGCAAGGGCTTCAGAACGAGGACAGATGTCGCATACTAAGCAGCCGACTCCATAACCCTTTTATTTTTTGTGGGGTGAGTGGTGGTAGCGATGCAGTGTAGTTTGTCTTTGAGCTGGAAGTTTGTGGCAGTAGCTGAACAGTGCCGCCCCATCGCCTGGCAGAACGGAGAGCAGAGCATGTGAACAGGACTGAGGTCAGGGGTGTTATCAGGCTCCACTCTAGCTGGTTTGATTGAAAATGAGAGCAAACTCAACTTACTCCATGTTTCAATAAGAATTATACGCCCACTTAATTGAAATGTCCTTCCCAACCGCTTATCCAGTACAAGGTCGTGGTAAGCCTGTAGCCTATACCCTATCCATGAATGGGATTCCAGGTCGTCGCAGGACACACATTCACGCACCGAGCCCACACACAGAGCTGGGCCAGGACACCAATCCACTGACCTACTGTGCCACCTTACAACCTCTTAATAGTGAAAAATATCCCATGAATTCATATGCTTTTGGCTTGAGGGATTGATATGTAGACCTTTGAGTTTGACCATTAAAAAAAAAAACATTTTACTATAAGAACAAAAAGCAGTTTGCTTGATATCTGTAAATGGTACATAATATTTGAGTAAATATGACTAGCCTGTAATTATAATTAGTGTTATATGTTTAGTTATGGTAAGATATGTGGCTCAGACGTCCACAGCAGTGTTGCTTCACTGTTTGCCTGCCTGTTTACTCTGCAGTTTCCCCTGTTATATTATGTCCCTGGGATGTTACACTTGTTTTTATTCATGACGTCTGATCATTCATCCTTTGGAGTATTTTACAGCATAATTAAATGAAATAACATGGTTGTTTTAGCTCTTCTTCCAAGGCACTTCCCAATTTTTTAAGGGTAAAGTACGGTATCGTGCGGACAGTTATCGGATGAAGTGTGTATAGTGTATACATTTTGCTTGTATTCCTGGATGTTTTTCAGGCTTGGACAGCTGGCCTCCATGGCAGGGATTGACCAGGCGGATTTTAGGCAGCTGGCCAGACCCAGTCTCACCTCCACACTGGGGATAGTGGGTGCGCAAAAGGCACTGGACCGCCTCGGTTTAGTGTCCTCAGTAAGTGCAAGTTTTCTCAGTGGGTATTAGGGAATTAATTAATTCTAACATCCAGAGTATGTGTACATGACACATACTAATGCAAAAAATACATTTGGAGTAATTTTAATGACCAGGTAACGTTTGAAGTTTTATCACTATAGTTATACAGAATTACAGAAATGACTTGGACAACTTCAGACCCTGTTGAATGGTAACATGAGCTTATGCATTGAAGGAATAAATTCAGTACAAATCTGAGTTCATCAGTTAAATAACTTGCACATATATGTGCAGCTTATCTCATTTGCACCTCGTCTATTGCAGTATCCTATTTAATTATGTTTTTTATCTTTTCTTTTATTTCATTTTATTATATTATTATGTAATTTTATTTTATTGTTTAATTTAAATGTATCTGGCTGCTATGACAACTTAATTTCCCTCCGGGGATTAATAAAGTTGTCTGTCTGTCTGTCTGCCCTGTCTGTCTGATCTAATCAGTCTATCTGTGTGTCTGATCTATCTAATCTATCTATGTTAAGGAGATAGATTAGTGCTTTTCAGATGGTAACGTGATTCTCGGTCATGTGCTCTGAATGTCCCCGAGGTCACGTCTTGCAGACACAGGACCCCAAGCTAAACAGCTCACTACCTTATCCTCTGGTCATCTGTGACTTTCTGCCCCGAAGGGATGTTTTCATTTGCCAAGTCCGTAGATGAGCAGTTTGAGAGGTGCTGATGCAACAGGCATTACTGACGAGTCTGGGGCATCCCAGAAAGTTCATGTCACATGTATAAAAGTGTCTGATATTAAGGTTTTTGGGTACGTTAGTAGCTTATGAACTCAGGTGGCAGCAGCAGTCAGGCTTTGTGACAAACCTGTGTAACTTTAGAACTTTATGATTAGACAGGAGAGCTGTCCGCCACGTCAGGACACCCGCCCAGAAGCCCTGTTGTGGGGGACTTCCTGCAGCATGTAGCCCCTGAGGAATCCAGTGACCTGAGGAACACCTGGCACACTTTCATCGTGGAGGAGCGAGGGAAACAGAGTGTTCCATCTTCCCTCTGGCCCGTAGCCCGACTGGAGTCACATGACTTGCATGGCAGCGGCTCATATGGTAACGGTTCCTGTGACAACAGATCCCACAAGGAAACTTCCAGCCAATCGAACTCCAGCAAGAGAAGTGAATCTCTGGGTTGTAGGACTTCTGGAGGGAAGCTGTCCAGGGCCCGCCTGCCTAACCCTAATGGGAGGCCGGCGTCTGGATCTGAGCTCCTGGACAACATCCACTCTCTTGGAAGCTTGTGAGCAGGGAAAGCAGGAGGGAATTCTGATTCTCCCAAAAAGCCAAGAAATCATGTTTTTGTGCCACTTTTATGTTTTTACCATGCATTCTATATACTGGGCCCACTGTATAATACAAATATTTCCAATTTTTATAACAGTGCTGTGAAAGTTTTTTTTTTTTTTTCCTTTACTGTATCTTTTTATACTTGTTGCTTTTAAATATGTTTGCCTCACTGTAGTTTAGTGTTGATCATTGTTTGCTGTGTTGCTGTCTTACCTGAGTAAGTGTATCTGTGCCTTTAACTTCACCATTACAGTTGTCCAAGCCAGAATGCATGCATGTGCACATTATAATGAATGGCCTCACTGAAACTCAATAGGAAATTGTGCATTTCGAGAAGCTCGCCTATACCTCTTTGTCACTGTTCTTGTGTTAATCTCCACCTGTTCACCCATTGTCAAAACCAGTTATCCTGGTGCCGGTTTAGGTTATGCTAAAGTAAACTTGGAAAAGGCAGAGTCTGAGCCTGTGTCTTTTGAGAAATATTAAACCTGAGTCTGAAGTCAGGTCAGGATAATGGGTTTATTTAATAGTGGGGTTGCATACTCACTCTGACCTTACATATTTCAATAAATGTACTAGCTCTCAAATTAAAAGGAAAATAACTGATCTATGTACGTAAGTTTATTGATTCAGGGTTTTGATTCCATAACTATGATTCCTTTGTGACCACGTTTGCTTTGTAAATATTTTACCTTGAATTTTATTTGTGAACAATAAATATGAAAATAATTGCAATGCAGGTTATAATTTCAAATTTGTTCTCAGAAACGAATATACACAAGTTATGTAGCGTTTGTGAATATTATTTTGATTAAAGATTACATGCCAAATCATTCAACACAATAAACCTGACATGGAGAAAATGTATTACTATATCATTATTAGCCTCATGATATTCTTAGTCTGCGGGTTGAACTGATTGAGATACCACATCTACAATGTCGCAACTCTGATAGTAAATTGCAGAATTCATAGACACGTTTGACCCTGGGAAGACGCCAGCCAATCACAAGGAGGCTCGCCCGGCATTACACCTATTGGGGAGCCAGCAGCCAATGACAGCTCGGGAGACCGAGACCGGAGCCGCAGATACCCTGACGGCGGAAACCTGGGACACTTTCATCGGTGAATCTGCGGCTCGTTATACCGGAGCCTGTGACACGAATCGGCGATGGAAAATAAACGAGCGATAAATTTTGGCGCGGGACCCGCAAAACTCCCACAATCCGTAAGATTTTGTTATACGTTTAAGGTTGCATGTATTTAGCGTTATCCCAGTGTTATTTGCCTAACTATAGTAAACTGCATTTGTCTTGCTGCAACTGAGCAGTGTTACCGACGCTCGTTTCATTATGCGTTTAATTATTTTCTTTTAATCTATGGATTTCTTTAAAAATCTTTCTCAATTTAGAGCATAGTTTATAGGAGGAAGCTGGAGGCTGCGCATTTTTTTTTCCTTTTTGCTGCACTTGCTTTTCTTTGTACTTCGAGTTAGAAAAGTTGCATCAGCCATTCATTGACTAGGACAAGTCTGCGATCTTCACGCCTCAGTAATGCACACCGTTGCGGGCACGCAGTCCAGTGGGCGAGATAATACTTATTTTTGTTTTTTATTTTGCGCGATTCTATTTGTTTAAAAGTTTGAGATAAATGCATGCTTAAAAAATGTTTACATTTAAATGCTTTCCCCAAAATATGGATTAGGTACTTCTGGAGGCACAAAATGAGCTGCTGAATTACAATGGAATCGGGATTAGTGTTCTGGGTGAGTTAAAATTACTTGTTGCATATCAAAACGAAGACCATCGTTAATACTTGTGTATTAAACCGTATATCTTTTCAGAAATGAGTCACCGGTCTTCAGACTTTGGAAAAATCATTAACAACACGGAAAGTCTTTTGCGCGAACTAATGTAAGTCTGTCGTATACTAATATGCCTTTGCGGTGTTCCTTGCCATGCTTTTGAAACAGAGGGTTGTCTTTGTGGTCTTTGTGTGGTCACGCAGTCTGCCTGCTGTGTTTTTCCACTGGCTAAATGGAGGCGGGGAGGGAGGGGGGCTGCACTGCTTAATGAACTGTCAAAATGGTTAGCTGACAGACAACTGCTGATGAGGTGCCTTTTTCCTCAGTTCGTTGTAATAGCGTGGCTGTATAAAATGAACAGAGATCAGGATCCTGTATTTGTTGCTGCACAGCCAACAAGTAGCAAGTCTGTCTGCCTACTGTTTATCGCCAGCATGCCACTTTTAAAGTGCCCCTTTGTTGCTTTTCTCCCGGGCAGGAACATACCGGAGAACTACAAGGTGATCTTTCTGCAGGGTGGGGGCTCTGCCCAGTTCAGTGCCGTGCCCCTCAACCTGATAGGTCTGAAGGGGGATCGCTGTGCTGATTATTTTGTCACAGGCACGTGGTCGGCCAAGGCGGCGAAGGAGGCAGAGAAGTATGGCAGGATTAACATTGTCCACCCTAAGATGGGCAGTTACACAAGTAAGCATGCCCAGTCCTCACACTGGTCAGTCTGTGTGGTGCATTATGGGAGTTCTTACCCTGTAGCCTTCCAGTGTAGGAAAATAACTTAATTTGAAATTCTTTTGAAAGATGTTAAATACTCTTGAAATAAGAATTAGTTATAGTTTCTAACTGAAAAAATAAGCAAACAAACATTACAACCACAATACTGAATTGTTGGCTTCATATAGGAGTCCTCCACTGGATTAATGATGTAACGGTGATGTTTTGCGTGTTTCTGGTTTCATGATGGCATAATCTTCTTCCCAGAGGTTCCCAGCAGCTGGACGCTGAATCCCTCAGCCTCTTACGTGTATTATTGCTCCAACGAAACAGTCCACGGGGTGGAGTACAAATCTGTCCCGGACACTAAAGGGGTCGTGCTTGTCAGTGACATGTCGTCCAACTTCCTGTCACGACCTGTCGACGTGTCAAAGGTACCTGGCAAATCAACAGATGGGTCCCGAGCTCAAACGTTAATATAATGTTAGGAGATTATAAAATATTCACTGTCCAAACACATATTTTTAGTTTGTTTCAGTGTAAAATTGGGGGTAATCATTGTAAGAACTAGTTTTTGATTTAAAAAAAAAATTGAATGAACCTGTTTTGTGTAGTACACTTTTGAGACCTTGTTCAGCAGTCACTTAGTCACGAGTTCCAGGGTCCCTAAAGTAATCAGTTATCGAAATATGATTGTCAGCCTGTCCATTTGGAGAACTTGCTGTGCTGTGCTTTACTTCACGGTGTTTCTCTGTGGAGCTTGCGAGTCCCCTGAGTGGAGGCCTTAAAGGACTCCGTGATTGTCTGGCCTGCAGTTTGGCCTGATCTTCGCTGGGGCTCAGAAGAACGTAGGCTGTGCTGGAGTAACCGTCGTCATCGTGAGAGAAGACCTCCTGGGAAAGGCGCTGAAGGAGTGCCCCGCCGTCTTGGACTACGGCGTTCAGGCCGCAAATGCCTCTCTGTACAACACCCCTCCCTGTTTCAGGTAGACCTCGGATGCCAGCTTCAGGAGTGCCCTGTTTAGCCCCGGGGCCTTATATCCCAGGTCGAGACATGCAAGAGATACACATGTCCTAGCTGTCCAATCGGGTTACAGCTTTGTGCCCCGTTCAGACTGTGGAATTAGTTCCTGTGTCTGTGACTTATGAAGAACTCTTCATCATATGTAAACAACTTACACTTTCTCAGCTTTGTTTTATGAGTTCCGTGTAGAGAGCCCACAGTTCATTTTTTCCTAGCTTTGTAAGTACACCAAAAAATCAGACTATTGGTTGAGTGAACAGATGGACCGTGACTGAAATGCAGTGTGTGTGTCCATTGGAACTGTGTACCTGAGCTCACAGATGTCTCTGATATTCATTTAGCATCTACATCATGGGTCTGGTTCTGGAGTGGATCAAGAACAATGGTGGAACTGCAGCTATGGAAAGGCTCAACAAGGAGAAATCAGGCACGATCTATGACATAATTAATGGATCCAATGGATTCTATGTGTAAGTTTCTGGGGGGTGATTCAGTACCTTGGGCTAAAAATGTGCAACTAGCAGAATATCCTCTTAATCTGAAGTTATTTTATCTGCTTCTTCCGTACCATGAACGTGTATTGTGTTGTACTGTATGGATCTTAGTTGGAATGTAAATTGTTGGCCGGAAGGTGATTTGATTTAATTTTGATTATTGACTGATTCTAGATATTTGACATATTTAATCTCTTAACCACCATGGGAACTTAAGTATATATCTGTAATACAAAGACAGAAGAATCTTCATTTATATTCTGATGATTAAACTGGGAGAACAAGCCAGTGTAAATTGTCAAAAAACCAACTACTAAACTACTGAAGAAAAAAATACTTCTAAAGGGAGCGCTACCTGACTGGGGGGGGGGGGGGGGGTTTCCTATGGTGAAACTTGCCGAACGTGCCAGTGCAGAATGATGTCACATCATTTTATTTTTTGTGGAAAACAAATGATTGATTTGTGGGCCAGATTTAATAATGAATTATAAATTCACTGTGAATTGGATGCACTGAGGATACTGGCCATGCATGGGGACAGCTCGAGATATTAGGACCTGAGATTCCTGAAAAGACTCTGCTGAGAGGCAGACAGACTGACTCACTGACTCATTCACTCACTGACTCATTCACTCGAGACCTCTTATAGGTCGTGAGGGAGCTAATAAAGTCCCTCACGCTCCACTACAGAAACTTGCTGATCATCCAATGCAATCATCTCCATTATTTTCATAGTTGTACCTTTAGCTCTGGTGCTGCTAACCTTCAATACTGATACAGTTGAAGTTTCGGCTGACATTGTCAGCCAAGATTGACACACCGGACCAATCCCGATATCGTCACAGCACGAAGATCATCCGGTAGCACTTAGTCAGTCTTGCTGCAATGCATATCACACCGCAGATCTGCACGATTGATATATTAGTACCCAAGTCCAATACAGCGCGGAATCACATTTGTATCTGCATGATTTTCAGTGGGAGAACTACAATGCAAGAAACACTATTTGCACGCAAAAATGTAAAATTGCTGTGCATGCCCAGCTGCATGGTAGCTGTGGCTCACCAGTCCCAACTAGATGGTACTCTCTGTTTAAAAAAGGGCTCAAAGCATCCCAAAGTAAACCAAGAGCACCACCTACTGGGGTCAGAAAATACAGCAGATGGTTCATAAAGCGCTGTAAATTCATTTTGTTTGGCATAAATTGCTAGGCTTTGGAATCGCTTTCCCCTAACCCTATTTTTTCCCCATTAGATATGAGTATTTTATTAGTCCTTAAGGTAGTAATTCAAATGCATAGATCTGTAATGTCAGAATCAATTTTTCAGGGCAGAAATCCTCTTTAACAATACTTCTGCTTGCGTGTTGCGCACAATCACATTCACACACTGCATGCAGAGGCAGGAATACTGCATCCAGGTAGTGTTTCTCGCTAAGAACATATCAGTTGTAGTTCACGTAGTGCTGGGCACGCGCACAGCACATATGCAACAGAATATGATGTGCGGAGGGGTACTGAAGGCAACATGGCTACAGGCTAACTACAAAAAAATGTAAAAGTAATAAAACATTGCTTTGTTTATATGATAATTTGCCAAGTATTTTTAGAGTTTTGGCATCTAAGACTTTGACCTGTGCAGTGTGTTGACGTACAAAAAGTTTGATTCTTTTAAATTTGAAAACCAGTTGAAAATGAAGGATTCGTTCATGAATCGGACATCAGGATCGCTGCTGTTGTGTGCAAATAGTGTTTCTTGCATTGTACTTCTCAAAGTTTTTCTCACTGCAACCTCATGTGCTGCATGGGATTCCCCTTGCAGTCCCTTGTCTTGGAAAAAGGTAAACTCAGATTAAGAGGATATTCTGCTAGCTGCACATTAGCCGAAATATGTATTGTGATGGACTAGCATCTCATTCTCCTGTGTTATGCCCTGTGATTCCTGGGATAGCTGGATTGATTTTTACCTTAAAATTGTTATGTAAACCACTAATAAATGTGAAGCATAGTGTAACTGCAGGCCACTTTGACATTGTTGCAGGTCTGGAGGTAGTTTTGGTCAGGTGGATTCCAGTAGATATGGCTAAATTAGTGGGCCAGGCTCTGGGTTAAGATCTACACTGGTCATTAGCTCTAACATGAAGTTCTTCTGTGTTGTGACAGTCTGATTTGTGTCAGGTTAAGGTGGACATTCAGCCTTGCTGTCTGCATTCAGGAAAGCAGTCTGCGGTTTTTTTTATGCTTGTACCCACCCAGGTGTCCGGTGGATGAGAGCTGCCGGAGCTGCATGAACATCCCGTTCCGTATCGGAAAGAAAGAGGGAGATGAAGCCCTGGAGAAGAAGTTCCTGGATGGGGCCTCCAAGTTGGGAATGATCTCCCTGAAAGGACACAGGTGCAGCATGCTCAAACCTGACCTCACACTGGAGAGTGGGGGGCACTGGCGGCAAGGTGTCACGCCTGGGGGCACGGAACTGGGTGTCACACCTGGTAGGGGGGGGCACTGGTGGCAAGGCGTCACACCTGAGGGGGGGGGCATTGGCAGAAAGGCAACACATTTGGGGGGGGGGGGGGTCACTGGCATCACACCTGAGGGGGGGACACTGGTGGCGAGGCTTCACACCTGGGGGGGGTGCACTGGCTGTGAGGCATCACACCTGGGGGGGAGGCACTGGCGCCGAGGTGTCACACTTGGGGGGAGTGGGGTTGGTCATTAATGGCAAGGTGTCACACCTGGGGCACCCTGGGAGGGTCACTGGTGGCATCACACCTGGGGGGAGGGGCACTGGCCTCAAGGCATCACACTTGCCGGGGGGGCCTTGGCAGAAAGACATGTATGTGCTGTTTTGTTTCCTATAACTTTATAGCAGGCTCAGGTGGTATTAAGGTAATAGGGTATACCACGGTATACATACCTCAGTAAGTTTTGGTGGAACTGTACTAAGAAGTGGCCAAAATGGTGAGCGAACTGGTGAAGAAAAGCACATATGCTGAAGGAAATCCGCCGATACCCACTTGCCATTGTTGTCAGGTGTAGTCCGCAAATACTTGTGCATCTGTGCAGCATCCGAGTGAATTTCCCGCACCATGGTGGCACTGCTTTCGGAAACATCATCAAAGTACCGTATACGACAGTGGGAGACACTGCCCGGTATGGAAGGTGACTGCATGAGAAAGCAGATTCCACCCAAGCCTACTTCAGCCTGACCATACTTAATATAAAGCACCGCATGGTGACTTGGTGGGCAGTGTCTCCCACCTCCAGGGCTACGGGTTCGAATCCTGCCCCTGTCCTCCCTGTGTCACACAGCTTACCGCCTGCAGTTCAGAGACACGCAGTTAGCCTAACTGGAGCCAGTGCGTTGCCCGTGGTGTGTGTGCTGGCCTACCCACATCCTCCCTCAGCAGTGCACCCTGTCCTGCTGGGATACACTGCAGCTCACCCTGACCAGGATGAGTTGCCTGGAGGATGGATGAGTGGATTGACACACTGCTGAGATCTTCTGTCTAATAATTTACCTGACATGCAGGATATTTGTATGTTTCTTCTAAACCCTTTTACTCTGAGCACACAGTGCTGACAGAGGGACCGTCCTGCTGTGTATTTTTTTTTTTGGTCTGTTATCTCAATTATTGCACTGACCTTTGATCTTGCACCAGAGATTTTTATTTCAGGGTGGTACATCACAGTGTGTTGCTAGGTAATTTGACATTGACTGCTATTGCAAAAGCCGGCTAGATATAGGGACCAGCAGATAGCTTTATGTAAGGATAGAGACTGAAGATGGTAAGATGGACCCGCTTGCAAAAAGGTCGAATGTCATTTGCTAGTTTACAGTGAATCATTTTGCTTGTGCTGGTGAGCACTTGGTGAGACCTTATACAGTACTGTGCAAAAGTCTTAAGCAGTAATAGAAAACTATGTTTAAATGATCTTCATGTTGGTGTAAAACTATGAGTTTGTGTCTGAAAATGTATGTCTGTTTAGCCATTTCAAAACCTCAAATCTTCCCAGTATGTCACCCTTGTATTTTTTGACTCGCCAACCACATCACCTTGCTAATGGGCTCAAAAACTGAATGATCAAAATAAGTCAATTAGTTAATTGAGCTGGTGCTGAAACTTAACAAATACATGGAGTGACTGAGGTGCCCCTGAGGAGGGGTTTGGGGACAGAACTAGTGTTCATCTAGCTATTCAGCAAGATATATTTTTTGGGGAACAGAAGAAATTCTTGTTTTTTTTTTTGTTTATTGTGGTTCTGTTCATTTGCATATGTTCTAAACTTCCAATATTAAATTCCTTTTTTCCTGAGCAAATACACCCTTCCCACATAAATGGCCTTTTACCTTTTCTTTGACTGCTTAACGTTATGCACAGTGTTGTATAACGCAGGCAGTCAGCAGCTTTTTCCCCCTGGATAGTGCCTGCCATGGGTTTTACGTGCTGCTCTTCATCTGTAGGTCCGTCGGGGGCATCAGAGCATCACTGTACAACGCCGTGACCCTGGAGGATGTGTCCGCGCTTGCGGCCTACATGAAGCAGTTCCTGAAGGAGCACCAGTAGCAATGGACGTGGATCACCAACTGCTTCCTGACCATTATGTTGATAGATTTACTAATATCAGGCCTCGGCCTGTGCACAAAGTCGGGTGCACTGTACAGTATGATCTGGCAAGCTATGTAATCCCAGACATCTCTGGTGTGACCTCCTCAGGCTTGGCTCTGAGATCTCCTTGCACGTGCTAGGTGCAGTATCATAGATCAGTGTTTTCAAAAATGATTCTACTCGTCATTTATCAAGGTCATTTACGAAGCTTATTCTAAATTTCCATGTTCTTAAGTCTGTGCGAGGCTCTAAAATATAAAACCTATCTGCTATGTTTGTACTTTAAGATAGTGATCCTGTTATTAATGCTTCACTTCATGAACTTCTTACAGCGGTGAGATGAAAATTTTTAAGAAAACTGGATAATTTGCACATTGGGGTCTGATAGACCCCAGGATTGATTTTTCTTTTTTTTTCTTTGTCGTAGGGGCTTCTGAAAGATTTTACTTTTTATTAAGCGGAAAATGTAAGATCCATGTACCCATGTGAAAACCACACTGGTAGTCTGTATGTTCTGTGCTTTGTATATTTAGCTTTTATTTGGTGTATCTCAGATAAGCTTTTAACAGTGGCTGTTTTAAGATGGCACATGCTCCTCCGTTAGCCCGCAAAGCCTGTGTGTTAGCCTGTATACCAGTACTGAGCTGCTTTTGGTCTCAGTACTTCTATCCCCTGTGAACATCTCCTGTGGCACGAACCCTAATAAATGCATTCTGGCAGTGTGGAGTACTGGTCTTTCTCTTTGTGCTGTAGCCTTGCGATATGTCTCACTGAAGCGTAAGACAGTAGAGCTCAGATTTTAAAACCGTCTTATGCGCTGGTGTCAAACTTTGCATTCGGAAAAACATACTGTGCTACACTGCCGGTGTGAAATCCAAGATCTGAGTAGTTATCCATTTGCACTGGTTAAATCTATACTTCCCTCAGAAAATACAGTATTGCTTTAGTATAAATATACAATCCCCTATGACCTTGCTGAGGATAAACAGCTGGAAGGCATATGCATTATAAAATTAAGACTATATACACAGTCTTATGCAGACAGATACAAAAAATATTTACGATGGAGTGATTTTAGGTTTTATGTCTTTGATTATTTCGTAACAGTCGAGGATGATTCCATCCAAAGTTGCACTCGATAAAGCAATTTTACATGCACCTTGGGCAGATCTGATGAGATGTGACATGTCAGATAATATTTTTTCTCTTTTGCACTGGAAGTAAGGGGTTTTACACGCTGTGCAAATACTGATTCACTGGTCCCATTATAAGCATCCACCTCACATATTCCTGATCATCTTCTGTCAGTCAATGGGCTAAATCAATATCTTTAAAACCCCCCACTATCTGGCAGCTAGCCCCCATAAATTCTTAGTTCTGTGAAAAACGAAAGACCCCTGCGTGATGAGGTAATGCTCTGTGGGAATCCTGCAAAGTGCAGTGTATGACCCTGAAGATATTTAATTACAAAACATATATTACAGTATGGCCGAGGAAAGCAATAAGTTGCAGAATAAGTGTGAGTAATATAAATAATCAGTGTCTGGTGAGGTAATATACATTCACAATTACATATGTTGTTTTTATAGTCTCAGATAATTTGTGTGAAAGATTGGCAATAGCCTACACAGTTTACTAGCTTTTGTAGTTGTAATTGAGGGTGGCAAATAAAGATTTGGCCATGTGATATTAACCTCTGCGGGTCTAGGGATGTGTTCTTGAGCCAAGCACTTAAACACTTGATTGAATTAATTTTGTCATTTAAGTAATTGTTTAGGGGTCTGGAAAGCCTGTGCAAATCGCAGCCCTCAGAGTCACGATGAGCGATATATGGTGGGGGAATCATAAACAGTACAGCTTGCGATCGTGAGTCACACACCAGAATTTCTCAAAATGACACCTTGCACGACAGCTCTTTGGATTACAGAAGAAGATCCTTTGGAAGGACAGTTTGATGAACGATATCTGAAATGCACAATTTAAAAACATTCTATACTGATTGGTGGAAGCTGTATTTTTATAAATGTGTTGAAACATCGAGTATAGTGCCAGGTTTACTGAGTGTGTATTTACTAATTCTGTTGGAAGGTAGTTTGCTAGGTACAGCCTATAGTCACTAGAGGGTGCTGATGTGCACAACACATGCAAGATAAAATACAGTAAAATCCCGTTATAACGGACTTCAAGGGACCTGGCAAAAGAATCCGTTATATCCAAAGTCCGATATATCCAGAGTTGCTGTATGCCCAGAACACAACTACAGGACCCCATTTACTCATGCCACACCCCAGCAGACACACTTGTGGTATAGATTATTATATTGTACATGTAGTAATCCAACTTTACCTGACCAGATGCGTGACTATTAATAATCCCAACTACGTATCTGCGCTGGATATCACCGGCACGCCACACGCCTTGTAGGCGGAGCTGCATGTCCGTTATAGCCGAACAAAACAGGATTTTACTGTACTTGCAACTTGGGAATATCAAGGTAAAATTTCTGCATCTTGCAGTGCGACCTGATTCTCCTAATTCCCACAGGTGTAGCTGCATACAGACTTCTAATAAATGTCAAGTAATTAAGGTGTGAAAGTGGCAGGTGGCAGAAAGGCTCCTCCGAAGGCTAACCCCGCTGTGCAGAGCCTTCCTTCCACGGCGGGTGCTGAAGTCACCTCAGTATGTAAGAATCCTCGATTTTGCCAGCAGGTTCTCACTCTAGACACTCTCTGCTGGCTGATCCACAGAGGGGAACAGTGCCTGTCACTTCCGTGGGTACGTGAAGCGGGCAGACACCCTTGTTATGTTTTTGGATTTGCTACGCTGAAACGGGAATGAGCTTTCCCAAGTGGCATTGGCGTCTGGACCATTAGCTGGAACGTGAGCGGAAGGCCGGAGGCTGTTCAGTGATGAAGTGATTATTACATAACGTCATGGCTTCTGGACAGCCCCCAGATGGCCGGGGGGGGGGGGGGGGGGGGCGGGCGTTTACAATCAGTCATAATGAAGTGGATGAGAAATCCGGCAAGTCGCCTTCTTCCCTGGGGCCATCTGTCATTGGCTGTGCGGTCATATCACACACAGACAGGAGACATCCTTACACAGACAGCAGACATCCTTACACAGACAGCAGACATCCTTACACACGCAGCAGACATCCTTACACACAGATATCAGACATCCGTTCACAGACAGCAGACATCCTTACACACGCAGCAGACATCCTTACACAGACAGCAGACATCCTTACACAGACAGCAGACATCCTTACACAGACAGCAGACATCCTTACACAGACAGCAGACATCCTTACACAGACAGCAGACATCCTTACACAGACATCAGACATCCTTACACAGACATCAGACATCCTTACACACACAGCAGACATCCTTACACACACAGCAGACATCCTTACACAGACAGCAGACATCCTTACACAGACAGCAGACATCCTTACACAGACATCAGACATCCTTACACAGACATCAGACATCCTTACACACAGATGTCAGACATCCTTACACACAGACAGCAGACATCCTTACAAGCAAACACACACACAGAAAGCAGATATATTTACACACACACACACACACACACAGAGCAGATTCCAGACACACGCAAACACACACAGACAGCAGAAACCCTTACAAGCAAACACACACACATAGCAGTTATTGTGACACACACAGAGCAGATTACACGCATGCACACAAACAGGGTGCCTTCACACCTGTCTGGCACCACCTGCCCCCCAAGCTCGGCGACGGGGGTGGGGTTTGAGGGTTGGGGTTATGTCTTTGTTCCATCCGTTCCTCTCTTAACGGATGAATAATTTAGCAGATGCCAGGGGGGTGGCAGCATTCGACGGCCCTGCATATCGGCAAGGTGAGTGTCACAGCAGCCCCCCCCCCCCGTGCACAGGGGACGAGCTGTATGTTCAGGTCAAGCTGCAAGGCATGATGGCGGTGGGAGGTGACACTAAATCAACATGGTAATTAGAAGGGCCGTTCCCACCCGAGTCCCACTCCGTCTCTCCTGGCTTTTTATAGCACCGTGACCCGTGGATGGCTTCCCCCAGGGTGTCATTTATGCTGCTTTATCTCCCCCCCCCCCCCCACCCGTGACCACACAGCAGGGGAGGGGCGGATGCTGTCTCTGAGCTGGCTGGAGCGTAATGGGCTTGGCAGCGGCTGCCCACACGACCCGCGGCGCTGCGTCGCATGCAGGGCCGACCTGAGATCACCGCCGCTGTCTGTGTTCTCCGCCGGCTTGGAGATGCAGAGCCTGTCTGACCGCGTGAGCCTTATTTACCGTTAATTCACAAAAGCGGCCCCCTGGGCGCCTGTCGAGATGCATCTCGAGAGGGGGGGGGGGGGGGGATGGCGGATAAACGGGCCACACTGCCTCCCCGGAAAGCTGTTCGGGATTAGTCAGAGGCGCGCCGGTGGATGCGGGTCCGAGTGCGCGGAGGCCGCTGGGGTTGCTGTCAGCGTTGACGTGGTCCAGCCCCCCCCCCCGCCCCCGAGTCAGCGGCGGCCAGACATGACATCAACAGCCAGGTGCTCAATGACATAGCAACACCTCCTGTTAACATCAACACGCACTATTAGCATTTCCTGAGCTTTTTATGAGCGTAAACCAGCTCGCTTCATTACTATGTTGTGTAATTTGAAGGGCTCTCTATGTACCATCATGTACATTTTCCCATTTTCTTTTACAAGAACTCACACCATGTGCAATCTCAAACAAAGAATGTGGATTTGTGATTGGCTGTCACCGTGTTCTTAGCGCCCCTCCCTCCCAGTCTGCCCTCAAGGCCATAAAATGATAACACTGCATGTTCTCTGTTTCCTCCCCCCCGCACCAGCATTTTCCCTTCAGGTCACTGGAGGCCCTGCTCTCGCCAAGGCGGCCCCTGTCCAGTGTCTTTGGCCTTTGGCTGTCTTTCACTCATATCTTGCTGCGTGTTCCATACACTGCCGTTAAATGCAGCCCCCAGGGGGGGTCACCCCTGCATCGCATGTCGGGCCTCTAGCCGTATTGCACGGATGCATTATTAATCTGAACCGCGTCGCATGCTGAATGCCTGTCATTCTTAACCCTGAGACAGCCCTCAGTGCCTGCATGAGCTTCATGTTGCTCCCACACCTTTTATAGTGGGCTTCCAAGCAACCTCATCAGCATCTGCCTGTAAGCATTACAAAGTAACCCTGCCAGCCAGCGACCCAGCCAACTAAATGCTAACAAGGCGTCTCCTCCAGCTCTTAAGGGACTTGGAGGTCCTTCGATATAGAGGTATGTTTCAGTTAGCACTGATTTATACCTGGAACATTGCTGGAGTGAAACCCGAATAATTACAAGCACATCCTGTGCCCCCAAGTTTAAGCACTACCAGTAAGAACCCAGCCTTTTCTGGGTCAGGCTTAAATTTTTACCCATAATGTCAAGTCTGATGCAACTGGTCGCCATCAAAGTATCCGGCAGTAACATCTCGAATCTCATTCTTCGCCACTCTCCTCTGCAGGCGGTAATTGGATTTCAGCCCCTGTCCTGAGATGGAATTTCAACAGGAATCCATGTCGTTGTTTTGGGGTTTTCCGTGGGTCACATGGTCCACGGATGGGATGAGCATCTTGTTTCATGTCAGTGAGGGGTCTGAATCTCTCTGAGACCTGAATGTTCGGCACAGCCGACGCACATTAGACTAGATCGTTTGTCCCATTTTCGCATGCTTCCTTACCCGTTATTCCGGAGTCTCCTTCTCTCTTTTAACATTTCAGACCACATCGCTGTACTTGATTGCCAGCCTTGTAACTGCCTCTCCTCCACCCCTCCCTGAATGAACTGGCCCATTCACATGTAACTTCTGGGAAAATCGTGTGTGGACTTCATCAGACACTGTGGAGAGACATATCAGAGATAATGGTGGGGGGGGTTAGCCAAGGAAGAAATAAAATACATTTCCCTGCCTGGGGGGGGGGGGATTTCCCATGGGGGTACACCTTTACTTTTTAATAGTCGATCCACATACATACATACACACACACACACATTCACATACATGTATGTATATATGTACGTATGTATCTCCTTTTAAACACGGCTTATTTCTCCATTGCTGTAGACACAGGCGATGGCTTCTGTTTGGGTTCCATTTGTTGAAAGGCCGTTACGATCATGTCATGCCAATTATATCCCCCCCCCCACACAGTATGGCCCAGGGCCGAGGCTCCCACCCCCAGTGGCTGGCGGGCCGGTAGCTGCCGCAGTGTGGCTTTGGTCCTCCTCTGGGTTCGTACGCGGCCTCCTTTCAGGCTGCTGCCACGGCTTTTTGCAGACAGCCGCGATTCTGCTCAAGAGGCAATCAGGCGGCACAGACTTTGATTCTGATCCCCGGCCAAGAGCGAACACAGCGAGCGATTCAGGCTTTCTGTCCCCTCACACATTCCTGATTACACCCCCCCCCCACATTACCATCCACCCCCTCTTTCATAACCCATGACTGGTTGAAAATAGCCTATAAAGATGGCCTGATGTGGGACAAGGAAAAAGAGGGGGGTTCCAACAGAAGCAGGATCTTCCTGGCTGGCCAAGCTGGGCTTTCTGAAGGAATCTGAAGGCTCCTGTCAGGGTCTCGGGCCGGACCCACACACAACATGATTGGCCAATTCATCCATCCATCTTCCATAACTGCCTATCCAATGCAGGGTCATAGCAAGTTTGGAGCCTATCCCCGGAAACACAGGACACACACAGTTTAGAGACACCAATTCACCTTTTTTTTCGATTCCAGGTGGATCCAGAGCACCTGGAGAAAACCTGTGCAAACATGGCAAGAACATGCAGACTTGCACACAGACCCTGAACAGGGAATCGAACCAGCAACCCTGGAGGCATAAGACTACAGTGTTCCTGCTGAGCCACTGCGAATAGCCTGATCTGCCGATCGCTCTTGCAAAAAAACATTTGGAATTCACGGTGCTCCATCACAAGCCTGACACGCGGCTGCGTTGAGCCGTGTTTCCGAGGTCCCCGGCTTTTAATAATTCCCCGAGGAGAAAGCGGCTGCTCCGACGCTGCCTGAACAAGCACAGGCCCCACAGCCCTCATCATCTTTTTCCTCCCTTCTCCTCCCTAGCTCTCTAAGCGAGGGCCTGCTCAGAGCAGACATAATCCCCTCTCTGTAGAAGACATGAAAGACCTCGAACAAATCAAGTTCTCTCTCCGTGGAGAATTCGCCTAATCCCATGCTTAGTGCTTTAACAAGGAGTTCTACCTCTTCGCCAAGCCCCATTAGTGAGACTAATTCTGCACTTGAGTTACAAGCAAATTACCGCCTCCTAATTGCAGTGTTCTCTGTCACAAGGAAAAAAAAGCCTCGTGTGAAATGTGACTGGGCTAATCCTGGCCCCAGTAGGTGTCACGGCACCACATAACGGTACACAAAAAACCCGGTGAAGTCTGCACCACCTAGCATGTTAGCGCACACCACCCTGGAATGAAGAACGTTCCCCAGTGATCATTCTTTTTTTTTTTTAAATCTTTTTATTTAAGAAGTATTTCTCAGTCAGGTTAAAGAGTTTCCCACCTGATGCAAGGATCCCCATCCCCAGTGAATCTGTCTCGTTGTCTACGGCAGGTGCAGGAATTAATTGTTGTCACATCCAAACATTAATGCAGAAATGCTGTATTTACTGTATCAAAGTCATAACTCAAGGGCAGCAGAGTGAAGGAGCGAGAAGATCAACCTTCTGCCTTCGATGAAAGACGGGCTACGGTCGCCAAATGGGACAATAAGAGCGACAAGAAAGGAATCTTTCATTTCCAAGAGAACAGATGAGCTTTTTTTCTCTCCCCCACTTGAAGTGAATTTCTGTGAATGCAGCAAAAACTTGACAATTCAGACATTTTCAGTTCTTTTCAAAGAATTTCCTCTTAGGAAACAATTACAGAAAGGTCTGGCCGGATTAAATAGTCCCAGCATGCAATCGCACTGTAGCACAGAAGTGGGGAAAATGCGAAATCACACAACGGTGTTATTCTTTTTTTCTATCAGCACATACTTCTTCAGCTTTACAGACTTTGGTTTGTGAATTGTAATGCCCTTGACTTAAAAAATGCACATACAAAAAAAAAAAAATTATGCTTGTTTTTCAAATTCAACACCAGAGGGCAGTGTAGATCTTTCTTAAGCCTGGCCCTTAAAACCATGCAAGCAAAGCAGGAGCTCAGCCGCTAACGCTGTAATGCCACAGTGCTATATGTTATACATAATTTCATGGCACGTAAACACACATACATACAGACATACACTTTCCTAATCACATGCATTATAGAAATACAATGATATAACAATCTGCACTGCTAATTAGCTTCTAAAAATTTGTGTAGTTTCAAATTGAGGTACTCAAATGTAACACTGTTAAAATGCATCTATTTACCTTAACTATTAAGTTTGTTTTATGCTTTTGATTTGTCATGTATTTCAACAGCAACTGCAACACGCATTTCGCAGAACACACTGTCCTCCATCAGATATGCACGGAATCTGAATAAGCTCAGCGTGGTGTATAAATTAATAATTCGACCAAGTACAGAGATGGCTGGCTGACGAGGGTAAGAGTTCACCTACACGAGTTTACCCTCCGATTCCTCATGTCTAATTCAAACAGAGACACAACTTTTTAAAAGCAAACCTCCCTGAATTATTCATGGGAGCTTCCCGGCTTGCTGGGGGAGGGGAGGGAGGGGGTTTGTTGCAGTTATCAGGCTTGTCAGAGTAGTTCTGTGACGTCGCGTCGCACCTGACAGAGCTCGGGACTAAGCCTCAGAGTGCAAAAGTGCTTGAAATTGATTTTAAGTTCTCCAGAAAAAAAAAAAAACATCAGTAGGTAAACAGGGAGTAGATGGCCCTTGTGAGCCGTGTTGATAAACGCTTGCTACGCCCAAATCCACTCCTCAGCATCAGTGTACTGCAAATGGGGCTGCCGGGGTACGGCGTGCCGCTGTAGAGGGCGCTCTACCATATTTGGAGAAATCTCAGAGGACGGAAGTGGAGAGGATCCTCAATCAACATTAGACAGGATCTGTCTCGCATTTTGCTAGAGGGATACCCAAGGGGGGCGGGGGGGGTGCACTCCGTGTTCAGTATCTGCGTCTGTAACTGTGCACCCACTACCCTGACTGCATAACCAAGAGCCCCCAATTAGTGGCAGGTAAAACACAGAGGTTACAGTGTAATCATCTAAGCCTGCAAACAGTTCATAGGCATGCTCTGCTGGCCAGGTACCCAGCAGGAACAAAACCAGTACTGAGAAATATGCTATGGACTCCCTTCCTCCTAAGCTTTCACAAAAAGCCTGCTTCACATTATTCCTCAGAATATGCAGGTGGAGAAAGAAAGTGTCCCCAGTCAATACCAGTTTGTCTCCAGTAGACCCAAATTAAAGAACTATACTGTATATTCTCCTCATTTTGATGCAATATTTTAATTCTAGATAAAGGCACAGTGCCTTATACATTTCAGCAAAAAGCATTATTACAGTAGAAACTGAGGAGCAGAGAAGGATTTGGAGGGTTTTAACAAGCTGTGGACTACAGCTCCCCACAGTTCACCTGTGAAACATTTTTTCTGGTAGTGAGATTCTCATCACACTGCACTCTGCCTTTCTAATTATAGGTGTTATAAGTGCTATGGGTGCATTCCAGGCTTTTACAAGCCTGCATCTCTCTGTCCCAGGGGAGAATCACACGAGAATGATAAGGATCTCCCAGGAGGGCTTGCCATCATTGAATGATCAAGAGCTCTAGATAATTAGACCTCGTCAAATGCTGCTGCCCTCCGGTGGCCAGGAATCGCGTCTGCAGTGCAGTGATGTCTTCTGTGCTCCGTGTGCCACAGTGACATTGACCCAGAGCTCCCGAAGGTGGCTGTTACATATGGAACAGGGCTGGCTGCTCGCCATTACTTTCTGCGTCAATGCAGGCTGTCAGCCACGCGTAGCACACAGACTGGGTCAGCAACACATCCCACAGGCTGGTAGAACATTAAGAGTGGGGCCCTGTTGTTGAGTCCCCCCCCCACTGTCAGCCCATCAGCTACTGCCCTGACTGATTCACTATGCTGCTTTTTCCCCACCACTGCTGTCCTGTGGCAAAATGATCACCGGGGAGGGGGAGGGTTAGGATAATGAAGGAAGGGATTTATGCAGAGTTTTCCCAGGGAGTTACCCAGCAATTCCCTTGGGAACTCTTTCTGCTGACCTCATGTCCACACACCTCTCCATGGGCACATGTCAGATGGGAGGGATGGGCAACTCGCTGTGGCACATCATCAGGAGACTGGCCCTTCATCTACATCAGGGGTGTCAAACTGCAGTCCTGGGGGGCCGGAGCCCTGTGTAGCTTAGTTCTTTCCCTGTTCCACCACAAATGATTCAGCTCAAGAGCTGTGTGGCAATTAGCACAAGGAGTTGAATCAGGTGTGTTAAACGAGGGGAAACCCAAAAATATGCAGGGCTCCGGCCCCCCAGGATTGGAGTCTGACACCTGTGATCTACATGCTGCCCATTTTTAATATTCTAAACCAGTTTTCTGGTTTCTATCTCAGGTTCTGACATGCATAGCTTCTGATACCTCTGCTGCAGGGATATTTAAGACACGGTCCTCAAGGTCCGAACCCTGCTGGTTTCCCAGCCTTCCTTTACCTGTGACTCTGAGTCCGGTTTGAAGCCTCTGTGGCCAATCAGAATCAGTAATTATTAATCTAACTACCTGGGAGACCTGAAAACAAGGCCTGGATTTGGAATCAAGGTCCAGAAGTGAAGACCCTTGCTCTACTGGATGTACACCAGATCTTGGTCCCTCTGCTTAGGCTGAAAAACCCATCTTCTGCTGTCATTTGCCCCCTCATTTATTCCCCAAACCCCCATAAAGCCCCTTACCATGCAGCCCTCTGCCATGTGGATCTGTTCACAATCCGGCGTCCTAAAGCCAGTCAGACATTGTGCTTTCCAAAAAACAGACTCTCTGTGTGCTGGATTGTACCAGCGACCCCCTGTGCAATATTTAATGACGAGCTGAGAAAATCATTGTCCACAAGGTTCATGATCAAAGGTTTCAACTCACGCTATTTTCAGTGATTTTTCTCATGCAGTGAGCATTTACAGTAGTTAGCTAGGTGGTCTGACAGAGAGGACTAATGATCTGAATTACACTGAGTATTTGTCATAAACGCATAAATAAATGCATAAATATTGAAATGTCTCCTAAAAGCATGTTAAAATAGGGAAATGTTGCATTTTCATCTTAAATTATAATACATTAAAATGATATATTCTACCTGTAGCTTTAATTGTAGCAGTAATACTACAGCCCATATATTCGGATATATAAAAATAATCTGGAATTTCAAAATACTTCATGATATATTCCCAAAATATTCTTTTCTTTTAACATCAGTAATCTGAGATCAGAATGAAACTGCATCTCAGAAATCTACTTTGGAATTTTTACGTTTAGTAATTAGTGTATAGATCTGTCATACTATTTTGAGCAGTAAGGACAGGGATATAGACAAAGTCAAATACATCTGTCCAATGGACTGGTTACTGACTGGAATTGTTACTAGTACTGCATTGTTGTGATTGGTGTCTGAATTGATCAGTCTTGCTATCTTAATTCCAAATATTGTTAAGATTTAAAAATACTAGACACATTCTACTGCCAAGCATCATACAGCTGGAAGTTTGCATGTAGACAGGAGAGAGGTGGAACCTGGTGTGGTCATGTCTGTTATGAGTAGAAGGATAATGTGTCACACACACACACACACACACACACACACACACACAGACCTGTATTCATATCTTTGTGGGGACTCTCCATTCATTCTATGGGAAAAACCCTAATCCCAACTATGACAACCTTAATCCCTACCCAGCCCTAACTGTAACCATATGTAACCAAACAAAATACAAGAGCTTTTTTGCATTTTTAGTTTTTCAATTGCAGTCACAGATTTTTAGAAAATTGAATTTTGTCTTTTGGGGACCAAAAACAACATCAAATTTACAGGTTTTTAATCACATTGTGGGGACATTTGGTCCCTACAACATAATGTATACCTGGACCCCCCTCACAAAGCCCTGACTTTGGGTTGAGTATAGGGCAGTTAAGGTCTCCACCCATTTAAGTGGGTTAGGGGGTTGTATTGGCTGGTTTTGGTTATTGGGGGGTTACAACCCCATAATTTATGCCCTTGTGCTCTCTCTCTCTGTATCTCACACACACACACACACACACACACACTAAATACTGTTTCAGAAACACAGCATCATAGAACTTGCAATCCCTTATGGGAGCAAACTTACTCATTCACGCAAACTCACAACTGCACAGTCAGTGACTTTCTACTTTATTTACTGTTATATATCACTCACTTATTCATAATTTATTATTAAAGTTAATGTTATTTGGAAGCTTCCCAGCTGCTTTTATCCATAATGACTTTTATATTGTTAAATAACAGTACTTTGGCGGGCGGCATATTTACCGAGACCATTTAGAAGTGGTAGCTGGTGCAGTACTGCGGCTGGCCCTCAAGGATACATTTCCGTCCGGTTCTCGGATGTCACGTCGCGTGCTCTCCCTCCATCTGCCTCGCGCGCCGGAACGAGCTTTAAACGAGGACGAGGAACGCGGCATTAGAGAGATTCAAAGAGGGTCTGCGTGTGCCGTCCATCCCGCCCGCGAACTGGGAAATGACCCCACGGATGCGATTATTTATCCACGCGGTAGAGGAGAGAGAACAGCGCGTGGAGACAGAGCCTTTGTAGAAAGCGCGGTGTATCGGTACGGGGGAGGAGGAGAGCTCTGGAGGGCTTAAGCAGGCATGGCTGAAGTGGACTCTAGGTCACATATTCAACTGCATATAATTTCCCTTCTCAAACAGCGCCTGTGCTCCTCTGTATTTTCCGAAATGAAGCCGCCATCATCTGCCACTTTTAAACCCGCCGCTTCGGAACGTGCGGTCGCTGCTCGCCGGCACTTACCGCTTCCCCCTCGCGCCGACCTCGCTGGCGGCGGCGGCGACATGCGCGCGCCAAGCCCCCAGGGCCTGTCAGCTGCATCCTGCGAGTTTTTTTTTTTTCTAAATAGCAGATCGCGGTGCCACTCCATCGCATCCATTAGCGCCGCCGCCGCAACTCGACAAAAGCAAACACGCCGTAATTAATTATAACCCCGAGCAGACAAAACATCACTGATATTTTAATTAAGCTATTAATCTCCGGTGGCCCTGTTGTGTTGCCCTTTTTTTGTATTGCAAGATGGGATGAAAAGAGTAATCAGGGCCGCAGAGACCTCAACGAGGCTGGACAGTTATTACAAGTGTGGCCGTGTAAACAATCTCTGTGGTGCTGTCGCTAGAGGGGGGCTGGTTCATAGAGACATCTATGGAAATGAGCGTTGGAGCGTTCGCCCGGCCCAACAACACAGCAGGGGAAATGGCGAAATAAGGGAAGAGGGGCCGGCTCGAGCTGGAGCTGTCAGGTGCCAGCAGAGCAGGAGGTGGAAAAAAGACCCATTAAGGTGAGCATGTGGTTCTGGGGCACGTGTGTGCGCCTTGTCTGAAGAAACGCTGCATTTTTTTACTCCAGTGTCTCTGAGAAAAATGCCCAAAGGCACCCTGGCTGCCAAGTCACCTGTCACCAAACCACCGCCCCCCCACCCCACCCCCCGAATCAGGGAGCGATTAGGAAGATCAGCGGCTGATCATATCTCTTCATCAGTCCAATAGAACCTAGACATCATCTGGGTGGGATGGGCCTGACCAATTAGTTTCCATGGTAATTTGATTCATTATCTTCCCACCCAATGTTAATTGCTGCATAATATTAAGTCTTGCTGATGGTTTGTGTGCTTCGGCCTCCCCTGATTCGATATCGGCATCAGTGTGCGGGCGAGCGGGATAGCAGAATCTGCAACATGAAGCAGGGCTTTCAGACAATATCCAATGCCGACGAAGGACCTTTGAACCGAAGGCTCCAAAAATAACCTCTTTGTGTTACCAGGGAAGAAACGAATAAGACAGCAGTTGTTCCCAAGCCCCCCCCCCCCCCCCCCCCCCAACTGAGGGCTGACACATTCAAAAACAATCCGGGCCTGTCAAACTGTTAATATCGCTCTAATGCGAGGAGTAGGCAGCGTAAGACCCGAGTTATGAAAAATGCCAGAAGAGACTGTAGAACCGGCTATTCAACATCCCACATCAAAGATTACTTTTTTGTCCGCGGCTTTCTGAGAGAAGGAAACATATTTTCCATCAGATGTGATTGTGCTTCTGTTTGAAGCGCTGCATCTCTGCAGGGATTGAACCTGATGGCCCCAGGCCCCAGCCTACCTGGGGGAGGGGCCCCCGAGCCTCTGCCACCCCCTCCTCAAAGGCCGGCTCTGTCTGTCTCATTTATTGCGACTTATAGAGAGGAGCACCCCCCCCATCGCTCCCCTTTCCTCTGCTCGTCTGAGACCCAGGCTTCCTCTCGCACTCCTTTTTTTTTTAGCTTTCTCCCCTCTTTTTGTCCTCAGACCCGGACCTCCTCCATCTCTCTCTCTTTCTCTCCCTCTCGGTCACCCTCACCCCGCACCTTGTCCCTCTCTGTCTCTCTCCCTCTCTGCTCTCTTCTCCCCCCCTTTCATTCCTCTCATTGGTATGCCCTCTGCATTTTCCACAGCACCGCATCTCATATCCACTCATGGAAAATGCATTAGCCATCGCTAACCCTTTTTATCTAGAAAGCAGGCATTATTTTTTCCATTTTTCTTTATTCTAAAAAAAAAAAAAAAAAAACACGGCCATACCCTGGTAAAGGCCGTCAATCTCGCTGCGGATATGCTTGATTTTGATGTAGGAATCCCAGAAACTTACAGGTGATGATGCAGAAGCTTTGAGGAGCCCTGGTTTGTGGCTGATTCATTCTGATTGTAGAAAACAGGGAAACGTTTGTATATGAGATGTAATGAAACAGCTGTGTGGGGGCCTGTCACCCCGCTTTGACGCGTTAGTGGGAATGTTCTGGTTATTTACGACTCTTATGCCAGTTATTATTCATCTAAGCATGAAATGAAAATAAAGAACTCATGGAAACGGCAAAAACGCAGGTCAGCCGCTACACACCCAAACCCAGGTGTGAAGGGCTATAGTTGGGCCCCACTTCTGACGGTACCATTTGCGTGTCGACACACAATTGTGTCTTTTCGACGGAGGTGGGCCAGCTTCTGTGCCCGCCCCCGCAGTGAGGACCGAAGCGCATTAACGGCCTGCGTTTAATGCACAGGAGGGTGGATGAGGGTGGGGGGGGGTTGGCGGCGGGTCCTCTGACATTATTCGCGAGTGCACGGGACTTCAAAACGTCCGCTTATTTAAGCTCTTTAAATCTTCCTTGACAAAACTGCATTATCGAAAGCTTTCAGGGAAAACAAGAATGTCAGGGGAGGGAACTCGGGGAAAAAAAAATCCGCTATCAAGCGAAGCAAATGGATTTATTTAATCTGTATTGTATCGAGGGAAGTACATTAAGGCAAAGGCATGAGACAACTTAATGGATTTAACATTAGTAATCAGACCTGGACTTGGTATAAATCAAAGGCCATCAAATTTCAAGCTAATGCACACCACCCATTCATTAGCGCCATTCAATCCACATTATAAATATCCGCCGGAGATATCTCCACTGCCTCGGGTTTCTCCTCCTCTGCCCGGGTCCTTATTGAACCATGATGATGACAGTGTGATTTTGTTGAATGAAGATGATTGGGCCGTATCGATCGCCACTTGCAGAGACCCTGGGAGAGCGCTCTTGCTCCCCAGCGGTACCAGCAAAGGAAGTGGCTCGGGGATGATCTGATTAGCCCATAATGGACGAAACAGTGCAGACAAGGCTTCGGAATGGGCCGTTTGTGTAGGGACTCTCTCTCACTCTCTCTCTCTTGCACATATGCTCCTTCTTCTTCTCACTCTTTCTCATTGTCTCTGGCGTTTGCTGACGGAGAAGGGTTCTTGTTTTCATTTTTTTCCCCCCCACACTTTCTTGCCGGAGGGAAGGCTTCCGAGACCTGACAGCAGGGGGCGCCCTGCCCCATGCTGACTCCACTGTGGGCTTGGCTGTCGATGGGTCACGACACTGCACTGACAGGGAGGTGTGTGCCTCTTTTGCCAATGCTAATGGTAGAGACAAGGTGGCCCAGCCATATTTGGTAAGCTGATACTTTGAACCCCCTCCCTCTATCATGACAGCGATGGGAACAGAGACAGCAGGGAGGGAAGCGGGGTGGTCAAATGGGGGTTAACAGTTTGACTTGTCAGGGAATTACAGCACCTCCCCCTCACAAATGGTAATATTACCAGAAAGTACTGGAAAGAAACCAGGTGTGTGGGAGTCATTGCGTGTGTCCTGCTGGGCTGCCTTACTCTCCTCCTTACTAATTATCCAAGGATTAAATTTAACGAAAATGTGACTCCTGAAACCTGGAGGATACTGCAAAGAAAATTACTGCAAATGTGAATAAAGATCTGTTGAGGCTGACTAACCAAAACCATCCATGTACTGAGAAACAGTGAAAGAACAGTCGAGACGACTCGAGAGAAGGAAAGGGTTTAGTGTGATCAGGGTACACTATGATCTAAAGTGCCGAAGGAGTCATAAAATAAATCCCAATTAAAAAATATGAATATTCAATAACTGAAAGCATTATTGCTCCTCATCTCGGACTCCCCCAGATCACTAATCCTCATATTTGGCTCACCCTGACAATTAATCCTCATCCACTACTTCTCATCACCGACTTATCCAAACCACTCTTCTTTATCACTAACTCTCCCAGACCACTACTCCTGATTCTTGACTCAACCAGACCATTACTCTTCATCACTGACTCACCAAGACCACTATTCTTCATCACTAACCCACCCAGACCAGTACTCTTCATCATTGACTTACCAAAACCACTACTCTTCATCATTGACTTACACAGACCACTACTCCTCATTATTGACTCATCCAGACCACTGCTTTTCAGCACTAACTCACCCAGACCACTACTCCTCATGACTGACTCACCCAGACCGCTGCTGGATGTTGCAGACCTATAAACATTCCAAAGCTCAGCTTTGCAGTGCGTGGCTGTGTGCCATCTCCATGTGTACTGCATGCACCTGTGTGAGCATGTCTGTGTGTCAGTCACAGCATCGCATAATTATGACAGTGCTGTATGTTTGCACATATGTGCCCTTGTGTGTGTGTGTGGGGGGGGGGGGGCAGTGGTTGTAAGGCTACTTTGATGGGATGGATTTTTCCGGATCTGTTTGAGATGGGCTACAATTACAGCAGGAGATGGTGTTATTCACCGTTACTCATGTGTAACCTCCGCCACAGGCTCTGCGTCATACCCCAGCAGGGGTGTGAGTGTTGGGGGGTTCAGCTGACAGTATTCTGTGTCACTTTTAGCACCCTGATGGAAGATGCCAGTCCCCGTGAGCCGTGACAGCCACAGCCGTGCCCCTGCCACAGGAAAGTGGCCCCGGGGCCACTGGTATGAATTTTTAATCACCTAATGATGTCTTGATTTAGTGGTCTAATGGAAGGTGAAACCAGAAACAAATGGAAATGATAAATAGCCATATTAATAAAAACAAACATTTTAAGTGCATTAGAGAGTAGGTGACCCTTTAAATGACACCTCTGGTAACTGTCGGAGGGTGCAGTAGGGAGGCAAAATTGCTCTAATGACAGTAGATGCTCATCTGTCATTCGACTGTGTCCGCTATGCCAGACGAGATGTGGCTGCTTTCATTTTGAATATTCACAAGCCATTTTTCTTCTGTCTTCATGCCCAGATGCTGCAGCCGTATGATTGTAAATTACTCCTCACCGAATGAACTAAATATTGCATTAAAAAAAAATAAATTAAAAAAAAAAGAATGGAGGCAGCATTTCGGGCTACCGTGAGTGTGCTAATCGCTTTTCTCTCCGATCGAAACACGCTCTGATGTGTTTAATTGAATTCCATTATGTCCCTCATTACTCCACATCACCCGGTTTATGGCTTGGGATGTGCGAGGGGGATTAGCAGGATTTTAAGATTTTGTTGTCATGCACCAGCGCAACTGTTAATTGTTGCTGAACAAGAAACAATGAATCAACATTGTTCCTCTGCCAAAGTACTGAAGGGAGCCTAACCAAGGGAAATGGTCTGTTGAACCTCGTCATGATTGCGAAGACTGTAGAACTAGTCCCTAAGTGGCCTGAATTTTCTTCCCTTTTTAAAATCGGGAATCTTTTTTCATGTGTGAGAGCATCAGGTAGTGACTCCTTTAGGAATCTTCCTGTGACCAGAAGCTCCCAATCATGATGTGTAATATTTAGCGGGCTTCCTCTCCTAGTTCTATTGATGGTACTTAGGCTTAATTGTTTCTGGAAGAATCTCAGCTGTGCAAGGTATTATTACGATGTAGGTATTATTTGCTGAACATACTCCAAGCCCAGCTCATATTTTATCATATCATCATTTTTAACCTTTTACTCAAGGTAAACCAAAGAATTCCCCCATCTTTCCTTTCTTTTGTAATGATCACTACTGCCTGATTTAGCACTCCCTGGCACTTTGTCTCATTTATTTATACAATGGTGTGTACAGCCTTCATGTCGGATGTTGACGACTGTGGAAATTTAAACAGTAAGAAAATAACATTTGGCTGTAATTATGAACTGGACATATGTGCAGGCACCGTGTCTAAGGGGTATGGTGGGAGGGTCACAATCCTGCCAGTCATCTGAGTAACAGGTTGGATGGACTGCCTGTCAATCATCTGAGTAACAGGTTGGATGGAGTGCCTGTCAATCATCTGAGTAACAGGTTGGATGGAGTGCCTGTCAATCATCTGTGTAACAGGTTGGATGGACTGCCTGTCAATCATCTGAGTAACAGGTTGGATGGAGTGCCTGTCAATCATCTGTGTAACTGGTTGGATGGAGTGCCTGTCAATCATCTGAGTAACAGGTTGGATGGAGTGCCTGTCAATCATCTGTGTAACTGGTTGGATGGAGTGCCTGTCAATCATCTGTGTAACTGGTTGGATGGAGTGCCTGTCAATCATCTGAGTAACAGGTTGGATGGAGTTCCTGTCAATCATCTGTGTAACAGGTTGGATGGAGTGCCTGTCAATCATCTGAGTAACTGGTTGGATGGAGTGCCTGTCAATCATCTGAGTAACAGGTTGGATGGAGTTCCTGTCAATCATCTGTGTAACAGGTTGGATGGAGTGACTGTCAATCATCTGAGTAACTGGTTGGATGGAGTGCCTGTCAATCATCTGAGTAACAGGTTGGATGGAGTGCCTGTCAATCATCTGAGTAACTGGTTTGATACAGTGGCTGTTAGTCAAATGAGTAACTGCTTTGATGTGGTCCTGTCAGTCATCTGAGTAACTGGTTGGCCTCAGTGGCTGTCAGTCATCTAAGTAGCTAGTTGGACATAATCTAATTAATTGGTTTGATTGGACAGAGTTCCTGTCAGTCACCTGAGTAGCTGGTTGGGCACTGTGTCTGTCAGTCATCTGGGTAGCTGGTTCAAAACACTACCTATAAGTCACCTGGGTAGCTGGTTGGACACAGTGCCTGTCAGGGATCTGTGTAGCTGGTTCAAAACACTGTCTGTCAGTCATCAGGGTAGCTGGTTGGACAGAGTGTCTGTCACTCAGCTGTGTACCCCAAAGGCCTCACTTCCTGCCATATGCACAGTGCCTGAAGAGTCAGCCAGACCTGGACCTGCAGGACCACAGCCAGCTCAGCACTATTTAACTGTGGCCCTAAAGTCCATTACCAGCCCTGATCCTGGAGGGTCACGGTGTCCGAAGTGCTATTTAGACCCGGTCTGGGAGGGCCACACTCAGCGCTGAGTCAGAGACTGACTCACATGCTTACGACCTGAAGGATTTCAAGGATCAATGTTATTTTCACGGCTCTTTCCTGCGGGACGGAGGGTCGTTTCTGCAAGCTTGCCCTTGCTCCTTCGCCACTTTGCTCCCCGGTGTCCAGCGTGACACACGGGCGTTCCAGTGTCACTGCCACATGTCACTGCCTCCGTCTGTCCCACGCTTAAAGGCTTTGGCTCTGCTCTGCTCTGCGTTTTCCCCACTAACATGCTGTGCTCGGCTGAACAACTCCGGTCTGCTTGATAGTCAGATGTTACTTTGTAAATAGACATTAACTCGCTAGCAAGAGCAACTGCAGCCTAAGAAATATCTTTACTTGTCAGAAATTTAATTGGGAATCAAGTCCTAACTGCGGTTTACTGGACAGAAAACCCAACTGACAGCCAGTTACAGTGTGTACATAATTTTTTTCATTTGAAATATTTTTTGAAAAACAAATGGATAATATTTCACGACAATGCTCTTCATTGTCTTGTCTGCGGAAGGGGCGGGAAATAAAACAAATGCTTCCTCCTTTTTACATCAAATGCCCATTTATTTTCTCCGAGAATAACACACAGTATGCCATCTGCATTTTCAAATTGGCTAAGACAAGCGTTCAGCGCCAGTGTGATTTTTCGCCTGTGGTGGGGAGATGTGTAACGGTTATGTAGGAGCCTCGCTCGAACCTGGGGTCACATGTAAATGCATTTAAATCTAAATGCAAATGACTTCCTGTTGTCGATAGTCCGTGTTTCGTAACACGAGCGCGGCTGAGAGTTACCCACGGCCCGGAAAACTCTCTCTCTCTCTCTCTCTCTCTCTCTCTCGCTGTTTCTCTCTCTGTTATACCCAGGCACTCCTCAGAGGACAACAAATGATTTGCGGCTCATTTTCCACCACCCCCCTGACCCTTCCTGTCCCCTCCCCTCACACTTGCACCGAGGACATTCCTCAGGAGGGAAGTGAATGATTCACTCTGCTTCTCTCTTCTCCCTCTTTACTCCTTGTCCCTCCTAACTTACCTCCCAGGGATTCAAGCAGAAGCCAGGCATGAGCCTCACCTTGTTCCTGTTATATTTCTGGGGAGGAGGGGATGCGATGAACCATCGACGTCTTCATCCGCTTCCCCCGTTTCCCCTGAATGACCCCCCCCCCTTCAGGCTCTTATAACCCCACCCCTTTTAGGGTCATCAGTTTTATATTTATTTAAATGAACCACAACATAGGTATATAATATAAGACTAAAAAATTAAAAGTAATTATTAAAATAAGAAAAGCAGATTGTAAACAGGAAGTCTCAGAAAACAACTATGATTCATGGAGATTGTATTTAGCTTAGAAGCAGTAAGCCACAGTCAGCACGAATCCAGCCATTTTCTCACCATTGCCAGAGCCAGCCGTAACAGCCTTTCAATTACATGGCGAACAGGAGCAGCTAAGGAGATAAAACAACTCGGCCCAATCACTCGGCGACAGAGGCCCTCGGCGTGACATCATCGCCGGCCCGAAGGAGCGCCCATCCCCGGCGGGGGCCTAATGAGACAGATCTGCGTGTGATCATTAGTGTCTCTCCAAAGACTCTGCCTCGGCTGACCCTCGCGCACCGGCGGCGAGTCCCGCGGGACCCCCGGCACAGCCAGGCGGCGCCTTCAGGAACATGCCTGCCCTTCACCTTTTCATCTCCATCATGGCCGTCGGCACCCAGTCTGAATGAGGGAGCGGATATAAAAATAAATAAGGTGCGTCTCTCAGAGCTCATTATCACCGGCAGAAGGTGCTGACCCTTGGGCTGGCTTGGCCTCTGCAGGGAGAGGTATACCTTCATTAGACATCATGCGGCGTCAGGGGTGGGGCTGTCGGGGGTGGGGGGGGGGGCACTCCCACACATCCTGTCTGTCACTGGATGTGGAAACCACGGCAACAAGCGGAGCACAGTCCTCTTATTCTAACCTGTTTTTTTTTTTTTTTTTTAAATAAAGCATCTTACTTTTAGAGAGTACATCTATCACACATTCATCTCAGGATGCTATCCAACCACCCCTCTGATTCCACAGCCCCGAGGATCGAACCCCCCCCCCCCCCACCCCGGAGGCACCTCGGGTGAAAATAGCCCGGAAACAACCCCAGGAGCCTTCAGCTGCTGACTTTGAGGCATTCGACAATAAGGGAGACAACTTATTACAATCAGGCCGCTCTGTGCCTCTCACTATTAACACGTCCAATCTGATCACTGAAAGGAAATCATCTTTCTTTTGTGAGCTGACTAAGTAGTTCAATCTTTCTTTTTTTCCCATTTCTCATCCCTTCAGCTTATCACAGAGAACCGAAACTGTTTTCCAATCGGGGAGCAGCTGACACTGTCTGACTGAGAGAGCAGAAAGGCAGCCATTACCTTTTGTCTAAGGCTGACATCTGACATCTTGACATGTGCCCTTTGCCAAGATTAACTGACATCTCGTGGTGCTTTTAACGGTGCTACTCCGGTGACGCAAATAGTTTTTTTGGGTCTGAGGTGCTTCATAAGTAACAAAACCGTGCTAAGTGGAGCTTGGAGAGGCGTCCTGTACGCCCCTCTACCACCTTGGTGCTGGAGGCGCAGCTGCATGACGCTTCTCTCCTCATCTTGTTCAGAAATTACGCCCTAATTACGTTACATGTGAGGTCTGGGCGTCTTTTTTCCGTTTAGTGGTGACATTGTACTTTCCACGTGACCCAAAAAGAGGAGCACAGCTGGGATGGAGCCAATCCGGAATCGATACAACGAGGCTAGCTTTATGTATCTCAAGGTCCATCGTCAAATGAGCTCATCCCATAATACACTTCTCACTTACGGCTGCTTCAGGGAGAGCTCTTTATAAGCCAGGGGAAAGAGCAGCTGAGCAAACAGTGGTCAGTAAAACATAGAAATTGATTAAAGCCATCATGTACTAGAAGCGTTGTGATTGATAGGTCTCTGGCTTTTTTCTTTGCAGTGTCGCCCAACCAGGAGTGTTGGAGAAGTGGGTCACTCCCGCTGTTCCTCGCCTTGCTGTGTCCTTATCCGTGTTTTGGTAGCAGGGGAGAGATCAATAAAACTGTGAGTGGTGGAAGCACACCAGAGATACTGAACACCGTGTTAAAGTCAGACAGAGAAGTGCTCAATGCCATATTAAGAAACTCAAACAGAAAGATACTGAATGTCATATTAAGAAACTCAAATACAGAATTATTGAACATAGTAGTAAAATATTCAAATACAGAAATACTGAATGCTATATTAATGAACTCGTGCATAAAAACTGAATTTTTTAATAAGACATTTAAATACAGAGATAGTAAATACCATATTAAAACTCTCAAATACTGAAATACTGTATTAAACAGAAATACAGAAATAATGAAAGCAGTAGTTATAAAGGCAAATATGGAAATACTGTAAGTTGTACTAAGACACTTTAAATGTCTTATGACCCACGGTCGGTCTGGAAGGTCACCAGCCCAATTCAGAATATATATCTTTGTTTTATTTTTTTGTTAGGCTACTATACTATCACAGCGAAAAAAAGCTCAAATACAGCTTATCTGCTTTTCATTTATGCAAAGTAACCCATCACAGGCTGTTGAAAATAAAATTAAAAAACATTATGACGATTAATTAACATTACAACTGTTGCAACTGCAACATACCTTTGGAAAACAAAACAACCTTTCTCAAATGCAAACTTCATCGGGTATAAAGAATCATGCAAGAGATCACTAAAAAGCATAACTGCTGTCCACCAGTGACTAACCATAACTGTATTTTAGTTATTTTTAGATAAAACTAGTTGATTGTAGAGGGTAATACATTCCAGTGTTAAATTCCAGTATAGCTGGAAAGGTACATCCACAAGTGCTTTGAGATGAAGTTCAGGAAGGCTTCAAAGATCCATTGTAGCACAGTAAAGACCATTATCAGGAATCTAAAGAAATATGGCAGCGCCCAGACCTTGTTTAGATCAGGCAAGAAGGAGGCGGGTCAAAGAGGCCAGTGGCAGACTGGAGGACATTCTGTGCATGTCCCTACAATATGACTAGTGCTTCACAGAGCTGGCTTGCATAGGATGGTGGAAAGTATAAAGCCACTAAAAATGCCATATTCAGTATCACATGGATTTTTTTTTGCTTTGGTTGAGACCAAAATCGACCTTCTTGGCCACAATGTGAAACAGTCTGTCTGGCAAGAACCCAGCACATCTTTTATGCCAAAGAACATAGAAAGATGCAGTGAAGGTGGCATTCTATGGCGAAGCATAGAAACATGCGGTGAAGGTGGCATTGTATGGCGAAACATTGGTATAGATGGCAGAATGGTTCACCTTTTAAGACGACGATGAGCCAAGCAATATCACCAATGCAACTGTGCAGTGTATGGAGGAAAAATGGATGAAAATCCTTGCATGGTCCCTGGATTGTATGTTTTCCCTGCTGAAAAAAATAGCTAAATACCAGTTTGTGCTGGTAGCTGGTTTTAGCTTGTCTAAGATGGTCATGTTCCAACTCTTACTGGTCTTTGATGATTTAGCAGGGTGGGTCACCAGCTAAGGAGCGGGCACTGGTACAGCACGTTGCCGCACCCACCATTCGCTGTGCAGTGGCTGACATCTCATAACCACACGAGATTGAGTGGAATGGAACAGTGTGCCAATGGTAGTGTGGTCAGTCTGGTGTGGCCAGCCTATCAAAATGGTCAAGCTGATTTTTTCAGCAGGGTGCATTGACTTGAAGAGGGCAGTCCATCAAGGCACCAAACCATGACAAGCAGTTTGACTGAGCTGGAATAATTCTGTGAAGAAGAATGGGCAAGATAGATGTGCAAAGTTGGTGGAGAGGTATCCAAACATTCTATAATTCAAGTGAAAGCTGCTTCCACTAACATCAACCCGGTCTTATATAAACCACTTATTCTTGTTTCTTATTTTTCTTTCAGAAATGTTGTGTTCCTTTTCCCACCTGGATATTGCAAGCTGTGATTTGTAAATAATGGTGATAAAAATATCATTTTATTTGTTGTATATGGGTTGGACTGTAGGCTGAGAAAAGTTTACATTTTGAAAGGGTGTGGTGGCTTTATACTCACTGCAAATGCCATTTCCAGACACTCAAATGCAGAAACACTGAATCCTATATTAAAATCAAACACCGACTAAGATATTAGACTTACACAGGAATATTGAGCGCTGAGTTAAAGTACAAGAAGAACGTATACTGCAAAAACAAAATGAAGATCTATTAGTTATGTAATTTCTCTAAACCACTTACATTTCAAAATCATCTTAATAAATTCAGGGTTTTAAATGGAATATCTAAGACAAAGCTAAAGCTTTTTGACTGAATAATTATCTGAACGCATTTCAGCTGTGGCTAAACTGCTAGGATATTTAATATTAATTGGAGCCAATGTCATGAGCTGTAAGGTGCAGACCGGGAAAGCAGGCGAAGGAGAAACAAACTGAGGTAAAAGGGCTTTAATATGGAAACACGGAGGGCGTACGAAACAGAATCACCATAACAGCACATAACACTACAATGACAGAACTAGGGAAACAAACTCTGACGTGGACTTAAATGCACCGAAATAACGAAGACAACTCAAAACCGCTGATAAACACTGGGAATCCACACGAGGTTAACGAGGGGGGCGTGGCACAGGAGGATCGGCACGATCGGGGCGTGACAGCCAACTCAAAATTGCCATCTAGAGATAGCATTCGATGATGTCACTGTGCACATTCTGAGTTATTAATTATATATTAAAACGGATATATATTAAAATAGTGAGGAAGTGACTTTCCTGTAAAACATCCAAATGGTAAAAAACATTTATAATTCCTTTTGTATATATCTTTAATTTAAAGATATCTTAAAATACATTATAAATACGTTCATTAAAAGAACGCATCAATTTATCTTAAAAATCAACTAAAAATAATACACCTTTAAATGATTTAAACTTTTGGTGAGAGATATATTTAAACATTGAAAGATTTAATGTAAAACATTTATAGATATTTCAGGGTCGAAATTTGGCCCATTACGTGGTAGAGGTGTATTTGTGTAATCTGCTTAGAGGAATGTGGGTATTTTTGCTATATTCAGATATATCGTTAGTGTACTGGGGCAGTATGGAAGTGGGTGTTGCTGCTGCCTCGTACCTCCAGAGCTGGGGCTTTGGGTCCCACCTCTATTGACTGTGCAGACTTTGCATGTCTGTGGCACATTTTAGTTTTTCCTCTGCTTACTTCAGTTCCTCTTCACAGTTTAGCCCATTGACATGTCTAAATGGCACACAGCGTGCGTCTGTGCGGCCTCCTATGGACTGTTATCCTGTGCAGGGGCTACCCCAGCCTGCTGCCTTACACTGCCCCCCCCCCCCCCCCCCACCCTGATGAGGATAAGCAGCTAGAAAATAGATGGATAAATGGCTTGCTAGTCTCTACACTTGTGTTCCAGTTACTGTCTTTCCCCATATTCTGTATGCACACAACTTTGTCACTGCTCCCTGTAAACACAAGCTCCTGCATGTTAAATACTCATACAACAAGTATGTAAGAGAACAATCAGCTCATTAGCAATCAATGACTCAATACCGTAAGAAAGCCTTTCTTTGATTGATGTCTCTAACCATTTTCCTAATTTCCTTCTTTGATCTGTCTAGTCGCTCATGATTACAGCTGGTCTGTGCAAAGCGGATATGAGCCAGAAAGGGTTCGAGAGCATTTCATGCAGCAGAGGGCTGATTCACAGCCGGATCACGTGGTTGGGGAAAATACAGGTGGTTTGCAGTCTGGCAAAATAATCTGAGCGTGACACTGACACTGCTCCACTGACCGACCATCACCAAACGCGGTGGTTTGCGATGCAGTGCATTGTGGGTATTACAGTGTCATGTTTGCTGGTATTCCAATTCTGTTTTGTGAGTTTGTTCAGAAGAGAACCACGTTCCCTATCACACGGGCCATGATGGAGCCAACTGTGATGTGTCGCGGGGAGACGGCAGGGGTACTGCTCACACTTGTGTCACTCTACGATATAGATAGATAGATAGATAGATAGATAGATAGATAGACAGACAGACATGCTAAAACAGTGCAATACCATAAGGTGAGGATATGACACTATTTAATAGGGAGGTTACCTGAGAAACATAAATCTGCTTTGCCCTGCTGTAAACATATTTAAGAAATAGCACCCTGCCCCCCCAGGAAACGAAATCCCTCCTGCTTTGTCCTGGGTGTGGTGCTCAGAAACCCCCGGGGTGAAGACTCGCTGACGCTGCACCTGGCTGAAATTGAAAAGTCAGAAATTATATACACAATTTTACATGGATTTACGGCCGTTTTATTGGGGAAGGAGCGTAGATGTGCTGGACTTGCAGGCAGGTGCCGGAGCCATTCTGTGCCATCTGACAGGCATGCGGCCCTCCTAATGCAATGCTAAACGGGCGCGAGCGGGACATGGGGAAAACGCACTTTATATGGAAAATAAAACAGCAGAGCAATGGGAGAGTGGGGAGTTTTTTTGTGGGGGGGAGCAGGGCGGTAGGAAGGAACACTGATCTTGCAGACTGGATTAAACTGCCTGTGGGATTATTACAAAGAATCAGCCACGTGGGGATTGTCAATGTATTACGTAAATATTATAGTTAATCCGCGTGAAAAAAGCACATATGCGACTGGGGTATTATTTATGTATGTAGCAGCTTTTTTTTGTTAAATCAGATTTTTAGGATGTGATGAGTTAGAGTTGCCTGGGTGCTTATGTGTTTTTTTTTTTTTTTTTTTTTACTAGATTTAATCATCTAATCATTTATTTACGTTTTGTACAAGGTGAACGCACACGCCCTCTCTTGTGGGAATGCCCTTCCTGCACTGCGGAAATCCTGACACCTTGTCACAGGTAGCTAGAGCCACTTATGGGGATGGGGTCACGGTGACTCTGTAGCAGGAATCATCCTGAAGGGGATGCACACCCTAAGGGCACTTGGCAAACACCAATGCACCTAAATCACGTGACCCAGTCCCCACAAAACACATGGGTGGAGGAACTGAGCACAGAGCTCTACTCTCACGGCCGCACGGTGTGATGCGTTCTAAACAGCCGCACTGACATTATCATTTGGTCTCATGCCGGGATCTGCCACTGACTCCACCCAGTATCACTGAGGTGTTCAACTCCACATTTCAAAATAAAAGTCTGTTTCACTTAATGAACATAAACTCATTTTACATAGTTCCTGTGAAATGTTTATCCAAAATTAGATCTTGATTAATGAATAAAGCTAAGTAAAAGACTATCCATAGACTTGATACTACTTAAACTGTACAAGAAAGATTGATCTGTATATCATAGAAGACCTTAAGAAGTAGGAAAAAAGAACAAAAAAGAAAGAAAATAAAGTAAATTATGTTGGTTTAAAAAATGACGGAAGAGGCCGGTCTGTACTGAAGCATTTGGTGAAAAGGCTTCCTGTGGTGATAGGTAATGTATGAATGCAGAAGTGTCCTAAGCACACAAAGGAAGCAGAATGATTTGGTGAGGCGGCCGGCTGACAGGGGTGGGCAGCAGGAAAGTCTGCCTCAGCACTGATGCGTATATCTGCAGTGTTCTGCTCTCTAACCCGTTTTGTCACATTTAACATTTTATCTTCGCAACGGCTGACTTCAAATTGTCCACATTGTGAGGTGTTTAAAAAAAAACTCCAGTAGAATCCATGGGGATCAGTAAGAGTGTTTGGGAAGGTTTCCATCCGAAGTATGACTGATCGATCGGCAAACCCACCACCTTCCGTGCAGTGCCTAAACCGGGATGCGATTCAAGCTCCTCCTGGCCGCCACTTTCGCTTGAAGGGGAAGCATTATGCTGATATTTATCTTGGATTGTGCTGCTTGTTTTGCACTCCCTACGAGCTGAAGAGGAACGGGAAATGAAACAAAGCAATTCATGCTCCCGTCCGCCCGCAACACAACAAGTGGCTATCCTCTCTAGCCGAGAGGCGAAAGCGAGACTCCGTCAAGCGTTATTAAGCGAACCATTTTGAGCGATTCGGTTTGGATAATTTGATGACAAATAAACTGTCGGGCAGCATTCAAGGGTCAATTACTGACATTTTTTCATGCCATTTGTCAAGCGCAAAATGTATCCTGCCGAAGATGCTCTCCTCGCATTTTCTCTTAGCAAATAATCACACAAACATTCCGGCAAAGTGAATGCAGTAACATTAGCGACGCCAGAATGGGTCTCCGCTTCGGATTCCTGACTGGCGTCTGAGTGGCAAGATGACATTTAGTTACAGCAAACAGTTAGTAACATTTAGCTGACATTTAATAACCCAAAAATCTACAAAATTATTCTGTTGTTCTTCAACATCCTATGACATGTGTGCAATAAAATATGATGTTGTCATTTCGGCGGCATGGCGGCGCGGTGATTAGCATGGGTGCCACACATCACTGGAGCTGGGGATTTCAATCATGTCCCATTTTCTGTGTGTGGAGTCTTCATGCTCCCCCCACTGTGGGCAGGTTTTCTCTGGGAACTCTGGAATCCTCCCACAGTCCAAAGACATGCAACTAGGTAAGCTGGGAGTAGTGTCTGGATGGGCCCTGTGATGGGCTGGTTTTCCCTCCGCTCCTGGAACGGGCTCCAGGCTCCAAGACCCTGTACTGGATTAGCAGTTGACTGATGCCGAGGTTGAGCTGATCCTTCTGTAGAGTGATCATTGAGGGAATTCATGCTCGGGCTTGTGTTGGGCCGGTTTTCTCCTCGTTACCTTGAGGGTTCCTGCCCACACTCTTCCACACCCATTTCCATGCTCAGTTGTACAAGCGAGTAATAAACCCATATCTGCCACTCCAATAATCTTGCAGCCAAAATGATTCCATCACAACATCCTCAGAACGTTTAAGGAGTAATTTCCCCCAGTCCCACATGCTCCATCTCTCTCCATCTCTGTCGCCCGCATTGGTCTGCCGTATCCCGGCAATCAGCCCACCCCCCCCGGCCCCCCTCCGGGGTGGTGCGTTGCTGCCTCCGAAGGCTGTTATCAAGGCAGCTATTACGCATGATAAAGGATCATTACATGCGCTTTCACAGGTATTTCGATACATCTCCATGACATGGCTGGTACTCCTCCTTTACGGTGACTCCTGGGGTAGAAGCGGCGTGCTGGGTCGTAGCGGGAGACGCGGCTAACCGTCAGCACTCGACAGCTTCGCTATTTGTATTGTGGACACATATTTTCATTCTAATTTCAGATGGAGGGTTCACCGACTGGCACGGGTGTGGGGAGGGGTCACTTACTTTGAGTGCTGGGCGGCAGATGGCGGATCAGCCCTTTCTCGTGATGCAGACCTCATGGTGCCCTGGCGTGGGCTGCACAGTAAGTGGGACCTGTTCGCGTCTCACACCCTCGGCCTCGTCGTGGGGAGGGACGTCGAGGGCCACCTCATGTTATTGTTTTTCGTTTCACTGGACCTTTGCGCCGGCTGTGCCGAGCATGGCATGGCAATGAGCTAATAGAGGGGCAGCCCAAAGATGACAATGTGAAAGGAGGCTGATTGCAGCGATTTCCTGGCCGGCCCCCCCGCAGCCGTGCATGTTCAGCACTGCCTGCATTGGGATATGCTGCATTTGGAAGCTAGACCGGTCCTCACCCCCTTTTGTGCTAATCAAATCCATCCATCCCTCTTCTATACCTGCTTGTCCTATGCAGAGTTGTGGGGAAAAGCAGCTTATCCAGGAAGCTATGGGCACAAGGCAGGGAAGACTACACATTAAAACCTGATCATGTAATTCCAGGGTCATGCCAAGAAAGAGAGAGAGAGAGAGAGAGAGAGAGATGCAGATCATTAGCAGAGGACACAATTTCCTGATGGGTAGACTATTAGAAAGTTAAACGGCCTGCTAACCATTTAATCTTCTCCTTTTTCATCAGTGGAGAGTTTGCTAGGGATGCTTATCTTCTAAATTACATTAATCACTTTTTGGATTACTAAACCAAACTTATTAAGACTTCAAAAACATGTTTTGGAAAGCGCATATCGGACCGTAGACTGAATCACATGATGACCTTTGTCTATGGGTCATGTGACATTCAGGGTATAGATGGCCCGGATCCCGGACACGAGGCCCGGCCTGGTGCCCCCCTCTGAGTGGCCCTCTCACTCTGTGCCCCCCCATTCCCGTATCTGTCGCTTTATGGCGCCGAGGGGACATACTTACCATGGCTTCCGTGTAATAACCTTGGACATTTTCAATTTCAGAGTCACTGCTCAAATACTCTTTATAGCAGAGCCCTTACATTATATTACCCACCTCGCTCCCCCACCCTAGACTTACACCCACCCCCGCCCCCCCAGTTCCTTTCTCTTCTGGGCTACGCCGTCCCACATATAATTTAAAGTTCATTGTATTCTCCCCCACCCCCCCCCCCCCAACATTTATCCTTGAAGAGAGATTGTTCTCTAGGATTACCTCCTTTATTGTCCAGAAATATGTGCCTTGATTAATGCCCTACCTCCCACAATGCATCTCTGCAACACCCAGATGCACCTCTCTGTCACAGCAAACATGCTCACCTATATTGTGTTTACAAAAGGACACTATTCTTTTTTTAACTCTTCTCTTCGCCTTTTGCCCCCCCCCCCACCTTTTTTTTGTTCTGTTCCCGCCTTTATGTCGAACGCCAGCGGAGACCAGTATGCTTTAGACCAGGGGGGTGTGGGGGGTGCGTGGGGGGGTGGCAGGGCTCGTCCTTCAAGCTCCTGTTCAGTCAGCTGAATTTAGCCTTCCGCGGCACGTGGGTCATAGGGGGAAATCGCTAAATGATAACATTACGTGTCACTGGCTGACGTTTCCCTGCACTCCGAGGACCTTTTCCAGTACAGCATAAACGCAATCAGTGCATGAGGAAGATAATGAAACGCGATCAAGCTTCTCAGGATCTGATTCTGTCTCTTCTAATTGTGGCTGAAGTCAACGTCTCCTTTTCCAAAGATTTATTTCCGGCTTTATGATGGTGGAGGGCACCACGCAGCTGGAGTGAACCATACAGAGAGGCCCTCGGGAAGAATAATCCCCTTTTGCTTAGGTCACATTTGCATAATCTGTGCAATAACTCCATCCATCCATCCATCCATCCATTCACGAATCCATTCATTCATTTCACCTAACTTATGCTGGTCAAGGTCAATGAACAATAAGTTCATGCAAATAAAAAACAATGAAAATCCTTTTGGTCTTTGACTACAGTGTATTGCTGAGATTTATGTATCCAGATAATAGCCATATATAGTGTAAACCAGCTGTTCGGACATGACACTAGGGGGACACTTTTCATGGGCCTTTTGGGATACAATGTGAAGAGCAAAAAGATTTCAGATTCAAGAAATATAAAGTATGTCACCTTAACACGTTTTTGTGGGTAGCCAAACCAATGGTCTAAGACCAAATCAAACCCCCACATCTGGCTGTACTTCTTGTGCTTGCGTCATCACTGTATATGGAAATTACAGACAGCTGCATGCTCCAGACATGGTCACTCATACTGCTAAAAGAACAGCACGGTGTCCTTGACCATTTCCGTCAGACGAGTCTGACTTAAGCTCAGTCTCCAGGACACCCCGCTGTCTCGCTGGTGATGTGCAGCCTCGTCTCAGCACCGCGTTGTGGAGCCCAGCTATGGGGAGGACAGGATTGCTTCAAGATGTAAGACGGCGAGAGGAATAAACATTGCATGGATATAAAACATCGGTTTAGTAGCTATCAGTCTGCTTTTGGCCTTGGGGTCTTGAAATGCTTGTTCATAAAGGACGGAAACAGACTAAAAATTTCTAGAACTTTTCTGTTGAATTTTTGAGATAGCAGGAGGTACAGCAGCATCACAGGGGTATGTCTGGGCAATGTGCAGCATCTCCGGGCTGGCTGATCTCCTGCCACATACAGGCAGTGCTGGTGCCCGGCTGGCCCTGATCGGACTAATTAGCTTGTTTGGGTTTAATGTAGGATCAGCTGGGCAGATTTGAGGGTCACTGGGGGAGTATGAGTTGGGCTCCCTGTGAGGCATGTGGCACTATAGATTTTTGGATCAATATCTCTCTGGATGGGATGGTGGTCCATGGCAAACACATGCAAGTACATCATACTGTGTCTATGACCTTGTTTCCACTTGGTTTCTTCTGTGATTGCATGAAAAGTGGACAGCCAAGGTACATCTCCGTTTACAACTGTGTCTATCATGCATCTCCAAGGTGTCCAGCTAACCATGTGTGTTCAGATGTTGCTGTTGTTGCCTACGACACTCCCGCTAGAAGCTTAAATGGCCCCACGCACAATTATTATGAGATCTTTGCATTAGCGTTTACACTACAAAAGATATGTGATGAAATGTGTCCCACACCACCTCAGTAAACGGACTCAGTAGCCGGATCACAGTGCATCTTGGTGGTCGTTCACGCCTGTATTTCGCAATTGTCCACTTGTGATCCAACCAAGCAAGAGGCATTTTAAAACCAAGTGTAAACAGATCCAATGAGAGCATTAAATAAGAGACAAGGGTCACAATTACATTGTCAGTGAGTGCAGGACATCCTCAGCACTCATTATCGCTTCCTGATGTGTCCTGGTGTTGCTTGTGTTGCAGAACCAGCAGTTGCAACACAAACCAAAACAGTTCAATGCAAAAACAACGCCACTTAAACGTTTCTGTTCCCGCAGCTGCTTTGCGTTTGATTAAGTCACAATCAGATTCGAGGGAAGCCATATTTCATTCTGTACTTGTTCACACCTGGGGGCACCGTCCAGACCTGACAGAGTCTGGAGATCGCTTTGTTTCCAGACCCTGGGACAGCGCGCTCCTCGGCGTGCAATACGGGCCGGGAACAGGAAGGGGAATGGGGGTGTCTGTCACGGGCATCGATTGTGGGCCCGGCTGGTTCATGGTTCCCCGGCACGGTGATGGATCACCTCAAACCACCCGCAAATGGAACGCCATCACTCAGCTAGCCAACACCCCCCCCTCATGAACATCGCAGCCCTTCCCTCGAGATATTGGAGATAAACTCCAAACCTTGCCAGACTAAAAATAGAGACCCTCCTTCAAGGTGAATTCTTTAATGTTTTTTTGGCTGACTGTAGTGGGGAACCAGGTCGGAGGGGACACAGTGGAGAACGTCCCTCCCTGGCATCACTGAGGGACGCCTACTAAGGAATGTCACCGTAGGTAGGACCAAAACCTGCCACCAGTGTTCACTATAAAATATCACTGGAAGCAGTGCTCCTAAACCCAGTCCACATTTCTGCTCCCAGCAAGCTCACAGCACACCTGCACTGGGTATTCAGTGTTCTTTATGATTTGGTCCAGGTGAGAGGGAGCAGAAATGTGGACCGTCTGGGGGACGTTGAGGGCTAGGTTCATCCAAAGACCCCCCGTATTTAACTGTGGGTGATATTCAGTTTGTCGCCCCCTAGTGGGTAGACACAACTTTCGATCTCAGAATCTCATTGATGCCCCAGATCCTTTTATTGGTGACGGGTGGGTCTCACAGTGGCCACTGTCAGCCGCATTTTCCTTTCTCATACTTTTCCTGGGGGGCTGATGAGGGTTTCGAGCACCGCAGAATAGGATCACTCTGGGATTGCTCACCTAGCAATTATGGCAAGAACATTTTGGAATTCTAAATTCAACTTGCTGCTAATATTGAAACTCCGGCCCAAATCAAATCCTGTGTGGAGTCTCTGTACTGCGCCACACTCCTACCCTTTTCCCAGACCACCAGGGCATTGGGGGGAATGGTGAACTCCACCATGTATAGCCAGCCTCAGGGACTGCAGTAAGTCATGTGGGGAAATACAACACCAAGTCATAGTATAAGGCCATGCTTAGTGATCGTGCTTCTGCCCGCAACACCCAATATGATCACTAGAGGGCAGCTTGTCTCACCCTGCCCACTATTTTTCATTTAATTAGTATATCCTGCTCTTTAAACCTGTGGCATGATGGATAATACTGTTGCTGCTGCTTTGTGTGTGTATGTGTGTGTGTGTGGATTTAACATGTTCTCCCTGTATGGGGGTTTATTCCTGCTCTTTCTTCCATTATCTTCCATTATTGCTGACATGTATTTATGTGATTCTGTGTATCTAAATTTCCCTCAGTGTATGACGGTGTGTGGGTCTGTGCGTTTATGTGTCCATGTGGTCCAATTCTGTGCCCTGTGCTGCCTGGGGTGGACTCCAGGCCAGGATAGGCAGTTAGAGGATGGATGGATGGATGGATGGATGCCATCACTAGAGCACACTGCAGAAACATTTTTAAGCAAAGTCTACAAAGCATAATAATTAATGATAATTACTATTAAAAAATAAAATAACATACAAATATTTGGATGCAAGCAGGATAATGATGTTCCCACTGGTGGAGTCAAATGTCATCCCTACCACTAGGGGGCAGTGGCATAAAAATCCACATTTTGACTAATTCCAGCCAATGAAAACCACTGGCAGCGCCCACTTCTACGCCAGAACCTAGTACCTTGTGATGACCCCAATGCAGGAGCCCCGTCGCCCATTCAGTGACTCCTCATACCCACAGCCCCCCGGACTCCTAAAACAACAGCTGACCAAAAATATTGGTAGATGACAGAGCGTACAAATAAGACTGTGTAGACAGTCACCTCCCACTCTCCAGAGAAGGAAAAAACACAGAGAGCGTGTTCAGGAAACAGCCTTCCAGAAAATAACAGGAATTATAGCCAGAGAAAAGTCTTTTAGAAATTGTATGCAGGGCTGGTGGGAGGGGGCAGTGGAAAGAGAGACGCACATCATGCTTTCTGTGCCGTTCAGGGCGGCTTCGTCGCGGGAGCAGCGTGTGTGTGTGTGTGTGTGTGTGTGTGTGTCCATGGGTGTGCAAGATGGGTGTGTGGGGGAGGCGTGGGGGAGGCGTGTCAGTCCAATTGCTTATAACCAGAACGCAAAGTTTATCTCACCACCAGTAATGCCTCCCCCCCCCCCCCCCCTCACCACTGCCCCCGTGCAGAAGTGAGGTTTCACGGATAGATTACCTTGTGTAAAATCTGCCGGCCTCATCTCGTACGGCCACGAATAAATCAGCCCCCCATTATTCACCGTTCATTACCTTCTGGGACATCGGACAGGATGACCTTTCTCACAGTCTAATAAACAGCCACTGCCATTTTTCTTTTAACGGGAGGAGTCGCTCGTCCAATTAATATTAGAACCAGCATCGAGATCTGTTTACACTCTAACAGCCCCAGTGCTGTGACTTTCTGCTGCCGTTGATGGTAATTGGACAGGCTCGGGTGGCATGGGGGGGTGGGCGATGCGGACTGGGGGGTGGGGGGGAGGCACTGTGGCAGTGCATGCTGGGGCTGATGATAAATCACACTGTAATTTACTAAGCTGGCTTTCAAGAAGGCTCCTGTGTGGCAGTTTACACCATGCGAGCTGCTGTCTGGACACAGCCTGTGTCTGAAAACACCCACATGGGAGAAGAAATTAATTCTCACCACGTTGATAAGAAACAAGATCCGTCTTGGAGAATGCAAATTATATATGTGCCCTGTAGAAGTCAGTAACAATAAGGTGGAGGGGGGTAGAGAGAGGTAGAGAGAGAGAGACAGAGAGAGGGAGGCTGGGTAATAGCTAATTATCATGAGTGATTCCTAACAAGCTGAGCAAAACATATTTAAATGTGCTGGATATAAATGAAGAATCAGTTAAATATTAATTAATTGCCATTATGAAATATAAGGGCAAAGAACACACAAATTTTACCTCTGGTAATTAAATCTTAAGCCCATATTTGCAAGACAGCACTCCTGCATCTCGTGTAATTTATGAAGAAACAATGTCACAGCACATAAACTGATGTTGTTAGTGCCCAGGATGCAAACGGGGTGTGGGGTGGGTCTGGCTGAGGGCAGCCCCCCCGGCATGTGCGTGAGGCTGCTCCATTGCCCACCGGGCCCCCGATTAGACCCCAAATCGCCGCTGCACTTCAGGTAGGCCCTTTAGGGGCCCCAGGTTAGCCGAGGCCATGGATCTGGTCAGAACATTCTGGAAGCGGGGGCTGCAATCAGCACAGCTACTCGGGGACTCGTTTGAGAAGGATCCACGAGGCGTGAGGCCGAGTATAGGGGGTGGGGGTGGGCGTAACCTGTATCCATTCAGTCTATTTTCGCCCAGTTATCGATGGCCACACACACACACACGCACCCGCACACACGCGCGCAGACATGAATCCCAAAAACGCAGGACACGCCTCCTTCAACCTATTCTTTGCTGGCGACGGACTAAACGCCCACGGCGGTGTGCCTGTGAATCCGGGCCCCTCCCAGCCCCGCTCCCCCGGCAGACAATGCGCCGATGATGAATGCCTCCCCACCCCAGACCTTGTTAAAGCCTGTTCTTTAGAGCCTCGCGCTGCAGCCTGCCTGCCTCGGTCCCGACCGGCATAAATCAAGCCACTCTCTCAGCCCCCAGGATATCTATTATAGATGCCAGCTGGTTGACTGGGAGATAGAGGAAAATGAATATTGTATCCGCTGGCCTTTTGCCTCTAATGACCACTTTTCAACATTTTTGCAGGCGTGATTAAATTTTGATAACCAGAAGGGAAGTCAGGGGGAGCCCAGGCTGAAATAGAGATAAATCGAGTGAGCGTCTGACATCTCAGCGGAGGAGAAGGTACTAATTAGTGCGCAAATCAAGTTCTGAGAAGACATTAAAAGGGGGGGGGGTGGGGACAGGCATAATCGTGGCGGCGGAGAACAGGGAGAAATAATTACGGGCCTTGCGGGAGGAAGGACGGCGCCACGGCGACCCGGTCTGCTCACGGCACAGAGCCCCGCCCCCATGCACCTGATTGGCAGACCTGCACTCTACAGAGCCACCTGGGGCACCGTGGTAACTGCAGCAAGGTGGCTCACACAACAGGGGTGTGGGGCATGTACCTTGGATTGGGGGGGGTGGCAGAGATGCTTTACTGGGGGGGCTGGGGTAGAGGGAGGGGGGGTTTGCTCAACTCAGCCTGTTCTCAAAGACAGGTAACGTGGGGGTCAGCAAGCCATCCCTTTATGCGGGTCAGTATCATGGGCGGGGGAGGGGTCAAAGCCCCCCCCAGAGGGCTGCCAGCTGCATGTGATAAATGGATACGCACCACGCCCTTGGGCTGGCTGGACCCCGATGTGACAACAACAATAACAACAACACAACGGATTATTGGAAAACACAAACAACTGCTGTTACAGGTTGTGGGACACAGGGCGGCGTGATGGGTGTTACCCCATAATGGGACGGCCTTCTTGTGTGTCAGGCAGACAGTAGCCGTGTATTTGTGCCGCTAGACAAACAGGGATATGATGGGGGGGGGGGGGGGGGGGGTGAGGTCATTGTCCCTGATGTGTGGATGAGTGAGCTCCGAGCTCTGTTACATTACTGACCCCACCGCAGCTTCTCAGCTACATTACATCCTATTATATCGGCTCACAGGCAGCCAATCTGCTTGGCTCTGGGTGGTGGGGGGGGGCAGGGGGGGCAGTCAGACATGAGTGGCGTTACTCAAGTTTTTTTTCCTCTCACTGTCAGAGAGGCGGGATGCTGAGGACAAAGCCGATGTGGGAGGGAGAAAGAGAGAGAGTGTAAAAAATCTAAATTGACAGGTGTCCCTTGTCCCTCGACGACAGAGCGCATACTTGCTCTCATTTGCGGTGACAATTGGGACTTTGGACGTGTGAATCTGGCACTGTGTTTGTGCAGCTCTGTTACCACGGGACTGGGTCAGCCATCTTGGCGTGGATGCTCCGTGCGTCTGTGTCAGCAGAGTGTGCTCTTGCCTGATCACGCGCTCAGACGGTTTGGAGCCATCGGAAATCGCTTGTTTGGCTATTTTACCGCTGTTAAAGAGAAGTGCTTCCTGATCGTTTATTTCGTTGTGAACACGAGCGTAAACCAGGCATTTTTTTTCATCACTCAGTGATAATTTTCACCACATGTGGCTTGTGAGCTTTTCTCCACATTTTCCAGGGTTCTCTGCAGGAATGCTTCATTTTTTGCCCCCTACCTGCATCGTGCAGGAATCTAACTGACCTTTAGGGGGCACTTATAGGGCCAGAGGCTGAGGTCCTCTGGATGATTCAACTCTCCCTCCCTCAGTGGAACGACGCCAATTGTGTTCCTCTGCCTCAGGCTATAAATCAGAGCTGAGCAGCGGCCTGAGCCAAAGGGCTTCTGGGAAGCGTGCCTTTAGCAGTGAGCCGCTTTTTTACCTCGCTGTCTATCACTTTGTTTTTTATCATGGCTGAAGCAGACAGAGGCCCACATTCCCCCTCCCTGGGCCCTTTCCGGCCTGTGCGGAGTCCTGACACTAATGCAACGTGCTGCCGGGCACCACAGCAGCCTCTGCTGGGCCACATTCTGCATCTGGGGGCGGATGCATTCTGGGTGCCACTGACCTGCGCGCACGGCGACAAAAGCTGCTAATTAATCCCATTTCCGTCTCTGCGGGACTCGGTCCTTCGAGGTTCCGCCCTGCTGGGCCGGCCGCTTAAAGCCTGTTTGCCACGCGGCTCCCCACATTTTCCGGTCCGGCTTTCTCCGCGTAGGGCCATTTCAGAGGTCCATTAACCGCGGCCGACACGAACGACACCCCCGACTGGGCCGGCTGCGGCCATGTGGATGGCCCAGCGGCAGTTTGCGTAGACGCCTTGGCATTCTGTCGCCTGCTGATCGCCCTTCGTCCACATGTCGCAATACAGCACATGGTAAAAACATCTGTGACGCAGAGGCATCCAGAGACTCCGCTGCCCCCTGCTGATCCCCAATGGCTCCTGCAATCAGGGACGATCACTGATCACTGATATCAGAGGGCAGTTACAACAGAGGCTGCACTACCTTTGCAAATATGCAGCAACAATAATGATATTAATAATAACAACCAATTTTCTGATGCATGGAGCTGTGTCACGCTTCCTGGTTTGGGCTCATTTTCGATTACAGAGCTCGGATCTCTCATTTTGTAGAGGTGGGAGTTTAGCAGACGTTAAGCAGTGGCAGTTCGAGCGATCCGCATGTATAAATGTGTAAGGCCCCGATGAATGTGCTGTTTCCTAAGCCCTGCTCTGCCTATTAAAGAGAAAAAAACCACTTCATCAGGCCCCTGATTGGTCCTAGATGCTAAAGTGCCTCCCGTCAGAATGACAATGATGAGGATGATGGTGATAACTGTATTATCTCCCTGACAAAGAGGGAGCGGAGTATCCAAAATAAAGCCAAGTACCCTTGTCCTCACCTGTCAAGAGCCACAGGGGCAGTTTCAGGATCCTACCCTCCAGCACCGTTGGCCCCCGATTCTCCCGTCGTGCCTGAAAAGCATCACGGCCGCGCTCGTTAAAAGTGTTCTGTCTGACAGGCGCCCCCCCCCCGCCCCCGCCCCACCCCCGCCCATTGTCCCCAGGAGACCCTGTAATTGAGTGTCATTTGAAAACATTTTATTTAAAAAGCTGCTATAGATTGGGTGGAATGAATTTGCTTTCTCCAGCCGTTTCGTATGGCTGCACCGAGCGCCTCTCTCGCTGAAAGCTGTTGTAAATCTGCCAAGTGGATAATCACGTTAGAGTCAGCTAACACAGGCTGTCGCCCTGCTCCAAAGCAGCTGTCTAATTACAATTTTGTTATTAATAATTACATAGTAGAGAAATCATTCCTAATTAGCTTGTCCTAAATGATAGTTTAAACATTCAACGCTGCATTACAAACAGCAGCATAATTAAAGCACTTCACTGCTAAAGTATTTATTCAAACCCCGGCTTTATTTAGACCCCCGTCGTTTGCCTGCTTGTTCGGTGAATCATCAGTCTGTTTAAATGCTCTGCATCGACAGCATCTGCCCACCAATGGCTTGCTAGGAGACAATTACGGCTGACCAATCAGAAGCCAGACCGAGCGGGGCGTCGGCCTGAGAGCTCTCCGGGGGACCTGCAGCCATTTGTTGGGTGCCCGGGCTGGGCCTGTTCCGCCATGCATGAAAGCGGGGGTGTGTGGGTGTCCACTACAACACGGCGACTGGCAGCAGTAGTTTGATACTTGGAATTTCCATCACAAACTGCACCAGGGCGTCGCCCAGTGCTCCCAGTGACTGTCATCGCACGCGGAGGGGGGAGCTCATCTCATTGTGATTTGCCCCGCCAGGTGAGGCGTGAGGTGGGCGTTCATAAAGCAGTGGGCGTGAGCAGCCAGGGTCATCCTGGATGTGTGCCCTGATGAGATCATCGCCGTTAAAGCGATAGCGCCCCCTATGTGGAGATGGTTGTCGTTCCCAAGTCTAACGCTATCTGCAGTCCTCCTCTGAGGCCCACACCAAGAAGGCTGGCTCCCAGTGTTTCTTCCTCAGAAAGGTCAATTTTTTAAGCCCAAATGTCAATAAACACAAGAAATAAAAACTGCCTCGCAAAAATGACTTTTTAAACACTCAGTATGTCGCGCAGCCTGCTAGAGGTGCACTTAGCATTCTAATAAAAAAACAGGGCAAACGGGGGGCTGCGCAGTGCATCACAGAGTGGACACGCAAGGGAATGTCACAGAAAGGACACGTATGTGGTGGGGGGGGCATTCACGCATCTGATGTAATCAATCAGCCTGAATCACTTGCTGCAACCAACACATAACAGAATGATGATGTTTTTTAAAAGCGAGAGCTTGTTGTAAAGCGTGGAGGGTGATGTCTCCCCCAGACACAGAGCACGCTGATCTGTAGTACACTCAGGCGTGACCCGACCTCCTCTCTAATGGCTCTGAACCGCTGTTGTCTGCTCTCCTCTGCTCTCCCTGCCAAATGGCCTTGGTTGGGTCCGTCCTGCATCACCCTGCCAGCGCGCCCTGGAAGAGCCATCAGTCTGTAAGGCTATATGCTCCGTCTCTAACCCCTGTGCACGATTAGCAGCGCGCTCCTACACTAATGCTTTCAATGATTTATTCCACGGACCTCAGCTGCAGCTTACATCCCTGGCAGAGTAATGAAGTGTCCGGCGCTCACGCGGCGTGAAGGGCTGGGCGCCACGGCGACGCAGGGGCTCGCCTCCGCCGCGGCCGCCCTCCCGTTAGCACCCCGCATCCCCCTCGCTGCCAACTCGGGCCAAACACACCTATTTATATTCATGTCAAAAGCCAAGCAGTCAGCTTCTGTTTTAGGTAATGCATCCAAAACTGCAAGCATGTCATTCCTGGGATAAGCATTTTTAAAACAATCCCCTATTTTTCACATAGTCAGGCAGCTATGAATAAGGATAAAGGGCATTGGGGTGGTACAGTGGATCAGTCAATAGGGCCCCCCTGGGCTGGGGGTGTAAGGCCTGTGCTCTCCGTGCCGTTTGCTTCTCGGTGCCCTTTGACAGACTGTGGGAGATAGGATCCAGCCCCCCCCAGCCCCTGTGACCTTGATCAGTATAAGCATTAGGATGATTGATGCATGGATGGATGCATGGATGCATAGATGCATGGATGGATGGATGCTTTGATGGATGCTTGGGTGGATGCATAGATAAATGACCAACAGACTTTAAATGGATCAATTAAGGTTTACGCTCATAATGCTATTTGTGTTGATGATCGATGCGAGAGAGACTAGTCAAGTGCCTTACCCATGTCATCAGCTCTTTCGTGTCTGTTTTACTGGGACGTAAAGCCTGTAAGGGCTTCAGAGCATTAGTGCAGGACTCACATGAGCAGCGCATATTTGTCCAAGCACTGACTCATGGGAAAGATCAATTAGGGTGTCAGCAGGATCTGCAATGCGTGCTGTTGCTTAGGCCCCTGTTTGGTTGTGACTCCTCCGGGGTGAGCCTGGACAATTCAAGGACCAGAGACAGGCTTCAGGACCACGGACAGCTCAGCGGGCCGAGCCAGCTTCAGAACCACGGACAGTTCAGTGGCTGTGCTGACCCGCTAATGATCTGGAAAGGGAGCATTACATCCTTCCGTCTGGCTAGCGAAGGCAGTTAAGCCTGGCTGTCACAGGGGAGGAGCACGCCAATGCACTAACTGCTGAGCACGGACGTGCGTCGGCTTTCATTTACTATTCCTAATTCCCTATATCGGCCTTTTAACCTGGGGAATCCGGTTTATGCTGGCTTTTATTCCTGCCGAGAGCCTTTAACTATTTCTGTTTAAAAACAGCACACGCACGCTGGGCTGTCACGCCAGTCCACATGTTACATCTGATGAAAGGCGGTGGAAGTTCACAGCACAACCAGATCTTCTAAGTCCACGGCGCCTCACGACTGCCCTACAGGCTCGGCGCCCCTGCTCCCGTGTAATAAGCAGCTTAATAACCTTACCGTTTGAATCATAAAGCTTGGTTTTCGAAGGGCCTTGGGATTCACCCCAGAACACAAAGGCAGGGACTGAGTTTGTAAACATTCAACATACACACGGCAAAAATATCACATCATTTCAGGGTCTCTAAGTTTCGTCTCCATTGTACAAAACCCTGAACTTTAGCTTCTCATCTGTAACCCTCCCTCGTGAACGCAAACCTCCGTGGGGCTTTGGATCTCCATTTCAGGAAGTCATTATCGGCCGGCGGCCGTGTAGGAAAGTCACACCCGGGCTGTGATCTTTTGCGCCCAAGCCGCAGCTGGCGTGTCGGTGACGTGTGCTTGGCGTGTAGTAAGCAGCTGTGCTCTCGCAGGGATCATGCCTGCATATCCATTCAGGCACTCAAGTGTTTCTTGCCATGTTGTTGTGGAAGTAAAAATCTAGTAAAACATCAAGTGAAAATATATAAATATAAGAAAACAATATCTGTTTGTTTTCTCATTTTCTGATCTGGGATGAACAAGCAAGTGTGAACTCACAGTGACACTGTGATATAACAAGGTAACGTTTACAAACACTGAAGCTTAAATAGCCAATATACAATTAACGCTAGTATAGTGTATAAAATGTTAGACAGCTCAATTCATATCGTATATGTAAGCGATAAGGCATGGTTACAGTCACCTACAGCGCCTACAGAGTCACCTACAGAGTCACCTACAGAGTCACCTACAGCGCATACAGAGTCACCTACAGCGCCTACAGAGTCACCTACAGAGTCACCTACAGAGTCACCTACAGCGCATACAGAGTCACCTACAGCGCATACAGAGTGACCTACAGCACCTACAGAGTCACCTACAGCACCTACAGAGTCACCTACAGCACCTACAGAGTCACCTACAGCGCCTACAGAGTCACCTACAGCGCATACAGAGTGACCTACAGCACCTACAGAGTCACCTACAGCGCCTACAGAGTCACCTACAGCGCATACAGAGTCACCTACAGCGCATACAGAGTGACCTACAGCACCTACAGAGTCACCTACAGCGCCTACAGAGTCACCTACAGAGTCACCTACAGAGTCACCTACAGCGCCTACAGAGTCACCTACAGCGCCTACAGAGTCACCTACAGCGCATACAGAGTGACCTACAGCACCTACAGCTCCTACAGAGTCACCTACAGCACCTACAGAGTCACCTACAGCACCTACAGAGTCACCTACAGCGCATACAGAGTGACCTACAGCACCTACAGAGTCACCTACAGCACCTACAGAGTCACCTACAGCGCCTACAGAGTCACCTACAGCACCTACAGAGTCACCTACAGCGCATACAGAGTGACCTACAGCACCTACAGAGTCACCTACAGCACCTACAGAGTCACCTACAGCACCTACAGAGTCACCTACAGCGCATACAGAGTGACCTACAGCACCTACAGAGTCACCTACAGCGCCTACAGAGTCACCTACAGCGCCTACAGAGTCACCTACAGCGCCTACAGAGTCACCTACAGCGCATACAGAGTGACCTACAGCACCTACAGAGTCACCTACAGCGCCTACAGAGTCACCTACAGCGCCTACAGAGTCACCTACAGCACCTACAGAGTCACCTACAGCGCATACAGAGTCACCTACAGCGCATACAGAGTGACCTACAGCACCTACAGAGTCACCTACAGCGCATACAGAGTGACCTCCAGCACCTACAGAGTCACCTACAGCTCCTACAGAGTCCCCTACAGTGCCAACAAAGTCACCTACAGCGCCTACAGAGTCACCTACAGCACCTACAGAGTCACCTACAGCGCCTACAGAGTCACCTACAGCGCCTACAGAGTCACCTACAGCGCATACAGAGTCACCTACAGCTCCTACAGAGTCCCCTACAGTGCCAACAAAGTCACCTACAGTGTCAATGTAAAACAACGAGCCACCCAGTCAATCCTACAATCAATCTGGACTATTTTATGATCCAACGTAATTTGGGGATTTTTTCGCCTCCTATTTCTCTGAAAGCTCTTGATTTCACACACACACACACACACACTTGTAGAGTAAACATATCCTTATGGGGACCGCTCATTCATTTCAATGGGAAAAATACTAACGCTAACTATGACAACCTTAACCCCCACCCTGTCCTAACCATAACCATAAGTAACCAACCAAAATACAAGAGTTTTTGCATTTTTAGTTTTTTCATAGCAATCACCGATTTTTATAAAATATAGTTTTCCCTTATGGGGACCAGGAAACTGGTCCCCATAAGGGAAAAAAAAATGGATATTTATCACGTTATGGGGACATTGTGTCCCCATAAGGATAGGTAAACCCGCTCACACCCACACACACACACAAAGTTCTGGATAATTCCAGGCTAGCAGTTACTGGGTCTATAGGTCATAATGCTTCTCCACTTAGTGGCATGGATGTTTACAACTGATAGGTGTCTGTTGACGTTTGCCCTGTCGAAAAAGCGTCCTCACTATTCTCTTCCCTGTAAGAAGATTTCGCTCATATTGCCCCTCTCTTGTGTTTAATGATTACAAAACCTCTTAAAGTGAGAACATACCAGCCAAGCTCTATTAGGTTTAATTGCATCTCAATAAACCGTTTGATTGAACCTGCAGTAAAATCTTTGTAAATTGGATTTGAAAATGTTTAACACAATAATCGGATTTATCATGCTTTTCAGTAATGCTGACGAAGATGACTGAACATGTCTCCAGGTGGACACAACCTGCCTTTCGGAATCTTGGGCCTGCTGCCATCTTGGGAAAAAACAAGGTTAACACAAACACACCTGACATGATTTGCAGGATGTACCAGAAACGTGAGCCAGCCAATCACAGCCTGTGCTGTTCTGTAATAAAACTCAGATGGAGTTTTTCCGAAATGGTTGCATCTGCTCCCCACCAAGAAGAGAGCGAGCGGGAGCCGGAATAAAAAGCGACCTTAAAGGGAAGCATTTTGATATCTAAATGTCACCTAATGGAGGTGTGACTCTCTCTGTTGTGTCGCCATGGCGACGGTGGCAGCGGCGGCATAGGATAACTGCTTGCGGTGATTGCATCCTTTTTCCTCTCCGTCATTTTTACCAGTGCCTTTTTCCACCCTCCTTCACAGAGCCCACAATGCCTGGGGTAGAATCACGCCGCATCGCACCTCACAGACTCCATCCCGGGTTTGCTCGCTTTATGTAGCAGCGCACGCTGAATTGCTGTCTTAATCATCACCCCCTCTTCAGAAACATTCCTGCTTTTTGTCTTTTGGGGGTAACACTCCCCTCTTTTTTCGCTTCCTGACTATAGCAAGCAGAAGATCTGGCACGGGTGAATAGGACTAAATAAAGACTAGAATCTTCCGGCCCCCTAGATCTGAGAGATCCTTGGCCTCCTGCATTAGTTTAGTCATATATTGAGATATTGAACCTCTTCAAGAGCAATTAATACTAACTACAGTCCCTGTGTGCTTACATCTAATTTGCTCTACAATGGTTTTAAACGATTTTGTGAATATATGAATGAAAGGTTTGCCATTCTTTAAATAAAAGAAACTTTTATTTTATTTTTTAGCAACTATTCTTTTAACATGAGTAACAATATGGCTTCTGTGTTGCTGCCCTCAATTGAATACACTCTTGCATACACTGAGAAGGGGACAGGCAAATGCCCATCGGTCCTGGGAGACTGAGGGGCACACAGGCAGTTCCTGATCTGGCCAGCAGAGGGAGTAGCCAAGACTGAGCCCCCTGCTGCTAACTCACTGATTGATGTTTCCAAAAAAAGAGAGAATTACACCAGTAAATATTCATGTCTGTTTTGGATCATAAGGCACCTAACAAACAAATCAGTCAGGGAAAAGAAACGAACCAATCAAAACAACCAGGCGAAAAGTATGACCTTCTTCTTGCTAAATAGTACTTTCACTACTGCTTCTAAAATTCTGAATACTAATATTGCACTAATGATTACTGGTTCAGACAATTACTACTACATTTGACACTGTGGCTATTACAGAATTATTAATTACTAATAGAATTATTATAAATAGCATTATGTTGCATATAACTAGGTATGAGTGACAGATAATAGTCATCCATCATCCCTAACTATTTATTGGGGTTAATAAGTAGTTAATAAGTTGGTGTACCTATCTAAATGGGGACCATCCATTCATTTCTATGTGAAAATCCCAACAATGAGAACCTTAACCTCTACCCAGCCCTAACTTTATATTATTATTATTATTATTATTATTATTATAGATGTTGTTATTGTTGCTGCAGTTATATTTTTAAATAATACTTCAGCTTTAAGAGAGAACCAGCTGCCTTTTTCTCATTCATGCAGCACAAGCACATGTGACGGTATGACAGCAGGTTCCTGCAAACAATAAGCACATGTGACGGTATGACAGCAGGTTCCAGCAAACAATAAGCACATGCGACGGTATGACAGCAGGTTCCAGCAAACAATAAGCACATGCGACGGTATGACAGCAGGTTCCTGCAAACAATAAGCACATGTGACGGTATGACAGCAGGTTCCAGCAAACAATAAGTACATGTGACAATATGACAGCAGGTTCCAGCAAACGATAAGCACATGCGACGGTATGACAGCAGGTTCCAGCAAACGATAAGCACATGCGACGGTATGACAGCAGGTTCCAGCAAACGATAAGCACATGCGACGGTATGACAGCAGGTTCCAGGAAACAATAAGCACATGTGACGGTATGACAGCAGGTTCCAGCAAACAATAAGTACATGTGACAATATGACAGCAGGTTCCAGCAAACGATAAGCACATGCGACGGTATGACAGCAGGTTCCAGCAAACGATAAGCACATGCGACGGTATGACAGCAGGTTCCAGCAAACGATAAGCACATGCGACGGTATGACAGCAGGTTCCAGCAAACGATAAGTACATGTGACAATATGACAGCAGGTTCCAGCAAACGATAAGCACATGCGACGGTATGACAGCAGGTTCCAGCAAACGATAAGCACATGCGACGGTATGACAGCAGGTTCCAGCAAACGATAAGCACATGCGACGGTATGACAGCAGGTTCCAGCAAACGATAAGTACATGTGACAATATGACAGCAGGTTCCAGCAAACGATAAGCACATGCGACGGTATGACAGCAGGTTCCAGCAAACGATAAGCACATGCGACGGTATGACAGCAGGTTCCAGCAAACGATAAGCACATGCGACGGTATGACAGCAGGTTCCAGCAAACGATAAGCACATGCGACGGTATGACAGCAGGTTCCAGCAAACGATAAGCACATGCGACGGTATGACAGCAGGTTCCAGCAAACGATAAGCACATGCGACGGTATGACAGCAGGTTCCAGCAAACGATAAGCACATGCGACGGTATGACAGCAGGTTCCAGCAAACGATAAGTACATGTGACAATATGACAGCAGGTTCCAGCAAATGATAAGCACATGCGACGGTATGACAGCAGGTTCCAGCAAACGATAAGCACATGTGACGGTATGACAGCAGGTTCCCATTACAGTTTTTTACAATCACTTTTGCACTAATAACAGAACCTTCATGTAATTTTTCAAAACTTTAGACACATAAATCACAACCAATGATCAAAATGCACATTTTTCAAAACACTTAACTCTTTTTTTCAAATGCTTGGATACAATACATATAAGCCAAAGATCATTTGTTCATTGAACTAAAATCACTGGTTCAAAATGACACAACTTAACATCAAAGTATTACTATTTCAAAATGCAAATCACACATCACATCTGAGTTTGGTGTGTATTCATTTCATTATAAAGATCCAACTATCAATTGATACAGCTGCTTAAAATGATAAGTAACTGTTGCATTACTCTTGAAGCATAGCTTTTATGAAAATTTAGTAATAATAGTTTATGTTTAGATTATGACAGTTTCAGGAAGGATACCAATTAGCACAGAATATGACCCCAGGTGGACTACATTATCTATGAATGTCATATTTAATTCTTTACCAGATATAGTGTCTATGGTCCCATGTACCACTTTTACAGAACACATTTTCATATTCAACATTACTGTATGCAAGATGTCACTTTTTTACATAATTGCTTTTAATGAGTTAATGGCCACTCATTACTGCTGATTGATTTCACATATTTGTATGTATATATAAGCAAGATGAGTGGTATCCCACTGTAGTAGCCTACTCAACATAGTGAGGACATGGAGCCAGAAGTGGAAGGTGAAGGGCTAGAAATACATAATGGTCAAAGGAATAGAAGGGGACAAGCACCCCTTTTGAGAGGTGGCCGTGGGCCTCGTCAGAGAGGAGGGCTTAGGCCTCACCAGAGAGTTGGCCGTGGGCCTCGTTTGAGAGGTGTGGGTGAACGTGGTAGAGGACAAGACCATAGACCTAGACACCGGCAGCAGCAGCAAAGGGTGTCGAATGAAATCACGGCTATGGTTGTAGACTATGTCATAAATCATGGCATGACGAAGACAGCAGCAGCTATAATGTTTCAACCAAACCTCAGAAGATCTTCTGTGGCCTCCATTATCAGAACTTTCCGCAATGAAAACCAGTAAGTCTTCAGAATCTACTCAAATTTAAGATACTTCAAACTGTTGCAGTGAATTAGTATATACAGCATGGCAGTGTGTACCAAAGAGTTTGTAAATTTGTTCTTACTATGACTTTCTCCCTGCAGAACAGAGATTAGGCCAAATAGGGGAGGCAGAAGCAAAATTCTGACTGTCCAACAAGAGCAGGCTGTGGTCAATATAGTTCGGGTCAGAAATGATATTCGCCTTAGAGAGATCCAGCAGCACATCTTGGACAATGCATGATGACTTATTCAGCAATGTGAATGCCATAAGTTTGCCCACTATTGCACGGGTGCTGAAAAGACATCAGGAGTCTTTAAAACAACTATATCGTGTGACTTTTGAAAGAAATACAGATCGAGTGAAGCAACTGAGGTCTGAGTATGTTCAGGTATGATCAATTTGCTTGTTTTAGGGGGTGAAAAAATTGTTTTTGGATGAGGCAGGCTTCAACCTAGCTAAGACAAGGAGGAGAGGTCGGAATTTAATTGACCAGCGGGCAACCGTTGAAGTTCCTGGACAACGTGGAGCCAATATAACCATGTGTGCAGCTATATCAGAAGATGGAGTGGTTGGATGCAGACCTTGTGTTGGGTCATATAATGCAGCTCTCATCATAGCCTTCCTTGATGAGCTAAAACAGGTCTGTAGAGCTGATAGTGTGACCTACGTAATAGTTTGGGATAATGTTCAGTTTCATCGTTCTCGAATGGTCCAAGCATGGTTTCAAGCATGGTTTTTTTACCTCCATACTCCCCTTTCCTTAACCCAATTGAGGAGTTTTTCTCCACATGCAGCTGAAAGGTCTATAATAGGCACCCTCACGAACAAGTCACTCTTCTCCAGGCCATGGATGATGCATGCAATGACATCACAGCAGATCAGTGTCAGGCCTGGATTCGCCATGCCAGAAGATTCTTTCCCAGATGTTTGGCGAATGAAAACATCCACTGTGATGTAGATGAGAACCTGTGGCCAAATCCACAAGACGGGGTTGATGGAAACATAGATCCATAGTGCAGTGAAGAACACTTCCGTTTACAGTATACTGTATTGTTTTTTGTTGTTTTTGGTTTTTTAAGTAATCTACAAATCTTATGTTGTGATTTGATTTCATCAGTAAATTCCACATTACAGGATTTCAATGATGCCACTGTGTCTGTACTATTCTCTCTAGTCTCCAATAAAATAATGAAACCTGAATCACATATTTTGTACACCTATATTTAATGATTGTACTAACAAATACCTATAGCTTCATTGTGTATCTTGTGTAAGGGTGATCTAAAGTAATGTTCCTATGATATTTCATAATAAATTTGATTTTTAGAAACAATGCTTCTGCAAAAGCAAGGCTTCTCTAAAGATACGAATGCAATATGCCAAGTTTTGAATACTGGACAGCCTGTGTTAAAAATAATGACTGTTTTGAGTTTTGTGTCTAGAATTTTGAAAAATGACATGAAGGTTCTGTTATTAGTGCAAAAGTGATTGTAAAAAACTGTGGGACGAAAAGGCAGCCTTCAGCTTCTGGGTCTGTTTCCTGAGCAGCAGATATATCAGCTTAATACTGGCATCACTCACGCTGTTAATCCTGCCACTGATGACTGATAAGTGAGACAAACTAACAGGCAGACACCTCCCCCCCATCACAACACACCCCCCACCCCCCCACAGCCACTAGCACCACTTCACACAAAAGTGTGGGTGTCAACACCGCCGGCAAGGCTGAGGAAGGGGGCCCAAACTTTGAAAATGAAGTAAGAACAGGAAGAGAGCAATTAAGAGCAAATTTAATTTTCACCGAAAGCAAAATGAAATGTCAGAGGAAAACTCATGGGGATCCTCTGAGCCTGAATTACACGAGCGGAATTCAGGAAAGACACAATGAAATTACTGCCATTTTATTGTGTTAATTATCTCTGGGACACAGCCTTATTAATCTGAGCTCATAAATGTAAATGAGCAGGCTCTCCCAGGATGGTCTGCTTGGTGTACGCACTGCTGCATGGGTGTGTGTGTGTGTGTGTGTGTGAGAGAGAGAGAGAGAGAGAGTTGATGTTAGAGTGTGTGTGCGTGTGCATACGTTGGTACATATGATTGTGCCTGTCTTGCTAAATGAAAATCTGGATTTTTATACTTTTATTGATTTAACCATTCCTCACTGCCCTACAGGGGCATAAAACTGCCCCCAGTCAGGATTCATGACGCCCAACAGGTGGATGGGCAGCAACAGACAGACAGACGGCTGATTTATTGCCCTATTGACCGATTGGTTAGTTCATTATTTAATTTAGCCGTATGTAAAATGTAAGCCACGTTCCTTTAATCACAGGACGGTCTCCCTATCCATTCCATCATGGTCAATTTTTAGATTAAAAAGCCTTATTTATGTATTAGTGACTCTCATAGTATCCCTGATGTGTTTGCGTGCTGTGAAAGCAGCATGGCACGGCTCGCTCTGTGATGGACTGGCATCCCATCCAGGATCTCCTCCTCCTCATGATGGTCCCCCTGATCTTGGGAGAAGCTCCAAATCCACTAAAAAGTCACATCAGTGAAGCGGAAATGGGAGATGGATGCGGAGATGACTGGGTAGCTGCACAGCATCTGCAGAGTCACTCAGCATCGCATTAATGCAAAATATTACAGTTTTAAATAACTACAGCTGTTAACATTATAACACTTTTTGGGCCGTTTCGATCTCACCAAAGCCTTGTTCACCTAGAGCTGAAAAATAAAACGTAGGTCAGTAGCGTTACACAACTGCAGCCAGAGAATTAACTGCTCGTATAGCCTCCAATTAGCTACATCAGGTGGGTTTGGTGGCGAAATCAGAATAAGTACGGGTAGCTGGTTAAGAGCTGCCACTGTAGAGTAATTACTCTGACTTTAAAAGGAGCTCATATAAATTCTGTACTTTTTATACGTGCAAGCTGGGAAAACGTTCTGAGAAAAAAAAAAAACCAGAGGCAGAAATTCTATTGTTCATCCGGCAGGTTAAAGGTGCTTTAAAACTTATTTGCATTACAAAAAATAATTTATCTAAAGCACCATCCCAGTAAACTTCTTTCTTTTAATTTAATTTCATTTCAGAATGTATTTTATCACCTGTCAGCGACACCCTACAGAATGTCCTCTTAAATTGGATCTGTAAGCCCTTCATAAAGTTTAATAAATCTTCAGCAATTCACCCCAGAGAAATAATATTAAAAAAAAAAGAGAAAAGCAGTGGGGGTTGAACCTTCCACGCGACTCTGGGGGAATTAAATCACCATAATCAGCTTGTAATGAAGGCACCAGTCGCTGTTATTTCACACTCATAATCTGTCTGTCTTTGTGAGGATGGGGGTGGGGTGAAGGGGACAGGAGGGGACAGGAGGGGAAAAAAAAATCGGGGATCTTGTCGTTTGCTCATCTGCCACTTTAATTGGAAGATGTCTTCATTTTCTTGGGGGCCCCGGTGGGATAATAGCTCGACCCAGTGTTTAAACACCGGGGCCCCGTCTTTGGTATTTCTCATTTAGCCGGGTGCCGTGTTCTAAGCGGGCGTGAATGCCACCTCGCCCTGATTGGCAGCCCCGCGCCGGCGCCACCATTTGCATGGCATTTGCTCGCCAGCGGACGTCCCCCGGACGGGTAAACAGGACCGGCCCAGGTCCCACTCCTCTTCCACCAGCCACCAGCGCTCCTCATAATCAATGGCATTTACCTCGGCGCGGGGCCCGGAGAGGGGCCACGGGGACGCCTGGTGAGATTCTGCGAGGGGGAGGGGGACGGTTCTGCCACTTCTCGGCTGGATGAGGGTACCACCTGCTTGGTGATCGTGGGGTGCATACCGACCAGAGACATCAGCACGGACAGACAGCACTGGACGTCCTGTGAAGCTCGAAGCCCAGATTCAGATGCTCTGTCGCTTAGGCTGTGTTGGAGACAAGGGGAGATTCACTCTGGGGGGGTCAAGGGGACATGGAAACCCACAGAAACGATAAACCAGTCACCCGAGAAGTCAGTGACCCAAGAGAATGTCTCTCCCATAGCATTTAAAGTATATGGTTGAAATGAGCTTAAATCCAGACCCAGAGCAGCAGGGTGTGCAGTCGACGTGCTCATTTGAACACGGGACACTGGTATTAGAGTATCAAGCACATTCTCACCTCTTTATATCCGTGAATCGGATGCATATCACACCACGGTTTCACAATCGAAAACTCATCAGCGATACCCAAACGCTCCAGGGTTAGTTTCCGCGCAAGCGAAGGTTACAATTACAGAGATTAGTGTCGTTAAAAACGCAGGTGCTATTACTCGGAGAGGGGCGTGCGCCTTCGAGGGTCATCAAACGTTGTGACTCATAAACAATTTCTTGAGTGTTAGGTCATAAAAATGAAGAGATTTAAAGTCAAGTGATGCCCAGACATCAGCTGGAGCCAAAGATAACGGCGTAGGAGAGAGTTTGAGGTTGGCAAGGACACAATTAATAATTTGCATGTCTATTTATTATGAGGGATGAATGAATCTAAATGAAATATCGGGGGGGCGGGGGGGGCATGTTCCCCCTTGTCCCGCCAAGTTTCTATTCCCTTGGTCTCAAATACAAACGACTTTCTTGGACTCAAACTGTGAAATGATCTAAAAGACAAACGTGAGACCACCGCTGCACAGTATCAGCAAAAATAGCATTTTCTTCCCTGTAATCTGACAGATGGTTAAAATAAAAACCATTTTTGCATGGATGTTTCTCATCATGGTGCGATGCCACCTGCAGTCCTCACCCTTCCTGCTGGCCGGGGTTCCAGGCCTGCATTTCACTATAGGACGTCCGTGGCAGCCCCACCTACCGTCCACAGGCCAATCCCGGTGTCCGGCACTTGCCGAGTCCCACTTCCGGAGATATGGAGGCCCAGCTGACCCGTACGGCCGGCTCTGCTTGCGGCCCGAGCGCAGGCCAGGGCTGCCAGAATCTGCCTACAGATACCACCTCATCAGGGGCAGATGTATATGTCAAGGAAAGACACAGAAAGAACAACAAGATACCAGAACCAGAGAACTTTCCAGACTTTTCCAGACATTACAAACTTCAGGACATCTACACACTTGACAGCTATCGAATGTTAACTATATTATACATACATATATATATATATAATATATATATATTTATATATATATATATATATGCTGAGACACCCACATATATACATAAAATTGATGACTGTATGAGAGATTGCTGCAGCCCACTGAGGCAGATCTAAATGCTGCCTGTGAAATTTGATCGAGCAGAAGTATATGTGATTGTGCCAGTAATCTGGTTTTATTATGCTGGGGCTTCCCGGAGGTAAACCCTCGGTGAGGGAAAGAGGACACCTTTTTATTAAAGGGACACAGTGGCTCGTGTTTGTATGTTGTTATTTCCATCTTTGCTTGATTCTATTATTGCCCTGTATTTCCATGCGTTTTCTCTGCTCTCGTCAAACTGATGTCTAAAGATTTCGTCACCTTATTGCTTTTCCAGCATGCTCTCCTGTAGCGGGAGCTTAGGGTCTCCTGTTTAATATAGCGTGGGCTTACGCGGTGGCAAGTGGGGTGACGGCACATTCTTAACTCCCCCCCACCCCCCCCCCCCCCACCCCTGCTCGCTCCCCGGACTGCAGGAATAACCGTTGATACCCAGCGACATAAAGCTGAGGTGACCTGCTCTCTGGTAAATGACCTTCTCGACCCCATCAGTATCTTTCCAGGCTGCGTGATCTTCTTGGAGATATTTAGGATTTGACACTTGCACTCAAAATTGCTGTTTTTTCATAAGTCATAGGAGCAGAGTACTGTCGGTACCGAGCCATTATAGATCATAATCATCAATAAAAGCATTTCAAATCCAAACATGTAGCATGGGTGACTTTCAAAGAAACAATCTTAATCAATTTATGTCCTTCTTCCATGTTCTATAACTGCTTATCCAGGGATGGTTGATGGTGAACTGGGAGCCAATCACAGGCAGCACAAGTTGCAATGTATCAGACTCACACGCAGATTTACAGGCTCACACATGCTGTCTCACAATATCGGCAATTTAGTGAAGCCATGTTGAATGCATGTTCTTGGGCTGAAGGAGAAAAATCAAAGTACATGGAGGAATTCGCTGCAAAAGATCTACCAACACATCTCCCAGATTTACCATTAACTATTTCTGTATGTGAGAGACATCAAATCATCCTTGTAAATGTATAACTAATGTTCTATTCATGTTGACACGTTGACGCGAGTTGTTGCATATACTGTAATACCAACAAAAAGGTCTGTCTTGAAACTATTAATACTAGAAGGTTGATGATACAGTTAACTTAATTTTTTAAAAAAAGCTTATTGTATTTAAGGGGGATTATTCGTACGACACAGAATAAAAGCCCCAGCTTAATCCACGTTACAACTCGCCGGTGACGAAGACAGAGCAAAAAGATCCACTGATAATTTCACATCCTGCCTACATTTCTGCTCTTTGGGCACACAGAGTAAATCAGGCTCCTTTTCCTAAATGCCAGACGGGTGCTTTAATCCACTCCGTCGTGTCGAACACTTTTGAAATTCCCTTTTCAATTTCCAGGTCTGCTTTACGAGGGGTTAGCGCTAAAGGGAAGCATGTCAGCCCGCTAGCCAGGCAAAGCAGAACACCGCTCTCCCCAGAAGAAAATTTTCACGAGATACAGTTCCTGCCTTTCATGCGGCCTCATTAAACTCAGATTGAAACAGATGTATTATCTTATAAACTGCTTCTTCTGCCCAGCGAAGGATTTTTCTTTTTTTCATCTACAGACATTTCATAGGTTTAAACGAAAAAAGCACCCACATCCACCCCCACCCCCCCACCCCCAACACCCAGGTCCTCTGATCTTCTAGGCTCGACTCCTGCCTGTCAGTTCACAAGACAGAATGTGCAGGGGGAGTAACACACCCAAGGATCGGCGTGCGCGCGCGTCTCATTCTGTTCTCCACCTCTCCGCTGTTTAGCGTTTCTCATTCAAAGCCGCCGCTAGCCTTGGCCATGGCTTGGTACACCAGGGAAGCCCGCTAAAATGGGCCCTGAAATCTGCACCCCCCGCCGTAGCCTGGCTGGGTCGGTGCCTCCCGCAGCAGCACGGCTGGCAGGCTGTGCTCATGACGGCCCATTAGCGCAAAAGCAGTGGGCTGAACCTACACATTCCAACCGTGAACCCTAGACACTAAATCGCCTGGGTGGCCAGATCACCCACATCAAAGGATGGAGCCACACAGAAAAAATATAGGTTGTGTACGGCTAAAATGTCCCGCAATGGACGGTTGGGGCCTCATCGTGCCGCCATTGCTTCCGTTTACTCGCTCACTACCGTCGTGGTCTCTCATTAGGCCGGAGAAGAACGAAACTTCTCCATGATTCACCAAATGTGACTGTTCCCACATCGCCTCCCTCCCACGTACCCCTGATTCTCCTGTCTCCTGCTAAAACCACGCGGCTCGAATTCACCCCAAAGCAGCGTCGTATGCACCCTACGCCTCTTCCTGTTAATCCATCTCTCCACGTTAAAAAACCTGCCGAGGGTTAATGGCGGGAACTGGAACCGCGGTTCCGGTTTAGCGCCGCCCCGAGTGCCACTGAATTCCCCGTGACTTTATTACAGCTGGCGGGGGCTCAGGCGCTGCGTGATTAGCGGTGCTCCACCTGCAGGGCTCGGCCGGCGCTGCGCTTCACGTTTTATTGCACCCCTTCCCTCGTATTTGTAGCTTCCATTATATCTCAATGAGGTCTGTCTACAGTGCTGGCTTCACACTCATTTTCCCCCTCACTGCGTTCCCGGAATAGGGTCTGGACTGTTTATGAACCAGACATATTGACCTCATTTACAACTCACAGTTTAAATCCATAATTTTTCCACCCACAATCCTCTTTGACATTCCGGCGGCGCGAGAGACTCACTGAGACTGAACTAAAAGTCTTACACTTCATTGAACACCATTATGGGGCTTTATGCTCATAAAGTCGCTTCCGTGCGTGGCTCCCGGCCGCGGTCCGCTTTGTTCGGGGCGCGGGGCGCCGCTGATTAACTGGGAGAATCCAATAAATCAGCCTGTCAGCCGGCGGCCTCTCCTCAATCTGTCTACAAATCGACATTTGGATTGGTGCCGCAAACCTCCCTCCCCCCGCACCCGTAGCCCTCCCCGCTCTCCTGTTCCTCGGGGGTCGTCATGCACCTCTCGCCCCTGCGAAAGTAAACTCGAGAGTGTAGGTGGGAGGAGGGATCTGTGATTGGCTGTCCCCGCCCCTCCCCCACCAGTGATTCGGGGCAGAGCGGGCTTCTCAGTGGGGATGGCTAGCACCAATCAGCACTGGATCCTCCCGATGACCACACCCAGTGCAGCCAGCACTCCAGCTTTGTGTCCCTCTTAGGCACCCGTACTGAAACGGAAGGCTGAGAAGCACAGGCCGTGTCCGGTTGAAGCAACGTTACAAAAACATCATGGAAACATTACATTCATGTTACGCTGTAACGTATACCGGTGAACGTCACTGGATGGTGAGGTTATTCTGTAATAATTACACACGCCACCATGTTAATCTTTGCTTGTGGTCATGAATATATAGAAGTACCTTTAATGTTTAATGAAGCGAGGAGGCTCCAGATCTATACGAACTAATATTGGAACTAATATGGCGCATTGTACAGAAATGAGTCAAACCAATTTTATGGAGGGTGTGTGAGGTTATAGATGTTGATGATTGGGGTGATGCCTCCCCCCTCTCCGCGTCTGGTGGGGGCAGGCTGCCTTGCCCCTCCTCCCGGTCCTCCGGCCTTCCGCTCCCTTTCTCTCCCTCAGTTATTCTTCCCCCCTTCCCCAACCCAACTGTTCACCTCCAAAATTATTGTTATTTTTCTGAAAATTGTCGCAGCATGCAATATAACTTTAAATGGGTTTCCCTTCCTTGCCGAATGAAATGTCTTATGCTTCCACCTAATAAAAAAGACAGAACTTCAAAAAAAAAAAAATGAAATCCCAGCTTTTTCACTTTGCCGTCATCTTAAAGGCAATATTTTTGAGGTACCGCGCCTTTAATTGCACCCGTGCCATGGGGCCGCAGTACCAGCAGCACTTATCTGTGTGTCACTCTCAATGCGTACTGATTGGAGTGGATGGAGCTGCTGTGATCTGCTTCTTATCGATTATCAATCAGGATTTGTGATTGCATCCTGAAAGCCATTCTTTAAAAAGACCTTAATGGGGTTGGCTGTTATTTATTGGTCTTTGCTGATGATGGCTGCCCACATTTAAATGCCTAATCCATTTAGGGCATTTCGTAACAGATGATGTTACTAGAGGGGCGGTGCTGCGGTGGGGTGGAATTTGATGATGCAGCATGGGAGGCGGGCATTAAGCTAAAGAGGGCAATGGAAAGCTGCACTGCTGTTTGTTTGCTTAGTCTTTAGCCACAGGGGAGTGTTGGGCAGATTCAGTTTCATGCCCTCCCCCCCATGTACGGCATGACCCGTCCAGTGCCGGGTAGCATCGGAAGCATCGATACTTGTTAACAGGGCAGATGGCGCGTGCTGCCCCCACCTGGCGAGTGGCTGAAATGCACGGTGGCTTCCCAGCAGAAACGCCAGCGATCGATAGGAGAGCGGTGCATTAAAGAGAGACTGCCTCTGCTCAGGCCACGCTAATGACTGAGCTAATTTCACCTTTATTCCGGGGGGGGGGGGGCATGCAGGGACCTCATTCATCATGATGACTGGCTTGTCATCTTGTGGAAAGAGCCTTGGAAAACCTCATCTGATATTTTGGGGGGGCGGGGGGGCTGCTTCCCATTTACTGCCATACAGGCACATTGAGCAGCTTAGAGGCCCCCGACTTCAAATCCCCTAAATTTACCCCCAAGGCCAGCAAATAAAATGACAGAGTTTCAGTGGCTGGACTGACAGCAGCGCGCTTTACAACGCAGGAACGCCGTTCGACATCTGCTTCTCCTTCAGCTGACCTACCAGGCGGCCAGATTTGTGGCTCCTCCACCAGCAGGTGGCGCTCCTCGAGTTCTGACGACGCCCCGGGGCTCCGGATCAGCTTCCGGGTCACCCTCCAGCCCGGACACCTCACTCAGGCGTGTGAATGATCGACAAACCGTCCGCGGAATCATCCCGCGCAGACGTTACCGCAGTTTTTAATTTCGGATATTACGCGGGCTTGAACTTTATTGTCCTCATTTGTGAAGAGAGGGGCAAGAAGAAAAATCAATGACCACAGCAATATGGGCTGCATTGTTACATTTGATATGCGCTGAGGAAAAAAGTTTTGTTTAGAAACGAGGCCTTTTTCGAGTGTGATAATTGAATAAACGCCTTACTTTTGCTGATGGTGTGATCGATATCTCCAAACACACAGGCCTCGAAAAACAATCAGAGCAGCTTCCACCAGGAGCCAGGGAGGCTGGCAATGGGCAGGAATCGCATTACGCACATTATTTTGTATCCTGAGCCGCTCTGGTGGCGGCCTGCCAGGGCTGGGGCGGTGAAGGGGGGGGGGTGAGGCAGGAGGTGGGGGGGGGGGGCTGTATCTCGGTCAGGTCACAGGTGGTCAGTCACCCCAGTCCATTGTTAAACACGTCAGGAAATCAGGGCAAGGGGGAAAAAAACAGGTATTTTAGGGCTTCTGACCCCCAGCTCAGGGCAGGTGTTGAGCAGGTTTGGGGGGCTGGGGGGTAGCTGGTTATTTATGCTTAGCCTCATTTTGGCCAGTTGTTTGCTCCCACCCCCCATTTAAAATTAGCTCATTCGCTGTACAGGGGCAGGAGGAAAATTTGAGTAGGCTAAAATAAAATGGGGGGGGGGTTGAAGAAATGCTGTGCTCTTTAACCTGATTAGTCTGTGTGATCTTATATCCCAGATTGTATTAGTATGCAAATTTATTTCAGTTCAGGAGGGTGGGTATTAAATTGGCGTGGGAGGGAGGAAGCAGGTGGTGTCATGATTAAGGAAGTGACATAAAGGGGGTGCGGATCAAAATCCAGGAAGAGGAAGTGTTTTTTTAACTCGTATATACAGAAATCGTATAATGCAGCCTCAGAAATGTACTAAAATGTGCTATGAAAAATTACGCAAATCCCTCTGGATGAGGAAGACTGAAACTAAATAAGTTGCATAATTATGAAATTATAAGCAATGTGAAAGAATCCTGACTGCCAAGTAATGAGATTAAGCCTAACCTACAGATAAAGCTGGTTAGCACTGGCGCAGTGGATGCTGATTCGCTGCCTGTCCTCACCATCACCCTGTTTGCTTTACAGCAGCACTGTGTATCTGAAAGGCTGCATTTTGAGCTCAGCCTTTCCTTGGGAAGGTCTTACGGCTTCGGTGTAATGAAGCGGGCCCCGTCGGTACTGACCCACTAACCTGCCCACCGCAGCAGCGCTCAGAGGACACGTTTGATGTTGCTCGCTTGTATAGATGTAGCCATTCCTTTGATGTCTGAGTATTGATTATGCTCTTTTTGCCCTGGACCACAGAAGCAGGAGGACGGGGGTGTTCTGTACTAGAAGATACGAGTGTGTATGTCGGCCACGTGCCCGGCGTTAGCCGCAGGGCGTTACGCACCTCCCTGTAACATCAGTAACTGGCCCCCCTCCAGTGTAATGTTGCATTGTTTGTTCCACATTCCTCAGTGGACCAGATGTAAGCTTGGGGATCGCAAAGATCCACGACCAGGATGCTGGGCCGCGATGTCCAATTAAGGGGCTTGGATGAGGATCTCGGTGAGTGTTAAATCCCGAGTGTTATATCCCAAGAGTTACGTGCTGAATGTTACATGCCTCTTGGCAGGCAAATAAAAAGTAACCATTTCAATGAGACACGTGGAATGTTTTATTTGCAAAACGCTTCATATTGCTGCCTTCATTTCAAACACTGAATGATTAGATGTTGATTAGATGGGGGCTGGGAGGGGCGCACAGGCTCCAGAATCAGGACCGCAAGGTTGGTGTTTACATGGGAAAATGCTGTATTATAACCAGTACACTGAACTACGAGCTAAATATTACGACCACTGGTGAAGCAGGAATCAGACAGGAAGGGGATGAATTTCACGTTCATTGGGAGACACTTCGCTTCCTCGGCTGACACAGATATCTGACATCAGCATAAATTAGTCGAAAGATAAGCAACGTGTATCTCACCGTAGCGGCCATTTCAGTCTGACGTGACCTTTCCTTGAGGCCGCTTTCCTAACACGGGGCCCCAGGAAGGGATGGTCACCGGGACAACAGGGACGGTAATCGGCCTCGGACGACGGCCGGCACAAAGGAGGAGCAGATAAAATAAGGAAGCGCTGTCAGCCACAGTGTCGGAAGGCCCATTTATCACCGAGCCGGGGCCCCTAATGTGGCAGATAAGGCCACAGCCATCCCAGTGGGCCCCGGGGCCCCTAATGTGGCAGATAAGGCCACAGCCAACCCAGTGGGCCCCGGGGCCCCTAATGTGGCAGATAAGGCCGCAGCCATCCCAGTGGGCCCCGGGGCCCCTAATGTGTCAGATAAGGCCGCAGCCATCCCAGTGGGCCCCGGGGCCCCTAATGTGGCAGATAAGGCCGCAGCCATCCCAGTGGGCCCCGGGGCCCATAATGTGGCAGATAAGGCCACAGCCATCCCAGTGGGCCCCGGGGCCCATAATGTGGCAGATAAGGCCACAGCCAACCCAGTGGGCCCCGGGGCCCCTAATGTGGCAGATAAGGCCGCAGCCATCCCAGTGGGCCCCGGGGCCCCTAATGTGGCAGATAATGCCGCAGCCATCCCAGTGGGCCCCGGGGCCCCTAATGTGGCAGATAAGGCCGCAGCCATCCCAGTGGGCCCCGGGGCCCCTAATGTGGCAGATAATGCCGCAGCCATCCCCGGGGCCCCGTGCTGCGGCCTGCAATTGTTCACATGGGATGCCATGCGCCACTGAGAAGGGCTAGGGCGTGGGCGTGGGGGTGGGCCGGACCGGTCCCTCCACGCCGGACAGCACATGCAGGGTGCTGATGGGCCACGGAGGGTGCTTGGTAACAAGCGGCGCGGTGCTTGTCAATTGGATTTGGGGAGCATCACACCGGATGGCGCTAACAGCCCGTCTCAGCTAGGCTGCGGTCGATATGGTGTTTAAAAAATGATCAACTACCCCTGAAAAACCATCTGTTTCACTTTCATGTGGCTCAAGGTCAGTGTTCCTGTAAGAAATCATTGCACAGAATCTAGTTTTCCATTCAGATCTCTTACTAATTCTTCTTTTAAATTAATACTTTTGTCAAAATGTGGATATTCAAATGATTATTAAGTAAGTTAAACATAATTAAAATGTAATAATCAGTTGCTGTATCACCACCTGAGTCAGCATGACTGGTACATCTCTGTGTTTTACAGAGAATAGTTTAAGCTCCTTGAGGTTGGAATCCTGCCGCAGATCAATGATCAGTCTCCTGTCCGACTTTGGTGCTGCATCCACCAGGATATAAATGTAGAAGCGGGAATCCAGCCACCAGTCTGTCCTCCAAACCCCACTGCGGATTCCGGCTTAACTCTGACTCCATGTCCATCACATGTTGAAGCATCACCAACGTCTCTGCTTGCCACCATTTAACAGGAGCACTAGACCGCCTCTAGCACAAGTCCACTGCAATGAGATCTTGATCTCTTTGATAGCACATATCAAGCTACAGTGTTACCCTTTTATGCAGTGGCATACCTTTCCAGTGGACTGTGCTTCTGAGTGTTGTGCTAGGTTTACCTGGGGAAATGCTGTATTACAGCCAGTATTGAGCTAGCTAAATATTACAGCCACTGGTGAAGTGGGTCTGTATGATGTCTGAATGAAATTACATGTAATGGTGTAGACCTCCTGAACCAGGATAATGTCATGTGATGAGAAATTCCTTCACTCCACTTATGTACTGCTCTGATTTTGGAGCCTGTGCCCCCTGCCTCCCTGATTTTGGAGCCTGTGCCCCCTGCCTCCCTGATTTTGGAGCCTGTGCCCTCTGCCCCCCTGATTCGGGAGCCTGCACCCTCTGCAGCCCTCATTCTAGAATCTGTGCCCCCGGCACCCTTGATTCTGGAGCCTGTGCCTCCTGCAGCCCTGATTCCGCAGCCTCTGCCTCCTGCAGCCCTGATTCCAGAGCCTGTGCCTCCTGCAGCCCTGATTCCGCGGCCTGCATGCCACAGGAGGGAATTACAGTGGCTGGACTGGGGGGGGGGTCACCTCATGCTGGGAATCAGCTGATTGGGGTGGGGATATTTGTATTGATTAGTTCCACCTGTCCTGTGTTTTCAATGGGTATAAATGGCAGTGTTCTCCACCGACCCCCCCCCCCACCCCGTCCAGCCACTGTAATTCCCTCCTGTGTGACCGTTACCCGGGCCAGCCCAGATGCATCAGTGACACACGTGTTTATCCGGACTGCGTGATCGTGCGTGACCCGGATCCTGGCGCGTTACCCCAGCCTCATCCCACCCCCCACCCATCCCAGCAAAGGGAACATTTTGCAAACAATCCTGATCCTTGCTTCTAAATCCCTGTGTCACTTTTTTTTTTTTATCACCGCAGACCAGTCTTGACGAGGCTCCTGCCTCTGCAGAGTGTCTTTATGACCTGTCTATCATCGCCGTGGAAATTGAATGTTAGTCAGTGATTACTCCTGTTGACTCTGCAGTGATTGTGTCTCAATAAAAAGGGCTTTAAATCACTGAATAGTGCCTCTACATACTTTTGAACAAACATGAAGACTTTAATTTATTGAAGTGGCTTCATTGTTCCTTCACTTGAGTTAAAATCTTATGATAACTTGCAGTATATGAATTATTTAAGCCTGTGAGTCTGGCCCTTGTCTGAAATTCTCAATGGTTTTTGTTCCCCCACTGACGACAAATGGGGCAGAATCAATACGGACTTGCGCCTACGGGCGGTCAGGTATGCCGCTGCTTAACAGCCCGTCTCCGTGGCCACGAGGTTGCATTTTGAAATCTCGGGAGTTGGTCTCTGTCATGCCTTTAGGGGAGTACTTAGGAGGACAGTCGAGCTGATAAACATGCTGTCGTCGTTGCCATTTTTAAATATTTGCTTGCCTCTTCCCAGCCCAGGCCCCCGGCTTATGTAAATGGTGTACAGGTGCACACATACACACACGTGTTGCATCTGAAGACAGCCTCTCCGACGGCACAACAAAAACTACGCTTGCACCTCGCCCCCTTCTTTGTGGGAGGGGCACCTAGGTGGCAAAAATAACACATATTTAAATGAGTAACATTGATCAATTTACGAAAATGTGAGGTAATATTTTCTTGAGAGAGCTAGTTTTAAGGTCAGGTATCTCGACACAGTAACTGTATTGAATTAATGTGTGTGTGTTTGTGTGTACACACGCACACACACACACATATATATATATATATATATGATTATTTGTTTGTTTGTTTAGGCAGGCATGTATTACAGACAGGCCATTATTTCTTCAGACAGGCCTAATTATGCCACTTTGAACCTTGTAAAATATACCATATACATTTATTGGAAATATCCTCTTAAAACAAACTGTAAACTGGTAGATATTGCACGGCCATCTAATGCCAAGAACCTGTTAACAGTAACCAGAAACCAGAAATACGAGCCTGCCTCAAATAAAGGCCTGTTACTGTGGCTTCAGTGAATAAAGGTCCGGCCAGTATTTGAGGAAATAGTATAGAAATAGAAACATACATCTGGAGATAGCATTTGATGTGCATCCTCTACTGCAGAGCCTTACTGCAGGCCCTCACCCAGACCGTGTACGCAGCACGTCGATCTGTGATATCGACACATTCAGAACTTGCTGACACCTAATAGCATCCGACTGGGCTAGGAAAACAATCTGCAGCTGAAGGCATAGCTATAATTAAGCGCACAATTACAAAGTATTTACATGCACTGGTAGGGACGGGCAAATGTGATATTTGTGGGGGGGGGGTCGTGTTTACCGAATCAAAGGCATATTGCTGATTTGTGCGAGTTAAAGCCTTGCTGGCTTCTGATATTACAGGTTGTGCTTTGTCTCTGTGCTTAACGCCATGACACAGTGCCGTATATGAACCCAATGCCACGAGTCGTTGCACCTGAGATGGAAAGAGGGCCGTTTGTGCGACTGACGTCTCACCTGGTGGGGGACCTAGACCCCCCCATCCTTTCTGAGCAGCATTCCTCATAATCCACATGGAAACTATGCCACCTTTTCACTCTCAGCACCTAGCAGCAGGGGGCGCTGTCACTAGCAGTTCAGCCATGGGCGGGATTTGGGAAACGTCGACACGGAATTCCTTACACGTCAGAGGCAAGGGCTTCAAAACTCCCAGTCACCCCCCCCCTCCCCCCCCACAGCCTGGGACCATGATAGAACACCACCCATTTGCAGCGCTGGATATGAAGAGGTTCTGAGCAGCCAGACAGCGCTGCCTGGCCGGCACAGCCAGTTCCGCACCCGTCCCCCGGCATCTGCATGTCCCCGCCCCCGATAGGATATTCCGTTTAAACCACCTTTTAATTGCGCTTGGAGGCGCGCTGACAGAATATGACTGATGCCTCGGCGTTAATTAGAACCTCGAGTCAGCGTGCGCTGCCAGCTGGAAGAGGGGAAACAAGTGTAAATTATTCTGTCATCAATCAGCGGAGCCCAATGCAGACGTCGCTAATTAGTTTGCAATTTGGATGACAGTTTATCGGACGCACACAATGTAAGGAGAGAAAGGAAGGGTACCATGGGGGGGGGGCGGATGTGGGGGGCGGGCGGGACGTTAAAGAAGAGTCGAAAAGGCGAGGAGAGGATGGCAGGGAAATAGCAAGCAGCGTGCCTTGTTTCTCGACATCCGGGGGGGGGGGGGGGGGGAGGAGGGCTCAGCACTGTTCATTAGCACCCCGCCGCTCAGATTGAAACAGGCAAATCAGAGGCCTGTCCTCTGTAATGTAACATGTTCTGCTGATGAAATGTGCCCCTAGGAGGGGGAGAAAAAAAACTAAAGATCAAAATAAAAAAAGCACACTTCTATTTGCCTTTTTAATAACGTGTTTATTGGTAATAGATGAGGAACACTATGCTAAACAGGCAATCACGGCCCCGGCTCGGCGCCACGTTCCTCTCCCTCGCTGTCCTCGGGGAGCAGAATTAGCGGGGAAGCTCCTCGCTGTGTCCCTGATTTGTTTTCCTGGGCTGCGGTGGCAGCAGAATGCAAAGCAGGCCGGTCTGCTGCTCTCGCTGTTCCCGGAACACGTGTGTCCTTACGTGCAGGAAGAGAAGCCGCGTGTCATTGAAGGAGATATGGCTTCTCCCGTTTGCCTTGGGAAATACGAGAAACATGGGAGGGGCATCTGGATAAAACCAGTGCAAATTGGGTCACTGGGTGTAAGGTGATCGATTTACTGTGTAGCGGAAGCTAAAACCCTGGGTTCCTTTAAATCAGAGCTATATAAGATTTGAACAACTCTGAGCTATTAGTTAAGTTATCCCCAAACGAGCTTGATGGGCCGAAAGTAAATTTCTTATGTTCTTATGTAAACAGGAGTTCTGCTCAATGCAGAAGGCAGCATAAGATTACCGGAGGATCTCTGGTGTGGGTCCATTCAGGAACTCCTACAATTAATGTTGTTGTGTGTCCAGTGCTTTCCTCTCTAGACCCACTTTGTGCACATATGATGACATCATCACAAAAGGCCTGCCACAGTGACATCATCAGCCCGGTGGAACAACTGAGATGCTCATGTGCGCGTGTCATGCGTGTAAAGGTGCCACTTTAGACTGATGAGCCTTCAGTTCATCTGGTAGGAAGGACATTTTGTCCTGTTACATCTTACAGTAGCACATAATGCTTTAGAATCGTTCTTAAAATGTTAACCCAGTATGACTGAATTGAAGGAAGAATACAGTATTCTAAAAAAAACAGGCTAATTGGAAATTATACGCAGATTTTCTTCCCAGTATTATGCAGCTGCAGCACTAGTTTGTGACAGGCAAGTCACATGACCTTGTTTGCTCTGAGGGGAAAAAGCGGCTGATCAATAGTATTCTGCGGCTGTGCCGTGAAAAGCAATCGTGTGATAATGTTGCTACAATGTCATGGCAACGTGGAGAGATGTGGAGTCGCGCGTGAACAGGGAAAGCGATCCACCCTCGTCGATCGATGCACAGCTGATATAACTCAATTCTTAGCCATTTGAAGTGCCCGTAAACCCTCCCCCCTCCCCCCCCAGCATGTGCCTTGCGGTTAAAGGTGAGGTGACTGGGTTCTGGGAGCGGTTGCCTGGTCCCAGTCCCACCAGAGCCACAATGGTGTGCTGACCTTCTGTGTGACCCCGGAGATGATGCAGTTTCAATTATCAACTTTCGTCTGAATTAGAATATTGGGGTGAGCCGCTTATCCGCTGAAGGCCTGTTAATTTATTCCTTGTCGTCAGAAAGGTCTCCTTTTGTGTCAGACACCCTCGTGCCGCTGTGTTTTTATGGCTCAGCAGTACATGACTCCGTGAACTACAACCTTTTATCCCCACCCCCCCCGCCCTCCCCCGATAGCACAGCCGCGACTTCCTATGCCCTGGTGAGATTAAACCATGTCTAAAATGTGGGGGGGGGGATCTCTGGGGGTGCGGCCGAGTCAGGCATCAAGCGCCTTTCTGAATGCAATCACTCCTACAGGTTATAAAGCACTCCTCTCACTGGAGTAGGGGGATATTATGTTCAGCATTTGTATCCCACAAACCCAGATTTTATTACCCATCTCTGAGCCAAAAACCAGCTTCACGTTCCCTCTCTGTTCCCCTTTTCTTTCACCTATTTTCTACCCTCCTTGCTGGAGAACCTTTTACCCCAAATTAAGGTCTCCTCCGTCCTCCACTCCCTGTCACGTGGATTTGATCGTCGTCTCCTCTAAGCTGGATCTCACGTCCTGTTTCCTTTCCTTTATGATGGACAACACTGAGCTGTGATCCTCAACACACCCGGCGTTTCTCCAAGCAGAAAGATGATGTCATAGTAGAAATACGATTGGAAGGAGATTACTGCCTGCACACAGGTTACTGTTTTTTCCTCCGTGTTCCTCTCTTCACTTGTTGGGTGCATAAATAAGGCCACTCTGTCTTAGCCCCAGTGCCGCTCCATGTGCGAGGGGATGGCCGATTCCCCCGGGTGGGGTCGGCGTGCCGGTATCAGGCGCTTTAATGACCTGTCAGTGGGAGGGGGTCCGTCGTGACAGAAGAGAGAGGGGGGCGGTCACCATTATTGAGGAGGACTAGTGGACTGGGGCGTATATTCAAACCCGCGGCCCACCGGCTCCGGCGTGTGATGGGAAGCGGGACAGCGAGCGCGGACAAGCCGTGTAGAGCTGAGCGTGGATCACAGGCCCCAGCATCGCCGGCATGTCGCACACCACCAGCGCCACTCATTAAAATACCACAGACACAGCAACTTTATCCCCTGCATGTCAGGATGCAGCCTCTCCCAGGGCACATGCTGCATGCCAGCCGGCGGTCCTGCGGACTGCAGGGACGGAGTCGGCCATTATCCGCGACGCTCCTGATTCGCCTCCATATCGGCGCGTGTTCCTGGTGGTGTACATGACAGCGAATCCCGACACCATTAAACCGGCATAAATCAGGGTAATTCCCCATAGATGGAAAAAGCCAAAATCCTCATAATGTGGCACTGCACCCTTATCACGTGGGTTTGCGTGTGTGTGTGTTTGTATGCATGACTGTGTTTTCTGTCCACATACAGTATATTACATTATTAGCCACATGTGCGAGTGTGTGTGAGTCCCAGCAGAAATGTAAAAATAGCAACAGGCTCATTACCTGCCTTGACAGTTAGCCAGCTTGAGAGCCATTTCAGGCCTGTTTTGGTGAAATGCGTGAAAATTGTAAACTGTGCTGTCAGCAGTGAAAAGGAAATTAATAATCACATTTACTCAAATATGCCGAGATGAATTGTAAAAGTGACTGTTAGGCGCCTCAGACTACCCTGTACGGCTGTAGCTAAACGCGGTGGCAACCGCCCTTATAGCTCCCGTCTCCCATAATGCAAATTAAACAGTCAAAAGCTGCCCGTTCCGTACCACGTCGCCCTGCGGCGATCTTGGATAATTAACGGGCAGAGCTGGACGGCGAGGCATTAATTCTTTCATTCCTTTCATTTCGAAACAGCCCATTTAAACAAATCAAAATGACACTCAGATCCGCAGCTGTTACCAGGGGGAGCGGCAAATGTGACACATTCCTGTACGGCTTCCCAAGTACGTGTTCAGGAGCCATAAATAAAGAGGTCTGCGGTGTTTGACTGGCGTGGGAGATCGGCAAACCAGTAAGTCAGCTCCAGCGCCAGAGCTCAGGCACCCCATGTAAACAAGAAAAGCAATTTAATTTTTCCGCTGTATTATTTCAGTTAGCCATCGTGTAAGGGGTTGGAAGAAGAGGAATCCATCCTTACTATGATAATACTTACAGAGTAAATCAAAGTGGGTTTCGTAGGAACACAGTTGGTGACTTCAGCAAGCCAAAAAGCTGTCCGACATTCACCCTAAAAACATCAGTGGCCAATTATTATGGTCATGTCATGTCAGTACCACAACCCTTACCTACAAAAGCACTTTGAAAGTGTAATATTAATGATTTTAATAACTGTTTAATGTAAATCATATTTCCTCAGCTATTAATGTTATGTTTGCAGATTGTTGTCGATAACTCATATGATTTAAGAGGTGTCTTTTTGTGCTGAACAATAAAGGCTTATTGGAAAGTTTTTCTATTGAATATTCACATATAACATTTATTTATTCAGCTTGGCTTGCTGGTATTTGCCATGATCGTAAATCAAAATTCCCATAAGCAAAGGGCAGTACGTCATCGGCAATGAGCGAAACACACAGAATCCGCATTATTTAATGGATTTAGTTTTATAGCTTTGTTGCATCTTAGTTTTCTATGTTCTATGTTTGACAGTTGCTGGTATTTTGTAAACATCTAACGTGACTCATCTAATAAACCACGACAGATACGAGGAGCAATATCCACCGACCGCGGTGTCTCGAGGTTTCATTACGATGGTAATCAATTTCAAATCTCTTAAATTAGCTATGATTTATTTTCAGTCAGTTTTTCCTTTTTTTGTTTGCCTGAATGGGTCTTAAAATTGATTTTTTTTTAACTTTATTTATTTGTTTGATAGATAGATAGATTATCTATCTATCTATCTATCTATCTATCTATCTATCTATCTATCTATCTATCAAAAAAGCATAAACACACCTCACAGAAAACTGCAGTTTATCATACCAGAATTAGCCAATTTCTATCCAGTTCTGTGGGGGCTTTGAAAGACTATCAGTTCATCAACAATTATAATTAATTAATCAATAATTGATACTGGATGCTTCTCCTGTCTAAAGCATATAACACTATATATATGTGTGTGTGTGTGTGTGTATATATATAAATACACATATATAAATTACATATTTATGTGTCTCAGTTGACATAAATAGGCCAAAGGGCTGAAACTAGGCTAAATAACTGACCAAAATAAAATAAGACAGCTGTGACTTCCGGTTATACAGCAAGGTTGTTTGCCACAGATGTGAAATTAGAGCTCTTTGTTACAGGGCGCTGACTCCCTGGATCAGCGTGTGAGGAGTGACAGTCCGCATGGAGGAAGCCTGGCTTTTTCCCCCAGTAACTCTTCTAATCTAGTGGCTACAGCAGGCTAGGCGGAGAGGAAATATCGCACTTTGCTTTGATGAATTCTGGAAGAGGCGGAAAGCTGCTCCCGATTGCGAGGCTGGGAGGAGGCCACGAGTGCAGAGATGTAGGTATATGAAGCCTGTCATGTCCCCCTAGGCAGAATGCAAAGAAAGAACAGAGATGGAGAGAGAGAGAAAGGGCGAAGGAAGATTTACACAAGCTGCTTAATGTTGTCCTGATTACACGGCGGGCTCTCATTACTGCGCTGCCCTTAATCACATCAGAACAAAGCCGATCTGCAATCGATGCATTAATGGCAGGCTTACATTCCCCACCGTTTACTCACCATGCAATCTGCACTCGCTTCGCCAGCCTGCTGGATGGATTGGCAGGGCTGGAGAACGCTTGGAGCAGGGGGGTGGGGGTGAGAGCAGGTCTGCACTGGCACCGTAAATTGCTTTTGGTAATGCAATAAAGAACTCCCGTGCACTTGTGTCTTATATACTGAATTGCCAAATTACTTAGAGCAGCCGCTGTAAGACCAGCAGATGCAATGGGTATCACTGTGATGCCTCGGTCTATTCTGCAGAGGCATTGACCATCCAAGCTCATAAATAAAGTGTCTTTTCCCCATGTCACCCCCCACTCCCATGCATTAGAGTGACAGAGATGTCCATGTACAAGGAGATCTCAATATGTGGAGGAGGTGCAATTCGAGGAACAACAAAAAAGTCACGGTAAACGAGATTTGTGCCTCTACTGCCTCGCTGATGGATAGCTGGCACCTCTATGGACAGACGCCCTTTATGAAGTGAGGCTGATATACATCGGGGGTCATCCACAGGGGGGGGGGCACACCGATGGAGTCACATGAATAGAGTCAAAGCACTGTTCATGAGTGTGTGAGTCAGAGAAGTAGATCATTTGTAATGCTCGTCTGCTGCTTTTAAAAGTAATTTCTATAAATGTGAGCCTATTTCAACAATATCAGCTTCAATCGGTCGCCAATAACCCACGAGCAGATGAAGCGTGTGCATATACACACTCATCATACACACTCACACCCACACCGCACACTAACCCACGCCAATGCCGATCCAGTCCAGAAGCGCTGCACCGGTGTCCTTGAGCGTGAGCGGGGGGTGGTTTGTGGATTAGCCTGCCGGTGACTCGGTTAAGCCCGAACACACGCCATTTCACGGACGCCGGCCCGGATACGCTGCGTGTTTGAGGAGCTGCTTATCGCCGCACGTAATCGCACTGTTAACGGGAGCACCTTGCCGAATGGGCCGGCAGGCCAGCCGGGATTAGCCGGAGTGCTGCGGTAATGAGGGGGGATTTGGCGCCTTTTAGGAGCCTCGAGGCTGAGCTGCTCCGGTGGGAACACAGTGACAGCTAATAGGTTCATCACCTGCCAGAAAGAAAGGGAAGCTAATAAGGATATTGCTCAGCACTGGGCATCTGTGGTGGGAGGGGGTTTTCAGAGGGTGGAGGTCTGCAGCTGGTGGGGGTCTGCAATGACTGGGCTCTGCAGGGGGTGGAGGTGTGCAGCTGGGGGTTTGGTGGGTGGGGGCAATGCAGCTGGTGTAGTCTGCAGAGGGTGGCGGTCTGCGGTGGGTGGGGGTCTACAAGACGCTTGTGCATGTGCATGTGCATGTGTGTCACTCCTGCCTCCCCACCCACATCCCCACCCCTACCCCAACCTCCATGACCTGAAACACATGCTTCCCACTGCCCCTTAAAAACAGACACATGAGACAGAACTCAGTGACCTCAGTTAAGCTCCTGAATCCCTGGAAAAGGTGCATAATGAAAAAGGCAGACAGAGCCAATGTAATGAGAGCACAGCAATGGTTGGCACGGCTCTCAAAGCACAGACACTGGGCCTGATGCTCCGTCGTCTTCTCCACCTTCCATAGACACCGGGCCTGATGCTCCGTCGTCCTCTCCACCTGCCATAGACACCGGGCCTGATGCTCCGTCGTCCTCTCCACCTGCCATAGACACCGGGCCTGATGCTCCGTCGTCCTCTCCACCTTCCATAGACACCGGGCCTGATGCTCCGTCGTCCTCTCCACCTTCCATAGACACCGGGCCTGATGCTCCGTCGTCCTCTCCACCTTCCATAGACACCGGGCCTGATGCTCCGTCGTCCTCTCCACCTTCCATAGACACCGGGCCTGATGCACCATCCTTCTCCATCTTTCCAAGGACACCGGCTGAAGTGCACTGTCCTGCTCCACACCTTCCTTTCATATCCTGTTTCCACTTGTCTCCAATCAGACTGAAATGTCATTTTCTCTGTTTGGTTCTTTGGCTCTAGCATAATTTACATTCCCATCGGCCACATGTCTCTTTTTGTCTTGATCCATCCCACACCCCCCAGATCCATTTAGCCCCTCACGCCGTAGCTGCTGTGTTCTTCGGGCCAGCTAAAGCTATGCCACTTCTACAACTCTCCCCACCTCTTGTTTGTGCCCCTCATGCCTACATCACTCATGGTGGGGTCCCCAGTCTCTGGACTAACATCCCTTAAATATTGAAATACAGGGGAAGATGAGAGTTAGAGTTGGACCATCATAAAAAGCCTTCTCTACAAGTTGCTTAAGGTCATTATGTTTGCACTTTGTATGCTATATCACAGGCTGCTCTTGGCTAATTATTTATGTGAGCTGCGATCTGCATTCTATGAATACCGTTGCAAGCACCGACATGTATAAATGCATTTGAACGTTAGGAAGTAGGTGATTAACAAATCTAATCCCAGCTCCTCAGAACTGAAGAGAGGCAAATAAATGAATTAACTTTCCCTGAAAACAAGCGAACGTTTTCACTTTTAGTCGATTTGGATGAAATGCTTTTGGGGTGTGCGACCCGTGGGACGTGTGCATAAGTATCCGGCAGCTGGACCGTGGGTGTAAATTACATTTGCCAAACTGTGTGTGTTTAATGAGCATTTCAGTGTGTGAGCATATGTGCATGTGTGCTTGCATGTATGTTCAGGTCTGCTTGATTGGCCTGTATCTCAGCTATGTGTCTGTTTGTGGGACGAAGGGGGGGAGGGGGGATTACTAATGTCTCTGCACATGTGTAGCTGAGTACCACATGTGTGAACACCATATGCATGTTTGTGATTAATTTAAAATTTAGTGATTGTCATTGTTGACACACCACAGCACACAGTGCACAACAACGAAATGTGTCCTCTGCATTTAACTCATATGTGACAATGTGACATAGCAGGGGGCAGCTAATTCAGCGCCTGGGGAGCAGTGCTTGGGGGCGGTACCTTGCTGGTCGGGGATTCAAACCTGCAATCTTTCAATTATGAGTATGGGAGCTATCACGCTAGTAGGACTCTGCTTGGGAGACCTGGTGCGGAGAGTGGTGGGGGGGGGGGGGCATGCTACAGCTGTGGGTAGGAATAAGTGACACATGTATGGGCTGGGAGAAGAAGCCTGACCTGGGAGGAGTCCGCATGCAGAGGCCACACCCCCTGTTGATTAACCCCACCCTTTACCAGGCCCCCTCCCCATAGGCCATCCCCTCTCCACTTCCCAGTGAGCCAATTCATGGTACATTATGTGACAGCTCCACTATATCAGTCAGAAAATGAAGGTTCTCGTAAAAAAAATAAAGAAAAATAATAAAAATAAATAAATAAATAAATAAATAAATAAAAGGCCCCCTCCAAATCCCCCGGCCCACAAATGAGAATCCTGCAGGAAGGATCTTTATGTATTCCGCGAGTCGGCGGAGAGACGGGCCTTGCGAAAAAGCCAATAAGCCTGCGACAGATGCAGAGAGCCGGCCGGCGCTGACTGACAGGCCGCCATATAAAGCTCCCCTCACTTGACATTTAGGTTTCATAAGGTCTGGAACAAAGGAATGGTGTGAAAGCGGGACAAAAATAATAAAGTCGCGGAAGTAAATAAATCTGTTTTGTACCAGGCCGGGGGACATTATGGGAATGGCAGAGCCGGGAATGCAGTGCTGTAGATATGTTAATGGGATTGCTCTACAGCGGCCAGGAGGCTGGGCCACGCTGTCTGTCGCTTTTTATTTAGAGCATTTTTCATGTCGGAAATTAATACCATTACGGCAGGTGTGAACAAACAGGGGCTGCGGCACGGCGGCGTCTCACTGGCCATGGGTTGCGTGTGCAGGCCGGTGCATGCTGGTGTGCACGTGTGTGTGTGTGCGCGTGTGTGTGTGCGCGTGTGTGTGTGCTGCCGACCATGGTAGCCTATGGCACTGGTAGTCGCCCGTCCCAGCAGACCGACCGCAGGCCACAAATAAATCAAAAGGCGTGAGTCCGGATAACAGTGCGGGTATCATGTCGAATTTAGATTGGGGGGGCACTGTACTGTCCCATGAGTGCCTATCGATATGGCAGGGGCTCTCCCTGAGCTCCGCCCCTCACTGTACTGTCCCATGAGTGCCTATCGATATGGCAGGGGCTCTCCCTGAGCTCCGCCCCTCACTGTACTGTCCTGTGCCTGTCGATATGGCAGAGGCTCTCCCTGAGCTCCGCCCCTCACTGTACTGTCCAATGAGTGCCTGTCGATATGGCAGAGGCTCTCCCTGAGCTCCCCCCCTCACTGTACTGTCCAATGAGTGCCTGTCGATATGGCAGAGGCTCTCCCTGAGCTCCGCCCCTCACTGTACTGTCCCATGAGTACCTGTCGATATGGCAGAGGCTCTCCCTGAGCTCCGCCCCTCACTGTACTGTCCAATGAGTGCCTGTCGATATGGTAGGGGCTCTTCCTGAGCTCCGCCCCTCAAAGTTTTGGATCCCTGGTCTGGAACGGAATTCCCGTGGCCTCGCTCACTGCAGGTCAACATGTCACTGACTGCATTGCAGCCAATCAGCAGAACCTACCACCGCACCCCTACAAAACTTTTTAACGAAAATCAAAATAGTTCTAGCTTGCATCAGATATTTTGCTGTTTACATTTTTCCATCCATCCATAACACAGGACACCTCAGTAATTCCAGTTCATGGCAGGTCACCATCATACACTATACTGGCAAAAGTACTGGGACACCTGCCTTTACACACACATGAACTTTAATGGCATCCCATTCTTAATACATAGGTTTTAATATGGAGCTGGCCCATCCTTCTCAACTCTATCCAGAAGGTTCAGGAGTATGTTTATGGGAAATTTTGACAATTCTTCCTGGAGAGCATTTGTGAGGTCAGGTACTGATGTTGGATGAGAAGGCCTGGCTCGCAGTCTCTGCTCTAATTCATCCCAAAGGTGTTCTATCAGGTTGAGGTCAGGGCTCTGTGCAGACCAGTCAAGTTCCTCCATACCAGACTCGCTCATCCATGTCCTTATGGACCTTGCTTTGTGCACTGGTGCGCAGTCATGTTGGAACAGGAAGGGACCATCCCCAAACTGTTCCCACAAAGTTGGGAGCATGAAATTGTCCAAAATGGCTTTGAATGATGCAGCATTAAGAGTTCCATTCACTGGAACTAAGGGGCCAAGCCCAAACCCTGAAAAACAACTACACACTATAATCCCACCAAACTTTACACTTGGCACAATGCAGTCAGGCAAGTTCCGTTCTCCTGGCAACCGCCAAACCCAGACTCCTCCATCGGATTGCCAGACAGAGGAAAGTGATTCATCACTCCAGACAACACATCTCCACTGCTCTAGAGTCCAGTGGCGCTGTGCTTTACACCACTGCATCCGACATTTTGCATTGCATTTAGTGATATATGGCTTGGATGCAGCTGCTCGGCCATGGAAACCCATTCCATGAACTTCTCTATGCACTAATCTGAAGGCCACACAGAGTTTGGGGGTCTGTAGCTATTAACTCTGCAGACAGTCAGCTTCAGCATCCCTTGTCCCTACCTTGGCCTACCACTGAGTTGCTGTTCTTCCCAATTGCTTCCATTTTGTTATATTACAACTAACAGTTAACCGTGGAATATATAGTAGTGAGGAAATTTCACGAACTTACTGCACAGGTGGCATCCTATCTCGATACTACGCTATCTTGGTATCTCAGTAATATTCAGTTCCTGAGAGCGACCCATTCTGTCGCAAATGTTTGTAGAAACAGTCTGCATGCCTAGGTGCTTGATTTTAAACACCTGTATCTATGGAAGTGATTGGAACACCTGAATTCAATGATTTGGAGGGGTGTCCCAATACTTTTAGCAATATAGTGTATGTTCAAATATTAAATAAATGCAGGAATAAACCACATTTTCATTGAACACCTTCCTTAAATGGATGACAGGCCACAGATCGGAATTGTCTTCCCCATGAACATGCCTGAGCACTGGCAGGTAGGGTAGAGCAAAGCAGATTCACCGCTGCCCTCTCTGAAGGCTGCCAGACGCACGCTGTGCCACGGCACAAATTCAAACGATGGCAATGGCGAGTTGGCAGAGTCGCTGCACGTTGCTTATCTGCTTTGTGAAATTATTTACTCAAGCTCTGGGCCGTCCTGCCCCTTCGCCCTTTCGATGCCGGGCTATCGATCGCAGTGGCTCAAGTTCAGTGCATCGCAAGGAGCAGGGAGTACTGCTGCCATCGCCCTTCTCCCAGGTTATGTACCCGATCCGAGGTCGCCGCAGGAACGTCTCTTGGCTCTAGGGCCTTTCTGATACTTAGCCTTCAGCTAAGGCTTAAACGTTAATTAAGCACCAATTAATTTATATAGACTGTGGCTTTAATTAACCAGGCTTGCAGAGGGACACCTGCAGTTCTGCCAGACGACAGTAGAGGGGGCTGCTTGTCGGCCAGATCGGATGAGGTCTCTCAGCTGAGCTGTGTGGCTTTGTCTAGACGTGGAGAGGAAACCAAACATTCCCCTGACCCAAAGATAGTGTTTGTGACAACTACTGAACCGGAAATGGTGTTTACAGAGCGTAACTAGACCTGTGATCATGGGTAGAGGAGATCCCTCCTGACAGACACAATCTATTCTGCAGTCGTTAGTCAGGAAGGGGGGGGCAGGCCTGGAGATGACCCATACTGGGAGCAGCGTGTGATTGGGGGAGGTTGGCCCAGACACAAAGAGAGAGAGAAAGCGTGAGACATAAAGGAAATGGCATACAGGAAAAAGGGAGCGAGAGAGGGAGAGAGAGAAAGCAGTGGAGAGTCCAGAGGCCTTTTTACGAAAAGCCTCTCCTGCAGTGTGTCAGGCCGCTGGCTTGCTGCCCGCACCCCCAGCAAAACCGCAGACGCTTGCCGCCGGCCGCAGCCCCAGCCACTCGCATCCCCAGCCGCTCGCTCTGCTTTCAGCTCCGGGGGGGTGGAGTAGGAAAGCAAAGGCCAAGGTTGCTGGGTTAATGCTGTACAGATGGGCTAAGCACCCACTCTTCCTCTCGGCTTCCAAACCCACCTCCACCCCCCCAAGAATAACAACAACCTGTTTGTTATTATAGCACAGTGATTTTTCCGTAAGGTTATTATTTTTTAACAAGGTGATGTAGGTCTCCGGTTATTAGCAGCATAACAATGGCCATAAGACATGACAATGAAAGGTGTAAAGTATAAGAATGTTACGATCTGATTTCAGTCATCAATAGAAGAAAAATTACCTTCTTTTTAAACTGGAATGAGACTCCATTTCATACTCCTTCTCTCTCATCCCTCGCTCTCTCCTTTTCCCTTAAGAGAGGAGTGAAACACCATCGATATGTGTTGTTTTTTTCTTTTTCCCCCTCCACATAACATGGGAACCTAATCCTCTCTGAGCCTATAGCTAAATGGATAGGGCCCTGACCACCTCCAATTAGCTTATCGTATTTCTGAGTAATGGGATCCGGGGGCAAACCTTGAAAGCGTCGCGGTACAAAACGGTCACAGAAAGGAGACAGTTGCCCGTGTGGTACAATGACCGAGGAGCCGGCCGCCGTAAACACACGATGGGGTGAGAAGGAAAGGCCGTCGGTGAGGAGAAGCACACTTTGTTTGTAAGTGTGCAGGAGGGATCCCAAAGAGCTTTCCTCCCAAAGGTAAATCAAACATTACCAGGGGGAGGGGGGCTTGATGGATCGGTCCAGGGCTGGTTCGGTAAGCCACCTTATCAATGTTTTTTTTCCCCCCTCTGATGTTTGGCCGCGATCCAAATGGTTTATTTGAACAGGCCCCACGCTGACATGACTGGGACTGTGGGAAGTTCCCGGCTGTTGGTCCCGGATCCAGTTTCACAGGAGCGCTATAACCAAGCCCCCCCCCCCGTTTGGTTGGTGGCCCCTTATGACAGGATGTATTTTTAGCTGCTCCTCAGCAAAGAGGTTTATTTACCTGCCCCCCCGCCCCCCCGCCCCCCAACCCAATCCTTCCACAGCACTTGGTAATTGATACTTAGTGGCCCGCCTTCAGCGCCCCAAGGAGGGAATGCTGATTGTTTAAAGCCCGTTTAATGGTTTACACCTTCTAAGGCAGGACTGGAGCAGGACCACACAGGCTCAGCTTGGGGTGTCTAATACAGACACCCAGTTAACCTGATCTACTGTCCAGCCATGTTGGGAGGCCTGAACCGATGGGGAGCAAGACTAGAGCACAATTAGACCCTGACCTCCTGTCACACAACATCAAAACAAAACAGAGACACGGGAGAATCTCACCCCCACCCACCCATTTTATTTTTTTCTTGCAGGATATTTTTCACCGAAGCACCACTGGAGTCTCGTCTTACGGGACCGCTGCAAAATTATGTCTGGGATCGGAGAGTCTCTTTAGTTTACAGATGCTGGGATCTTGTGACAGCTGACACAAGTGGTTCGGATCACGAACTATGAGTCTAAATTACATGCCTCTAAAATTCATATGACTTACTGTAACACAGGTATTGTAAGCTGCCTTGGCTTACGATGTCATCTACAGCAATAATAATAAAACTAACAACCACAATAAGATGAAGAAGGAGACTGGAGTAGTATATCAATGTGCTTTTAAATTTTAATGTGCTAATAGTAATAATTTAACAGCAACATTTTAAATTATTTTGGTATATTTAAGAAGCATAGAATGGTATAGATGTAAATACATGTGTCTATTATTGTTCCATCATTTTGCAAAGTACAGATCTAATGATAATGTTTTTCGTTGAGCTAATATTAATATTGACCAGAATAACATGTTTGGTATGTTTAAATAATAACTGTGGGTAACATGGGGTACACTGTGTTCAGCGACACACACACACACACACACATTCAGGTGTGCTCTTCACTGTATGTTTGGCACAGGACCCCTTTAGGATCACTGCACCCTGTGTATGTTGGCCAGTACTCACCTCTGTCCATCTTCATGGAAATCTACCGGAACCTAGGGTGCCCCAGTCACATGGTGTCATAATCAACTGGCCATCATCACGCACCACACACGCGTAGCGGTTAGACAGGTCTGCTTCACATTGCTGACACATAGGTCAAGCATTAAAAACTGTGGCTAGAAATGCATGGTATCTAAGCTATTTCTGAATGCCGTAATAATAATAATAATAATAATAATATAGGACTTTGTACATAATGATGGCAGATCTTTGTCATTTTACTAAAAGCAGTAGAAATATCTCCCTGTTTTAACCACCTACCTTGTGACTGAGTTTTGCAGGTCCTGTTTGGGCTGTATTTGGATAAACTGGTGTATTTTGCCATGACATTATTTGTGGGCTGTATTCATATCGCAATGTTTGTCTATTCCATGTCTTAAAATAGCACACAGTATATTGTATTCAATGACAGAATAAACAGGAATTATGTAAAATATGTCAAAAAGCCAATTTCACCGAAAAGGGGAAAAAAGAATCATTCTACCGAAAAATCTGATGGGAGCCTAAATGTTACAGGTAGCACAACAAATGCATTGCCCAATTATGCTGGTAAGCCTGTCTTGCTACAAGGCAAAATGTATTTTTTTTTCAAAGGAGCAGTTACCACTACCCAAATAGAGGCAGCCACAAATATACATTTAAATTGATACAAATTTTTCATGGGGGACTGGCGAAGTTTACTCGGATACATTTCCAATAAGGAAGTGTCATTATTTTTTCAATTACTTCCATCTCTCGTAGGTGGAATGTGGGGCCGTAACTGCAGTGGTCCCCCCCACCCCACCCCACCCCACACCACCACACACACACACACACACACACACACACCCTTTGGCCAGAAGCTGGAAATCATTCAGACGCGATGAAGGTGCTGAAAACGGGAGGGAGTTAAACTAATACATTATTCTACAGTGAACGAATAGCGCCAGCGACGATCTGCGGTGGGTGGGTGGGGGAACGGTCAGGACATCATTTCGGCTGATTGTTTATTTTCAGTATTCTGCAAGAGGGGGGTAAACACTGTCATTGTTGTTGTTAGCGTGGAAAGAGGGATGGAAATGTGCGAAGATGACAAGCACGGCAAAAGAGAAAGAAAATAGTGCACGTCAGAGCTAAACCTTTAATTGGCGAGCTGCTCGTGGGTGGTGAGAGCAGTAAAATTAATAGCGCCGTTCGCGGGGGCGGGGCCACGCTGATATTTACGCGCATGAGTGATTGAAATAATTTGCGCATTAGCTTTCGAAATAAATAATTTAAATATACCTCGCAACAATTAACGTATACACAGAGGCGAAAATAACCGCATGTAAGCAAGTAGTTTTGTAGTTAAATTACGGTTTTAATTATCACTTAATATGATTCAAATATCCGAATAAATTACGTCCTCCGAAACTAAAACCACGCAAGCCGATCAGCATAGAATGATTATGAAGACATTTATATCGTGCTTACATTACGTTCCTACCAAAGGTTAAGTCTGCATTACAGTGTCGGAACGCTTCATGTATTTATTATAGATTCTTGTTTTAGTTAGGTTTCTATCTGACAAAAACGAAAAAAAAGACGAAACAATGTATAAGAGAGCGCATACACGTTATAGCTGTGTAAAGATGTGGAGGTTCTCGACTGGTGTTTTTGATACAGATAAAAGGTTGTTGTCCCTTTAAGAGGACATTCAACACTAATTAACAAGAATTCCGAACGGTGTTAGTAGTCGGCAAAGGACAGTCGAAACAAAATGGGAGAGATTCACTTGTCGTTTCCACTTCCAGCAAGTGAAGTGACCCACGTTACTTTGACTGACAGCTGAACAAATGTTACCCTTGTTCTCCAGCTCACTGCAGAGAGCGTCATGAAAAGGGGCGTTCTGAGGGGGGCGGAGCGCGATGTCGGCCTGCCATTGGATAGTTTTTGACAGGACGTAATGTCCCCACGTGGGTCACGAGTGACAAACTCCTCCTCACACATTCGATTGGCTAAAGAGAAAGTGACTGGCATGAAAATGGGCATGTTCTGTATTGTACTGTAAAATGATTGGTTTTCTTTAATCCTTGCTCCTCCTTGAAGTCTATTGCCTAGCCTCTGAACTGCGCAGGGACACAAGGAAATTGTAGTTATTAAAGGGATGGTGTTTCTTTGAAAACCAGACTATGCTCTGTCTGTCGTGACTACATTACCCAGAAACCAACGTGGCCCTCGCTGTTTGTTATGAATATATAATATCATTTTAATGACTGGCTGCTTCTAAATTTGGTCAAAGAAGTCATACAACAGCCTTGTTCTTAGAGCTGGAACGGGAGTGCTCAGCGGACGCTACCTCTCAATTCCATGGGATCGAGCTTTGCTGTCTCAGAATATGCAAAATGGACACCAACAATGTAGCTATACCTTTCTAAAATAGAGTTCGACTGACAAGAAGACTGGCTTATTATAAAGCAAATAATGAAGCACGCGGAATAATGAAAATTCATGCATATATATTATAAATAGTGACAAAGAAACGGAAGAACATTCAGCAGGACATAAGGATTACTTTTTAAGACCGACAAAGAATTTTTAAGGGGGTTGGAATCCCACAAGATTTTTTTTTTACTACCCAGATCAATTGCAGCGTAGCAACACTGCCGCACGGTAGCTAATAGGGGCGCTCGCTAGGACACTGTCGACTGTGTGAATCGCTGCTGGAAAACTTTGGCTTCTTACAGAAATGTAATGCGCCGTCCGTGAGACATTTCAGCGGAAGAATGTCGCGCCGTCCTTCGCGAAGAGACACCGCCGTAGGATATAGCGTGCTGCCTCGGAAAGTGTAGGGCAGATCGCACTTAGCCAGCTAGCTAAAGCGAGAGAGCCCGGTGTCAGCGAGCTAAAGCCGTGAAATTTATGCGCACACGGCGCATGTGATCGCCCTGCTCCCCCCTCATCTCTCTTTCTTTTTCGCGTATTGTTGTGGAAATAAAAAAGATATTTTGATGATTCGAGATCTGAGCAAGATGTACCCGCAGGCACGGCATCCGGTAAGTGCAGCGAAAACAAAGCGGGGTGTCCCTTCGCGTGCGGGCGGCCGGGGAGAGGAGCGACGAGGGGACAGCCCCGCGCGCGTCCGGTGTGCATCGGCGTCAGTCCTGTCACACTCACGGCGAAAAGCCATTAGCACAACCTCTCTCTCTCCCTATATGTATGTGCTTTTTCATAGCTGCCCCGTTGTGTGTGTGTGTGTGTGTGTGTGTGTGTGTGTGTGTGTGTATGTGTGATCGTGCGTGCGTGTGTGTTTCCACCCCCCCCAGTGATGATAGGATGCATAATTAAGTGTGAGTATCCGAATGACAAGGCGGGTCACAGCCTGCCCTATTGTGGCCGTGAAGGTTGGTCTCTCAGACGCGATTATGTTAAGGAGTTACTGATGCGATGACTCCCTTTGGTTTGTGGTTTGCGGACTAAAACGTTTTCGTGTCTGCTGTCTGAGAGCCGAGATGGTTAGGTCTACATTACAGCGGCGCGCTGTAAGACTCCCTCGATGCAAACTGCTGTCTCCTTCATGCTTTTCCTTAATATTTCTCACTTACTACCCATTTTAATCTGTTCCACTTTCATTACAGGCTCCTCACCAACCTGCCCAGCCTTTCAAATTTACCATATCGGAGTCCTGCGACCGTATTAAAGAGGAGTTCCAGTTTCTGCAGGCTCAGTACCACAGGTAAACTTCCAGATAAATGGCATTTCGCCGCACTCGCTGTAGTTTACACGAGATAACCCATTGATAAACCCCTTTCTCTTTTTTGTATGGTGAAACAAACGGTGCTTTTCTGATTGCGGAGTAATGTTTACGCGTGTAAAGTTTTTCATAAAGCTATTAAAACGTGTGCTGGCTGGAAGATGATGGCACCGTGCGTCTTTTTTATTAGGTACACTATGTTTACTGTATTTCCCTTTTTAGTTTGTACTTGTGCTACTTTTTATTAGTATGCGGGAAAATATTTGTATTACTCGCTCGGTGTGTAACATGCATCAATTTTGAGTTTGCCTTTAAGCGAGTATAACAATGATTAAAGCAATAAGAAATCCCATTTTTTTTGTGAGTTCTATTTTACTTACGTTTCTGAATGCGCTTATTGTGAATCGAATTATTGTGGAAATAAAAAATATATATATAAATAATCTTAAACGGCTTAAATGTTGATTTTAAATATAACCTTTTACTTGTAAGCAGTAGCACTAATAACACAGTGGGTATTTGTTGTTACTTTCATACGCAGTTTTAGAAATTTGTGCCGGATGTGTTTGCTTGCCGAGATGCTGCTGTGAGGGTTTTTTATTGGGTATGGGGCACCTCTCCGCTGTACCTGTAGAAAGGCAGCCCCTTGCTATCCTCCCGCACTTTGTTCCTGGGAATGAAACATACTCTATTTTACAGTACGGGATTTAAAATAATAATGTTCTGCGTCTTCGCCGTGTAGCCTGAAGCTGGAGTGTGAAAAACTGGCCAGCGAGAAGACGGAGATGCAGAGACACTACGTCATGGTGAGTTTGCGCCTGGAGATGGACGGCCCCTCGGCTTGTGGGGGGAGGGCTGTCATATCTCCACCGCTTCCCCCATCCTGGGGGGCTGGGCCCCAAGTTCGGAGAGACGTGGTACTGTCTCCAACCTACAGGCGTTGCTTTGTTTCTTCGGTTTATTTCCCGTCTCTGTCCTTCCTGTCTGCCTGACTGGAGCAAATCACATTAGAGTATAAATTGTGAAAAATGGGCGTGGGGGGGTCCAGTGCAGGACCCGGCTTTCCGTTTGGGTTTGATGGACAAAGGGGCTCAGATTCCGTGTGACGCGAGAGCAGCCAGGGAGACTGGCCTCACACTCCATGCACCTGCTGGCTGAGAGTGCATTTATTGTGCACGTCAACATTTTATTAAAATATTTTATTTTTTTTATTGAATAATTACTGTCAGGATGTGTGCTCTCTAACTTTAAATGGGATATTAATAAATGGGAGGCTCCATTTTGATGAGAAAATTGTGCCTTTTATTTAGAGAAGGTTCTTAAAACTTTGTTTTGTAAGGTAATTTATGTAAATTTACTAATTTCTTCTGTCTTTCTAGTACTATGAGATGTCCTATGGGCTCAACATCGAGATGCACAAGCAGGTAGGATCCCAAATTCTTACCATTGATCCCCCCCCCAAGACGCGTAGCCGTTTGGAGGCCCTGCTGTGCCCAGATGGATATTGCTGCATGCTAGTGGATGGCATTCAGGCACCCATGTCTGCCTGAGCGGCGTTCCATTTTGGGAGAGTGTGCTCAGGTGGGGTGAGGGTTAGGGTTACTGTGCCTGGGGGGGGGGGGGGCTAGGGGGGGTTCACAGATGTCTGCCCTGTGGTTCGTACGGCGTCGGACTTTAGCAGACTGTAATCTTCCTGCGTCGGTGCGCCACCCTCTATCACTGTGACAGGCTGCTGTCCACAGCAACTCGTCTTTGTCTCTGCGGTCTGGACGTCGTGGAGGTGCTGCCACAGGTGAGGCAGCGCTGTGGGGGGGCACGGCAGGGCTGATCTGGGAGGGGCAGGCTGCAGGGTTGCGTTTCTCAGGGCCCGATCACACACACTGCCACATAATGCACAGATGTAAGCTCTGAGTGGTCAGGAGGAACGGGCTGACACGTCGTGGGGACTGAAGATAGAACCATCCTGGAGGATTTGCCCCCCCCCCCCCCCCCCAGCTGTCCCTCCCTGCTTCCTTTCATCATGTGAGGGCGGTGCTAAACAGCCGTGTACCCCTCCCCAAATTAAATACATTTTTCATTATTTTTCCAAAGACAAACAAAGAACTCATCACGTTGTACAAATGGGGTTTTGCGCCCTCGACAGACAAACCCTTATGATCAAACATGCCCCCACGCGCACACATGCACTCCTGGGCGCGTGTGACCCCACAGACCCCCACTCGGCTAAGGGGCAGATCTGTGTGTGTTTGTTTTCATAGGCAGATGGTCTCGCTCGCCGCTCCCTGGCAGCCCGGGAACAGGAAGCGGCCATTAATCCAGTAAGGTAGCCCGGCCCTGCCCCGCGGCTCTGCTGCTACTGCTGCTCCCGCCACTGCCATCCACTTCCTTCTTACTGCATTCTTTCATCTGCTTCTCTCCTTTGGGGGGGGGGGGGTGTGTCCTCAGGGAGCTGGGGGGGGCATACTGGGGGAGGAGGGCATACTGGTAATTGGTGATGCTGATATTTGAGCCATGCTCCTGTTTGTCTGGCTGGTGGTCCAAACTCCGTAGCCGGTTTAAATATTTCATCTGTGTATCTGTCTGTTTGTTTATGTATTTATTTCGGTGTATCAGCCCGAGAGTCATGTTGCCCCCAATTTAAGGCAGAAGGGGATCCCCAGCTGTCCCCCATTCCCGTGTCTGCCGCCCGATTGCTCGTCTTGCTGGAGGTGGTTCTTGATTTATAGGGTGTGGGGGTGCAGGTGAAGGGCCGTGGTGTTGCTGGTAATGAAGAGGGCCCGTAAATGTGCCCCTTTACGGGAGGGGGGTGCCGACTAGCCTCCCTGCAGCTCACCTTCTTGCCGCACCCTTCTTCCTTCCCCCCGCCCCCGGTGAAATACGGCCATCTCTTTAAGCCCCGTCCTCCGTCCGCTGCGGCGGCAAGACATAAATTTAATCGTCTTGCTCCTCTTCGCCGTGGCTTCCCATTCCGGGTGGTGGGGGTTGTTGTGAAATATTAACTGAATATAAATGAAAGGGCTGGGGGGGGGTGCTGGTGGTATGCTGTGATAGACGGCGGCAGTGGCGGCGAAGCCCCTTGGGAGAGCGGGGGTGGCATGGGCCTCCATTATATCCGATGCCCCCTGGTGCCAAGCGGATTGCCAATACTGCTTGTTTAGCATTTTCTAAGGGCAGTAGGAGAATCGATCTCCCCCCCCACCCCCCCCCCGTTTCAGCCCTAGACCGCATTGCAGACCGCTGAGGGAGGGGGACCTAACAGATGTCCATCACAGAATAGTAGCGAGGGGGTGTCGTCCCGGGGAGGTGGTGATGATTAGATGATGATGATTTGGGGGGGGGGTGAGTGAGGGTGAGGTCAGGGTCATGGGGGCCCACAGCCCGCACCACTATTAATCCTACTCGACAGATCGATGGGCCCAGCCCGGGTGTGCGATGGGAAGGGGGGGGGGGGGGGGCGGTCAAGGCGCCGCCAGGGGAGGGAGCAAGTCGCTGTAATGTGCAGACAAGGAGGGGGCGGGTAATTAAGTGGGGGGATAATAAGGGGCACGTAGGATCCCACGTGTGTGTGTGTGTGTGTGTGCGCGTGTGTGTGTGCGTGATTGATCACGCCCCTCTATTTTCACAGTGCGTGCTCTGGGGGTGAGCGACTTTTAACTAGTTGATTAATGGCCGGCAAGGGGACGCTAATCGGCCGGCCCTAATAAATGGCCGGTGGGGAATTCCACTCCGTGCCGCAGATTGATCTGCGACGTGTGGAATCCACAGACCAGCCTGAGGTGGGCAGCAGTGTCACTGCCTGTGTTGCTGGACCAGCACTCTTTTGCGGCGTTTATTTCCTGACGTTCCAGGTTAGCATTGCGGCAGTCTGGGGGTCGGGGGGGGGGGGGGGGAAGAACAGCCCGTGTTAATATATTCAGGCATGTCATTATTCTATGAGACCTGCAGGCAACGTAAAGCACAACACAAACCAGTATGGATTTTTAAGTATGATAAACAATAGGAGTCTATCGGGGGGGGTGGGGGGGGCTATGTGCCGTCCCCCTTGGTTAACCGAGTCGTGCCGCTGTGTTCCCAGCGCGCCGGATCAGAGGTTGGGTTTTGGGCCGACAGAATGGAGACACCCCCCCCCCCCCCCGTGCTGTCGATGGAGGATAGCCTGGGAAAGCTGGAAATGACTAATTGAGCACCGCTGTTTATAGATCACATTCGATTGTGGTGGTTTTGGCTATTTCAGGCATGGGAGGGGGGACACGGCCGGCCATCAGGTAGCTGTGCTGTAGCCGCAGTGAATTTCCTGTTGTGTTTTACAGTCGACTTGTTTTCATTTCCGAGCCGCATTTCACACGGAGCACTGCTCCTCTGCACGTAGCCTCTGGCTGATAAGTGCTCACGGGGGTGGGCTGGGGTGGGCTGGGCTGGGGTGGGGTGGGGTGGGGTGGGCTGGGGGGAGGCACCACGCTGCAGCCCCTTACGTCAGGAAGCTGTTAGCATGCTGGGCGGCTTTCTGTAATTTGTGACATTTTATTTGCCGGTAATTCACCCTTTGAGATGTGAGGGCGTGTGTCCTCCCTCTCTCTCTCTCTCTCTCTCTCTCTCTCTCTCACTCTCTTCCTCTCTCTCTTTCTTTCTTGCCCTCTCTCACTCAATCTGTCACTCTCTGGCTTATAGAGAGAGAGAGAGAGAGAGAGAGAGAGAGAGATTTACTGTGACTGCCTCGATGTGATTGAGCTTGTTGAGTTAAACATCTTGGCTGCTTGCAGAGTGCCTTTTCCCGCATCTCCTCGCAGACCTGTGTGACTTCACGCCTCTTTTCATGCCATCTGGTCACATCAGGTTGACCTTCGATCGTCTGCATCTGGGCAGTTGATTGGTTGATAAAACCGGTTCTCACAGGACGGTCTCTTGGCCGCTGCCAGCCCGGCGTGCCCGTAAGGTGACGGTAAAGGTAGTGTAACTTGGGTGTTTAGCTTGTTTGACTTGGGGCGAGCACATACTCACTTCATTACTGCTGCGAAGCCCTGTCGGCGTTAATTAGCCATTTAAGAGCCGGCTTGTTAGAAGCACTATTCATGCTTCTCGCATTTATTTTTCTGAAGCCTTGTAGTCATCATCTTAAAGGGAGGAAAAGTCTCCTGTTGGCTGTGGAAGGACCTGTTCTCCCCGTCTGGTGATGGCGTGATTCTGTTCTGAGTCACTGACTCTGGAATTGAGCTGGGGGGAGGGAGGGGGGGGGGGGGGGGGGTTAACAGTCTTCGACCGGGTCACGTACGTGAGGGTGTTTATCTGGGATGAAGAAAGCAGATCGGAGCTTGGAAGTTTGTTTTTTCCTGGGAAAGAAGGAATGTTTTTGGGAAATGAGCCAGGTAGCGCATTGGATGGGAGCTGGTTGTAACAGTAGAGTGTACAGTAGAGTGCCCCCGTGTGGCGGGGAGGAGGTATAATGCTATTATTGTTTGCAGCTCACTGGGTGTGCACTGGCTTTTTATTATTATTGCTAATAGGCTGTCGCCAGCCTGGTGACCAGTGTGGCCTGTGTCACGAAAAGGGGGAGTGTCTGTTTTGGATTCCCTTTACCCCCCACCCCCTAACAAAGTAACAAGAAATAAACTTGGTCACGAGTATGAGAGAGGAGGCAGGTGGTGTGAGTGGGCGACACACGGAGATGAACATAGCGTTGCAAGGAGGCCGATGGCTTTATTAAAGTGCCCCCCCCCCGCAGCTTAAACTGAAAACACATGAGGATATTCCATTTTAAATGAATGAGAAACACACGGTTTTAATGTGCATAAAAACAAAATACAAACAGCCCAGAGCTGAAGTTAAGACCATCCGTTTTTATTTTTTAATAGCCTCTGTTATGAAACACAGGGGGAGTCGATTTGGTGGGGGAGGGGGGGATCCGTATCTGTCTGTGCACTGGGGGGAGATTGGTGGAGGTCATCCCTGTTTGCGGGATGAGACCCAACACCCTCTGTACCTACAGACTATGGGCTTCATGTTCATTCGAGAGACCCCCGTTTCAGACGGCCTCACCGCCTCGCCACGAAATGGCCGCGAGGCACAGCAGACGAAAACAAGGCCTGATTAGAGCATGCTCATTAGCAGCTTGGGGATAAACGTCAGCCGCCTTGCTAGCGCCCCCCCCCTCCACCGCACCTGTCGGGAGGGTCCGTGTGTCTCCGTCCCCCGGTACCGTAATTACTGTGCTGGAAGACATGCTCCCCGGAGGCAGAGGAGCTTAACGCACCCCCTGGGTGACACAGCGGGACAGCGTGTTCTTTCTTAAATGCAAATGGAGGTCTTCAGTAAATAAGAGAGAGGGGAGCACACTAAAGTGTGTGTGTGTGTGTGTGTATGTGTGTGTGTGTGTCTCTCAAGGCATCCAGAATTGTTTTCGCAAATGTTGACCTCTGAATCCCAGTCTCTGCACGTGTTCACCCTGTGGTGGCCTGACATCCCATTCACCATGTAACTCCACCCTGCCGTGGATTCCAGAGTCACTGTGGCCCTGCACTGGATATGCATTTTGGGTAGTGAATGGATGCCGACCAATTACAGGCCTTCTTGCTGACTGGATGTCTGGTACTCTCCAATCAGATTTCCTGTTGCAGGCGCCTGCTCCATGCTGCTTTCCCGCTCCTCTCCCTCATGCAGTCTGTTTACTGAAAGCACTTCTTTATTATAGGGATCTCGGGCTCATGTTGCGCTGACCTCTTCACCGCTTGCTATTCCCAGAGAGAGATTCCCAAGAAAGTCTTTCCATCCCTGCTTGGTCTCCATGTCCCATATCGTGCCGCGGGCCTGACAGTGAAGGGCGTGTCCCAGGGGGCAGACGTGCCCCACTGTGAGTCCCTGTGCATTACCCATCCGTCAGCCCAGGAACCTTCTGGTTGCTGGTGGGTGGTTGTGTTTCGGGGGGGGGGGGGGGGGGTTGGCTAACGGGCTTTGTCATTGGCTCAGTGTTGCAGCTGTGAACTTCTATTGATTGTTAAGACTCCTATAAATCCGCTCTGGCTTCCCAGGAAATGTTAATGAACCCACACAATTAAATTACCCAGTAATGTACATTTAAAATAAATTAGGAGGGTCTCGTCTTCGTGACCCAGCTTGCATCGGCCAGCCAGAACTGGGAGCTTGGCTTGGAAGTCCTCCTACCACCATGTGATCCAAAGGCCCATTCTGCATGTCCATCTGATGGATGCCATCAGAATTTCAAGTGGCCAAAAATTCAAATGTAGGGGGGTATGGGGGCGGGGGCTGTGTGTATCTCTTTGCCCCCACCAACCCTTCTCCCCCCCCCCCCCCCCCCATCACTTCGCGATCTTCCGAAAGCCGAGAACAACGTCTCTGATGAATCTGCTCCTCAGCCCTGAGCTGTCTGTCTGCCTCTCATCAGAGCACGATGGGGGGGTGGGGGTGGGGGGGCGGGGGGGACGCTCCGCTCCGCTGAGCAGGGGAGAGGATTTTAATAAAAGGGCTGCCTCAGGCTGTAATGCATCATTTTAGGGCACCTAATTACATTACAATGACAAATATCAATAGTGACAACAGCAATAACCTGCATCCCGCCACGGCCTGTGCTGTACGGGGGGGGGGGGGGCGGGGGGCAACCAGAAAGCCGGGCATAAAAACCAGACGTGGCCCCCAGCTGTTCGGTTTAAACTGCATCTCCTTTTAAGGTGGGAGATTGGCCATTAGTATTAATATTTAATGCTTTTCTTCCCACTTTTGGCAGGCTTTGATATTCTCTTTGTTTCTTTTGATATGCGCCAATTGTCTGTGACGTATGGGGAGGTGATGCAGTCCCGCTCTGCTGGGGGGGGGGCGGTCACCTGGGGATGCTGGGCATTTTCAGTAGATTAGCCCCGCTCTGGGGTACCTGAGATCATGTGAAATGCTGTATCGTGGCTCCTTATTTTGCCCCGTCAGTTGCCGTGGATATGCCTGCCAAAGGTCAGATGTAAATTCGTATCTGAGAATCAGTGAAGCGTGGTCAGCTGCATGGGTATGTGTGCGGCTGAATCCCGGACCGTGTAAATTTAGCGTTAAACAGACCTCCTGTGAGACTAATCCACAGTTTCATGTGTGAAGAAGACTGTTATAGGTGTACACAGGGGCGGGGCCTCAGCGGCACCGGCCCCAGCTGAAAGCCGATTGGCCCCCAGAGTGCCCCTTTTCCTGTCACTCATTGATTTACAGCGTATCACTGGCTAATGATAGGGTTCATCCCCTCTGCATGAATTATAGCCCCTCTAATGCCTACCACATTAAAATATCCCAGAGTCACCCCTGGATAATGATCATGGTGACATCCAGAGAAGTCATGTGGGTCAGTTTGGCAACATGTGTAAATTTGATGAATCGTGACCCATTTGAAACGATTTCTTGCTGCGCTGCTCTGTCCCGGTGGTTTGTTAGTCTCGGTACAGAGGATGCTTTCCTATTGTGTAATGAGCTCTGTGTCCGTGTGCCTGGTGTGAGGGGAGATCATGCGCTTGCGGCCGTCGGCTGCTGATACTGTACAGCGTCCTTAAAGTAACAAGAGAATGTGTCATCTTAGCCATTACAAATCTTCTGCTGTCACCTCGCAATATGCAGTAAGCATCCAGTATACCCATGTATTTGCTGAACTCCAGCACACCTTGTTTGGCTGATCAATACTTCATGAATTTAATTAACTAATTAACTGAGTTGGAGTTGAAGAAATCTGTTTTTGTGTGTTCTGGCCAACCAGCACGATGTCAGTAACTTCTTGGAAAACAGAAGAAATAGTGGTTACTTTTTATTGCATTTCGGTTTATTTTTGTATATCCTAATGTTAAAATGTTTTTCTGAGAAATTATGCACCTACTGCCCAGATAAATAGATTTAAGTGTAATTTCTTTGGTGGTCTAGAACTTTGGCGCAGTATTATACAGTGTGCGGCGGAAATTTGCCATCTGACCGCCCCTCTGTCACGGCGATCGCTGAATGCTCAGCCTCGCAAGTCAAATGTTATGAATGAGCACACAGTTCCCAAGGAAACTGAGGAATTTCTATGTACAAGGTTGCATTGTGGGATAGGGGAGGACCTCCCGCTTACAGATGTATGCTGGGGTATAAGCCTGGGCCCACATGTCACATGATGACGTGGTCGTTACTGGAGTGAGAACAAGCACACACTTTGCCTCTGTGCATTGATATGATGAATGTGTTTGTAGGTAATATTTTAAAAATGTTTGTTTCTCATTAATGTGAAGGACATGATTTTCTGAACTGTTTTTTTTTTTTTTTTTTCTTTTAGGCAGAAATCGTCAAGAGACTGAATGCCATCTGTGCTCAGGTGATACCATTTCTCTCTCAGGAGGTGAGTGCCCCTCCCCCCCCAGAAAGGGCGCATGCACCCGCACCCGCTGGCACTGTCCGCACGCCACCCGCACCCGCTGGCACTGTCCCGCACGCCACCCGCACCCGCACCCGCACCCGCTGGCACTGTCCCGCACGCCACCCGCACCCGCTGGCACTGTCCCGCACGCCACCCGCACCCGCTGGCACTGTCCCGCACGCCACCCGCACCCGCTGGCACGGTCCCGCACGCCACCCGCACCCGCTGGCACTGTCCCGCACGCCACCCGCACCCGCACCCGCTGGCACTGTCCCGCACGCCACCCGCACCCGCTGGCACTGTCCCGCACGCCACCCGCACCCGCACCCGCTGGCACTGTCCCGCACGCCACCCGCACCCGCACCCGCACCCGCTGGCACTGTCCCGCACGCCACCCGCACCCGCACCCGCACCCGCTGGCACTGTCCCGCACGCCACCCGCACCCGCACCCGCTGGCACTGTCCCGCACGCCACCCGCACCCGCACCCGCTGGCACTGTCCCGCACGCCACCCGCACCCGCACCCGCTGGCACTGTCCGCACGCCACCCGCACCCGCACTCGCTGGCACTGTCCGCACGCCGCCCGCACCCGCACCCGCTGGCACTGTCCGCACGCCGCCCGCACCCGCTGGCACTGTCCCGCACGCCACCCGCACCCGCTGGCACTGTCCGCACGTCACCCGCACCCGCTGGCACTGTCCCGCACGCCACCCGCACCCGCTGGCACTGTCCTGCACGCCACCCGCACCCGCTGGCACTGTTCCGTATGAGGATGATGATGGACTCGACTGGACAGTAGTGCAACAGCTGACTCTCAAAGCCTGCAGTAATGATAAATAGCAGAGAATGTCAGTGTATATAAATATTACACAGCTTATGTCATGTTGAAGTTTTAGGAAGGATTTTATGAGACGTTTCAGACAAGATGACTAAGAAAGCAGGCAAAGTGGCCCATGTTATAAATGCAGTAGGAGCTGTATTTTTTTTTTGGTGGGAGGGAGGGGCTGCAGAAGCACTCAGTTGGGATGTGTTACATGTACACAGGCTGTGTGATTTATGAGCAGAATAAGAAATGGAGAAGCGGAAAGGCCAGGCATTAAATCAGGAGCTTTCGGTCTGTCGTGTGTAGCTTGATACTGCTTAAGCATTATGCCTGGATGTGGGGAGGCGTAATGTTGGGATGGAGGTTTCCTGGGGGGGGGGCGTTAGGGACCAATGGAACAATGGCAGGAGGGCAAAACGGACTGCACTCCTCCCCTGCCCCCCCACTTTCAATTCAGGATATAGATTACGACACAACGTGCCACAGAAGATAATCTCCCCCTAATACCCGTGGTCTAAATCCACAAATATAAGGGGGGGGGAGGATAATACTTTCTGCACTTAATAAATGCGTAGAAACAACATATGTATGGGGAGAGCAGCGGTAATCCCCCGGCCGGCTGAGATGAAAGGCCTGTTTGTCTGTCGCGCTTCTGGAGGAGTGGCATTTCAGCTAAAACCTCACGCAGATTTGTTTGGGATTACAGCGAGATTCCACATAATGAAATTAGATTAGCGCAGGCGCGGCCCACCGCCGGGGGACCGGATCACCGGGTGGGGGGGGGGGGTTGGACAGCTCGCCGGCTTGCTGGATGTCGATTGTCAATGTGTCTGTTCCTCCTTTCCGTGCCCTCCCTGCCCTCCCTGCCCCTCCTCCTGCCCACAAGCAGCACCAGCAGCAGGTGGTACAGGCCGTGGAGCGCGCCAAGCAGGTGACCATGGCCGAGCTGAACGCCATCATCGGGGTACGTCAAGCCGGGGGGAATCCTGGGAGTCAGCCTGCCGTCGAGTGGGGGGGGGGAGGGAGGGGGGTGATGAGAGCAGACCCTGGCCCATTCCCCCACCTGGGACATTTTGGTTCAGCGTATTAGTGTGTGGGCGAGCCGGAGAGTAGAGCCCTGTGTTTGGGTCAGCTGTGCCCAGACAAGTTAAGGGCTTCGGCGTTAAGCTAGTCATTCATGTTTAAAATATGATTGTAATCTATTAAAGTTGTGCGGCAGGACCTATGGCGCTGGGGGGGATGCATGGGGGGGGAAACAAGGGTGGGGCAGAAGGGTGTTCCATCTCGAGACTGCCTGAACAGCAGGTGGTGCTCACCCTCAACTTTGCCCCCCCTCCCCAAAGACACAGACATGGATCCCTTTGTTTTAGATAGAGGCTGTTATGCGAAACGCCTGCATTTTATTACATTGTTTATCATATCAAACCCACTTTGAAGTGGTAATTATTCAGTTTTTTTTGCTTTGATTGAAACACACTATGTGAGAGGACCGGCGGGGGGGGGGGGGGGGGGTCTGCTGTGTGTGTGCGTGCGTGGGTGGTCTGGTTGGGTGTGTGTGACGTTCAGCTGTAAGATACTTACACTGTTCCCAGTGCACACAGACATCAGTAGTAGAACGACTCTAAAATCAACCTGAGATTGACTGACTAAAAAGGACAACAGGAAGTGTAGTGGAAAGGCCAAAGGTCAGAGAGTGCCTGACGCTTGTGATTGGTGGACTTTGAGGGAGGCGCATGCTCTCTTGTGTTGTTTAAGGCCCCCCCTAGGTGCGGGGGCTTATGGGGATGAGTGACATAGGTTGAAGGCAGGGTTACCCTAGCAGTTGGGCCACACTAGGCAGAGCTTAACACTGGCCCTTGAGACATAAGCCACTGAGAAGTGATTCTTATTTTAATGGGATGTTAGGAAGCTGCACTCGCTTTTTGATGGGGGGTGGAGGGGGGGGGACTGAAGGCCCCGGCCAGGACTCGCAACACTTGCACATTTTTTTTGTCACACGCATCGGTCGTTTGGAAGTGTAGTGTTTTTGTTAATCATCACCGGTGAGGGTAATGCGGGGGAGCGAAGGAGAATGAGGCGGCCCTTATCGCTGCGCCGGCTAACCATGTGGAGAGCTTCTGAAATGATCTCCCCGGGAAAGTTAGAGATGGGGGGGGGGGGGGGTGAAAGCGATTATAGCGCTTGCGTGCAAAAGGGGGCATGGGAGAGGTCCGCTCGCCCTCCCCGCTCTCAGCGCTCAGGCTGAAATATTAAAATTCAATGACTTTAAATATCTCAGAGCGGGCTGGGGGAGAGGGGGGCATTAGCTTTTAATGGGCTTTAACTCCTAACTTATCGCCCTGATCTACAGAAACATTACTTATACCAGCAAAAAGGGGGCATGCTTTGGAGCAGGGGGGTGGGACGTGTGCCAGGAGTGAGGCCATCCGGCTGGCCTCGCGTTTTAGAAGCTTCTGGAAAAATAAGCGCAGCCGCACGTTTGGCCCGCCTTGCCGAGGGTGGGGGTGACGCACTCATTGTGGTGGCCTGCGGTGGATAGGGATGCTCTGATTGGGTGACTCATCTCCAGCATTCTCTGGCCCTCTGCCCTGTGCTGGGTGGGTGGGTGGATGGATGGATGGTCACTTTACCAGATCATGCATGTGTATCATTGGATCTCTCCCTTACTATAAGGCAAAGGTTAAATGATTGCTACCCCCCATGAAGCGCTGGTACTGGATGGCGTGTCAGTTTCTGTGAAAAACAAACTGTCCGTGTGGGAACAATCAAACCCACGCACATGTTCAGGCGAGCTGGGCCAGTGCCCCCAGGAAGGAAGGCACCCATTAGGGGTAACCCGTCCGGAGGGGGTTAATGTCGGCCGGCGGACTGGTCTCGTTTCAGCTATGCCTCACATAGCCATTAGCCTGATGGCCGCAGGAGCGTATTGTGTTCTCCGGCTGCGTGCAGCAGATAATGGCCACGTTCAGGGTCTCCGGTTACCCGAGTACAAGGAGTGTCGGAGGTGAGCCCCCCCCCCCCGATAACGCGCACCAAAGGAAAGTGGCAATCGGAGATTGATTGATAACCGAGGCTGTTAATCGGCGGTATGTGATGATGGCGTGGGAACTTTATCGCCCGGATGCTTCGACCGTCCGGTTTCCGGGACGAGTTTAATGCGAATGGCTTCTCGGGTGACGCCTTGTGGGAGTGGGAGGGGGGGCTGCTCCTGTTTTAGTAACATGTTTTTCAGATGGAGATAGGCCATGCTGCGGGAACGCCATGCAGACGCGGCACGTATTTACAGCGAGGCGGCCTTCCGCCGGATTCCCGCGCAGTGTCCCGCAGAATGGGCGGCGTGTCGGTCGCCGAGCCGGGCCGGGCGTCCCGCGTGAGCGCGGCCCCCCTGCGGGGCGCGGCAGGATGGAGCACAGTGCTCGGTCAGCGGCACTACAGGAGCTTCATATCCTGATGCCCCCTCCCCCCGCACAGCAGCGTCTGCTAGCTTCCAGCAGCCTGTGTCACCCCACCACTAACATCCCTCTTAAAGTCCTCGCCGTTTCGCGCTGTTAAATGACGGCTCTCTGTGACCCTCACCTCACGGAACGTCAATTCTCATGCTCTGGTGTACCCCCCACCCCCCACCCCCCACTCCCTTTAGTCTGGACGGAGCGGGTCGAGTTTATTTAATATCATGACGAGGAGAGGGACATCACTGGGGGGCGGGGCAGTGCACCGTGAAGGACATGCTCTCCACGTCATTGGCCTAATGTTCTGTCCGCCAGCGTGCTCCCGGGGGCGCTCTGGCTGGGGGGGGGTGGCTCTCTCTGGGGGCCGCATCTGACACCCACAGCATGCGGTGGTGATTTAATCGGGAGGGACAGAGGGACCTGGGGCTGGCGGCTTTGGCCTGACGATAAGTGGCAGGCCCTGGGGGCAAGCGCTGGCTGTGATGGCTGAAACCCCCCCCCGACAGTCACCTGACCTGTCAGAGCAAGCCCTAGTCCCAAATCTCTCCCCCCACCCCCACCCCCCATGCAGGCAAGCGCAGTCCTCACACAAACACGCAAGCGTCCTTTCAGCCCCCCCCACCCATGCAGATGTAGTAAACACTGTGTAAACAGGTGCGGCCCAGTCTGTCCAAAACACGTAAGTCATGCATGGAAAGGAACGGCCCTCCCACCAAGTCAGCCCCATACCCCGCCCCCCCCAAAAACTGTGGGGTCTTTACTGCTCTGAGGTCAGACCCTCTGCTTCCTGCACACCCCCCCCCCCCATCAGCCCCTGTCACCCCCTGTCACCGTTCCTTTGTAAATCTGTTACAGCGGCGAGCCAGCACCGGGAGGCAGACGCGGCGAGCCGAGTGGCGAGCAGAGGCCACATCTCCGCTCAGGCAGCACTAAACGTGCACAGAGTGCCCAATTATTTCTGCATTATTGAGCCGGCCTTCAGGAGCAGCGGGACGAGCCGCATTAGATTTTCTTTAGTAATTTGCTCAAGTACCACTGAGGACACTTGGAGGGCTTTAAAACGGGTGCTGCAACCAGCTTCGTTTCTGGGTTATTAATTCATCTCCCCCCCCTTCAATGTGCTCTCTCCCTTTCTCTCTCGCTCACCCTCACTCACCCACACATTTATGCCCCCCCCCAGTGTTTAGCTGCTTATTCTCCTAAGCCCCTTTCAGACATGCGCTGCCACCATGAACGTTAGAGGTGCCGTAAGTGTGAATGCAAGCGCCTGGATCAGTCACACCAGACATAAAATGGGCTTTACCCCCCCCTAGAGCCCCAGTACAAAGTCCGGGTAATTTTCGATTGACCCCCATGTGTGAGCAGGAAATTGTCTGGAGAATTCCCTGTGAGCGAGTGGGCGTGTTGATGATGTTTCTGTTATGCCATTGGCATGAAAACGATAGGATAAAAACAGCTGGGGGGGGGGAAGAAGGGTCCTTTTCACACGAGGAAGACCCCAACGAAGACGGGTATTGGGAAACACGAGGAGGTCCGGCAGCTTCTCTCAGTAAGCCATGTGCGCCATCTTCAAATGTGCTGTAAACAAAACCCCTCGATTTCGGCAGCATACTCTTCGTGTCACGTCCTCCCTCCTGCACGCCCTACCCAAGCACCGCCCCCCGTCTGAACCAGCCGCATTATTTCTAGTCGGTGTGAATGCGTCTAACACGGACACTCTCCCGCTGTGTGCCACATGTGTGAGAAGGAAACTCCGGAAAATGTCCAGATCTGATTCTTCAGACATCGGGTGAATCTAAATACCAAGAACGCAAAGACCATATCTGTGGTCTTGGCAAGATTGGTCTTGTGAACTTGAATGAATCATGGGATTGGTTTCATTCGGTGAGGATACAACCGATCTGTCATTGATATTTGGGGCGGAGCAAGAATGACATTGGAGGATTTTTGCCGTCCTCATGATCTTCTGGTAGTATTGGGGCTGGTATTTGGCAATGGATGATGATGTAAACGAGAATGCATGTATTGTCAAGTACACATTTTGAGACACACCCAATGTCTAGAGTCCGTGTGTGAAAATGTCTCTAGAAATACATTCTTTGCCACCTGTAAATGGCCGTTTCATTTTAGGGTCCTGCACAATGTAATGAAACCCTGTTATTTTGTCGTGGGGACCATCTTTTCAGTCCCTTCAAGGAGAAACTCAGCTTTTCCCATAGAAATGAATGGATACAAAAATGTGTGTGTGTGTGTGTGTGTGTGTGTGTGTGTGTGTGTGTGTGTGTGTGTGTGTGTGTGTGTTGGGGGTGTGTTTGTGTGTGTGTGAGTGCTGATGGGTGTGTGTGTGTAAGAGAGAGCTGGTGGTATGTGTGTGTGTGTGTGTGTGTGTGTGTGTGTGTGCTCATTGATGGGTATCTGTGTGTGTTTCTGTGTATGAGCTGGTGGTGTGTGTGTTTGTGTGGATTAGGTTTATATTACATTGTGGGGACCAAATGTCCCTCACAATGTGATAAAAACCTATTTTTTTGACATTGTGGTGACCATTTTCCAGGTCCTCACAAAGATCTGTGAATGCAATCAAAAAAGTAAAAATGCCAAAAATCTCATATTGTGTTTGGTTACTTTTGGTTAAGGTTAGGGCTGGGTAGGGGTTAAGGTCGTCATGTTGGGATTAGTGTTTCCCCCATAGAAATGAATGGAGAGTCCCCACAAAGATATAATTACAAACCTCTGTGTGTGAGACAGCTGGTGGTGTGGGTGTGTGTGCTGGTTGAACATCTCCCCTCTCCCTCACAGCAGCAGCAGCTCCAGGCTCAGCACCTCTCTCACGGACACGCCCTGCCCGTGCCCCTCACCCCCCACCCCGCTGGCCTACAGCCGCCCACCCTCCCGCCCGTGGGAGGCAGTGCCAGCCTGCTTGCCCTCTCCAGTGCCCTCAGCGGCCACCCGCAGCTGCCAATCAAAGATGAGAAGAAACACCATGACAATGAACACCAAAGAGGTGATGGCTCTTACTCGTGCTCCTTTCCACCCGCTACATCCCCCATCCCTACCTCTTCCTTCTCTATTCCTCCATTTCATTCCTGTTCCTTCTCTATCCTTCCCCCTGCCTCCCTATTCTTGTACATTTCTTCTCTTTCCTTCCCATTGCTTCCTATTTTTTCTTGTTCCTTCCCCCTTCCTTTCTGTTCCACCTGTCTTCCCTCTTCCTGTTTCTTTCTGTTTCCTTCTCTTTCCTCCCTTTTCCATTCTGCATCTTCATGCTCTTCCTCTTTCTTACCATTTCCTTTCTGTTCCTCATCTTTCTCATTAGTTCCTCTCACTGGCTTTGATAAGAAACCAAGATGTTTTGTTGACACTACATGAGACCTATTAGCTGTTTTTGGGAAAAGCCTTGGGTGATTGGAGCATACACGTGTCTTCCCGTGGTCTCGTGTCAGAGTCGAGCTTTGAGTAGCGGTTCACAACGGACCGGAGCTGGAGATTAACGCGCTGTCCGCCACTTCTCATTGCCCGACCACCGCCCCCCCGTGTTTAATCCCTCTCACACCAACTTCCTCCGATAGCCTCGTCATTCCCATTGAGCTTGGGCAAAAATCTTGATGCTGAGAGAACACCTCCCTCCACTTCCATCATGGCTGCCTGCAAGAGGAAGTCTGGACTGAACTCGGTTTATCGTAACAAAAAGATGCGTAAGATGTTCATGGGTAATATGTAGCTGCCACACGCCACAGAAACAATGCTCGGGCTAAAAATAGTCCCTACTTTCTGTGCCACAAACTCCGTCTGGAGATGATTCTCTTTCCCGCCTCAGCCGGAACTGCGTCCTCCCTTTGTGTGTGTGCGCCATTGTTTTTGTGGCAGGAGCTCAGCTCTTTTGCCAGTCACTCAGCAAGCAGATGAGAATCAAAGCGGCTGTGTGTGTGTGTGTGTGTGTGTGTGTGTGTGCGCGTGCATGCGCGTGCGCGACGCTAATTTGCCATTCTGGTGTGGCGCGGAGCATAGCGGGGCCTTTGTAGAGCCTCCGTCTCGCCTCAGCGGTTAATTACCGCGGAAATAAAAACCAAAGGAGAGGGAGCAGCCGGGCGTGAGATCGATCACGTAACGAGGAAGACGCAAATTAATGGTGGAGTGCAGATGGTACAATCGACTCTCAAAAAAAAAAAAAAAAAAAAACCCACAACAACAAACTGCTCTCTAGTCAACAAAACTTGGTGCATATGCAAATCCCCTAATTAGCGCAGCATTTAATTGCCGAGGATAGTCTTTGTAAGGATGAATGTCAGTGTTTAGCAGCCCGCTTTGCAAACAGTTCATGTTTTCGGTTGTTTATTCTAATGGAGAAACACTAGACCCTTTGTCAACAGAGCAAACTGCTGGAGAGGGACAGCCCCCTGGCGCTCTCTGCCAGCCCCTGGCGCTGAGATAGCGGGACGGCTCCGAAGGAGCACGTGGGCCAACGCCACCCCCATAAGCTGCGTGGCGCGTGTGCACGTGACAGAGCGCTTCCTTGTTTCTGACATTTCTGTAATTTTATTCCTTTCTTCTCTTTTTTTGTTTCTCAAATCTTCAATTTTCGTCTGCGTTCCCTGCCAACCTACAGACAGAGACTCAGTGAAGGTAAGTGTGTGTTTTTTTGATTAATATTTAATCAAACTTACACATCCTCCTGATTTTTCTGAATGGAATAAAAACATTTTTTTTTCAATCGGACAGTGATTTTCCTTAAGTCCCACAGACATGAAACTGAACATATATTCTTTAATATATTCAGTCATTTTCCCCCATAACCTTGTACTGGATAAGTGGTTGAGAGGTGGATAGATGTTTTTTAAAATGTTTTTGAGATTTTTTTGGTCCATGTTCCTGCTGAATTGTTCAGTCAGCTCCCTGTGGGATCTGGCTGCAGATCTGCTTCAGAAATCTGTCCGCAGTCATTTAGTTGACGAACAGCTGCCTAAAACCGCAGTTTTCATTTGAGTGGGGAGTGGCACAGTGTATATTGGGGTAGGGAATGAGCTCTGAGGGGTGCTGTTGGTGTTGAGGCCTATATAAAGGACCTCAGTAGGGGATGAACCCGGAGGATCTCCGCCCCGTGGTTGGGGATGAACCCGGAGGATCTCCGCCCCGTGGTTGGGGATGAACCCGGAGGCTCTCCGCCCCCGTGGTTGGGGATGAACCCGGAGGCTCTCCGTCCCGTGGTAGGGGATGAACCCGGAGGCTCTCCGCCCCCGTGGTTGGGGATGAACCCGGAGGCTCCCCGCCCCGTGGTTGGGGATGAACCCGGAGGCTCTCCGCCCCCGTGGTAGGGGATGAACCCGGAGGCTTTCCGCCCCCGTGGTAGGGGATGAACCCGGAGGATCTCCGCCCCCGTGGTAGGGGATGGACCCGGAGGATCTCCGCCCCGTGGTTGGGGATGGACCCGGAGGATCTCCGCCCCGTGGTTGGGGATGAACCCGGAGGCTCTCCGCCCCCGTGGTTGGGGATGAACCCGGAGGCTCTCCGTCCCGTGGTAGGGGATGAACCCGGAGGCTCTCCGCCCCCGTGGTTGGGGATGAACCCGGAGGCTCTCCGCCCCGTGGTTGGGAATGAACCCGGAGGCTCTCCGCCCCCGTGGTAGGGGATGAACCCGGAGGCTCTCCGCCCCCGTGGTAGGGGATGAACCCGGAGGATCTCCGCCCCCGTGGTAGGGGATGGACCCGGAGGATCTCCGCCCCGTGGTTGGGGATGAACCCGGAGGATCTCCGCCCCGTGGTTGGGGATGAACCCGGAGGCTCTCCGCCCCCGTGGTTGGGGATGAACCCGGAGGCTCTCCGTCCCGTGGTAGGGGATGAACCCGGAGGCTCTCCGCCCCCGTGGTTGGGGATGAACCCGGAGGCTCCCCGCCCCGTGGTTGGGGATGAACCCGGAGGCTCTCCGCCCCGTGGTTGGGGATGAACCCGGAGGATCTCCGCCCCCGTGGTAGGGGATGAACCCGGAGGCTCTTGAAAAACCCGATGTGTGTGCATAGTGGCAGAGAGCCCGCCCCTCCCTCCATCCACATGCAAAACGAGCCCTGCTGGTGCCTCCAGCGCCGGCTGCCGGAGGCTGGCCCTGGCTGCCCTCCATCTCCACGCTTTGGCAGCTCATTAGATTCCAGCGGGTGCAGCTGATCGCTCGGCCCACTTAATTTGGCATGACCTTTTCAGAAGCGTGCCGGAAAGGCTTGCATTAACAGATGTAAAAACACCGGACTGCTAATAGGTCTCCTCTGGCTGGGCCGGCTCCTCCTGCGTGCCAGGATGAGAGCACATGCCTCCGGGCCCTCTGCCGGACAGCGGACCACAGGCCCAGCTCCGAGGCCGTCCGGTGGTGAGGAGCAGAGGTGTTTAACATGTCCGCAGAGGCAGTGCGGCCAGTGTGTACACTTAATATGAGGGTAGCCATTTAGGCCGCGGTACTGGTGTGGTTTCCGCGTTTTAGATGGCCTAACGGGTCTTTCAGCCGCTGCTTTTCATTGGTGCTAATCTTGTTGTGTTTCTGTAGAGATTTGCATTCTGGGTAATTAGACTCAGCTTTGAGGTCAGATGTGTTAGCTGCGCACTGCTGTGATTTGTTGAATGTGGAATCCGTAGACTGTGATGTTCGTCGTCAGAAAACACGGCAGTCTTGTCCGGCCTGTTCCTAAGCAGTAACATGCTGTGGCCTGCCCGCCAGGACACACCCCCCACCCCCACAGAGTCTGTTTGTTTCCGCATAGCCGCCCTGCTTGTGAAACAGGTCGTGGTTTATGTGCACCCATGTGCACGGTCGACTGAACCTCTGGATTTGTCACCTGATTGGTCCTCATTGGCGGCCATTCTGCCTGGTTGTTTATCTGCGATTGTGTTGAGGGCCGGCAGTGGTGTGGGACGGGTTAGTGTGCGGCTCTGACCATTGCATGGGTCAGAGGTCAAATCTGCAGTGCCTCGGGAAATCGAGCTGGATCGGAATCAGCGTCAGTGAACGGCTGTTACCTGCCATTAGAGACAGATTCCTCTTTAGCAACAAGAGGAGCCATTGGACCTGCAGCAGAGACGCACGGATATGACGTCACCGCTAGCGATGTCTCGTGATGCGTGATTGGCTGCCAGCCACATGCACCCCCCTCTCCCCCCGCCTTATTAGTCATACGGCGACCGAAAACAATGGCTTCAGAGGTTTAAAAACAAACGGCCGACATACCGGCTGCAGTGAGAGGAGGGTGAGCTGCCACGGGCCTCGTTAGGCCCTGATAAATTAGCCACATCCGGCGGCATGGGAGTCTTTGTTTACAGTGCCGGCACACAGGAGCTGCACCGAGGAGGATTATCCCAGGTCGAGCGGCGGAAAAACAAACCATTACCGGGCTGCTGCTCTGGCCGGCTCCGCCTGGATTTATGCCTGTGTCTCCGCCCACCGGCCGCTCGCTCAATCCTCCTGGCGCCGTAACGGCAGCACCCAGGGCTTGGAGGGTGGGTGTGGCCAGTGGGCGGTCCAGTAATTAATCCCGCGGTGACCTGTCCGGCGGCCGTTGCCTGTAGCCCCCAGGGGAAGCGGAAGCTGGAGCCTGATGGTGCCGAAGGCTGTGACCTTTACTGCATGTGTTTTTTTTTTGGCTATATTTTTTCCTCTTTTTGTTTTGGTGCCTAGCTTTCAGATGCTTTTGTCATGACAAAGGTTCTGCGGTGTGAGGGGAAGGTGTGCTTGTTAAAATCGTCACCGTGTGGGGGTAGCAGGCCCCTCCCGCCCACCCGTGGGGTTTGTGATAGTTATACCGAGCCTCGTCACCTCCAGCTGGCCCCGAGGGCCGGCTTCACGTTCTCGGTGCCTGATAACCTTCTCCTCTGGGCCCCCTAGTATGGCCACCGCCTCCCGGAGCCGTCTGGGGAAGGAAGGTGATTAGGGTTCCCTCACATAAAAAAATAAAAAGCAATAAATATAAAATGGCAGCCGAGGGGTCTGATTTGTACATAGGTCACATGGTGTGCGGAACACAGTCGGGTGATTAATAGCGCAGAGTGTTTGTTCTCGGGCAAATGTATTTTCTGCCCCTGGGGGGTTAGGGGTGTGAGGTGGGGGTGGGGTGTGTGTGGCCTGATTTACCTGCCTGATACACCTGTCCCCGCTCGCCACCCATCACCCCTCCCCCGGCCCTGCCGTACTGCGACCCCATCTTCCCCTCCTGTCGTCATGACGACTAATGGGCTGGTGCGCATGCCTCTGTCCCCCATCCCCCCCCCCTCTCTCTGCCCGGGTGGGGGGTGAGCTGTGGCGGTGCTTCGCTTAATTGCTCCCCTAAGCGGTGTCTATGCGCAGCAAACATTTGGTCTGCTCTCTCCTTTGCTCATTAGCGCATTATGAGCAGATTAGCATTCCTTTATTTTCCTGTAGTCGCTGCACCCCCGCCGTCTCTCCCCAAATTAGCAGGCACTGCAATCTGATTGTTTTCTAAATTAAGCACGCTGGCTCCTCGCTGTGCCCCCCAGTCCATCACATGCCCTCATCAGCCCCCGCTCTATAAAGCAGCGGTCAGTAGCCCTGTGCACGGTGTCTGGCTCCAGGCCAGAGTATTGTGGGGTGAGGTTTCTGCACCGACCCCCATCCCCCCCCCCCCCCCCCGCCCCCGACTCTCACAAACCTAAAACCAGAAAGAACTTTCTGGTGAGGTCCGCCTTAGTGTGCGGGCGTCTGCTTAGCGGTGAACCCATGCGAGCGGGCAGTGCTGTCCCTCCTCCTCCATCCCTCTGTGTGAGAAAAGCCGCCCATCTCACAGCACCCTGACTTTCATTGGCCAATGAGATCTGCCGGCTGTTATCTAGCTTACGGCGTATGCCAGTTTTTATGCTCTTGTCTACATCTTTTTTGTGCTAAACCTCAAATTATGCATTTAAAGATTAATTTACCAGCTGTATTTTAAACAATAGCCGCTGCTGCGTTACCACGCCATGGTTGTTGTCATTTATATTTTGAGTAACATTCGTGTTTTTACATGTGGTTTATTAGACGAGTGCCTCGTGGCCACGCCCTCCGCAGCCATCCGGCTTGTGCTGTAATCCTTGACGGGGATTTTTGTCAGCCTATTAAACGCAGCCTGGATAACCTTCGGCGGCGGAGCCGACGGCTGTCGGTTCTAATTCAGTTCGTTGTGGCATCAGCTTTCCCATCGTAGGCGGGGCTGCCGGGCACTCTCCACTCTCGACTTTCGTTCCTGACTTGTTTGCGTTCTGTGCAGTAGTGCAAAAAAAAAAAAAACGAAAGGAGCAAAAAAAAAAAGTCTAATTGTCAGCAGTGGGAATGAGATCAAATGAGATTTTTAATGCAGTGGCTGAAGAGGCAGTCTGCTCCCCCAGACAGACACTTGGCCTTTTTGAATGGCAAAAACAAAATCAGAAACGGTAAACTGTCCAATAACGTGCAGGAGTGGTAGAATAACCGGGCGCCATGGCAACCACACTGCCTTACAACCCCCCCACCCCCCCGAGGTGTCCGAGAAGCTAGTCGGACTGGCTGCTTCTGACCCCCTAAACATAGACAGATCACTTTTAGGCAGGTGTTTGGTCTTGGGGGGGGGGGGGGGTCGGGGTTGGTTATGGAAATGCTATAAGGAGATGTCAGAGTTGAACCCCTCCTGGACACCCCCATTCAACCCCCCCCCCAGGTCCTCTGTGTTCCCTAATATTCCCCCTTCATTCTGGGGGGCCAATGGATGCCCTCTCACCCCTACATGCATGTGATTCTCACAGTATAGAAGCTCCCCTGATTGGTTGAGCTTCCGATGCTGGGAGGGGCCTGATCTACGTCTGTCGTAACTCTATCATGCTCTTCATGTTGTAACCCCACTGCCCCCCCCCCACCCCCCAGCCATGTCCCACTGCCCAAAGATGCAATTTCCTGTACTGATGTGTTACTGATGCTTCAGGGGGCGTTTTGATGTCTAGATGGGTAATAGATTAGATATGCGACCATAAGGAACACATGATGAATGTCTTTCATTAAAGCAACACGGGGAAAAAAATGCACAAGCAGATTCGGAGTGCTTGGCGACAGCCAATGATGCGGTGGGGGGTGGGGGTGGGGGGGGGGACGCATATGCCGGCGCGCGTTTCTGCACGCATGGGTGGCCGCATCTGCTTGGCACGCTGATACAGACGTGTTTTAATACAGAGTCACGCACACTGGATGTGCCCCCCCCCCACTCTCAATGGGGGTGATGGAGCTGCAAGCGGCTTTGTTCCGCCAAAAAGGGGTGGCGCTCCAATCGCAGTGGCGGTCGGGATTCCTGGGGGGGCATGATGACGACCGTGAGGTTGTCCCGAATGGTGGCCCCTGACATTGGTGGCCCCGCTGGGTCCTGAATGAACATGCTAAGCTGCGTCCGCCCCCCCCCCCCTTCTGGGGAGCCTGGCCCGCTAGCTTGGCCATCTCACTGTGGGGGGGGGCATTTCAACCCATCCCACTCGTTTATTTATTTATTCATTCATCTGAATTCCAGTCCCACCGCAACCATTTTTTTTTCGGCAGGATTTGTGGGAGTTGTTCACCACATCCGGTACTTTCCCTGCCCCCCCCCCCATTTGCCCACTTCCAGCAGCTGCTCTGAATCCCCCCCCCCCAAAACACCCGGGTCTCACAGCCAAACCCCAGCAATGTGCATTTCGGGGAGTCGTTTCCGTCGGGGTTCCGTGTGAACCGACTCCAGCACAATAGCAATTAGCGGCTCCCACACCATGCCGTCTGCGGTTGGCCCGGGGGGCAGGCGGGGGGGTTAAACACAGGGTAAAAAGCAAAGCAGGCCGGTGGAGGGGGGGGGGGTCCTTGCTCCCTTCTCGGACCGAGCTCCCAGAGCCGCACTTCATAAAACCGGCAAAGCCCTCGCCTGGTGGTCTCCCGTTGCCTTAGCAACGGACCACAGGGCACGGTGTATGTGAAATGCATGAACATCTGCGGATTAATCCCTTTAGTTTATTCCTCTTATTTCCCGGGCCCTGATTGGCCCGCCCCGGCCCGTGTCTGTGACATTGCGTGAGCGGGATAAGCCCCTGCTCCCCCGGGCCTCGCCCTAAGTGGCTGCCGGAATGGAAAAGTGAAGTGAGATTTATCCCGGCCGACTTTCAGAGGGCGAGGGATTTAGCTTGACAGCACTCTCGCCGGGATGTTATTAGCTTACTCTCTCCTACAGCCGGGGAAATGAATAGAAAATTTTCTGCTAAATCTGGGCATTAGTGCAGGTTTTATTGGTCCGATGGAAAGAGAAAAAGAAGCGGAGTGCAGGATAAATGTATAAATAATGGCTTTTGTTCCTTATTTGGACGTCGCTCGTCCCCTTTGCTCCCTCCTCCGGCCCGCAAAGGCGGCAGCCATCTTTACCATAGGGTCTCTGTCAAGCTGCCTTTCCTGCCTAAGATCCCGTGTCCTTTTCGTCCTTCTCGTGTGGATGTGTATCGGCCGTCCGTTTACGTGGCCGGTGGGGGTCTCGCTATCCCCCCCCCTCAGCTCGCCCCTTTCGTCGTTGCACTCGGATTCCCAGAAGACAGATGTTTTTGTGAGTGTAGCTGTGAGCATCGGCAGGTCAATCCTTTGGAGAGAGTAATAATGAGATGGCAGGGGGTGGGCGACTGACGGTAATTATCCATGCAGCTACTTGCCCCACCCTCCCCTTGTGAACATGTTTTTTGCAGTTCAGTGATGGGCTGCTAGTGTGCCCCCCCCCCCAGCCCTCAGAAACAGCAGGAATGGAATCAGACCTGGGTAATGGGAGGTGGGGGTGGAAACTGTAAAGCCTTTGTTGGTGATATCTGACCCCTGTGGAGCAAGGCAGTCTGGGATATGGCAAGAGAGGAAGTATGATAAATAGATACATAGGCCCTGGTGATGGATGGATGGATGGATGGATGTCTAAAGGTGGGAAGTGAAGTAGCCAATTCAGGATGGATTGTCAGGTGGTCTAGTCATTTTTATTACGTTGTGGTAAGGAAGAGAGGGCCAGAACTGTTACTGTGTGTGTGCGTATCGCAGTAGTATGTGGGTCCTGGTCTGTCCTAGCAGCTGACACTCCCCAGCCTGAAATGTCACCAGATGGGTAAACGCACCGGCATTTGCTCAATCCGGCTGTAATTCATCTGCCCAGGAAATACCGGGAAGGGGTTTCCGCGGAAACGCCGCCTCATCACTGGGGATCTGTTTACCTTTGAGTTGTGAGAGCCGCTGCTCCTGACGCCTGCTCCGCCCCCGGCTCCGTGTTCCTTTAATCCCCGCAATCCGTGACTGGCCAAGGTGGGGGGGGGGTGGGGGGCACAGCTGCGGTGGGTGGTGAGGAGGTGACTTCAGTACCCTGCCTGGCATCGCAGAAGGTGGCGCCGTGCGCAAGGTGAAGGGGGTCCGGGGTGAATGGCGACAGTGTCCTTAATGATGAGCGTAAATAGCGGGCATGGGTTCCCCATCTCCCCCTTGGCTCCATGCCGGCTCAGTTTACGGTTATCGCATCGCAGTTTTGACACAGTGCATTTGACCTGGATCATGTTGATCACATGTCTGAGCGACAGGCCCATTTTGAAGGCTTTGCCCCCCCACGGACATCCTCCCTCCTGCCGCACAGCATGGGTGGGGCCTCCGGTGGTTTTAGCCTCCAGGTGCTGACCTGCCTGTCACACGATCAGATCATTCAAAAAACTAAAAATGGCAAATGTCTTGTATTTTTGGCTATGGCTGGGTGGGGATTAAGGTTGTAATTGTTGGGATTAGGGTTTTGCCCATAGAAAGATACGAGCACAGGTCTTTATGTGCGTGTGTTCATGTATGCGTATGTCCATGTATGTATGTATGTATGTATGTATGTATGTATGTATGTATGTATGTGTGTGTGCGCACGCGTATGCGCATGTGTGTGTGTGTGTGTGTGTGTGCGCACGCGTATGCGCATGTGTGTGTGTGTGTGTGTGTGTGTGTGTGCGCACGCGTATGCGCATGTGTGTGTGTGAGCAGCTGGAGGATAATTGTGGGATTTAGTGGCGCCGCCATCAGAGCTCGTGTTTGTCTTGCCTGTTTGCTCAGCCTTTTGTGGGCCTGTTGACAAAAGCATTAGATACAAATGGGGACAAACAAAAGAGTCCTGATAATGCAGCAGCCCTGCGGCAGCAGGATGGCGCTGTGGGCCTGAGGCCTCCCCGCCTGCTGGCCCGTCCTGCCCCCCCATATAGGAATTTGCCGGCAGCCTCTGATGGATTTACAACGCTGCTTTATGACCTGTGGTCAACCCTGTCAGCTTTGGTAACAAAATGCAGGGGCTGGATGTAAACTGTGGCTGAAAAAGAGCCGGGAAGGGAGCACTTGGTACCCCCGGCCTCCCCGGCTGCCCCCCGGCCTCCCCGGTTCGCTGTCGGCTGCCCCCCAGCCTCCCCGGTTCGCTATCGGCTGCCCCCGGCCTCCCCGGTTCGCTGTCGGCTGCCCCCCGGCCTCCCCGGCTCGCTGTCGGCTGCCCCCCGGCTCGCTGTTGGCTCCTCCCATCATTACTGACTCAGTTGGCTCCTCCCTGTCCTCCACCTTTCCCGCCTCCCATTGTTACGTGATGGTCAGAAAGTGCCGAATTATGACGTGAATCTGTCTGTGCTGAACATAAAAGCAGGAATAATATTATGCACAAATGCGGAAGAGGTAATTGTGCCATACATGGGGGGGGGGGGGGGGAATTCAAATGGAATGCTTAGCAAACACACTGGTGAGACACATATAGCGCATACTGAGCAGTCAGATCACTAAATGACAGCGATTCTTTGTAATGTGGATGCGGTTGCGACCTTACTTTCAGCTCACTGAATATGAATGTGCGAATATGCAGTCTGACTGAAGGCGGTTTTTTAATTTCACCACCCGAGTTCTTTGTACGGCGTCTCTAGTCATGCCGGTAATATTTTCCTTTTTTTTTTTGGGAAAGGAACACCTCGTCCTTCAAAAGCGAGGAACCGCCCCCCTCCCCCATTCAGCCGCAAATGATGCGTCAGGACGGATTTGGCCACTATCGCGAGTCCTCAGAGCATGTGGGGGACACCTCAGCTTTTCTGTGGAGATGGAGGGATGAGGAGGAATGGGACAGAGGAGGAGGGTGGCCTGTGGTGAGGCCCTAATGCGCTTGGTCCCACTCTGATGCAGCATGTCGGAGGCTATTAACAGTAAATCAGATTGGGGCCTCTCCTGGGGAGGGGGGGTCCAGTCAGTAATTGCTTCCAATGGCTGTGTGTGAGAAGTGGCCGGGTCACAGACAGAGCTGCTCCCATGGCCCCCTGCAACCCACTCAGGGCGGCTGCTGGCAGATAAGAGCCGGGGAAGTCACATTACTGTGTGTGTGTGTGTGTCCCGCTCCGTGTCCCTGTCTCTCTGAGCCCCTCAGGGACCTGCCATGACCAGGCTGCATCCTGGAATGCTGGCATTCACTCCAACTGCACAGATCCCTACTGGGATCACTTCTCTCCTCATGGTGCCGTCAGACGTATGGCGGCAGTTTTACTGGAGCTGATACAACAGTTGGGATACCAAGCAGTACTGAAATCTGGTGCAGACATGGTGCCGATTTATCCCAAGCAATGGCGAGATCTGGTGCAAACACCACTGTGGTTTGTCTCGAGCGATGCTGGGATCCGGTGCGGACACTGTGCCGGTTTATCTCGAGCGATGCTGGGATTCGGTGCGGACACTGTGCCGGTTTATCTCGAGCGATGCTGGGATTCGGTGCGGACACGGCGGCGGTTTATCTCGAGTGTTGCTGGGATCCGGTGCGGACACTGCGGCGGTTTATCTCGAGTGTTGCTGGGATCCGGTGCGGACACTGCGGCGGTTTATCTCGAGTGTTGCTGGGATCCGGTGCGGACACTGCGGCGGTTTATCTTGAGCGATGCTGGGATCCGGTGCGGACACTGTGCCGGTTTATCTCGAGTGTTGCTGGGATCCGGTGCGGACACTGCGGCGGTTTATCTCGAGCGATGCCGGGATCCGGTGCGGACACCGCGGCGGTTTATCTCGAGCGATGCCGGGATCCGGTGCGGACACCGCGGCGGTTTATCTCGAGCGATGCCGGGATCCGGTGCGGACACCGCGGCGGTTTATCTCGAGCGATGCTGGGATCCGGTGCGGACACCGCGGCGGTTTATCTCGAGCGATGCTGGGATGCGGTGCGGACACGGTGGTGGTTTATCTCGAGCGATGCTGGGATCCGGTGCGGACATAACCACGGCTCTCATATAACCACATTTCACAACGTGTTAAGATGGATGAAATGTAACTCATCCAGAGAGCAGAGTTCTGCCTTTTTTTCCTGTGGCAATTCTGAAATGAAAGCGATGCTGGGATCCGGTGCGGACACTGCGGCGGTTTATCTCGAGCGATGCTGGGATCCGGTGCGGACACTGCGGCGGTTTATCTCGAGCGATGCTGGGATGCGGTGCGGACACGGTGGTGGTTTATCTCGAGCGATGCCGGGATCCGGTGCGGACACCGCGGCGGTTTATCTCGAGCGATGCCGGGATCCGGTGCGGACACCGCGGCGGTTTATCTCGAGCGATGCCGGGATCCGGTGCGGACACCGCGGCGGTTTATCTCGAGCGATGCCGGGATCCGGTGCGGACACCGCGGCGGTTTATCTCGAGCGATGCCGGGATGCGGTGCGGACACGGTGGTGGTTTATCTCGAGCGATGCTGGGATCCGGTGCGGACATAACCACGGCTCTCATATAACCACATTTCACAACGTGTTAAGATGGATGAAATGTAACTCATCCAGAGAGCAGAGTTCTGCCTTTTTTTCCTGTGGCAATTCTGAAATGAAAGCGATGCTGGGATCCGGTGCGGACACTGCGGCGGTTTATCTCGAGCGATGCTGGGATCCGGTGCGGACACTGCGGCAGTTTATCTCGAGCGATGCTGGGATGCGGTGCGGACACGGTGGTGGTTTATCTCGAGCGATGCCGGGATCCGGTGCGGACACTGCGGCGGTTTATCTCGAGCGATGCCGGGATCCGGTGCGGCCACTGCGGCGGTTTATCTCGAGCGATGCCGGGATCCGGTGCGGACACCGCGGCGGTTTATCTCGAGCGATGCCGGGATCCGGTGCGGACATAACCACGGCTCTCATATAACCACATTTCACAACGTGTTAAGATGGATGAAATGTAACTCATCCAGAGAGCAGAGTTCTGCCTTTTTTTCCTGTGGCAATTCTGAAATGTTTCAACTGCTTGTTACTTGGCTTGTGGTTGTGGTCATAATCTGATTATGAGGGTTTGTTCAGTCAGCATCACGGTAGCCTGCCAGAGTTACTGTGGTGCATCCAGCAGGGGGACTGGAAGCCGAGACTCTTTTGTCCCTTTCATATCTGAACCACGGTCTGACCCATACACACTCTGATGCAGCTAATTGTTATTAATTTGCAGCATAGATGATAGTACTATAAACGTACAATAAGACCATGGTCACGCATGTGGCTGGCATGCTACAGAACAGCGAGAATATAGATGTAAAGGTTAGGACAGAATATAAGCCAAGGACAATATAGACGTGAGCTGTAAGACAAGCCCTGAGACGTGGGAAATAGAGTCGTATGCCGAATGACAGGTCAGGCGCCGGGGAGAATCTTCCGGCTCTGCTGCTGGCAGCATTCCAGGGACTCGGTCGTCGAGAAGCACCTGAGTCTGTCATTACGCAATTAAATTAATTAAGATTGCCGTTAATGAAAGACTTACACGAGGGCTTAATTTGCGGGTTTATTGCTTTGAGAAAGGTTAATGGAGGACGTATATTGTGAAGGATTTGAATTGTGCTGTTTTTTGGCAGCACATCTGCCTCGTTGGGGGGTGGGGGGGGGTGGTGGGGGTGTGGGGTGCTGCGCATTGGCAGTGAATGCAGTGTCCTGCTCTGGCATGTCCCTCTGATGGACATGCCTGTCTCCTCTCACATTCGAGCCAGTCTAAATGACTTTGTCATGTTGACGGCACCCGGACACTTGATAGGCATGGACACATTTGGTTGATAACACTGGGAGGCTTATTGTAAGAGTGCATCGGTTGAAGGTGTTCATTTGGTTGTAGAGGGTCGATCGGTCTCCGTGAGCCTTTAGCGAGTTTACGGTCAAAATGTTTATCTGTTTAACTTTATGGGAGGTGGAGCACAGTCATTGGTGGATGACAAGACACCTGCCATGCATCTCTCTCTGTTTTTGGGGGGGTTCATGTGCCTGCAGTGGAGGATTTCACTGCATAGGATGGACCTCCTTCTGCATGGGGAGCTCTCCTCCCAGGCTGGGCAGGATCTTCTCTGTGTGCTTGGGATGTCTTCTGGAGTTAATCTGACCCTCCCCCCCTCCACGCATCGTACGACAGACTGCTCCAGAACCCAGCTGGAGCCTCCGTCTGTTGGCTCCCAGCCCAATTACACACTGTCAGCCTCCTCAGTAATTACCTCCGCTATCAGAGCCGCGGGGGAGCGCGGAGACGGAGGAGAGAGACGGGAGTAACGAGGGGAAGGGGGAGCGGCGCCCGGCCCATTATTAGGCTGGAGCTCCCGGGCCATTAGAGAGGCCCCGGCTGCACTGCTGGCCGTCACAGCCACTGGACTGCCCAATCGGTGACGGGTTATCCATGGCGGGGGACCATCGGTGGGCTGTCTGAATACCTGCCGAGGGGGGGCATCACTCCCTGGCTGGGACCTCAACGCCGTGTAGGATTTCCTGGCTGGCTGGATGCATTAGAGGTTGTTGAGGACCGCGGGAGGACACAGTGCTCATATCAAGTGGCTTTGTCCTCATTACATCTGAGAGGCTCTTCTGTGTCGCATTTAATGTGATCAGCTAATTCTTCCACATTGAGTTAGCGG